>NC_141691.1:1028176487-1029376487 GCF_964263255.1 Lissotriton vulgaris
TGAGGTAACGTGGACGCAGTGCTGGTAGGAAAGGAAGAATATATTTTGTTCACTTTGGCCGAGAAGAATTCAGCTAGGGTCGTTACATTGGTCGGTTGATTTCTCCTCATGAACACTGGGGGGGGGAGGTTTAATCAGGGCCTGCAGAGTTTGGAAGATTTCCCTCGATTTGGGGGTTGAGTTAAGGATTTTGTTCGAGAAGTATTCTGTTTGGGCAGTTTTTATCTGCTCTTTGTAAGTTTTTATTTCTTCCCGATATCGGGTTTTGTCTTCCGTAGCGTAGGTCACACGCCATTTTCTTTCTGCTTTCCGGCAGTGTCGCTTTTTATCTCTAAGGGCTTCCGTGTACCATGGGGCTGTTTTAAGGGAACGTTTAGCCGAGGACTTCTTGAGAGGGAGAATGGTCTCAAGAGAATGCAGAATCCAGTTTTCGTATTCCTCGTTTGCCAAACAAGGGTCTTCATTGTTTAAGGGAGGGTTTTCCACTAGTTTACTTGTCCAATGGTCTACTTGTATCCGCGCCCACGATCTCGCGTATCTAATCGAGGGGGTGGTGGGAATGGGTTTCTCAGTGAACCAGGTGAAGGGCACCAAGGAGTGATCGGTCCATGGGAGGGGAAGAGGGGGGTCGGTCGAAAGTTCTGCGCAATTGCTGAACACAGGGTCCAACAGGTGTCCCTTTGTGTGGGTGGGAGTATTCACTCGTTGACTGAGTTGTAGTGCGGCCAGGTCGTCAGTTAAGGTAGTGGCCGTTACATCTGCTGGAGAGTCAAAGTGTAGATTAAGGTCGCCTATCACGACGAAATTAGCAGCAGCGCAGATACGGGGTGCTATCGTTGCTGGGAGACTGCTGTGAAAGAGTTTTGGAGGGCCGGGTGGGCGGTATATCAGGGTGCCCGAGAGACAGTGATTGGGGGAAAACTCCAGCGCGAAAGCTAAGTTTTCACAGTCTGGAATGTTTTCCGTTATGGGCCGGCAGCGATATTGATCTTTTACTATAATTGCAAGTCCTCCCCCTCTGCCATCTGGGCGATCTTGACGAGTGATTTGGTAGCCGGCAGGAAGGGCGGCAACCACATCGGGGTCAGAATCAGACGTTAACCATGTTTCCGTGAGAAACAGTGCGTCTGGTTTACGTTCTTCTAGTAAAAGGGATATTTCCAGCCTGTGTTTGGGGAGGGATCGGCAATTTAAGAGAAGCATACGGTATTCGTGGCGTGGGAGTTTTCTGTGCCTTGTGGGGGGGGGGGTGCAGTGCATTTTGGACAATTGACAGGGAGGGGTGTGGTATCAGGAGCATACCTTCGACAGTCATGTACCGTAGGTCTCAAATCATGGAGGGCAGCCGAGCTGTAGGCCAGGGTCTGGATTGCCTGGGTGGTAGGAGGTATGGCTCCTGGCCCAGACTCGGCGCCGGGCACAAATTAATGAGCCCGTCTAGATGCGTTCCCAACAACGGTACTCACCGGGAAGCAAAACTGAAGGCCTCGGAAACTGGACTGGACTGGACTGGACTGCTACGACGTCTACGCATGCGCTTCGGAGCAGGTGGGCCTCCGGAGTCCGGATACCTCGGACCTTGCTCTCTCGGCTTGGGCTCTGGTCGGGACTCTCCGCATTCCTCACCGCCTCGTCTGGATGCCGGACCGCAGTCTCCGTCTCCTCCGTGGGCCTGAGGGAGATAGCAGGAAAACCCGCAGGTGTGCACAGGAATCCGTCACGGCTGTAGAAGGGGTCAGAGACCTGCGTACATCGCCGGCGCGTGATGAAGGGGAGGGGTCCCTGTTCGGGCGCCAGATTTATGTGGTAAATAAAATTACCGGGACTATTTTTCTATACATTAAATAACAGTAAAGGATAGCTCAATAAATGAGAGGCAGAGTCCGTGGTATCTGAGTCATACGGGCTTTAATTAAGATTCTCGAGAACCGGGGCATCGAGTTCCATCACCACTAAGGTTCAGGAAGGGATATTCAACATTTTATTAACATCACACATTATATATAGTAAAACAGTATAATTGAAATGAATACAGTAGGCGTAACAAGTGAAAAGAGAGAGATAAGAACACATGGGCGTAAAAGAAGGCGTGTACAGGGGCGTACACGTAGGTGTGCACTGGAAGCGTCACAGAAGTGTCATAAGTGGGTGGATGCATAGAGAGATTCTGCAGGGTCAGCAGAAACCTTTACCCTGTGTGCGTGCGCAACTGAGCATGACGTGTAACTGGGGAGAGCTGGGGGGCTTGACTTTAACACTAGTAGAGGAGTCTGGTGTCTGGGATGTCAGAACGACCTGCACCTATAGCATATCCGGTATCTTGTGTTTGGAAGATGTGTTGTCTGAAGTAAAAGGTCTCTCGGGCAGAGGCCGTTCGATACTGGATGCTAGTGGGTGCATACGTGTCTTGGTGCAATGCGCGGGGCCATGGGCCTACCATAGTAATGGGTTCAGTAAATTACTTGCATGGAGACAGGAGGGCCGGGCCCTTTGCTCTGCAGCCGGGAATATGTTTACCTATTTCACTAGACTGGAGGCTGAGCAGATAACTGTAGGCAAAATACTGTCTTGGCAGGCAGGCCAGGCCGAGCCGGGCACCGCTTCGCTGGGCAGGAAGTAAGGCAGAGGTCAGGGATGCATACCTAAACTGCAGCTTTCAGAGACAGAAAAGGCTCGGAGCCTCAATTAAGGGCCTGGCTCGACTGAGCCAGAAAAACGTGGAAAACGTGTGCTTCGCGTTATTTAAAAGTGCATCATGTAAAGACGTTGGCACCATAGGCCTAGAAGCCAAATTAACGTGGTTTTCTTGGAGGACTGAATAACTGACAAGTTAATGTTGGACGCAAATGCATATGCATCTTCATGGCAAGCACGAAAAAGGAATTACACGACATACATGGAACATAGGTGCATGGATAGGGTGCGAGTGGGGGACACATTGATTACCTAAAAATTTCTATTTCCTCACACCAAAAAAATACAAGCCTCCATAAGGAAGATGAATAAGAAGTATGAGGAAGTGGAGGGGAGAGTGGAGCTGGTAGAGGAAAGGACGGGAAGATTGGAGGACGAAGCAACAGATTGGCAGAAATTTAAGATGGAACAGACAAAGATAGTGGAAGGCCTGCAATGGAAAGTGGAGGACTTTGAAAACCGTCAGAGACGGAACAACGTAAGGCTTTTGGAACTGGAGGAAGGAGTGGAAGAGCAAGACGCAAGGGAATACGTGATTAGGCTACTAAAGGGAGCCTTCCCTGAGGCTAGGTGGCAATGGGAAGATGAGGTACAAAGGGCCCACAGGTTTCCACTGACAATTAAAAAAAGGCAAGGAGGGAACCAAGACAATATGCCTAGAGCGATGCTTGTGTTCTTCGGTAACTTTTTGGCAAGGCAGGAGGTGATGGAAAAGGCAAGGCCGGACTCCAAAAGAACAGTCGAGGGGGTTACTTTTTTCGCGAGGCCTGACTTTTGTCATGTCACTGTTGAGAGGCGATGGCGATTAAGACAATTAATAGCCCCTTTCCAGCAACAAGGAGCAGAAGCATACTTGATGTTCCCGCCGAAACTTAAGGTTATTAATGGCGGCCGCACAAAGATGTTTTTTTTCTAAGGTAAAAGCAGGGGAGTACCTCGAAGAGCTAACGGAGCAAAACAAGGGGAAGTGAGGAAGATCAATAATGTGGAAGAATAAGAACAACCATGTGGAACTGATTATGGTGTATGAACTATGGACTATGGACTATGTATATGGAACAACTGGGAGGGAGAGGGAGGGCGACACTACAATGCAAGCAGTCAACACATAGGTCAGGATTGACCTATTTGCCTGTACAAGGGGGGGGAGGGGTAGCTGCGGGTGGAAAGAGGTGGGGGGCCGGGGGGTGTGAAAGGGGTTGACAAAGTCAGAAAAACAGCTCAAATGGACAGATTGGAATGAGATAAAATATGCAACAGAACGGAATAAGGGGGTAAAGAGTATGGAAAAAGATTATAACGAAATATGGCGTTAAGGGTTGCGACAGTGAATATATGCGGTTTAAATGATGGTGGGAAAAGACAGAAGGCGGCATCTATGTTCAGACTGCTAAGACTAGATGTGATCTGCTTACAGGAGACGCACATTATGGGAGAAGAAAAATTTAGACTGGAACAGATGGGATACGAGCTATTGGCTAACACAAGTCAGGATACAAAAACAAAGGGGGTGGCTATACTGGCAAGGAAAGGGGTTATTAAACTCAGAGGAAAAAAAGAGGATCCTGAGGGGAGATGGGTCATAGTCGAAGTGGAAACTACTGCTGGCAATTTAACAATTGTATCTGTATACGGCCCAAATGATGATAACCCTGAAATGTTCGAATGGTTAGATCAGGAACTTGCACTTTGGATAGAGCCGGTAATTTTTTGTGGCGATTTTAATATTAATGGTTTGCATGGGTTGGGGAAATTAGGAGGGGGGGAGATATGATGGGCGAAAAAAGAAAATATGCAATGCAGTAAATAATTTGATGCAGAATAACGCTTTGTCAGATGTATGGACTAAATATAATCCACTTGGGTCAGGGGGTACTTTTTACTCAGCACCTCATAGAACGATTGCTAGGCTAGATTATATTTTAGTGTCCAACGATAAACTAAATGGGACCCAGATAGAACGGCTGCTTAGAATGATCTCGGATCATAATATACTGGTAATAACCATGCCAAGGATAGATAGAGGGAGGCCCAATCCCTATACATGGACATTCGAGAGAAGACTGCTGAAAGAGGAAGGCTATATCAATAGGATGAACAAATGGATTACACAGTTCTGGGAAATTAATAGAGGTTCGGCTCCAGCTAAAATAGTCTGGGATACATTCAAGGCCGGGATAAGGGGGGAAACCCTGAGCTATACTTTAAAGAGGAGCAAGATGGAGAGAACAAGGATGGATAGGTGGATAAAAGAAATGGACAGACTAGAAGAGCAACTAAATAGGGCAGTGTCGAGGCAAAATGCAACAGTTATAGAGGGCCTTTTATTGGAGATTGAAGTCAAGAAAGCAGAGACAGGAGAAGCATTGGCGGAGAAGGCGGTGGGAATTACCTTGCTAAGAAGGAATAGTGTTATGAGTATAGCGAGAGTGTAGGACACTTACTGGCTATCAGAATTAGACAAAACCTGGCAGCAGGTGAAATTAAAGAAATTAGAAATAGCGCAGGGGAAATTGTAAATAAATTAGAAGAGATTCTGGAGGTATTCAGGGAATTCTATGAGAAATTGTACGACCAGAATGTAGAGGATTTAGGAGTAGGGTGCAGGACTATTTGACAGGGGTACCACATGAGAAATTGGATAGCGAAGAAAGAGACAAACTAGATTTACCTTTATCATTGCAGGAGCTTAAAATGGCAGGGGGCAATGCTACAGGGCCAGATCAAATACCAGCCGAGTTTTATAAAACATTCTGGGACAGGCTAGGGAAGGATATGCTGGAGACTTTTAGACAGGCACAGTTACATAAACTAGCGCCACAGTCCTGGGACGATGCAAATATTATTGTGATCTTGAAAAAAGACAAACCCCCATTAGATCCAGGGTCATACAGACCTTTTACTCTCCTGAACGCGGATGCTAAAATGTATGCCAAAGCATTAGCACAAAGACTGAGTAGAGTTATTGAGAGACTAGTTAGCAAGTCACAGCATGGTTTTATTCCCGGGAAAGGGACTACTCAGCATACTAGACAGCTTATTACTATATTAGATGCTGCTGAGGTAGCAGGAGACCCTGTCACAGCCATATTCCTTGATGCTGAAAAAGCGTTTGACAGGGTCTCCTGGCAGTTTCTGTGGAATGTCATGGACTGGTTCGACATAGGCAAAGGATTTATCAGTGCCATACAGGTATTGTATGTGCAGTCAATGGTTAGGGTGAAAATAAATAAGTCTTATACTAAAACGGTAAGGATTAGACGCGGAACCAGGCAGAGCTGCCCGGCATCGCCCTTACTTTTTGCCTTATATCTAGATCCGCTACTTAGGAGACTAATTGGTAATATTAACATCTTGCCGGTTGTATTACAGGAGGTAGAATATAAAGTATTCGCCTACGCAGACGATGTGGCATTGATAACTACGGAACCAGGAAGGGCTTTAAGTGAAATAGAGCAGGAGGCAGCAAATTTTGGGGGTTTATCAGGATACTCGATTAAGAAGGGGAAAACTCTGATTATTTTGAATGAATTTAAATCTTATTCAGATCCCAGTGTGGTAAAGGAGACAGTGTATCTGGGGGTAAGGGTGTCAGCAGACTTGGCGGATTTAGTGAAGTTAAATATGGAACCACTACTAGCTAAGGTCAAAAATAATACAGAAAGAATTCACAACCTACATTTGACGTTAATGGGACGCATAAACGTAATTAAAATGGTTACTTTACCGAAATTTCTTTACCTGTCCAGGGCTATACCTCTTTTCTTTGAACAACTTTGGTTTACTAAGTTAGAAGCAATTCTTAATAGGCTAGTGTGGGCACAAGGGAAAACTAGAAGGGCTTACAGATATATGACACTTACACGTGAAAAAGGGGGGTGGGGTGCACCGGATTTTAAATTGTATTACTGGGCCGCAGCTTTGCAATACTTCCAGGGATTAATAGGCGGTGGGTATGACTTTATAAATGTGTATAGAACTGTACTGGGGGAGGGCGCGGTCGATGGGATTCTGAATACAATAGATTATAGACTTTTTAAGCATACAAGGTTTAAAACCCTAAAAGCTGCATATATGATTTGGAAAGGGGTAGGAAAAAAGCTGGGAGTTGGCAGATTTAACAGATACACTAGACTATTAGCTAATGAAACTCTCCCGGGGGATATCTTTAGGGACGGAACTATGAGGATATGGAACGATAGGGGCATTAGGAAAATAGGAGACCTCCTGGATATAGAAGGGGGGATAATACCATTTGAAGAATTACAAAGAAGATTTGAAATACCCACTAATACCTTCTTTAAGTATCTACAGGTGAGGAGTTACCTGAGGGATAAAAAGGGAGGACTGTTAGGATTCAAACACTGCAGGCTTTTGGATTATATAGAACAAAGTAAACAGTGTACGATACGTCAGTTACATGCAGAACTGTATGCATACAAAATAGATGATAGAGAGAAATTTTCAAAAAAATGGATAGAAAAAGTGGGGACCTCCTCCGACGGATTTCAGAAGTCCCTAGATTTAGGAAGATCAGTTCTATGTTCGGCGACGCTGCAGTCACAGCATTATAAAACACTATTCTGCCTTTACCACACGCCAGCAAGAATAGCGCAGTGGGGTGGGGTTGGAAGGTATAACTTGCCCCAGATGCAATTCAACTGAAGCTGATATAGTACACATGTTCGCACATTGCCCACATCGCAGATGGCTTCACACCGCATGCTAAGACGCCGCATGCTAAGACGCCGCAATGACTTTTAACTCGGCAGACATTACATCGGAAATGACACGAAACGGAATGATTTATGGCCCAAACAATTGCAAATATTTAGCCGCAATGACTTTTAAATCGGCAGACATTACATCGGAAATGACACGAAACGGAATGATTTATGGCCCAAACAATTGCAAATACACGAAACGGAATGATTTATGGCCCAAACAATTGCAAATATTTAGCCGCAATGACTTTTAAATCGGCAAACATTACATCGGAAATGACACGAAACGGATTGATTTATGGCCCAAACAATTGCAAATATTTAAAGCACATATTTATCGGACCGAAATACATTACATCGGAAATGACACCTTACATATTCGCAAATGACAAACGGAATGATTTATGGCCAAAACAATTGCTAATATTTAAAGCACATATTTATCGGACCAAAAGAGATTACATCGGATCGCAAATGACACATAATATTTATGAGCATAAATGATTTACGAGCACATTTAAAGCACAACTTTGGTGCCGGGGACTCATGTTCGAACCTGCTGTCACGTCAAACAATAAAATAAATTTGCTGCCGGGGACTATTTATCGCAAATGACACAAACAATGTACATGTTTTATGGGCGCAAACATTCTCGAAACGGATTGATTTATGGCCCAAACAATTGCAAATATTTAAAGCACATATTTATCGGACCAAAATACATTACATCAGAAATGACACATTACATATTCGCAAATGACAAACGGAATGATTTATGGCCAAAACAATTGCTAATATTTAAAGCACATATTTATCGGACCAAAAGACATTACATCGGATCGCAAATGACACATAATATTTATGAGCATAAATGATTTACGAGCACATTTAAAGCACAACTTTGGTGCCGGGGACTCATGTTCGAACCTGCTGTCACGTCAAACAATAAAATAAATTTGCTGCCGGGGACTATTTATCGCAAATGACACATAAACAATGTACATGTTTTATGGGCGCAAACATTCTAAGAATAACTTACGAGCACAAACAATAAAAAAAAATTGCTGCCGGGGAATAATGTTCGAACCTGCTGACAGCTACCGAACCTTAGTACTTCGCATCTACTTCGAATTTATGAGTGATATTACATGTCAGAGGCAAAGCCATGTCTGCTTCAAGTACTGTTTCGGCCAATAAAACTTTCACATGTGAACCTGCTGTCACGTCAATAAAATAAAAAAAAATTGCTGCCGGGGACTAATGTTCGAACCTGCTGTCACGGCAACAATAAAAAACAAACATAAACAATGTACTTTTTTTAGGGTGGCCAACATTCAACGAATAACTTACTTTTTATACACTTCGTATATTTAGAATAACTTACTTTTTATACACTGCGTATATTTGATTTTTATGCCTGCATGGGTGGGGTGGATCGGTTGCTGGGTGCGTGAATGGGTCACTTGCTGGGTGCGTGAATGGGTGGGTGGGTGGGTGCGTGGATGGATGCGTGGGTGGATGGATGCATGGATGAGTGTGTGGGTGGATGGATGGATGGATGCGTGGGTGGGTGGATGGATGCGTGGGTGGGTGGATGGATGCGTGGGTGGGTGGATGGATGCGTGGGTGGGTGGGGGGATGGATGCATGGATGAGTGGGTGGGTGGGTGCGTGGGTGAGTGTGCGGGTGGATGGATGCGTGGGTGGGTGGACGGATGCATGGATGAGTGGGTGGGTGGATGGGTGGGTGGATGCATGGTTGGGTGTGTGGTGGGTGGGTGGATGGATGCATGGATGAGTGTGTGGGTGGATGGATGCGTGGGTGGGTGGGTGGATGGATGCATGGATGAGTGGGTGGGTGGGTGGGTGCGTGGGTGAGTGTGTGGGTGGGTGGATGGATGCGTGGGTGGGTGGATGGATGCATGGATGAGTGAGTGGGTGGATGGGTGGGTGGATGCATGGTTGGGTGGGTGGATGTATGGATGAGTGGGTGCGTGGTTGGGTGGGTGGTGGGTGGATGGATGCATGGATGAGTGTGTGGGTGGATGGATGCGTGGGTGGGTGGGTGGATGGATGCATGGATGAGTGGGTGGGTGGCTGGGTGGTTGCGTGGATGGATGGATGCGTGGGTGGATGGATGCGTGGTTGGATGGATGCATGGATGAGTGTGTGGGTGGATGGATGCGTGGGTGGGTGGGTGGATACATGGATGAGTGGGTGGGTGGGTGGGTGGTTGCGTGGATGGATGGATGCGTGGGTGGATGCGTTGGTTGGATGCGTGCGTGGGTGGGTGCGTGGGTGGGTGGATGGATGCATGGATGAGTGTGTGGATGGATGGATGGATGGGTGGGTGGAATGTGAGAAGTTGACCTTCAGGCTAAAATCAAGAGGGCATGTGAAGACAGCTGTTTTACCATATGCAATCCTGTAATATCAAATAAAAGGACACCACACAACTTATATATTATAAAAATATATGTATTTATTACTAGAATAATACCCTGTACTCTTTATGAGTATAGAAGCACAAGCGTCTAAACAAAAGATCAGTTTTACATAGGAAAGTTGGATGAGTGTGTGGGTGGATGGATGCGTGGGTGGGTGGGTGGATGGATGCATGGATGAGTGGGTGGGTGGGTGCGTGGGTGAGTGCGTGGGCGGATGGATGCGTGGGTGGGTGGACGGATGCATGGATGAGTGGGTGGGTGGATGGGTGGCTGGATGCATGGTTGGGTGGGTGGTGGGTGGGTGGATGGATGCATGGATGAGTGTGTGGGTGGATGGATGCGTGGGTGGGTGGGTGGATGGATGCATGGATGAGTGGGTGGGTGGGTGCGTGGGTGAGTGGGTGGGTGGGTGCGTGGGTGAGTGTGTGGGTGGATGGATGCGTGGGTGGGTGGGCGGATGCATGGATGAGTGGGTGGGTGGATGGGTGGCTGGATGCATGGTTGGGTGGGTGGTGGGTGGGTGGATGGATGCATGGATGAGTGTGTGGGTGGATGGATGCGTGGGTGGGTGGGTGGATGTGAGGTAATTGGAATTTTTATGGTCAATTGTGTCCCCTAACGTAGACCCCAACGGCTCCATGTACATGCTTCAAGCACATGTAATTTCCCTCCATGACCAGCTATGAAGACGCAAATACATTTGCGTCCAACGTTAACATGTCCTCTTTCAGATCCACCATGAATGGGTCGATAATTCCGTTCCTAAGTATGCCGTGCCACCGTCTTTACATGGTGCACTTTCACGTTTTCCTGGCTCTGGCGAGCTATGCCCTGATTTCTGCCATCGAGCCCTTTCTGCCTTCTGCCTCTGAAAGCTGCAGCCTGGATCTGCATCCATGACCCTTGCCCTACTCCCTGTGCGGCGAGCGGTGCCCGGCTCGGCCTGCTTGCCTGCCAAAACTGTATTTTGCCTTCAAGTTATCTGCTCCGCTCCTCGAAAATACATTCCTGTCTAGTGATTTAGGTAAACACCTCCCCAGCTGCAGAGCAAAGGGCCCGGCCTTTCTGTCTCCGTGCATGAAATTCATTGCTCCTGTTACCATGGTAGGCCCATGGCCCCTCGCATTACACGTAGACACATATGCACGCACTAGCAGTCAGTATAGAATAGCCTCTGCCCGAAAGACCTTTTCTTCTAGATAAAACAGTTCTTCAACACAAGATATCAGATATGATTTGGGATTAGGTTGTTCTGACACGCCAGACTTCTGTCTCCCCTTTTGGTGCTAAATGTCAAGGCCCCTTCACCCTCCAGTTCCACGTCAATCACACGTCATGTTGCCTGCGCGCGCATCCAGCCATATATTTCTGCTGACACTACAGGATTCCTCTATGAATCCACCCACTTGTGACACTTTCATGTGACGTTTCTAGCACACACCCCGTGTACGATCTCGTGCACGCCTTCTGTTACGCACATGTGTTCTTATCTCGTTTCTTTCAGCTGTTACGCCTTCTGTATCCATCACCATTGTATGCTTTTACTATATATAATGTGCACTGTTAATAAAGCATTGTCTATCCCTTCCTGAACCCTCGTGGTGATGGAACATGATACCATGGTTCGAACCATTCCATTACATGGAATAAAACCCTTATAAACTCAGATGCCACGGACTCTGCCTCTCATTTGATTGAGCTATTTTATTGAACTTATACCGCATAGAAATTCCGCATACGGTACATAAATATTTACCACATAATTGGCGCCCGAATAGGGACCCCTCCCCCACCTTACACGCCGGCGATGCGTCGCAGGCCTTGCCCCCTGCCACAGCCGTGACGGACAACTACGCATACCCGCAGGATTTCCTGTATCTCCCTCAGGCCTACGGAGGTGACGGAGACTGCGATTGACATCCAGACGAGGCGGTGAGGAGTGCGGAGGATCCCGACCAGAGCCCAGCCGAGAGAGCAAGGTCCGAGGTGTCTAGAGGCCCACCAGTTCCGAAGTACCTACGTCACGTGTCGAGTCGAGTCCAGTCCGGTCCAGTCCAGTCGAGTTTCTGAGGCCTTCCGTTCCGTGCTTCCCGGTGAGTACCGTTGCTGGGGACGCATCTAGACGGGTGCATTAATTTGTGTCCGGTCAAGACGGGTTTGGGTACGCAGACCCGGTCTGCACTGTTTTAGCAGTGTATCTGTACTGTTTAGCAGTATATCCAGTATCCAGTTATCAAGTTATTGTCCGTTCCGAAATGTTTTAATGTATTTTAATGTCGTGGTATGAGTGATTGTTTGATCGTCATTCCTGTGGTTATTGTATTAGTTGTGTCCGAGTCCGAGTAAGTATCAAGTATCAAGTATCGAGTTACAGGATGCCTCTATTCTCTAAACTGAGACAGATAGGAACTAGAAAAGGGATACTCGAGGAAGCTGTTCCCATCCCACCCAGGGACACTCCCGGTCATTTTATGTACCACAAGCACGGCTTAGACGCCGTATTATATCTCGACTTGTGGGTGGATTACACTAAGGACTTAGCAGAGAATCAGAGATGGCCCGCTACAGGGACATGGGATGCCGAGTGCATCATGAGAGTAGAAGAAGCGTTGTGGAAAAAGAAAGCCAGACAGTCACAGAAAGATTCCATTGAGCTATGGCGTAAGGAAGCACACAGACGGACAGAGAAAGCACTTAGAAAAGCAGAGAAAAGTAGAGAGGATTCTGAGAAAGCCAAAGAAAAAGAACTACCAGAAGAAGGAGAACGAGTTAGAATGGAACAACACGATAGACGGAGTAATGCCATTATGACAGGATTGTATCCAGTCCTGGCCGAGGGCCTGCCCAAAGCGACCCCGGAAACACCGAAAAATCTGCCCCCTCCATTGGTTCCGACTAAATTACGTCACAAGACCGCAGCAGACATTTTTCTTTCTTCCTATTTAGACGATGTAGCTCCCGCATATACCAATGTACCCGCTCATGTCCCACCTGCTGACGGTAACCTACCCCATGATCATCAGCCCCCAGGTCCGCAACAACCAACCCTCCCTGCACCGCTTCCTGCACCCGCACCTGTTGGTCCCCCTATTAATCCGCCTAATCCTTTTGGGTCTGGCACGGTCCAGGTTCCAACCCAGTTACAGCAAGCACCGACCCTACAGCCAGATTATGTCCAAGCCTCCGCCTCAGGAGGTGCTACAGGAGGTTACCGTACCCCGCCACCCACACAGCGATTGACAATAAGAGACTTAGCTGCACAACATACCCCAAAAGGGGCCCCTTTAGAAAAGCTTAAAGAATATCTTACAGACTGTAGATATGATCCCGTTCCAGGCAAGCAAGGGCCCATGATGTTAGCCTCAATACGTTTAAGACGTGCTGCAAATTTTTTAGTTTTATTGCCAGGAATGCCAGATTATCTAGACAGGATATATCGTTTTGTTCAGACTGGGGAGGGTCCTGAATGTATTCACGAGGCCATGGCATATCAGAAAGTAGACACTCAAAGTATGAATTATTAGAAATGAGGAAAATAGTGGCCAGTCATGATAAAGACCCTGCAGGTTTTCACCGTGAAATAAAAGACATGTTACTCATGGGAGATTATACCTATCCCGACATTATGAAAATATTGAAAGTATTACTGCCTGCCGGTATTTACGAAAAACTCAAAGAAAAAGAATGGGAGGTGGGAGACCAAAAGATCGATTGGGCTGCATTAGAAACTGAAGAGACAGGTCGAACCCCAGGGCTGGGTCTTGGGGATAAAACTAAAGCATTACCAGGATTGTTAGTACAGGTTTTACCACGTTTGTTAGCAACTAAAAAGGAGGACTGGGATGCAATCTCAGCCTGCAAACAGAAACCCGATGAGGACACTAGTGATTTTTATTCCCGATTTGAGAAATGTTTTATTATTAATAGTAGCCTGAAAGCAAGTAGCGAGTCATACCCACACCTTTTTGTATCCAAATTAGTCGAGAATTCATTGCCCCAGGTTAAGAATCGTGTACTGAAAGTCGAGAGCACATGGCAAGCTAATTCGCCTTCACAAATGTTACAAATGTTACAGTATCACCAGAATAGGATCAGGGAAGAACATGACCATGAACAGAGACGTATGAAAGACACGAAAATGAAAATGCTAGTTGCTCAGTCAGTCCCAGCTGACGGTCATAAAAGGGGTACTACACAAGCTTCACAAGCCAATAATTCTAATTCAGCAGCTCCTGTTAAAGGGATATGCAACTATTGTAAACAGCCAGGTCACTATGTAAACGATTGTACAGTTTTGAAACACAACATAGCCACAGGTAAAACTAAAGAGAGACCACGTCCTCCTAGACAGGACCAGGCCCCACAACACGTTCCCCAGAATGTACAGCCTATGCAAGCTCCACAACAGACAGTACAGACTGTAGCGGTACCACAGCCACAACCCATTGCCGCAACACAACATGCAACGCAGCAGATGTACCAATATGCACAATCTGACTATCCCGATTATCAGCGATACACATGAAACAGCCTAGAGAGGGAAGTTGGCTTGCCTCTTATTGAGGTTCCTGTAGATCAAGAGGGTCCTTATGTACATAGTCAGGTATTAGGAAAAGATAGAAAGTTTTTGATTGACACAGGGGCAAGCAGGACAACAATAAGTCACGACGAGGTTCCAGGGGCACCCCTCTCAGGCTCACAGAATGTTTCCCTTGGTTTTTCAGGAAAGCCTATTGTTAATGAAGTATCGAAACCAGTCCCACTTGTAGTTGGTCCATTGTCACGTACTACAGATTTGTTACTCACGAAATCATGTCCAGAAAACTTGTTAGGTATCAAGACACTGAAAGCTCTAGGAGCTGTAATATGTTGTTCTCCGGAAGGAGTAAGATTGTTTCTACGTGACTTTAAGGGTCACTATGTGTTGAGAGATATTGATTCCAGATTACAGAATGTTCCTGCACATTTATGGGCAAAAGGCCCCACTGATGTAGGTTGTATGCACATCACTCCATATCGTGTCACACTGAAGCCAGGAGTAGTACTACCACGCATTCGACAATACAAGTTACCACCAGATGCTGTAGTGGCTTTACTGAAAATCATTGACAAGCTCATTGCACAAGGAGTGGTTGTAGAAACCGACTCCAATCTATGTAATTCCCCAAAATTCCAATTCTTAAACGTACTGATCCAAATGCACCTCCAGTTTATCGATTAGTTATCGATTTACGAGAATTGAATAAATGCATTGTACCACAATATCCCGTGGTCCCAGACATTTCGTCCCTATTAACAGCTATTGATTCCGAAGCAACGTTCTTCACCGTAATCGATCTCAAGAACGCCTTCTTTAGTGTCCCTATAGACCCGGAAAGCCAATATCTTTTCGGATTCTGTTTAAATGGCCGAAGCTTCAAATTTGCACGTGCACCTCAAGGATTCACAGAAAGCCCCAGCATCCACAGCCAAGCATTGAAAAGACAACTTGACAGTATCCACATGCCTGACAACACTGCCCTACTTCAGTACGTCGATGATCTATTGATCACCGCCCGAAGTGAACCAGAGTGTGAACAAGCGTCACTGACAGTTTTACATTTCCTGGCAGACAAGGGACACAAAGTGTCTCCTTCGAAGCTACAATTCTGTGCTCAGCAAGTGGTATACCTTGGGCACTTGCTGACCAAGTGGGGTAGGCAGCTGACACCTGAACGAATTCAGTTAATTGCACATCTTCCGCAACCCAAGACACAGAAAGAAGTACGAGCCTTTATTGGCCTCACTTCCTATTGCAGACAATGGATTCCACAATATGCATTCCTAGCTAAGGCACTCATACAGTTGACAACACAGGAGGCAGCGTCATCGACTGTCCTCCCTTGGACTCAGGAACACACACAAGCTTTTGACGAATTAAAGAAAGCCTTATGTCAAGCACCAGTTTTAGCGACACCATGTTACAGTAAACCCTTTACACTTTTTGTCACAGAACGCGAAGGTACTGCATTGTCAGTACTCACCCAGGATCAAGCAGGTTCACACAAACCGTGTGCTTATTTTTCTAGTACATTAGATCCAGTAGCCCAGGCGCTCCCTGCGTGCTTGAAATCAGTAGCAGCAACAGCTCTAGCAATTAGACAAAGCGATTCCATAGTGTTAGGACACCAATTGACAGTACAAGTTCCACATTCCGTGGAAGTTCTTTTAAACAGAACACAGACTCAACATTTGACTATAGCACGACTGACAGGTTATGAATTGACACTGTTTCAGCCACACATAGAAATCAGACGTTGCAATACATTGAATCCTGCTACACTTTTACCATTAAGTGAGACAGACCCTTTGGCACATGATTGTGTTGAAGTCATTACCATTACGACGAAACCCAGACAAGATTTGACAGACATCGCATTACCAGATCCAGACCTGACACTTTATGTGGATGGTTCATGTTTGAGAACAAGTATAGGAGAGTTAGTGGCCGCATATGCAGTCACGACGGAAACTGAAGTCATAGAAACACATCGTATTGACACCCTGTCAGGCCAAGCAGCAGAGCTCATTGCTCTGACTCAAGCCTGTATACAAGCAAAGAACAAGAGAGTTAACATTTACACGGATTCACGTTATGCATTCGGAGTCGTACACGACTTCGGTGTACTCTGGCGAGAGAGAGGTTTCTTGACCTCTCACGGAGCCAAGATCCAGCACGGCCCCCTCATCCAAGCTCTGTTAGAAGCAATACATTTGCCTACAGCCATATCCATCACGAAGTGCAAAGCACATACGAAAGTTACAGATACCATTTCCCAGGGTAATGACCTGGCAGACCGAACAGCCAAGCATACAGCTCAGACTCATACTCACTCAATTGATATGACAAAGACAATAGTCCCGACACCGACACATTGCATGACATTGAGGGATCCCGCCCTAGATGTAATTGACATACAGACACATGCTACACCAGATGAAATAAAGAAATGGATTGAACTAGGAGGGACCCAGACAGAACAGGGATGGATGACGAAGGGAAAAGCCACATGGTTTCTCCCCGACTCTATGGTTCAAGTTATCATTAACACAGCACATAGTCCTGCACATTTAGGAGAAAAAGCCATGTTAGACAGTATTCAAAACCTTTGGTTCAATAAGCATTTACGAGCAGCAGCAAAACAGAAAGTGCGTACTTGCATGATTTGTTGTCAGTTCAACCCAGGTAAAGGCATTGCCGTAGAGCAAGGTGGATTTCATCCTCCCGATCACCCTTTTGAAGTCCTCCAGATGGATTATATCCAGATGGAACGTTGTCGAGGATTCAAATATGTCCTCGTAGTTGTATGTGCACTCTCCCGATGGACAGAAGCATATCCAGTCCCAGATTGCACTGCTCCGACCACTGCCAAGCAGCTGGTACGTGAATTTTTCCCCAGGTATGGTTTGCCCCGTATCGTATACTCAGATAATGGTCAGCCATTCTCGTCCGAGCTTATGAAGCAGGTATCACTCCTGCTAGGATATCAGTGGAAGTTCCACTGTGTCCGACATCCCGAGGCAGCAGGTCTCGTAGAGAGACACAATCAGACCCTGAAAACACGTCTCGCCAAAATATGTAAAGAGAAAGGCGTAGATTGGATAGTAGCTTTACCAGTTGCTCTTTTTTATATGAGGATGATCGCACATTCAAGAACAGGGCTATCCCCGTACGAGGTGGTCTTTGGCAGGCCACCGAATATGTGGGGGACGCCTCTGCCTCGTAAGATCACAGATGTTGACTGTAATATGCTGACAGATTACCTTGCCTCCTTGATGTCTGCACTACAATCATGTCGTTCACAGGTAGCAGCAGCCTTTCCCGACAACACCGAGGTGAAGCCACACGAGATCGTCCCTGGAGATCTGGTGCTTGTCCGGAATTTCGATCGGAGGAATCCGCTGGAGCCCCGCTGGCAGGAGCCGAAGCTTGTTCTTCTCACAACAAGGACCGCAGTGAAGGTGGAGGCCGCAAAGGCTGGCTCCACTCGAGTCATATTAAGAAATACTATGGACTGCCGCCAAAAACAGACTCCCAGCCCTGCCCCGTTTCAAAGACTGATACTAAACTCCCACTGGTAGAGAAAACTCCTCAGCAGGAGTACAAACTGAAATTAAGGTCTAGCAAGTCAGACAGTTTAATTGTTTAAGTCCTCCCCTAGGTGAAGCGGTTAGACAGGTTCCTGACATGTACAAGTTAGACCCCAATAGAGAGAGAGATAGACAGAAATAGATCAAGAAACATGAATATTGTAAATCTCTCCGTAGTCACTGCATTGTGACATTATTGATTATGTTTTTTCTGAGTCTTATAATTATTGCTGCAAGCATATTATTACACATGTACTTTCCTATCTCCGTACGTGCACATTCTTCCTCAAATGACACTGTCGAGCATACTTTCAGTGAATTGCCCCCTCACGAGTTATCTTACCGACTTGCGCTGCGCAACAATACATTCATCAGTATGTTACATCACTCCCATCAGACCAGCAATGCTACGAATTGTTGGATATGTGGCAGACTCCCTCCCTATCAGAAATACAAGGGAGTTCTGCCCCTCTTTCCGTACCCATTTACACACAATGGTTCCTGTGGTGCATGGTTTAGTTTAATAAATTCCTTAAATTCTGATTCCATAGTTTACCAGGGCAATTGGGTATGGGGAAATCTGAACACAGTTATGCATAAAGCATGTTTCCCTGACAAGGAGGGTCTTCCGCAAAGGACAGGGACCGATCTAGAAAACGAAGTGTATGGATTAGGTAATTTTTTTCCACTTAACCTCATGATTCTGAATGTCCTATCCGATACAAAACCAGACTTACCCGCTATGTCAGTATTACCAGTCAAAGGTGAATTATGTGTCAGAAAGAATGGTTCAGTACACCTAGGTCATAGTGAATGTACTACTGTAATTGAATTCAGTGATAAAGGCAAGTCTACATTCAAAGCTTCCCGTCATTCCTATTTTATTTGTGGTCATACAGCTTATGTTCGCTTACCTCTAGACTGGGATGGTACTTGTTACATTGCATTCCTTCTGCCACCTGTTTTCTTAGCCCCACCTGATTATCATAAGGACTCCCATCTAGTACACAATAGACCCAAGAGAGATCTCCCGATTGTCGACTATACTGAAACGGCATGGGAGCAATACACAGACTTTAATAAAGGTTTCTTTCCCTATTTAGGTACTGTCTCGAATAGTAAACTGATACGTAAACTAACCAGAACCCTTGAAGCAGTAGTGAATTAAACTACTTCCGCCCTAGGCAACTTAACAGAGGAACAGTCTGCTATGAGACTTGTTGTTCTTCAAAATCGTCTTGTTCTTGACGTCATCCTGGACGATAGGGGCGGAGCTTGTAGAGTCATCGGATCGAGCTGCTGCGTTTTCATTCCAGAAAACGCACCATCAGTATATAGAGCCATAACCCGTCTCCACAAGATTGCAAGTCAGATACACCAGAATCCAGGCTCCTGGACTTGGTCCGGTTGGCTCTGGAGTGTATTATCAGCCTGGGGATGGAAAGTCCTATCCTTCCTCGGAATAGCTCTTCTCATAGTATTCAGTTGTTGCCTATGTTTACAGTGTGGACCGGCGATTTGCGGCCTGTGTGCCACATCATGTATTCCCCATCCAACTCCACGTTCTAAATCCCGCCTGAAAAAGGAAGAGCAAATGGTGTTATATGAACAAATAGATAGACTAATGAAGATTGATATATCATGAAGGGTCCGTAGGGGACAAGGAGGGAATGAGGTAATTGGAATTTTTATGGTCAATTGTGTCCCCTAACGTAGACCCCAACGGCTCCATGTACATGCTTCAAGTACATGTAATTTCCCTCCATGACCAGCTATGAAGACGCAAATACATTTGCGTCCAACGTTAACATGTCCTCTTTCAGATCCACCATGAATGGGTCGATAATTCCGTTCCTAAGTATGCCGTGCCACCGTCTTTACATGGTGCACTTTCACGTTTTCCTGGCTCTGGCGAGCTAGGCCCTGATTTCTGCCATCGAGCCCTTTCTGCCTTCTGCCTCTGAAAGCTGCAGCCTGGATCTGCATCCATGACCCTTGCCCTACTCCCTGTGCGGCGAGCGGTGCCCGGCTCGGCCTGCTTGCCTGCCAAAACTGTATTTTGCCTTCAAGTTATCTGCTCCGCTCCTCGAAAATACATTCCTGTCTAGTGATTTAGGTAAACACCTCCCCAGCTGCAGAGCAAAGGGCCCGGCCTTTCTGTCTCCGTGCATGAAATTCATTGCTCCTGTTACCATGGTAGGCCCATGGCCCCTCGCATTACACGTAGACACATATGCACGCACTAGCAGTCAGTATAGAATAGCCTCTGCCCGAAAGACCTTTTCTTCTAGAAAAAACAGTTCTTCAACACAAGATATCAGATATGATTTGGGATTAGGTTGTTCTGACACGCCAGACTTCTGTCTCCCCTTTTGGTGCTAAATGTCAAGTCCCCTTCACCCTCCAGTTCCACGTCAATCACACGTCATGTTGCCTGCGCGCGCATCCAGCCATATATTTCTGCTGACACTACAGGATTCCTCTATGAATCCACCCACTTGTGACACTTTCATGTGACGTTTCTAGCACACACCCCGTGTACGCCCTCGTGCACGCCTTCTGTTACGCACATGTGTTCTTATCTCGTTTCTTTCAGCTGTTACGCCTTCTGTATCCATCACCATTGTATGCTTTTACTATATATAATGTGCACTGTTAATAAAGCATTGTCTATCCCTTCCTGAACCCTCGTGGTGATGGAACATGATACCATGGTTCGAACCATTCCATTACATGGAATAAAACCCTTATAAACTCAGATGCCACGGACTCTGCCTCTCATTTGATTGAGCTATTTTATTGAACTTATACCGCATAGAAATTCCGCATACGGTAAATAAATATTTACCACAGATGGATGCATGGATGAGTGGGTGGGTGGGTGGGTGGGTGGTTGCGTAGATGGATGGATCCGTGGGTGGATGGATGCGTGGGTGGATGGATGCATGGATGAGTGTGTGGGTGGATGGATGCGTGGGTGGGTGGGTGGATGGATACATGGATGAGTGGGTGGGTGGGTGGGTGGTTGAGTGGATGGATGGATGCGTGGGTGGATGCGTTGGTTGGATGCGTGCGTGGGTGGGTGCGTGGGTGGGTGGATGGATGCATGGATGAGTGTGTGGATGGATGGATGGATGGGTGGGTGGAATGTGAGAAGTTGACCTTCAGGCTAAAATCAAGAGGGCATGTGAAGACAGCTGTTTTACCATATGCAATCCTGTAATATCAAATAAAAGGACACCACACACCTTATATATTATAAAAATATATGTATTTATTACTAGAATAATACCCTGTACTCTTTATGAGTATAGAAGCACAAGCGTTTAAACAAAAGAACAGTTTTACATAGGAAAGTTGCACGTTTATGGTCGAGGATTTTTGTGTCATAGGCAGCAAGGTACACACATTGTTAGTGAAAGGAATTCAGTATATGTGCCAACGAAGCAAGGTAGTCACTAACCACAGACAAGGGGAAAAGTTTTAGTGCTGCCAATAGTCGAGTCGACATTTCCTTTGTGCGCTGTGAAAGCCGTGGGTTTAAATTACATGCTAAAGATTGTGACATTCGCAGTTCTTGGTAGCTTTGCTCCTTTCGCAAAATCTCTACAAAATGGTAAAAATTAGGGTGCGGTTTCCCAATACTCGTGTTCAAAGAGTTGTGCCAACCCTCTATGGCATTGTTAGTCTTTGCTCCTCCCTCTAAGCAGGTCGAGTAGCAGTTCCACCAGTCCACAAGAAAACGTGGTTTCCTCCGGCGACCTGACCTGCTTAGATGGCCAATCCATGTGTCTTCAAAATAATTTAAAATTGGTGCCAATTTGTCTTCGTTTGCTATAAAGTACTCAGACTCAGTAATCGATGTGTAGTACTCGTCTACACTGTGAGGAGGAACAAAGCAAAGGGCAGTTAGTTTTTTAAGCTCAAACTGGAGTTTGCTGTCAGACGCATAATCCTCAATGAGGGATGTTTTTTGTATTTTACGCCAAAACGCCTGAGAAAAGTGGAAAAAACATCCTTGAATTTGGGTATCCGGGTACAATTTACTTATAGTATTGAGCATTGGTAATTCAAAGTCCATGATGACTTTTCTCGGACTTTTGTTTGCCATTTTTGATTTTAAGACTGACAAAAATTCAGTATATGTTGAGGATTGTTTGTCTGGCAGCAAACTGTACACTAATGGAACTACTGTGGTGTTAACATAGCCGTGAATAGTGTATATTTGGGTGAAAGGGGTGGGCGTACTTTTAAAGGTACCATCCATCATCCAAACATCACTGTTCTCCAACCTACTTAGATTACGGGGGGTACTAAAGATTAAAACACACTTTAGAGCATTTTCATTGTCATATAAAATAAACGGTTCATTCGCAACTGTCAGAGAAAGTTCACGAGGGATTGTTATGTCAGAACATGTTCGTGGTGTAATGCGCTTAGGATTAGTAGCCTGTTTCTTACGTTGAATTATTCGACGCAAGTTTGGAATAGCGGGCATGCTACTAGCAACATGTTCAGGAATGGTTTGGGATACCTCCCTTAAAATAGCGGCGCACGGGTCATTGGAGTTGCCTGCAATCTCTTTCATTTCATTTATTGATTCTCTCACTTCAATTGCAGTTGCAGAGGCAGAGTGGTTATGGTCGATGGTTCTTAAAACAGAGTCACCCACAGTAACCGCTCGGCCTCTGCATTGCTTGGAGTAATATTGGACACACTTCCAATGACCCCGTGGCTCCGAATTTCTCTCCTTACAGTATATATAACCAGTGTGCTTTAGTAGACGGTTTCCTCTGCTGGAAGTGATGTATTTGGCCATGTTCGGATCCGACATTTCCTGTTAAAAGAAAAACAAGGGGAATCATTGACAATACACAAACAGGAGCTTTAATTTAGGTTGAAAGTCGTAAAAGGTGTACACTGTGAATAGGGTCAAAATGAAAAAAAAGAGAATCATTTACAAGACAGAAACAGGATCTGTCATTTAAGTTGGAAGGTGTAAAAGGTGTACACTGTGAATATGCTCTGTACACTGGACTCATCGCTTTGTGCACTATCTTGTTTGCATTGTCACAATATATGTTGCTCCTTTGGGCACGTTCTAATTGTAAAATACAATTAATAACTGCCAATCCTTTGAACTGCTGCTGTAAGGAAGGGTCACCACTACAAGGCTATGGAATGAGAATGTATATCTGAGGGTACACAGACAAAATATCGAGTATTATAGTGTATTTATTATGTTTTATTATTTATTTTTCATGTAATTTAATTAAATATTGTCTTTTAGTACTGTAGCGGGTTGTGGGTTTATAGGGGGATAGGGTGGGAAGTCATTTAATTATGTTAAATTAATTATTAATAAGTAGGAATTATTAATTAATTAATTGAGAATTATTTGTAAATAATGTTAATTAATTGATTAATTGAGAAAGATGTTCTGTAGCGGGTTATGGGTTTATAGGGGAATAGGGTGGGAAGTAATTTCATTATGTACAATTAATTATTAATTAGTAGGAAGCATACCTTTATTTTTATTAATTATTGGTAATTAATTTTAAATAATTAATTAATTGATAGATGTCATTTATATGTATGTAATTTAAACCCCTACGCTATCCAAAACTTTCCCTACTGTTGCACTCTCTGGAGTGGGAATAGTAATTGTTAGTGCTACGCTATCCAACACTTGCCCTACTGTCACACTCTCTGGAGTGGGAATAGTAATTTTGACTCATACGCTATCTAAAATGTATTTAGCTTTTTTATTACTATTATGTTTTTATTAATTTTTATTTATGTGAATATTTAATGTAAATAAATGTCTTAGTCATTTCTTAACTTTTTATTTGTTTTTAAGTTATGACAATAATTAATTTCGAGTTATTATTAATGAATAGTATATTATGTATTATATATTTAATAATATTAATTTGTATTACATTATGTATTTTATTTAAATATTATAGTACATTTTTAAATATGTTTATTACATTTATAAGTATTATTTTGTGAATATTACATTTTTATTCTATAAAAAAATATATATATATTTTACAAAAAACGATATTTTTGTCATTCTATATTTTATTTTCCATATATTTGTACTTACCTTGTTAGGGAGAGGATTCCTATATTTTTGACTTCGATATTTTTGTTCCGATATTTTTGTATATCGATATTTTTGTTTTCGATATTTTGTCAGACATTCATATCTGAGAGCAGCAGACTTGTACCACTAAATAATACACTACTGTATGCATTCCTGTCCACGCTAATAGACCCCAAGCAGGCTCTCTCCCTCTTGAAATCGCCTCAGCTTCAAGAGGCGTTAGTACACAAATATTTAACTTATAGAAATTGCTTGGGTGTCCCAGAGGAATACTCCTCAAATGCCCTGTAGCCAATCCGCCTGGGAAAGGCTTGGGGGGATTTTTGCAAGCCCCTAATTAATATCTGGCAGAAGCATCGCTACATCCATTGCCTAGGCAAGACCTAAAAACAATGATTGGCATTGCATCAATACCCCTACACATTTTTGTAAACACTAGAAAATGCAGCCGGACATGAGCATCTACTAAATTAGCCTGCCAAAAACATTGCTTCACTCACACTTTATGAATGTTAGCTCTTTTACCTTTTTGGACACTGTGCTCTGTAACTTTGCGCTGACGCCCACAAAAAAGTAGCTTGCCTTACAACTCGGTGAACTTTCAGACTCTGTAACAGAAAGAAAATAAATGCATTTGTTATCATATTTGGTTTTTTTGGGTAGCGGTATAGGTGGGGCTGTTGCATTAAGGGCAGTGTAAATGGGGTTAGAGAAGCCGACGATACAGGGATTCTCTAGTGGCAGGAGCTTGAGGGGGCTGAAAACGTGCACGGGCGGAAGATAAGGGGTAGAGACATAAAAACAATGATTTGCATTGCGTCAATACCCCTACACATTTTTGTAAACACTAGAAAATGCAGCCGGACATGAGCATCTACTAAATTAGCCTACCAAAAACATTGCTTCACTCACACTTTATGAATGTTAGCTCTTTTACCTTTTTGGACACTCTGCTCTGTAACTTTGCGCTGACACCCACAAAAACGTTGCTTGCCTTACAACTCGGTGACCTTTGAGACTCTGTAACAGAAAGAAAATAAATGCATTTGTTATCATATTTGTTTTTTTTGGGTAGCGGTATAGGTGGGGCTGGAGCATTAAGGGCAGTGTAAATGGGGTTAGAGAAGCCGACGATACAGGGATTCTCTAGTGGCAGGAGCTTGAGGGGGCTGAAAACGTGTACGGGCGGAAGATAAGGGGTAGAGACATAAAAACAATGATTTGCATTGCGTCAATACCCCTACACATTTTTGTAAACACTAGAAAATGCAGCCGGACATGAGCATCTACTAAATTAGCCTACCAAAAACATTGCTTCACTCACACTTTATGAATGTTAGCTCTTTTACCTTTTTGGACACTCTGCTCTGTAACTTTGCGCTGACACCCACAAAAACGTTGCTTGCCTTACAACTCAGTGACCTTTGAGACTCTGTAACAGAAAGAAAAAAATAGAGATTGCGGTTGAATTATTAGTTGAGTGTTTAACTGCAAAGAATAAATCAACAAGGGACAACAGTGAAATTGTTAAATCCACCCACCCAACCACGCACCCATCCACGCATACATCCACCCACCCATCCACGCACGCATCCAACCCACGCATCCACCCATCCATCCACCCATCCACGCATACATCCGCCCACCCATCCACGCACGCATCCAACTCACGCATCCACTCATCCATCCACCCATCCACGCATACATCCACCCACCCATCCACGCACGCATGCACCCAACCACGCATCCCTCCACCCAACCACGCATCCATCCACCCACCCACGCATACATCCACCCACCCATCCACGCACGCATCCAACCCACGCATCCACCCATCCATCCATCCACCCATCCACGCATACATCCACCCACCCATCCATGCACGCATCCACCCATCCATCCACCCATCCACGCATACATCCACCCACCCATCCACGCACGCATGCACCCAACCACGCATCCATCCACCCATCCATGCATACATCCACCCACCCATCCACGCACGCATCCAACCCACGCATCCACCCATCCATCCACCCATCCACGCATACATCCACCCACCCACGCATACATCCACCCACCCACGCATACATCCACCCACCCATCCACGCACGCATCCAACCCACGCATCCACCCATCCATCCATGCATACATCCACCCACCCATCCACGCACGCATCCAACCCACGCATCCACCCAACCACGCTTCCATCCACGCATACATCCACCCACCCATCCACGCACGCATCCAACCCATGCATCCACCCATTCATCCACCCATCCATCCATCCACCCACCCCAGGCAATGGCCTTGTGACTTTGACTGAGCTATTTAGCACTAAATACATTGTAAAACGCATGTGGAGATTTTATTGTGTTCATATTTCGTTTACTGTATATACTGTACTGTATTAAAAGGCTTGTCTGTCAGTAAGTGACCAATGGGTCACCCAAAAAACTTTGGAATGGAGCCAGAGGGGTTAGAGTTTTACAATCAAATTGCATAAGTCAATAAAACTAATATCTTTTTGCAGTCGAGTTATCACAGCTTTTGAAATAAATCACATTCTGCAGCAGCGCGAAGAAAGCTATTGGCGTGCGCTGCCAAGCTTGCTGTTAGGCACGGAGTTTCACGAAGTTTCATTTTCACATTCACACATCCCTTCTGCTCTGCCCTGCCCTTCTAAAACCTCTGCTGCAGTTACTTCATGTGCGAGGAATATCACTCAAAAACACATTCGAGCGCATCGTATCCTGAATGTCTTTCATGACTCACACCCAAAAAAAACAGGACCCAGGTTCGTGTCTTAACACACAATATGTGTAGCAATTGCGTTGTGAGTAAATAGTAAAGGGCAATTCAGGTGCGCGATACAAGGATCCTGGCTAGGGGGGCCGACTGCCATAAATGCAAATGCGGGACGGTGAGTGTAAAGAATCCGGACAAAGGTTACACATCATGACAAAATGTAATTAGATTTGGGGAAAAAGGTACGTCATATAGACACATCAGAGCGCAAAGAGCTGGTTTCACGCTCAACAATATTTTCTGGTCACTTACTTGCAATGGCGGAGGACGGGCCGCTGGGACGCTGCACTCACGTCTGGCTAGCTGGACGAAGAACTGCAAAATGGATGGAGGCATGGGGGGCGAGTCCTTTTATACCACCCCAATATGTGTTATCAACATGTAAGGCGAAGCCCTTTAAAAAGCCTGCAATTTATTCAGATATTATTACAAATGTAATTAACACAACCCCCAAAAATATGCAACATGTGCAAACATACCATAGAAAGCGAAGATTTGGCGTTGAGGTGAGGGGGGTGGGTGGGGGCCAGGGCATAGAGACGGGTTCTCGCAGCCGATTCAAAAGACCGCGTTGTTTTGCCATGCGACATGATGGACTGCGGGGTAAAGTACGGCCCAATAGAAATCAACGGGATCGCGTTGCAATAGCATGCGAGGTTAAAACACGCGATGTGATGGACTCGGCGATCAAAAACATGCGGGGAAAAAGCGTGCAATGTAAATGTGCGCGATGTAACGTCATACATCCCCACAATTGTATACCTTGAAAAGGGCCATAGAAGACTTTTTGGAGAATTCACTGGATATTAAGATTAAACTAAGTAATGAATTGCTATTGCTGGGGGTGAAGACTGAGTATGAAGACGGCCCCATAGAGTTTTTGTTTATGGTGGCAGCTGTATTCCGAATTAGTATTGCACGGGCCTGGTTAGACAAGACACCTCCAACATTCCAAACTTGGATAGCAAGATTGTTAGCCTCATATAACTTGGAGAAAGCAATATATGAGAGGAAGGGCAGAAGGGCAAAAAAACTGGGAGGGGAGATGTGGCAACCTATTACGAGATGGAAATCTGGGCAAAACAGGGAAGGGGTTGGGTAAACAGTTGTATGTAGGAAAGGCCAATCCTTGTGTTTTGTTTTCTTCTCTTTCCTTTCTTTTCTCTTATCTTTTATCTTATTTTTCCTGCAGGGTTCTGGTGCAAGAATGTATTTGTATTTCTATTTGCTTTATAATATACTGGGATATGTAAAACATGCATTTTGTGCCGTAAGGCTGACTGTAATAATTTGGGGGGGGGGCAAAAAATGCTGTGAAAAGATTATAATAAAAATATATTTTTTTTAAATAAAAAAATAAATAAATTAGTAAAGGAGGTATTAAACTTAGGGTCCGAAAGTAGGGTGTTATTGAAGCGCATCTCCTAGGTCCTGCAATTTTAGGCAAAATATCAATATTAATCGAAACAGGAGCATGATCTGACAATAGGATGGGACCAATATCTGCGTTAGTAAGAGTTTGTGCAATATTGTGGGAAACAAAAATATAATCAATTCGCAATTGAGAAGGATAAGAAGGCGAGTAAAAAGTAAACTCTTTAGTTGTCGGATTGCAAAGGCGGCAAGCATCAATAAGCTTGTGTTGTGAATCTGCCTGAGCAAAGAGTTTTGGGTTTTGTTATGGGTGAAGGAAACCTTGGAATTTCTGTCGAGAAAGGGATCAAGAGACTGATTACAATCTCCCGCTAAGATGAAATTATCATCCATAAATGTGGTGATACGAGTGGCCATCATGTGCCAAAAACTGGGATCACCTCCTGTAGGGGCATATCCATTAAAAAGAGAGATTGGAACACCCCTTAAAGACAATTTGACATGCAACCATCTGCCATCAGTATCTGAGTCTCGAGTTACTAAAGAATAGGAAAGGGATTTGCGACATAAAATTACTACTCCATTGCTTTAACCATCGCCAGGGGAGTAAAAAATGTCACCCACCCTACCTCTCTTGAGTTTCGCAGATTCAACATCAGAGAGATGAGTTTCTTGAAGAAATGCAAAGTCAGGATTCAATTTGGATAGATGAGATAAAATCCTTTGTCTCTTAATTGGAGAATTGAGGCCCTTAACGTTCCATGAAATAACTGTCAATGACATATAGTGGAACACAAAATATGACAGACAAATTGAATAAAGTCACAGAAAAAACCCATGAAAAGAGGTAAGCCCAAAACCAATAAAAATACACAACTAAGAGAGAATGAGAAAAGAAATGGAAGTGCATTAAAACACAATGCATGATAAAAGAGAATAGAAAAAAACGAAGAAAAATAGAGATAAATATCAAGAAGAAGAAAAGATGCATAAAGAAAGGAGAACATTATCGCCAATGAATAAACCAAACGGAAGAGGGAAGAGAGAGATATAAGAGTTGAAGAAATAAAACACAAGAAGATACCTGTGAAAGATAGGAAACGAAAGAGAAGAGGGAGGAAGGAATGACAAACAAAAGAAAGAATATGTGAAACATATGACGGCAAAACATACCTACAAAAGGGGGGAGATGAGGGAGCACAACCAGGAACAAGAACAGGAGCGAAGGAAGGGCGGTGGAACCACATAGAGCAGGCATGACATCTACGGTCAGTGGGGCGCAAAACTGGGAGAACACCACGGAACGATGATCAAATCTATGGAAAACATGAGGAGAATGATGAGTAAAAAAACACGAAAGGAGGAAGGAAGGAAAACCTGCAATATCAGAAGCAATAAAAAATTAAAGGAATAAACAAGAGAAACCACAACCATTATATAATCACTTCAGAAGTGTTCAGCAAACATGGAGAACGTATGAATTATAATAAAAAAATTGGGAAACATGCAAAAAAAGGAAACAGGTTAAAGAGAACCACACAAGAGAAACAAGAAATTCAAGGAGGGAAGGAGGAAGAAGGACCAGAAAAATCCATATCAGTTGTTCTGCAGGAGTTCAAGAAACTTTGAAGATGGACAGGATCCTCGTACGTTGTAGTCTTTTTGTTGTAGGTGACTTTGAAAAGATATGGGTGGAAGAATCCGTATCTAGCACCTATGGATCGAAGATCGGCTCGCATGTCCAGAAAAGCCTTGCGCTGGTTCGCTGAGCCATAGCATAGTCCTTCGCGAAGAAAAAAGAGAATCCGGGCCAAGTGAGTTGAGGAGAAGCTCTGCCCGCAGATAGGACTTTCAAAAGATCCGTGTATTCTAAGAAATACATGATAACTCCTCTTGGTCTTGACGAAGTGGAAGTTGAAGAGGGAATCCGGCCAAGTCTGTGGGCACGTTGAATGTTAAGCACAGTATCCTCTGGTAGATGTAGAAGCTTAGGGAGAAAAGATTTAAAGAAAGTAATGGGGTTGTTCCCCTCACAACCCTCCACCAGGCCGAAGATGCGCAGATTATTATGTCTGTTGCGGTTCTCAAGCTCCTCCACCTGCCTCTGAAGGGAAGAGACCTGTGAGTGCAAGTGAGATACTTTAGTAGATGTTTCTTTAAAAGAAGAGACACTCTGTTCCACTGATGTGACTCTTGCATCCATTAGCGACCAATTGTCTGTCAACACTTGCAATTTAGCGTTGGTTTCCTCCATGAAAGGACAGAGGGCCCTTATTTCCTCCAGTAAAAGGTCCATGGAGACTGATGACAACGACTTAGGTGGAGAGGGAGGATCTTTTTTCAGTCTTTTGGAGGTTGCTTTCCTTGTGGTTGGCACAGATGATTCCATCATAAGCTGCATGTCCTGTATATTGGGCAGCTGAGAAGCCTCAAACTTGGCAAATTGAGTAAACAGCTTAAAGTTTTTAAGAAAATTGTGTCTCAAATTGGTAGAGTCAGAGTGCGGCCTCGTTCTGCACATAAAATATAATGACTGAAAGAAATGAGCTGAGTTACGGCAAAATCAAGCAACAGGAGCGTTGAAGGCAATACTGTAACAGAGGAGGTGAGCCATGCAGAACAAGGTCACAGGAAATATATCAAAAATTGACCACAAGCAGGAAGCAACATCCATTGAAAAGAAGGAAGCGCAGCATCCAAGTCACAGACGGTGAGAAATGCAAGCAGTAACTTGAAGTGAAAAGAGCACCACAAAATGGCCACCGCATATGAGGAAATACAGTACCTCAAGATTTAGTGTCAACAAACAGTTAAAAAGATGTATCCAGTGGCCAGAAGAAAAAAAGCTTGAGGGATAGAGGTTGCTTGTAGAGCAATTAAGGGCAGCAAGCCACAGCATAATCCAGCCGAGAGCCAGAGAGACAGTTCACGAGTTTCACGCTAGATGAGGGAAAAGAAAAAACAAAATGGCGGCTGTGACCGACATAGAGCCACGGCCGAACTCACTCCGTGAACAAAGGAGTGATAGTGGCTTCCGCGGACATCGGAGAGGATCTCACTGCATGCTCGCGACCTTCCGAGAGCAGGGCCCGTCCTCGCTGAAACGGGAAAATGCCTCGAACCGCGGGTCCTCTCTCAAGCCGGCGGAGCACTCACCCCAATGCCGCCATGCTCGTTGGGCGCCAAGCCACGCCCCCCGGTAGCCTCGGTCTTTAAGTCTGCAACTCAGGATATTTTCTTCCTTAAAGAAAATCTTCCTTAACTGTACAGTTCCTTCTGAGATGTAGGAACTGCCCGTAGAGAAGTCCATCTTTCAGTGTTATTGGGTGGAAGCTGGCGTATTGTAACAGTGTTACGTTCTGTCAGTTTATGACAGAGACTAACAATGAACTGGTTATTGTGGTTCTGTATTCATAAATCCAGAAATTGAATGCTTTTCTTGTCTGAATTGTAGGTGAAGGTCAATGCCAATTGGCACTCATGGAGATAAGAGATGAACATTTCTAGTATTGTTAGCGTGCCAACCCAGATCAGGAAAATATCATCTATATAACATTTCCAGCATTTAATTTTGTTGAAAAATGGACTGTTTTCATTGATGATACATTTTTCTTAAAGGTCACAAGTTTGCCAGGATTGGGGCATAAATTGCCCCATCGAAGTTCCGGAAAACTGTTCATAGAACTCACTGTTGAACTTGAAATAGTTCTTGGGTAAGAGATTTCAAGTAGGTCTAAAATAAACTCAGCGGGTACTGGCATCAGTGCTTGGCATGTCCAGAATGTCTCTGATCAGATCAATACTTTCCTTCTGCGGTATATTTGTATACAAAGATTCAATAGCTAATGTAACAAGTAATTTTTCATGGGGGTTAAATTCCATCCCTTCAATCAGGTTAATCATGTATGTGCTATTTCGTACATAGGAGGGTGAGGGGACATAGTCTTAGATAAAACTATTGATGTATTGTCCCAAAGATTTCAGAATCGATCCGCATCCGCATAGTATGGGTCTCCCTGGAGGATTCATAATGTCCTTATGTACCTTCGGTAAGGTGTCGAGTACTGGAATCCTGGAATTCTTTTGAATGAGGAAGACAAATTCTGAATTAGTGATCAAGCCTTCTTCTAAGCCAGAGGCGGTTACTTGCTGTATACACTTCTGTATTGTAGCTAGGGGATTGTTTGACAATTTCTTGTAGTGCCGGTTGTTGTTTATTTGGCTTCTTATCTCAGCCTCATTTTTGATTGTCTTGGATCACAATCCTTCCACCTTTATCTGCCGGCTTAATGATGAGAGAGTCATCATTTTTTTACATCTATCAGCGCCTTTTGTCCTTCTTTGGAAATGTTGTATGGGGTGAAGACTTTGTTTTAAGTTGGAGAATGTCTTCTAAAACTCCCTTTTCAAAGGTGATGATCTCAGGTGGCATCAGGGCATTTGATGGTATGAAAGCGGACTTAGGATGCAAAGAAGTATTCTTGGTAGGATCGACTTCCTGGTTGTCGCTAAAGAAAACCTTTAATCTCAGTGTACTGAATAATTTGTGTAGTTCTGTCTGAAGTTTGAAAAAGTCAGTTCTCTCAGTCAAAACAAAGGATAGACCTTTGTTAAGGAGTGATGTTTCACTGTTGGTTAGCAAGTGGAGTGATAGGTTGAAGATAGGAGTTGTATCTGTTTGATTCAACTCGCCCATTTCAAGAGAAGTAATCTGTGTAGATTCACTATCGTCCATATCGATAGAGGCCAAAGGCGATTCTTTATTCACCATCATCATTGTTGTCCTTCTGGTCCCCATGTATAGTATTGACGTTGTGTTCTATCTCTCCCCTGCAAATTAGTTCCAAGTTCTCCACTGGTTCCAATTGGTGCTGTGGCCCCTCGGGCCTGTCCTAAAAAAGGATTATGTTGCTGGTTTCTTTGGATACCACTAGGGCCTTCTCTCCCGTCGTCTGAGGATTCTGATACTGCTGAAGAGTCAGAGAACCCAATGAGATTGTTGTTTCAGAATCTCCTTCAGGTAACGTTTTTCTTAAGTTAAGGCTGAGCGTAGTAGTTCTCCTGCAGGTAGGGCAAGGCTTTCTCTCTGGTAAAGGTAGCGAAAGCTTTTCGTAAATTGTCAGCCTTCTTCTTTATTTCAAAGGTATTTAATTCCTGTATGGTTTTGTTTAACCTCTCCAAAATTGCCTTGGACTCCTCTAGGTTGTCGTAGCCAAACAACTCTTTTTCCAAATTTTCAATTTCTATTAGTTCTTGTTTACTGTATTCCAATGCTGTTTCAATCCCCAGCACCATCCAGTGCCTAGAGCAGGTTATGGAGCTATGTGAAAAGCCTCCTTCAAATTTCTTGTTGTTTAAAAATTCCTGGGACGTTTCTGACTATTAACCCTTGTGGGATTATATTAGGTTTCAAATATTCAGTCAACATACTGGCATGTAATTCAGTCCAGACATGCTTCGTTTTGGTACGATCTAGTTTGTCTATCAGGACTAATCACGGATTGCTGGGTACTGACTGGTTAGGAGTGGAATAGAGGTAAGGGCCACTGATCCCCTTTGCAGTATATTCTTCTGTATAAAAAGGGGCCTCATTGGGTGTTGAGCAATTATTCTATTTAAAGCTCTTGCAGAAGTACTGCGCAGACAATTCTAACAGAAAACAAGACCATCCCATATGTTCTTGTGAACTGGGTAATGCTAATAAGCACAGACTATGTTCACAAGGAACTCATTTTCAGAACAGTAGATTGATTACAGCTACAATTAATGTCACCTACCAGACTGAACCAAAGAAAATAAATTGTAGAATACAGCTTTAGCTTAAATCATCCACTTATTAAAACAGTTCAGAAACATTTTGGGGCCCACTAGACAAATACAAAGGGGGATGTTATTGATAAACACTTCTGCCAAAGTGAGATATTTATTCTTGCATACGAAATAAGTTACTTCCCTTTTACTGCAGTTATCCAGCATTGGTATCTTTCATAGATTCACATGCCTGAATCATTCCCGGCTGTTGAAGTGAGAGTCCCACTGTACATATAACAAAGTAGTAAATAGTAAATCCAATAGGCCATCATGGAGGTAACCATGTATTCAATTGCCTATCAGCCTCCTTATATAAAAAGGATCTAACTCAAAACACGACCAATCAGCAACCAGCACCCTCTAGAACCTTCCCAAGAGAGGCTGGATCCCTCAGATTTTCCAGCACAATTGTAGTTAGTACTGTAAATGTGCAGAGGAGCCTCTCCGGGGAGGAGGGGGGTTTGCATGTGAATCTATGAAAGATACCAATACTGGATAACTGCAGTTCCAGGTAAGTAACTTACATATGTACACACACATATACATATATGCACACACACATATATACATACACACATACACACACACACACACATATATACACACACATATACACAGACACAACCACTCACACACACACAACCACACACCCCCACACCCAGATGCAGACACTACACACACCCATAAACAAACATACAACCACACACACCACCAAACACACCCACAACCACACCCACTCAACTACAACCACAACCACACACACAACCACACACAACCACACCCACACATGCACACACACAACAACCACAACCACACACCCACACACACAACCACACACACAGCCACGCACAGCCACACACACTGCCACACACACAACCACACACACAATCACACCCATGCACAAACAACAACACCCATGCACACACAACCACACTGATGCACACACAACCACACCCATGCACACACAACCACACACACAACCATACACGCACACACAACCACACCTACACACACATATAACCACACACACAACTACACACAGCTGTACAAAACTACACACAACCATGCACGCACACACCACACCCGCACACACATCCACACCCAAACACACAACTACACCCACACACACCCAAACACACACACAACCACACACAGCCATACACAACCACACACAACCCCAACCACACACAGCCACACCCAACAACCACACCCAACACACACACCACACACAACCACACACTCAACCACACACACACACACACAACCACACACCCACAAAACTACAACCACACCCACACCCACAAAACTACAGCCACACACACCCAAAAAACTATAACCACACACACAACCACACACAACCACACCCACACACCCAACCACACACACACCCAACCACAACCACACACACACACACACAACCACACACACACACAAACACACCCACAACAACATGGGTGGGAGCACACCGCTTTACCTCCCAGCAAGGTTAGCCCCTGGCATTATGGCAAATGCAGTTTCAGTTACTTGCTTGCTTCAAGAGTGTTTAGCCACAGTTGACGCAGATAGTGCTGATCTCTAGACACGTGTTTCTGGTTCTTTAACCATCATCAGTAGAGATTACAGTCTTTCAAATTTGGGGTTTGCTGAGTAGGCTGCCAACATCTTACTCAGGTCAGGTACCTCTCACAGGCATGCGGTTGCTTCATCCACAAGCTTGTCAGCTCATTGACTCAAGGGAGTACTATTAAACAGGAACAGGGGTGGGAGCACACCGCTTCACCTCCCAGCAAATTTCACCCCTGGCATTATGGTAAATGCAGTTTCAGTTACTTGCTTGCTTCAACCACACACATATAACCACACACACAGAACCCCACACAGAACTCACCCCCACACACACACACAACCACACACACACACACACTCACAACCACACACACAACCACTAACACATACATAAATACATATATACATATGTGTATATATAAATCAATATATACATCCTTCTAGCAAGCACTTAAGTGGACGGTGTGTAGTGCTAAAATAACCTTCAATGCAATGCCAATATTAAAAGTAATGGCTTGAATACTAAATGTTATATTGCATAGATTAGTGGTATTACTTAAGGAAAAAACCATATATATATCACAACAATCCTGTTGACTTTGCCTGCGGCGTTGTCAGTCACGCGCCGCCGCCAGCTACACAGGACACGGACCCAGTTTTGGAGCCTCAATTGTTTATTGCCAAAAGGTCAGAGACGCGTTTCGCGGCTTGCGCCGCTTGTTCACTCGACAAATGTTAATGCATTTGGGAAACAATTTAAAGTGGCAGTGCATTTCTTCAGTGTGTCATGTGATCCTCATTCACAATTACAATGGAAGAAATACTATCTCATGGTTACTTCACCATGTGTTGTGCAAAAACTTTACATTTATTATGTGCAAAATTCCGCAATATATAAATAAATAAATACATAAATACAATTGTATATAACATTAAAATACAATGTGATGTTTCAACAATTAGTCCTTTAGTTAAAATATTCTCAGCTCTGATGACCGTCGATTATTGACTTTTACCATCGAGGTTCTCTTATTACTCAGTCAAATACTGATTTGAGCTTTCCCGTATTTATAATATTAACAATCTGTCGGATTGCTTTTATATCTGTATGATCAATTGTGGTTTGGGTCATACAAAAATAAATCGCGTTGTTATTGCACATATATCATTTTCGTAAAATATCATATTCATTAATGATGGTGAATAAAATCAACCGTTGTAATTTGAACAATATTTATGATAGTGTTTAAAGTGCTGAAGTGAAAGGTGTAATACTTTTTTTGCTTTTTGTCTATTTTAAAAACTTGATGTTCTTTACTCTTGAGTTTTCACGAACCTGTTGTTTGTTTTAAATAACATTTCATATAGTTTAATTTGTACATGTCATTGTTTAGGAATCCTGACTCTTTGTGTATATCATTTGTATAATTTACTTTTTTTTTCCCCGTCTTGTCTCGCCACTTAAGAATAGTCCATATTTTAATAAATTGGAGGGTTGAACTTCACTCTAGCCCAGAGGTCTTCAAACTTTTTGATGCCGAGACCCCCTTGTAAAACCTTTTTAGGGGTAAGGACCCCCTTCCGACAAAAGTTTATAGAAACTGGTACTCCTCATCAACATCTTTTGACAACCATAAATGCGCCTGTTAGACCTCATCACATCCATCCATCATTAATCAACCCACACTTTCACACATCCATCCATTCTTTCATCCTTCTATCCATCCATCCATCTTTCACCCATCCACCCTTTCATCTTTCCATCCATACATCCATCCTTTACCCATCTACCCTTCCATCCATCCACCCATCATTCATCCACCCACCTTTTCACACATCCATCCATCATTCATCCATGCAACCTTTTATCCATCCATACATCCATCCACCCTTTCATCCTCCCATCCATACATCCTTCATCCATCCACCCTTTCATCCATACATCCATACATCCATCCACCCACCCGTTCATCCATCCATCCACCCATCATTCATCCCCCCACCGTTTCACACATCCATCCAAGCATCATTCATCCATGCAACCTTTTATCCATCCATCCATCCTTCATCTGTCCACCCTTTCATCCTTCCATCCATCCACCCTTTCATCCATCCATCCTTCATCCGTCCACCCTATCATCCTTACATCCATACATCTATCCTTCATCCATCTATCCTTCACCCATCCACCCTTTCATCCTTACATCCATACATCCATCCTTCATCCACCCTTTCATCCTTACATCCATCCATCCATCCTTACATCCATCCATCCACCCTTACATCCATCCACCCATCATTCATCCACCCACCTTTTCACACATCCACCCATCATTCATCCATGCAACCTTTTATCCATCCATACATCCATCCACCCTTTCATCCTCCCATCCATACATCTATCCATCATCCATCCACCCACCCACCCTTTCATCCATCCATCCACCCATCATTCATCCCCCCACCTTTTCACACATCCATCCATGCATCATTCATCCATGCAACCTTTTATCCATCCATTCATCCACCCTTTCATCCATTCATCCACCCTTTCATCCATTCATCCACCCTTTCATCCATCCATTCACCCTTTCATCCATCCATCCTTCATCCGTCCATCCTTTCATCCTTACATCCATACAGCTATCCTTCATCCATCTATCCTTCATCCATCCACCCTTTCATCCTTCCATTCATCCATCCTTCATCAGTCCACCCTTTCATCCTTCCATCCATTCACCCATTCATCCATTCATCCACCCTTTCATCCGTTCATCCATCCTTTCTTCCATTCATCCACCCTTTCATCCAACCATTTATCCTTCATCCATCCACCCTTTCATCCATCCATTCATCCACCCATCTTTTCACACATCCATCCATCCATACATCCTTCATCCATCTACCCTTTCATCCATCCATCCTTTCATCCATCCATCCACCCTTTCATCCATCCATTCATCATTCATCCTTCATCCACCCACCTTTTCACACATCCATCCATCCTTCATCCTTACATCCATCCATCCACCCATCATTCATTCACACACCTTTTCTGTGCCTCTCTCATGGGGGGGGGGGGTCAGTATCTCTCTGCGTCTTCTTCCTTCTGCAATATCCATTGACCTCAAAGGGCTACACTACAGCCTGCTCATCCATCCCCCTCCGCCTCCTCCCCCCCACTTCCTCTCCTCCCCCAGCTCGAAACGGCTTCAGGGACACACACACAGCCACACACAGTACTTGAAAGGTCTTTAAAAGACCTTTAAACTTGTTAATGAGGCGTTGATGTTTTTCACACCTCGGTGTGAATTAGGCCTCCACCGTGAGCACCCTCGACCAGCCCAAGCCCGGAACTGCACTCTGACAGAATCTGCGACCCCCTTCCAAGGACTCCACGACCCCCCTGGGGGTCGCGCCCCACAGATTGAAGACCTCTGCTCTAGCCTATTGTTCTAGCATTTGCCAATTCCTGTTTAATACATATATCCATTAGACATTGAATCCTGCACATTATTTACAGTGTATTGATATGTCTAATAAATATAGCATTTTAAAATATAAATAAATATTAAAAATTAAAAAATCCTTAATAAAAATTCATTCTATTTACAAGATCTCTGTAGGGTAAAGTGCATAGCTATTCTTTAAGACTAATGGTTCTTCAGTTATTTTGTTTTCCCCCAATTATTCAACCATCCAATTTTAGTGATATAAAAAGCAGGTTACACATTTTTAAAGACACGTGTACATATCCTCTGTAATATTTAAACCTCTCGATTGTTTTGAATCTAATAGTAAGATATACCTGGTTTCTAATTTTCGTAATTTATTTTCTCTGTCACCTCCACGTCTATTAGGGGAAATTGTGTCAATTAAATAATATGACAACCCTCTGTTGTTAGATCCGTGGCTTTCCCTGAAGTGTCTTGCCACTGGATAGGTATTGTCCATATTAGTAATTGCACGGAGGTGTTGCAGTATTCTTACATTAGTTGGTAACTTTGTGCTGCCCACGTATATTAATCCACATGGGCAGGTTAGGACGTACACAGTGTATTCAGTTTTGCATGTTAACGTTTTCATTATTGTGTAAGGTTTAGTTCTAAAAGGGCTATGATAGGTAGTGGTATTAGTTCTGTGGGTGCATGCTTTACAGGTTTTACATTTTCTGAACCCTTTCAGATTTTGATACCAGGTAGGATTAGATATTATCTCTGGGTCTGATACTATTAGACAATCTTTCATAGAGGGGGCCCTACTGTAAGTAATGGACGCCCTCTGCGGTAGCAGGGGTCCTAGAACTGGGTCGTTTAGGAGTATAGGCCAGCTCCCCTGAATAATTTTGTGAAGTTCTTTGTGTTGTTTGCTGAAACCTATTATCAGGCAAAAATTGTTGTCTTTTCCTGTTGTAGTACCCTCCCCAGAGATTTTTTCCCTTCCCTTTTTGGTGTTGTTGGCCAGTAACTCGTTTCTTACTAGAGTTTCTGTTTTTGTGATAGCTCTGTTTACTATTTTATGGCAGTAGCCCCTATCTAAAAATCTCTCCTTGATTTTTTGTTGTGCTAAGGTTAATTCCTCTGGTGTGCTGCAAACCCTTTTTAATCTTAGCATTTCGCCATAGGGTATGCTGTTCACCAGATGACGTGGGTGAGCACTAGAAGCATGTAGCACCGAATTTCCAGCCGTTTTCTCACGATATAAAGTGGTTTCAAGTCTGTTGTTACATACATACACTTTGGTATCAAGGAAATTCACACTCTGATCGCTGATTTCTGCGTTGAATTTTAAATTTAAATCATTCTGATTGATTTGTGCTACAAAAATTTCCGCTTCTTCCCTTGTTCCTTGCCATACAACAAAGAGATCGTCAATGAATCTCAGCCAAAGTTTTACCTTGGTTGACATTGTATCTCCATGCTTCTCCAGGAGGACTAGCTTCTCCCAATAGCCCATATGGAGGCAAGCATAACTTGGGGAGAAGCTAGCCCCCATGGCTACCCCTTGAACTTGGCAATATAAAAGATGATTAAACATAAAAATATTGTTATAAAGACAAAATTGTATCATATTTGCCAACATTTCATTGTGTTGTCTGTAAATTGTTTCTCTAGAGCAGGGGTACTCATAGTACGGCCCGCGGGCCGGTGGCGGCCCGGCAAGCCTTCCCTGGCGGCCCGCGGATCTTGCACACATCGTACCCGTATTTTAAGAACACATTTTTAAAGAATGTCTGCAAACACTGACGGGTGCAGCAGCGACACTTTGAGAGACTCTGCTGCTCTGTGGGGGCCGGATGATTCATTCCAGTGATAGGCAGAGCAGCAGAGTCTCTCACACACACACAGCCGCACCCGAAGAAGTGCTTCTTCACAGGTCTTTAGAAAGACCATTTGCATGTTAGTGGAGCTTTGTTGATTTCACCTCTTCCTAGGCCCCTGCAGCTCTGCTCTGCCTATCACTGGAATTAATCACCCGGCCCCCACAGAGCGGAGCTGCAGGGGCCTAAGAAGAGGTGAAATCAACAAAGCTCCACTAACATGCAAATGGTCTTTCTAAAGACCTGTGAAGAAGCACTTCGAGTGCGGCTGGAAGCGGGAAGCTGTCTCAGCCCTGGCAGACACACAGTCATGTTAGCAGTCTACTCAAGGTGAAATTTTACCACAGAGATGCACTGCTCTAAATTTAATGCAGCTAGTTCCTCCAGTATTGAGTCAAGGGCAGTTCCGATATGGTGGTGGGGGTCATGCACTTCTTCATCCTGCTTGGGAGTGCCCAAGAAGAGCAGTTGTCTATGCTGCTTTTGGAGAGACATGCAATGATTTTAGCATTAGAATATAATGCATCGTAGTGTGGCAAGGGTCTCGGAACACCTCAGGGTTCACAAGGTTGGTGGCACTCTGTCTGGAGTGAGGGCACGTAAGAGATGCTACTTCCAGAAAGTGAAGTGAATCAAGATTAGCCACTGCTGAGAATTAGTCCTATTGAATAGGAGTTCATGGGGCAAGAACATTCTGAAGGTAGTGAAACTCTTTACATCGAGGGAGGTAAAGGGAGGGAGGGAGACAGAGGGAGAGGGAGACAGAGGGAGGGAGTGGGAGGGAGGGAGACAGAGGGAGAGGGAGAGGGAGGGAGGGAGGGGAGTGAGGGAGGGAGGCGGAAGTGAGACAGTGAGGGAAGGGGAGTGAGGGAAGGGGAGAGAGGGAGGGAGAGAGGGAGAGAGGGAGAGAGGGAAGGGGAGAGAGGGAGAGAGGGAAGGGGAGTGAGGGAGGGAGAGGAGGAAGGGGAGTGAGGGAGAGGGGAGGAGTGAGAGGGAGACAGAGAGAGAGGTAGTGAGACAGCCAGAGTGAGGGAGAGAGAGTCAGAGTGGGTGAGACAGAGGGAGACAGGGAGAAAGGGAGAGAGAGGGATGGAGGGAGGGAGACAGAGAGAGACAGAGAGATAGATAGAGGGAGTGTGACAGAGATAGAGAGAGGGATGGAGGGAGGAAGACAGAGAGAGAGAGAGAGAGAGAGAGAAAGAGAGAGAGAGAGAAAGAGAGATGTGTGTATGCCGGGTCTGGTGGCTCAGTGGACGAAGGCGTCCGCTGCAGGGACTTGTGTTCAACCTCATGATCACAGTTTTTTGTTGTTGCTCTAGCCCTGCCCCTCCCCACTGACCCCGCCCCCACCGGTGCGGCCCTCGGACCCAAACCACAATGTAAATTTGGCCCCCGAGAGAAAGTTTGTGAGTACCCATGCTCTAGAGGATAAAAAATATTTTACCGCCTGAATACCATCTGTATGTGATATACTTGTATACAGGGATGACACATCCAATGCTAACAACAGGTAATCAGATTTATTCAAAAAGTCAGTTGTGTCCCTTACGTATGAGGGCAAAGATTTGACATATTCTTGCAGGAAATAATCCACGTATACGGATGTTTTTTCCAAAATACTGTTTCTGGCACTTATTATAGGACGACCAGGGCGTTTTTTGTTGTCCTTATGGATTTTTGGGATGAAGTACATTGTAGGTATAACTGTATTATCATATTTTAGATAATTATGTTCATCCTCGTTGATCAGCTTCATGTTGTGCCAGCTTGATCATTTTTTGTAGTATATGGTGTACATTTCTTTCATTGATTTAACATCCGTTCGTCTGTAGCATCGTCTATCGTTTAATTGGCTCATAGCCTCCTTCATGTAATCCTCATGTGCCCACAGAACTATGTTTCCGCCCTTGTCACTGTTTCTTATTATCACTTTTTTGTTGGATTTTAATTTTTTCATTAGTTGAAAGTATTTATGGTCCTGATTACGATGCTTTTGAGTGGACATGCCAATTTTTTTATTTAATTTTTTGATTTTGGTGGTAATAATCTCATGAAAAGTGTCAATTGAATCATGCAACATGATGGGATAAAATTTCTATTTTTGCTTGAACTTGGTTAAACTCGCACCTTTGGTTACTGTTCTTTCATTTCGCGGGGAGTTACTTCCAGTTTGATCCTGATTCCATAGATCCTCAAGTTCTGCAACTGTATTTGAACTCGGGGTGTAGATTCAATGATAGTGTTTGTTTGATCGCTTATTTCAACTTGTTTGTTTTTACTTGCATATAGTTTTTTTAATTTCAGTTTTCTTATTCTTTTATATATATCCATCCGGACATTGGGATAGTCAAAGTTATTGGGTGCACAGTACGACAAACCTAAACTTAACGTAGTATTTTCATCTTTGGTTAGGTTAATTTTTGACAAATTTACCACCATTTGTGATATTTCTTTCTTCTCCAGTAGTTCTTTTTCTTCCTTTGAACATTTTGATTTCCGTCTGGTTGCAATCCGCCTTTGTTTGTGTTTGGCGTTTGCCCGCTTCCTTTGGATTGCAATCGTGTTCTTGGTCTCAAGGTTGCCAATCTTTGAGCCGCTAAAAGTTTCATTTCTTCCCCCGGCGATGGTTTTGCTCCACTTATCGCTCTTGAGGGATCTCTTGTATCTGAATCCTCGTCACTGTTGGACGTCAGTTTGTCACTGGATGTAGTGCTGGTGTCTTCACCTACCCGTCTTTGACGGTTGATGTTTCTGGTATTGGTCGTAGAACCTTGTTTTTGTTGAGACTTACGAATAGCGTCGTACTTCCTGGCAAAGGTGAATATTTGCCCCACCTCATAATCTTCCTTATCTCGCTGAAATTTTTGTGTTTTGTGATCCTTAATTTTTTTTCTTCTTCCTTTTTGAGGCGAGCTATCATTTCTTTTCGTAGTTTACTGATTTCCTCTTTTTGCCCCATGGCTTCTAACTCCTCATTTAGTGTGTCTATTTCGGTTAGAAGTCTCGCCCTGTCTATGTCCGCATATTTTATTAGCAATGAAGTTAATTTCCTGGAGGAATCTAAATTGCATTCCGCCCATTCGCGCATCAGATCAGGGTGGGGTTCCTCGTAAGTTAATATTCGAAGTCCCCGGGGAATTTGTCCCACCTCGATATAACTTTGGAGGGACCTTGATTCCCACCATTTGCTTAATTCCATTTTCATATTTTTTTCTAGTATTTTCATTTTGAATTGTATCGAGTCAGGTTTCACTGTGCATGCGGTTTCATTTGGTTCGGAACTTCGATTCACATGAGGTGTATCTGTGAACATTCCAATGGCTGCTGCCTCCCTCTCTTGTACAGTGTCGCTTGACATTTTGGCTTTTTAAATTATGTAATTAATGTCAGTATGGCATGGAGTATGGACCGTATATTTCACCAAATTTTTCCTTTCCCGTTACTTTGCTCACTCCTCCACCCCACAATCCCGATGGCTCTGTACCTGGTTGGCGCTGTTATGGGGTTTCCTGCTGTGCGGATATGGGACGTCCGCTCAGTCGTACTTCTGCCGCTGCCAGTTGAATCGCCGGAGTGGAGGGGCTTGGCGGTAATTCCTTCGTGGATCCACAAATAACTTCCTGGTTGCCCTGGAAGAGGTTTCCGTTATGCCGCTAGCCCAACCACACACAACCACACACACACACACATACACGTGTTACCATCCTTGTGGGGACTATGTGTTTTCACCAGCCTTGTGGGGACTAACCCTTCCCAATGTTTTAAAAATATACCAATAACAGAAAAATGTTAAGAAAAAATTCCTAATACAGGATCCTGCTTCAATTTTACAAATATGTTGTTATTTAGTCACGCGCACAGAACCATCATTGTGGGGACTTGGACATGTGTTACCATCCTTGTGGGGACCTACTTAATAATTCTCATTTCTGATTGAATACACTCATTATCTAATAGATAAATGCTATTTTTCAGTGCCATACATACATAACATGATACTTTAGTCAAATTTGAATAAGTCACTATGTCCTAGGTGCACCTAGAACAGATTTGTCTAATAATGCATTTTACAGTAGAAAATGATCATATATATAAAGTGCATGGACAGAGATTCACAGATGTTTAGCCTATTACTGAGTGCACACAAACATTAAGGAATATGAAAACAACACATAGTTAAATTAATTTAGAGGCTTAAGATCCTGCAATGGGGTCAGATGGCAAAACCAAGTTGCCATCTGACCACCTAGTTGTTTTTCATCAACCTCACCAATTGGCACCATCTACGTATGGCTGTGCATTAATAGTCCCCAAAGAGATGGCATGATATTATAATAATATTCTAGAGCTGACAGAGTAAGTGTATGATGATGATAATTTTCAAGCCCCCACAGAGATATTGCATCATTAGATTGATGCCCAAGTCCCTACAGATATTGTGGTTTTGGTGTACGATGATAGTCATGCTGCAGTTCATGCAGAAATGACACTATTACAGTAATGCACATGTCCCTCAGAGATAGTTTGTGATTATAGGAAGGCCCAGGTCTCCACAGAGATAGTGTGGTATTATAGCCATGTTCAAATCCCAACAGAGATAGTGTGTGATCATATTCACGTTCGAGTCCCCACAGAGATAGTGTGTGATCATAGTAATGTTCACGTCCCCACAGAGATAGTGTGATCATATTCACGTTCAAGTCCCCACAGAGATAGTGTGTGATCATAGTAATGTTTAAGTCCCCACAGAGATAGTGTGTGATCATAGTAATGTTCAAGTCCCCACAGAGATAGTGTGTGATCATAGTAATGTTCAAGTCCCCACAGAGATAGTGTGTGGTTATAGTAATGTTCAAGTCCCCACAGAGATAGTGTGTGATAATAGTCATGTTCCAGTCCCCACAGAGATAGTGTGTGATAATAGTCATGTTCCAGTCCCCACTGAGATAGTGTGTTACTATAGGAATGCTCGGATCCCCACAGAGATAGTGTGTGATTATAACCATATTAAAGTTCCACATAGAGAGTATTATGATAGTGTTGTTCAAGTGTTGTAGAGAAAGTGTACGATGAGTCATTCTGACATTCATTCAGAATTCGTATAGCGCTTAATTATAGTCGCTCTCAAGACCCCGTTGACAAAATGTGTGATTATATTCATGTTCAAGTCCCCTCAGAGATAGTGTGTGATTATTGTTATGTTACATCTCCGCAGAGATAGTATGTGATTACAGTCATGTTCAGGCCCCCACACAGAGAGTGTTATAACAATGATACTGAGGTGCTTGCTGTTATAACAGTCATGCAGAGGCTCCTGCAGAGGTAGTATGTGATTATAATGATGCCTAGGTGCCTGCTCAGGTAGTGTGTAGTTACAGTCATGTTCAAGTGGTGTTGAGATATGTTGTGATTATACTGAAGCTTAGGTCCCCAAAGCGATAGTGCATGATTAGGGAGGCCCACTAAGATGGTGCTTATTGACCTATAGAGAAAGTGTGTGATACATGTAAACTTCCAGTCCCTCTAAAGACAGTCTGTTATGATATACATGTTGATGTCCCTGAAGAGATAGTATGTGATGACAGTCATATTCAAGTCCCACAAATTTAAAGTATATTGAACCCACGTCCCCACAGAGATAGAGTGTAATTATAGACATGCCAGGTCCCCATAGAGATATGTGTGATGAAATTCATGTTCAATTACTAAAAGATAGCGCTTGATTGATTATATTGATGCCCAGGTCCCCACAGATATAGTGTGTGATTATAAGGATGCCCAGGTCCCCACAGAGATAGTGTGTGATTATAGGGATGCCCAGGTCCCCACAGAGATAGTGTGTGATTATAGGGATGCCCAGGACCTCACAAAGATAGTGTGTGACTACAGGGAAACCGGGTCCCCACAGAGATATTGTGTGTTTATATGAATGGCAGGTCCCCACAGAGATAGTGTCTGTTTATGGGGATGGCAGGTCCCCATAGAAATACTGTGTGTTTCTAGGGATGGCATATCCAGATATGTGTGATGATAGTTATGTTCAATTACTCAAAGATAGCGTTTGATTGGTTACATTGATGCCCAGGTCCCCACAGAGATAGTGTGTGTTTATGGGGATGGCAGGTCCCCACAGAGATAGTGTGTGATTATAGGGGTGCTAGGTCCCCACAGAGATAGTCTATAATTATAGAGCTGTCAAGCTCCCCACAGTGATAGTGTGTAATTATAGAAATATCCAGGTCCTCACAGAGTTGGTGTGTGATTATAGCGTTACCACAGTCCCTGCAGAAATAGTGTGTGATGACAGTCTTGTTCAAATCCCCACAAAGGTAGTGTTTGATTGATTATATCGATATCATGACCCCACTGAGATAGTGTGTGATTATAGACTTGTTCAAGTCCCCACAGAGATGGTATGTCTCCACAGTGATGTCTGTGATAATAGGTTTTATGAAGACTTAAACAGATAGTCATAATCTAGTGGTTTAGCAAACTAATGTAGCCACTTCAACAGTGGCAGCTGCTCCACTAAGGTGGAAGAGCGTCGCCCCACTGCTTTAAAGCAGGGCAATGGAAAAAAGGAAATGATAATAATGGACTGTATTATCATTTTATTTTTAGTATTCCAGTTGTTTGACATGGTGTTTCTGGTTGGCTAGTGTATGCAGGTATGGTAGGGCAGAACCCATCAGTCTAGTAAGGGTAAGATAGTAACACATCAAAGACAACCCCTGGCAGAGCAGTCAGGCTTGTCCCAGAGGCAATGTCTAAAGCGTTTGCACAACGCACTCACACAACAGTGACACTTTAGGCACACCATAAAAAGCGACTCCACACAAGGTTACATAAAAAAATCTTTTGTATTATTTATTTTTAAAAAGTTAGACCACAATCACATAAATCCCCGTGCCACTAGGCACTTTGTCATGACATCACATAAAGTCATACAGCACTTTTGCCAATTGGATAATTGTCATAATTAACAATGTTAGTGAACTTTAGTAAATACTTATAAGTGAACACCACACTGAAAACATAAGGCCTAACATTACAGTTAGTGCAATCAAGACAATAACGATTAGTTGAACATGTTTCCGCTTGAGCCGGTGTCACCAGTCTGACAGGGCAATCTTTTAAGATAGTTGCTTCCAGCTTTGTTAACACCCAACTACATCCCCTCTACATCCCCCTGCCTCCTTCTACATGAAAATGCTACATTGGTTCCCGTAGAAAAGGAGAAAATGCCAGGAATTACAGAGACGCCCTACGGGGCAAGAAAACGCCAAAAGATATCCTGCCTGCACGACGGGGAGAGAACACAGTCTATGGGTGCTTGTGCTCACCAGCGTGATAGGGCCACTGGCCTGCACTCTCTTCAAAGAAACACTACCGGTTTCCATGGAAGCAGGGGAATGACGGAAGTATAGGGTTGATCTGCGGGGTAAGGAAACACCAAAGGATCTTACTCCTGGAGATCAGCCCAGTGGGAGGTCCGTTTGTTGGTGCAAGCACTCTATCCCTGGGTGCTCGCACTATCTAGCGTGATGGGTCCACCTGCCCCCACTATTCACAACAACGGGGCCAGAAGCCAAGGGGAGCCAAACGCCTCCGGTACAGCTCTGTAGTGTGGCATGGGTACAAATCTCTTCATGTTTCGCTGCAAGCGGGCTGGTGCAGCTGGGAGGCTCTTGCCTTCCTTAGCAATGCCCGCACCCAGGGGCTCACGTCGGCCACCTAGGGTCTCACATCGGCTGTGTGTGGAAGCATCTGAATGGACACGTGAGGCTCTGGTCATTTCCGGGTGCGGCTGGGCCACATCTTCTGACATCCAAGGTAACTCCCGGGCCGATATTCCTTGCTGCTTGGGCATGGCCTCGCAGCCATGTAGCAGAGCCCCGGCTGCTAGCCCACATAAACAAAGGCAAGCAATACGAGAGGGGGAGCGTTTTGTTCCGTTCACCTCCTCCTTCTCAATGTTCAGGCCCTAGATGAGGGAGCTGTGCTGCCCATGCTGCAGGGTAAAAGCGCTCCTGTATGGGGTTAGCACAAATTGAGCCAACTCCTTGGGCAACAGAATTGAAAACGCTTACCACGCGCTATTAGCAAACAGGGAGGCAAGCACTACCTCGTCCCTGGAGACACTGGGGCAGAGAACAGGGCACAGGCTGGCTAGTTTCACAAGAAGGTATTCATAAACGGCGGTTCCTCCTGGCACACAGCAGTCATTGGGTACGTGCCGCACATAGTGTCTTTTTATTTTCATGGGGTCATAGCCCCTGTATTTATAGTGCCAAAGTCTTTGTTCTGAGGAAACTTCAACCACATATTAGAAGTGCACAACACTGCCGTTCATATTGAAAGCCTTGGCCCCAGACACACCACAGGGGGTGGAGCCATTATTGTGGAAGGTAGGCACAGACCTAATGAAGACCAGGCCTATTCAGGTGCAAGGAAAACTCCCCCTGCCACTCTAAATTCAGGAAAGGTCTATTCAGCCTAGCACTGAGTCACCCACGCAGGGCAGGACACACCTCAACTACCCCAGGGACTAGAGTGAATGCACAACCCTTCTCTGTCAGTCAAAACCAAACGGTCAATACACATCAGGCAGGCGCAAAAACTCATAAGCACACAGAAATAACCACTTCTAAAAGTGGTTTTTCTAACTCTGTTTTCACCAATAAACAGGATTTATCACTAGCATGCCTGCCCGCTATGGGCCCCCAATGTTAAAAACTGCCTGCCTTTCCGTGGTGGCGTTGCCGCCACGGAAAGGCACATCCCAGCCTGCATACAAATATGGATTACGGTGTCTACCAGACACCGCCACCATATAAACTGCTTTTCCACCCTGTAGGCAATCGGGCGGATTGCCTACCTGTGGAAAACCAGCGGACAGTATTCCCGTTCGCTGGGGCCCCCCCCCGCCATGGTAATGTGGCGGGGGAAGTTAGAGGCGGGCAGTGGCGATCCGCCCGTTATCATAATGAGCCCCTTAATATTCCCTTGCCACGCAAAAAACCCATACCCACCCTAAGCCCTAAGAAATCCCTTACGATCCAAAAACTCATACCCACCTTAACCCTGAAAAATCCTTTGTCACGCAAAAACCTATATTCACTATAAACCATAAAATATACCTTGCTACCCAAAAATCTATACTCACCCTAAACCTTAAAAAAATACCTTGCCACCTAAAATCCCATACCCATCCTAAACCCCCAATATTCCCTTGGCACCAAAAAACCCCAAACCCATCATCAACTCTAAGGCACAACTTAGAATCAAAAAACCCATAACCGCCCTAAACCCAAAAAATCCATTATCACCCAAAAAATCATACCCACCCTAAACCATAAAATGTCCCTTGCCCCAAAATCCCACACCCAAAACAAAAACCCATACTTAACTTAAACCCTACAAAATCCCTTGCCATCAAAATCTTAAACCCATCCTAAACGCTAAAAATCCCCATCAAACCCACAAAACCCATACCCACCCATAACGCTAACAATCCCTTACGACTCAAAAACTACACCCACCCTAACCACCAATAATTCACTTGCCACCCAAAAACCCATACCCACCATAAAAAATCCCTTGAGTCCCAAAAACCCATCCAAACACTAAAACCTAAATTATTCATTACCACCCAAAAAACCCATTTCAGCCCTAAACCCTAGATGTTCCCTTGCCACCCAAAACCCAAGCCCAGCGTAAACCCTAAAAAAGCCTTACCACTCAAAAATCCATACCCACCCTAAACGCTAAAAATTCCCCTATCACCTGAACACCCATACCCACCAGAAACAATAACATTCCCCTTGCCCCCCAAAAATCCAGCCCACCCTAAGCCTTAAAGCAGCTCTTATCACCCAAAAACCCATATCTACCCTAAGGCAAACCTTACAACCAAAAAACCCATAATCACCCTAAAAATTCCTTATCACCCAAAAACTCATGGCCACCCTAACCTTAAAAATTCCCATCCTAAATGCTAAAAATTCCATTGCCACCCAAAAACCCATACCCACCTTAAACCCTAAATAAATCCCTTACCAACCGAAAACCTACAGTGACTGTAATCCCTAAAAATTCCCTTGCCACCGAACAACCCCATACTCACCCTAAACACAAAATGTTCCCTTGCCACCTAAAAACCCATAACTACCCTAAAAAAACCTTACTACACAAATATACCCACGCCCACCCTAAACCCTAAAAATTCCCTTGCCACCCAAAACCCCTACCCACCCTAAAAACTAAAAAATCCCCTACCAACCAAAAACCCACAAGGACACACCCATCCTGAGCCCTAGAAAATCCCTTGCCACCAAAAATCCCACACCCACCCTAAACACTAGCAAATCCCTTGCCACCCAAAACCCCATACAAACACTAAACCCTAGATGATTCATTACCAACCAAAAACCCATACCCACACTAAACCTTAAAAAATCCCCAACCACCCAAAAATCTATACCCACCCTAAACTGCAAAATTCCCTTGCCACCTAAAAACCCTTTCCTGCCCAAAACCCTAAAAATGCCCTTGCCACCCAAAAAACCCATTCCCACCCTAAACACTAAGAAATCCCTTACAACTCAAAAACCCATACCCACCCTAACCCTAAAAATGCCTTTGCCACCCAAAAGCCCATACCCATCCTAAACCCTAAAAATTCCCTTGCAGCCCAAAAACCCATACCCACCCTAAACACTAAAAAAGCCCTTACCTCCTAAAAACATATACTCACCATGAACCATAAAAAATACCTTGCCAACCAAAATCCCCCGCCCACCCTAAACCCTCAATATTCTCTTGGCACCCAAAAACCCATACCCACCCTCAACCCTAAAGATTCATTATCGCCCAAAAACTCATACCCACCCTAAACCCTAAACATTCATTATCACCCAAAAACTCATACCCATCCTAAACCATAACATTTCCCTTGCCCCCATAAACCCACAGCCACCCTAAACCTTAAAAATTCCCTTCAAACCCATAAAACCCATACCTATCCGAAACTCTAAAAATCCCTTTCCTCTCAAAAACCTACCCCTACCTTAAACCCAAAAATGTAACCTGCCACCCAAAACCCCATACCCACCATCAAAAATCCCTTGCCCACAAAACCCATGCAAACACTAAACTCTAAATTATTTTTTACCACCCAAAAAACCCATATCAGCCCTAAACTCTATATGTTCCCTTGCCACCCAAAACCCATGCCCACCCTAAACCCTAAAAAATCCCTTTGCACCCAAAAACTGACACCAAACCTAAACCTTAAAAATTCCCTTGCGACCCAAAAACCCAGACACCCAGTAAAATCTACAAAATCCTTTGCACCAAAAATCTTACACCCACCCTAAACAATAAAAAATTCCCTTGCCACCCAAAAACCCATACCCAGCCTAAACCCTAAAACATCCCTTACCACCTAAAAATCGATACCCACCCTAAATGCTAAAAATTCCCCGATCACCCGAACAGCCATACCTACCTGAAACCATAACATTTCCCTTGCCCCCAAAATCCACACCCACAGTAAGCCTTAAAAAAAGCACTTTTAGCCTAAAAAGCTATACTCATGCTAAAACCTAAAAAATACCTTGCCAGCCAAAAACCCATACCTACCCTAAAAATTCCCTTGTCACCCAAAAAACCATATCTAGCCCACACACTAAGGCAAACCTTACAACCAAAAAACCCATAATCACCCTAAACACTAAAAATTCCTTATCACCCAAAAACTCAAGCCCACCTTAAACCTTAAAAACGCCCTTGCCACCCAAAAGCCCACTCCCATCCTAAATGCTGAAAATTCCATTACCAACCAAAAATCCATACCCATGTAAACCCTAAATAAAACCCTTACCAACCAAAAACCTATACCCACCCTAAACCCGAAATATTCTCTTGCCACCTAAAAAACCATACCCACCCTAAAAAATCCCTCGCCACCCAAAAAAACAATACAAACAATAAACCCTAAGTAATTCATTAACACCCAAAAACCCACACCCACCCTAAACAATTATCTACCACTTAAAAACCTACACCCATCTTAAACTCTAAAAATTCACTTGCCAACCAAAAACGCATACCCACTCCACACCCTAAAAATTCCCTTCCCACCCAAAAACCCACACCCACCCTAGAAAATCCCTTGCCACCCAAAATCCCACACAAACCCTAAACCCTAAAAGAGTAATCACCATCCAAAAACCCATACCCACACAAAACCCATGTCCACCCTAAACCTTTTAAAAAAAAAACTTACCATGGAAATACTCATGCACACCCTAAGCCCTAAAAAATACCTTACCAGCCAAAATCCTATACCAATCCTAAACCCTAAAAATTCACTTGCAACCTAAAACCCACACCCACCCAAAACCCCAAGAATTCCCTTACCACCCAAAAACCCATACCCTCCCTAAACCTTAAAAAAATCTCTTACCACCCTAAACAGCGCTGCCTTTGACACTGTTTCCCATCGCATCTTGCTACACCGCCTGCAGGACATTGGCATTTGTGGTTCAGCTCTGCAGTGGTTCCGCTCCTTCCTCAGTGATCGCTCCTTCTGCGCTGCCACCCCTCCATTTCAGTCCAAGTACCATCCTTTGGACCTGGGGGTCCCTCAGGGCTCCTCGCTGAGTCCCACGCTTTTTAATCTGTACGTGCAGCCGCTGGCTGAGGTCGTCAGGCAATGGGGCCTAACCATGGTCTCCTATGCTGATGACACTCAGTTGGCGGTTACGATCAGCGGGGATGCCAAGCAGGATGCCCTCAGGTTCCGAAGTGGACTGAGAGAGGTGGCCAGCTGGATGAATAACAACTGTCTCCAGCTGAACGCGACAAAAACAGAGGTGATGATCGTTGGAAGGGAAGCGGACCACTGGGGGGACGAATGGTGGCCTCCAGAGCTGGGATCAGCGCCGGCCCCTGTCCTGGAACTCAGGAATCTGGGAGTATGGCTTGACCACACGCTAAGCTTTGTGACTCACACAAAGAGAGTGGCGGCCTGCTGTTTTGGAGTATTACGCGGGGTAAGACCCCTGCTGCGATTCTTTGATGCTCCTACAAGACAGCTGGTCATTCAAGCAATGATCATCTCGCGGCTGGATTACGCCAGTTCACTCCTTTTAGGAGCGAACCAAGCCGAGATTCTTCGTTTACAGCGAGTCCAGAACGCGGCGGCTAGGGCGGTGGCTGGTCTGCCTCGAACCTGCCCTACCTCTAACACCCTGCGGTCCTTGCACTGGCTCCCAATATGCAAGCGTATCCAATTCAAGGCTCTCTGCCTGGTTTTTAAAATTCTGAGAGAGTTGGCACCCGGGATACTCAATACACTGATCTCTCCCTATGTTCCTACCCGCTCACTACGATCCCTTGGACAGTCCTTGGTGGTCGTCCCCCGTTTTAGACTTAGTCGGATGGGGGGTCGCTCCTTCCGCGTGAAAGCTGCAACCCTCTGGAATGCGCTCCCCTTGGAAATCCGCCTTTCGAATGACCTAATGTCTTTTCGTAGGGCTCTGAAAACCTTCCTGTTTTAAATGTTCCTTGCTTTTAATGTTTTGCTTTTTGTTACTGGACTTAGTGTTGTGTTGTGTTTACCTTTCCCTGCGCCAGGACGCTCCTTCGCTGGAGCAGCTGTGCGCATTAAAATGCAAATAACATAACATAACATAACAAAACCCATACACACCTTAAACACTAAAGGTTCCCTTGCAACTCAAAACCCATACACCATAAAACCTAAACAATCCCCAATCACCCAAAAAACCATACTCATCCTAAATTCTAAAAATTCCCTTGCCAACCAAAAACACATACCCTCCTTAAACCCTAAAAAATCCCTTCCACCCAAAAATCTATATTTACCCGAAACCCTAAAAAATGTAGCACCACTCAATAGCCCAAGCCCACCTTATACCTTAAAAGTACCACCACTGCTTTCCTCCACGGGTAACTACAGGGAATGGTTGCTTATCTGTGAGCCTATCACCATGAGTCTTTCTATGTATGCCACTACAGAACTAGGTATAAGAGATGCTGCCACAATAGTTGGCTATAGTGTGCATCTATTGTCAGTCACTACTACTTCCCATGTTGCACTAATGTGATGGAAACTTCACTGCTGAAGTTAGGAGAGTCTCAAAAGTGGTTCTGAAATGTTTGGGCTGTACCGTCTTACTCCTCCAATGTGCTTCTGTTGAGTAGGTAATCAGCTTGAACTGCTGCAACATGTGCTGCACATGTTTTTGTCTGAGGAAAACATGTTTTTCTGCTGTTTGTACTTAATCTGAATGTGGGTTAGGAAAGCTTGCATTTCTACTTACCACACTGTAAATTATGTGTGTGGGTGTGAGATGCTTACAGGGCTGCTGCATGCTCCGTGCCATCTGCGTGTATTAGGTAAGTGTGTACTCCTTGCGCTTGAAGAAAAATGTCCTAGTTCTTGTGTCTATATTGTGCACATTCAAGGTTTCACTATGTATGGCCATGCTATTTATGCCCTATGTGTGAAAGGAAGTTGGTACTATTATTGTCTGTATTGTACCTGTTGCATATCCGAGTGACTCTTCCACTACTGCTGCAATGGTGTACCTGTTCGATGTGTGTTGTAGAAGTTAGGGAAAAGGTTTTCATTATATAAACTTCAAGGAAATTTGGTGGGTCCATAATTGTACTATATAAGCTACAAGAAAGAAAAGTTGACACTGTAAGACGGTGCCTTGTGTGTATTGTCACCAAGCACATGTGGGAGGTATAAATGCACCTTTATGGCAACTTGCCTTTCAGAAAATGGAATATCCACTATGCTCCAGGAGCGCAGGGGAGTTTTAATGATAATATTTAATATAAGTATATACTGCACATAATAAATCAATCAAGAGTTGTGATAGGTGCAATTATTACACTATCCACCATTGATCTCAGAAAGATGAAAAGCCCGGACAGTCACAGCAGGTCTCAGGGAAGCGCATTTACCTATTGTGCCACTCTGCCTGCCGTGCAGGGAAATGCAACCTTCGTTTAGCATGAAATCCTTTAATTACAAATTAGCCTTTAGTATTCATGCGTGCTATAAAGTTAAACAATACCTATATTTCAACTTCCTCAGTTTCCAATATGTGCTTTTTGAGGCATTGAAGCGCTGCTGTTCCATTTAAAGTCTTATCACCAAATATCTACTATTTTTTGTAGATCTTTTAAAATGAATCTCTTACTTAAAAGGTTAACCAGTGTTTCATGAATGTGACAATCACATTCTTCACAAATCATTTCAATAGCACATTAAAACATGTTCCACTATTGCGGCAGTGAATAGTGGTCTTTTTGAAGTACTTCAAATTTGACTAAGCTGAGGGTCCGTAAAAAGGGCCCAGCCTATCATGCCCCTGTCTGTGTACTAAACAAAATATATTGGTCAGAGAGTGATTGTTTGCTGTTAGGTCTTACTTCACAATTTAAGAGATAACTGGCATTTTATCGATTTCCCTTTGGAAATAAGAGAAAGAAAGGCGTTTCCACTTCCTCTTTCAAGTAACGAACCGAAAATAAATGAAAATGCATTCAGTTTCCTAGTTTCCCCCTCATCACCATTAAAACAAGGAGGGGAAACCAGACTTTGCATTTTCACGCAGAGTTAGGATGAGACCCTGCAAAGCAGTTCTCACAATTTAAGAACGAAGACCTTCCCTCTTCCCTGAACAGCAGCGCAGACAGCAGTGGATTAACAACACAATGGTTTCCAGGGCACCTATCTGAAGAGGTGTTAACGAATGCAAATCACGGCTTTTGTTTGGCCTTTTCTGAGGCTGGAAACGCAGGTCAAAGTCAAAGGTTGAGCCCTGCACTAAAGGAACTAAAGGACACCTCTCCCGTCCCCCAGCCCTTTGAAACTCGCTATGGGCTGCAGTTTCAACATTTAGACAGCCAAAGAGCTGAAAGCGAGCATCAGTGTAATGCAAGCAGGGAAATTGCAAACGAACGAGTTAAGTTACTTACTTTTGACTCATGCACCTGTGAGAATCCACGAAATAGATAAGGCCTGTTATTTAATTGTGTTAGGTGTGCATTAAATTCTTACCTATAAAGCAATGCATAAAATGGTTTATAAGGTCCAATGCGGCTAATTCATCTGGCAGTCCTTGTTCACCTTTTCATTTTTTATTAAACCATTTCTTTTTGTAATTATAGTTTAGAAACCAAATATTGCTTTCAGAATATATCCCATAAGTACCAAGAAGTCTGAAGTACGTAACAGACAAAGAAACAGTTTTACATGTTAGTGCATTGTCCCTGTCCTTGCACGTTTTTAACACAGTTAAACATCTAATCATGATTAAAGAATATCATTTAACAGATTTCTTCAAACGTGAGCGGGATGACAAAACACCCTCCTGGGATATTTTGACCTATGCACTACTGCAAAAATTACCGCAAATGCAAATTGTGCCGTTTAAGCAATACCACTGATTACTTCAAATTTAGATCTCTCCTCTATCACCACTGGAAAGTACCCCCAGGTTTTACTGAGTTGTGTCTGTTTATTCTATTTAGGAGGGAGTAAGCAATAATATTATATGCAAAGTGAATCTCAAAACCTGTTTGAGCGTGTTACTTCCTATTTCATTGGAAGCAGATAATTGGCTGCAAATAAAAAAACAAGCATAGACAAAGCCAATATGTCTCGCTTATTAGACATATTGACTTGGAGAATGAGTTTCAGCCATGCAGCATCTTATGATTAACGTTATTATAAAATTAGGTTCCCAGTTTCTGTTATGCTTTATAGCATACCATTTGTAAATAAAGAAAGTTCAGGCCTTGGCACAGAGGTGGGAAAAGGCAGGTCTTTAGGTTCGAGCACAATGGATTCGGGGGACTTAAGCGAGGGCCAGGGAGGCAGACCACAGGTGGCTGGTGGGGTGGTGGAAGGTCAGGCGGCTGTTCAGATATTCGGGTCCCATGATGTGGAGGGCTTTGCAGAAATACATGAGCAGTTTGAAGAGGAGAGTCAGTGCAGGTTGCAGATGTGGGAGGTATAGTGGACTCACCTTGGCACTTTGAGGATGATTTTTGCGTTTTGTATAGTTTGGGGTGCTTGAGGAGGGTGATGGTTCTGGCATAGAGGGTGTTCCCATAGTTAAGTCGAGTAGTCATGAGGGATTGTGTGACGATTCTACTGGTGTCAGTTATAATCCATCTGAAGATCTTACGGAGCATTCTGAGGGTGTTGAAGCAAGTGTCAGCAACAGTCTCACGGAGAGCCCACAGTCGAGGAGTGATGCCAAGGTTGGGGGTGTTGCTAGTCCAAGGGTGGAGGGCCACCAGATGTCATCGGATGGTGAGGGGGGTCCTTCAAAGAGATCTTTGGTCTTTTCAGTGTTGAGTTTGAGGCAGTTGGTTCTCATTTATTCGACAACGTCAGTCATGGTATTCTGGAAGCTCGCTCTAGTGGTGCCTGTGTCACTGGCGCGGGAGAGTATGGGATGGGTGTCGGGGTATGAGATAATGTTGAGATCGAGGTTGCAAATGATGGGTGCTAATGACGACATGCAGAGGTTGAACAGTATGGCACTGAGAAAGGAGCCCTGGGGTACTTTCAAGGATGCATAAAACAAAATATTGTCCCTCTGTATCAGGAGTTTCATGTGCTTTCTTCGGCTCTTTGCCTGCTTCTTCGTTAGGTGCATATCTGTGAATATCACTATGAAGTCACCCTTTCTACCACATCAGACAACAATTGTAAACAGTTTTCTTCATTTTTCAAGTACATGAAATAAGGAAGTAACTTTTATTCCTGGATGACATATATAAAAAACTTTATAAATGATCTCGGGCACCCTGAATATTATAGCCGACTTGAGTCAATTAATTCTATATCTAAGAAAGAGTTTAAGAAAACCTGTACGATTCATCTGGAGGCAATTAGATTTTCCATGGAGGTAAACAAACCAACAGTGGTACAGCATCAATTGCTTTTAACAACATATGACATTCAACCTTATCTTCTATGTTGTTTAAGTGGATACAACATATATGTTTTAACCCATTTTAGATCTGGAAACATTTATCAAATAATTAGTTATTCAGAAGTGAATAACAGGTCTTGAGAATTATGTTGCTGTCCCCGTGATGACATATCTCCACAATCATCGATACATGTGGTGCTTTTCTGTAAATTTTATACAAAGGAGAGGTCACAATGGATTTTGCCTCCACTATGGTCAGGGGGATGGAGGCAATGCCAACCAGGTTTATTTGAACTATAATATTTTAGGCAGCATAAGCTATATTGGAGATATGGCTAGTTTTTTAAAAGGTGTACTCAGCCAGAAAAGGTATAAATACTGAACCATTGTTAAGACCTGGAAATACCCAAAACATGTAAGTTTTAATTGTTTGTGATAAATGTTAGGCATAATAATCTTTTTTTTTTTTACTTTTTGAGCTACGCGCATTTCTTTAAAAAAATGTTAACCATGAGGAAAATTAATTTTTGGATATACTGTATGTTATCTGATAATGTTTGTACTGTTTTTTACTGTCATCTCTGCTTTTGTGATTTTATATGGCTAAAATTGAATAAAGCTCATTCAGATTCTGATTTACTGGCCACCCAAAAAACCATACCCAACCTAAACCTGAAAAAGTACCTTACCACCCAAAAACATCCACTTTAATCCCTAAAAAATCCATTATCAACCAAAAACCAATACCCATCCAAAACCATAAATTTCCCTTGTACCACAAAAATCCACACCCACTCTTAACCTTAAAATTCATTTGCCTCTTAAAAACCCACACCCATCCTAAATGCTGAAAATGTCCCTTGCCACCCAAAAACGTATACCCACCCTAAGCCCTAAAATTTACATTGTCACCCAAAAACGCATACCTACCTTAAACCCTACAAAATTCCTTACCACCTAAAAACCTATACTCAACCTAAAAAATTCCCTTGCCACCCAGAAACCCATACCCACTCTAAACTCTCAATATTCCCTTGCCACCCAAAAACACATACCTACCCTAACCCTAAGGCGAACCTTGCAACCCATAACCGCCCTGCACCCTTAAATTCCTTATCACCCAAAAACTCATACTCACTCTAAACTATTAGATTTCCCTTGCCCCAGAAAACCCCACATGAACCCTAAACCTTAAACATTCCCTTACGACAAAAACCCATGCACACCATAAACCCTACAAAATCCCTTGCCACCAAAAATACCACACCTATCCTAAACGCTAAAAGTTCAATTTAAATCCATAAAACCCATACACACCCTAAAAATACCTTACCACTCAAAAACCTGCACCCACCCTAAACCACAAAAATTCACTTGCCACCCAGAAAAGCCATACCCACCATAAAACATCCCAATTGCCACCCAAAACCCATACAAACACTAAATCTTAAACGATTCATTACCACCCCAAAAACCCATACCACCTGTAAACCCTAAATGTTCTGTTACCACACACAAAACTCAAGCCCACCCTAAACCCTAAAAAATCCCTTTCCACCTAAATGCTCATTCCCACCATAAAAATTTAAAAATTACCTTGTGACCTAAAAACCCATACACATTGTAAAATCTACAAAATCCCTTGCCCCCCAAAAATCCACACCCACGCTAAACCCTAAAAATTCCCTTGCCACCCAAAAACCCATACCCACCCTAAACTCTAAAAACTCCTTTTTCCACCAAAATCCTATACCTAACCTAGACCCTAAAATAATCTATTGCCACCCAAAAACCCACACCAACCCTAAACCCTAAAAATTCCCTTGCCACACAAAAAACCCATACCATCTAGTTCTGGGCCCTTGGAGAGGAACTTAGTGCTGCAATCAAGAAACCAATGCCTCAACTCCAAGCGTCTTTTTGGAATTGGTGCATTCCTGCAATATTCAATGCATTGCTGCTGCCGCACCGATGCTGTGATCCCTACTCACCAAGGGCACGACACACTGACCATGACTACTTGTCCATCTACTTTATCCATATGCTTCCATACACCTGTAAATCTTTTAGTAGCCCACATCTTTTTTGCATACGCTTCCTCAAATGTTTTCGTTTGAATAATTTTATTTTGCCCGTTTCGATAAACTGGTATTTTGTTGTCCTCCAATCATGAAGAATCAAAGACTGTGCCATTAGTGAAGATTTTGCTGTAAATGCTTCTTCTTCTTTAGAAATTGGGAAATCTTGCCCTCTGCCTTACTAAGCCTAAAAGTGCTGTATTCCGCCTCTGGTTCTAGTTTTCTTTGTAGACCATAACTAAGGGCGGAGAAAACTTTCTCAAAACCGGGCTAACTCCGGGCAGGTAAGAAAGATATGAAGCCAGACACCCTGTCCCAATTGATGGCAGTGCAAGCATCTATCCTCTATTCCTGGATGCATTTTATGTAACGCTCTGGGAGAACAAAATGCCATCCAGCATGATAAAAATGTCATTCTTTTAAAATGCGCAGCTCTTAATGCCTTATTACCATAGTGCAAACACATCTGCCACTCACATTTTGAAAAAGTGCATTGCTTTTTTTGAGCAATCTTATCGAGAATTCTTGTTACTATAGAGCACTCTCCTTGACTCCATAAAAGTCTGTAACAATTTCCCACACCCCTTAGCTTTGTTCTGAAAAGAGGAGCCAGTACACATATTCAGGCAATACTCGATGGCTGACAATTTTTCAGCAGCAGCATAATGTGGAGATACCCTAAAAAGAAGAGCTTGCACCGCACTCCACACGTAGCCTGAATCTCCTGCCAATTGATATACCTCTCTCTTCTTCCTCGGTCAGCACAGCTCTTCAGCCCTTCTTTCTTCCTTGAATCTGAGGAGGCAAGGCTCAGGGTGGCCACTAAATACTAGATTTAGGGAGGTTAAAAGGGGTGTGTAGGCCGGGACTAGTTAGTTCATTCTTTGGGGTGGGGACACCCCCTATCATTCTATCCTCCAGTGGGAGGAGGCATGTGCCTGGCTGAGACCCTCATCTCCAGATGGCAGGCACTGAAGAGTGGGTTTCACCTCATCTCCCCCACCTGAGGGGTGGGTTGGCAAAGGTGGGCATACCTCTCTTCCTAGCTTGCGGCTGGGGGCAGTAAAAGGCTGGCACAGCTTACAAAGGCGACAGGCCTTGGAAGCTTCCCCTTCGTTAACCCAATCCATACTGGGGATGAGGCGTGACACCTCTGCCGAGGATAGGTTCTGGACCCAGAGAGTGAAGGCTCTCAACCCAGGGGTCCGGAAACCTGTCTGGTAGTTGCAAATGATAGATAGCCATTTAGGAACTACACCAGGGCTGGTCATTTTTTAGGGGGCACCTCTAACTCCTTCCATGCTTATGACGAGCCCAGCACGTCATGAGGCAAAGTGGAGCTGTGCTCATGATGAGCTGGGCTCGTCATAACGGTTCCGGTCCGCCCACGCGTAATTGATTGCCCACCTGTGCAGGAGAATCAATCGGTGGGCAGAGTCCTGGCGAGCCCAGCTTGTCATGAGCTCATCTCCACTGTGCCAAAATGTCCCAGGTTTTAGTAAAGCCAAGATGGAGCTGTCGAGTTTGCATTGATCAACTCCCAGACCATATACTCTTTATGGCGGCACTACCTTTAAAATGTCTAAGAATGGACTTCAACATTGTAGGGGTATGGGGCACATGCCACTGTACCCTCATCTGCTAGAGGGGCGACTTACCTAGACCTCAGGCAGTGGATTGTAGGCATGGCACACAGGGATGTGTGCCATGTCAACTCTTCAATTTTCTCTTCACCATAACATGCAGCCTGCAATGGCAGTTTGTGGGTGTTAAGGTACAGGGTCTTTAAGGGTGGCACACTAGGTGTTGCAACCCTTAGAGGGAGGCCTTCTCTGGTCACAGAGCCCCTGGTACCCATGGCACCTTTTACAAGGGGCTTCCAGTGGCAATAGATGTGCCAATGTGGGTACAAAGGTAGAGTTTTGGGGAAAGAACACAGGCCCTGTAAACCTAATTGGCAGGGACCCAGGGCACCTCAAGTCAGGTTGCATCAGATGTCAGGCAAAAAGTGGGAGGTAACTATGCAAAAAGGGGCACTTTCCTACAGACGGGCACACCAAATTATGTGGCAGGGTTGACTAAATTATGCAGTTGGAAGGGAAAATGATGCAGCATAGTGCAGCACACTTATTGATCATATTACTTCATTATTTTGTCATTTTACGTATGGTAACCATGCCGGTGTAAAGATTTTGCCCTGTTAGGACCAGTTTAACAACCAACTACGGAAAGCTGCAACTGAAAGATGACCAGTTAATCTCTGTCAAACATATTACCACATTGTTACTAACTTTTGATCTCTTTGACCTAGCTAGTTAAAATCTGCAGAATATGCAGCAGATGACAGAATATGTGGCAAATTCATAATTATGTGAAGAAAAAAAAACAGCTGTAGAATTGCATAATTCTAGTTGCCCTGGTTATAAGGCATATCTGTGGTTAGATGTTTGGGTGTGCCACTTGGTACCATTTCCAATGGATACAATACCATGAAAGGGGCAGCTGTCCTGAAGTGATTATAAAGTCTGAATAAAGGCAAGAAAATCATGTTCACACATATATCAGGCATCCTGAGAAGTGCTGTTATTGTCTTTCTGCTTCTCTTCCCAGCATTCTCTGTCATTCCATGTATGTGCATGTCTTCCTCTCTGTCTCTGTACATGTCTCTTTCTCCTTTTGTCTTTGTATGTTCCTCCCTTTCTTTTTATTCTTTTCTGTCTCTCACTCTCCCTGAATTTTCTCTCTGCCACTTGCTGTCTCTCTCAGCATCCCCTCTCTGTTTTCTCTGACTTTATATGTACCTCTGTCTTACTTCTCTTTTTGTTTCCCTCTCTCCATGTCTCTGTCTTTCTCTTTCACCCCATATCTCCCTCCCATAATCCGCTTCGTATTAGCTTGAATAAATTCCAAATGTTGCAAACTCTGAACGTTATTTTTGCAGCCTGCTTTGCAAATTGAAAGGTTCCAGCTGTGAAATTATTTGAATAGGTTTGTCCGAATAGTGTCTGCTGTGCAGGGGTCTTTCTTCATTACTGCCGGTTGACTTTGCATCCAAGGGGACAGCAATCACTTCACCCTCTTAAATCTCTACTATGCTTTTCTCTATGTGAACATGTTCGCTGCAAGTCATTCAATTCCCTCCCATATCACCCTAGATTTCACCATTTCTACCTCATCTCATATTTCATATACCAGACCTCCAATTAACGTCAATGTGAGAATCCTTTGAAAACGCTACAAAATATGTATTCAGATTTTGAAGGGATCTGAAAAGTATTTGTCCCTTTTATTGAGTAAAAAACGCCCGAGACAACTGTAACCATAGAAGGAATTCCTTGTGAATTGCACAGGTTGTCTTATTTCTTTTAATGTAAACTCGCTCAGAGGCGGGGGCTACGATCAGTGTGCCTCTTCCTGGACGTCTTAACCCCATCCTTGCTGCACTCAGGGTCTCAGATCTGAGGCACCTGATGCTTGTTTCTCAAAGGTGTTCTCCTGGCTACAGGGCCCATCCCCCAGTCTGCAGCGTACACTGACTTCATGAAATTTCGGCGCGCACTCGCCTCTTGACATGCTAATGGCCCTTTTGTTATGCGCAGGTGAGTATTTGCATGTATTTAGCTGCCCATCCCAAGTCCTGCCTTCAGCCTCCTCTCAAGGCAAATCTTAACATCTCCAATAGTGGACTGGGGAACGGGCTTTGTCTATACTCTACAGAGCAAAAAACGAACAAAAAAAGGCTTACATGCTTTGAAAGTAAATATTGCGAATTGCACAGGCCCCTAATCATCACGCATAATTACTGAAGGAAGCACAAGTTTAAAATTCTAAAAATGTGCCATATCAATAAATTTTGTAGCTTTCATGTAAGCTGAAATGATCATTATCATTATACTTTTTTTGTCAGGAATATGCTAAACGCTCCTAGCATGCACGTTCATCAACATTTCATATTTTTCGTCTCAATTAAAAAAAGAAAATTCCATTCCTTTCACATGATGGCTTTGGCGTACAGTGACATGTACATTATTTACCTATTGCTTGCCCCCGGTTTCTGATCTAGCCTTTATTTGACATGATCTATTTTCCAATATTAATACTTTCCCCCTTTCCTGAGGCCCACGTTTGATTTATAGAGGCAAATCCTGTACATTTTTATGTGTTATCATTTAATGTTTTACCATTACTTTCATTTTACCTTTTTCAAAAGATTGGGATTCTAAGTGCCTTTTGTGCTGTATCCAACATTTCCAGATAATGGTTTTCATACTGAGGGGAGATTTACCAGCCCCCTGCGCCACCACTACATCACTTTTCGTGACATACAGGGGGCTTCTCCATATTTACAAGAGGAGGAAAAGCCACCCTGCGTGACTTTTCCTCTCCTTGTAAATATGGCCTCTTCACACTTAGCACAGTGTGTGGAAGGGGCTTTCCATGGGTGTTGCTGTGGGTGTTCCCACGCAACACCCATGGAACAAGCACGTCTCCAGATTTACGAGAAATCGTAAATCTGGAGATGCGTGTGAATGCTACGCCACCCTAGAGGTTTTCTCTTTCAATGCGTGCTGCATTCTGCAGCACGCATTAAAAGAGGAACAAGCTTCTTGTGATTTTTTTTTGTGCAGGAAGGTTTCCCTTCCTGCACAAAAACAATCACTCCACAACACAGGCATCCTTGCACCATTGTGCAAGGGTGGCTGCGCCGGCACATGGCTGCAGATTGTGCACCAGTGCAGGGGAAAGCATAGAGATGCAACATATTCTTGTAAATATGTTGCATCTCTGTGCTTTCCAAACTTACACTGCACAGTGCAGCAAAATGACTTAACTTGTCTTTAACAAATTAAAATGTTTTAAACTTAGAACCAAATAAATACAAGTGGTAGGTGAATAACCACACATGTAGTGATCACCTACATTGTCATAGTTCCTCATCAGAAGCAAACAATACACAATTCCAACCCAAACTCTGAACTTGCAAATGCAGCGAATCCATCCACCATACAGATGAGTTCTCCCGAGTTATAGCAGGCCAGGCACAGCTGCGATGCTGCTCATTATAAGAATCCTACCTGGAGTTGAGGCTCCGGTCAGACTCGCATTTCTCCAGAGGTCTGCATATTCCGCACTTCTCTCCTTAGCCGCAAATATTTACAGACACATGAGAGCAGTATCTGTTTTACAGTATCCTTATATATCTAAATGCACTACATTTCTCCATTACTCAACATGTTGCCTAATCTTGTTCTTCACACTACATGCACCTCCCCTTAACCACATTATACCCTGACAGCTAGTACTCACTTTCAAAAGCTTCAGTTTACAGCCTGACAAACCTCGCCAGAGCTCCAGGTTGTTTTCAATACCTTCTTAACCATATCTCCTTAACCCTCCACAGCTCTCTTATAACCTTCATAGATTTACAGCCCAACCATATTTCCATAGCTCATTTATGCTGTAATATCTTCAGTTTTCCACAGGTATAGCCTTTCTTGACAGACACCATCACTCAACTAAGGCAATACTTGAAAACAGACTCTAACATCAAGAGTGGCCAGCGCTTGACCGCAACAATCAATCAATCAATCAGTGAACTTGTAAAGTGCGCTACTTACTAGTGAGGGTCTCAAGGTGCAGGGGTTGGGGGTGTGCTGCTACTGCTTGAAGAGCCAGGTCTTGAGGAGCCGTCTGTAGGTGAGCAGGTCTTGGGTCTGCCGCAGATGGGTGGGGAGGGTGTTTAAGGTCTTGGCGGCGAGGAAGGAGAAGGATTTGTCACTGGCAGTTGTTCATCAGATGCGCTGGATGGTGGCAAAGGCGAGGCTGGTGTAGCGGAGCTGGCTGGCGGGGGTGTTGAAGTTGATTCGGTTGTTCAGCTAGGCTGGTCCGGTGTTGTGGAGTGCTTTGTGTGCGTGGGTGAGGAGTTTGAAGGTGATCCTCTTGGTGATGGGGAGCCAGTGCAGGTCTCTCAGGTGGGAGGTGATGTGGCTGCGGCGGGGGACATTGAGGATCAGTCGGGCGGAGGCGTTTTGGATGCGTTGTAGTCGTCGCAAGTGTTTGGCCGGGATTCCTGCATAGAGTGCATTGCCGTAGTCTAGTCTGCTGATGACGAGGGCCTGGGTCACTTGTTTCAGTCGGGATCCACTTGTAGATCCTGCGAAGCGTGCGGAGGGTGTTTTAGCAGGAGGAGGAGACGGCGTTGACCTGCTTTGAAATGGAGAGGGAGGAGTTGAGGATGAATTCTAGATTGTGTGCGTGGTCCGTGGGTGTTGGGACTGTTCCCAGTGTGGTCGGCCACCAGGAGTCGTCCCACGCTGAGGGGGTGGGGCCGAGGATGAGGACAATCATTGACAAAGCCAGTATATCTAGTCTTTTGGACCTACTGGCTTTGCCAAACACTTTTAGCAATGCTGTACACCATTGGGATGCTCTGCAGCATCATCAAAATAACAAATAAAGAAAGACACTATAGTGGTAACCTCTTTTCACTGATGCATAAATGCATCAGAAAGCATATGCTCACCAGTAGAAGGACACAGCTGACATTTATTTTATGAGCAGATCCAAGATGAACGATGTCATTTGGCTCAGAAAATACAAAAAATATATTTTTTTATTACAAAAGTGGCAATTAAAAAAGGATTGTAGGTTTTGGTGGTGGAGGTGCCTGGTAATGCAGGAGCGGGGGAAAGGTTAAATCAGTGCATGATAGCAGGGGAAGCACAAGAGGCAGAGAACACCACAGAAGTACACAGGTAATAAAGAGTGCATGGAGTGGAAGGATGGAAGCATGCAGACGAGAGATGGCAGCATGGGGAGAGAATCAAACTAGTGAGACAGCTAGAAAACACATGCATGTGTGGAGTGCTTAAACAAAACAAAACAAAAGTTAGCAGTAAGGAGTGAGAAAAGCAGACAGAGAAAGAAGAACAAGAAAAGGGAGAAGTAGAGACGCACACAGACAAGACAGCTGGAAAACACATGCACTCTTGTAGACTGCTTAAGGAAAACACAAAATGAGTTCCCATAAAGTGAGGAGTGTAAGGACACAACTAAATAGGTTATTCTCCACAGGAGGGATACACATAAGATAAACTATCTAAACAGAAGTAGGCAAATGAGAAAAAAATAAAGCCCAAAATAGGCAAGCAATGGTTGGGCTTTTATCCCAATGTAAGATCTTGATAAGCTGATAATCGAGGCCCCCTTTACAAAGTTTTGTCACCGGGCAGAGTTGCAAGGGTTCGTGCTGCACTCACCTGCATCACAAGAAAAGATCAGGAATGCACAGTATCTCTGAGATATGGTGCATTCTTGTCCTCTTTCACAACAGTGGCACACAAATGGCTTCCATGTGACAATGCAGGCACCCTTGCACCATGGTGCAAGGATGTCTGCGTAGAAATCAGGTTCTTTTTGTGGAGGAAGGGCAACCTTTCTTCACAGAAACAACCCTCATGCCACCCCTTGGGGAGGTGCAGGACCCTTGATGCATTCCCAGGTGTATGCTTTGTTGTAAATCTGGAAATGTGTCGAAAACCAGGGGCTTTGAGTGGAACACCTACAGCAAAACACATGGCACGTCTCCCCGAGGCAGTGTGAGGCAACGCTGTATCTACAAGGCCATGAAAAGCCATGCACGATAGCTTTCTGTTGCCTTGTGGATATGATTCAGAGGCCTGCGGCAACAAAGCATCAATAACATTGACGCAGCGCAGGCCTTTTGTAAATGAGATGCTTGGTCTTATGCAAACAGGCAGCTTCCTCTGTCTGGGAGCTTCCATCTAAAATTGCTTGCTCACAACAAGAAAAACTGAAATATACAGCAAAGTGAAGGAAGATAAACTAATTAATCTCAGCAGCTGGTAAATACTCAACCTCCCATATGGGTGTTGCCCTAGTAGGACTCAACTGGATATAACTTGGTTCCAGCGGCTCAGTGGGCAAGGAGCCACTTCTGAGCATAGCCATTCCTTTTACAACATCACACTGAGGTATGCAAAAAAATTATGGATGGAATGCTTGAACTACCAGCCACTGGTAATTACTCTGGCCACATTGCTATTTTGCATACCATGCTACCTCAATTTGGACTCAGCCATTTGCAAATTAGTCTTGACCCTGCTCCAACGGGAACAGTCCAGCCCGAACTTCCAGACCAGGTCCTCCCTGAACCGGAATACAAGGAATCCAAGACTGGTTTTAGATCTCTTTAGTCTGGTATAGCTTGGTTTCAGTAAAACTAGGGAGGACCTGCCTTGGCAGTTCAGGCTGGACGTTTCCCACTGGAGCAAGGTCATGGTTTCACTCATTGGTAGTCCTACCTCACTTTTGTGCTATTGCATGAAGTTTAGCCTCTGGCTGAAATGACTTTTTATCACAAATGCGTGAGGACGTCAATGTTTGACTCCTTCCACATATGGTACTGCATATGTATAATATATTATTTTGCCATTCACTCAATGCAGTACAGCTTTGCTATGCATGTCATTTTGTGAATCTGGTCCATACTTCTCTTGTTAAGAAATAAGGTAGTGCCCTTTCTTATTTTGTTGAAATATTACAAGAAAAAGAAAAAATCAACCAAAACTGCAAATGTAAAAACTGTAGCTTCAAACTAGTAATTCAGCCTAAGCCTTATCTTTTCATTCGAAGAGCAGCTCTTAATGTATCACAAACCAACAGGCTGTGCTCATCATGGTTGTATGAGGATTCCACGTGAATTCTAATGCACTTTTCATATGTTTGGTACCATTTCCAACATTGTGCATTACATTTCTAACATAGCGTATTCTGCTGTTTTAGTTGTAGATGGTATAAAATCAAAATAGTCAGCCTGTCTGCCCTGCTTAATTTGGCTACTGAGAACGTCTTAAGCCACCAAGACACATTATTTTTGCTCTCTATGCGTGGGGCCACTTGAATTATGTAATTTTACAGCCCTGGCATTTTCAGTATAGTTATGCTTTTGCCACATAATCGATCACGTGCTGCATAACCTGCAGATTTTAACAAAAAAATATGTTTCTACTTTAAATGGACAAAAACGACTAAACCCGAAGTGACACACTTTGCCCAGCAGTCGAATGCCCTTGGCAAAGGTTCTCCGGTCTTCTTTTTGGTGGCATATTACTGCATTTGGGGTTCAAACTGGTACTAATGAGATGAAATATTTGCCCAAACAGTGTTAACCTGTTTGAAAAGCATGACAACATGAGGAAGTATACTATCACAAGTGTGCCCGTGTTATGCTGTTTAATTTGCCTTTTCTCATCAACCCACCCACATTATATGATACAATGTGATATAAATGATTTTGAAATATTCAAAGAAAAATAAAATGTAGACGCCCAAAATGTAAATCTAAAAGTTTTTTTTCTTTATCAAATGTAGGAAATATTGCCATTAAACGTTCTACATTTGTGCAGGTGAATTAGGTGTGCAGCTAGAATAGATATCTATGCTTAGTCTGCATTGCTGCGGATGCCCTGGCCTTTCTCTTTTTTTCTTAACAATATTTGTCAGTAATACATAGGAATAAATGTCCCACTGCATGGGTTTCTCTTGAAAGGCACTTTTTTACGTTGTATTTTTTTTATTATTGGAAGTGCAAAAACAGATAAAAAGTGTCAGGTGCTCAGCCTCCTTTTGAGTGGTGCTGCTGAAGTTTCAGGCCAAGCAAATCTAGTGCTTTTTGCTGGTGTCTCTGCTCGCCTAACATGGTGTTTGAAATCTGTTGCAACTGTGCCCATCCCCAGTCTGCAACAGTCACTGACATTAGGTGTTCTCAGCTCTGCTAGTTAACTGGTCCTTTGTTATGCACGAAAGTGCATTTGCACATCTTTGGCTGACCTTGGCAACGCCCTGGCTACCTTTCCTTCTCTGCATGAAAACAAACTGCGGAGAATACTCTTGTAACAAGACTCTAAAGAAACAGTTAATTTTAAATTAAACCTCCTGCACATCTAAGAAATGAAATAGTGAATGTTTTAAGAAATAAGTATACCGAGCAACAAATTTCATCTTATGGCCAAATGTACATTTTGGCATTAGATGATAAAAGATAAAATAAAGCTAGAACTGATCCAATTAGATTGTTTTCATTTTCAGAGGTCTGGCAGTTAGATATTTGAAGCATTTCTTTTTTAAATATAAAATGAAATATTCTGCTTTAAGTTTAGCTTAACTGAGTACAAACACAACTTGGCTCAGTAAATATTTTTTGATTTGAAAAAAAAAAGATCCTTTCACAACAGATATGTATCCTGTTTGCTATCTCTATGCTTCACAGTCGAAGTAATTATCTGGTTTCAGAGATTTACTTTTTATTTCTATACCATAGAATTGTACAAGTTCGCCCCTATAATTTAAATTTCACCCAGGCCTACTCGGAAGTTTACAGAAAGAAGCCATATGCACTTTGCTTTAGGAAAGAAATAGTCCACATAATTCACCTGCCTGCTACAGTGTTTACTGATGCTATTTCCTGAAGGAACCCTTGTGTATGAAACACATTAGGCATTTCTAATGTGTAGTACACGGCCTACTAACAGGTTAAGGACAAACAATAAACTAACCCCAAGTATTTCAGTTTGGAAGGCCTCGATTTCTGTATTGAGCTCAAACTCGATAATCTGCAGACTGCTTACAAAGAATACATTGCATAATTATACAGTAATTTTTCAAGGATGTGTGCTATATCATCTTGACTCGAAAGTGTTGCATTTTTCATTTTAATAGCAGGCGTGAAATCAGCTGCAGCTTTTGCTCGGGCACCTGACTCCCTTCGTGGCTGCTGTCAGTCCCATGCTGAACTGCAGCTCTGTATGAAGGTGCATTGGCAGCAGTGCCCACCCCCAACTCAGATAGACTAATCCACTCCAAGAGCTTTCAGCACCCTGATCTGCAGCCGTGCTAATGTCTTTTTTGTCAGGCACAAGTGTGCGTTTCCGTTTACATGTCTGTGGCTGCCTATTCTAAAGTACTGTTTTGAGTTTCCTCTTAAGGCAGATTCTGACATCTCCAAGTGATGTAATGCAACAAGGAATTTTCTTTTCTTGCAGCAAAACACATTGCAGCAAATTCGAATGTGATTCAAACAGGGTGTTGCGTGATTTTATATTTTGGTACAACATTCTTTTATTTTAATGGGCTTTCATTTTTATATCACATGCACTACCAGCAAAGCAGGGGCTGTTTAAAATATTGTGTTGTAAACGCAGTCATTATTTCAATAAAATGCTTGGAATTTAGACGGACCCTAATGTCTAACATATACTTTTAAAAACTGATGAGTTTAATGCCAAAGTATATATTAAAGGGGAATTCTGGTTAAGGATTAAAGAAAATTACCATACTTTTCCACATTTTTGGACATTGATATGCCTTTTATAAAAATAATATTTGTATTGTTGTCACATCTATGAGTACTGATGAGATGATGAAGTGCACCATTTCTTAAATAGGGACTCTGTCATGTGTTGGAAATGTAAAGAAAATAGCTACTAAAAAATAAAAGTGCAAAGTCAGTAGCCTCATTTGATCAATGTTTTGCTTCTAAAAAAAGATTCCATAAAATTAAAAAGGCCATGGCATTCAGGTATTATGTTTTCTGATGGGTGTGCTCCTTAAAAATCACTATCCTCAGTTGCTAGATGGGATTCAATCACTGAAGTGTGTTTAATATGCTAAGTGTGTTTAAGGCTGCAGTACCACCGCCTGTCTATGGGGGCAGAGCGAGCAAGAAAATAAACACACATGGTGAAACACAGGTCCCCACAAGGCTGTTTTTTAAAAAGTTGTAAAAATTGGCACAGATGTTTCTGAAGTCATTTCCAATCATTTAGAAGACTTTACCTTGTGGGGACTTGGGTTCAGGTCCCCACAGTGCAATCAAGTCCCCACAGCGTGAGTGTGTTATCATACTCAAGTCCCCACAAGGATAGTAACACAAACCCACACGCACACACACACACACACACACACACACACACACAAAACCTCAATCACACACCACAGACACACACACACACAACCACACACACAACCAGACAGACAACCACACAGCCAACCACAACTACATACACAACCACACACACACACACACACAAAACCTCTCACACACACAACACACAACCACACAACCACAGCCAACACACACACACCACACACAACCACACACTCAACCACACACACACACACAACCACACCCACACACACAAAACTACAACCACACACACAACAACACACACACACACACCCAACCACACACACACACCCAACCACAACCACACACACACAACCACACACACACACACACACACAAACACACCCACAACAACAGGGGTGGAAGCACACCCCTTTACCTCCCAGCAAGGTTAGCCTCTGGCATTATGGCAAATGCAGTTTCAGTTACTTGCTTGCTTCAAGAGTGTTCGAGTGTTTAGCCACAGTTGGCGCAGATAGTGCTGATCTCTGGACACGTGTTTCTGGTTCTTTAACCGTCATCAGTAGAGATTACAGTCTTTCAAATTTGGGGTTGGCTGAGTAGGCTGCCAACATCTTACTCAGGTCAGGTACCTCTCACAGGCATGCGGTTGCTTCATCCACAAGCTCGTCAGCTCAATGACTCACGGGAGTACTATTAAACAGGAACACGGGTGGGCGCACACCGCTTCACCTCCCAGCAAGTTTCACCCCTGGCATTATGGTAAATGCAGTTTCAGTTACTTGCTTGCTTCAACCACACACATATAACCACACACACAGAACCCCACACAGAACCCCCCCCCCCACACACACACACACAAACACTCACAACCACCCACACACAAACCACTAACACAGGACACATACATAAATACATATATACATATGTGTGTATATAAATCAATATAGTAAGTAAGTAAGTAAGTAAAGCTTTATTTCGATATAGAAACATATCATAAAAGCAAAACACAACAGCATAAAAACAATAGTCGAAACAAAGCAATTTACAATTCATATTACCATTAAGAACATTTCACATTTACACGAAAGAAACGTAAAAATTTATGAAAAAATGGAAAAGGGACACTTTACTGTATCGTCAGTTGTTTATCAGATCTTATGCGCCAAGCCCAGCCTAGGAATTTAGCCAAACAAATAGCAAAAAAGGGTCTTGTATCTGAGAGCAGTATTCTTATAGCTTCCAGATGTGAGCGAGTTCCCAGGCTCCTACAAAGCGGCTTCAACCACCTCCGTCTAGGGGCCATGTATACTCGACACTCAAATAGAAAGTGAGCGACAGATTCAATTTTTAGCTCACAGAATGGGCAATAGGGGACAGTTTGCAGTGGTGGTTTCCAGGTAGAGGTAAACTGACATAAAGGTAAAACCCCAACCCTGAATTTAAAATATAATGCCCTATCATGTGAACTGTGAATCAAATCCAAGTATGGTTCTCTGGAGGGGGTATCTTTAACCATCAAGAATTTGGCAACAGATCTTGGGTGATTTGATTTACCCAGTCTCTCATTATCCACCCAAGACCAGTAAGCCTTCTTCAGTTCTTGTTTAGGAGGTGCTGTTCTATTTTCCCACGCAGCTCCTAGACCGAGCTTATACAATGTCCTCTTAACCTCTCTGAGCCAGGCGATCTTATGCCAGCCAGGTAGGGACAGTACATCTTTTAAGGCGTCTGCATAGCTGTGGAGTTCGGGGACGTTCCAAATTCTAGACCATAGTAGTAAGGGGCGTAATTTAGCTTGCTCAGAGATTGGACGAGTACCTGCGTCAAGCAGAAGGGGGATTGTGGGGGTGCTCTGGGGTAGCCTCATCAGGTCTTTATGAAATTTATTTTCTAGGTGGGCCAAAGTATCCACTCTCTGGGTACCCCAAAGTTCTGCACCATATAGTGCTGCACTCACAACCCTACTCCTGTAAATATCAAGAAGTGCCCCAATAGGTTTTATGGAGGAAGCACGCTGCTCTTTGAGTAAAGCACCAACAACCCTCTTAAGGGTTAGAAACACTTTTTGGTGATGGGCCTTCCAGGTCATACTATCACAAAGACGTATGCCTAGATAGTCGAATTCTTTGACCCGTTCTAATGTGACAGAGTCTAGAGTGGGGGGGTTTAACAGATTTCTTAGGTGGGTTAAGGACAAGAAATTTGGTCTTGCCAATGTTTATGGCCAATCCCTTGGTATCACAGAAGGCCTTGAAGCTGGAAAGTAGTGACTGTATGCCTGCAGGTGATTTCGAAATCAGGAGGGTGTCATCCGCAAACAGGAGCGTCGGGATTTTCCTTCCAGCCAGGGATGGTGCATCTGCAGGATGTTGAAGAAGGTGCTCCACCACTCCATTGACGTAAAGCGAAAACAGAGTGGGGGCAAGCACACACCCCTGGCGGACACCCCTGTCTACTGGGATACACGGGGTTTTTTCTCCCTGAGCACCCCATCTGATTTGGGCAAAGTTGTTTTCATGAAATTTTATCAGCAAGGCCAGCAAGTAGGGAGGTAGACCTAGCTCGTCAAGGACCTTCCACAATAATGCTCTTGGGACCAGGTCGAAGGCAGTTTTTAAGTCTATGAAGACTAAATATAAACTGCCCCCTCCTAGCACCACTACCTTCCAATAGAGCATTAGAAGGCGGAAAGTCTGCTCGACGGTGCCTGTCCCTGATCTAAAACCCGCTTGGAAATCAGACAATATCTGATTTTCATCCACCCACTCCAGAATCCTGCCCAATACCACTTTCCCCGCTACCTTTTGCGTCGAATCCAGCAAACTAATGGGGCGGTAATTAGCTGGGTCTTCCCTGCTACCTTTCTTAAAAATGGGGACTACTTCAGCGCCCCTCCAAGAGTCAGGGAAAGACCCCCCCAACATAACCTCATTAAGAAGAGCGGCAATTAATATGCTCCAAAATTGGGGATTGTTTTTTATCAAGTCGCCCGGGATCCCGTCCGGGCCTGCCGCTTTATTAGAAACAGTACACTTGATTGCTTTCTCTACTTCCAAGGTGGTAAATAGGACTGCATTTGGTGGGAGATCTGTGGAACTGAGCATTGGGAGCGTGTCTGGTTTCGAAGGCCCTGTATGCACCGAATACAATTTCGAAAAATAGGCAAACCAGGCAACACCAGGGATATTACAGGTCAGTTGTTGATCAATGGGCTTGTCTCTTGATCTTAGCAAATCCCAGAATCCCTTAGCATCTTTCCTTGTGCTCGCCTCCGTTAGGTTACGCCAAAAGTTGAAATCATGTGTCCGCTTAGCCTCAGTCACAATTTTCCTATAAAGTTTCCTAGCAGACCTGATGGTAGCTTGGTCTTTTGCTTTTACTGCAGCAACAACATCACCCTTAGCAAGTCGGCATTTAGCTGTGAACCACTTTTCACTTGTTCTCAGGGTCCCTTTTGAAGCAGTTCTAGAGCTGGGTTTGGGAATGATGAACAACCCACTTAGTGCCGTTACAGTCTCCGTAAATAACGATAAAAACATCTTGCTGCCGTTATTAGTGCTATCAAGCCTGGATTCAGCCACTAGTAAGATGGTTTCAGCTTGTGACATCCTAGCCTCATCCGCTGAGACTCTTGCCCATTTAAGACGTCTGCCACAGTTTGAGGGAAGAATCTCATGTGAAGCTTTCCATAACTGATTGGTAGTTTCTTGGGACCCAGATTGCCAGGGAGCAGAAATGGTTAAAGCGAGAGGGTTGTGGTCGCTGTCACAGGTCTCTATAACCTCCATGTCTTGGTGATAAGGCCAGAGGTTAAAGTTGAGCATAACAAAGTCAATTCTGGAAGAATGGCCCGTCCTATTGTATGTATGGGCACCCATAGGATCTGATTTAGAACGCCCATTCGTTGCTCTCAGATTATACTCCATGCAAAGAGCATTTATATCGATCGCCTTTTGTGTCCATTTAGGTATCGGTTCGAGGTTCAAGATAGGGATGCCCCTCCTGTTATCCTCCTCGTTGGTATCCAGAACATCTTCTTTGGCTAAAGGCTCAAAACAGCAATTAAAATCGCCTGCCAGCAGGACGAAAGAGTTGGCGTCACAGGCAGACAGGTTGTTACTTAAGCCTAAAGAGTTTATAGATCCACCGTTCCTGTTGCCCCTTAGGTAGAGATTAAATAGTTCTAGTTTCCTTCCTCCTTTGTGATGCAGTGTTAGCCATTGAAGGTCAGGTGTTTCGGTGGACCTTTGAGAAACACTGAGGTCTAGTGCTATGTTGATCCAGATGAGGAGACCACCGGATGGGCGACCTTTAGCACCTTGGTGACATACAGCCGGTACATAGAAGGTCGAAAACCCCATTCTATGTCTAGGTTCCTGGCACCATGTTTCCTGTAGCAAGCAAATGTCATAGGGTGCCAGGAAAGTGTTCCATTCCGGGTTATCAAAATTACGTGCAAGGCCAGCCACATTCCAGCTTAAGACCCTCAGTGAGGAATCGCCTGGGGAGGCAGCTCTATCAGGCAGGTCGATCTCCATTGGATTAGATTGTACAGGAAAAGGGGAGATCGAACAGGGGCTGTCTGGCCTTGTTTCCACTCTTTTGCAATCTAAGATAGCCTTTTTACTCGGTTCCATGGCCCAGGGCAGAAGAGTTAGAAGCCCGGCGTGGCTAGTTGGAGGGCCGTTGGTTTGATTATCAACTATGTCTGTAGCCTGTGGTGACGCTGCTTTTTCTTGTTGTGGGCATGCTGGGAACATTGGAAGTCAATCGACCTCCTCCAGACCTCCAAATCTATTGTAGGTTGAAAGGCCATTCCAGTGTAAAAGCGTATTCTTTTGCCTCATGGGATGGGTGTTCCATGGGTGGTGCTGCACCAGGGACCAGCTATCCACTTGGGTATGCACTTGGCGTGGGGGATAGAAATAGGATAGCGGCCTTGGTATGACTAAGGAATCTTCGCTAGTTGGCCAGGAGCAGATATGGTGCGCCGTATGTGGGTCTTCGAAAGTTATAACTACACAGTCCCCTTGCTTAGATTTCTTGGTTGGGCCCACCCAGGGTATTCTACGGACCATCATTACTCGGCTTCTTTTGCCATTGGGAATCGGTCTGTTGACGTTTAGCCAGTGCATAGTTTTATTTTTCAATGACCAGTGGTTTTCGTGTTGGTCAGTGCCGATCACAGGGACGCCTGTCAACACGACCACGTAGTCATTGGCCTCTGGGGGAAGGTCTATATAGCCTCCTCTAAAATTTTCTTTTGGACGAGGGCCCTGAGTTTCGGCAGGATGGGGTCTGGAGGGTGCTACCGGGTTTGGATTTACTTTTTCAGGCTTAGAATTCCGTATGTGAATCTGCGGTTTAATGGCCTGAGGTTTAGCGGTTATGGAAACATGATCCACAGCCACAGTCCTCGGCTTAGGGACAGGCCTTACAGCAACAGGTACTGGTGGGGGGAGCTGCTCGGCTTGCAAAACAGGGGCTGGGGAATGTGGGTCAGATAAGGACACGCCCTGGTTTTCAAGACTTCTCAGGCCAAGGGTGGCCAGAGCAATAATGCTCTTCTCCATCTCGAGTAAATTGTTTTCTATCCTAGACAATCTTAAGTCGAGTGGTGAGAGAAGTTCTTTTAATGTTTCCCAGACTTGATCTATAAAATCCCTATCATTCCTTCCCTGGTCCTGTACCTGCGTCCCCTTGACTTCTGGGGTGGCGTTAGCTAGACCCTCTCCCATACTTTGGCATACTGGCTGTGTGCTCGAAGAACCCTCTGGTAGAACATTACATGACTGAGCGTTGATCATTGTGAGCTGGTGGGAGACTGCCACCTTTGCCTTTTTACGAGAATAGGCTGAGCGTGATTGGCGTTTTCTTTTGGGTTGTGCGCCACTAACACAGGAGGTAGTTGGGAATGCTTGGGAAAGGGGATTAAGGGTGGGGGTCTGGGCGTGAGAAGGTGCAGGGAAGCTTAGCTCTTCTAATGCGTGGTTGCTCTAGGGGCGGAGTGAGGGTGGAAGTAATCGGGGCTGGTGTAAATCAACCTGAGTAGTAATACTATTTGGGCGGGCGGGGCGTGCTGGAGTGACAGCAGAGGCTATATGTCCTAGGGATGATTTTTTCGAGAGGGCAATTACCTCAGACAGCCTACGTGCAGCTACCAGTTCTAGGGATACCCGGGTTTGAAGTTTAGAAATTTCTTCATCAATGGCTATATTTGTGCGGGTGATGAAGTCGTCCATAGGACCACAAATTTGTGAACCACCTTTGGAGACTTTACTACGTGTCATCCTAGTACTCATGGTGCTTATGATAAGATCTGGGTCGTCACTCGACTTACTGATTAGGGAGCTTCAGTTTAAGCTAACCTGTCTCAGCACAATGGTACAATAGCAGGCAGGTTAGGAGCAATAAGGGGGGGTGGGCCAGGGCCGTCCTCTGCCGTCCTCGAACGGCCTCAAACGGCCCGCTCTTTGCCCGGTCTTCACCCCGGTCGCTCCCGCGCAGCGTGGGAGCTCTGTATTTGTACGTCCAAGAGCCAATGGGCAGGGTGAAAGGGGGTGGGGCGAGGCAGTCAGGGAGAGCGGGGCCAGGTGACTCGGCCACACGCACACCGGGACTCCTGGGAATGCGAGTCCCGGTTGCCGCTCGCAGCCCTTCTTCCTTCCTCTAGCCCCACCGAGGCACCAAGCACAGGAGATCCGAAGCGGGACCCGCGGAGCGGGTTCCGCGAGGCGTGGGTGGGTGAGCGGTCCTTCACAACGGGTAACGCCGTCCAACTGGTAGGAGGAGTGTCCCAGGGAGCTACAGGTCCAAGACCCTTTTACAGCTGCTGATGGGGGTGGGGCGAGGCGGTCAGGGAGAGCGGGGCCAGGTGACTCGGCCACACGCACACCGGGACTCCTGGGAATGCGAGTCCCGGTTGCCGCTCACAGCCCTTCTTCCTTCCTCTAGCCCCACCGAGGCACCAAGCACAGGAGATCCGAAGCGGGACCCGCGGAGCGGGTTCCGTGAGGCGTGGGTGGGTGAGCGGTCCTTCACAACGGGTAACGCCGTCCAACTGGTAGGAGGAGTGTCCCAGGGAGCTACAGGTCCAAGCCCCTTTTACAGCTGCTGATGGGGGTGGGGCGAGGCGGTCAGGGAGAGCGGGCCAGGTGACTCGGCCACACGCACACCGGGACTCCTGGGAATGCGAGTCCCGGTTGCCGCTCGCAGCCCTTCTTCCTTCCTCTAGCCCCACCGAGGCACCAAGCACAGGAGATCCGAAGCGGGACCCGTGGAGCGGGTTCCGCGAGGCGTGGGTGGGTGAGCGGTCCTTCACAACGGGTAACGCCGTCCAACTGGTAGGAGGAGTGTCCCAGGGAGCTACAGGTCCAAGCCCCTTTTACAGCTGCTGATGGGGGTGGGGCGAGGCGGTCAGGGAGAGCGGGGCCAGGTGACTCGGCCACACGCACACCGGGACTCCTGGGAATGCGAGTCCCGGTTGCCGCTCGCAGCCCTTCTTCCTTCCTCTAGCCCCACCGAGGCACCAAGCACAGGAGATCCGAAGCGGGACCCGCGGAGCGGGTTCCGCGAGGCGTGGGTGGGTGAGCGGTCCTTCACAACGGGTAACGCCGTCCAACTGGTAGGAGGAGTGTCCCAGGGAGCTACAGGTTCAAGCCCCTTTTACAGCTGCTGATGGGGGTGGGGCGAGGCGGTCAGGGAGAGCGAGGCCAGGTGACTCGGCCACATGCACACCGGGACTCCTGGGAATGCGAGTCCCGGTTGCCGCTCGCAGCCCTTCTTCCTTCCTCTAGCCCCACCGAGGCACCAAGCACAGGAGATCCGAAGCGGGACCCGTGGAGCGGGTTCCGCGAGGCGTGGGTGGGTGAGCGGTCCTTCACAACGGGTAACGCCGTCCAACTGGTAGGAGGAGTGTCCCAGGGAGCTACAGGTCCAAGCCCCTTTTACAGCTGCTGATGGGGGTGGGGCGAGGCGGTCAGGGAGAGCGGGGCCAGGTGACTCGGCCACACGCACACCGGGACTCCTGGGAATGCGAGTCCCGGTTGCCGCTCGAAGCCCTTCTTCCTTCCTCTAGCCCCACCCAGGCACCAAGCACAGGAGATCCGAAGCGGGACCCGCGGAGCGGGTTCCGCGAGGCGTGGGTGGGTGAGCGGTCCTTCACAACGGGTAACGCCGTCCAACTGGTAGGAGGAGTGTCCCAGGGAGCTACAGGTCCAAGCCCCTTTTACAGCTGCTGATGGGGGTGGGGCGAGGCGGTCAGGGAGAGCGGGCCAGGTGACTCGGCCACACGCACACCGGGACTCCTGGGAATGCGAGTCCCGGTTGCCGCTCGCAGCCCTTCTTCCTTCCTCTAGCCCCACCGAGGCACCAAGCACAGGAGATCCGAAGCGGGACCCGCGGAGCGGGTTCCGCGAGGCGTGGGTGGGTGAGCGGTCCTTCACAACGGGTAACGCCGTCCAACTGGTAGGAGGAGTGTCCCAGGGAGCTACAGGTCCAAGCCCCTTTTACAGCTGCTGATGGGGGTGGGGCGAGGCGGTCAGGGAGAGCGGGGCCAGGTGACTCGGCCACACGCACACCGGGACTCCTGGGAATGCGAGTCCCGGTTGCCGCTCGCAGCCCTTCTTCCTTCCTCTAGCCCCACCGAGGCACCATGCACAGGAAATCCGAAGCGGGACCCGCGGAGCGGGTTCCGCGAGGCGTGGGTGGGTGAGCGGTCCTTCACAACGGGTAACGCCGTCCAACTGGTAGGAGGAGTGTCCCAGGGAGCTACAGGTCCAAGCCCCTTTTACAGCTGCTGATGGGGGTGGGGCGAGGCGGTCAGGGAGAGCGGGCCAGGTGACTCGGCCACACGCACACCGGGACTCCTGGGAATGCGAGTCCCGGTTGCCGCTCGCAGCCCTTCTTCCTTCCTCTAGCCCCACCGAGGCACCAAGCACAGGAGATCCGAAGCGGGACCCGCGGAGCGGGTTCCGCGAGGCGTGGGTGGGTGAGCGGTCCTTCACAACGGGTAACGCCGTCCAACTGGTAAGAGGAGTGTCCCAGGGAGCTACAGGTCCAAGCCCCTTTTACAGCTGCTGATGGGGGTGGGGCGAGGCGGTCAGGGAGAGCGGGGCCAGGTGACTCGGCCACACGCACACCGGGACTCCTGGGAATGCAAGTCCCGGTTGCCGCTCGCAGCCCTTCTTCCTTCCTCTAGCCCCACCGAGGCACCAAGCACAGGAGATCCGAAGCGGGACCCGCGGAGCGGGTTCCGCGAGGCGTGGGTGGGTGAGCGGTCCTTCACAACGGGTAACGCCGTCCAACTGGTAGGAGGAGTGTCCCAGGGAGCTACAGGTCCAAGCCCCTTTTACAGCTGCTGATGGGGGTGGGGCGAGGCGGTCAGGGAGAGCGGGGCCAGGTGACTCGGCCACACGCACACCGGGACTCCTGGGAATGCGAGTCCCGGTTGCCGCTCGCAGCCCTTCTTCCTTCCTCTAGCCCCACCGAGGCACCAAGCACAGGAGATCCGAAGCGGGACCCGCGGAGCGGGTTCCGCGAGGCGTGGGTGGGTGAGCGGTCCTTCACAACGGGTAACGCCGTCCAACTGGTAGGAGGAGTGTCCCAGGGAGCTACAGGTCCAAGCCCCTTTTACAGCTGCTGATGGGGGTGGGGCGAGGCGGTCAGGGAGAGCGGGGCAAGGTGACTCGGCCACACGCACACCGGGACTCCTGGGAATGCGAGTCCCGGTTGCCGCTCGCAGCCCTTCTTCCTTCCTCTAGCCCCACCGAGGCACCAAGCACAGGAGATCCGAAGCGGGACCCGCGGAGCGGGTTCCGCGAGGCGTGGGTGGGTGAGCGGTCCTTCACAACGGGTAACGCCGTCCAACTGGTAGGAGGAGTGTCCCAGGGAGCTACAGGTCCAAGCCCCTTTTACAGCTGCTGATGGGGGTGGGGCGAGGCGGTCAGGGAGAGCGGGGCCAGGTGACTCGGCCACACGCACACCGGGACTCCTGGGAATGCGAGTCCCGGTTGCCGCTCGCAGCCCTTCTTCCTTCCTCTAGCCCCACCGAGGCACCAAGCACAGGAGATCCGAAGCGGGACCCGCGGAGCGGGTTCCGCGAGGCGTGGGTGGGTGAGCGGTCCTTCACAACGGGTAACGCCGTCCAACTGGTAGGAGGAGTGTCCCAGGGAGCTACAGGTCCAAGCCCCTTTTACAGCTGCTGATGGGGGTGGGGCGAGGCGGTCAGGGAGAGCGGGGCCAGGTGACTCGGCCACACGCACACCGGGACTCCTGGGAATGCGAGTCCCGGTTGCCGCTCGCAGCCCTTCTTCCTTCCTCTAGCCCCACCGAGGCACCAAGCACAGGAGATCCGAAGCGGGACCCGCGGAGCGGGTTCCGCGAGGCGTGGGTGGGTGAGCGGTCCTTCACAACGGGTAACGCCGTCCAACTGGTAGGAGGAGTGTCCCAGGGAGCTACAGGTCCAAGCCCCTTTTACAGCTGCTGATGGGGGTGGGGCGAGGCGGTCAGGGAGAGCGGGGCCAGGTGACTCGGCCACACGCACACCGGGACTCCTGGGAATGCGAGTCCCGGTTGCCGCTTGCAGCCCTTCTTCCTTCCTCTAGCCCCACCGAGGCACCAAGCACAGGAGATCCAAAGCGGGACCCGCGGAGCGGGTTCCGCGAGGCGTGGGTGGGTGAGCGGTCCTTCACAACGGGTAACGCCGTCCAACTGGTAGGAGGAGTGTCCCAGGGAGCTACAGGTCCAAGCCCCTTTTACAGCTGCTGATGGTGGTGGGGCGAGGCGGTCAGGGAGAGCGGGGCCAGGTGACTCGTCCACATGCACACCGGGACTCCTGGGAATGCGAGTCCCGGTTGCCGCTCGCAGCCCTTCTTTCTTCCTCTAGCCCCACCGAGGCACCAAGCACAGGAGATCCGAAGCGGGACCCGCGGAGCGGGTTCCGCGAGGCGTGGGTGGGTGAGCGGTCCTTCACAACGGGTAACGCCGTCCAACTGGTAGGATGAGTGTCCCAGGGAGCTACAGGTCCAAGCCCCTTTTACAGCTGCTGATGGGGGTGGGGCGAGGCGGTCAGGGAGAGCGGGCCAGGTGACTCGGCCACACGCACACCGGGACTCCTGGGAATGCGAGTCCCGGTTGCCGCTCGCAGCCCTTCTTCCTTCCTCTAGCCCCACCGAGGCACCAAGCACAGGAGATCCGAAGCGGGACCCGCGGAGCGGGTTCCCGCGAGGCGTGGGTGGGTGAGCGGTCCTTCACAACGGGTAACGCCGTCCAACTGGTAGGAGGAGTGTCCCAGGGAGCTACAGGTCCAAGCCCCTTTTACAGCTGCTGATGGGGGTGGGGCGAGGCGGTCAGGGAGAGCGGGCCAGGTGACTCGGCCACACGCACACCGGGACTCCTGGGAATGCGAGTCCCGGTTGCCGCTCGCAGCCCTTCTTCCTTCCTCTAGCCCCACCGAGGCACCAAGCACAGGAGATCCGAAGCGGGACCCGCGGAGCGGGTTCCGCGAGGGGTGGGTGGGTGAGCGGTCCTTCACAACGGGTAACGCCGTCCAACTGGTAGGAGGAGTGTCCCAGGGAGCTACAGGTCCAAGCCCCTTTTACAGCTGCTGATGGGGGTGGGGCGAGGCGGTCAGGGAGAGCGGGGCCAGGTGACTCGGCCACACGCACACCGGGACTCCTGGGAATGCGAGTCCCGGTTGCCGCTCGCAGCCCTTCTTCCTTCCTCTAGCCCCACCGAGGCACCAAGCACAGGAGATCCGAAGCGGGACCCGCGGAGCGGGTTCCGCGAGGCGTGGGTGGGTGAGCGGTCCTTCACAACGGGTAACGCCGTCCAACTGGTAGGAGGAGTGTCCCAGGGAGCTACAGGTCCAAGCCCCTTTTACAGCTGCTGATGGGGGTGGGGCGAGGCGGTCAGGGAGAGCGGGGCCAGGTGACTCGGCCACACGCACACCGGGACTCCTGGGAATGCGAGTCCCGGTTGCCGCTCGCAGCCCTTCTTCCTTCCTCTAGCCCCACCGAGGCACCAAGCACAGGAGATCTGAAGCGGGACCCGCGGAGCGGGTTCCGCGAGGCGTGGGTGGGTGAGCGGTCCTTCACAACGGGTAACGCCGTCCAACTGGTAGGAGGAGTGTCCCAGGGAGCTACAGGTCCAAGCCCCTTTTACAGCTGCTGATGGGGTTGGGGCGAGGCGGTCAGGGAGAGCGGGGCCAGGTGACTCGGCCACACGCACACCGGGAATCCTGGGAATGCGAGTCCCGGTTGCCGCTCGCAGCCCTTCTTCCTTCCTCTAGCCCCACCGAGGCACCAAGCACAGGAGATCCAAAGCGGGACCCGCGGAGCGGGTTCCGCGAGGCGTGGGTGGGTGAGCGGTCCTTCACAACGGGTAACGCCGTCCAACTGGTAGGAGGAGTGTCCCAGGGAGCTACAGGTCCAAGCCCCTTTTACAGCTGCTGATGGGGGTGGGGCGAGGCGGTCAGGGAGAGCGGGGCCAGGTGACTCGGCCACACGCACACCGGGAATCCTGGGAATGCGAGTCCCGGTTGCCGCTCGCAGCCCTTCTTCCTTCCTCTAGCCCCACCGAGGCACCAAGCACAGGAGATCCGAAGCGGGACCCGCGGAGCGGGTTCCGCGAGGCGTGGGTGGGTGAGCGGTCCTTCACAACGGGTAACGCCGTCCAACTGGTAGGAGGAGTGTCCCAGGGAGCTACAGGTCCAAGCCCCTTTTACAGCTGCTGATGGGGGTGGGGCGAGGCGGTCAGGGAGAGCGGGGCCAGGTGACTCGGCCACACGCACACCGGGAATCCTGGGAATGCGAGTCCCGGTTGCCGCTCGCAGCCCTTCTTCCTTCCTCTAGCCCCACCGAGGCACCAAGCACAGGAGATCCAAAGCGGGACCCGCGGAGCGGGTTCCGCGAGGCGTGGGTGGGTGAGCGGTCCTTCACAACGGGTAACGCTGTCCAACTGGTAGGATGAGTGTCCCAGGGAGCTACAGGTCCAAGCCCCTTTTACAGCTGCTGATGGGGGTGGGGCGAGGCGGTCAGGGAGAGCGGGCCAGGTGACTCGGCCACACGCACACCGGGACTCCTGGGAATGCGAGTCCCGGTTGCCGCTTGCAGCCCTTCTTCCTTCCTCTAGCCCCACCGAGGCACCAAGCACAGGAGATCCGAAGCGGGACCCGCGGAGCGGGTTCCGCGAGGCGTGGGTGGGTGAGCGGTCCTTCACAACGGGTAACGCCGTCCAACTGGTAGGAGGAGTGTCCCAGGGAGCTACAGGTCCAAGCCCCTTTTACAGCTGCTGATGGGGGTGGGGCGAGGCGGTCAGGGAGAGCGGGGCCAGGTGACTCGGCCACACGCACACCGGGACTCCTGGGAATGCGAGTCCCGGTTGCCGCTTGCAGCCCTTCTTCCTTCCTCTAGCCCCACCGAGGCACCAAGCACAGGAGATCCAAAGCGGGACCCGCGGAGCGGGTTCCGCGAGGCGTGGGTGGGTGAGCGGTCCTTCACAACGGGTAACGCCGTCCAACTGGTAGGAGGAGTGTCCCAGGGAGCTACAGGTCCAAGCCCCTTTTACAGCTGCTGATGGGGGTGGGGCGAGGCGGTCAGGGAGAGCGGGGCCAGGTGACTCGGCCACACGCACACCGGGACTCCTGGGAATGCGAGTCCCGGTTGCCGCTCGCAGCCCTTCTTCCTTCCTCTAGCCCCACCGAGGCACCAAGCACAGGAGATCCGAAGCGGGACCCGCGGAGCGGGTTCCGCGAGGCGTGGGTGGGTGAGCGGTCCTTCACAACGGGTAACGCCGTCCAACTGGTAGGAGGAGTGTCCCAGGGAGCTACAGGTCCAAGCCCCTTTTACAGCTGCTGATGGGGGTGGGGCGAGGCGGTCAGGGAGAGCGGGGCCAGGTGACTCGGCCACACGCACACCGGGACTCCTGGGAATGCGAGTCCCGGTTGCCGCTCGCAGCCCTTCTTCCTTCCTCTAGCCCCACCGAGGCACCAAGCACAGGAGATCCGAAGCGGGACCCGCGGAGCGGGTTCCGCGAGGCGTGGGTGGGTGAGCGGTCCTTCACAACGGGTAACGCCGTCCAACTGGTAGGAGGAGTGTCCCAGGGAGCTACAGGTCCAAGCCCCTTTTACAGCTGCTGATGGGGGTGGGGCGAGGCGGTCAGGGAGAGCGGGGCCAGGTGACTCGGCCACACGCACACCGAGAATCCTGGGAATGCGAGTCCCGGTTGCCGCTCGCAGCCCTTCTTCCTTCCTCTAGCCCCACCGAGGCACCAAGCACAGGAGATCCAAAGCGGGACCCGCGGAGCGGGTTCCGCGAGGCGTGGGTGGGTGAGCGGTCCTTCACAATGGGTAACGCCGTCCAACTGGTAGGAGGAGTGTCCCAGGGAGCTACAGGTCCAAGCCCCTTTTACAGCTGCTGATGGGGGTGGGGCGAGGCGGTCAGGGAGAGCGGGCCAGGTGACTCGGCCACACGCACACCGGGAATCCTGGGAATGCGAGTCCCGGTTGCCGCTCGCAGCCCTTCTTCCTTCCTCTAGCCCCACCGAGGCACCAAGCACAGGAGATCCGAAGCGGGACCCGCGGAGCGGTTTCCGCGAGGCGTGGGTGGGTGAGCGGTCCTTCACAACGGGTAACGCCGTCCAACTGGTAGGAGGAGTGTCCCAGGGAGCTACAGGTCCAAGCCCCTTTTACAGCTGCTGATGGGGGTGGGGCGAGGCGGTCAGGGAGAGCGGGGCCAGGTGACTCGGCCACACGCACACCGGGAATCCTGGGAATGCGAGTCCCGGTTGCCGCTCGCAGCCCTTCTTCCTTCCTCTAGCCCCACCGAGGCACCAAGCACAGGAGATCCAAAGCGGGACCCGCGGAGCGGGTTCCGCGAGGCGTGGGTGGGTGAGCGGTCCTTCACAACGGGTAACGCCGTCCAACTGGTAGGATGAGTGTCCCAGGGAGCTACAGGTCCAAGCCCCTTTTACAGCTGCTGATGGGGGTGGGGCGAGGCGGTCAGGGAGAGCGGGCCAGGTGACTCGGCCACACGCACACCGGGACTCCTGGGGTTGCGAGTCCCGGTTGCCGCTTGCAGCCCTTCTTCCTTCCTCTAGCCCCACCGAGGCACCAAGCACAGGAGATCCGAAGCGGGACCCGCGGAGCGGGTTCCGCGAGGCGTGGGTGGGTGAGCGGTCCTTCACAACGGGTAACGCCGTCCAACTGGTAGGAGGAGTGTCCCAGGGAGCTACAGGTCCAAGCCCCTTTTACAGCTGCTGATGGGGGTGGGGCGAGGCGGTCAGGGAGAGCGGGGCCAGGTGACTCGGCCACACGCACACCGGGACTCCTGGGAATGCGAGTCCCGGTTGCCGCTTGCAGCCCTTCTTCCTTCCTCTAGCCCCACCGAGGCACCAAGCACAGGAGATCCAAAGCGGGACCCGCGGAGCGGGTTCCGCGAGGCGTGGGTGGGTGAGCGGTCCTTCACAACGGGTAACGCCGTCCAACTGGTAGGAGGAGTGTCCCAGGGAGCTACAGGTCCAAGCCCCTTTTACAGCTGCTGATGGGGGTGGGGCGAGGCGGTCAGGGAGAGCGGGGCCAGGTGACTCGTCCACATGCACACCGGGACTCCTGGGAATGCGAGTCCCGGTTGCCGCTCGCAGCCCTTCTTTCTTCCTCTAGCCCCACCGAGGCACCAAGCACAGGAGATCCGAAGCGGGACCCGCGGAGCGGGTTCCGCGAGGCGTGGGTGGGTGAGCAGTCCTTCACAACGGGTAACGCCGTCCAACTGGTAGGATGAGTGTCCCAGGGAGCTACAGGTCCAAGCCCCTTTTACAGCTGCTGATCGGGGTGGGGCGAGGCGGTCAGGGAGAGCGGGCCAGGTGACTCGGCCACACGCACACCGGGACTCCTGGGAATGCGAGTCCCGGTTGCCGCTCGCAGCCCTTCTTCCTTCCTCTAGCCCCACCGAGGCACCAAGCACAGGAGATCCGAAGCCGGACCCGCGAAGCGGGACCCGCGGAGCGGGTTCCCGCGAGGCGTGGGTGGGTGAGCGGTCCTTCACAACGGGTAACGCCGTCCAACTGGTAGGAGGAGTGTCCCAGGGAGCTACAGGTCCAAGCCCCTTTTACAGCTGCTGATGGGGGTGGGGCGAGGCGGTCAGGGAGAGCGGGGCCAGGTGACTCGGCCACACGCACACCGGGACTCCTGGGAATGCGAGTCCCGGTTGCCACTCGCAGCCCTTCTTCCTTCCTCTAGCCCCACCGAGGCACCAAGCACAGGAGATCCGAAGCGGGACCCGCGGAGCGGGTTCCGCGAGGGGTGGGTGGGTGAGCGGTCCTTCACAACGGGTAACGCCGTCCAACTGGTAGGAGGAGTGTCCCAGGGAGCTACAGGTCCAAGCCCCTTTTACAGCTGCTGATGGGGGTGGGGCGAGGCGGTCAGGGAGAGCGGGGCCAGGTGACTCGGCCACACGCACACCGGGACTCCTGGGAATGCGAGTCCCGGTTGCCGCTCGCAGCCCTTCTTCCTTCCTCTAGCCCCACCGAGGCACCAAGCACAGGAGATCCGAAGCGGGACCCGCGGAGCGGGTTCCGCGAGGCGTGGGTGGGTGAGCGGTCCTTCACAACGGGTAACGCCGTCCAACTGGTAGGAGGAGTGTCCCAGGGAGCTACAGGTCCAAGCCCCTTTTACAGCTGCTGATGGGGGTGGGGCGAGGCGGTCAGGGAGAGCGGGGCCAGGTGACTCGGCCACACGCACACCGGGACTCCTGGGAATGCGAGTCCCGGTTGCCGCTCGCAGCCCTTCTTCCTTCCTCTAGCCCCACCGAGGCACCAAGCACAGGAGATCCGAAGCGGGACCCGCGGAGCGGGTTCCGCGAGGCGTGGGTGGGTGAGCGGTCCTTCACAACGGGTAACGCCGTCCAACTGGTAGGAGGAGTGTCCCAGGGAGCTACAGGTCCAAGCCCCTTTTACAGCTGCTGATGGGGGTGGGGCGAGGCGGTCAGGGAGAGCGGGGCCAGGTGACTCGGCCACACGCACACCGGGACTCCTGGGAATGCGAGTCCCGGTTGCCGCTTGCAGCCCTTCTTCCTTCCTCTAGCCCCACCGAGGCACCAAGCACAGGAGATCCAAAGCGGGACCCGCGGAGCGGGTTCCGCGAGGCGTGGGTGGGTGAGCGGTCCTTCACAACGGGTAACGCCGTCCAACTGGTAGGAGGAGTGTCCCAGGGAGCTACAGGTCCAAGCCCCTTTTACAGCTGCTGATGGGGGTGGGGCGAGGCGGTCAGGGAGAGCGGGGCCAGGTGACTCGTCCACATGCACACCGGGACTCCTGGGAATGCGAGTCCCGGTTGCCGCTCGCAGCCCTTCTTTCTTCCTCTAGCCCCACCGAGGCACCAAGCACAGGAGATCCGAAGCGGGACCCGCGGAGCGGGTTCCGCGAGGCGTGGGTGGGTGAGCAGTCCTTCACAACGGGTAACGCCGTCCAACTGGTAGGATGAGTGTCCCAGGGAGCTACAGGTCCAAGCCCCTTTTACAGCTGCTGATGGGGGTGGGGCGAGGCGGTCAGGGAGAGCGGGCCAGGTGACTCGGCCACACGCACACCGGGACTCCTGGGAATGCGAGTCCCGGTTGCCGCTCGCAGCCCTTCTTCCTTCCTCTAGCCCCACCGAGGCACCAAGCACAGGAGATCCGAAGCCGGACCCGCGAAGCGGGACCCGCGGAGCGGGTTCCCGCGAGGCGTGGGTGGGTGAGCGGTCCTTCACAACGGGTAACGCCGTCCAACTGGTAGGAGGAGTGTCCCAGGGAGCTACAGGTCCAAGCCCCTTTTACAGCTGCTGATGGGGGTGGGGCGAGGCGGTCAGGGAGAGCGGGGCCAGGTGACTCGGCCACACGCACACCGGGACTCCTGGGAATGCGAGTCCCGGTTGCCACTCGCAGCCCTTCTTCCTTCCTCTAGCCCCACCGAGGCACCAAGCACAGGAGATCCGAAGCGGGACCCGCGGAGCGGGTTCCGCGAGGGGTGGGTGGGTGAGCGGTCCTTCACAACGGGTAACGCCGTCCAACTGGTAGGAGGAGTGTCCCAGGGAGCTACAGGTCCAAGCCCCTTTTACAGCTGCTGATGGGGGTGGGGCGAGGCGGTCAGGGAGAGCGGGGCCAGGTGACTCGGCCACACGCACACCGGGACTCCTGGGAATGCGAGTCCCGGTTGCCGCTCGCAGCCCTTCTTCCTTCCTCTAGCCCCACCGAGGCACCAAGCACAGGAGATCCGAAGCGGGACCCGCGGAGCGGGTTCCGCGAGGCGTGGGTGGGTGAGCGGTCCTTCACAACGGGTAACGCCGTCCAACTGGTAGGAGGAGTGTCCCAGGGAGCTACAGGTCCAAGCCCCTTTTACAGCTGCTGATGGGGGTGGGGCGAGGCGGTCAGGGAGAGCGGGGCCAGGTGACTCGGCCACACGCACACCGGGACTCCTGGGAATGCGAGTCCCGGTTGCCGCTCGCAGCCCTTCTTCCTTCCTCTAGCCCCACCGAGGCACCAAGCACAGGAGATCCGAAGCGGGACCCGCGGAGCGGGTTCCGCGAGGCGTGGGTGGGTGAGCGGTCCTTCACAACGGGTAACGCCGTCCAACTGGTAGGAGGAGTGTCCCAGGGAGCTACAGGTCCAAGCCCCTTTTACAGCTGCTGATGGGGGTGGGGCGAGGCGGTCAGGGAGAGCGGGGCCAGGTGACTCGGCCACACGCACACCGGGAATCCTGGGAATGCGAGTCCCGGTTGCCGCTCGCAGCCCTTCTTCCTTCCTCTAGCCCCACCGAGGCACCAAGCACAGGAGATCCAAAGCGGGACCCGCGGAGCGGGTTCCGCGAGGCGTGGGTGGGTGAGCGGTCCTTCACAACGGGTAACGCCGTCCAACTGGTAGGAGGAGTGTCCCAGGGAGCTACAGGTCCAAGCCCCTTTTACAGCTGCTGATGGGGGTGGGGCGAGGCGGTCAGGGAGAGCGGGGCCAGGTGACTCGGCCACACGCACACCGGGACTCCTGGGAATGCGAGTCCCGGTTGCCGCTTGCAGCCCTTCTTCCTTCCTCTAGCCCCACCGAGGCACCAAGCACAGGAGATCCAAAGCGGGACCCGCGGAGCGGGTTCCGCAAGGCGTGGGTGGGTGAGCGGTCCTTCACAACGGGTAACGCCGTCCAACTGGTAGGAGGAGTGTCCCAGGGAGCTACAGGTCCAAGCCCCTTTTACAGCTGCTGATGGGGGTGGGGCGAGGCGGTCAGGGAGAGCGGGGCCAGGTGACTCGTCCACATGCACACCGGGACTCCTGGGAATGCGAGTCCCGGTTGCCGCTCGCAGCCCTTCTTTCTTCCTCTAGCCCCACCGAGGCACCAAGCACAGGAGATCCGAAGCGGGACCCGCGGAGCGGGTTCCGCGAGGCGTGGGTGGGTGAGCGGTCCTTCACAACGGGTAACGCCGTCCAACTGGTAGGATGAGTGTCCCAGGGAGCTACAGGTCCAAGCCCCTTTTACAGCTGCTGATGGGGGTGGGGCGAGGCGGTCAGGGAGAGCGGGCCAGGTGACTCGGCCACACGCACACATGGAATCCTAGGAATGCGAGTCCCGGTTGCCGCTCGCAGCCCTTCTTCCTTCCTCTAGCCCCACCGAGGCACCAAGCACAGGAGATCCGAAGCGGGACCCGCGAAGCGGGACCCGCGGAGCGGGTTCCCGCGAGGCGTGGGTGGTGAGCGGTCCTTCACAACGGGTAACGCCGTCCAACTGGTAGGAGGAGTGTCCCAGGGAGCTACAGGTCCAAGCCCCTTTTACAGCTGCTGATGGGGGTGGGGCGAGGCGGTCAGGGAGAGCGGGGCCAGGTGACTCGGCCACACGCACACCGGGACTCCTGGGAATGCGAGTCCCGGTTGCCGCTCGCAGCCCTTCTTCCTTCCTCTAGCCCCACCGAGGCACCAAGCACAGGAGATCCGAAGCGGGACCCGCGGATCGGGTTCCGCGAGGGGTGGGTGGGTGAGCGGTCCTTCACAACGGGTAACGCCGTCCAACTGGTAGGAGGAGTGTCCCAGGGAGCTACAGGTCCAAGCCCCTTTTACAGCTGCTGATGGGGGTGGGGCGAGGCGGTCAGGGAGAGCGGGGCCAGGTGACTCGGCCACACGCACACCGGGACTCCTGGGAATGCGAGTCCCGGTTGCCGCTCGCAGCCCTTCTTCCTTCCTCTAGCCCCACCGAGGCACCAAGCACAGGAGATCCGAAGCGGGACCCGCGGAGCGGGTTCCGCGAGGCGTGGGTGGGTGACAGTCCTTCACAACGGGTAACGCCGTCCAACTGGTAGGAGGAGTGTCCCAGGGAGCTACAGGTCCAAGCCCCTTTTACAGCTGCTGATGGGGGTGGGGCGAGGCGGTCAGGGAGAGCGGGGCCAGGTGACTCGGCCACACGCACACCGGGACTCCTGGGAATGCGAGTCCCGGTTGCCGCTCGCAGCCCTTCTTCCTTCCTCTAGCCCCACCGAGGCACCAAGCACAGGAGATCCGAAGCGGGACCCGCGGAGCGGGTTCCGCGAGGCGTGGGTGGGTGAGCGGTCCTTCACAACGGGTAACGCCGTCCAACTGGTAGGAGGAGTGTCCCAGGGAGCTACAGGTCCAAGCCCCTTTTACAGCTGCTGATGGGGGTGGGGCGAGGCGGTCAGGGAGAGCGGGGCCAGGTGACTCGGCCACACGCACACCGGGAATCCTGGGAATGCGAGTCTCGGTTGCCGCTCGCAGCCCTTCTTCCTTCCTCTAGCCCCACCGAGGCACCAAGCACAGGAGATCCAAAGCGGGACCCGCGGAGCGGGTTCCGCGAGGCGTGGGTGGGTGAGCGGTCCTTCACAACGGGTAACGCCGTCCAACTGGTAGGAGGAGTGTCCCAGGGAGCTACAGGTCCAAGCCCCTTTTACAGCTGCTGATGGGGGTGGGGCGAGGCGGTCAGGGAGAGCGGGGCCAGGTGACTCGGCCACACGCACACCGGGACTCCTGGGAATGCGAGTCCCGGTTGCCGCTCGCAGCCCTTCTTCCTTCCTCTAGCCCCACCGAGGCACCAAGCACAGGAGATCCGAAGCGGGACCCGCGGAGCGGGTTCCGCGAGGCGTGGGTGGGTGAGCGGTCCTTCACAACGGGTAACGCCGTCCAACTGGTAGGAGGAGTGTCCCAGGGAGCTACAGGTCCAAGCCCCTTTTACAGCTGCTGATGGGGGTGGGGCGAGGCGGTCAGGGAGAGCGGGGCCAGGTGACTCGGCCACACGCACACCGGGAATCCTGGGAATGCGAGTCCCGGTTGCCGCTCGCAGCCCTTCTTCCTTCCTCTAGCCCCACTGAGGCACCAAGCACAGGAGATCCAAAGCGGGACCCGCGGAGCGGGTTCCGCGAGGCGTGGGTGGGTGAGTGGTCCTTCACAACGGGTAACGCCGTCCAACTGGTAGGAGGAGTGTCCCAGGGAGCTACAGGTCCAAGCCCCTTTTACAGCTGCTGATGGGGGTGGGGCGAGGCGGTCAGGGAGAGCGGGGCCAGGTGACTCGGCCACACACACACCGGGACTCCTGGGAATGCGAGTCCCGGTTGCCGCTCGCAGCCCTTCTTCCTTCCTCTAGCCCCACCGAGGCACCAAGCACAGGAGATCCGAAGCGGGACCCGCGGAGCGGGTTCCGCGAGGCGTGGGTGGGTGAGCGGTCCTTCACAACGGGTAACGCCGTCCAACTGGTAGGAGGAGTGTCCCAGGGAGCTACAGGTCCAAGCCCCTTTAACAGCTGCTGATGGGGGTGGGGCGAGGCGGTCAGGGAGAGCGGGGCCAGGTGACTCGGCCACACGCACACCGGGACTCCTGGGAATGCGAGTCCCGTTTGCCGCTCGCAGCCCTTCTTCCTTCCTCTAGCCCCACCGAGGCACCAAGCACAGGAGATCCGAAGCGGGACCCGCGGAGCGGGTTCCGCGAGGCGTGGGTGGGTGAGCGGTCCTTCACAACGGGTAACGCCGTCCAACTGGTAGGAGGAGTGTCCCAGGGAGCTACAGGTCCAAGCCCCTTTTACAGCTGCTGATGGGGGTGGGGCGAGGCGGTCAGGGAGAGCGGGGCCAGGTGACTCGGCCACACGCACACCGGGACTCCTGGGAATGCGAGTCCCGGTTGCCGCTCGCAGCCCTTCTTCCTTCCTCTAGCCCCACCGAGGCACCAAGCACAGGAGATCCGAAGCGGGACCCGCGGAGCGGGTTCCGCAAGGCGTGGGTGGGTGAGCGGTCCTTCACAACGGGTAACGCCGTCCAACTGGTAGGAGGAGTGTCCCAGGGAGCTATAGGTCCAAGCCCCTTTTACAGCTGCTGATGGGGGTGGGGCGAGGCGGTCAGGGAGAGCGAGGCCAGGTGACTCGGCCACACGCACACCGGGACTCCTGGGAATGCGAGTCCCGTTTGCCGCTCGCAGCCCTTCTTCCTTCCTCTAGCCCCACCGAGGCACCAAGCACAGGAGATCCGAAGCGGGACCCGCGGAGCGGGTTCCGCGAGGCGTGGGTGGGTGAGCGGTCCTTCACAACGGGTAACGCCGTCCAACTGGTAGGAGGAGTGTCCCAGGGAGCTACAGGTCCAAGCCCCTTTTACAGCTGCTGATGGGGGTGGGGCGAGGCGGTCAGGGAGAGCGGGGCCAGGTGACTCGGCCACACGCACACCGGGACTCCTGGGAATGCGAGTCCCGGTTGCCGCTCGCAGCCCTTCTTCCTTCCTCTAGCCCCACCGAGGCACCAAGCACAGGAGATCCGAAGCGGGACCCGCGGAGCGGGTTCCGCGAGGCGTGGGTGGGTGAGCGGTCCTTCACAACGGGTAACGCCGTCCAACTGGTAGGAGGAGTGTCCCAGGGAGCTATAGGTCCAAGCCCCTTTTACAGCTGCTGATGGGGGTGGGGCGAGGCGGTCAGGGAGAGCGGGGCCAGGTGACTCGGCCACACGCACACCGGGACTCCTGGGAATGCGAGTCCCGGTTGCCGCTCGCAGCCCTTCTTCCTTCCTCTAGCCCCACCGAGGCACCAAGCACAGGAAATCCGAAGCGGGACCCGCGGAGCGGGTTCCGCGAGGCGTGGGTGGGTGAGCGGTCCTTCACAACGGATAACGCCGTCCAACTGGTAGGAGGAGTGTCCCAGGGAGCTACAGGTCCAAGCCCCTTTTACAGCTGCTGATGGGGGTGGGGCGAGGCGGTCAGGGAGAGCGGGGCCAGGTGACTCGGCCACACGCACACCGGGACTCCTGGGAATGCGAGTCCCGGTTGCCGCTCGCAGCCCTTCTTCCTTCCTCTAGCCCCACCGAGGCACCAAGCACAGGAGATCCGAAGCGGGACCCGCGGAGCGGGTTCCGCGAGGCGTGGGTGGGTGAGCGGTCCTTCACAACGGGTAACGCCGTCCAACTGGTAGGAGGAGTGTCCCAGGGAGCTACAGGTCCAAGCCCCTTTTACAGCTGCTGATGGGGGTGGGGCGAGGCGGTCAGGGAGAGCGGGGCCAGGTGACTCGGCCACACGCACACCGGGACTCCTGGCAATGCGAGTCCCGGTTGCCGCTCGCAGTCCTTCTTCCTTCCTCTAGCCCCACCGAGGCACCAAGCACAGGAGATCCGAAGCGGGACCCGCGGAGCGGGTTCCGCAAGGCGTGGGTGGGTGAGCGGTCCTTCACAACGGGTAACGCCGTCCAACTGGTAGGAGGAGTGTCCCAGGGAGCTACAGGTCCAAGCCCCTTTTACAGCTGCTGATGGGGGTGGGGCGAGGCGGTCAGGGAGAGCGGGGCCAGGTGACTCGGCCACACGCACACCGGGACTCCTGGGAATGCGAGTCCCGGTTGCCGCTCGCAGCCCTTCTTCCTTCCTCTAGCCCCACCGAGGCACCAAGCACAGGAGATCCGAAGCGGGACCCGCGGAGCGGGTTCCGCGAGGCGTGGGTGGGTGAGCGGTCCTTCACAACGGGTAACGCCGTCCAACTGGTAGGAGGAGTGTCCCAGGGAGCTACAGGTCCAAGCCCCTTTTACAGCTGCTGATGGGGGTGGGGCGAGGCGGTCAGGGAGAGCGGGGCCAGGTGACTCGGCCACACGCACACCGGGACTCCTGGGAATGCGAGTCCCGGTTGCCGCTCGCAGCCCTTCTTCCTTCCTCTAGCCCCACCGAGGCACCAAGCACAGGAGATCCAAAGCGGGACCCGCGGAGCGGGTTCCGCGAGGCGTGGGTGGGTGAGCGGTCCTTCACAACGGGTAACGCCGTCCAACTGGTAGGAGGAGTGTCAATATATACATCCTTCTAGCAAGCACTTAAGTGGACGGTGTGTAGTGCTAAAATAACCTTCAATGCAATGACAATATTAAAAGTAATGGCTTGAATACTAAATATTATATTGCATAGATTAGTGGTATTACTTAAGGAAAAAAACATTATATATATATATATATATATATATATATATATATCTATATATATCTATATATATATATATATATATATATATATATACATATACATACACATACATACACATAAATACTTAACTTAATTGGTAACACCCAGCTAATAAGTCCTCAGTTTAAAGAATTGGAGTTGATCTGGGTCGCAAACAGGTCCAGCACTGGTTTTCCCCAGACTGCAAATATTCTGTCCAGTTGATTCTGTTCCAGTTCTCATCTGTGGCAACTGCCATTGGTTCGGCTCAAGGTATCCGCCAAGGTATTCTGGCGGCCTGGTACATGCTCCACTGCTAGGGAATTTTTGTGCAGAGTCAACCAGTTCCATAACTGTTGAGCGTCCTGTGAGAGAGATAGGGATTTGGTGCCTCCCTGCTTGTTGACATAGAACATACTTGTGGTGTTGTCCGTGCAGATCAACACGGATGATTCGTGTATTCGAAGAAGGAAAGCCTGAAGGGAAAGAAAAATGGCTTTCAACTCCAACCTGTTTATGTGCATTTGACATTGAGCAGCGGACAACTTTCCTTGAACTGGCAGGACCTGCAAGTGTCCTCCCCCACCTTCCATAGAGGCATCTGTTACTATGTAATCTGGAATAACTGGGAGAAAGGACAGGCCCCGGGAAAGATGTGATATTTGGGCCCATCACTGGAAAGTCTCTTTCATACGTGGGGTGATATTTACCACATGGTCGAAGGATCCTGTGGTTTGAATCCATTGGCATTGTAGTTCCTCTTGGAGAGGCTTCATGCATAAGCAAGCCAGCAGCACTAAATCAATTGCCGAAGAGTGCATTCCCAGCAGAGACTTGAACACTCTCACAGAAAAGTACCTTTTTCTGGAAAGTTTGGAGTGCCAATGCTTGCAACCATTGTTGTCTTTCCTGGGAGAGGAAGGCTTTGTTCTGAATGGTGTTCAAGCTGGCTCCCAGAAATGTCATTATCGGACTTGGGAGGACAGAACATTTTTGGTAATTTGTGAGTCCCAGTTTGCAGAACAGGGTTAGACAATCAGCTGTTGCAGCTTTTACTATATGAGCTGATGGGGCCTTCAGTAGCCAATCATCTAAATATGGGAATACCTGATGACCTTTGTTCCGCAAGGCTGCTGCCACAGGGGCCAGAAACTTAGTGAAAGTTTGTGGAGCCAATTTGAGGCTAAAATGGAAGGTCTTGGAATTGATAGTGGGTACCAGCCATTATGAACCATAGGAATTTTCTGTGCTTTGGATGTATGGGGACATTATAATATGTGTCTTCTAGATCCAATGAAGTTGCCGTTCTTGAGGTGTAGCAGGATGTCAGAAAGCGTGACCATCCTGAATGTTTGACTTTTTAGGAATTTGTTTAATTTCCTAAGGTGTAAGATAGGTCTCCACTCCTCCGATTTTTTGCGAATAAGGAAGAAGCGGGAGTAGAAACATTTCCTTCTCTGAGGAAAAGGGACCCTTTCTATTGCCCCTTTCAGGAGCATGATCTTTGCTTCCTTTTGAGTAAGTGAAGACGAGGGGGGGTGCAATCCCCTGGGAGGGGTATTGGGAGGTATTTGGGTAAATTCCAAAGTGTGGCCATAAGAGAAAAGATTTAGGACCCACTTGTCGGACGTGATGTTGCACCACTGGTGGATATGGTTGGAAATCTTCGAACCAGTTTGAGAGAAAGGAGATGTAACTGGTACCACTTGTAATCAATGCTTTCAATTGGAGTCATGGGCTTGAGACCCTAGCTTTTGTCTGGGGCAGTGTTTAGAGAAATCAGCCGTTGTTGGTTGGCGGTATGATTGTTGCTGGTATCCTTGGAGATATTGTGGCTGATAGGCCTGGTAAGTCTGGGCACATTGGTAATTTACCCTGTATCCAGAAAAACCTCCAGAAAAACCACGGCCTCAAGCTTCACGAAAGAGCACCTTATGGTACTGAAGGGTACCTAGCGCTTTGGCAGTATCCATATCCTCCTTAGTTGCAATAAGCGCCTCATCAATGTGACTGCCAAATAGGCTATCGCCATCGTATGCCATATCAAGAATTTGACGGTACTTCTGGGTGGAAGCTTGTTGCTCTTAGCCACCTCTGGCGACTTAGAATGGCCGTACCCGCTACCTAACAGAAACTTGATGTGGCAATGTCCATTGCGCAGTCTACGATTTCTGATGCTGCTCTTTCGCCTTATTGAACTCCTTTTTGTTTTCCTCTGGGATAAGGTCTCTCATTGTCCTCATATCGGACCACATTTGCCGATCATAGCGGCCCAATATGGCTAAAGCGTTAGAAGCTCTGACTGAAATTGCTGCCATTGAGGGAAATCTTTTTCCAATGGAGTTGAGACTTCGATCATCCTTATCCGGTGGAGATGTGATTGGAGTAGACAGATTCTTCGATCTTCTCTGGGCTGCCTGCGAGATCACAGAGTCAGGCTTGGGATGACCTGTGAGAGACGCAGGAGAGTCCTCTGGAGCCCTAAACTTTTTTTATCAAGTCTCAGTAGCACAGGATCCACCGAAGCTGGCATCTTCAATACTTTGACCCCCTCTTTGCCAAATGTGATCAATTATAGGCATTGACCTGCTTTTTCTCAATTGCTCTTTAAAATCATACAGAAAACAGTCCGACTGCTGTACAATTGTGGGCACGTGGAATCTGGCAGTGGCTCTGTCCATAATATTTTGGAAACCACCAATAGGAGAGTCTGAAGGACAGTGAGGTGGAGGGGACAGTGTTGGTGCTATATAATCATCCAATTCATCAGTGGGCGGAGTAGGATCATGGATTTCTCCCTCCTCAGGCTCTTCCTCTGAGGTGGTAGGATCCTCTCAGAGAGGAATTATGGGACGTGGTGTTAACCTTGGTGTGGTAGGAGGTGGTGTGATTGAGTAGTTACAGGTGAAGGTGGTGGAACTGCAACATTGTCCTCGAGCAGGTACCCTTCTTTTATAATCTGTCAACATATTTTGCAGGTCCACTATTCGTGACGGAGGAAGTTGAGCAAGTTGTTGCCTAGGCTGTTCAAAGTATCTGAATTGATGATACTGAGCACGAGGGACCTGATAGTGTTGACAATATTGCTCCTCTTCATCATAGACTTCGTAGTCTTCTTGATATTTTACGTTGCGCTCAGAAGGGCTATGCGCAGTTCCAAATTGGCCCTCATCCTCATCAGAATCCTCCGCATCTATAAGATGACTGGGAGGTAGTGGTGATATTTTTAGTGTCCTAAATTCCATATGTGTAGATTGCAGGAACAGAGTTGAAGGAGCTGCAGACAAAATTGGATTTTTTGTCAATGATGCAGTCATCGACAGCGATAAAGCCATAGACGGTGGGATTGTCGTTGACGATGGAGTGGTCATTGGGGTCTTTTCCGACGACAAGTTTTTTGTTGACGGCCTCGTCGACAAGGAGATCTTCATCTGTGGTGGTGCCTTGTCGACGATAGAGGCAACATAGACGGTATGGAACCCTTGATACTCGCCATAGACATAGTTAACGCCGTCAACTGTCTGAAGAAGTAATAGGCGTCGATGGTGAACTTGATGCCGATGAAGATTTGTGGCAGACTTTTCTTCTAGTCTTCGTCGTCTTCTTGATACTTTACGTTGAGCTCAGAAGGGCTATGCACAGTGCCAAATAGGCCCTCATCAGAATCCTCCACATCTAAAAGATGACTGTAAGGTAGTGGTGACATTTTTGGTGTCCTAAATTCCATCTGTGTGGATTGCAGGAACGGAGTTGAAGGACCGCAGACAAAATTAGAATTTTTGTAGATGCCATCGGCGTCGGTAAAATTTGTTGTCGTTGACGACAATAAAGCTGCAGACAGTGGGATTGCAGACAATGATGGAGGGGCCATCAACGATGGTTGGTGTCTTTGCCGACGACTAGGTTTTAGTCAATGGTCTCGTTGACAATTACATCTTCGTCTGTGGTGGTGCCTTCGTCGACTGTCGTCAACAATAGAAGCAACGTCAACGGTATGGAACCCTTGATACTCGCCATAGACTTAGTTAATGCTGTCGACGGTCTCAATGGGGATAGTCATTGTCATTGAAGTAATAGGCGTAGACAATTAACTTGACGCTGATGAAGATTTGTGACTGACTTTTCTTCTAGAATTGCTTGAAGATTCCAGTTTTTCTTTGAATGTCCCCGAAGAATGAGGGGACCCAATCTCTGATAAGGTCTTAGGCTGTTTCTCCCATTTTTTAGATTCTTTGGTCAGATGAAACTATAGAATGTTTCTCTCTTCAGGCTGACCCTCAGGTGATCTGGGGCTCTTATGAGACTTGGAGGACCTGTTGCTCTTAACATCCGATGAAGCACTCTGCTTCTTTTGCAGCCACTATAAAAGTCTTCCCTCTCGATCTCTTGAGGTTTTAGTTAAGAAAGTGCGGCATATTTTACATTGCCTTGTCTCATGGTTGAGATAGGCAATAAATGCAATCTTTGTGGGCAACATGCACCCTTTTTTTCTGCAGGATTTACAACATCTAAATAATCCATTTTTATCAGACATTCTTCTTATAGGGTTAAAGAACAAAACGTATCTGAAAAAGCTGAAGAACTGAGCAGTTCTCAAGGAGAATCCCTTACACAGGACGAGCAGTGAAAATATGAGGGATTCAGCCTCTCTTGGGAAGGTAGTAGAGGGTGCTGGTTGCCGATTGGTTGTGTTTTGGGTTTGGTTATCCTTTTTATAAAAGGAGGCTGATAGGCTATTGAATACATGGTTACCTCCATGATAGCCTATGGAATTTACTATTGACTACTTTGTTATATGTACCAAGGGACTCCCACTTAGACGACGGGGAATGATTCAGGCATGTGAATCTATAAAAGATACCCCAATACTGGATAATAGTTATTGAATACAACAAGAGAAAAGAAAGCATACAAAAGTTAGGTCCTGTTCAAGTATTTACATTATATACAAACGTTTTCAGAAAGTGAATTACTGCTTTTCCTACATACCAATAGGATAGCATCACCTCACTTATTTTATTAACTAGTAAGGTGAGTTGTGCATCCTTGAGATTAATTACTGGTCGACTAATAGTGCCTACATGGTCCTGATTCTACCCTATTATACATTAATTCATAGGTCAGCTCTCCCAATTGCCATACATGCGGCCGAACTGAACAGGTGCTATCTAATCGGGCCATCCATAAGTTAAGGTATTGCACTAAACGGGCAACATAAGTCATTATACTGGGGATCTGCAGTATTCTTGGTACTGCTTTCTTCGCTAAAAGACTAGCAGTGACAACTCGTCCACACATGGGTAAGCAATTCCCTTGTACACTCTGTGTTTACTTGCACGGGCTAATTGTGATAGATGGTAAAATATTCCACCCTTTTCCTGATAGGAAAACCGGGAATACCCTAGAGGAATTATCACTCAGGCAACCGGATCTAACAGCTTGGTAAGCCCACTTAAATAACTGTACATAGACCCGCTACTTTCACTGTCTTTTTATCTATAAAGACCATATCCTGTCCTTAGTCCCCAGAAAAAACTAGTTACTTACCTGTACACTATGGCTCTCCGGTATTATCTTTCATAGATTCACATGCTTGTATCTTCCCTGTCATCGTGGTGGGAGTCTCACAGTAACAGAATGGCCATAGCACTAGCAGTACCATAGAGAAAAACTGCATAGAAAATCCCATAGGGAATTACATAATTTGGTAACCAGACCTCCTTATGGTTTGGTCCAAAACTCAGCCAATCAGCAGAAAGCCCTGACATCACAGTCCCCAGCAGAGCTCTCCTATCTCAGATTTCCAGCCCCAAGTGAAAGATATGGATATATCCGGAGGTAAAATGTTTTACCTGAGAAACGGGGAGGTGGGCGGGTGCATGTTAATCTATGAAAGATAATACTGGAAAACCATAGTGTACAGGTAACTAGTTTTTTCTCCAGTATTGAATCTTCCATAGATTCACATGCTTGTATCAGAGTAGTAAGCAGTGCATACATCTCATAGCATTTCCAGGATAGAACCCTAAGAACTCTGGGCTCTGCTCCTAAACCTTGTGATGTAAAATGCATTGCACACCATCCAGAATTAATAAATACTTTCTGCAAACTACGAAAGTGAAATGCAGCATACATAGAACAGTACTAAAATAGTGCATAATTCAACATTTGTTCATAAACCACTATATTTATCTGTTAGACCTGACATCATTCGCCTGAGTCTCTCCTCCATTTATTTTCTGTTTGCCTCCTCTGTTTACAATGTTTTTGCTGGTGTATTGCTTTGGGCACTGTGCCACTGCTGATCAGTCCCACAGTGCAAGTGCCCCCTATGTGAAATTACTGTATTGATTGAATTCCATGTTTGGCTTATTTGGTGTACTGTCAGTCCCTAGTCTAGTGCACCAGGAGTGCCAGGGCTTGTAAATACAAATGCTGCTCGTGGGCTTGCAGCACCTGTTGTGCCACCCACAAGAGCGGCCTAGTAAAAGTATGTCTCAAGGTCTGCCATTGCTAGACCTACGTGCAGTCTGGTACTGTCACGCAGACTGCTCAAGTACACCTACTTGCCAGTCCCTAAACCTTCCCTTAACTGCATGTTAGTCACCCCTATGGTAGGCCCACGGGCAGGGTGCATTGTAAGCATAAGGTAGGACAAGCCTGACTAGGTTGGCATGCCCTAATAGTGAATTACAGCCATATTCGTTTTTCACTATTGTAAGGTTACCTGCTCTCCATCAGTTAGAATGGGCTGCCAGGAATAATAATGCTATAATCCTAGCTGGCTCGGGGAGCATGGTACAATGTCGAGTTTGGTATCCCTGAACTCGGGGTTTTTTAACGCATCCGTTTGAGTGGATGGTTTTTGGACTCTGGGTTTGAAAATAGCACTTTTAGAAAGTGGCTATTTTCTTGTCTAACTATTACCGGTTTCTGCTGGTTTGGTGTGTGTGTGACAGGGGCTGGGTGGCTCCAGGGTTCTGAATGAGTCAGTGTGGGGTGAGTGGTGCATTTGCATTGAGAGTAGGGGAAGAGTAGCTCCTGATAGCCTGCCCTGCCTGATACAAGGCTCGCTCCACCTCCTGCCGGGCGACTGATAGCTCTGCTCCTGCCAGTGACAATACTGGCTCCACCTCCTGCTGGGCGTCTGAGGACCCTGCCCTGCACAGTGAATAGGCCAGGTGCCTCTGCCTGGCTACACCCACAACAAACCCAGGATGAGGGGAATTTCCCTGCATGGACAAAGGGATCAAAGCCAAAAAGGGGTATAAGAGAAGGACCCCTGAACCAAGAATTTAGATCACTTCTGACAAGGTACCCTAAACCAAGGACAAGAAGCCTGCTGATCCAAGGACTTGCCTACCCCTTCTGCCAGAGTGCTATTTGCTGGGGGGAATCCTGCAGTTGCTTCTTTATTTTTGCCAAGGAACCAGGAGAGAGGAACTGAGTGTGTACTCTCAAACTTTGCTAAAGGAAATCTCCAAGGGCTGGAAGAGTGCCAGCCTCCTGTTGAAGTCACAGGGTCAAAGGGCTTCATTTATTTGCTAAAAGTGCTTGTTGCTGGAACCTGAAAATCCAACACCTCTGAAGAATCCAGCAATCACGACGCCGACGGATGCCGCCGAATCCAGCTCAACATCGTGAGTAACGGCTCCAGTGTCCCGCTTCCTCGACGCCGGCCGCCGGGCCCGATCAACGCCAGTAGCGACGCCAGTGAGTAGTGAGTTCGGCTCCAGCTCCAAGTGACCCTGTGTCTGCACCGCCGCTGATCGCATCGACTCCGAGCCCTCTCGACGCCGTGAGCGCTGCTCACTCTTGCAACATCATCATCGACATCGACGACGACGACGCCGCCGTATCCTGCTTCACCTCGGGAGCGCTGCTCCTGCCTGACATCTGTCGACGCCGCTGCAGGTCGCCCCGACTCCGAGGCCCGATCAACGCCGGACATCTCGACGCCGCTGATCATCGTGTGCTTCGCTTTCCCAAGGTACTGTGTTGTGGGGGTCTGTTTCGACTCCGGGCTCGACGTAGCGCTCCTCGCGGTCGACGCCGAACCTTTGGATTAACTTTGCCTCGGCGTCGTGTGACTCCTGTGTGGGTTACATTGTTGCCAAGAACTGTGTTTTAAAGAAGAAGAGTTGCTTTTGTTACTAAAGACTTTGTGCTAAGAAGAAACTACGCTTGAACTATTATTTTTCCTTCCAAGAGTATTTCTTAAGATTGTGGTATATTTTTGTCGTTATTTGGTCTTGTGCTAAGCCTTATATAAGCATCCTTATTTTTATAATACTACTGTGTTGTGTCCATTTGTAGTGTATTCACTTTATTACTGTATGTGGTCATAAATGCTTAACGCACTGCCTCTGAGATAAGCCTATCTGCTTTGCCAAGCTACCAAGGGGGTGAGCAGGGGTTATCTAAGTGTGTGATCCCCTTGCCCTGACTAGAGGAGGTGAGTCCCTATTTGTCAGAAGTGTATACCTCTGCCAACTAGAGACAGCCAAGTCTAACATTGGTGGGTCAGCGGCGAGGATTTGAAATTTGCATTTATGACCCATGTGCAGTGATTAGTGTGCACTACATAGTGAAAGCAGACCATAGCGCAGCCACAATCTATTTGGGTAGGATTCTATTTTTGTTCTCCGCTTTTCTGAAGCTTGATTTTTTTTAACACTGCCAGTTTTGACCATGAGTGATGCCGGAGTCACTACCCCTGTTGTTGTTGTGGAGGAGATTGATAGGAAAAAGCTAAAGAAATACAAGAAAGATGAGCTGAAACACTTTTGCGAGCAGTTTAAAGTTCCTATCACAGGCCTCTCAAGGAAAGAGGATTTTCGCAAAGCTTTGGAGGCCTGGTTAGAGTCCAGAGATCCCTCTGATGCGGTGGTGGTACCGCCAGGGGAAGGGGAGGCGGAGGTGCCAGTGAATGGGCCCGTGTCTCCTCCCGGTAGCAGTGTTTCCTCTAACGGTCTTTCTCCTGAAGAAAGGGAGAAAGAGCGTGCATACAACATGGAAATGGCAAAACTTAAGATAAATGGGCAGTTGGAAATAGAAAATGCAAGAGGTAGGAGAGAAGCTGATCTGGAGATCAAAAGGTTGGAGTTTGAAAGAGAAAAGTTAGCTTTGGAGCATGACACAAGGTTGAGGGAGATAGAGCTCCAGGCTAAGAGTTTAGAATTGAATTCCTCTGGTGGCAGCATCGCATCTGTGCCTGCAGAAAGTAGGTTTTATTTTCCCAAAGAAGTGATCAAAGATTTTCAGAAGAATGAGGTTATTGGTCAATGGTTTAAAGCATATGAGTTAGCATTGTTGGCCCACCGGGTCCCTGAGAAGGATTGGAGAGCGGGGTTGTGGGGTCGCTTTGTGAATGAGGGGAGAGATACCCTGTTGGACATGCCTGTTGAGGATAGGATGTCTTATGCTCATATGAAAGATGCTTTAACGTTAAGGTATGGCCTAACCCCAGAAAAGTACAGACAAACCTTTAGAGAATGTAAGAAGTTGCCTGGTACAACGTGGGTTGAATTTGTGTCATTTTTTTGCAGAGCCATGAATGGTTGGGTAAAGGGCAGCAAAGTGGAAAGTTATGAAGCTCCTTATTGATAGCAAGATATCTAACCCTAGAAAACTTGCTGAGGAGGCAGACCGCTGGGTCAGTACCAGGGTCCACAAGGTTCCAGTGGGAGACTCAGCCAAAGGTGGGCAGGGTCCCCAGCAGAAGAGTGGGGGGGACAAGGGTAAACAGAGGGAGTTCCAGAAAGGGCCCCAAAGTAATCCCCAAGGGAACCAAGGGAAAGGTTCCCAGCCTCCCCCTGTGAAGAAGCCAGGGTCCCCGACAGGTAAACCTGTTCATAGGAGCCCAATGACCTGCTATGTTTGTAAGCAGGTGGGACATCGTTTTTATGATCCCCAGTGTCCCATGAGGGACTCGAATGCACCACCATGCGCACCCCCCATCAGTTGGCGAGTGTAGCCCTGGGAGGGGAGGAGATGGTTGCCCCTGGTGGGAGGGGTCCCGCAGAGATGTCCCTGGTCTCTTTAGGAGACATGGAAATGGTCCCTCCACCCCCTCTGCCTAGTAACACTAATAAATATAGGCAGTGGGTGACCATTAATGGCCATAGAGTGGAAGCTCTCAGAGACACCGGAGCGAGTGTGACAGCTGTCAAGTGTCACTTGGTGTCCAGAGAGAAGGTGGTTCCCCACGCATTCTACCCTGTGATAGCTGCTGACAACTCCCGGAAAGAGTGTGAGGTAGCTCAGGTTCCCTTTGAATGGGGGGGAGTTTCAGGTACTCTTCAGGTTGCTGTGAGGCCCGCCATGCCAGTTGATTGTCTCCTGGGCAATGATTTGGAAGAATCCCCTTGGGCTAAGGTGGAGCGAGAGACACATTTGAAAATGTTGGGTGTGCCAGAGTGGGTGTGTGCGACCACTCGATCGATGACGGCAAGTAAGGGTGTTGATGGGGTCCCGGAGCCTGAAAGTATGGCCCAGGACCCAGCTGTGAAGAGAAGAGGCAGGAGGCGCGGGAAACCGGCCCCCATAGTTCCTGTGGTCCAGGAGGAGGTAGACCCTGAGGCGGATGCCCTGGAGCCCACAGGGGAACAAGTTGCTGAACCGGGAGACCTGCCTGAGCTGACCCACTGGCAGCAGGATGGTGGTCCCTCCAGGGAAGAATTTTGTGCAGAACAGAAAGTGTGCCTTTCTCTTGTGGGTATGAGGCAGCAGGCCTCAGCCCAAACCGCAGGTGATCAGTCAGGATCACATTTTGTCTACTGGGAGAACGACCTCCTGTAAAGCGAGCCTAAGGCTGCTGAGCCTGGGTCAGCCCGTGTGCTGGTGGTACCCCAGCGCTTCAGAGCATTCCTACTGGGTTTGGCTCATGACGTTCCGTTAGCTGGACATCTGGGACAGGACAAGACCTATGACAGGCTTGTCACCCATTTTTATTGGCCTCAGATGAGAAGGGATACAGATATCCATTGCAAAACCTGTCAAACTTGCAAGGCAAGTGGGAAAAGCGGAAGGAAGCAGAAGGCTCCCCTCCAACCTTTTCCCGTCGTCAGTACCCCCTTTGACCGGGTGGGGATTGACATTGTTGGGCCCTTGGACCCCAAGACAGCCCTGGGCAACAGGTTCATCCTGGTCTTGGTGGACCATGCCACACGGTACCCAGAAGCCATGCCTCTCAGAAAAGTGACGCCCCCGTGGTGGGACGGGCACTGATGGGTGTTTTTTCCCGAATGGGGTTCCCCAGAGAGGTGGTGTCAGACCGGGGCACCAACTTCATTTCCAATTATATGAAGTCTCTGTGGAAGGAGTGTGGGGTAACCTACAAGTTCACCACTCCTTACCACCCTCAAGGTAATGGGCTGGTTGAGAGATTCAACCGGACCCTTAAAGGCATGATCATGGGTCTTGAAGAACCAATGAGGCGTAAATGGGACGTCCTCTTGCCATGCCTGCTGTTTGCTTACCGTGAGGTGCCACAGAAGTCTCTAGGTTTCAACCCCTTTGAGCTTTTGTATGGACACCCGGTAAGAGGACCTTTGAGTCTGGTCAAAGAAGGCTGGGAGCAATCTCCCAGGAAACCTCCCCAGGATGCATACAGTTACATGCTGGCCTTTAGGAACCAGACTAGGCGCTTCAGGGATCTTGCTCAGGCAAATCTGGAGGCCAGCCAGGAAGAGATGAAGCGGTGGTATGACCAGAATGCCACTCTGGTGGAGCTTCAACCTGGTCAGAAGGTTTGGGTCGTGCCCCCTGTGGAACCTTGTGCACTCAAGGACAGGTGGACTGGGCCATTTGAGGTTGTGGAGAAGAAGAGCGATGTCACCTACTTGGTGGACTTGAAATCTCCCAGGAACCCCTTGCAGGTCCTGCATGTCAACCGTTTAAAGCCCCACTTAGAAAGGTCCGAAGTGGGCATGCTCCTAGCTACAGATGCTGGAATGGAGGAGGAGAGCGAGCCTCTTCCTGACCTCCTGTATGCAAAAGAGCAAGATGGGTCAGTGGATGGTGTTGTCCTCTCTGACACACTGACCCTTGAGCAGCAGCAAGATTGTCGCCAACTGTTGGGAGAATTCCCTGATCTGTTCTCCTTGATTCCAGGTGTCACTCATTGGTGTGTCCAAGTTTAACATTTGTATAGCGCACTACTCACCCAGGGGGTCTCAAGGCGCTTGAGGGAGGGGGGTACTTTACTTATCGAATATCCAAGTTTTTAGTTGTTTTCTGAAGGAGAGGTGGTTCTGTGTAAGGCGGAGGTGGGTGGGGAGAGAATTCCAGGTTTTGGCTGCTAAGTAGGAGAAGGATCTTCCCCCCATGGTGGATCTATGGATGCGTGTAATTGCGGCGAGGACTTGATTGGACGATCGAGTTGGCGGGTGGAGGTGTAAAAGGACAGGCGCGTGTTGAGGCATTCGGGTCCTAGGTCGTAGAGGGATTTGTGTGCGTGGGTGAGGAGATGGAACGTTATTCTCTTGTTGACGGGGAGCCAGTGGAGGTCTTTCAGGTGACCGGAAATGTGAGCTTGGCGGGGGATGTCTAGTATGAGTCTGGCTGAGGCGTTTTGGATGCGTTGGAGTTTTTTTTGTAGTTTGGTGTGGTTCCGGCGTAAAGGGTGTTTCCGTAGTCCAGTCGGCTTGTGACCAGTGCGTGGGTGACCGTCTTTCTTGTTTTGGTGGGGATCCAACAGAAGATTTTTTTGAGCATACGTAGGATGTTGAAGCATGATGATGAGACGGCGTTGACTTGTCTGGTCATCGAGAGGGAGGAGTCCAGGATGAAGCCCAGGTTACGTGCGTGGTCCGTAGGTATGGGTGCATTTCCCAGGGTCGGTGGCCACCATGAGACGTCCCAGGCGGAGGGGGATGAACCTAAGATGAGGAATTCCGTTTTGTCCGAGTTCAGTTTTAAACGGCTGTTCTTCATCCACTCGGCTACTTCTTTCATCCCTTCGTGTAGGTTGGTTTTGGAGGTGTTTGGGTCTTTGGTGAGGTAGAGGATCAGCTGGGTGTCATCTGCGTAGGAGATGATGTTGAGGTTGTGTTGGCGCGCGATGGATGCGAGCGGACTCATGTATACGTTGAAGAGGGTGGGACTGAGTGATGATCCTTGTGGTACGCCGCAGATGACTTCGGTGGCCTCTGATTTAAAAGGGGGGAGGCGGACTCTCTGGGTTCTTTCGGTGAGGAACGAAATGATCCAGTCCAATTCTTTTCCTTGTATTCCGACATTGCTGAGGCGTTGTATAAGGGTGCTATGACAGACTGTGTCGAAGGCTGCGGAGAGGTCAAGTAGGATGAGGGCAGCTGTTTCTCCGTTGTCCAGTAGAGTTCGAATGTCGTCTGTTGCTGCGATGAGGGCGGTCTCGGTGCTGTGTTTGGCACGGAAGCCGGACTGTGAAGGGTCGAGGGATTTGTTGGATTCGAGGAAGGCGGCGAGCTGACTGTTGACGGCTTTCTCAATGACTTTGGCAGGGAATGGGAGGAGCGAGATGGGGCGGTAGTTCTTAAGTTAAGTGAGGTCTGCTGTGGGTTTCTTCAGAAGGGCGCTGAGTTCGGCATGTTTCCAGCTTTCCCGGAAGGTAGCGGAGTTGAGGGAGCAGTTGATGACGTCTCGGAGATGGGGTGCGATAGTGGAGTCTGCTTTGTTGAAAATGTGGTGGGGACATGGGTCGGTTGGCGATCCTGAGTGGATGGAGTTCATCAGGCGGATGGTGTCTTCAGTGGTGATTGGGTTCCAGGCACAAAGGTTGTTGGAGGGGGGTTTTAGTTCGGAGGTGGGTGGGGTGGACTGGTCTTCGGACTGGTTTTCAAAGCTGTGATGTATGTCAGCGATTTTGTTGTGGAAGAATGAGGCTAGGGAGTCCCAGAGGTCTTGGGAGGGAGTGATGTCGTTGGTGCCGGCGGTGGGGTTGGTAAATTCTTTGACGATGTTGAATAGTTCCTTGCTGTTGTGGGTGTTGTTGTCGAGTTGATCCTTGAATGCTGATTTCTTGGTGGATCGGATCAGTTGGTGGTGTTTGCGGGTGGCGTTCTTGAAGGTGGCCATGTTGTCAGTGGTTGGGTTTTTTCTCCAGGCTTTCTCGAGGGTGTGACAGAACTTTTTGTATTTCTTAAGGTCATCGTTGAACCAGGGGGCTTTTTTGCTACTTTGCTTGATTTGATGTTTTTTCAAGGGTGCTAATTCGTCAGCGCTGTGGGTGATCCATTGTGTGAGGTTGGTGGCTGCAAGGTTTGGGTCCGATGATTTTGCAGGAGGGTTTTGGTGAAGCGATGTGAAGAGTTGGTCAGTGGTAATTTTGTTCCAGTTTCTGCGGGAGATTGGTTGTGGGTGGTTGTGGGTCGTAGTCTTTTTGTAGTTGAAGTGAACGCAGCTGTGGTCTGTCCAATGGAGAGCTGTGGTGTGATTGAAGGAGATGTGCTTGCTGGAGGTGAAGATTGGGTCGAGCGTGTGCCCGGCATAGTGTGTGGGGGTGTCAACTAGTTGTTTGAGTCCAAGATTGGCGAGGTTGTCCAGAAGGGTGGTGGTGTTGCTGTTGTTGTTGTTCTTTTCCAGGTGGAAGTTGAGGTCTCCCAGTAGAATGTAGTCCTCGGAGGGGAGGGCGTGTGGGCAGATGAAGTCAGTGATGTCTTCGCTGAATTGTGTGCGGGGTCCTGGTGGCCTGTAGATGAGGGTGCCTCTGAGTGTGGTCTTGGGGTCGATGTGAATCTGGAAGTGAAGGTGTTCGGTAGCTGCGAGGGTGTCGTTAGAACTGGTCGTGATGCGGATGGTATTCTTATGAACAATGGCGATGCCTCCTCCTGTTTGGTTGATGCGGTCCTTTCGGATGATCTTGTAGACTTCCAAGGCTTACAGGGTGACTGACAAGGTCAGAGCATACATCAAGGAGGAGGTCTCCAAGATGTTTGCCTTAGGGGTGGTTGAGTCCTCTAGCAGTCCTTGGGCCGGGCCAGCCCAGTGGTCTTGGTCCCGAAGGCTGCAGCGCCTGGTGCTTCACCAGAACTTTGGTTCTGTGTGGATTACCGAGGACTCAATTCAGTCACCAAGACTGACGCGCACCCCATCCCCAGAGCTGATGAGCTCATAGATCGGTTGGGGGCTGCCTGGTACCCTAGTACGTTTGATCTAATGTCTGGGTACTAGCAGATCGCCCTAACCGATGGGGCAAAAGAGAGGTCAGCATTCTCCCCACCAGATGGGCTCTACCAGTTCCGGGTTATGCCCTTTGGGATGAAGAATGCCCCTGCCACCTTCCAGAGGTTGGTAAACCAGGTCTTGGCTGGACTGGAGGATTTCAGTGCCGCCTACCTGGACGACATTGCAGTGTTCTGCGCCAGCTGGGAGGAACACTTTCGCCACCTCCAGGAAGTGTTGTTGGCCCTGCGCAGAGCAGGCCTCACAATCAAAGCCAGTAAGTGCCAGATTGGGCAGGGTTCAGTGGTGTACTTGGGACACCAAGTAGGGAGCGGCAAGGTGGCCCCCCTGCAACCCAAGATTGATACCATCCTGGCTTGGGCGCCGCCCAAAACCCACACTCAGGTGAGAGCCTTCTTAGGTCTCACGGGTTACTACAGGAGGTTTGTCAAGGATTATGGTAACATTGTGCACCCCTTGACTTCGCTGGCTTCCAGGAAGCAGCCACGAAATGTGATCTGGACTGACGCCTGTCAAACGGCCTTTGACACCCTGAAAACTGCAATGTGTACAGCACCCATACTCCAGGCACCCGACTTTTCTAAAGAATTTGTTGTCCAGACGGACGCTTCAGAGCATGGCGTGGGGGCTGTTCTAGCTCAGGTGAATGAAGAGGGCCAAGACTTACCTGTAGCCTTCATCAGTAGGAGGTTACTTCCCAGGAAACAGAGGTGGAGTGCGATAGAGCGTGAAGCATTTGCTGTGGTCTGGGCACTGAAGAAGCTAAGACCCTACCTGTTTGGGACTCACTGCCGGGTTCAGACAGACCAGAGGCCCCTCAGATGGTTGATGCAGATGAGGGGTGAGAATCCAAAGCTGTTGAGGTGGTCCATTTCCCTACAGGGGATGGACGTCACGGTGGAACACCGCCCTGGTACAGATCACGCCAATGCTGATGGTCTGTCCAGATTTTTCCGCCTTAGTGATGAGGACTCCCTAGGTCAAGGGTAGTTCTCCCCACCTTTCAGCTGGAGGGGACACGTGTTAGACCTGACATCATTGGCCTGAGTCTCTCCTCCTTTTTTTCTGTTTGCCTCCTCTGTTTACGATGTTTTTGCTGGTGTATTGCTTTGGGCACTGTGCCACTGCTGATCAGTCCCACAGTGCAAGTGCCCCCTATGTAAAATTACTGTATTGATTGAATTCCATGTTTGGCTTATTTGGTTTACTGTCAGTCCCTAGTCTAGTGCACCAGGAGTGTCAGGGCTTGTAAATACAAATGCTGCTCGTGGGCTTGCAGCACCTGTTGTGCCACCCACAAGAGCAGGCTAGTAAAAGTATTTCTCAAGGTCTTCCATTGCTAGACCTACGTGCAGTCTGGTACTGTCACGCAGACTGCGCAAGTACACCTACTTGCCAGTCCCTAAACCTTCCCTTAACTGCATGTTAGTCACCCCTATGGTAGGCCCACGGGCAGGGTGCATTGTAAGCATAAGGTAGGACAAGCCTGACTAGGTTGGCATGTCCTAATAGTGAATTACAGCCATATTCGTTTTTCACTATTGTAAGGTTACCTGCTCTCCATCCGTTAGAATGGGCTGCCAGGATTATTAATGCTATAATCCTAGCTGGCTCGGGGAGCATGGTACAATGTCGAGTTTGGTATCCCTGAACTCGGGGTTTTTTAACGCATCCGTTTGTGTGGATGGTTTTTGGACTCTGGGTTTGAAAATAGCACTTTTAGAAAGTGGCTATTTTCTTGTCTAACTATTACCGGTTTTTGCTGGTTTGGTGTGTGTGTGACAGGGGCTGGGTGGCTCCAGGGTTCTGAATGAGTCAGTGTGGGGTGAGTGGTGCATTTGCATTGAGAGTAGGGGAAGAGTAGCTCCTGATAGCCTGCCCTGCCTGTTACAAGGCTGGCTCCACTTCCTGCCGGGCGACTGATAGCTCTGCTCCTGCCAGTGACAATACTGGCTCCACCTCCTGCTGGGCGTCTGAGGACCCTGCCCTGCACAGTGAATAGGCCAGGTGCCTCTGCCTGGCTACACCCACAACAAACCCAGGATGAGGGGAATTTCCCTGCATGGACAAAGGGATCAAAGCCAAAAAGGGGTATAAGAGAAGGACCCCTGAACCAAGAATTTAGATCACTTCTGACAAGGTACCCTAAACCAAGGACAAGAAGCCTGCTGATCCAAGGACTTGCCTACCCCTTCTGCCAGAGTGCTATTTGCTGGGGGGAATCCTGCAGTTGCTTCTTTATTTTTGCCAAGGAACCAGGAGAGAGGAACTGAGTGTGTACTCTCAAACTTTGCTAAAGAAAATCTCCAAGGGCTGGAAGAGTGCCAGCCTCCTATTGAAGTCACAGGGTCAAAGGACTTCATTTATTTGCTAAAAGTGCTTGTTGCTGGAACCTGAAAATGCAGCACCTCTGAAGAATCCAGCAATCTCGACGCCGACGGACGCCGCCGAATCCAGCTCGACATCGTGAGTAACGGCTCCAGTGTCCCGCTTCCTCGACGCCAGCCGCCGGGCCCGATCGACGCCAGTAGCGACGCCAGTGAGTAGTGAGTTCGGCTCCAGCTCCAAGTGACCCTGTGTCTGCACCGCCGCTGATCGCATCGGCTCCGAGCCCTCTCGACGCCGTGAGCGCAGCTCACTCTTGCAACATCATCATCGACATCGACGCCGTATCCTGCTTCGCCTCGGGAGCGCTGCTCTTGCCTGACATCTGTTGACGCCGCTGCAGGTCGCCCCGACTCCGAGGCCCGATCGACGCCGAAGACGCGACGGCAGAGATCATCGCGTGCTTCGCTTTTCCAAGGTACTGTGTTGTGGGGGTCTGTTTCGACTCCTGGCTCGACATAGCGCTCCTCGCGGTCGACGCCGAACCTTTGGAATAACTTTGCCTCGACGTCGTGCGACTCCCGTGTGGGTTACATTATTGCCAAGAACTGTGTTTTAAAGAAGAAGAGTTGCTTTTGTTACTTAAGACGTTATGTTAAGAAGGACCTACGCTTGAACTATTATTTTTCCTTCCAAGAGTATTTCTTAAGATTGTGGTATATTTTTGTCGTTATTTGTTCTTGTGCTAAGCCTTATATAAACATCCTTATTTTTATAATACTACTGTGTCGTGTCCATTTGTAGTGTATTCACTTTATTACTGTATGTGGTCATAAATGCTTAACGCCCTGCCTCTGAGATAAGCCTATCTGCTTTGCCAAGCTACCAAGGGGGTGAGCAGGGGTTATCTAAGTGTGTGATTCCCTTGCCCTGACTAGAGGAGGTGAGTCCCTATTTGTCAGAAGTGTATACCTCTGCCAACTAGAGACAGCCAAGTCTAACATTATCCATATATATATATATATATATATATATATATATATATATATATTAGCAAATGCGCACCTGCGCTTCCAACAGGCACTCGCAATGCTTCTGGCCATCCAGCTTGAATGCCTCTCATGTGCCCTGGAGCTCTCGTTTCTCTTTTATATTCCTCATGCGCCCGACGCGTTTCGAGGCTTGCCGCCTCTTCTTCATGGGGCTTCTTTCAATAAAACAGGCAATGCTCTCATCTTTCTGTTACCAACTTTATTTCATTGGGAGGGAACTGCCCTCAGTGGGCGTGGCTTGATGGTCTATTTACTACCAAGGATGATGGTTATCGTAGTCCAGGATGGGAGTATCAGTGTTTACCTTAAGTAGGTCGCCTGTTTGTTGAACCATTTCGCCATTGGCTTTATTCCCTTGAGTAAGGGGGAGAGCTTCCGAATCCCAGGGCAGGTATTGTCTTTCAGAAGCGTTGCTCCTTAACAGCCTTGCAAAGTGCAACGCGTCGGTTTCTCCGCGCTGTGTGTAATTTACACTGCAGCCGGTGATGGTGCTCTGCTGCACGGCCAGGGATAGCCGTAGAAATATGGATTAGCAAATGCGCACCTGCACTTCCAACAGGCACTCACAACGCTTCTGGCCATCCAGCTTGAATGCCTCATGTGCCCTGGAGCTCTCGTTTCTCCTTTATATTCCTCATGCGCCCAACGCATTTCGAGGCTTGCCGCCTCTTCTTCATGGCGCTTCTTTCAATAAAACAGGCAATGCTCTCATCTTTCTGTTACCAACTTTATTTCATTGGGAGGGAACCGCCCTCAGTGGGCGTGGCTTGATCGTCTATTTACCACCAAGAATGATGGTTATCGTAGTCCAGGATGGGAGTATCAGTGTTTACCTTAAGTAGGTCGCCTGTTTGTTGAACTATTTTGCCATTGTCTTTATTCCCTTGAGTAGGGGGAGAACTTCCGAATCCCAGGGCAGGTATTGTCTTCAGAAGCGTTGCACCTTAACAGCCTTGCAAAGTGCAACGCGTCGGCTACGATAAATAGTGGTTGGAAGAAGGCAAATGCAAAAACACGAGTGATTGTCTGAAAATCAAAACCAAAACTATAAAAAAAACAACAGAGATAAGATTTACAACAGACTATACCCAGAATTCTAAAATGGTAAACTTGATTCTCAAGAAGAATTGGAAAATTCTAAAATTAGATGGCACCATTGGAAAAATGATAGGGGATCACCCCATAGTAACATACCGGAGAGCAAGAAATCTAAAAGATTACTTAGTGCACAGTCATCTTGACACTCAAAATAAAAGCAAAGACTGGCGACAAACTAAAGGCTTCATCAAATGCTACAATTGCAAGGTCTGTTTAATAGTCAAACCTACTCTGGAAATCCAAATGGCCAATAAAAAGATGTGGAAAATTCCAAACCTAATCAGCTGCAAAAGCAGATATGTGGTGTACATTGTAGTATGCCCGTGCAGACTGAAATATATAGGGAGCACGACATGCGAGTTAAAAAAGAGAATTTTAGAACACACTCGTGCCACCACACACAAGGACAAAAACAACGCCATAGCCAGACACATGGAATTGGTCCATAATGGGGATTGGAAAACTTTGAAATTTTATGGCATTGATCAAGTCATAGACAATAAACGGGGAGGAAATTTGGAAAAAATACTCCGTCAGAAGGAATCTCGACATATCTTAAAATTCAGAACAATGACCCCTTTTGGTTTAAACCAGTCGGAGGAACTTTATGTACACCTTTAGCGATTTTTTGATAGAACTACTATGCAACAGCAAACAGAATTGCTTAAAATTTTTAAATAATCTGTGCACCAAAAAGAGGACCAATGTTGTTATATCTGAAATCATACTAACAACAAATGGGGTCAACTACACTGCATTTTTTATATATAAAAAAGGAAAAACTTTAACTGAAAGATTACCCGAGATGGTTTTGTAAATTTGCACGTTTTTTACATTGGTCAAAATATATAAACTACATGTCCCATAAAGCTTATGGGCTTGTATTGACCAAAATGCTGCAGGAAATTAGGATATACCTTTTCAAACGTATGTAAATCAATAGAAACTGTTTGTTTGTAAGTTACCGTGATCAAGCAGCGGCTGCAGCGAAACGCGTCGGCTTTTGCTTTGTCCTGCCGAGTGAACCGATAACATGCAAAACTAAGAATTAAAACGTAACCTTGATGAAACGGAATCCTTTGGCGTGTGCGACCCTTCTTTTCCTGGTCTCCGGGAGCTTGGTGCATAAATCACGGCGTGGTCCTGCCGTCGGAAACCGCACCGCCGATAGATCGCTGGTTAGCAGGGCAGTTGGACTATCCTTGGCTACGATATATATATATATATATATATATATATATATATATATATATATATATATATATATATATATATATATATATATATATATATATATATATATATACACACACACACATGTACACTTTGACAAAGAAGCTTATATATAGTTTGAAAGAAAAAATACCTCATTGAAATAAACACAGAAGAACTGCTTGTCCCACTGCTGTGTCCTCTTTCCACGCAGTATCCAGACAATAGTGTCTAGTAAAAGTGTGTACGCTCTTCCAAGTTGCTGCTCGGCAATGTCTGGAAGAGACACTCCTGCAAACAAGGCCGTTGAGGTCGCCATCTTCCTGGTGGAATGAGCTTGCACTTTGGAACACAGGGGTTTCCCAGCCTTCTCGTGACACTTGAGAGTGGCCGATACAAACCATCTCGAGATAGTTGATCTTGACAAAGCTAGACCTTTCCTTGGTCCAGAAAAGGCTACAAACAACTGCTTTGTTTTTCTAAACAATTTTGTTCTGTCGATGTAGTACTTTAGACACCGCTTAATGTCTAGAGAGTGTAGGGTTCTCTCCGCTTCTGTCGAAGGATTTCCGAAAAATGTAGGTAGCACTACAGGTTCATTTGGATGAAAGATTGAAGGAACCTTAGGAATGAACTTTGGATTTGTCCTCGATATTACTTTGTCTTGTCGAAACTGAAAGACTGGTTCTGCGATTGAAAAACCTTGAATCTCGTTAACCCTCCTTGCAGATGTGAGGGCCAACAGCAAAGCTGTCTCACACAAAAGGATCTGTAAATCAGCTTTGTGCACATGTTTGAATGGAGGTTTCATGAGTGCCAAGGGACCAGAGGATGTTGAATCGGAGGAAACACTCTAAAAAGTCCTTTGACAAATTCTTTAACCACTCTTTGTAACCAGAACGATGGTTGATTTGGAACTCTTCCCGATCTTGAAATTGCTGCCAAGTGTACTTTTAAGGACGCATGAGAAATACCTGCCTTAGATAAATGGAGAAAGTGAGGCAAAATTAGCTCTGTAGAGGCCGTGAAAGGGTGTAAAGCCAGAGATGCACACCACTGGCAAAATCTCTTTCATTTTGCTGTATATGTTCTGTTTGTTGAAACTGCCCGAGATTGAGACAGTATATCTCGGCATTCCTGCGAGATATTTAGAGATCAGAATTCATGTTCGGGAGGTTCCATGCTGATAAATTCAGCGATGTCAAACTTGGGTGGAGAATTTGTACGTTCATAGAAATCAGATCCTGTGATATCGGAAACTGAATCCTGGGAGCTATCGAAAGATGGAGAAGCTCCGAGATCCAAGCTTGCCTTGGCCAAGCTGGAGCTATCAGGATTAAGTGGCATGGCTCTGGTCTCATTTTCCAAAGTACTCTTGATATCAGAGGGAATGGAGGAAATGCATAAGCGAACATTCCTGTCCAACGAAGATGCAGCGCATTGCCCCATGATGCCGCCTGCGGGAACCTGCTTGCGAAATGTTTGCATTTTGAATTGTTCTGGTTTGTGAACAAGTCGAACGTTGGCGTGCCCCAACGACGAAACACTCTTAGAAGTTGATTTTGAGCTAGCTCCCACTCGTGAGACACACTGGCTGATCTGCTCAGAATATCTCCCCTTGTGTTTATCCCTGGAATGTGTTGAACCTGAATGGAGATGTTGTGCAGTAGTAGCCATCTCCAAATTGTTTGCGCCTGTCTCGACAGCAGGTTTGATCTCGTACCTCCTTGTTTCAAGAGGTAGAACATTGTTGTTGTACTGTCTATTCTTATCATAACTGTAGAATCGTGTATCCTGGGGTGAAAAGTTTTTAAACCCAGGAACACTGCTTTCAGTTCCAACATGTTGATATGTAGTTGAGCTTCTTGCTTGGACCAATGACCTTGGATTTCGAGGTCCTGGAGATGTGCCCCCCAACCTTGAAGCGAAGCATCTGACATTACATAACTGGGACGTTGGGGCTCAAATAGTAGACCTTGTGTTAAATGTTTTCTGATCTTCCACCATGACAGAGCTTGTTGGATTTGAGAAGATATGGAGATCCGATCTTCGAAGGACCCCTGGGATTGAATCCTCGGCTTGTCGAGGAGTTCCAGCAAAGGTCTCATATGTGGACGGCAATTTGGTATCAAAAGGGATATAGGAAGACCTCATCCCAAACAAGGACTTGTATATTCTCACTGAAGTGTTCTTTTTTGCCTGTAGGGTTGACGGCAGGTTTAAAAAATGTTGAATTTGCTCCTCTGACTGATAGGCTTTCGCTTCCTTTGTGTGAAGTATGGCCCCTAGAAATTGAAGAGATTACGAAGGCACTAGGGACGACTTTTCCAGGTTGACTCGTAGACCCAGGCAACAAAATAGATCCATGCAGCATTTTAGAGAGATCTGGACTTCCTTGTAAGATGATCCATTTATAAGCCAATCGTCCAGATGCGGGACGATTTGGTGCCCTTGTAGTCTCAGGTAAGCTGCCACTGGTGCCATGCACTTTGTAAAGACCCTTGGAGCTGATTCTAGTCCAAAAGGCAGCACTTTGAATTGGTAGTGGCGCCCTTCCACTACAAATCGCAGATACTTTCTGTGCTTTACATGAATCGGAATGTGGAAGTAAGCATCTAGGAGATCCAGGGACGCCATGAAATCTTTTTTGCGTAGAAGTAAGAGAATCTCCCGAAGTGAGAGCATGCGGAACGGAATTTTATTGAATTGCTTCAGATCCCTCAGGTCCATCACCTGCCTCCATTTGATGTTTTTTTTTTATCAGAAAGAAATGGGAGTAAAATCCTTTCCCTTGCTGAGGAAACAGAACTTCCTCTATTGCCCCTTTTTCTATCAGAGATAATACTTCTGCTTTGCGAGCTTATAGATGTTGTTTTTGTCTGAAGACAGGAGGTTGATTTGGGGGCCTCTGTACAAATTCCAGGGTATGGCCTTGATCAATTATATCCAGTACCCATCTGTCTGTTATCGACCGCCATTGTTTCGAAAAAAGAGAGATAATGGTCGTTGCCGGGGTCTGACCAAGGGGAGGACGCCTTGATGAGGTCACTGCCGTCTATTTGCTTGCTGTGCTTTTCCCCTCGCTGCATTCTTTCCTCTGGACTGCTGATGGTAAAAGGAATTTGAGGAACGGTATTGCTGGTTACTGGAATATTGACGATAACCCTGCAGACTGTATGGCTGGTACCTGTTGGTCTGGTACGAAGATCTTGGCTGAATTGGCCTCTAGATCCTCTCTTTCGAAAGGACTGATATCTGCCCTGCTGAAGAGACCCCAGCACCTGCGCTGTGTCCGTATCTGCCTTTATTCCTTGGAGAGCATCATCGATGTGTTTCCCGAAGAGATTCTCTCAGTCGAAAGGCATGTCAACAATTCTTGCCTGTACCTCCGGTCAAAAAGAAGTGGCCCTCAGCCAACCCTGTCTTCTGAGAGCCACTGCTCCCGCCTTTGACGAAACGCCACTGAAGAGATGTCAATAGCAATATCAATGGATTTGAGGCCGTCCTAGCCCCATCCTGTAAAATAGCTGCTGCTTCCTCTTTTTTATCCTCCGGAAGGTGAGCCAATAATGGTGCTATATCGGACCACATATGTCTGTTATAGCAACTGATGAGAGCCATAGCATTTGCCGCTTTGATGGAAGATGCTGCCATTGTTGCAAAACGCTTCCCTGCTCCATCCATTCTTCTTCCTTCCTTGTCAGGAGGAGCTACTGATGTTGAGACAGGATTTTTAGATCCTCTCTGCGCTGCCTGCATTACCACAGATTCTGGACGGGGATGCCCAATCAGATAACCAGCCAAAGATTCTGGCCCTCTGTATTTCTTCTCTATCCTAGGGACCGAAGCCGCCACCGATGCTGGCGTTTTCAAGATCTTCAAACCTTCATCCCAGATATGTTGGATGATTGGGACTGCTCTGACTGACTTCCTCGAAATCATATAGGAAACATTCCGTTTCCTGTACTGGCATTTGGAACTCAAACTTTTTGGCTGCTTTCTCCATAATATCATGAAATCCTCCAATGTCCTGTGGAAGAGAGTTCGCTGGTGAAGGTGATGGCGAAGGAGCCGTGGGTAAAATGTATTCATCCCATCCAACACCACCTGGAGTATCATGAAGTAGTTCTCCTTCTTCCAGCTGGTCTTCACCATCACTCCCCGTAAAGTCATCCCGTTTTGTGACAACTGGAGATAGCAATTTTTGCACCGTAGGTGTAGGCTTAACTACTGGCACCTGTGCAGGTGTGACTGGAGCATTTGCAGCAGGAGTATTAGTTTGGGAAAACGACGGTAGTAGTCAATCATGTGGCGTAGATCAGTCACCAGAGAGACAGGCATTGAGATGGATTATTCCCTCTCTTCCGTATGCGACTCATCTTCCTCCTCATAGTCATAAGATTCTTGAAATGACTCATATCTCTTAGATTTCGCCTCAGGACGATCTTTAAAAGAATAAACTTCCTGCACCTCCTGGCATTCCTCATCAGTCTCCTGACTTTTGATCTGCAGTTGAGAAGGACTGCAAGCCACTCCTGAAGATCCTTCATCATCCGACTCCTGCCGTTCCTACAAATTTGACAGAGGAAGCAGGGACATTTTTGCCCATGCCGTAAAGTCAGAGGATTTCTTAACCATCAACGAGCCCGTCGTCGATTAGAAAGATCTGATAGAGACTTCGGTGATTTAAAAGTCACCGTCGACGGAAGTCCCGTCGTCGAGAATCGAATGGCCGTCAAAGTCGTCGTCGACGGAACTGCCGTCGACGAAGTAGACGTCGACGAGGTTGTCGTCGCTGGGATTGTTGACGAGGATGGTGCTCATCCCGTCGACCGAGTCGTCGTCGTCGACGGTGTAGTCTTGGTCCCTACCGTTGACGCCGCAGTCGTCGTCGAGATCGTGTTGTTGGCGGTGTCTTCACAGATACTAGCCCTGGAGACACCACAGTCTTCATCGACAGAGCAGAAGACACTCTCCTTAAAACTGAGGATTTCTTCAGAGGAGTCTGAGGGAGAGAGGATGAAGAAGTCTCTTGCCCCTTAGTTTTTTAGGCTCCAGTAATTCTTCTGAAGTGGAAGACTTCCTCTTCTAAGAAGATTGGCTCGAGGACTCCTCTGAATCGGAGGTGGCCTTCTTCTTTTGAAGTTATGTGGGTGTGTGAGGAGCATTCCGTTGGTTGCCCTTTATCACTTTTAAGAACCGGTGCCGCGGCTAATAAGGGTAGTCAATCCTTGTTCTGAGTGTGAGTTATGACGGGTTTACAAACCCATCTAGACGCGCACTGTGCACTTGGTGTGTTACACCTTCACCCTTTTCCAAAAGAAATTTTCATTGATCTCTGTGCCAGAAAACAATTCACTGTTTTAATACATGATTCTCATTGTTTACTGTACATACTTATACTCAATGCTGATTATTTCATCATATCAACAAATGCATCACGATATTTGCTTTTACTTTGAATCATACATGTACATTGTTACATTCCATTGTTGTTTCAACATGACAGTATTCTCATTCTGCCCTATGCATTTCGGTACACCATGGTACCTTCATCAGGGGCCAGTCTGAAAAAAACAAAAATATAGGGAGATGTGAATGTACTGTAATTGCTAGAACGCCCATGAGTGTGGTATTATAAGTGAGCCAAGTCATACCCGTGTGGACAAATCACTGTACTTGCGAGCTGAAATCAATAAAAAATTTGTAAATGTTTGTTCTCTCCCAAGTGAACTATCTACTACACGACATAAGTAGATCACTTTCTTTTGAAAAAATATACTGAAGCTTACCGCGTTCTTAACAGTGTTATACTGTGGATAAGCTGCAAAAACTAAATAATAATAATGATGAACTCTATCTGATAGCGTATGATATTTCCATATTGAATGCCTCTGATATCATCCAAACATACCTGAACTGTGGCCGAACTGTTTCTAGTCCTGCAAAAATATATAACCGATGTTATGTTGATTAACGAGCCAAATAGCCATATGCTCAATGTTACCATGTAAGCGTGTGTACAAAGCCCCGTGGACAATTTTTTAACAAAAAAATTCACGCGGGCGCACATTATAAACTTAACCAGTACTTTAAGGGAGTTTTGTATTTACACGCACAGCCTGTAGTTGGAATAGCTATAGATTTTCATTAGGCTTTAGTGACTCTTCATCCTAGTCTAAGATGGCGACCACGGGTTTCATTGTCAAGTGTAGTACAGTTTTCACAGTCCGCTTTTCATGTTTAAGGCGGAGCATTGATTAGAGCTACGTAAAACCTGCTTGGGAATGGCAGCGGTTTAGAACGCGGCTTTGTATACATCGGTAAAGTGCAGGCGGGAAGAGACATCAGTTAAGGTAAATGTGGAGTACGCGGGGTTTTATAAGAGAGCTTTAGTACTTTAATGATCAAATAAGTGGCAGGAACTCACAGCGCTGTTTCCGTTTATTTTGTAGATTAAACATCCAAGTACTGAGGTATGTACACACGCTTACATGGTAACATCGAGCATATGGCTATTTGTCTCGTTAATCAACATAACATCGGTTATATATTTTTGCAGGACTAGAAACAGTTCGGCCACAGTTCAGATATGTTTGGATGATATCAGAGGCATTCAATATGGAAATATCATACGCTATCAGATAGAGTTCATCATTATTATTATTTCGTTTTTGCAGCTTATCCACAGTATAACACTGTTAAGAACGCGGTAAGCTTCAGTATATTTTTGCAAAAGAAAGTGATCTACTTATGTCGTGTGGTAGAGCGTTCACTTGGGAGAGAACGAACATTTAGTACATTTTTTATTGATTTCAGCTCGCAAGTACAGTGAAGTGTCCACACAGGTATGACTTGGCTCACTTATAATACCACACTCATGGGCGTTCTAGCAATTACAATACATTTACATCTCCCTATATTTTTGTTTTTTTTCAGACAGGCCCCTGATGAAGGTACCATGGTGTACCGAAATGCATAGGGCAGAATGAGAATACTGTAATGTTAAAACAACAATGGAATATAACAATGTACATGTATGATTCAAAGTAAAAGCGAATATCATGATGCATTTGTTGATATGATGAAATAATCAGCATTGAGTATAAGTATGTACAGTAAACAATGAGAATCATGTATTAAAACAGTCAATTGTTTTCTGGCACAGAGTTCAATGAAAATTTCTTTTTGAAAAGGGTGAAGGTATAACACACCAAGTGCACAGTGCGCGTCTAGATGGGTTTGTAAACCGGTCATAACTCACACTTCTTCTTTTGAAGCCACAACAGAAGTTGTGCCTCTCTATCCCTCAAAGTTTTGGCTGAAAAGGTTCTGCAGTGTTTGCAATCCTTAGCCACATGCTTGGGATGAAGGCAATACAAGCAGTCTCAATGTGGATCTTCAGAATAAAGCCTATCTTTTCCACAAGATCTGCAGGGCCTGAAAAGCCTCTTTTTAGAGCTTTCAGCCATATTACGATACTAGATGAAGCACACTACCTTAATCCAGAAGGAAAAAAATGTCAAAAGATCACTCAGGAACAGGACTGAGCAAAGCTTAGGGAGACTTCTTCTCACACGAAGGCGGTTGGAAATCTGAGGTAGGAGAGCTCTGCTGGGGAGTGTGATGTCAGGGATTTCTGCTGATTGGTTGAGTTTTGGACCAAACAATAAGGAGGTCTGGTTACCAAATGATGCCATTCCCTATGAGATTTTCTATGCAGTTTTTCTTTATGGTACTGCTATGGTCATTTTGTTACTCAGTTTGAGACTCCCACCATGACGATGGGGAAGATACAAGCATGTGAATCTATGAAAGATTCAATGTTGGAGAATCACCCGTCCTGATTGTGAGAAGTTGGCCTGATCTGCAGTGCTCACTATTCTAGTGATCACTATGTATCAGTCCAAACAACCCTTGTTGATGATTGGTTGTAAGTCAACCTTATAGACCAGCTATCCTAGTAGTGTGGATACGAGCAGTCTTCGGGCTAAACTCTAGAGGGCGTGTTAAGCCAGCTGTTATACCATCACATATACCCCTTGAACACCAAGTGAAAGGACACCACACAAGTGTTATGAAAATAAACAGTGTATTTATTTAGATCACAACAGCCCTGTACTCTTTATGAGGACAGGGTACTAAGCACACAACAAAACTCTTACGAAAATACTTTAAGTTGCACAATTTACACAAGTGCCCGAGGGGCACGAAAAACCATATACTATGGAAGTGGAATGCGAAATTACTAGCAGGTAAGTACTGGACTAATAGGCTTTGGAATCGCTAGGACTACGTTACTGAACCTTCAGATTACTAGTAGGAGGCCTAGGGGACTCGGGTGCAGAGTGTGCACTCTCACGCGGGATGCGGGACAAAGTCTATGGGAGCTAGTAAAAGCAAAGTTAGTGTTCTCGGGCGAACCCGATAAGGTAGGTTGAAAACGACAGTGGATTCTGACCCTTGGATAGTGAGGCTATGCTGGGCCACCGAAATGCCAAAGTTACCTAGCCCAGGGGCTGCAGCTGCATAGGTCTGAAAAGACGTCGGGAATCCTCGTTGACGAACCCAGAGCCTGAAGAAAGGAGTTGCTGGCAGGCGACCAGTGAAGATAGTTCGAAGTGATCCAAGCCTGGATCGAAGATGGATGACACCTGAAAGCAGAGGGGACCAAGTTCGTGACCACTAGCCAGTGATCAGATGGCACCAGGAGGGCACCGGATGGTAGTCACCTCGATCAGGTGAGTGGGCGACGCTGGGCTCTGCAGTCTCACGGACTAGGAGGCGTTGTCGGCGACCAGGATGGAGGTGCGAGCTGTCCCACGATGGATGATGCTGTCGACGTCGCTGGACCCAGGATTGGGGCAACAAGTCTTGGCAAATTCAAGCCCACGCGGTGGACACAAAATGGCGTCTGGAGTGGACCAGGAGGGTCCGGGGTGCTTCTCTTTTGGAGGGGAGCAAGGGCCAGTCTGGAGCAACCAGACCAGCAGCGGTGATGTCGTCGGGCGTCGTTAGGAAGGCCACAAGCCAGCGGGCTAGTAGCCAAACAACGCGGGGAGCAGCAAAAAGCAGAAGGGCCCCACGCAGATCTCGTGGATGCTGGGAGGCTGGACTTCGGTGCTGGAGTTGCTCAGGGTCGGGGCTTCTCGGACCCCAAAGCACTCACCAGAGGATCCCTCAGCGGTTGTGCTGGATAGAAGTCGTGCAGTTCTGATGATGGCCGGTCCCTCGAAGTCTCGTCGCACCTACGGTTCTCAGCTTAGCTGTAGAGGTAGGTAGAATTCAGAGGTGCCAGGGAAGCCGGGTCTCGTCGAGCTGGTCAGTCGGATTCCGGAGGAAGGACGTGCAGCAAACCGCAGAGTTCTTAGATGGTGCCTGCGGATGCAGGGTGACTACTCCTTAGCCACAAGGGAGAAATCTTGAGAAGAAGTCGAGAGTTCCTTTCGTAGAAAGTAGTTTCTTGATTCAAAGATGATCTAATTTGGAAGGGTCCCCGCTCCTGCCTTTATCCTAAAGAAAGGGGTGGGTACGCGACTAGGTCCTGCCCTAGGGGTGGGACCAGGAAGGGGGGTGGTTACACCCCTCTCCCATGCCGGACTTTCCCCAGGCCAGGGGCTGGTGTGCCCCTGGAACTGGTTCTAGCCGGCAGATGCGTAGTGAGCACCGGGGTGCCACTTGCAGTCACCTTCCTGTAAAGCCCTGCCTACCCAGGATACACAAAACCCTGTCTGGGATGGTGCTAGCACCGCCCCTGACAAGAAACCCTTTGTCCAAGCTCCCCTCGCTGGAAGGACTCCCAGCTGCAGGGGGTCAGACTCGTGTCTGTGGTGGCAGCATCCATTTTGTGATGCTGAGGCTTGAGTTAACTTTAACCGGGGTTCACAGTTACATACATGTCGTGTCCCTCTAGAAGGGTGGAATGCTAACCCCGTCGCCAGAATTGGCGAGGGGTTAGTATTCCAATTCGTATGACACCTTACTCGACATGTTTTGATAAAGCGATACCAAAGATAGCATTTAACCGCGAGGATTATAATGCACTTAAGAGTATATGGTATGCGTTATCATGGAACAGCTATTAGGACTTGGTTCTGCAAGCTGCAATCGGGCTCAGCTCATGCCAGAGCACCATCTCACACGATTCCAAGCACTCTGCCTTCAGGATTGTCAAGGCCTGCCATAGGAGTGACTGATAGGAATCTGTGTGTCCATGTTTAGGGTTAGATATAGGTATACTATATCTAAAGCAAAGGGTGATTACACCACCTTGCCCCAGCTGTCGTGCAGCCAGTTGTGTCAGATTTAGATGGCCATCCAGGGGTGGCATAATACATGCTTCAGACCCTGGTAGGCCCTGGGTACACCTATGCCCTGAGTTACAGGGTCTGATAAGGTGGCCCAGTACCAATTGGATAATGCACCTAAGGTACACGTGTCAATTTAGTGAGAGAACAGCTAGGCTGTGGGTCTGATTAGCAGGCCCACAGCCAGAGAAAGTCGTAAACCAGTGAAACAAAAGCAAAAAATCTGGATGATCATAAGATTGCAGACCCTACTCTCCTACATGACCCCCCCCCCCCCAAACTTTGGGACAATAAACTAACCTTGACCAGGTGAGTCTTCTTGCTCTAAGTGGAAATACCTGGAGAGCCCATCTGCATTGCCATGATCAGTGCCAGGTCTATGCTCCACTGTAAAATCCATCCCCTGTAGGGAAATGGACCACCTAAGCAGTTTGGGGTTTTCACCCTTCATCTGATTTAGCCATAAGAGGGACTTATGGTCGGTTCGAATCTTGAAATGAGTGCCAAACAAGTATGGCCTCAGTTTCTTCAGGGCCCAAACCACAGCAAAGGCCTCCCTCTCAATAGCTGACCAATTTTTCTCTCTGAGGGTCAGCCTTCTGCTTATAAAAGCAATGGGCTGGTCATTACCATCAAAATTCAGTTGAGATAGAACAGCTCCCACACCCAACTCAGAAGCATCTGTTTGGACAATGAATGGTTTGGAGTAGTCTGGACTCTTGAGGATAGGTGCTGTGCACATGGCCTGCTTTAGGTCATCGGATGCTTTTTGACAGCCTGCTATCCACTGAACTTTCTTTGGCATTTTCTTACTTGTCAGTTCATTAAGTGGAGTCACAATTGATCCATAATTTCTGACACACTTTCTATAGTAACCAGTCAGGCCCAAGAAAGCTCGAACCTGAGTCTGGGTGGTTGGAGGAGCCCAGTCCCTGATTGACTGTATTTTGCTCTCCAGTGGCTGAACTTGGCCTCCACCTACAAGGTGTCCCAAGTATACAACCTGTGTCTGCCCTATCTGGCACTTTGTGGCATTGATAGTGAGACCTGCTGCTTTACAGTGCCCCTAACACTTTCCTCAGGTGGACCAGGTGATCCTTCCAGGTAGAGCTAAAGACAGCAATATCATCAAGATATGCTGCACAGAAGTCATCCAGCCCAGTGAGAACATGATTCACCAGCCTTTGGAAGGTGGCAGGTGCATTTTTCAAACCAAAGGGCATTACCACAAATTGATAATGCCCACCAGGGGTAGAAAATGCTGTCTTGGGCTTGGCATCCTCAGCTAACCTGATTTGCCAATACCCAGCTGTCAGGTCAAATGTACTTAAGTAGTTGGCAGAAGCCAATCTATCTATAAGTTCATCTGCCCTTGGTATTGGGTGGGCATCAGTCTTAGTGACTGCATTAAGACCTCTGTAGTCTACGCAAAACCTCATCTCTTTCTTACCACCCTGGGTGTGAGGCTTTGACACTAGAACTACTGGACTAGCCCAAGGGCTATCTGAGGGTTCAATGACTCCAACTCCAACATTTTCTGCACTTCTGTTTTGATGCAGTCTCTAACATGATCAGGCTACCTGTAGATTTTACTCTTGACTGGCAAGCTGTCACCAGTGTCAACCTCATGGGTACACCAATTGGTTTGACTGGGTGTTAGAGAGAACATATGCCTGAAGGATTGAAGAACTTGTTTGCAATCCTTCTGTTGATGTTCAGAGAGGCTGCCACAAAAGACAACACCATCTACTGATCCATCATCAGGATTCTGAGTGAGCAGGTCTGGGAGAGGGTCACTCTCTTCCTCCTGTCCCTCATCTATGGCCATGAGCAAGCTCATGTCCTTCCTGTCGACATATGCTTTGAGCCTGTTAACATGGAGCACCCTGTGGGGGCTCCTGGGAGTTCCAAGGTCCACCAGGTAGGTGGCCTCTCCCTTTTGCTCAAGGATTGTGTGGGGCCCAGACCATTTGTCTTTGAGTGCTGCTGGGGCCACTGGCTCCAACACCCACACCTTCTGCCCAGGCTGGTATACAGTCAGGACAGCCTTTTGGTCATGCCAGGCTTTTTGAAGTTCCTGGCTAGCCTCAAGGTTTTTGGATGCCTTTTCCATGTACTCAGCTATACTGGAGCAGAGACCAAGTACATAGTCCATTATGTTGGTTGCAGGCTTTTTGAGAGGTCTCTCCCATCCTTCCTTCACCAAACACAGAGGTCCTCTTACAGGATGTCCATACAAAAGTTCAAAAGGGCTGTAGCCAACCCCCTTCTGTGGGACTTCTCTATAAGCAAATAAAAGGCAGGGTATCAGGACATCCCATCTACGCCTGAGCTTTTCAGGTAGTCCATGAATCATCCCTTTTAGGGTCCTGTTGAACCTTTCAACAAACCCATTGCATTGTGGATGATAGGGTGTAGTGAACTTGTAGTTGACACCACATTCCTTCCACATAGCAGTTAAGTAGCTTGACATGAAGTTTGCACCTCTGTCAGAGACAACCTCCTTAGGGAAGCCCACTCTGGAGAACACTCCAACTAGGGCTCTTGCCACAACAGGTGCTGTAGTGGTCCTAAGGGGAATAGCTTCAGGATACCTGGTGGCATGGTCCACCACCACCAGTATAAACTTGTGCCCTGATGCTGTCTGGGGTTCCATTGGACCAACAATGTCAATCCCCACTCTTTCAAAGGGCACCCCCACCACAGGCATTGGTATAAGGGGGGCCTTTGTTGTGCCACCTGACTTACCACTGGCTTGGCAAGTGACACAGGAGCGACAAAACTCCTTGGTATCCTCATTCATGTGAGGCCAGTGAAAGTGTGAGACAAGTCTGTCCCTAGTCTTTGTCTGGACTAAGTGTCCTGCTAAGGGAATCTCATGGGCCAAGGTAAGAAGGAAACCTCTCTGAGACAAGGGGATAACCAGCCTCCTGGCCATGCCAGGCTTGGGGTCTCTTGCCTCAGTGTACAGGAGTCCATCATCCCAGTATACCTTGTGGGTACCTGTGGCGTTCCCAGCAACCTCAGCAGCAGCCTGCGGTCTGAGGGGTTCAAGGGAAGGGCAGTCTAATTGGTCCTTCCCCAGGTCTTCTCTTGAGGGTCCCCCTGAGCCCAGAAATTCAACTTGATCAAGTTCAAATTCTTTAGGCTCAGTTTCCCTCAATTCCTGTAGGTCAGCCTCCTCTGAGACTTGATCCTCAACCTGGGGCAAGGGGGAAGGCAATGCCTTAACCCTACTGCTCTTCTTCTTGGAAGGTGTCTGGGCCATTGTTCCAGGATCCAGCACCTGTTCAGTGGGGCATTTTCTGGTCTGTGACCTAGTCACAGCAAGCACATGTGCTGGCAAGCCTAACATCTCCATGTGAGTCCTCTGCTCCACTTCTGATCATTGTGATGACTCCAAATCATTGCCCAACAAGCAATCCACTGGGAGGTCTGAACTAACTACAACCTTCTTTTGGCCATTTACCCCTCCCCAGGAGAAAGCAACAATCACCATACTATGACTGGTAGTGACGTTGCTGGCATTGGTCACCAGGAAATCTGTACCTGGCATGATCTGTCCAGGGTCCACAAAGTTAGGTGTCACCATGGTGACACTGGCACAAGTGTCCCTATAGGCCTGAGCCATTTTTCCATTTATCAAAGGTGTCTGCCTGTATTTTCCCAAAGTATTGAGACTGACATCAGGGGATATATCCACATCCCCTGTACAGACAAGGACAGCCTGAGTGAGTGTGCCAACTAAGTTGTCATACCCCTCAGAACCCAAGGTTAACCCAACGAATCCCTTTGGAGGTGCACTACTACTGCTGGCTGTATTAGGGGGCACAGGTGCCTTAGGGGCTGCAGTAGCAGGAGTCTGCCCTCCTTTCTTGGTGCACTCACTAAACCAGTGAGTTTTACTTTTACAGTATTGGCACCACCTTTTTGACTGGCCTTCTTGATTCTTCTTTTTCTGGGAAGCCTGATCCCCACCCTCTTTGGGTTGTTGGGGACCTGTCGAAGACTTCTGGTCATTTTGTTCACCTTTAGAATCTTTACCCTTCTGGTCTGCTTTCTTCCGACCACCCTGGTTCTGGCCCTGGTTCTGCTTAACTCTTGTTCTGACCCATCTGTCTGCCTTCTTTCCCAATTCTTGGGGAGAGGTCAGATCTGAGTCAACAAGATGCTGATGCAACAACTGGTTCTGACAATTGTTTAAAATCTGTTCCCTCATGATCAGACTGTACAATCCTGTATAATCAGTAACCTTACTGCCCAGCAACCAGCCCTCCAAAGCCTTAGTGGCACAATCTACAAAGTCAGACCAATCCTGAGACTGAGTTTTCTGGGTATCCCTGAACAGCAACCTGTACTGCTCAGTGGTTAGGCCAAACCCATCAATCAGTGTGTTCTTCAGGACTTGGTAATTGTTAGCATCCTCAGCTCTAGTAGTGAGGAGCTTGTCTCTACCTTTACCTTCAAAGGAGAGCCACAAGATAGCTGCCCACTGACTCTGGGGGACACACTGTACAGTGCAGGCCCTCTCCAAAGCAGTTATCCATTTGTGGATATCATCCCCTTGTTTAAAGGGGGGCACTATCTTACTCAGGTGTCTAGTATCTAAACTCCTGTTTTCCCTTGGGGGAATGCTGCCACCAGTGAGATCTAACCCACTTAACTTTTGCTCTCTAGCAAGGGCAAGCCTCTCTTTGGCCAGGGCAAGTTCTTCCCTTTCAATCCTCAGATTGGCTTCCCTCATCTTAGCTTCATGCTCCCTTCTCTTAGGGGATGACATCCCTCTATGAAAAGAGGTCTGAGAGCCATTGGTTCGAATGGATCTGTTAGAACCTCTGGATAGAGACCTAACTCGTCCATTCCCAATGTTAAGCTGGCCTGAGAGGGGCCCCAGGGGTCTCCTAGTACCATTCTCATGCCTGCTTAAGTTGTCCCTAGTTAGCTGGCTAACTACTTCTGGACCTTTGTCTGCCTCATCCTCAGATGGCTCTAGATCCTCATCCTCCTCTTCACCTTCTGCAGAGAGATGGATAAGGTCAGGGTCACCTGTGGTTCCCTCTAGGGGAGGCATATTCCCATCTGGATGAAAAGGATCTGTGTTACCAGCCCTCCTAGCATCATAAGTCTCTAAGAGACCAATCAGAAAAGGAATGGTAGGGTTTGCACCCTGTTTTAGCTTCCTGGATGTACAGATTTGTCTCATCTCCTGGAAGCTAGGAGCAGCATATCTGGAAGTGACCTGTGGAAGGTCCACTGACACAAGGGGAGACTCAGAGTTTCCTCCTTTGTCTGACATGCTGATTCTAGTGTGGTGTAAGTGATGCACCTACCTACACTATTTGTTTGCCTACTGATCCCTTGCTAAGAGTTGTAGCCAAGGTGTGCTAAGCCTTGAGGAGCTACAACAGCTGGTTCAGTAGAACTCAGAGTATTCTAAGCTAAGTTATATGTACCTGGAGTATTTATGTGATCTTTCACAAGATATTCTTAGGATACGTGTGGTAAAACAACAGCAAGCTCAAATCCCAACCGCTGCTCACCAATGTGAGAAGTTGGCCTGATATGCAGTGCTCACTATTCTAGTGATCAGTATGTATCAGTCCAAACAACCCTTATTGATGATTGGTTGTAAGTCAACCTTATAGACCAGCTATCCTAGTAGCGTGGATACGAGCAGTCTTCGGGCTAAACTCTAGAGGGCGTGTTAAGCCAGCTGTTATACCATCACATATACCCCTTGAACACCAAGTGAAAGGACACCACACAAGTGTTATGAAAATAAACAGTGTATTTATTTAGATCACAACAGCCCTGTACTCTTTATGAGGACAGGGTACTAAGCACATAACAAAACTCTTACGAAAATACTTTAAGTTGCACAATTTACACAAGTGCCCAAGGGGCACGAAAAACCATATACTATGGAAGTGGAATGCGAAATTACTAGCAGGTAAGTACTGGACTAATAGGCTTTGGAATCGCTAGGACTACGTTACTGAACCTTCAGATTACTAGTAGGAGGCCTAGGGGACTCGGGTGCAGAGTGTGCACTCTCACGCGGGATGCGGGACAAAGTCTATGGGAGCTAGTAAAAGCAAAGTTAGTGTTCTCGGGCGAACCCGATAAGGTAGGTTGAAAACGACAGTAGATTCTGACCCTTGGATAGTGAGGCTATGCTGGGGCACCGAAATGCTGAAGTTACCTAGCCCAGGGGCTGCAGCTGCATAGGTCTGAAAAGACGTCGGGAATCCTCGTTGACGAACCCGGAGCCTGAAGAAAGGAGTTGCTGGCAGGTGACCAGTGAAGATAGTTCGAAGTGATCCAAGCCTGGATCGAAGATGGATGACACCTGAAAGCAGAGGGGACCAAGTTCGTGACCACTAGCCAGTGATCAGATGGCACCAGGAGGGCACCGGATGGTAGTCAGCTCGATCAGGTGAGTGGGCGACGCTGGGCTCTGCAGTCTCACGGACCAGGAGGCGTTGTCGGCGACCAGGATGGAGGTGCGAGCTGTCCCACGATGGATGATGCTGTCGACGTCGCTGGACCCAGGATTGGGGCAACAAGTCTTGGCAAATTCAAGCCCACGCGGTGGACTCAAAATGGCGTCTGGAGTGGACCAGGAGGGTCTGGGGTGCTCCTCTTTTGGAGGGGAGCAAGGGCCAGTCTGGAGCAACCAGACCAGCAGTGGTGATGTCGTCGGGCGTCGTTAGGAAGCCCACAAGCCAGCGGGCTAGTAGCCAAACAACGCGGGGAGCAGCAAGAAGCAGAAGGGCCCCACGCAGATCTCGTGGATGCTGGGAGGCTGGACTTCGGTGCTGGAGCTGCTCAGGGTCGGGGCTTCTCGGACCCCAAAGCACTCACCAGAGGATCCCTCGGCGGTCGTGCTGGATAGAAGTCGTGCAGTTCTGATGATGGCCGGTCCCTCGAGGTCTCGTCGCACCTACGCTTAGCTGTAGAGGTAGGTAGAGGTCAGAGGTGCCAGGGAAGCCGGGTCTCGTCGAGCTGGTCAGTCGGATTCCGGAGGAAGGACGTGCAGCAAACCGCAGAGTTCTTAGATGGTGCCTGCGGATGCAGGGTGACTACTCCTTAGCCACAAGGGAGAAATCTTGAGAAGAAGTTGAGAGTTCCTTTCGTAGAAAGTAGTTTCTTGATTCAAAGATGATCTAATTTGGAAGGGTCCCCGCTCCTGCCTTTATCCTAAAGAAAGGGGTGGATACGCGACAAGGTCCTGCCCTAGGGGTGGGACCAGGAAGGGGGGTGGTTACACCCATCTCCCATGCCGGACTTTCCCCAGGCCAGGGGCTGGTGTGCCCCTGGAACTGGTTCTAGCCAGCATATGCGTAGTGAGCACCGGGGTGCCACTTGCAGTCACCTTCCTGTAAAGCCCTGCCTACCCAGGATACACAAAACCCTGTCTGGGATGGTGCTAGCACCGCCCCTGACAGGAAACCCTTTGTCCAAGCTCCCCTCGCTGGAAGGACTCCCAGCTGCAGGGGGTCAGACTCGTGTCTGTGGTGGCAGCATCCATTTTGTGATGCTGAGGCTTGAGTTAACTTTAACCGGGGTTCACAGTTACATACATGTCGTGTCCCTCTAGAAGGGTGGAATGCTAACCCCGTCGCCAGAATTGGCGAGGGGTTAGTATTCCAATTCGTATGACACCTTACTCGACATGTTTTGATAAAGCGATACCAAAGATAGCATTTAACCGCGAGGATTATAATGCACTTAAGAGTATATGGTATGCGTTATCATGGAACAGCTATTAGGACTTGGTTCCGCAAGCTGCAAACGGGCTCAGCTCATGCCAGAGCACCATCTCACACGATTACAAGCACTCTGCCTTCAGGATTGTCAAGGCCTGCCATAGGAGTGACTGATAGGAATCTGTGTGTCCATTTTTAGGGTTAGATATAGGTATACTATATCTAAAGCAAAGGGTGATTACACCACCTTACCCCAGCTGTCGTGCAGCCAGTTGTGTCAGATTTAGATGGCCATCCAGGGGTGGCATAATACATGCTTCAGCCCCTGGTAGGCCCTGGGTACACCTATGCCCTGAGTTACAGGGTCTGATAAGGTAGCCCAGTACCAATTGGATAATGCACCTAAGGTACACGTGTCAATTTAGTGAGAGAACAGCTAGGCTGTGGGTCTGATTAGAAGGCCCACAACCAGAGAAAGTCGTAAACCAGTGAAACAAAAGCAAAAAATCTGGGTGATCATAGGATTGCAGACCCTACTCTCCTACACTGATGAAGAGGCCCAAAACACGAGAGGGCCGAAACGTTGTCAGCAATCTATAATAGGAAGCAATCAACCGAGCATAGAGCAGCTCTTGAACAATTTGCTTGTAACAATATTTCATTGGCTCCCCTCTTTACCAATAACCAGCATTACATTTTTTCTCAATTACACTTTTCAATCTTCACAGGTTTTGGTTGCTTCACTGGGGTCACAATTCACTTTCTGAAAACTATTGTATATATTGTAAATACATGAACAGGACCTAACTTTTGTATGCTTTCTTTTCTCTTTTTGTGTTCAATAACTATTATGCAAAAATAAATCTCACTTCGGCTGAAGTGTGCATCAATAACATCCCCCTTTGTATTTTTCTAGTAGGCCTAAAAACGTTTCCTGTTTCAATATGTTGATGCTTTATTAAGTAAAAGCCATATTCTACACATTTTTTTTCTTTGCTTCAATCTGGTAGGCAGCATTAATTATAGCTGTAATCAATCTACTGTTCTGAAAAGGAGTTCCTTGTGAACATTGTTTGTGCTTCATTTGATCCAAAATAAGCACATGTAACCAGGCGTTCAGATTTACATTACTCATGTGAAAGTGTTGTTAAAAATCATCTGTTGATCGGAGGGCTGTGTTTGATCCTGTGCCCCATGAAAAGTTAGAGAGTTATACTAGATATGGGTGTTCCGACTAACCTGGTAAACTGGACAGCAAGATTGCACGAAAATAATTATGCCCAGGTACAATTGGGGGAAAAACTGCAAAATTAACAGATAACATTCAAATACAGCGTGGGGTGTGTACTCACTCCCACTTTTTTTTCCCGGTTTATCAATGAAGTGGCCAACAGACTTGCTGACTGCAGAAATGATCCTCCCCTCTTGAATGGTAGGAAAATGCAGATCCTGCTGTTTGCAGATGACTCCCTACTCATTTCCACAACACCAAGGGGTTTATAAAATGTAGTCAATACATTTGTTTTTTTGTGAGGAAAGGGGTTTGGAACTCGATGCTGCAAAAACAAAATTTATGATCTTTGGGAAGGGAAAAATAAGTGGTTTAGATCACAGCTGAACCACTTGAGGGGTAAAAAGCTTTGACTACCTAGGGCTATAGTTGACTGACGCGCTTGGAGGGGAGCGGCAATTAGATAAAAGCTACCTTACCTTATGTCATAGGTCAAAGTCAATCTTGAGGTTTTAAAGACCATCACGAATCTGGCCTCTGACCCCAGCACTAAAGGTCTATCACGCAAAAGCCCAAAGTGACGCATTGTATGAAGCTGAGATATGGGGCTATGCAAACACCCACAACTGACAGTATGCGAGAACATTTTTGTTAGATAACTTGTCTCAGTATCCGTTATAGCCCCTTTGACCCAATTATTCCTCGATCTGGGGATGAAAAGAATTGGGAATGTGGCTCCGCTTAAACCCTTGGGGGCAGATTTATGATGCCCTTGCGCCACGTTTACGCCGCTGTTGCATCACGCAAGGCGGCGTAAACGTGGCGCATCCCTACGAAAGATTTACAACGTGACGCATCTAGGCAGATGCGTCACGTTGTAAAGCCCTGCGCCGCTTGTGGGCGTTCCGGCGCAGGGTGGGCGTTCCGGGGCAGGTGCGCCTCGCAAAAGTGGCTGAGTGAAATCTATGAGATTTCACTCAGTCACTTTTAAGCCAATGCTGCGTCAAAAGCCTGCGCCTGCTTGAAGCAGGCGTAGGTCTTGACGCAGCATTGTTAAAATGGGGCACCTCCGAGCCTTGCTGGAGCTGCGTCGCGCTTGCAACGCAACTCCAGCAATGCGACACATTTCCGGCACAGATGCGTCACGCATCTGTGCCGTTTTTGCACCATGGTGCGCCGCATTATAAATGCGGCGCACCATGGCTGGCGGAGCTGTGGCGCACTGTGGCGCATGTTAACTGGCGCATCCCTGGGGATGCGCCAGTTAACATAAATCTGCCCCTTGATGTATTGGCTGCGCTTGTGTACAATGCTCCAGCTAAATGATTGCTGCAATTTACTACGGGTGATCTGGACGATTAGCGGCTCAAAAAAACTACCATGGTTCAAACACATCGCAAATTGGTGCAGATCATTCGAAATGCTGAACTAGTGTGATCATTCAGAGGGGGTGAGAAAAGATGAATTACCTAGAGTAAAGATTAAGGACTGAGAATATGTGGCAGAGCGTTATGCAGCGAGAATGACCAGTGGTTGTCTAACACAGTTTTTAAGTTAAGATCTGCCCGAAGTGGAATCCTATTTGGATTTGATTTCTCCAACACTTGCCAAAATCTTGTTAGGTTTCGGCTGGATAGCTTATTTATAAAGCTTCTTAACAACAAGGTTGTTGATCTAACATTAGAAATATGTTCTGCATGCAGTCTAGTGCAAGAATCTGAGGAACCTATTTAGTTTTTCTGCAAATATCTGATTTGTAGCAGGCGCATATGACCAATCTGCTTAAATCTAGGAATAAGACAAGATTGGGTTGCTTAGAGAATTCTGAATAGCGAAACGTCTGATCCAATAGTCTTTGCAGTAAGACAATTTTTACTTTACTTTGGAATTAAGCACCATAAGTTTGCAACCCAGACCACCTAGGCCAGTTATGTGCCTGATGAATTAACAAACTTTGTTATGATTATGGAACTAAAGGACAATGGAGGAAAATTACGTCTAGGAAAAATGGTGTCGTGTGCCTTGTACTTTAGATCGAATTTTTTATAATCTTAATACAATGCGCATTTTTTAATTTAAGTTTTATCTTTTTTTTGTTTTTATCCTTCTGGGAGAGGATTCAGGAATGACCGCAATAGGGCTCGAAAAATCCCAAAATCTTTACTAGACCTGCAGGTCTAGTGACTTAAATAATCTACTGGACCCAATTCTAATGCTCTTGACCCATAAATTGGTTTCAAATTAGGTGATCCGGGGCTAGTATTTTAATTCACTGAGACACCATTTTCTCCTTTATCACATGAGAGCACCTTCAAATATGCACGTTCAGCACATCAGCTTTACAGAATTTGCTTAATTTATTGGACTAAACATTAGCTCCATATAGAATGCAAATCTAGCCACGTATAAGATACACTTGACTGCAGATTTGCCCCTTAATTCGATAAATGCATGGTCATCAGGGTTTGGCCAGGAATGTCTCATCATGTTTAAAAACTATCACTTTTAATAAATACATAACAAAAGCATAAAGTAGCAGCCTACTGTTATTTGCAATCAGCAGATTTTACATTGTAATGGCGACAGAATTGGTCACTGACGTGGTTTTAAAACTATATAGTGTACAATGTTTGGAAATAAAGTTGTAAATATTTGTCATTTGCACATCACCAAGTGTCCTGATTTGTTTAACTTCAATTTAAATCTTTGTTTGCATCACACTTCTGAATAACAAAAAGTTTTCATAATGTCTGATCTACTTGTACTATTCATTTATAAGCTGTTCAAATGTTTTAGAGACAAAAGGACGAGTTACTTACCTTTGGTAACGATGTATCTGGTAGAGACGATTCCAGCGGCAGGTTCCTTCACATAGAATTATCCCTTAGCATGAGACTAGATCCAGAAACTTTTTGCCACAGCATCCCTGCGCGGCGGGCGGCCTCAAGCGACTCTGCCCAGGCGTCGTCCGCGTATGTGAAGTCAGCTAGGTCACATAAGCCCCACCCCGGCGCGCCTACGTCAGTTTTCTTCGGAGAACTTTTCCGCACCACAAAGCGGAGCCACCAGACAAAAAACTGTGGGAGCGTGGGAACTGTGTGCGAAAGAGTAGAAAAAGTGTGGGGACATCTACACCATAAGGAACAGCGTAACACTGCAGTGTCTGAGGGCAGAAGAAAGAACAGAGCAGAGCCCTGAGGAGCCACCCTGCCAGTATGTAGACAGCCTCCCCCCTCCAGTGCCCCGGAGACAAGGAACATGCGTAAAAAGTCATGACACATGTAGCAGGCCTACCACCCTGATACAGAAACAAGGAAGGGGAGCCAGTACCAAGACAGACAGGAACAACAACCTTCCAAGCCACCCCAGCATAGAGGGCAACCACCCCCAAGGAACAAGGGTAAGGCATGGCCATGGGACCCCTATTCAGAGGTTAGCAGAGGGGCCAGGACCCCTAGCAACAAGAGGAAGGGAGGGGAGGGAAGGACAGAGATTGAAGGCAACCCCCCCCCCCCCAACCTGGAGTAGCCAGAGCAGCGGGCACAAGCGCACCGTAACTCCATCCTCCAAGAACCAAGGGGAGGAATGAATCACAACCAGACGGAGCCACCCGTCAAGAGCAAAAGAAGGCACTCACAGGAGGCACAGCTCCCCACCGGGAGGCGAGTACCAAAGACCCACCCAAGGGTCCTCGTAGAACGGGGAGTATGGGCGGGCCGTGAAGGAATCTGCGGCTAGAATCGTCTCTACCAGATACATCGTTACCGAAGGTAAGTAACTCGTACATCTGATAGAGACTACTAGCCGCAGATTCCTTCACGTAGAAAAGATACCCTAGCAATACCCAAGGGGAAGGAGGGTCTGCAAAAGGACCACACCAACCTGGACAGAACCGAGGGTCCCACAGGACCAGGTAAGTAACTTCGTCCCTGCCAGGCAAGAGGAACTCCCACAAGTATAACACCACCGACCCCAAGAGGATGTAGGAGGAAGAAAGAGGATGTAGGAGGAAGAAAGAAGACTAAAGAGACCCGTACACTTTCAGCAGAGGAACCGAGGGCAAGGCCAGGGAGGCCGAAACACCCCACTCCCCTATAAAGCAACAGAGCTTCCATCCAATGCCAAGACAGGAAGAGGAGGAAGAAGAAGAAGCCTAGAGTGCCCAAGGAAATAAGGGAAAGGAAGGCGAGCCCACTCCAGATGGACGGCAACAGGCCAGCCAGAACGGCGCCGCAAGTCATAAGCCGTCAGAAGTAGAACAGCCCGGGGCCCTAGGAAGACCGGGCAGGCACACAGAATCATCCCTGCCCTCAAGACAGGAGCAGGAAGGTGAGGAAATGCCCGGACAAACTACTAAGAGGGGACGCGCACACAACCTCAAGAAGCAAAGCAACATACATAAACGTCATGGAGAACCGGCACCCGAAGGCGACCAGAACTCCTTAGCAGAGCGCAAGCTATATAACAGCTACTACTACCCCACATAGGGTATGTTAAGTCCCAAGATAAGCGAACCCTCTTTCGAAGAACTTCCGCTGCAGAGGAAAAATCAAAAACAGCCTCGGGGAAAGACCCCCGCAGAAGGCTTGTTAAGCAGCCCAAGACAGAAGAGAAGGCCTAATCTCAGGGCCAAGTATGTGCAACAACTCCTGCAAAAACACACACCCACACACAAGAGGCCGTCCAGCAGCCAACAACGCCACAGTCCCAGCAAGGAGGACTCAGTAAGAATTTTGGTCAGGCACTGAGAGCCCTCCAACTGAACCAAATTGTTAGAGGCCCTACCCATCAACTGGGTCATCTGCTGGACCCCATATTTGTCAACTGGAGGGAAGTGGAAGCTATGACCCCTATTCCCATTCCTTGGTCGGACCACTATCTGGTCCCTTTTTCCATACGAATCCCCGGAAGCAGACCCCTACAGCCATCAGTCATGCACCACCTCAAACGGAAATGGGCAACTTTCTCTCAGTCCAAATTCTGTGAAGAATTGACGAAAGGAGGAAGCCCAGGGGGGGAGGATGCGGACACGGCCAATGCTAACCTCTGCATACGCATTAATGAGGCACTAGACTGCACAGCCCCTTTGCTAAAAACCAAATCTGGGGGCTGCGTAAACAAAACCGCCCCATGGTTCAACGCTGAACTAAGAGTCCAGAAAACCGCACTGAAAAGAACCGAAAGAGAATGGTGCAAGAGTTTCTCTGAAGAAACCAGAACTAAGTACCTAACGAAAGACGAACCTACCATGGACTAATCAGAAAGACGAAAACAGCATATTTTACGTCTAGGATCAGTGAGGCTGGTAATTCGACGAAAGAGCTGTTCTCACTCTATAAAACTCTTTCAAGCGGAAATTCAGCTATTGTCCCTGATGACTGCTCGCCAGAATTGTGTGACAAAATCGCAGACTTTTTTTCAGAAAAAATAACAAAAATATACTCAGCATTCCCTAAGCAGCACAAAACCGGGGCAGAGTTTGTTGAAAGCCCAAGGGAGTGGGGAGATAAACCAAGACTTACCAACTTCGTTACCCCTCCCACGGAAGATCTTTTAAAAATCTGTAGGTCGGTGAAGTCGGGCTCTCCTCGAGACCCAACCACACCCAAACGCCTGACAGATAGTCTAAGGGTACTAGAACCATACATCAGACATCTGCTCGATGTATCTTTTAGCACCAAGACAGTACCTAAGGATTGGAAAAAGGCGGTTGTTCTACCCCTCAGGAAGAAACCTACCATCAGTTTTGAGAAACTTGACAACCTCCGCCCAATTTCACTCCTTCCCTACCTGGCCAAGGTGGCTGAAAAAACGGTCAATATACAGCTAATGGACTTCGTGGAAAAGGCTGCCCTATTGCACGACACCCAATTCGGATTCCGCCCCCGCCACTCTACAGAGTCCGCACTCCTAACAGCAGTAGAGACCCTACGTCAGGGGGTGGATGAGGGACATACCATGGCCCTCATCCTATTGGACCTGAGTGCAGCATTCGACACTGTAGCGCACGACAACTTGCTACAGTGTCTGAATAACGGAGGAATATCCGAAGCTGCACTCCAATGGCTACAATCCTTCCTGACAGGGAGAAGCTTCCAGGTTTGCCAAGGCGACCACTACTCAAGAGACATAGGTTTGGGACAGGGCGTTCCTCAGGGTTCGTCCCTAAGCCCAACCTTGTTTAATCTCTATGTCTCTCCAGTGGCTTCAATTGCCGTGAGTCACGGATTGAGCATCGTGTCATACGCCGATGACACGCAGCTGGCTATCTCCCTATCGCGTGCACCCGGTCTTGCGATGGACAGTTTCAGGGATTGCATGCAAGAACTTGCAACCTGGATGTCCACCAACTGCCTTAAATTAAACGGCAACAAGACCGAGGTGCTCGTAGTGGGGAGGAACCCATCTGCTTGGTCATCGGCGTGGTGGCCTCCATGCCTGGGTGAGGCTCCCATACCCAGCCAGGGAGTTAAAAACCTTGGCGTATGGCTCGACGCTGACCTATCTTTTGAACCCCAAATAGACCGAGTTGCAGGTGTCTGTTTTAGCGTCTTAAAGACCATAAGGAAGGTCCTTGACCTCCTTCCCATGTCAGCACGGAGAACACTGGTACATGCCCTTGGAGACATCACGCCTAGATTATGGCAACCTACTTTACCTGGGTACCACCTGCAAAGCTATGAATCGCCTTCAGGTAATACAGACCGCGGCAGCCCGTCTCATCCTAAAAATCCCTAAACAATCAGACACCAAAGCCGCTCTCAAAACCCTCCACTGGCTGCCAGTAAAAAGCAGAGTGGAATTCAAAGCCCTCTGTACCTGTCACCGCATCCTGGCTAAAAAATCACCTATCCCACTCCAGAACTTAGTGACAAGGTATACACCAGCACGCGATCTGCGCTCCTCATATGGGGGCCTACTCCAGGTTCCTACAGTCAAAAGGGCCCGTATGGGCGGACGCTCCTTCCGCTATCTGTCAGCAAAAAGCTGGAATTCCCTCCCTCTCCATCTCCGCCTTGATTCAACTGAATCCAGCTTCTGCAAGAATCTAAAAACATACCTGTTCTCCAGATAACTGATCACTGGTCTGCAAACCTCGCACAGTGTTCTTCAGTTGTAGCGCGGGGACACGCTTCTGCGTAACCAAGCGCTTTATAAGCTACCCTTATTATTATTATTATTATTATTATTATTATTATTATTATTATTATTATTATTATTATAAAACACGCTCCACAGCAAGGGGAACCCGCCCAGAACCGCCTCAACTCAGCAGTCACTGAGGAGGGGAAGGAGGTGGAGGAGAATCCACATGCAGGGTTTAAGAATAAAGGGAACAGTTGCGCTCAGGAGGATAGATGGCTGTCAAATCGACATAACATTAAGTAGAATGGTGCTAACAGGAAAGGGGAGACCCTACTGACCCCTCTTCTAGTGTTTGGAAACTACAAACCACATACAAAATTAGCCAAGGACATGTGCACACATGAGATAAAAAACAGGGTACGTTCATATTTGGTACAATTGAGAAGAAAAAGATCGCCACAAATTTTCTTGTGTCATTTATTGCTTGTAAGCATAGAAACCATCCAGCCGACATGTGTTTAGTCAGAGAACAGTCAACTCGGACTCTTCAGGGCTGGAATTGGAACAGAGGAAGCTCACTCAGTAAACCACAAATACAGTATCATCATGCCTTAACAAAACAAAAATCAAAGCTGCCAACTTGATTCGGCATCAGTTGGAAAACATCAAAAAGTGCTCTCTCAACTGGTAAACTTCTGTGACATTACTTGAAGATACGGTGTCAAGAGTGAAATCAAATGGTGCGACGTAATTACTCAAGTGGGTGACAGATTTTACAAGTGAAACATGCACAAAGGTCACACAAGAAGTCCAAAATTAAAAAACCCACCGAGAATTCAAGTGGGTGTTACTGAAATCTAAAAACCATCTAGAAGACCAGAGGGTAACAAAGACTGCCAAAGACATACATTTTTCAATTAATTAAAACACCCTCACACAACTGTGCTCCCATATTGAAGAAAAAAGGTGACCAAAGAGATCTTTATTAGAAAAAATGGCATGCAAGACACATACCCAAGTCATAATAAAAGGGATGAAAATTTCTATAAATAAGAAATCAAAAACACAATAAAGATTAATTAATACTTTATCTAATCTAGAACGGAGCACAGAAACAGGGCTTGGTTACAACTCTCTGAGTACTTACCGCCAAACCGGTGATAATTCCAACCCTGTCGGGTTCTGGTCTAGCCAAGAAATATCGTGAATACGATGAATTTGCGAAGTAAATAACTGTGGAGAGTACATGAACTAATCTGGCCTCAGAGAATGCGATGTAGTGACGTCTGTCTTTGGTAGTCTCTTTGTTACTTTCAAGATGGTTTTTAGATTTCAGTAACACCCACTTGAATTATTGGTGGGTTTTTAAATATTGTACTTCTTGTGTGATCTTTGTGCATGTTTCACTTGTAAAATCTGTCACCCACTTGAGTAATTACGTCGCAACATTTCACTCTCTTTGTTGTAAATAAAACAGCGATAGTATTAAGCATTCGCTGAAGACATGCTATCATGTCTTTGTTCTGGTTTTCCCGCCCTTATTTGAAATACGTCCAGTAAGTCCTACCTCACTGATTGTCACCCCTGAAGTCTACCCAGCAACAGGCTATAAATAGTTCCTTGTGCATCCAGCGCATGTCTAGTAGGAGTCACATCTGTTTCTGATTAGCGTAGATTGGAATGTGCATTCGGCGGGTCCCAAGAACCGTTAACTCCACCCATGTATCGATCATGTTCGAGAAATGTCTATATATGGTTGTAAATCATGCTTTGAGTTGTAACCACCCACTTATGAGCCCTTTCTTTGTGTATAAAAGGGGACCGCATGTCTGAGTTCTTTGTGCTACCTTGTACAATACTGTAGAGTGTTGTGTAGGCTGTAGTACCACCTTTAAAGGTTTATTAAACTATGTCTTTGTATTTCCAGTTTCCGTGCCAATTTCTTTTGTAGTCTGAAGACTCCGTGCACAGAAGGGCGAACCCTTTGCACTCGCAGGCCTTGCTGAGGCCTGTACTCATCAATTGGCGCCCGTCACTTGGGGCTCATCGGCGACTCGGATGCTCGAAGGACTAGTCATGACGAAGGATTGGAATCTTGCCGGGGACGTGATCACTGCCAGCGGCGCCTTTAGTCCTGGCATCCCGAGGTATTCTTCCTTCCCTTCCGATCTGACCATCTGGGTGGCGCCGGTCATCGACTGAGACCTCTTCTGTCGGTTTGCCGCATAGTGGCTGTTTGGGCGAATTCGGAACTTGGCAGTTGGAATCTGGACGCTCTTGATTGGTAAGAATCGTTGTACGGTACTTGCTGCGAGCCTTTGGTAGTCTTGATTGGCAAGGCAGTTTTAGGATACGCTTGCCCCGACTAATTTGTTTGAGGTGACTAGTCATATTGTTTGGTTTGGTGATATTCATATATGCATTGCAACTCATATAGGCAGGCAATGTGGGGATATTTCTCCTGATCTTTGGATTTGAGCGGCGCAACATTTTAAGCGCTATTTTAATTATAATATTGCATAGTTTGCACTATTTTTTTCGACATGCCTGTTTTTAGAGCACTTCGTAAGTGGTGCTGCTGTTTTGGAAATACTAGAAGAATCACAGCCGGCCCCCCCGCCAGGGACGCCGAATAGGGACATGTACGTGAAATTTGGTCTTTCCCCCATAATGTACAGCACGTTATGGCAGAAATATACCAAAAAGGATCCTGAGTTACGATGGCCTATGTATGGATCATTTTATTTGTGGAAAATTGAGTATGTGGAGCAATGTATGTGTAAGCGGCGAGTGAGACAAGATATGTTTGAGTGTATACGTATGTGGGTGAAAGAGGTGCAAGAGCGTGAAAAGCGTGAGCAGGCACTGCTTGAGAAAGAGCAGCGAAAGAGTGAGCGTGAGAGAGCGCACGAGGCGAAAAAGCGCGAGGCAAAGGAATTCGAAGAGAAGCAGGAGAAAGAACGTCGGTTGCAAATATCTGGCCAGTATCCTGTTCGACAGCCTCTTTATCCTGTCCTTAATAAATCGGATGATGATTTTTCGTTATTAGATCGCTCTCCGCCCCCGTACGCTGGCCCATCTGCCCCGAGAGGAGGAGATCAGGATTTTGGACCGCCTGGGCAGAAAGTGGATACACGGTCTATGTTGTCGACCGAGCGTATGGCTGACCTCCGTAAGATTGCTTACCGGGTTAACAAACATGCTGTCTCCCTGACAGATTTATTGGAAGAGCTTGAAGCATGGGAGGATAGGGAGAAACTATACTTTACTGAATTTGTTTCTAATGAAGTAGTAACAGCTTTTCGGAAATTTTCTGATATTCTTGAACGAGATGATGTGATAGCCGATTCTAAAGAAATGCGTAAAGTTCTTTTTCTTCCTTCTCAGGTGCCTGACGCGATTCGACGGATATTCGCATCGCGGGATGAAATGTTTCGGCTACGGGATGAAGCGCGGAAAAGGAAAGCTGGCGAGGAGCAAACGAATCCGAGTGGCGACGGGAAGCAGTCATCCATCTTTTATTCAGATAAGATCGATGCAGTGCATGTTAAACTAATGCGGGGGGCGGCGCCTTTGTACGTTCCTCCTAAAGGAGCGGGTACTAGTTTGGATAGAGGGTCAGCTGATGCTCAAGGGTATTTCATTTATAACTGGGTTTATACTCCTTGGAATAGAGCAGATATTATGGCATTAAAAGCTGCATTAGCTGATCCACGAAAGAATCCCGCCGCCCTTTATGAGGAAGTTGAGGGGGCTCTGAACTCTTGTACAATGACCTTGGCCGATATTGACTTATTTTCTGGGCTTATATCACCCCCAGATATGTGGAGGTCTATACGAAAGGTAGATGACCTTCAGACATTTAAAGTTAGATGGGCGGATCTTGAGGATGAGGATAGAGAGAGGAAACCTGCGCAGAAACCGCCCCAGTCAATTTTAGATCTCCCGCTGCTATCTTGACTAAATTGAAAACGCTTATCCCCCTAAAAAAATTGATTGGACTATGTTAGCGTCATGTAAACAGAAAATAGATGAATCAGTTTCAGATTTCTTTACACGATTTGAGGAAACTTTCCATGATTTTAGTGGCCAGTCACTTACGGACGACACGGGTCGACATCTTTTTGTTGATAAATATGTTTCGAATTTATTACCGGGAGTAGCAGCTCGATTAAAAGCGAGCGAAAGCTCTTGGACGACCTCGACGCCAGCATCCCTCCTGATGATGGCTCAGTATTATGAGCGTCAGGAATTAGAAGCGAAGGGTAGTGAGGAAAAGAAATCTAAAGATTTGAAAACGAAGGTTATGTTAGCACAGGTGTATGGGCCACCTCGTAGAGGTAATGAAAGGGGTGGTCGGAATTTCCCTGGTTCCTTTTCGGGCTGTACTGATTTGGCCGGGATCAATGTGCATATTGCAGGCAGAAAGGCCATTGGGCGAATGAGTGTCTATTGTTGCGCGCACAGCGGCAAGAGTGTGGGCAGGGGTTCACGAGGGGTAGAGGAGGTTCTTCAGGCCCTAGGGGCAACACAAATGAGCGAGCTAGGTTTGAATCTAATATGCGACCACGAGATGGGTCCAATGTTTTTGATCGAAGAAACCAATACCAAATGTCAGATCATGTACCTCCTGAACAGCACGATTCACAGTATGCATAGGATTGCGTAGGAATCAGTTGAAGTGCCAGTAGATCAGAGGGGTCCTTATGTTACAGCACATGTTTTGGGTTCTACTGATCGGTTCCTGGTTGATACAGGAGCTACTCGTAGCGCTTTGTCTAAAAAATTGGTTCCGAAGGCTCCCCTGTCTGGCTTAACAATTACATCAATAGGGTCGATGGAACGCCTTCTGTTAGCCCACTATCACAACCTCTTGCACTTTATGTAGATCAGTTTGCTGCACCATGTCCATTTTTGCTTTCTCCGAACACGCCTGATAACATTGTGGGCCTGGATATGCTCAAGCATTTTCGGGCTACGATACCATGCTCCCCTGAGGGAGTATGTGTTATTTTGAATGACAACTATCCGATAATGGAGAGGGTGTGTACGATTAAGGAAGATGCTGCACTGGCCTCTTTGCCTCATACTTTGTGGGCCACTTCGGATACTGATGTGGGACAGATGATTATTCCTCCGGTGCACATTAGTGTAAAGGAGGGAGCTGTGTTACCGCGCCTCCCTCAGTATCGAATCTCACAGGAGGGGGAAGAGGCGCTTATACAGATAGTGCAAGATCTGATTAAAGTAGGGGTTGTTGAAGAAGTTCCATACAATGTGTGCAACAGTCTTATACTACCGATTTTGAAGAAAGACACTGACACTAGGATTTATCGATTTATTATCGATTTGAGGGAGGTTAACAAGATAGTGATACCTCAATACCTAGTGGTTTCTGATATTACGACACTTCTTACTCTGGTCCCGCCAACTGCAACAACGTTCTCAGTTATAGACTTGAAGAACGCCTTCTTTTCGATCCCTATTCATCCTGACAGCCGATATCTTTTTCGGATTCACTTTGAATAATAGATCGTGTGGCTCAATGATTAGAGCGGCCGACCCTGATGCAGAGGTCTTGAGGTAATATGAATTTTTATGGTCAATTGTGTCCCCTAACGTAGACCCCAACGGCTCCATGTACGTGCTTCAAGTACATGTATGTTCCCTCCACAACCCGCTATGAAGACGCAAATACATTTGCGTCCAACGTTAACATGTCCTCTTTCAGATCCACCATGAATGGGTCGAATATCCAGTTCCTAAGTATGCCGTGCCACCGTCTTTACATGGTGCACTTTCACGTTTTTCTGGCACTGGCGAGCTAGGCCCTGATTTCTGCCATCGAGCCCTTTCTGCCTTCTGCCTCTGAAACGTGCAGCCTGGATCTGCATCCATGACCCTTACCCTACTCCCTGCGCGGCGAGCGGTGCCCGGCTCGGCCTGCTTGCCTGCCAAGACAATTCAGCCTTCAAGTTATCTGCTCCGCTCCTCGAAAATACATTCCTGTCTAGTGATATAGGTAAACATCTCCCCAGCTGCAGAGCAAAGGGCCCGGCCTTTCTGTCTTTGTGCAAGAAATTCATTGCTCCTGTTACCATGGTAGGCCCATGGCCCCTCGCATTTCACGTAGACACATATGCACGCACTAGCAGTCAGTATAGCATAGCCTCTGCCCGAGAGACCTTTCCTTCCAGATAATACAGTTCCTCAAACACAAGATATTAGATATGATTTGGGTTTAGGTTGTTCTGACACGCCAGACTTCTGTCTCCCTGTATAGTGCTAAATGTCAAGTTCCCTTCACCCTCCAGTTCCACGTCAATCACACGTCATGCTGCTGCGCGCGCATCTCTGCCATATATTTCTGCTAACACTACAGGATTCCTCTATGGATCCACCCATCTGTGACACTTTCGTGTGACGTTTCTAGCACGCACCTCCGTGTACGCCCTCGTGCACGCCTTCTGTTACGTACATGTGTTCTTATCTCTTTTCTCTCAGCTGTTACGCCTTCTGTACCCATCACCATTATATGCATTTACTATATATATTGTATTCTGTTAATAAAGCATTGTCTATCCCTTCCTGAACCTTCGTGGTGATGGAACATGATACCTGGTTCGAACCAATTCCATTTTATGGAATAAAACCCTTATAACCTCAGATGCCACGGACTCTGCCTCTCATTTCTGATTGAGTTATTCTTATTGAACTTTACTGCATAGAAATTCTGCATAGGTAAATCTTATTTACCACATAATTTGGCGCCCGAATAGGGACCCCTCCCCCACCTTACGCACCGGCGGTGCGTTGCAGGCTTAGCCCCCTGCCACAGCCGTGAAGGACAACTACGCGTACCCGCAGGATTTCCTGTACCTCCCTCAGGCCAACGGAGGTGACTGAGGCTGCGATCGACACCCAGACGAGGCGGTGAGGAGTGCGGAGGATCCCGACCAGAGCCCAGCCGAGAGAGCAAGGTCCGAGGTGTTCAGAGGCCCACCAGTCCCGAAGTTCCGAAGTACCTACGTCACGAGTCGAGTCCAGTCCGGTCCAGTCCAGTGTCGAGTTTCCGAGGCCTTCCGTTACGTGCTTCCCGGTGAGTACCGTTGCTGGGGACGCATCTAGACGGGTGCATTAACTTGTGTCCGGTCAAGACGGGTTTGGGTACACAGACCCGGTCTGCACTGTTTTAGCAGTGTATCTGTACTGTTTAGCAGTATATCAAATATCAAGTTATCAAGTCATTGTTCGTTCCGAAATGTTTTAATGTGTTTTAATGTCGTGGTATGAGTGATTGTTTGATCTTCATTACTGTGTTTATTGTATTAGTTGTGTTCAAGTTCGAGTAAGTATCAAGTGTCAAGTATCAAGGTTCAGAATGCCATTGTTCTCCAAGCTGAGACAGATAGGAACTAGGAAAGGGATACTCGAGGAAGCTGTTCCCATCCCACCCAGGGACACTCCAGGATATTTTATGTACCACAAGCACGGCTTAGATATCGTATTATATCTCGACTTGTGGGTGGATTACACTAAGGATTTAGCGGAGAATCAGAGATGGCCCGCTACAGGGACATGGGATGCCGAGTGCATCATGAGAGTAGAAGAAGCGTTATGGAAAAAGAAAGCCAGACAGTCACAGAAAGATGCCATTGAACTATGGCGTAAAGAATCACACAGACGGGCAGAGAAAGCACTCAGAAAAGCAGAGAAAAGTAGAGAAGATTCTGAAAAAGCTAAAGAAAAAGAACTATTAGAAGAAGGGGAACGAGTTAGAATGGAACAACACGATAGACGGAGTAATGCCATTATGACAGGATTGTATCCAGTCCTGGCCGAGGGCCTGCCTAAGGCGACCCCGGAAATACCGAAAGATCTGCCCCCTCCATTGGTTCCGACTAAATTACGTCACAAGACCGCAGCAGATATTTTTCTTTCTTCCTATTTAGACGATGTAGCTCCCGAATATACCAATGTCCCACCTGCACCTGTACCATTCGCTGATCATCAGCCCCCAGGTCCGCAACAGCTTACCCCTCCCGGTCTGCTTCCTCCACCCTTACCTGCACCCCCTATTAATCCACTTAATCCTTTTAGGCCTGATACGGCCCTACCGACAAGTGATGCTCAGGCCTCCGCTTCAGGAGGTGCATCAGGAGGTTACCATACCCCGCCACCAGTACAGCGATTAACTATTAGAGAACTAGCGATGCAACGTACCCCGAGAGCAGTCCCAATTGAAAAGCTTAAAGAGTATCTTACAGACTGTAGATATGATCCAGTACCAGGCAAAGACGGTTGCATGATATTAGCCTCAATACGTATAAGACGTGCTGCAAATTTTTTAGTTCTATTTCCGGGAATGAAAAATTATCTAGACCGGATATATTATTTTGTTCAGACTGGGGAGGGTCAGGAATGTATTCACGAGGCCATGGCACATCAGAAAGTAGACATTCAAAGTATGATTTTAAGATTCCTCATAAACTGTTTCATAAGAGAACGAGACCGGCCTGGTGTAAATAAAGAAGAGATGGAGGTATTAACTACATGGGGTCAGAATATTGCAGACGGAAAACATGATAAAAAGACATGTATAGGAAAATTCGTAAGGAAATAACAGTATTTCATGAAAGACAGAAAGCTGAAAATGAAGCAGATAATGACAAGAACGAATCCTCAGAGGAGGAGGAGCCAGAACATACAGGAACAATAGCATATGTAGGAAAGGGTAAACCCTTTAATAAAATGTTACGTCCGGAAAGCAAGAGACTTTTTCACTCTGCTATGTCAAATCCGAAGACTCCTGAACATCTATTTCAGGCTACCGATAAAATACTTCAAGAACGAATGGGGTACCATGTACTCGATTCCATGGATGAACAAGAATTAGCCAGGTCAGCAGTACAATGGGCTGACAATTCCGATAAATATAATGATGACGCATTAGCGCAAACATTTTTGAATCTTTCCCCAGACGAACAGCGACTAGCTGGTATGTACATGATACAGCACCTCCTTACGTTGTATAAGAGCCAACATTCTGATCCAGGACCCCTACCTGATGTATTAATAGAGTTACTCATGAATAAATGGAGAGGCCTGGGTACCGATTTAATTAAAGTAATTCTAGAACATCGACACAGATATAGTGCCTTCCTGAATCCACAGTTTGTTTCAGCTCCACCCCCAGAAAGAAAAATGTTTTACATAGACAGACAGAATCCCTTGCGAGAAGTACATCCAGTCAAGAATGCTGATGATACCCTTACACGTGTGTATGTATACACGCCTATAACTAAAATGGAATTGTTAGAAATGAAGAAAATAGTGCCCAGTCATGATAAAGACCCTGCAGGTTTTCACAGTGAAATAAAAGACATGTTACTCATGGGAGATTATACCTATCCCGACATTATGAAGATATTGAAAGTATTATTGCCTGCCGGTATTTACGAGAAACTCAAAGAAAAAGAGTGGGAGGTGGGAGATAAAAAGATTGATTGGGCTGCATTAGAAACAGAAGAAAATGGCCGAACCCCAGGGTTGGGTCTTGGGGACAAAACTAAAGCATTACCAGGATTGTTAGTACAGGTCTTGCCACGTTTATTAGCAACTAAAAAGGAGGACTGGGATGCAATCTCAGCCTGCAAGCAGAAACCCGATGAAGACACTAGTGATTTTTATTCCCGATTTGAGAAATGTTTTATTATTAATAGTGGCCTGAAAGCAAGTAGCGAGTCATACCCACACCTTTTTGTATCTAAATTAGTCGAGAATTCCCTGCCCCAAGTTAAGAATCGTGTATTGAAAGTCGAGAGCACATGGCAAGCAAACACGCCTTCCCAAATGTTACAGATGTTACAGTACCACCAGAACAGAATAAGGGAAGAACATGATCATGAACAAAGACGTATGAAAGACACGAAAATGAAAATGCTCGTCGCTCAGTCAGTTCCAGCTGACGGTCAGAAAAAGGGCATGACACAGTCCAATAATTCGGCAGCTCCTGTTAAAGGGACATGCAACTATTGTAAACAGCCTGGTCACTATGTAAACGATTGTGCAGTTTTGAAACACAATATATCTACAGGTAAAACTAAGGAGAGACCGCGTCCTCCTAGACAGGACCAGGTCCAACAACACGTTACACAGAATGTACAGCCTATGCATGCCCCACAACAGACAGTACAGACCGTAGCGGTACCACAGCCACAACCGATTGCCGCAACACAACATACAACACAGCAGATGTACCAGTATGCACAAACTGATTATCCCGATTACCAGCGATACACATGAAACAGCCTAGAGAGGGAGGTTGGCTTGCCTCTTATTGAGGTTCCTGTAGATCAAGAGGGTCCTTATGTACATAGTCAGGTATTAGGAAAGGATAGAAAGTTTTTGATTGACACAGGGACAAACAGGACAACAATCAGTCACGACGAGGTCCCAGGGGCACCCCTCTCAGGCTCACAGAATGTTTCCCTTGGATTTTCAGGAAAGCCTATTGTAAATGAAGTATTGAAACCAATTCCTCTTTCAGTTGGTCCATTATCCCGCACTACAGATTTATTGCTCACGAAATCATGTCCAGAAAACTTATTAGGTACACATATAAAGGGTCGGAGTCTAATATAAACAAATAGGAAAAAACTCTCAAAGTAGTACTTGTTTTCTCAGTTAAAATGCTTTCATTTTATCAAAGGCATCAATGTAGCTCAACAAACAAAGAAAAGATTCAATAAATTCGGTGCATATTTATTTAGCACATCTTATGTTTATAAACTTCATAAATTTCAACCCTGAGGGTAGGTGATATTGCAATTAATGCATTGGCAATATAAGCTTAGAATCAACACATTTCTATGTCCTTAAATCAACTCAAAAACATGTCAATGCGCTCAAGGTGCATAGAGGAAAAGGGTTAATTAGAAGGGATGGGTAAGTGGGGGTGAAGGTGGGGACCGGGTAAAGGTGGTGTGACTGAGTAGAAATCACAGTGAAAAATGAAAAGCCTTTACAGCCTATATAGATCTGAAGGTTCCAAAAACAATCTCAAACATAGGTTCCGTAGTTATCCATTATTTAGTCCTATGTTTGGAAACATGAGGAGTAATGCTAGTCGACGTTTCGACCCCTGAAAGGTGCGGGTGATTCAGAACCTCAGGATGGGGTCTTCATCAGGACGTTGGATTATAACAGGAGCGCCTATAAGTGATGCAAAAGCCATGAATGTATCTTGTACTCCTATATATTAATTAATGCACTCGAAATTAAATAAAAAGTTACCTACTTCGCATGAGGCCCGTTTGGGCCTACAGCCTGGGGACCTTCCAAGGTTCCTTAGTGATGCGTGAAGTCTGTAATCAAGTGAAGGTGGTATCAGTAAAAATAGGTTGATCCACCTGGGATGAAGCAGAGTAAAGCTACATCCACAATGAAAAAGGGGGGTTGGGGAAGAGACTTACTGGTAGCTTTTCTCAAAGTCGTTCAGACTTGTGGGGTTCTGTCGTTCACTGGACCGGCCGGTCCGTGGTGGAACGCCGTGTGTCTCTGAAAATGAAGTAGGGTATCAAACTAAGTTGTGGTAGTTAATCTATAGTACCGCGCCAAAATGTCACAGAGGATTGTTACATCGAGAGCGCAGTTGGTTATAAACAGGGGCCATCTGTCTCACATGGATCAGCGTTAACGTGCTCAAAGTTATAGGGAAGGGGTGTCTGAGTTAGCGTTAGCGCACCCGAGATAATAGGGAAAAATTTGCGTGGTTTTGAGCATAAAGAGGGACGGAGTCCCATTAGGGAAAGGCGGGAGAAAATCTCCATCCATTCAGTAATGTTTGTTACGCGCGCTTCACTAAGGTAGAAGCCTGGAGTGTGGCTCACCTGATCGTAGCGCTAGTCTGTCTCTTTACTCTCCTCTGGCTGTCAGCAGTGAAGTGAGCCACCGCGAGGTGCCGGCGCTAGATGCTACCGGGGGGCTCGCCCTGCTCTGGCCAATCAGCTGCAGGTTGCCCAGGGAGTGAGGAAAAAGATGTGTTTTTTTAGTTAAGGGATCGTGATTGTGTTGTAAGCCTATGACCCAGGGGAGGCGAGTGCAACACAGACTCATATGTAACCCATTGTTTGTCTGAACAGTATTAAAAGCATAGTTTATAAGCAAAATATCCACATGAAACACTAAGAGTGGCTCGACTCGATGTCAACATTGAAGGAGCAGAAATGGTATACAATAATGTACAAGGTTAATTATGCCATAGATTGGTGCTTCAACAACACCCGAAGTAGACCATCCATTCATATAGTGTACATATCGATTAGAATGCATTTGCTCAAATTGTAAGAGACCATTACGTACATACATCTTTCTCCGATGTTGATTGGCACAGCGTGACACAGTGTACATGTCAATGAAATATAGTACGTGTATTCAAAAACAATCCTCTTTGCCGCCTGCATTAGGCATTCTGGTCATTGGTTCAGTCCGGATCTAAAAGGGCCATCTGGGAGAAAGTGGTTTCCAGTTCATTAAGGCCCGTTTGTACAGAGTCAAAAAATTGCATCCATTTGCATTCGCGCACATTAAGGATAGAGTTGAGATTGCCTCCCCGTGGGCCCAGTGTAATTTTCTCAATAACCACCCACTTGATTGATTCGGGTGTGTGTGAGTGCTCCTGGAAGTGTTCTACAAGGGGGGCTCCCACCGTTTTGCACCTGATCCTGCTGCAATGTTGTAGCACACGGTTCTTAATCTTTTGTTTCGTCTGGCCTATATATATCATCCCGCAGGGGCAGAAGATAGCATAGATCACTCCCTCAGTGTTACAGTTCGTGAAGGTTTTCAAGGGTACAGACAATCCATTGTGTGTTATTGTTCCAGTCTCTAGGCATAATTGGCAGGCCTTACAGCTTCCGCATTTGTGGTTTCCCAGAATGGCCGGAAGGTTCCACATTGATTGTATTGTGGGGGCAGTCGGGTTGTCTAGCATAGAGCGTACTACAGTGTCTCTGATGCTCTTTGCTTTTTTGAAAGCATGCATTGGTGGATTGGGCATCTGGAGGGTCTTTGACACAATGTTCCAGTACTTGTTCACTGTCCTGCGTACTGCATTGCTTTTGCAGCAGTAGGTAGTCACGCAGATCATTCTGTCATCCAACGATTGGCGCGTCTTTGGTGTCAGCAGTGATTCTCTATCGCTGAACCATGCCCTCTTACGTGCTCTCTTCACCAATCTCTTCGGGTATCCTCTTTCAATAAGTCGGAGGATCAATTCATCAGATTCATGGAAGTAGTCATCTTTCTTCGTACAATTCCTCCTGATCCTGAGGAATTGTCCGAATGGTAGATTGTCCCGGAGGGCCCGGGTGTGGTGGCTAGAGTATTGCAGTAAGGTGTTTCTTTCTGTCGGTTTTCTGTACAGAGTGGTGAAAAGGATTCCCTCACTTTCCTTGATAGTTATATCTAGAAGGTCAATGGATTCATTATTACAGGTGCTGGTGAACTGGATATCACTTGATTGGGCATTGAGCCAGTGTGTAAAAGCCTCCAATTCTTCCTTATTGCCTTCCCATATTATCAGTACATCGTCTATGTACCGACGATACTCCAAAATTTTTTCACGGTATGGGTTATTAGGACAAAGGATCCTATGTTGTTCATACTCGTTCATGTAGAGTATTGCCAGATCTGGGGCAAAAGCCGCCCCCATGGCTACTCCCTTCATCTGCATGTAAAAATCATCTTGGAATAAAAAGAAGTTTTGGGTCATAGCAATTTCCAGTAAGTCAGAGATAAATTCAGTTGGAACTTCCGCTGGTTGAGGACGGGATTCCAACGCCCTTCGTATGGTTATCAAGGCTGGTTCTTGGGGGATGCTCGTATATAGAGACACGATGTCCATGGTTACCAATAGATGTTTCTGTTTGTCAAATGGCCGTTGGTCTATCAGGTTTATCACCTGCATCGTGTCTCTCAAGTAGGTGTCGGTTGCTTCCGCCAGGGGCTTCAGGAACACATCTATGTACTTACAGAGGGGTTCGAGAATGGACCCGCATCCCGATATAATCGGTCTTCCCGGTGGTTTGGTGGGGTTCTTGTGAACTTTAGGCAGAACGTAGATAGTTGGTATGCGTGGTTGGTCCACATTGAGGTAGGCATGTTCTTTCTCAGACAGGAAACCGGCTTCTTTTGCTTTTGTTGTTAAAGCGACGATCTGTCGTCTGATCTCGTTGGTGGGGTTGGCTGTCAAGCGTCGATAGCTCACATTGTTTCTCAGTTGTGAATATATCTCCTGTTTGTAGTCCTCTGTCCCCATAATGACAATTGCTCCGCCTTTGTCCGCCGGCTTGATGACCAGCGATTTGTTGTTTTTGAGGTCCTCCAGCGCCGCCCTTTCATCCTTGGAGATGTTGTGTCTTATGTAAGGCCTTTCTTTCCACATCTTGAGTACGTCATTCATCACCAGGCTTTCGTACGTCAAAATACGGTGGTTAGTCATGGTAGTATACGGTGTGAAGGTGGAGGGCGGCCGTAGTTGGGTGAATGATCTTGATTGGGAGAAAGGTTTATCCAAGAAGTAGCCCCGTAGGCGGACCTTCCGGAAGAACCTGGTCAGTTCTGTCTTGATGGTGAAAAGGTTCCCTTGGGAAGTCGGTACGAAAGAGAGGCCCTTGCTCAGGACTGCTGTCTCTGCTGGGGATAGTATCTGCTGAGATAAATTCATAATGGGGCTGGGTCTGGTTACCAGCGGTAAGTCTTCCTTCGTGTGTTGATTTCCCCGTGGTTGGCTTGTTGGAATCTCACCTGCTTGCTGGTGTTGTTGTAGCCCTGCTGCCTCGAATCGTCCCAGTTCTGATGGCCTTGGCCTCTGTTCGGTCGTCTGTTCCATCCGCGGCCTCTCCCTCGGGGGGGTCTCCACGAGTCGTTCTCTAAAAAAGGTTGTTGTTGTCTGTTGGAGGGGTCTTGTGCAGGTTCGTACCATTCCTCTTGATTTTGATAGTTGCTTGGTCCTGCCGCCTCGTTGTCACTTCCTCCACTGTACGAGGAGTCTGAAAAATTGGTATATCTTCTTCCTCCTCGCTGTCCACCTCGATAGCCCCCTCTGCCTCTGTAGAAAAAACGCCCCTGAGTGTCTTGCTTGAAATAATCCTCAGCTAAGTAGGGGTAAGTCTTTTTCTTGTTATAATATTGTATGTCCTTTGCTAATTTTTCCAGTTTCTTATTTTGAGTTTCAACATCAAAGTCTTTCAATGTTTTATTGAGGCGATCAAGTGTATCCTTCGCACTCGCATATGCTGAATGACTGGCAATTTCCTCCTTTAGTTCTGCAATTTCTTTACTTAACTGTTCCACCTGGTTTTTTGCGGTCTCGACTCCTAGGACCATCCAATGGCGGGAACAGTTATTCGCCACAAAACTGAATCCCTCCTTGAATTTTGGATCGTCCACAAAGATTGCCGGCTCGTTGCGAACTTGCAATCCCGTGGGTATGACGTTTGCCCTGAGATATCCAGTGAGCAGGTGGCCATGTAGTTTGGTACGCACTAATTTTTTCTCGAGACGTTCGAGTTTATTGATTTTCTCATTGAGTGAGAAGTCAACTGTGGTAGTGTTGGTTGAGAGAAAAGCTGAACCCGTGTCTTCCCCGATTAGTTCTCTAATGTGATCCTCAGTGTAAGAGAGGGTTTCAGATTGAAACATGATAGAGCCCTCAATTGAAAATAGTACATGAATGTCAGGAATTTAAGAAAAGGAAAGAACCCTCGCAAGACAGCTCTTGCACATAGAGTAGTGAGTTACAACGGGGTAGACCCTGAGAACTCCTTGACCTAGGTCAATTAAAGCAGGTACACATATAAAGGGTCGGAGTCTAATATAAACAAATAGGAAAAAACTCTCAAAGTAGTACTTGTTTTCTCAGTTAAAATGCTTTCATTTTATCAAAGGCATCAATGTAGCTCAACAAACAAAGAAAAGATTCAATAAATTCGGTGCATATTTATTTAGCACATCTTATGTTTATAAACTGCATAAATTTCAACCCTGAGGGTAGGTGATATTGCAATTAATGCATTGGCAATATAAGCTTAGAATCAACACATTTCTATGTCCTTAAATCAACTCAAAAACATGTCAATGCGCTCAAGGTGCATAGAGGAAAAGGGTTAATTAGAAGGGATGGGTAAGTGGGGGTGAAGGTGGGGACCGGGTAAAGGTGGTGTGACTGAGTAGAAATCACAGTGAAAAATGAAAAGCCTTTACAGCCTATATAGATCTGAAGGTTCCAAAAACAATCTCAAACATAGGTTCCGTAGTTATCCATTATTTAGTCCTATGTTTGGAAACATGAGGAGTAATGCTAGTCGACGTTTCGACCCCTGAAAGGTGCGGGTGATTCAGAACCTCAGGATGGGGTCTTCATCAGGACGTTGGATTATAACAGGAGCGCCTATAAGTGATGCAAAAGCCATGAATGTATCTTGTACTCCTATATATTAATTAATGCACTCGAAATTAAATAAAAAGTTACCTACTTCGCATGAGGCCCGTTTGGGCCTACAGCCTGGGGACCTTCCAAGGTTCCTTAGTGATGCGTGAAGTCTGTAATCAAGTGAAGGTGGTATCAGTAAAAATAGGTTGATCCACCTGGGATGAAGCAGAGTAAAGCTACATCCACAATGAAAAAGGGGGGTTGGGGAAGAGACTTACTGGTAGCTTTTCTCAAAGTCGTTCAGACTTGTGGGGTTCTGTCGTTCACTGGACCGGCCGGTCCGTGGTGGAACGCCGTGTGTCTCTGAAAATGAAGTAGGGTATCAAACTAAGTTGTGGTAGTTAATCTATAGTACCGCGCCAAAATGTCACAGAGGATTGTTACATCGAGAGCGCAGTTGGTTATAAACAGGGGCCATCTGTCTCACATGGATCAGCGTTAACGTGCTCAAAGTTATAGGGAAGGGGTGTCTGAGTTAGCGTTAGCGCACCCGAGATAATAGGGAAAAATTTGCGTGGTTTTGAGCATAAAGAGGGACGGAGTCCCATTAGGGAAAGGCGGGAGAAAATCTCCATCCATTCAGTAATGTTTGTTACGCGCGCTTCACTAAGGTAGAAGCCTGGAGTGTGGCTCACCTGATCGTAGCGCTAGTCTGTCTCTTTACTCTCCTCTGGCTGTCAGCAGTGAAGTGAGCCACCGCGAGGTGCCGGCGCTAGATGCTACCGGGGGGCTCGCCCTGCTCTGGCCAATCAGCTGCAGGTTGCCCAGGGAGTGAGGAAAAAGATGTGTTTTTTTAGTTAAGGGATCGTGATTGTGTTGTAAGCCTATGACCCAGGGGAGGCGAGTGCAACACAGACTCATATGTAACCCATTGTTTGTCTGAACAGTATTAAAAGCATAGTTTATAAGCAAAATATCCACATGAAACACTAAGAGTGGCTCGACTCGATGTCAACATTGAAGGAGCAGAAATGGTATACAATAATGTACAAGGTTAATTATGCCATAGATTGGTGCTTCAACAACACCCGAAGTAGACCATCCATTCATATAGTGTACATATCGATTAGAATGCATTTGCTCAAATTGTAAGAGACCATTACGTACATACATGTTTCTCCGATGTTGATTGGCACAGCGTGACACAGTGTACATGTCAATGAAATATAGTACGTGTATTCAAAAACAATCCTCTTTGCCGCCTGCATTAGGCATTCTGGTCATTGGTTCAGTCCGGATCTAAAAGGGCCATCTGGGAGAAAGTGGTTTCCAGTTCATTAAGGCCCGTTTGTACAGAGTCAAAAAATTGCATCCATTTGCATTCGCGCGCATTAAGGATAGAGTTGAGATTGCCTCCCCGTGGGCCCAGTGTAATTTTCTCAATAACCACCCACTTGATTGATTCGGGTGTGTGTGAGTGCTCCTGGAAGTGTTCTACAAGGGGGGCTCCCACCGTTTTGCACCTGATCCTGCTGCAATGTTGTAGCACACGGTTCTTAATCTTTTGTTTCGTCTGGCCTATATATATCATCCCGCAGGGGCAGAAGATAGCATAGATCACTCCCTCAGTGTTACAGTTCGTGAAGGTTTTCAAGGGTACAGACAATCCATTGTGTGTTATTGTTCCAGTCTCTAGGCATAATTGGCAGGCCTTACAGCTTCCGCATTTGTGGTTTCCCAGAATGGCCGGAAGGTTCCACATTGATTGTATTGTGGGGGCAGTCGGGTTGTCTAGCATAGAGCGTACTACAGTGTCTCTGATGCTCTTTGCTTTTTTGAAAGCATGCATTGGTGGATTGGGCATCTGGAGGGTCTTTGACACAATGTTCCAGTACTTGTTCACTGTCCTGCGTACTTCGTACGCAGGACAACCACAAATGCGGAAGCTGTAAGGCCTGCCAATTATGCCTAGAGACTGGAACAATAACACACAATGGATTGTCTGTACCCTTGAAAACCTTCACGAACTGTAACACTGAGGGAGTGATCTATGCTATCTTCTGCCCCTGCGGGATGATATATATAGGCCAGACGAAACAAAAGATTAAGAACCGTGTGCTACAACATTGCAGCAGGATCAGGTGCAAAACGGTGGGAGCCCCCCTTGTAGAACACTTCCAGGAGCACTCACACACACCCGAATCAATCAAGTGGGTGGTTATTGAGAAAATTACACTGGGCCCACGGGGAGGCAATCTCAACTCTATCCTTAATGTGCGCGAATGCAAATGGATGCAATTTTTTGACTCTGTACAAACGGGCCTTAATGAACTGGAAACCACTTTCTCCCAGATGGCCCTTTTAGATCCGGACTGAACCAATGACCAGAATGCCTAATGCAGGCGGCAAAGAGGATTGTTTTTGAATACACGTACTATATTTCATTGACATGTACACTGTGTCACGCTGTGCCAATCAACATCGGAGAAAGATGTATGTACGTAATGGTCTCTTACAATTTGAGCAAATGCATTCTAATCGATATGTACACTATATGAATGGATGGTCTACTTCGGGTGTTGTTGAAGCACCAATCTATGGCATAATTAACCTTGTACATTATTGTATACCATTTCTGCTCCTTCAATGTTGACATCGAGTCGAGCCACTCTTAGTGTTTCATGTGGATATTTTGCTTATAAACTATGCTTTTAATACTGTTCAGACAAACAATGGGTTACATATGAGTCTGTGTTGCACTCGCCTCCCCTGGGTCATAGGCTTACAACACAATCACGATCCCTTAACTAAAAAAACACATCTTTTTCCTCACTCCCTGGGCAACCTGCAGCTGATTGGCCAGAGCAGGGCGAGCCCCCCGGTAGCATCTAGCGCCGGCACCTCGCGGTGGCTCACTTCACTGCTGACAGCCAGAGGAGAGTAAAGAGACAGACTAGCGCTACGATCAGGTGAGCCACACTCCAGGCTTCTACCTTAGTGAAGCGCGCGTAACAAACATTACTGAATGGATGGAGATTTTCTCCCGCCTTTCCCTAATGGGACTCCGTCCCTCTTTATGCTCAAAACCACGCAAATTTTTCCCTATTATCTCGGGTGCGCTAACGCTAACTCAGACACCCCTTCCCTATAACTTTGAGCACGTTAACGCTGATCCATGTGAGACAGATGGCCCCTGTTTATAACCAACTGCGCTCTCGATGTAACAATCCTCTGTGACATTTTGGCGCGGTACTATAGATTAACTACCACAACTTAGTTTGATACCCTACTTCATTTTCAGAGACACACGGCGTTCCACCACGGACCGGCCGGTCCAGTGAACGACAGAACCCCACAAGTCTGAACGACTTTGAGAAAAGCTACCAGTAAGTCTCTTCCCCAACCCCCCTTTTTCATTGTGGATGTAGCTTTACTCTGCTTCATCCCAGGTGGATCAACCTATTTTTACTGATACCACCTTCACTTGATTACAGACTTCACGCATCACTAAGGAACCTTGGAAGGTCCCCAGGCTGTAGGCCCAAACGGGCCTCATGCGAAGTAGGTAACTTTTTATTTAATTTCGAGTGCATTAATTAATATATAGGAGTACAAGATACATTCATGGCTTTTGCATCACTTATAGGCGCTCCTGTTATAATCCAACGTCCTGATGAAGACCCCATCCTGAGGTTCTGAATCACCCGCACCTTTCAGGGGTCGAAACGTCGACTAGCATTACTCCTCATGTTTCCAAACATAGGACTAAATAATGGATAACTACGGAACCTATGTTTGAGATTGTTTTTGGAACCTTCAGATCTATATAGGCTGTAAAGGCTTTTCATTTTTCACTGTGATTTCTACTCAGTCACACCACCTTTACCCGGTCCCCACCTTCACCCCCACTTACCCATCCCTTCTAATTAACCCTTTTCCTCTATGCACCTTGAGCGCATTGACATGTTTTTGAGTTGATTTAAGGACATAGAAATGTGTTGATTCTAAGCTTATATTGCCAATGCATTAATTGCAATATCACCTACCCTCAGGGTTGAAATTTATGCAGTTTATAAACATAAGATGTGCTAAATAAATATGCACCGAATTTATTGAATCTTTTCTTTGTTTGTTGAGCTACATTGATGCCTTTGATAAAATGAAAGCATTTTAACTGAGAAAACAAGTACTACTTTGAGAGTTTTTTCCTATTTGTTTATATTAGACTCCGACCCTTTATATGTGTACCTGCTTTAATTGACCTAGGTCAAGGAGTTCTCAGGGTCTACCCCGTTGTAACTCACTACTCTATGTGCAAGAGCTGTCTTGCGAGGGTTCTTTCCTTTTCTTAAATTCCTGACATTCATGTACTATTTTCAATTGAGGGCTCTATCATGTTTCAATCTGAAACCCTCTCTTACACTGAGGATCACATTAGAGAACTAATCGGGGAAGACACGGGTTCAGCTTTTCTCTCAACCAACACTACCACAGTTGACTTCTCACTCAATGAGAAAATCAATAAACTCGAACGTCTCGAGAAAAAATTAGTGCGTACCAAACTACATGGCCACCTGCTCACTGGATATCTCAGGGCAAACGTCATACCCACGGGATTGCAAGTTCGCAACGAGCCGGCAATCTTTGTGGACAATCCAAAATTCAAGGAGGGATTCAGTTTTGTGGCGAATAACTGTTCCCGCCATTGGATGGTCCTAGGAGTCGAGACCGCAAAAAACCAGGTGGAACAGTTAAGTAAAGAAATTGCAGAACTAAAGGAGGAAATTGCCAGTCATTCAGCATATGCGAGTGCGAAGGATACACTTGATCGCCTCAATAAAACATTGAAAGACTTTGATGTTGAAACTCAAAATAAGAAACTGGAAAAATTAGCAAAGGACATACAATATTATAACAAGAAAAAGACTTACCCCTACTTAGCTGAGGATTATTTCAAGCAAGACACTCAGGGGCGTTTTTTCTACAGAGGCAGAGGGGGCTATCGAGGTGGACAGCGAGGAGGAAGAAGATATACCAATTTTTCAGACTCCTCGTACAGTGGAGGAAGTGACAACGAGGCGGCAGGACCAAGCAACTATCAAAATCAAGAGGAATGGTACGAACCTGCACAAGACCCCTCCAACAGACAACAACAACCTTTTTTAGAGAACGACTCGTGGAGACCCCCCCGAGGGAGAGGCCGCGGATGGAACAGACGACCGAACAGAGGCCAAGGCCATCAGAACTGGGACGATTCGAGGCAGCAGGGCTACAACAACACCAGCAAGCAGGTGAGATTCCAACAAGCCAACCACGGGGAAATCAACACACGAAGGAAGACTTACCGCTGGTAACCAGACCCAGCCCCATTATGAATTTATCTCAGCAGATACTATCCCCAGCAGAGACAGCAGTCCTGAGCAAGGGCCTCTCTTTCGTACCGACTTCCCAAGGGAACCTTTTCACCATCAAGACAGAACTGACCAGGTTCTTCCGGAAGGTCCGCCTACGGGGCTACTTCTTGGATAAACCTTTCTCCCAATCAAGATCATTCACCCAACTACGGCCGCCCTCCACCTTCACACCGTATACTACCATGACTAACCACCGTATTTTGACGTACGAAAGCCTGGTGATGAATGACGTACTCAAGATGTGGAAAGAAAGGCCTTACATAAGACACAACATCTCCAAGGATGAAAGGGCGGCGCTGGAGGACCTCAAAAACAACAAATCGCTGGTCATCAAGCCGGCGGACAAAGGCGGAGCAATTGTCATTATGGGGACAGAGGACTACAAACAGGAGATATATTCACAACTGAGAAACAATGTGAGCTATCGACGCTTGACAGCCAACCCCACCAACGAGATCAGACGACAGATCGTCGCTTTAACAACAAAAGCAAAAGAAGCCGGTTTCCTGTCTGAGAAAGAACATGCCTACCTCAATGTGGACCAACCACGCATACCAACTATCTACGTTCTGCCTAAAGTTCACAAGAACCCCACCAAACCACCGGGAAGACCGATTATATCGGGATGCGGGTCCATTCTCGAACCCCTCTGTAAGTACATAGATGTGTTCCTGAAGCCCCTGGCGGAAGCAACCGACACCTACTTGAGAGACACGATGCAGGTGATAAACCTGATAGACCAACGGCCATTTGACAAACAGAAACATCTATTGGTAACCATGGACATCGTGTCTCTATATACGAGCATCCCCCAAGAACCAGCCTTGATAACCATACGAAGGGCGTTGGAATCCCGTCCTCAACCAGCGGAAGTTCCAACTGAATTTATCTCTGACTTACTGGAAATTGCTATGACCCAAAACTTCTTTTTATTCCAAGATGATTTTTACATGCAGATGAAGGGAGTAGCCATGGGGGCGGCTTTTGCCCCAGATCTGGCAATACTCTACATGAACGAGTATGAACAACATAGGATCCTTTGTCCTAATAACCCATACCGTGAAAAAATTTTGGAGTATCGTCGGTACATAGACGATGTACTGATAATATGGGAAGGCAATAAGGAAGAATTGGAGGCTTTTACACACTGGCTCAATGCCCAATCAAGTGATATCCAGTTCACCAGCACCTGTAATAATGAATCCATTGACTTTCTAGATATAACTATCAAGGAAAGTGAGGGAATCCTTTTCACCACTCTGTACAGAAAACCGACAGAAAGAAACACCTTACTGCAATACTCTAGCCACCACACCCGGGCCCTCCGGGACAATCTACCATTCGGACAATTCCTCAGGATCAGGAGGAATTGTACGAAGAAAGATGACTACTTCCATGAATCTGATGAATTGATCCTCCGACTTATTGAAAGAGGATACCCGAAGAGATTGGTGAAGAGAGCACGTAAGAGGGCATGGTTCAGCGATAGAGAATCACTGCTGACACCAAAGACGCGCCAATCGTTGGATGACAGAATGATCTGCGTGACTACCTACTGCTGCAAAAGCAATGCAGAACGCAGGACAGTGAACAAGTACTGGAACATTGTGTCAAAGACCCTCCAGATGCCCAATCCACCAATGCATGCTTTCAAAAAAGCAAAGAGCATCAGAGACACTGTAGTACGCTCTATGCTAGACAACCCGACTGCCCCCACAATACAATCAATGTGGAACCTTCCGGCCATTCTGGGAAACCACAAATGCGGAAGCTGTAAGGCCTGCCAATTATGCCTAGAGACTGGAACAATAACACACAATGGATTGTCTGTACCCTTGAAAACCTTCACGAACTGTAACACTGAGGGAGTGATCTATGCTATCTTCTGCCCCTGCGGGATGATATATATAGGCCAGACGAAACAAAATATTAAGAACCGTGTGCTACAACATTGCAGCAGGATCAGGTGCAAAACGGTGGGAGCCCCCCTTGTAGAACACTTCCAGGAGCACTCACACACACCCGAATCAATCAAGTGGGTGGTTATTGAGAAAATTACACTGGGCCCACGGGGAGGCAATCTCAACTCTATCCTTAATGTGCGCGAATGCAAATGGATGCAATTTTTTGACTCTGTACAAACGGGCCTTAATGAACTGGAAACCACTTTCTCCCAGATGGCCCTTTTAGATCCGGACTGAACCAATGACCAGAATGCCTAATGCAGGCGGCAAAGAGGATTGTTTTTGAATACACGTACTATATTTCATTGACATGTACACTGTGTCACGCTGTGCCAATCAACATCGGAGAAAGATGTATGTACGTAATGGTCTCTTACAATTTGAGCAAATGCATTCTAATCGATATGTACACTATATGAATGGATGGTCTACTTCGGGTGTTGTTGAAGCACCAATCTATGGCATAATTAACCTTGTACATTATTGTATACCATTTCTGCTCCTTCAATGTTGACATCGAGTCGAGCCACTCTTAGTGTTTCATGTGGATATTTTGCTTATAAACTATGCTTTTAATACTGTTCAGACAAACAATGGGTTACATATGAGTCTGTGTTGCACTCGCCTCCCCTGGGTCATAGGCTTACAACACAATCACGATCCCTTAACTAAAAAAACACATCTTTTTCCTCACTCCCTGGGCAACCTGCAGCTGATTGGCCAGAGCAGGGCGAGCCCCCCGGTAGCATCTAGCGCCGGCACCTCGCGGTGGCTCACTTCACTGCTGACAGCCAGAGGAGAGTAAAGAGACAGACTAGCGCTACGATCAGGTGAGCCACACTCCAGGCTTCTACCTTAGTGAAGCGCGCGTAACAAACATTACTGAATGGATGGAGATTTTCTCCCGCCTTTCCCTAATGGGACTCCGTCCCTCTTTATGCTCAAAACCACGCAAATTTTTCCCTATTATCTCGGGTGCGCTAACGCTAACTCAGACACCCCTTCCCTATAACTTTGAGCACGTTAACGCTGATCCATGTGAGACAGATGGCCCCTGTTTATAACCAACTGCGCTCTCGATGTAACAATCCTCTGTGACATTTTGGCGCGGTACTATAGATTAACTACCACAACTTAGTTTGATACCCTACTTCATTTTCAGAGACACACGGCGTTCCACCACGGACCGGCCGGTCCAGTGAACGACAGAACCCCACAAGTCTGAACGACTTTGAGAAAAGCTACCAGTAAGTCTCTTCCCCAACCCCCCTTTTTCATTGTGGATGTAGCTTTACTCTGCTTCATCCCAGGTGGATCAACCTATTTTTACTGATACCACCTTCACTTGATTACAGACTTCACGCATCACTAAGGAACCTTGGAAGGTCCCCAGGCTGTAGGCCCAAACGGGCCTCATGCGAAGTAGGTAACTTTTTATTTAATTTCGAGTGCATTAATTAATATATAGGAGTACAAGATACATTCATGGCTTTTGCATCACTTATAGGCGCTCCTGTTATAATCCAACGTCCTGATGAAGACCCCATCCTGAGGTTCTGAATCACCCGCACCTTTCAGGGGTCGAAACGTCGACTAGCATTACTCCTCATGTTTCCAAACATAGGACTAAATAATGGATAACTACGGAACCTATGTTTGAGATTGTTTTTGGAACCTTCAGATCTATATAGGCTGTAAAGGCTTTTCATTTTTCACTGTGATTTCTACTCAGTCACACCACCTTTACCCGGTCCCCACCTTCACCCCCACTTACCCATCCCTTCTAATTAACCCTTTTCCTCTATGCACCTTGAGCGCATTGACATGTTTTTGAGTTGATTTAAGGACATAGAAATGTGTTGATTCTAAGCTTATATTGCCAATGCATTAATTGCAATATCACCTACCCTCAGGGTTGAAATTTATGCAGTTTATAAACATAAGATGTGCTAAATAAATATGCACCGAATTTATTGAATCTTTTCTTTGTTTGTTGAGTTACATTGATGCCTTTGATAAAATGAAAGCATTTTAACTGAGAAAACAAGTACTACTTTGAGAGTTTTTTCCTATTTGTTTATATTAGACTCCGACCCTTTATATGTGTACCTGCTTTAATTGACCTAGGTCAAGGAGTTCTCAGGGTCTACCCCGTTGTAACTCACTACAGAAAACTTATTAGGTATCAAGACACTGAAAGCTCTAGGAGCTGTAATTTGTTGTTCTCCGGAAGGAGTAAGATTGTTTTTGCGTGACTTTAAGGGTCACTATGTGTTGAGAGATATTGATTCCCAATTACAGAATGTTCCTGCACATTTATGAGCGCAAGGCCCCACTGATGTAGGTTGTATGCACATTACACCATACCGAGTTACACTGAAACAAGGTGTTGTTTTACCACGAATCCGACAATACAAATTACCACCAGATGCTGTAGTGGCTTTACTGAAAATCATTGACGAGCTCATTGCACAAGGAGTGGTTGTAGAAACCGACTCGAATCTATGTAATTCCCCTATCATTCCGATTCTTAAACGCACTGATCCAAATGCACCTCCAGTTTATCGATTAGTTATCGATTTACGAGATTTGAATAAATGCATTGTACCGCAGTACCCTGTGGTTCCAGACATCTCTTCATTATTGACAGCTATTGATTCAGAGGCAACGTTCTTTACTGTAATTGATCTGAAGAACGCCTTCTTTAGTGTACCTATTGATCCGGAAAGCCAATATCTTTTCGGATTCTGTTTAAATGGCCGAAGCTTCAAATTTGCACGCGCACCTCAAGGATTCACAGAAAGCCCCAGCATCTATAGCCAAGCATTAAAAAGACAACTTGACAGTATTCACATGCCTGACAACACTGCCCTACTTCAGTATGTCGATGATCTACTGATCACCGCCCGTAGTGAACCAGAATGTGAACAAGCATCACTGACAGTCTTGTATTTCCTGGCTGACAAGGGACACAAGGTGTCTCCTTCGAAGCTGCAATTCTGTGTTCAGCAAGTGGTATACCTTGGGCACTTGCTGTCCAAAGGGGGGAGACAGCTAACACCTGACCGTATCCAGTTAATTGTAAACATGTCACAGCCCAAGACACAAAAGGAGGTACGGGCCTTTATGGCCTCACTTCTTACTGTAGACAATGGATTCCCCAATATGCATTTCTAGCAAAGCCACTCATACAGTTGACAACCCAGGAGGCAGCGACATCGACTGTCCTCCCTTGGACTCAGGAACATACACATGCTTTTGACGATCTGAAGAAAGCCCTATGTCAAGCACCTGTTTTAGCGACACCATGTTACAGTAAACCTTTTACACTTTTTGTCACAGAACGCGAAGGTACTGCATTGTCAGTACTCACCCAGGATCAAGCAGGTTCACACAAACCGTGTGCTTATTTTTCTAGTACATTGGATCCAGTAGCCCAGGCTCTGCCTGCATGCTTGAAATCTGTAGCAGCAACAGCTCTAGCAATCAGACAAAGTGATTCCATAGTGTTAGGACACCAGTTGACAGTACAAGTTCCACATTCCGTGGAAGTTCTCTTAAACCGTACCCATACTCAACACTTGACTATAGCACGACTGACAGGTTATGAATTGACATTGTTTCAGCCACACATAGAAATCAGACGTTGCAATACATTGAACCCTGCTACACTTTTGCCACTAAGTGAGACAGACCCTTTGGCACATGATTGTGTTGAAGTCATTACCATTACGACGAAACCCAGACAAGACTTGACAGACATTGCATTACCAGATCCAGACCTGACACTTTATGTGGATGGTTCATGTATGAGAACAAGTACAGGAGAGTTAGTGGCCGCATATGCAGTAACGACAGAAACTGAAGTCATAGAAACGAATCGTATTGACACCCTGTCAGCCCAAGCAGCAGAGCTCATCGCTCTGACTCAAGCCTGTATACAAGCAAAGAACAAGAGAGTTAACATATACACAGATTCACGTTATGCATTCGGAGTCGTACACGACTTCGGTGTACTCTGGCGAGAGAGAGGTTTCTTGACCTCTCACGGAGCCAAGATCCAGCACGGTCCCCTCATTCAAGCTCTGTTAGACGCAATACATCTGCCTACAGCGATATCCATCATGAAGTGCAAGGCACATACGAAAGTTACAGATACCATTTCCCAGGGTAATGACCTGGCAGATCGAACAGCCAAGCATACAGCTCAGACTCAGGCAACTGACCTGACAAAGACAGTAGTTCCGACACCGACACATTGCATGACCGTTAGGGATCCCGCCCTAGATGTAATTGACATTCAGACACATGCTACACCAGACGAAATAGAGAAATGGATTGAACTAGGAGGGATCCAGACAGAACAGGGATGGATGACGAAGGGGAAAGCCACATGGTTTCTCCCCGACTCTATGGTTCAAGTTATCATTAACACAGTACATAGTCCTGCACATTTCGGAGAAAAAGCCATGTTAGACAGTATTCAAAACCTTTGGTTCAATAAGCATTTACGAGCAGCAGCAAAACAGAAAGTGCGTACTTGCATGATCTGTTGTCAGTTCAACCCAGGAAAAGGCATTCCCGTAGAGCAAGGTGGATTTCATCCTCCCGATCACCCTTTTGAAGTCTTCCAGATGGATTATATCCAGATGGAACGTTGTCGAGGATTCAAATATGTCCTCGTAGTTGTATGTGCACTTTCCCGTTGGACAGAAGCATATCCAGTTCCAGATTACACTGCTCCGACCACTGCCAAGCAGCTGGTACGTGAATTTTTCCCCAGGTATGGTTTGCCCCGTATCGTGTATTCAGATAATGGTCAGCCATTCTCGTCCGAGCTTATGAAGCAGGTATCACTCCTGCTAGGTTATCAGTGGAAGTTCCACTGTGTCCGACATCCCGAAGCTGCAGGTCTCGTAGAGAGACATAATCAGACCCTGAAAATACGTCTCGCCAAGATTTGTAGAGAGAAAGGCGTTGACTGGATAGTAGCTTTACCAGTTGCACTCTTTTACATGAGAATGATAGCACACTCAAGAACAGGGCTATCCCCGTACGAGGTGGTCTTTGGTAGGCCACCGAATATGTGGGGGACGCCTCTGCCTCGTAAAATAACAGATGTTGACTGTAATATGCTGACAGATTACCTTGCTTCCTTGATGTCTGCACTACAATCATGTCGTTCACAGGTAGCTGCAGCCTTTCCCGACAACACCGAGGTGAAGCCACACGAGATCGTCCCTGGAGAATACGTTTTTATCCGGAATTTCGACAGGAGGAGTCCGCTGGAGCCCCGTTGGCAGGAGCCGAAGCTTGTGTTATTAACAACAAGGACAGCAGTAAAAGTGGAGGGCCGCAAGGGCTGGCTCCACTCGAGTCATGTAAAAAGACACTATGGACTGCCGCCAAAGTCAGACTCCCAGCCCTGCCCCCTTCCAGAGACTGATACTAAACTCCCCCTGGTAGAGAAAACTCCTTCCCAGGAATTTCGCATGAAGTTGAGGTCTAGCAAGTCAGACAGTTTAATTGTTTAAGTCCTCCCCTAGGTGAATCGGTTAGACAAGTTCCTGACATGTACCCGCTAGACCCCAATAGAGAGAGAGATAGACAGAAACAGATCAAGAAACATGAATATTGTAAATCTCTCCGCAGTCACTGCAATGTGACATTATTGATTATGTTTTTTCTGAGTCTTATGATTATTGCTGCAAGCATATTGCTACACATGTACTTTCCTATTTTCACACGTGCACATTCTTCTTCAAATGACACTGTCGAGCATACTTTCAGTGAATTGCCCCCGCACGAGTTATCTTACCGACTTGCGCTGCGCAACAATACATTCATCAGTATGTTACATCATTTCCATCAGACCAGCAATGCTACCAATTGTTGGATATGTGGCCGACTCCCTCCTTATCAGAAGTACAAGGGAGTTCTGCCCCTCTTTCCGTACCCGTTTACACATAATGGTTCCTGTGGTGCATGGTTTAGTTTAATGAATTCTTTAGATTCTGATTCCGTAGTTTACCAAGGCAATTGGGTATGGGGAAATCTGAATACAGTTTTGCATAAAGTATGTTTCCCTGACAAGGAGGGTCTTCCCCAAAGGACAGGGACCGATCTAGAAAACGAAGTATATGGATTAGGTAATTTTACACTCAACCTCATGATTCTGAATGTCCAGTCTGAAGCCGAACCAGTCTTGCCCGCTATGTCAGTATTACCAGTCAAAGGTGAATTATGTGTCAGAAAGAATGGTTCAGTACACCTAGGTCATAGTCAATGTACCACTGTGATCAAATTCAGTGATAAAGGCAAGTCTACATTCAGAGCTTCCCGTCATTCCTATTTTATTTGTGGTCATACAGCATATATACGCTTACCTCTAGATTGGGATGGTACTTGTTACATTGCATTCCTTCTGCCACCTGTTTTCCTAGCTCCTCCTGATTATCATAGGGACTCCCATCTAGTACACATTAGACCCAAGAGAGATCTCCCGATTGTCGACTACACTGAAACGGCATGGGAGCAGTATACAGACTACAATAAAGGTTTCTTTCCCTATTTAGGTGCTATCTTTAATAGTAAACTGATACGTAAATTAACAAGAACCCTCGAAGCAGTAGTGAATGAAACTACTTCCGCCCTAGGTAACTTAACAGAGGAGCAGTCTGCTATGCGGATTGTTGTCCTTCAAAATCGTCTCGTTCTTGACGTCATCCTGGCCGATAGGGGCGGAGCTTGTAGAGTCATCGGATCGAGTTGTTGTGTTTTCATTCTAGAAAACGCACCCTCAGTATATAGAGCCATAACCCGTCTCCACAAGATTGCAAGTCAGATACACCAGAATCCAGGCACCTGGACTTGGTCCGGTTGGTTCTGGAGCGTGTTATCAGCCTGGGGATGGAAAGTCCTATCCTTCCTCGGAATAGCCCTTCTCATCGTATTCAGTTGTTGCCTATGTTTACAATGTGGGCCAGCGATTTGCGGCTTGTGTGCCACATCATGTATTCCCCATTCAAGTCCACGTTCAAAATCCCGCCAGAAAAAAGAAGAGCAAATGATGTTATATGAACAAATTGATGGATTAATGAAGATCGATATATCATGAAGGGTCCGTAGGGGACAAGGAGGGAATGAGGTAATATGAATTTTTATGGTCAATTGTGTCCCCTAACGTAGACCCCAACGGCTCCATGTACGTGCTTCAAGTACATGTATGTTCCCTCCACAACCCGCTATGAAGACGCAAATACATTTGCGTCCAACGTTAACATGTCCTCTTTCAGATCCACCATGAATGGGTCGAATATCCAGTTCCTAAGTATGCCGTGCCACCGTCTTTACATGGTGCACTTTCACGTTTTTCTGGCTCTGGCGAGCTAGGCCCTGATTTCTGCCATCGAGCCCTTTCTGCCTTCTGCCTCTGAAACGTGCAGCCTGGATCTGCATCCATGACCCTTACCCTACTCCCTGCGCGGCGAGCGGTGCCCGGCTCGGCCTGCTTGCCTGCCAAGACAATTCAGCCTTCAAGTTATCTGCTCCGCTCCTCGAAAATACATTCCTGTCTAGTGATATAGGTAAACATCTCCCCAGCTGCAGAGCAAAGGGCCCGGCCTTTCTGCCTCCGTGCAAGAAATTCATTGCTCCTGTTACCATGGTAGGCCCATGGCCCCTCGCATTTCACGTAGACACATATGCACGCACTAGCAGTCAGTATAGCATAGCCTCTGCCCGAGAGACCTTTCCTTCCAGATAATACAGTTCCTCAAACACAAGATATTAGATATGATTTGGGTTTAGGTTGTTCTGACACGCCAGACTTCTGTCTCCCTGTATAGTGCTAAATGTCAAGTCCCCTTCACGCTCCAGTTCCACGTCAATCACACGTCATGCTGCTGCGCGCGCATCTCTGCCATATATTTCTGCTGACACTACAGGATTCCTCTATGGATCCACCCATCTGTGACACTTTCGTGTGACGTTTCTAGCACGCACCTCCGTGTACGCCCTCGTGCACGCCTTCTGTTACGTACATGTGTTCTTATCTCTTTTCTCTCAGCTGTTACGCCTTCTGTACCCATCACCATTATATGCATTTACTATATATATTGTATTCTGTTAATAAAGCATTGTCTATCCCTTCCTGAACCTTCGTGGTGATGGAACATGATACCTGGTTCGAACCAATTCCATTTTATGGAATAAAACCCTTATAACCTCAGATGCCACGGACTCTGCCTCTCATTTCTGATTGAGTTATTCTTATTGAACTTTACCGCATAGAAATTCCGCATAGGTAAATCTTATTTACCACAGTCTAGCCCGGGACCAGGGTTCAATTCCCCCCCTTTGGCGGGTCTTGGGCTAAAAAAAAATCCACGGACCTGATAATTCTCGCCTCGGTGCCTATTCCAATCATGGAGTCCCACTGTGCAACTCTGGGCAATAGCTTGCTTAATCTCCACAACGGCCCAGTTTCAGGAAGATACTGTGTACATTTGTTTGAATGGATAAAAAGAAAATTTTTGGTTCTGTAGGGTTCATTATCATCATAGCAGTTATCGCTACAGTCACGTGGTTTGTGGAGGATAAAGCACCTGCTCGTGAGCTATATGTTGTTTCCACTCCAGTCCCTGATGAGCACTTTTTCTATACACTCCCATATCAAGAGTTGAAACATCGACAGTCATATCTGAATAACACTTTCATCCAGATCTTGCATCATACCCACGTTGCTACAAATGCTACAGATTGTTGGATGAGTGGGATGATGCCCGTGCATCAAAAGAAAGGGGGAACACAGTTTATACCTCTTCCTTTGTCTCATAATGGCTCTTGTAGAGCATGGTACACTTTGCTTTTTGCTACGAGAAAGCCTACAGTAGGAAGATTGCTTTTTAGGCTGAATAAAGAATGTCATCAAGATAAAGAAGGCTATCCACAAGCCAACGGAACTATATGTGAGTGGGAAGAGTATCGACCGGACAATGAATCGACACCTTATAGTTTTTACGACCACCAGAGACACTGTTGGACAAGAGAAGTTTGTGATCTCAGTGGCCCAAGCACAAGCAGATTTATGTGTACGGAGTGTAGGCCATATTCCTGTAGGTGTTAGTGATTGTATTGTTATATTGAACATTGATGGTCTCAATAATATACTTTAATCGCCTCTCATAATACTTATTTTGTTTGTGGGAACAAAGGCTATTATCGATTACCAGCCGGCTGGTCTGGAGTATGTTATGTATCGTTTTTATTACCACCTGTATTCCTGGCACCTGCATCATATCACAAAGACTTGAAATTATTGAATAATGTGACTGTAAATAGATTCAAACAAACTTTATCTGTAGATGACGTTGACCAGACTGATACTAGTCTGCAGCAATATATAGATTTCAACCTAGGATTATTTTTCTTTGTGGGAGCTGCTCTGAACAGCAGAAAGATACGAAGATTAACAAGAGTAGTTGAAGCTGTTACCAATGAAACTGCTGCAGCCCTTGGGAATCTTACTGAAGAGTTGCAAATTACTAGGATTGTTGCATTACTGAACCAAATGGTTCTAGATGTCATGTTAGCGGATAGAGGCGGAGCTTGTAGGATTATCGGAAGCAGTTGTTGCGTCTTTATCCCTGACCATACTCCTTCTGTGTATAAAGCCATTAACAAATTACATAAAATTGCAGCTGACATACATGTCGAAAAAGGATCTTGGACCTTCTCTGGGTGGTTTTGGACCTTGATTTTTACATGGGGTTGGAAGGTTCTCACTGGGCTATGTATAATTGTTGCCATATTATTCACGTGTTGTGTATGTATTCAATGTAGTCCAGTGATGTGTTCTTTATGCGTTTCTTTTTGTGTGCCTAATAAACAATCTATCGCAGAAGCTACCCATAAGAAAACTATAACCAGAGAGATAGCTGACATGATGAGCATCGACATAAACGATGAGTATTTAGATTATCCAAGGAAACCGAATGTCTTCAGCAAATGCTGAAAGGGTCGTCTGTTGTAAATAAAACAGCAATAGTATAAAGCATTCGCTGAAGACATGCTATCATGTCTTTGTTCTGGTTTTCCTGCCCGTACTTGAAATACGGCCAGACTCCATTTTGTTTTCTGGCGTCCATCTTATGTGTCATACATTGCCATGTGCTCGCCACGAGGCAAGTCCTACCTCACTGATTGTCACCCCTGAAGTCTGCCCAGCAACAGGCTATAAATAGTTCCTTGTGCGTCCAGCGCATGTTCAGTAGGAGTCACATCTGTTTCTGATTAGCGTAGATTGGAATGTGCATTTGGCGGGTCCCAAGAACCGTTAACTCCACCCATGTATCGATCATGTTTGAGAAATGTCTATATATGGTTGTAAATCATGCTTTGAGCTGTAACCACCCACTTATGAGCCGCTTCTTTATGTATAAAAGGGGACCGCATGTCTGAGTTCTTTGTGCTACCTTGTACAATCCTGTAGAGTGTTGTGTAGGCTGTAGTACCACCTTTAAAGGTTTATTAAACTATGTCTTTGTATTTCCAGTTTCCGTGCCAATTTCCTTTGTAGTCTGAAGACTCCGTGCACAGAAGGGCAAACCCTTTTGCTCTCACAGGCCTTGCTGAGGCCTGTACTCATCATCTTGACACAGTATCTTCAAGTAATGTCACAGAAGTTTACCAGTTGAGAGACTACTTTTCAATGTTTTCCAACTGATGCCAAATCAAGTTGAAAGCTTTGATTTTTGTTTTGTTAAGGCATGAATGACGATACTGTATTTGTGGTTTACTAAGTGAGCTTCCTCTGTTCCAATTCCAGCCCTGAAGTGTCAAAGTTGACTGTTCTCTGACAAAACATGTGTCGGCTGGCTGGTTTCTATGCTTACTAGCAATAAATGACACAAGACAATTTGTGGCGATCTTTTTCTTCCCAATTGTACCTAATATGAACGTACCCTGTTTTTGATCTCATGTGTGCACAGGTCCTTGGCTAAGGAGGTGGAGGAGGATAGGGCGGAGGAGGACGGAGCCCCGCCAGGAACCTTTGGATGTCAGAGTCAGCCGGGGCATGGAATAACAAGCTGCCATCAAACGGAAGATCAATCAGCCGCTGCCGGATATTTTCAGGGAACACACACGCTGTCCCGAAGCCAAGCATGGCGACGGAGGGCGACTGAGGAAGCCATGGCCCGGCCCAGCACTTCCGAGATGTCCAGAGCAGAGCGGAGAATAAATGCCGCTAGCTCCCGGCCATCCAGCGCATGATGCCGTAAATCCACCTGAACCGTCTCTTGGGAAGCAGGGGATCCCAAAGACTCAGCAGAGTACAACAAACAAGAAGAGGCCCTAGCCAACACACAAAGTATTAAGGGCCCGTAGGGCAGCGCTGGTCGAGGCGAACATGTTGCGCCCCCAAGAGTCCAACCAGCGGGCCTCCTGGGACAGCGGAGTCAACAGTGGCGGCAGGGAGGGAAAAGTAGTCCGCAAAGACCACAAAAGTGGACTGGAGGCAGAGGGGGGACGGAAAGACACGCCGGGTCACGCGGCACCGGGAAGTGCTGGTGCAAAAGGTGGTGAGGCACCGGATCCCCTGAGGCCTCCAAGCCCCCGTGAGGGAAGAAAGGAGCGAACCCTCAAAGGGAAGCAAGATCTCCCTCCCACCAGAGCCCAGGTAGAGAACCTTCAAAAGATGGTCCACCAGAAAGTGAGCAACCGGGTCACCCATGCGCAGAATGCCCACAGCGTGAGCAAATGCCGCACCCGCCTCCGTAGGGCTCGCGGTGGAGAAAGCAGCTACTTCGAGGGCGACGGCTGCAGACTAAGACGGCCGTCGTCGAAGGGCAAAGGTCAGACCTGGAAGTCGGGAGTAATCTAGGAATGGGGGACCTGCCGCTCCTCCTTGGAACACCTCGGCCTCGAAAACGGCAGGGAGCCGCCCTTCGAGTATGCCTGAGAAAAGGACACCACCCGGCGACCTGCCTCCGGGGAAGATGACACCAAAATGCAGCCAACCTCCAAAGAAGAGTGTGCGTCTTCAGATGAATATGCGACCCGGCCCCAGTGCAGAGCCGGAGAGTCCGCCTCCCGAGGCAGAATGCCGCCACCATCCGGCGCCGATGCTGATGCCGGAGAAGGCTCCTCGAACCCACACCACACCAGGGACTGGAGCGGGCCAGATCCAAAGTGGCCAATGGGCGGCGCCTGAACGGCGCCGGCTCAACCTCCGCCGAGGCAGCCGCCTGCGTGGAGGAACGAGAGGGACCAGGGGAATGACAAGTAACCCTCCGCCAGCCTCAGCCTAGCATGCATTGGAGGTGGCCCGGCGAACCATGCGGCGCCGCCAGAGCAGACTCAACCTCCGACTCGTCCTCCAACGAAGTAGACGCCTTCATGAAGGGGCTAGAAAGGTAAAGAGCAGGTCGAGGGGTCCTCATCCAGCCTCGACCCAGAGCGGGACAAGGAGGGTCCACCGAACCCTGTGGTGCCACCCGGTCCAGCAGGTGCTGGCACCGTGGCGGCGTCAGCGCAGCTATGGGCAAGGCCTTCGCCTGCCCAGAGGGCCCAGCAGGGCTCGGGGATGCGACCCGAGACCCGGCAACCACCCGCAACACCACAGGGATTCCCGTGGGAGTTTGGGGCGAGGCAGATGCACAGTGGTCTGAAGGAGGGACCCCCTGAAGTGCCGCACCCTGACCGTACCACATCCTTCAAGCCTGGATCATTACCAGTTGACGCCAGGGCCCTGCGCAAGGCTAGGGATCCGCTGACGCCCCAGGAGGCAAAGGAGGAAAAGCCAGCGAGGCCTGCAAAGCCGCCGCATAAGTCTCCATCTGGACTCTCGACGCTCAGTCACTGGGAAACTGTGGATAGGAGGTCGACATGCAGGGCCGCATCACCCGCAGAGAGCCCACGCCCACGGCAGGCCAAACACTAGCCCCCAGGGACAAACTGCGACACTTACCCACCAGGGAGCGACGCTCTCGCGACATCGGAGAAGGGCGAGGACGACGACAACTGCTGTATCTGAAGCAGTCTGCCGAGACTGATCGAGGAGAGGAAGCCGACCTTGAGAGGCGCTCTGAGAGTAGTTTCATGAGGCGCTCCCGCCGTGACTTCGGCTTCAACTGTTGGCACGCCTCACAGTTAGTGGTGCCGTGATCCTCTCCCAAACACCACATACAAATTTGGTGTGGGTCCGTCGCTGACATAAGACCACCACACAACGTGCAAGTCTTGAAGCCCGAAAGGCATTCGCACACTGTTCCACCAAAATTTAGACAATGGGGAAGAAAAAAGGGGACCCCAAACAGGCCTGTAACAGAGACCGGATCCGCGTTGCACGCGGAAAAAGAAAAACCGGACGTAGGCACGCTGGGGTGGGGCTTATGTGACCTCGCTGACATCACCTACATGGATGATGCCTGGGCAGAGTCACGTGAGGCCGCCCTGCCCCGGAGCGCAGGCATGTTGTAGCAAAAGGTTTCTGGATCCAGTCTCATGCCTTGGGATAATTTTACGTGAAGGAATCTCCAGCTAGTAATCTCTATCAGATATTGGCATTTTAATGCATTTTGTTTCACAATTATTGTCAAACAGCTCACTTGACAAAAAGGCATTAATTTTAAAAAGAGAAACAAAAGTAAACCCCATTTTCCAGGAACACAATCAACTATTTGTAGAAAGACAAACTGATATTTGACCTCAGTCTTTGAGCAGTTGGCAAATGTGTCAAGATAAAACATGATTTAAAGGAGTTTTAATTTCTCATTTTCTGAACAAAAAGAACACTTGTTTCTTCCAGCTTAAGTTTACTCGCCAGCAGGGTCAAGTATGTGCTAAAAATAGCTCAACCTGCTAAAATGGCACTCGCAATTGCGAGGGAGTGGATTTTGAGGCCTGATACTGGTGGTGAAGTGAATAAGGATTAGTTACTTACCTGTAATCCTAGTTCTCATCCAGGGGTATACTCATCAAAGTCATAAACTATGAATAATCCTCGCCCATGTGCGGGATCCCGGAGCATATAGAAAATACATATATATATATACACATATATTTATATACATATATGCATATGTGAAAACATACATGCAGCCTAAAATATTTCCAAACTGGCAAAGATGCTGAAAATTACATGGATTTGCCTAAACACAGCTGTACTATCCCAACCCCCAAGGAAGAAAGAGAGCAGTAAACATTTGCATACAACAATGCTTTATTGCCAGAGAAAAACCTGTAATTACAGGCATTTGCCAGTAGGCTGCAGTAGAGTATAAAGAGACAAAAGAAAGATGGACACCTTGCCTTTAAGGCATTAGAGTAGGGGTACTGTGCCTTTAAGACCTGAAGGCGACCCCCTGCTCCCCTGATGCACCACAGGAGGCAGTTGGGTCAGTTCCATAGGAGATCCATAGTAACATCTCATAACTTTACGATAATGCTCATCTGGGAAGGTGGGTGGATCGCTTATGACTGATGAGTATACCCCTGGATGAGAACTAGTATTACAGGTAAGTAACTAGTCCTTCTCATCCAGGGGATACTCATCAATAGTCATAATCTATGAATAGATTAGCAAGCCCATACCCAAAGTCTTGCGGACGAGCAAATATGCATACAGTAACATGAATCAACATCACATTAAAAATGCAGTTATGCAAATCAATTCCTCAAAGAGGCCTGTCCCACTTGGGCATTGGCCTGTGCATCTGAATCTAGGCAATAATGGCGGGTAAAGGTATGTACTGAACGCCATGTAGCCGCATTACAAATCTCAGAGATTGCAATATTACGAAGGAGAGCCGTAGTGGAAGCTTTCCCTCTAGTAGAGGGTGCATGAAGTCTACCCTGTAAAGCCTTATTAGCTAATTGGTAAGACAGAGCTATACAGGAGACGATCCATTGAGAAATCTATCTTTTAGACGCTGACATACCGGTATTAGTTGACCCATAATTCATGAAGAGCCGGTTAGAATTCCTAAGTGGAAGGGTTTTTGCCAGGTAAAATTTCAGAACCCTCCGGAGATCTAGAGAGTGTAAAGACCTCTCCGGGGGAGTGGTAGGCTGAGGAAAAAAAGTAGGCAGGGTGATAGACTGATTAATATGAAAGTCTGAGACTACCTTGGACAGGAAGCCTGGATGTGTCCTCAGTACCACCCTATTGGCATGAAACACTGTGTAAGGTTCCCTACAACACAGGGCCTGGATTTAGCTAACCCTACGGGCAGAGGTGATAGCCACCAAAAAGGCAGCTTTCCAGGTCAAGTGCTGCAAAGAAGCCTTATGGATAGACTAGAAGGGAGCACCCATCAATTTAGTGAGTACGTTGTTAAGCTCCCGGGGAGGGGGACCTCACTGGTAGAAAAACTTTCTTAAGCCCCTCCAAGAAATCTTTGACCACAGGCATAAGGAAGTAAGAGGTATGAGAAGGCGACTTCCTATAGGCTGTGATTGCCGCTAAGTGAACCCTGATGGAGGGGTACTTCAGGCCTGACCTTGCCAAATGTAATAGGTAGGGTAGAATCACCTGCTCCTGGCCGTGGTTAGGATCAAGAGAATTGTCAAGGCACCAAATGAAAAATCTCTTCCACTTGAAAGCATAAGACTTTCTAGTGGAGAGTCTGTTGGCCTCCTTAAGAATGTTCATGCAGTCTGCCGAAAGGTCTAGGTGGCCATATTGGATCACCTCAGGAGCCATACCATCAATCGAAGGGAAGGAAGATTGGGGTGAAACACCCTCCCCTCGTCCTTGGTCAACAAGTCTGGACGGCAAGGCAGTCTCCAGTGAGGGACCTCAGACAGCTGGAGGAGATCCGGGTACCACCACTGGCGTGGCCACTCTGGTGCTATCAGGATCATGCTGGAGTTGTCCTGTAGAACTTCTGAATCACTGCCGGGATCAGAGGCAGGAGAGGAAAAGCGTACAGCAATGTCTGCGACCAGCTGATCAAAAGTGCGTTCCTCCGTGAGCCCTGTTGGGGGAACCTGGATGCGAAGACGGTGCATTTTGCGTTTGCCTCGTCTGCGAACAGGTCTATATCTGGTAGGCCCCATTGCTGAAATACCTCCTGTGCGACTTCTTCGTTGAGCACCCAGTCGTGTGCTTCTATGAAGTATCTGCTTAGGCCGTCCGCCTGAACATTCAGGATACCTGGTAGGTGAACTGACTAATGGCTAGACCTCTTGCCAGGATGAAGTGCCAAATGGCTTGAGCTTACAGAGACAGAACTCGTGACCTGGTGCCTCCCTGCTTGTTCAGATAGAACATGGTTGTCGTTTTGTCCGGCTGAACTTGAATGTAGTTCATGCGCAGAGAAGGATAGAGGGATTTCAGAGCCAGATAGACGGCTCGGAGCTCCAAGTAGTTGATGTGGTAGATTCTCTCTACTTCGGACCAGAGACCTTGTACTTGAAGCTGGTCCATATGAGCACCCCAGCCGTGCATTGAGGCATCCGTGACCACTGTATGTGATGGAGGAGGTCGATGAAATGTGACTCCCAGCAGAAGGTGGGAACGTTTCATCCACCATCTGATAGAGTCTCTGGCACCTTGATGGAGAAAAACGCGGTCTTTCCAGTGGCCGGATCTCTGAGACCATTGATCCTCAAGAGCCTGCTGCAGAGGCCTCATGTGAAGGAGTGCATTTGGAACGATGGAGATGCACAAGGCCATCGACCCCAGGAGAGACGACACTTGCCTGGCTGTGGGACTGTGAGTGTCTAGCAGGAGACGACACTTCATGATCATGGATGACAACCTCTCCTCCGAAGGACACATGCTTGCCTGCACGGAGTCCAGGGAAGCATCCAGGTAGTGAATTTGTTGGAAAGGATTGAACACGGACTTCTTGAAGTTGACCTGCAACCCTAATGACTGCATCAGGTTGAGACAGAACAATAGATGGCTCTGAAGCAGAGCAGGCGTGGAGCTTTTTAGAAGCCAGTCGTCTAGGTAGGTAGGGATAGACAAAGCTCTTCCGCCTGCGAAGAAAAGCAGTCACCACCGCCATGCACTTGGAGAATGTCCGTGGGGCGCATTTGAGGCCGAATGGAAGCACTCGATACTGGTAATGATGATGTTCATCTAAAACCTGAGAAACTTTCGATGCTTTACTGAGACAGGTATATGAAAGTAAGCGTCCTGCAGGTCGATGGCAGGGCTAGCATACAGAATTTTTCTTCCTTGATAAACCTGTTCATCAGACGTAGGTCAAGGATAGGTCTGTACTCCTTGGCTAGTCCTCATTTTTGGACAATAAAGTAGCGAGGGTATACGCTTTGATTTTTTCGCATGGGAGGGACCTCCTTTATGGCTTTTTTTCTGAGAAGGGCAGAAACTTTGTCCTTCAGCAGTCGACTGTGGAATCAGAGAAGGTGCTTGAGTTGAGGAAATACCTGCGGAGGGGGGGACTTGAACCTCAGTAAGTAACCATGCTGCACAATACTCAACACCCATCTGTCCTTTATTATGGATCTCCACTCTTCCAGGTGACAAGCTACACTCCCTCCCACCGGAGTGGCGAACAGTTGAGGAGGAAGCAACAACTCAGGGCTTTGGAGGCTGCTTGGAGGTGGACTGCTGTTTGTGGTTATTCCCTCTGCCAGGTGGTCTCTGCTGGAACTGAGATCTTTGCTGTGTTTGGGATGACCACTGAGGGGTTTGAACCCTCTACTGGTACGATCGCTTGTCACCCTGACGGAAGCGCTTCTTAAACTCTTTACGCTTTTCAAAACCCATAGCTTTAACCATGTCCATTTCCGCTTTCATCTTAGTCATCTCGTCGTCAGCGTGAGATCCAAACAGAGATGTACCATTAAAAGGAAGGTTCAGTATCTTCTTTTGAGCATCCGACTTGAGGCCGAGCTAAGCCGAATGTCGAGAGCAGATTCCATGGGAGTATCCATGAGCTGCGAGGTCGGAAGCATCCGCCGCGGCACGGATGACCTGGTTGGCTACCAGCATTCCCTCCTGTAGGATTTCGGCAAAGTCCTGCCAGTCTTTCTTGGGAAGCTCCTCAGTGAAACGAGTGAGGGAGTCCCAGAGCAATCTGTCGCACCTCCAGAGCAAGGCAGAGGCACTGGCAACCTTCATATACAAAGCCGAAGTGTTGCATATTTTCCTCCAGTACGAATCCATCTGCTTACTATCCTTCTCCGGGGGTACCGATGATGAGGTGGAAGCAGAGTGGGATTTCATGACAGCCGCCACGATGACTGAATCAGCTGGTGGATCCATCCTGAGGAACAAGGGATCCTCTGCAGGGTATCAAAGATTACTGATGTGGGAGCCATCGGGGTACGCAGAGAGATGTTACGTTTCTTTGCCCCCCTACCCAGAACGTCCGTAAAGGTAGCGATATCATCTATGGGTGAGACTTGTGAAGGCGGTGTGGAGGAGAAGGTCGGAGAATAGTCCCGGACCGTTGATCTCATAGAAGAGGACCATGTCAGAGATCTTGTGCACCTTCTTTTATGGGGCCTGTCGTGATGACGGTTGTGCCGACCCCTGGATCTAGACCGATGTCTAGAAGGAGATCTTGGCCTGGGGGTGATCTTGGCCTGGTAGGTGCTCTCGACCTGGCAGAAGATCTTGACCTGGCGAGATTGTGGCCTCCGAGGAGACTTTAATGGTTTGACTGGAGTGCTTGTCCTTGGACCGGATGGGGAGTATGTGCAGGAGTAATCCGCGGCACGGACTACTGTGACCGCCCGATAGAGCACCCTGTGGTCAGCGAAGTGACACACTGCGTGATTTGTCCGCAGGTCTGGGGGAGACTTCTGGAGAAATCTCCACAATATTCAGCCCAGGCGATGATGATCGATCCCCTGAAGACCCTTTGGACCCAGGATCTGATTGCCCTGGTGACTCCACAACAACCGTGACTTCTATCGACGTTGAGTACTTTGACGTCGATGACGTTTGAGTGACCATTGGCGTTGAGCGAGGTCTCGATGATCTTGACATCGATCGTCCACGTCGTGGTGACCTCGACTGCAATCTTCGACGTAGAGTTGGTGACCTGGACGGCGATCTACCTCGACGTGATGCCGATGACAACCTTCCACAAAGTCGTGTCGACGCCGACCCTTCCTGGCGTCACCTCAAGATCGATCTCATCGACGTCGAACGGTGGGATCTGAACGATCCTCTCGACGGAGGCACGCCAGCCGGCGGCGATAAGGTAGCCGTCATTACTCTCAACGCTTACCCCTTCAAGGGTGGCGGAGAGTGTCTCGACGTCGATGGAGACTTGGACTTGCGAGCAGCCACAGACTTCGAGCCCAAAGTGTGGTGCCTCGACGCCGACTTACTTGGGTGCGGCGGAGACTCAACATCACAATTGTGTTCCTGAAAAGTGTCTGGGCCTCTTCGACTGTAACTCTTGTCCTTCCTTCCTCCTCCTGGGGGCAGGAGAAGTAGAATGTCGCAGTTTTTGGCCATGCTTGCTGGAAGACGACGTCCTGGGGCCTCCATGGCCACCCACCTGATGACTCTTGTCCTTCTCCAGCATGGCATGGAGTCTGATCCGTTCTCTGTCGCGAAGGGTCAGTCTAGAGAACTTCTGACAGTGGTAGCACTGGTCAGGGTTGTGTGCAGGTGGAAGGCACACAATACACACCGAGTGTGGGTCTGCCAGTGCCATCTTCTTGTCACAAGAAGGACATTTCCGGAATAAAGCAGGCATTCTGGCAGAGATTTTGAGTGGAATTCCACAAAAAACAAAGCAGACGCCTTAATAAATCAAAAATGTCAACTTTTTTGAGAAAAATTCACTTAACCAAACAGTTTCAGTCAAAAACTGAAGAGCTCAAGCTCCAGGATCCTCTCAGAAGGAGCTGGAAAAAAGAACTGACCCAACTGCCACCTGTGGTATATCATGGGACCAGGGGGTCGCATTCAGGTCTTAAAGGCACGGTACCCCTACTCTAATGCCTTAAAGTAAAGGTGTCAGTCTTTCTTTTGTTTCTTTATACTCTACCGCAGCCTACTGGCAAATGCCTGCAATTACAGGTTTTTCTATGGCAATAAAGCGTTGTTGTATGCAAATGTTTACTGCTCTCGTTCTTCCTCAGGGGTTGGGGGAGTACAGCTGTGTTTATGCAAATCTATGTAATTTTCAGCATCTTTGCAAGTTTGGTAATATTTTAGGCTGCATGTATATGTTTTCACATATGTATATACCAGTATGCATCTGTTCTTGGCATGTAGAGCTGCAGATTCGTACACTTTTGCATTAGATCGCCACCTGGTGTTGGGCTCGGATGATTGCATGTTGTCGTCGTCTTGGAAGAAGTCTTTTGTAGTCACGAGATAGGTGAGTCCTCCCTTGGACGATAATGCGCATGGGCATCTGCTCCATCCTTAGATTGTTTTTCGCCATGATGGGAAATGATGGAGTTAAAAGAAGTAAAGAAAAGAGATGTCCATGCGTATGCATCTAAATAAGATAATACTGGAACAGATACAGTTCCCAGGGAGGCGGGAGGGCGTGTACGAATCTGCAGCTCTACATGCCAAGAACAGATGCATATTGGTAAGTAGCATTTTACGTTCAAGGCATATGAGCTGCAGATCGTACACTTTTGCATTGATTGTGCAGCAGTGTCTCCCCTAGCGGTGGTCACCTGTATCTGTTGCAGTAGTTTGAAAGAGAGTTTTAAGGACAGCTTGGCCTACTGCAGCTTGCTGCTTGGCTTGCACATCAACACAAGAGTGTTTTGTGAAAGTATATATGGTAGACCATGTTGCTGCCTTGCATATGTCTTCTACGGGAATGTTCCCTAAGAAAGCCATAGAGGCTCCTAGTTTGCGTGTGCAATGCGCTCTAGGGGGAACTGTTAATGTACGTTTTGCTTTTTGGTAGCATATTTGTATGCATTTTACAATCCACCTTGCAATTCCCCCTTTAGAGATGGGGTTGCCCTTATGAGGTAGAGAGAAAGATACAAAATTGTTTTGTCTTGCGAAAAGATTTATTTCTATCTATATAGTAGAGAAGAGCTCTTTTAACATCAATGGTGTGTAAAGCTCTTTCAGCTACAGAGTCAGGGTTTTGAAAAAACACAGGTAACTCTACAGATTGGTTTAAATGGAAAGGAGTAATGACCTTTGGTAGGAATTTAGGATTAGGCCTTAGAACCACTTTATTACGATGTAGTTGTAAAAATGGTTCTTGTATTGTTAAAGCTTGTATCTCACTTACTCTTCTGAGAGAGGTAATGGCAATAAGAAAAGCTGTTTTCCATTTGAGAAATTGCAGTTCACATTTGTGTAGAGGCTTAAAAGGTGGTCCCCTGAGTCTTGTAAGAACAATGTTTAGGTTCCACACTGGTGAAGGTGGTAACCTAGGAGGAATTATTCTTTTTAATCCTTCCATAAATGCTTTAATAGCAGGTACTCTAAAAAAGAGGCAGATGTCTGTTCTGTAAATATGCTGCAATTGCTGCAAGGTGCAGGCGTATGGATGAATATGCCAAATTACATCGTTGTAAGTGTAAAAGGTAGCAAATGATATTCTGGATGGAAGCATCCAGGGGATCCATTTTATTATTGTTGCAATAAATGGCAAATCTCTTCCATTTAGCAGCATAACAAGCTCTGGTAGTAGGTCTCTGGCCTCTTTAATGATATTCATACAGTCTGGAGGTAGGTTAAGATAACCAAACTCTAAGATTTCAGGAGCCAGATCCAGTTGATGTGTGTCTGATTTCTCCATGGTTCTGCATTAGCAGGGATGGTGTTAGGCACAACTTTTGATGTGGAACTATAGAGAGCTCTAGCAGCGTGGTGAACCATGGTTGACGTGCCCATGTGTGAGCCACCAGGATTAATTTGAGACTGTTTCCTGAGCTTGCGTACTACTAATGGTATTAGTGGTAGTGGTGGAAAAGCGTACGCAAATTTGCCTGACCAATTCATCCATATCGCATTGCCCTTGGACAGCTGGTGTGGGAACCTGTCGGCGAAGGTTGGGTATTTTGCGTTTTCGTGTGTAGCAAACAGATCTATGTCTGGGTGACCCCACTTGTGAAAGAATGGTTGTAGAACTTGCTGATGTAGTTTTCATTCATGAATTTGTTGTGTCTGCCGATTCAACAGATCTGCTATCTGATTGTGAACTCCTGGAAGGTGTTCTGCTAACAGATATATGTTTTGTGGAATGGCCTATCTCCAGATGTTCTGTGCAAGCTGGGACAGTTGTAGAGAGTGTGTCCCCCTGTTTTTGTATATAATACATAGCTGTCATGTTGTCCGTTCGGATTAGGACAGCTTTGCCTTGTACTTGAACTTGGAAAGTTTTGAGTGCGAAGAATATTGCTAGCAGCTCTAGGTGGTTGATATGGAGCAGTCTTTGTTGAGTGTTCCATTGCCCCCGAGTTGTATAATGTAATAGATGGGCTCCCCATCCAGTGAGAGATGCGTCTGCTGTGAGTACTATTTGTGGAATAGGTCCGAGGACCTGCCGCCCTATTGTCAAGTTTATGGTGTTCCACCACTGTAGAGAGCGATATGTGAGGCTGTCTACCAACACCAGGTACTGTTAGTTGCCCTTGAGCCGGATTCCATTGTTGTGCTAGACATTCCTGTAATGGACGCATCTGCAGTCTTGCATATGGCACTATGAAGATGCAAGATGCCATCATGCCTATTAGTCTCATGAACACTCGGGCCTGCAGAGATTGTTGATGTTGGAAGACTGTGACTAAGGCTTGAATGCTCTGTATCCTTGCTGGACTGGGATACGCTAGAGCTGTAGACGTGTTTATTGTAGTCCCTAGATACTGATGTATGTGAGAGGGCTGCAGGTGTGACTTGGTGCAGTTGATTGTGAACCCCAAGTTATGCAACGTTTGAATTGTCTGATGTGTGTGTTGAACACACTGGTTTAATGACTTGGCTTTTATGAGCCAATCGTCTAGGTAAGGAAAGACATGTATTTGTTGTCTCCTGAGATGTGCTGCTACTACTGCTAGGCACTTTGTGAATAATCTTGGTGCTGTAGTAACCCCGAATGGAAGGACTTTGAACTGATAATGTTGTCCTTCCAGTACAAACCTTAGATACTTCCTTTGGGCACGATGCATAGGAATGTGAAAGTAGGCGTCCTTTAGGTTTAGTGTTGTAAGGAATCGCCTTGTTGCAGCAGTGGGAGCACTTGTTGCAAAGTGATCATATTGAAATGATCTGATAGAATGTAGTAATTGAGGGGCCTGAGGTCTAGAATTGGCCGTAGGGTACCGTCCTTCTTGGGTATTAGAAAGTACAGCGAATAAACCCCTGTTCCTTGGTGTTGAAAAGGAACTATTTATATTGCGTCCTTTCGAAGAAGTGATAGGACTTCTTGTTTGAGCAGAGTAAGGTGTTCTGCATACATTGGCCGCTGTCTGGGTGGTATGTGTGGAGGTGTTGCTGTAAGTTTCAGGAAGTAGCCATGCTGGATAATTTGTCTTACCCACTTGTCTGTTGTGATTGATTTCCAGACAGGTAGGAGCTGTGTTAATCTGCCCCCTACAGGAGTGGAATGCTGTTGGGGGAGCAGAGGAAAGTCACTGTTTTGTGGTGGAAGAGGTTCTATTATTGTTGTTACAACGACCTCTTCCCTTGTTGTGGTTTCCTCTATATCCTCCTCTAAAAAAGCCTTTGTTTGAGGATATTTGTGTGTTTGATTTGAAGAATGTTGTGTTGTCTGCTCCTGTTTGTTTGGAGCCTCCCCTATAAAAGGAGCAACAAAAGGAACTTTTAGTTTGTGTAGACTGTAAAGCTCCCATAGATTTGGCAGTGTCTGTATCCTTCATTTTCTCAAGTGTTGTGTCTACTTCTGAAACAAACAATTGGTTTTGATTAAATGGTTGATTTAAAATGGTAGTTTGTACTTCCTGTTTAAATCCTGAAATACGTAGCCACACAGGTCTTCTAAGTAGGACACTAGTATTTACAGCTCTTGACACAGTGTCTGCTACATCAAGTGCACACTTTATTGATGCATTTGAAATTAGCTTGCCTTCTTGTATAAGGTTGTTTGCCTGCACCCTATGTTAGTCAGATAGATGTTCTAGTAATTTCTCTAACTGATCATAGTGAGCCCTGTCATATCTTGAAAGGAGGGCTTGTGTGTTGGCTATGTGCCATATATTAGTAGCTTGCACGGCTATTCTTTTGCCTGAGGCATCAATTACTTTAGATTCTTTTATCCGGTGGGGCCCCCTCACCGGACGTCTGTGAATTTGCCCTTTTTCTAGCATTTGATATGACTAGTGAATCTAATGGTAGTTTTCCTTTAATGTAGGCTGGATCTGCTGGTGCAGGCCTATATTTTTTCTCAATTCTAGGATTTAAAATCCTCGTACGCACTGGGTCTTTAAATATCTCTGGTGCGTGTTTGATGACCCCTTTAATCCTAGGAAGAATTTGAACAGATCTCTGTGATTGCTCAAATGTGTCTAACAGAAAATCTTCCTCTGCCTCATCAGAATGCATAGACACCCCATGGTACATTGCAGCTCTGTTCAACAGGTGCCCAGAATTAATGTTATCTTCTGGGGAGAAGGTTTTGATGGGTATAACTGTGGGTCAGGAATATCTGGTGCATCCTGTGGGTCCCAGTCTGTATCATCTGTAGGGTATGGGTAGGCTGTCTGGAATTCGGTTAAAACCGACCCTCCCCGATAGTACCCTACTGGAGGAAACTCAGCTGACCCGGTTGAAACAGAATGTCACTGATTTTTCACATTTGTTGCACTGCTTGGCCACTTGAGGGAGCCAAAGCAGTAAAAAACATTCAAACTCCCCGCAAAACATTTCAGAGACGTCAGGAGATAATATCAACCAGTCAGGGAAGGACTTTGGTAATTGACTCAGGGTTAATAGGCGGGTCTTGTTGCGGGTGGCAGTTTGAGGAAAAATAACGTTTTTGGCTGCTTGTAAGCAATGGTACCCCCCTACTTAGCTCCCCCCGCAGTAATGAATCCTGGGACTTGACCTCAGTGATTCCCGGAAGCCAGGGAGCGCATCAGCGGGTGCCGGAGTGGATCCTAATTCAGCAGCCCGGAGAGTACTTCCCGCTGTGCAGCTTAACTAGCTGAGCCTTAATCGTGCCCAGCTGGTGTTACTGTATTCGGGAGTCCGAGCCAATGTTGCGATGGCCAGCCTTCAGGCAGGCCCATACCGTCCGAATTGCCACTCATTGCCCTCACTACGTCAAAGATAAAGTAAGTGCCTAGCCTGGAGTAATGTATCATTCCTAAGTTCTTGCTACTCATATAAATGTGTGTTTAGAGTTAGCGCACCACGTGGTCATGATGTCATCATACACACACACATACATTCCAAGGTCAATCCCCCAAGCACACACAAGTCCCCAGTGAGCTCATGAACTGTAGTATGTCCGATTGTGACTTGAATTCACAAGCCTGGCCCATCTCCCATGCTAACGAGTGTCTGAGTGCAGACCTGTGGCATGTCTGCTTCTCGGCCCTTCATGGGTCTGGCCCCTCTCTGGTGTCCCACTGAGGAGGGGGGGGCTCTGTGAGTGTGCACAGGAGACTCACTAACAGTGAAACACAAGCCTGCACTGCAGTGCACAGCTCATCTGTGGCCCTTCCTTGTGCTCCAAGTTGTGTGTGTTTGTTGTAGCTGAAGGTTGCTGGCCAGCAAGGCCTTCACCCCTCGGGGTGTGTGTGTGTGCCTGGCTCCTGTGCACACCGAGACCGGGAGCAGACATGCGCACTGCCAGCCATGGACACTGAGCAGTAGCACACGCCAGAGTGTGAAGCAGGACACACAAACACTCGAACCCAGTGCACTGGACGTGTTTTTGGTAGACAAGGACACGGCTGGGACTCCTGCCACTGTAGACAGATGTTACTGTATTTCTATTCAGGCAGCGCTAAGATTGAATTGTAACACTCCCCCCTGCCCCTTCCCCCTGACAGAGAAGGTGCAGGAACAAACGCCACCAGCACCCGTAGCGCCTCACGCCCGGCTGCCACAGCGCTTCCCAGAGGGAAACCTCGCAGGCACCTGACGCAGCTGTTTTCCACCAGTGTCCGATGAAATATTCATGGCTCTTGTGTTTTGATTGTTTCTAGAGAAAACAAGGGGGACCCTATAAGTGGCTGTGGACCAAGGGTTTAAGTCAATTTCAAAAGGACAGCGGTCCAAAGCAGTATCAAAGATATACAGTAATGATAACAAGACAAGCTGTGTTGAGATGCTATATATTTATCCAAGTCCAGCTGGAATGGAATTTATTTTCATAACGATAGTTGAATTGTTAGTGCATAAGCAACATTTCAAGAAATAGAGAGCACAATCCTGTGCTTTACCACAGAACAGAGAAAGTGAGGAATAAGGAATAGTTGTGAGGAAAGGAGATATCGCAGGCAAAAGGGAAGTGAGCAAGCTGGACACTTTTAAATCAGTTTTACAAGTGTTTTTCCAGAGTAGTACATACAGAAATTGGTACACATTGGTTTTACTGTATAACTACTATAAAAGGTCGACGTTTCGATCCCGCGCTCAAAGGTACAATGGGATCATCATCTGGACTGTACAAAATTACTATGCCTGGTAAAAACAATGATGCGCCTGTATGAAGAAGAAAAACAGGAAAAAGAAAAGGTTTTCAGATTTTTGGAAAGGAGTTCTATTCAAGTTTTTGAAGGAGAGAGAGTCAACAACGCTCAATACATAAAAGTATAACATTTCCTCGGAATTGCAGTGAGGTTCAAGTGGACTCTAAGTTGAACAATGTGGCAAGGGAAAAATCGAGCATCAATTGAATTGAAAACAATGTGGACATAGTTTGGTTACTTCGTACGGCGGCGTGCCGGATAGAGAGTTACCGCAATTAAGTGGCTAGTGGAGCGAGAGTTGGATGCATTAATCGAAGCGAGTCCATGAAGTGACTGGTGGCTACTGGATGCATTTGGACCCGGCGGGTGTGTGAAGGGGGTGAGATAAGTATGAAGGCGGTCGTGAAGAATTAACCATTTACCTCAATATTGAGGGGCGGCATGTTGGTGAGGAGACGCTTTGTGCTCTTGGTTCAGCCAGCTGTTGTGACCTCTAAGGTTCATTCGGTATATTCTGTAGGGAAGACCATCACAAATAAGAGGGCATAATGCCGAGTGGTGCTGGGCAATTAAAAGCCGGTAGTGAGGATTCAGGTGATTACCTTAAATAGAATTGATTATCCGTCCAAAATTGAGACAGGACTCCTGGGGCTCAGTTCGTCAGTTAATTATACCAGCATCCTCGGAGGGAGAGGATCGAACTGAGGGGAGAGAAAAAACCAGGGGATCAGGGGTGGTGCATTTGGGGTGAAACCTGCGAGTCACGGCTGAGACGTAAGGTACATACCAGGGTGGCTGTTAGGTAAGCAAACCATGCGTTGGAGGGTTTGGAGAACTCTATAGAAAGCCAACGGAACGCAACACCCTGCTTAGCTACCAGAGCAATCACCCCAGGGCACTCAAAGACTCCCTCCCATACTCCCAATTTTTAAGGATCAGACGGAACTGCTCCTCCAAAACAGATTATTTCAAAGAAGCAACCGTCTTGGCAAACAAACTTAAAAATCGCAGATATCCACGCCGACTGATAAAAACAGGAACCAAAAGAGCATGGAACTGTCCGTAAGAGGCCCTACTAACACTTAAAACTCGTGAGCAAATTCAAGAGGATAGCGTGTGTCACCACTTTTTCCCCAGTATCAAATAGAATTAGAAAATCCGTTCTAAAACACTGGCCTACCATAAATGCAGGCACCATCAAATTAGAAAGACCATTGTTCTCTTTTCGCAAAAGCAAAAATCTTAGCGACCATCTAGTCAGGGCCGCACTTCCTGGTCCCTCACCCAAATCAACTATTGAATCCACTTGGGGCCTCCCACCTGTAACCAGGCATGTAAAGTGTGGGGCCTGTAATGTTTGTGAATATATAATTGAAGCACGTGATTTCACTCATAATGGCACTACTGTTTCAATGAAATGTCTTACTAATTGTAACAGTAACAATGTTATTTATGCAATTCTTTGCCCATGCCTCAAAATGTATGTTGGTCAGACTTCCCAAAAGGCCAAGACCAGAATTTGCCAACACAGGAGTCGGATCAGATGCAGGACCCCTAATGCGCCTCTGGTGGAACATTTCTCCGAAGCACACCATACTGAGGATGGCATTAGATGGACAATTCTTAAAATGGTCAAATTACCGCAAAGAGGTGGAAACTTAGCCCAGCTGCTAAACAAAGAGGACCTGAAAAGTATAATCCAATTTGACACTATACGCACTGGGCTCAACAGAAGTGAAGATTGGACCACTTTGCTATGACCCAGCCTCATACTGACCCCTATTCAACATTGAACTTTAAATAACAGTTCCGTAGTCTGAACTCTTCCACTGAGACTGTTAATGATTATGTATTCCTGTTCCCGCATTAATGTCATTTTAATCGTCTGCTGTAACATTTTATGCATCGCAAGTCACGATATAGCACGCTATTTTCACTTCACTGCTGGCCACTATCACCACTCCAAGATGGCCGCTGCATCCAAACGTCCCCAGCACCACTCCCTTCGCTGTATTCCTTCCGCCCACCCGGTCACGTGACTCCGCCTCCCACTTGCGATAAGTTCTATGCGCCATCGTAGCACAACACCACCGGGCTATCAGCGCCAGCCAGCCGTGTACGCGTGGACATAGTTTCCCTCACGCCGGTAAGGCTTACTCCTCCGCTGCCGTATTTGCCCAGAGTGTTAACCCCTTTCCGGTTCCGTAATTGCCCTGATTCAATTCTCTCCGCAGCGGATCCAATTCTTATCCAGGACCGCTGGCTCCAACGCATGGTTTGCTTACCTAACAGCCACCCTGTTATGTACCTTAGGCCTCAGCCGTGACTTCCAAGTTTCACCCCAAATGCACCACCCCTGATCCCCTGGTTTTTTCTCTCCCCTCAGTTCGATCCACTCCCTCCGAGGATGCTGGTATAATTAACTGACGAACTGAGCCCCAGGAGTCCCGTCTCAATTTTGGACGGATAACCAATTCTATTTAAGGTAATCACCTGAATCCTCACTACCCGCTTTTAATTGCCCAGCACCACTAGGCATTATGCCCTCTTATTTGTGATGGTCTTCCCTACAGAATATACCGAGTGAACCTTAGAGGTCACAACAGCTGGCTGAACCAAGAGCATAAAGCGTCTCCTCACGAACACGCCACCCCTCAATATTGAGGTAAATGGTTAATTCTTCACGGCCACCTTCACGCTTATCTCACCCCCTTCACGCACCCGCCGGGTCCAAATACATCCAGTACCCACCAGTCACTTCACGGACTCGCTTCGATTCATGCATCCAACTCTCGCTCCACTAGCCACTTAATTGCGGTAACTCTCTATCCAGCACGCCGCCGTACGAAGTCACCAAACTATGTCCACATTGTTTTCAATTCAATTGATGCTCGATTTTTCCCTTGCCACATTGTTCAACTTAGAGTCCACTTGAACCTCACTGCGATTCCGAGGAAATGTTATACTTGTATGTATTGAGCGTTGTTGACTCTCTCTCCTACAAAAACTTGAATAGAACCCCTTTCCAAAAATCTGAAAACTTTTCTTTTTCCTGTTCTTCTTCTTCATACAGGCGCATCATTGTTTTTACCAGGCATAGTAATTTTGTACAGTCCTGATGATGATCCCATTGTACCCTTGAGCGCGGGATCGAAACGTCAACCTTTTATAGTAGTTATACAGTAAAACCAATGTGTACCAATTTCTGTATGTACTACTCTGGCGTAGCACTGATTTAAAAGTGTCCAGCTTGCTCACTTCTCTTTTGCCTGCGATATCTCCTTTCCTCACAACTATTCCTTATTCCTCACTTTCTCTGTTCTGCGGTAAAGCACAGGATTGTGCTATCTATTTCTTGAAATGTTGCTTATGCACTAACAATTCAACTATCGTTATGAAAATAAATTCCATGTCCGGCTGGACTTGGATAAATATATAGCAGCTCATGACGGCTTGTCTTGTTATCATTACTGTATATCTTTGAAACTGCTTTGGACCGCTGTCCTTTTGAACTTGTGTTTTGATTGAGCACTGTTTGCATGGAGCACATGGTGCAGGTGGTGGTGGGGGTGGGGTGGGGGTGGTGAGCTGCTCCACTCCAGCGCTATTTATAATTCATGTTTATTGTGATAGTGACATTGCTGCCAGCCTGTTTCCACACTCCCAGAGCTGGAGGGTGGGCCTTCCGCAGGTAGGGGGGGGGGGGGGGCCCGCCACAGGTGAGCACGGTGGTGGCCTTGGCGGTCTCTGCACCTGGCCCACACTCGTGTCCCGGGTTGTGCCAGCTAGATTCCAGGGAAAGCTGGGTGCTGTGGGCCAGAGCGGCCAGGCCAAGGGAACCAGGGGGAGCTGGGTGCTGAGGGCCAGAGAGGCCAGGCCGAGTGTACCAGGGGGAGCTGGGTGCTGTGGGCCAGACCGAGGGTACCAGGGGGAGATGGGTGCTGTGAGCCAGAGGGGCCAGCCCGGTGGTACCAGAGGGAGCTGGGTGCTGTGGGCCAGGCCGAGGGTACCAGCGGGAGCTGGGTGCTGTGGGCCAGGCCGAGGATACCAGGGGGAGCTGGGTGCTGTGGGCCAGAGAGGCCAGGCCGAGGGTACCAGGGGGAGCTGGGAGCTGTGGGCCAGAGACCAGGCCAAGGGTACCAGGGGAGCTGGGTGCTGTGGGCCAGAGAAACCAGGCTGATAGGGAGAGAGCCAGGCCCGCCCCATGGAGCATAGAGCGCGACCAAACCACACTGCCAACAACTAGAAAGAAGATGGAGAACAGAGAACCTTGAAAACTACAAGAATATTTTCAAAGCATCGTGAGACCAGGACTTTAGGTGGGATGAAGAAACTGAGGGGGTCTCTCATTGGGCGTGGCTGACGTAATTATGGGTGTGGCTTAAAAACACCCAAGCTAAAAATCAGTGCTTAGCATAGAGTGCCGCCCGACTTGTATTTTGCTGTTTGTTATTACATCCAGATACATAATGAAAGAAGTAACTATACAACTACTGCAAGCCAGGACTATTGGCTTTGTCAATGGTTGTTAGTGGCATAACATAAATAAGCAACAACTATGGCTTTGTTGTAAAAATACTGATAACGTTTAGTTCTTATAACAGATGTTGTGGCTTAATGGCAAGAGTTGCTGCATTTGGATCCCGGTGGAAGCAGGTTTGAGTCTGTGTGTCAGCTCAATATCCTTTCAGTCTGGAAAAATCCCTGTGCTTACTAAAAAATAAAATGAAAATGTCCTAGTGTGATGTAACTGGGCTCATGAAAAGCGTTCCAATACCTTCAGGGCGAATTCACGCTTTATAAATAAAGTTGCACTTTTTTTTTTTTTACAACAAAAACCTTAAACTGCTGTAGAGCTCACACTTTTTTTTTATCCTGAGGGGCAAAAAATTGAGAGACCGATAAGGACCGTCTCAATACCCCTCAAATCATGGAAGGACTTCCCGCATCACATCAGAGGTGTCACACCTTGTGCTCCTCAAGTTCCGCAGGAAGCAGAGGACCGGACTCTTTGAGTAAACGCACCAGGGAGACAGCCACCTACCCGCCTGCACAGCGCCTGGATACGCTCACGGGTGAATAGCACCATAACATAACAACATAACGTAACCTAGACCCCAGGGCCTGAACAAACGCACTTGGTTTAACAGAGCTTGCGGAGATGCAAAACGCGATCTATTATCCAGTTTAAAAGCAGGAAGCCCGAGGGAGGAGATCACTGCCAGAAGGAAGGCCTATAAAACACTCACAGCTAACGCTAAGATAGAATGGGATGTACAGCATTGGGAGAATCTATCGCAGTCTCTAGCAACAAGAGACTCCCGTAGATTCTGGAGAATAATCAATCATGAGTGTGGGGATTTACCCACCGCAATCGAACCCAATATTGCTGCAAATGTTTGGCAAAAACATTTCCAGCAACTGTACTCCATAGAGAAGGAGGACACAGAAGCAGAAATGCCAATAACACCTCTTAGATAGACTTCTGATCCCTTCACTATAATTGACATTAGGAAGGCAATAGCAGGACTTACCCCTGGAAAGGCACCGGGCTTGGATGGGGTGCCAGGCGACCTATTTAAACATGAACCAGGAATTTGGACACCTTACCTTATGGTTTTATTCACTGCAGTGCTGGGAGGGATGAAAATATCAGATACTTGGCTGGGAGCGGAGGTGGTCCCGATATTCAAAAAGGGGTCGCCTCTGCTCCCAGCCAACTATCACCCAATCAGCCTCATTGATGTGTCCCAAAAACTGTTTGGTAGATTAGTTCTTGATAGGTTGTTAGGTTGGATGGAGGAGATGGACATTCTGAGCCCCCTCCAGGCGGGTTTTAGAAAAGGAGTTTCAACAGTCGACCAAATATTAAGACTGAATATCATATATTGGAAGACTGTGCTTTCAGAAGGTGGGACTTTGTATGCAGTCTTTGTGGACCTCCGCGCCGCCTTCGATTTAGTTCCTAGAGCTAAATTGTGGGAGGTGCTTGCGGAATTGGGCATCCCAGGAGATATTCTCCAGGTGTTAGTCAGGCTCCATACCAACAATTATGCCCGGTCAGATATGGAAAGGGCGGCAGATTGACAGACAAATTCCCCGTGCGCAGAGGGGTAAGGCAGGGCTGCGTTTTTGCGCCAACCCTGTTTTGCTTATTTGTGAACGGGGTGATAGAGCATCTGAATGGGATCCCTAACACCGATGCGCCACAATTGAACGGCAGCAGGGTGCCTGCGATTATGTTCGCGGACGGCACCCTGCTGCTCTCAAAATCACCAATGGGGCTGCAGAGGGTTCTGAATGGGTTTCTGGGGTTTTGTAACGCAAGGGGTCTAGAAATAAACCCTTCGAAAACTAAATTTATGATCCTTAATCCCAGACCCAAAAGCTGCGTTAATCCCTATCTAGGAACCACATCCCTAGAAAGAGTACACGAAATAGAATATCTCGGTATACTCTTAACTGCAACCTGACTTGGCTGCCACACAAAATAAAAGCAACCACAAAACTAGCCCAGAGGGCAGGTGCCATCACAAGAATTGCCAAAAAATCCCCACTCCGTCCATTGGCACCCGCCATTCACATCTACAAAGCCCAAGCCCGGGGGGCATCACTTATGGAGGCGAGCTATGGGGACATATACCATTGCACACCATACAGGTTGCAGAAAATAATTTTATAAGACAATTGGCTGCACGTCCCCCGAGTACTCCATTACTTCCCCTAAGAATGGATCTGGCATTGCGCCCAATCACGGAGGAATTGGGTCTTAAACCACTGACCTACTGGAGGCGTCTGTGGAGTAGTCAAGAACTTGTACACTACAGAAATGAACTCCAGGAATTATTGAGAACAACCTTTGCTACTAAAATCCTGTGGTTAAAGTACATTAAGAACATGTGTACACTTCTCGGAGTCCCAGAGTTATGGTCCAACCCGGAAGCAGAGGCTGTAAGGCTTTCCAGAAAGGATCTCTCAAACCTGTTTTATAGCGTCATGCTCCAGAAAACTATGAATTCCATACGGGAAGGATCCCTTACTGACAATTTTATTAAAATAAAAGACTCTATAGTCCTGAATATGTACTAGACACTATGATGCCTGTGTCCGTTCGGAAGATTTTCATGCAATGGAGATACGGCTCCCTTCCACTGAGGTCTATTACAAAATCCTGGGTTGGCAACTTGGAAACAGGAGAGTGTCCAGCATGCAAGTATAATCTCGAAAGCGATCTCCATGTGGTCCTGTTCTGCAGTGCTTATAGCAGAATCAGAAAATACTGGCTGGTCCCTTACCTGAGGAACTTGGGTTTCCGCACCTATGCCCCGGCTTATAGAGTCCTAAAGACAGACTTATCGCCACCAACCGTGTTCGCAATGACGAAATTCTTGACGGCAATGTGGCGCTTACGTGCAATAATTCTTAGGAACTCTAAAGCCCCATGAATATTTTCCTCTTTTTTAAATTACAATGCTCTTTCAGATAATTTCTCTTAAAATATTTTTATATAATGTTTTTTATTGATGTAATTTGTTTTTATTTCTTTTATGATCTTTCACGATCGAAATAAAGATTGTTTGAATTGAATTGAATTGGAATGTAATGTAACGTGGGGAGAGGATGTAGATTTATGGCTAGAGCCGTTGACCTGGAAGCTGGGGAACCGGGTTTGAGTCTCGACAGGGACGCGCAACAACATCCTGTGATTCTGGGCAAATCACTTAATCTCCCTGTGCCTAACAAAAATGAATTTGTCCTTGCGTAATGAAACTGGTGCTCGTGTAAAGCGCTCTGATACCCGATGTCTCGAGTCTAGTATGCGCTATATAAAACTCAAAAAAATCATTGAGCTGAAACGCTGCACTGTGTCTGCTCACTGTGCTACTTTTCAGTGTTTCTCAGTCACAATAATCTTGTTTTAAGGCCCGGGTCCAACATCAACTTTACTTGCAGCGCACCACCGAGCCAGAGCGTTACGTAGTCAGAGTCTTGCTCTGTGACACAGGCAGGTAGCGGCATAGCTCGGGGTAATGATTTTTATTGGGGTGTACGCTGCTCAACCAGTCTTTTTGAATCCATTGAAGGCTGTCTGGAGAGTTTTCAGTTTGAGTGGGGACAGAGGCGCAACTAGAGCCAAATTTCGGCGGGGGGGGGGGGAGGGGGGGGGGCTAAGAAAACATTTCGGGGGGGGGGGGGTCTGAATCTTTAAGCAATAGTCGGCGTGGAGCTGCAGGGGCTCTTAGAAGCGGTGAAACAACAACAAAGCCTCATTATGGTCTTTTAAAGACCTGTTAAGTACTCGGTGCAGCTGTGTGTGAGCCTATGATGCTGACTCATCCCGGGCTCACACACACGAGGGTGGGGGGGAGCTGGAGCCCTTGAAGTCTAATGGGTGTTGCGCGAATGAGTGGGGATATATCTATCTGCATGCAGCCAAGAGTTTCGCACTTCATTATCAGGGAAAGGCTGGATGCTCTGCCGACTCCATGTTGTTGTCAGAAGTGTTCAACTCTTATTTTTGTGCGTAATATTGCCCCCTGAAGAATTCCTATGTGGCTAGTTACGTTGCTGGGTTTTGAGACGACTTAATCGAAGTTAGGCAGATGACATACCGGTACCAACATTCCTTTAACATACCGGTCACCTATACATTGTATTTGCCAAAGATCACTCATGCCCTGTGAGCAGACGCACCCACACCTTTCAGTACAAAACACTTTTTGATGTATGAAACTAGAGAGAATGAAAATGTATTAAAAACTGCTAATTATTAATGCAGCAGATGCTAAATTATGACATTATGTTTTGCATGTGGGGCTTTTATGTTAAACATCAAAAACACACAGGGCCCCATTTGAGAGGTGCACACAGAGGCGGCCATTGCTCCAATCGCTCCTTTGGCGAGAAGGAAATATGCCCCCCTTGCTGGTGAAAAAATGCGACAGGTCAGCGCCAGCAGAGGGTTAGGGGTAGATGGGAGGGCAAGGTATTGGGCAAATAGGTGCTAAAATACATTGTTTGCAGCACGTGAAGAATAGTTGAAAGTACTTTAAACGGAATCACTCGAAACAAGGTAGGGGGCGTTGCTGGTTGTAGCACCTTTATGCACATAGTTCTTTTCACTCTTCTGAAGATTGGCACCTTGGTCCAGCTCACCTATGCCATGCCAAAAGCTAGCCCTGGGACCAAAAGTGAAAAATTGTTCAGAGATGATTTCTGCGCCTATCTTTTCACTTTGTGCGTGTTTCATGAGGAATGGGAATAGTTTTCACTGATTGATGACTTTTGCACACGCTTGTCACCCTAGGTATTACCGCTAGGAAATTGTGCCAAAAGAAGAATGCTCTGGGAGAGGCAAAAAGACTGTTCTCATACATTATTCACCTTTCTCAATTAAGGATTACTGGGGTGTCAAAACTGGCCTGCTATGGTGTGCAAACAGTATTACCACCATTAGTACCTTCAAACTAGGATCAAAGCTGCAGACTTGGTTCGCTTTATGTTACTGCACCAGAATGGTACACTTGATAAACGTGGTTTACAAAAAAGGAAATCCCAGCAATGGATACAGGTTTAGTGAAAAAGTAACTATGTGAATGCCTTCAATGTAAAATATGTTCGTGCCAGAGTGATGCAGGTTCTGAATGGTAGTGCTACATGCCTATTATTATAGCAAGTAAGAAAAAGATGGCATGGGCATTCAGAATGCAAGCTACTGAAAGAGGCCAAACATGGGATGGGCATGCACAGTGCTTTTCATTGTTACCTGGGGGTGATCATTCAAAAGAGAGCAAGAGCAAGAAAAATTAATTATTATATCATGCAGTGGAAGTGATTTTCCTGTGGAGAGACCAACAAATGCATTAGCCTTGACGCCACACTATTCTTTTCACTTCAAATGTTTTTCTCCATCAGCCATTAAATGATAATAGAACGTGAAGCCTAAATCTTTCTAGAATAAGTTATGCATGAATCCCTGTCAGCCTAGCTCTCTATGGGGATGTATTGCTTCTAGAAACATGAAATGTGGCAGTAGATAAAAGGCACCTAGTCCCACTTTGGCAGCTAATTTTCAGCCTCTACTTCACAGAGGTTCTGAGATTTAAATTTGCGTTCGTAATACTATTGCAGTCAAATGTATTAATGCAAATTAGAAAATGGGAATTTTGGGAGCTACATTGAAAACAATGGAGTGCTCTGGGCTTATATTGGCTGGTATAAGCCTGGAGCTAGAACATTCCAATGTTTATTTGTTCATAGCTCTGGCTGTGAACAAAGGGTTCAGGGAGCCTGAGGGGATTCCAATCCCCTCACGCTCCCAAAAGGCTTTGTTTTTTTGTTAGAACATTCTATCCTCTAGTGACAGAATGTTCTAATAGCCTTATAGCCATTTGTAGATGGACTATACCACTATTAAAGTCCCTCTCCCTTGTTAAAGGCCCTTGCCTTCGGCTCTGGGCCTTGAACGCTGGAGAGGGCCTTTAATAGCCGGTATAGCCCTCTACGGTAGGCTATAAGGCTATATTAGCTTTGTAGTAATTCAATTTACTGCTTTCTAAGACTCCTATAAGAGTCTTGAATATGTATTTGTGTTCACGTTTTGTCAAGCACTGTATTACCAGAAGGCACCATGGTCCTAGAAGGTTAAAAAAAAGGTGCTACTCTTAACAAGATAAAGCAAGGTCTTTTGTCCTTTAGGAAAGTTCAGAAACTTGGTCTCACACCAGTGGACCACATATACACAGTATGTATACTGTCATTATACCATGATCTATCAGTGCAGAAAGCAAGCAATAATAAAAGCAAACAATCCATAAACACCGGAAAAACACTTTCTGTTGTTTTTAATGGTGGCAAAATGTGTAACCACTGATAACCACCGTTTTTTTAAGGTATTTAAATCACTGGAAAACACTGAAAAAAACACCATAATTTACAAAAAATAGAAACTGAAAACAGGAAAGCCTAGGTATGGGAAAGGCTCATCTGGGTCTATCCCTCGACAAACTATACTCATCATTTTGAGGTGAGTGTGGAGACAGAAAAGGAGAATTTGCAGGAGAAATCAGTGGTGAATTATTAAGAGGAACAGGAGATGAAGGAGGAGGAAATCAAGGAGGAGGAAGTATAGGAGAAGAATGGTGCATAGGAGATGTGGCAGAGTCCTTCTTGGCAGGTACTACAGGTGTTGGTGTTGTATCTGCCTTCCTCTTCTTGTGAGGTGTAGTGGATACAGCACCTGTCTTTGGGTCAATGTAGATCTTCTTTTGCAGAGGATCAGGATGGAAAAGTTCTTGTTGTGGAACCTTTGTCGGCGCAGATTTCTTCGTGTCCGAACGAAGTTGCTGTTTGTCTTTCACCTTAGAAGGTGTTACAGTGTCCTTTGGCATAGTTTTCGGCATCGATGGTGTTGTTTTCCGTGCCGTAGACTGTTTCGAATGCTTGGGCGCATCGGAATCAGGCCTTATCGGTTTCAAAGACAATGGCTTCGGAGACTAAGCTGGCCTGGTGAGCTTCGAGGCGTCGGACGCTGGTTTCGTACCTTTGTATTTAGAAGTCGACAGTTTCGGGGCAGATACTACTTTCGGTTTTGGTGCCGATGGAGCTGGTGGGATCGGCACGTGCAGCTTGCTCGGTAAGGAGCTGCCAGAAGGCTTTTGTATTTTCTTCAGAGCCGGGCTCAATGGCGGGGCTTTAGAAGTGTCTTTTTGGTCGCGATTGGGCCCAAGAGGCGGAGCGTTGACCTTTGCCTTTGGTTTGGGTGCTGTATGTGGTACAGGGGCAGTAGTACTCACGCACTGACCCGATGGTATGGAGTCATCTCCCTCCGATACGATCTCGAGATCATCTGAATCTTCTTCTGGAACAAGCGGAACCTCCTCGTCGAAGATATCCACTGGTTCCGGAGCTGATCTCTGCATTTCGCGTCGACGGGCCCTCCGATCACGAATGCTTTTCTTGGATCGAAAGGACACGCAGGCTGTACAGCTGGATTCGTCGTGTTCTGGCGACAAGCACAGATTACATACCCTGTGTTTGTCACTACGTGGAAACTTTGCTCCACACCCAGGGCATTTTTTGAATGGCGTCCTTTCCATGAGGTGTAGGCCTCATGGCGTGGATAGGCCCAACAGCCCTTGTTGACGACCGGAATCGGGCTGATGGAGTCGAAACGATGTTATTCGATATGGAAGGTAGTCAGGTAAAGTTTTGATAAGTTTTTGCGCTTCGAAGTACTTGAAAAGTATATCTGTAGCCAGAGCGGAAAAAGTTCATCCGAACCCAGTGGCGGAAAAAAACAATCTAAGGATGGAGCAGATGCCCATGCGCACCATCGTCCAACGGAGGAGTCACCGATCTCGTGACTACAAAAGACTTCTTCCAAGACGACTGTCGTAATTGGCCCGTTCGGATTAGCGATTAGCTGAACCTACACGTTGTCCTCCTTAACTTGGCAATATACGATAAACGCCATTTTGAATGTTGCAGCGGCCATCTTAGACCATGAGCGGCCTCGTGGCCGACGTGCCCTTTAGTCCTTTGTCCGTTCCACTGACCACTCTTGTCTGCCCAGCAACAGGCTATTTTTAGCCCTGGTCAAGCCACACATGCGCAGTTCCCACTGACCCGTAAGCCTTCAGGAATGTGCCGCTAACTGACCAGTGGGTTTGAAACCCTCCAATGAGCTGGCAGTATTCCAAAAGATGACCATATATGTCCCTAAAATGTGTCTTAACTTGTGCCGCCTATCTTTTATTGCCCCAAAATTGTATATAAACGGGGTCACACCGGTGTTCGGTGTGATACCTCTTGCATTACCGAAGGGTGCTGTTTGAGTGTACCACCACCCCATGGGGTCTTAATAAACTTGTTCTTTGCATTTTACAGTTTCCGTGCCAACAGTTCTTGTGTGTAAGTGGGTAATCTCTGGAGCGTGTAGGCCTTGGGAACCCCGAAATACTTCAATTGGCGACCACGAAGGGACTCATCGGCGACTCAGATGCCCGAAGGAGAGGTCGTGACGAAGGCTTGGAAACTCGCCATGGGCGCGCGCTGCCACGAGTGACCCGAGTCTTGGCTGCCACGGTGTTTTTTCCTTTCCTTCCGATCTGACCTTCCAGGTGGCGCCGGTCTCCGACTGAGTCTTTGAAGTGTCTGCATCGCTGCGAAAGTGCCGTTTGGCTGATTTGGCTTATAAGACCTTGGCAGTTGGAACCTGGACATTTGAGAATTTGGTAAGCTTTGTGTTCGGTAAGGTAGTCTTCGGACGCTTACTGAAGTTCTGCGATTTGTGTTCGGTAAGGTAGTCTTCGGACGCTTACTGAAGTTCTGTGATTTGTGATCGGTGAGGTAGTCTTCGGACGCTTGCCGAGTCCTATGATCTTTGATTTGAGTTAGCTAACATTGTGAATTTGTGATCTTTGAACTTATATGTGTAGTGCACTTCACATAGGCAGGCATGTAGAGATGTTTCTCTAACTTTGTTTTTTTCCTTTGAGCGGCACAATCGTGTGGAGAACTGTAAGTGCCATTTAGTCCGGTGTCACGCTTTCGTGATACTTTTTGAACATGCCTGTTTTCAGCACACTCCGAGGAATGTGTTGTCTTGGAGAAGGTACCTCAATTAGGTTAGCGGAATCACAGCCGGCTCCCCCAGAAGGAACTCCAAATAGGGACATGTACGTAAAGTTTGGCCTTCCCCCTATTATGTACAGTAAATTATGGCATAAGTACACCAAGGCCGATCCTGAATTGCAATGGCCCCTACACGGGTCGTACGATTTGAGTAAAATACAATTTGTAGAGCAATGTATGTTTCAACGCAGGTCTAGACAAAACATGTTTGATTGTGTGCGAATGTGGGAGAAAGCGGCGCGTGAGCGAATGAAGCGTGAGGTTGCCTTGGCGGACAAAGAGCAGCGCAAGGCTGCTCGGGATAAGGCTTTACAGCTTGAGGAAAAGGAGGCTCAGGAGAAGAAAGAAAGGGAGGAACGGGAACGTAATTTGCAAACGACTGGTCAATTTCCTATTCGCCGACCGCTTTATCCTGTCCTTAATAATGAAATTGATGATTTTTCTTTGTTAGATCGGTCACCGCCTCCGTACGTTTCGCCGACGGCTCCGGCTGCGGACCTTGAGGATGATGGACAGGATCAGTCGAGCCAGAAGGGGGTATCGGCTCTCAGGTTTACTGCGGATAGGTCCGCTCATTTACGCAGTTGGGCTCGTAAAGTGAATAAGCATTGTGTTACTCAGGAGCAGTTGTTAACGGAAAAGAAAGGGTGGTCGGATCTTGAATTAATGTATTTTCTGTCCAGTCTGGCGGATGAAGTTGTAAACGCATATCGTGAACTTTCTGATACGCTTGAGCCTAAAGTGTTGTCGGTGTATCGTGAGAATTTAGCTAAAGGTGATTTTGATCTTTCAGATGTTGATGACCTGTTCAAGCAATTGATCAAGCTGCGGGATGAGACAACCCATTTGCGACAGGAACGGAAAAGGAGGCAAAAGGAGTCCGAATTGGAGAATAATGGGCAGGCTAAAGAGTGTTCTCTCCGTGGTTCAGATAAGGGTTCTGCGTTGCATGTTATGCCTATGCGTGAAGCTGCGCCTTTGTATGTTCCACCAAAAGGGGAAGGTACGGATGATGATAAGTTGTCGAAGGATGCGAAAGGGTATTTTGTGTATAATTGGGTATATACGCCATGGAATAGAGCAGATGTCATGGCATTGAAAAATTCTTTACCTGATCTTCGGAAGAATCCGGCGGCATTTTATGAAGGGGTGGAGGGGGCTATATCGTCTTGTGTGATGACTCTTGTAGATATAGATTTGTTTTTTGGGCTAATTTTACCACCTGATATGTGGAGGCAAATTCGTAAAACCAATGATGAAACGATTTTGGGGGGGACATGGAAAGAAATAAATGCTGCAGATTTAGATAGGGAACCAGCATGTAAGCCTTGTCAGCTAATCCTAGATCTCCCGGCAGCTATCTTGCATAAATTAAAAACGCTTGTTCCCTCCAAAAAGATTGATTGGACCATGTTAACGTCGTGCAAACAGAAACCCGATGAAACGGTTTCAGATTTCTTCACGCGCTTCGAGGAGGCCTTTCATGATTACAGTGGTCAATCTTTAACAGACGATACGGGTCGGCATTTGTTTGTAGATAAGTATGTGGCTAATCTCCTACCAGAGATTGCAAAGCGATTGAAGTCGAGGGAAAGTTCCTGGGCCACGGCGACCCCTGCGTCCTTGTTAACTATGGCTCAGTATTATGAGCGGCAGGAAGTGGAGGCTAAAGAAAGTGTAGAGAAGAAGGCGAAGGAATTGAAAACGAAGGTGATGTTGGCACAGGTTCGGGGAACACAGGGTAGAGGGAGTGATAGAGGTAGACGAGGTGGTGGAAACGCATCGTATGGTCGTACGGATATTGCGGAGGATCAGTGTGCCTATTGTAAGGAGTTTGGGCATTGGGCCGAAGATTGTCCGGTACTTCGTGAACAGCATAGTCAGCGTGGTCGAGGCAGTGGAAGGTCAAGAGGAGGTTATACTGGAATGAGAGGGGGTGGAGGTGATCGTAGACAGGTTGAGGAGAGGGGCCGTGGCCAGGACGAACAAAATACGTTTGATAGACGGAATCAATATCAGATTTCGGAAGGAGAGAATGTGGAACATCAGGATTATGTGCATGCATAGGATTGCGTAGGATGGGGTAAGGAATCAGTTGAAGTGCCAGTAGATCAGCAAGGTCCATATGTAACAGCGGGTATTTTGGGTTCTACTGATCAATTTCTAGTCGACACAGGAGCTACTCGTAGCGCTCTGTCGAAAAACTTGGTTCCAAGGGCTCCCCTGTCTAGCGAAATGATTACGTGTGTAGGGTTTGATGGCACACCCTCCCCCAGCCCATTGTCCAAGCCCCTTGCACTATGCATTGACAAATACTTTAGTTTTGGGCAATTTTTGTTATCACCCCATACCCCAGACAATATTCTGGGCATTGCTTTGCTTAAATATTTCCGAGCGACAATACTCTGCGCCCCAGAGGGAGTGCGGGTTATCCTGAACGACAACTACCCTGACCCTGATGATTGCCCTGACCCTGACAGATTTTATGCCATTTTAGATATCCCTGCTTTGGCCTCTCTGCCGCACACGTTGTGGGCGACATCAGATACGGATGTGGGAGAGATGCGCATTCCACCAATACACATTACTGTTAAGGAGGGGGCCCCTCTACCACGAGTGCCACTGTATAAGATCTCGAAGGATGGTGAAATTGCACTGACAAATATTGTTCAGGATTTGATTTCTGCAGGGGTAGTGGAGGAGGTCCCTTATAATGTTTGTAACAGCCCTATTCTACCGATTCTTAAGAGAGACTCAGATGGCAAGATCTACCGATTTATTATTGATTTGCGTGAAATAAACAAAATTGTCATTCCCCAATACCCAGTGGTGTCCGATATCACGACTTTGCTTACTTTGGTTCCACCGACGGCCACCCCTTTTAGTGTTATTGACTTAAAGAATGCGTTCTTTTCTATCCCTGTTCACCCAGATAGTAGATATCTGTTTGGTTTTACGCTCAATAATAAATCGTATAGATTTTGTCGTGTTCCCCAAGGATATACTGAAAGCCCTAGTATCTACAGCCAGGCTTTGAAACGACAACTAGATTCCTTTAAATTGCAGTCTGGCGTTGCGCTCATCCAGTACGTGGATGACCTTTTGCTCGCCGCCGACTCCTATGCACAATGTGAACAGAGTACGCTTGCATTGCTTTCCTTTTTGGCACAAAACAATCACAAGGTTTCCAAGAAAAAGCTTCAATACTGTAGACCCCAGGTGACCTACCTCGGTCATCTGTTGTCTAAGGAGGGGCGGGCATTAACATCTGATCGAATTCAAGCGATTCTAGACACACCAGTCCCCCGCACGCAGAGAGATGTGCGTGCCTTTATAGGGTTGACATCCTTTTGTAGACAATGGATCATGGGTTTTTCACATATCATAAAACCTTTGCTAGCATTATTGTCCAAAACTACACCGATGCCTCTTGAGTGGACAGACGAATGTCAGAAAGCCTTTGAACAGTTGAGACAGGCCCTTTGTTCCGCACCCGTGTTAGGAACACCAGACTACACGAAACTTTTCACATTATACGTGCACGAGAATGATGGGTGTGCGTTGTCAGTGTTAGTGCAGTTACACGGGGATAAGCAGAGACCATGTGCATACTTCTCTGCCATTTTGGATCCTGTAGCACGAGGGCTGCCTGGGTGTTTTCGAGCAGTAGCGGCAACAGCAGTAGCCATACGACAGAGTGAGGGCATAGTGTTATCACACAAATTGTTGGTGTTAGTTCCTCATGCAGTAGATGCCCTGTTAAACCAAACAAAGACCCAATATCTCACGAGTGCACGACTTACAGGATACGAGCTGACACTCTTAGCGCCACACATAACACTGAAAAGATGCGCTACTTTGAACCCTGCGACTTTATTGCCCTATCCGGCCGAGGAGGGTCAGGAAGAAAAACATCATGATTGTGTTTTCCTGACTGAGGAACAGACAAAGGGTCGTGTTGACTTACAGGATGTGCCACTTCCTGATGTGGATGGGGAACTGTGGGTTGATGGATCGTGTTTGAGGCTGCCAGATGGTACGACTTCCGCAGCATATGCGATCACGACTCTTAAGACGGTGGTCGAAACAGCTAGAATACCACAAAAATCGGCTCAGGCAGCAGAGCTGATAGCTTTAACAAGAGCCTGCGAATTGAGTGCTGGCCTATGTGTGAACATATACACGGACAGCCGGTATGCCTTTGGAGTGGCCCATGACTTCGGGCTTCTCTGGAGGGAACGCGGGTTCCTGACGTCACACGGGGAGCACATTATGCACGGAGAGCTAGTGCGTGATCTCCTGAATGCGTTGCTCAGTCCTAAAAAAGTAGCGATAGTGAAGTGCAGTGCCCATAAGAAGATTACGGATAAAGTGGGCCAAGGAAATGCCTTTGCAGACAGCATAGCAAGGCAGACGGCTATGTCCCGAACTAGCTCCCCTATGTACGTGGTACAATCACAGGCTGAGAGATGGAGTGATGCTAGAGCAGAGATACGGGATATTCAAAAATCAGCTACAGAATCTGAACTTGCGGCTTGGGCAGCAGATGGGGTGCTAGATGACGAAGGTTGTTGGAGAAGCAAAGACATGGAGAAGTGGAAATTGCCTGCGGCTTACTTACAGGCGATGGTCCAGATGACTCATGGACTGGCCCATGTCGGAGCTCTTGCAATCGCTCGTCTTTTAACACGAGTTTGGGAACATCCTGAGATTGCAAATACTGCAAAGAGAGTAGTGCAGACCTGCCTGGTGTGTTTGCAACACAATCCTGGAAAGGGGACCCATACTCCGAAAGGAGGGTTCGTTCCGCCTTCTGCACCGTTTGAAGTGCTTCAAATGGATTACATCCAACTCGAGCGCTGCAATAACCTGAAGTACGTCTTAGTGGTGGTGTGTGCTTTTAGCAAATGGGTTGAGGCCTACCCCACGAAAGACAATACGGCTTTGACAACAGCTAAGGTGTTGCTTAAGGAATTCTTTCCTCGCTTTGGAGTTTGCAAGTTTTTGTGGAGCGATAATGGGCCCCATTTTGTTGGAAAGATTGTGGAATATGTACTGAAGGGGTTAGGGATTCAGCAAAAGTTCCACGCTGTATTCCACCCTCAGTCAGCAGGTTTGGTCGAGCGGTACAATGCCACGTTGAAGCTTAAGCTGGCCAAAATTGTGGCGTCTACATCGTTGAAGTGGCCAGATGCGTTGCCGCTAGCACTACTATCTCTCAGATCAGTACCCCACTCACGAACCGGCCTTACGCCCTATGAGGTGGTGTTTGGCCGCCCTATGAATATCTGGGGGGTGCCCAAGCCGCGATTAATACATGATGTGCCTTGTGTTATGATGAATGATTATTTGGCACGATTAACAAATGATTTGCTCTCTATTCATCAACAGGTTCGAGAAGCGCTCCCTGATAACTCCACTGGAGAGGGCCACGATCTTCGTCCTGGTGACCATGTAATGGTCCGCTCGTTTGAGAGAGCAAGCAGTCTGGAGCCCAGGTGGAAGGGCCCCGAGCAGGTCCTCCTGGCGACCCGCACCGCAGTACGAGTGACGAACAGGAAGCGGTGGGTGCATTCGACACATTGTCGCCGTGTCTCTCCGGATCTGGTGACTCCTGCTGTGTTGACTGATTATAAGGAGATCTTGGAGAAAGAAAAGAGCCCAGCTGTGACATCGGCCGAAGTGGAGGGAGCCTTCCCGGACCAATCTGCTACCGGAAGAGAGCGCTACAATCTGCGTCCACGATAAGAAGATTTTTGTTCTTTTTGTTAATGACTGGTTGGTTACCGCTCCAGGTTTGTGAAACGGAAACCGGGAATTCCAAGGGGGGGGGATCAGTTCTGCCAGAGTAGCGACACCCGTCTTGGCCCGGAGAAGAAAACAACGGCTACCTCGGAGTTCAGCACCGCATTTTTCCTTTTTTAGGTATACACGCACGTGTATCTGAGACAATCTGTGAACAATTTGTGAACAATTTGTGCCACTTGAGACTTTGCACAAACTTTCTTGAACTATGGCATCAACGGCATCCCGTGATAAGAAAATATTGGGTGCCTTTCTCTTTGTTCTAACTATTGTGGTGATAGCTGTTATGGCCTGGGTAGTCGAACTTGTGGTGCCTGTACGTGAACATTTGCTGCCGACTACCCCGGCACCGTCTGAACATTTTCATTTTACATTGCCATTCCATGAAGAGCGCCATCGCCAAACGTATTTAAATAACAGCTTCATTCAGATTCTTCACCACACGCATAATATGACCAATACTTCTAATTGCTGGGTGTGTGGAATGTTGCCTGGGCACCAGAAGAGAGGGGGCACCCCACTTATTCCACTCCCGTTTTCGCATAATGGGTCATGCAATGCCTGGTACACCCTCCTCTTTACTCTGAGATGGCCAACTAAAGGGGGGGTGCTTTTCCGTTTGAATAAAGTATGTTACCATGACAAGGATGGGTTTCCCCGGGCTGAGGGCACACGTTTCGAATGGGAAGAATACAGGCCTGACAATGTATCTGCTCCACGTGTATATAGCAATCAGCGAGATGCGAATGTATCTAGTGCTCATGTCATAAATGTTATTGCCACAAAAGCCGATTTATGTATTAGAAACAAGGGCACGATTGCAGTGGGGAAAAGCGAATGTAACATTACTCTCACGTTTGATAGCCCGAATGGCATTTCATTTGTTGCATCTCGAAACACATATTTTATCTGTGGAACGAAGGGGTACCATCAGCTTCCAGTGGGGTGGTTGGGCACGTGCTACGTATCGTTTGTGTTACCTCCTGTATTCATTGCCCCTCCAATGTACCACAACGATTACACCTTGTACCACGATTTCGTTTTGAACAGGGTTAAACGAACTGTTGCACTAGAGGACATTGATCAAACGGACACTGCATTACAACAGTATGTGGATTTTAATCTGGGACTATTCTCCTTTGTGGGGGCTGCATTGAACAGCCGGAAAATAAGACGGCTGACACGCGTTGTTGAGGCTGTTGCGAATGATACTGCCGTTGCCCTGGGGAATATCACAGAGGAACTACAGATTTCCAGAATTGTTACCCTCCAAAATCGGATGGTTTTGGACGTTGTCTTGGCTGATCGTGGGGGAGCATGCAGAATTATCGGAAGCAGCTGTTGTGTTTATGTCCCGGACAATTCTCCATCTGTGTATGATGCTATTTCCAAGCTGCATAAAATAGCTGCCGAAATACACCCGGACAATGGAACTTGGACACTTTCTGGATGGTTCTGGTCCATGATTGCAACTTGGGGATGGAAACTGTTGACAATTCTCTGTATACTTGTGGGAGCAATGTTCTTTATATGCCTGTGTATTCAATGTGGCCCTGCCTTATGTTCAATGTGTCTGTCAGCTTACTTACCATCGAGGCGGGCTCTTGCCCATGACAAAATAATGCTACACAAAGAGGTGACACAAATTATGTTAATAGACATCGAGGACGAACATTCAGACTATGTTCATTATGAGGTAGATTCAGCTAAACGCTAAAAGGGTCGTCTGTCGTAATTGGCCCGTTCGGATTAGCGATTAGCTGAACCTACACGTTGTCCTCCTTAACTTGGCAATATACGATAAACGCCATTTTGAATGTTGCAGCGGCCATCTTAGACCATGAGCGGCCTCGTGGCCGACGTGCCCTTTAGTCCTTTGTCCGTTCCACTGACCACTCTTGTCTGCCCAGCAACAGGCTATTTTTAGCCCTGGTCAAGCCACACATGCGCAGTTCCCACTGACCCGTAAGCCTTCAGGAATGTGCCGCTAACTGACCAGTGGGTTTGAAACCCTCCAATGAGCTGGCAGTATTCCAAAAGATGACCATATATGTCCCTAAAATGTGTCTTAACTTGTGCCGCCTATCTTTTATTGCCCCAAAATTGTATATAAACGGGGTCACACCGGTGTTCGGTGTGATACCTCTTGCATTACCGAAGGGTGCTGTTTGAGTGTACCACCACCCCATGGGGTCTTAATAAACTTGTTCTTTGCATTTTACAGTTTCCGTGCCAACAGTTCTTGTGTGTAAGTGGGTAATCTCTGGAGCGTGTAGGCCTTGGGAACCCCGAAATACTTCACGACAACACGAAATCATCCGAGCCCAACAACAGGTGGCGATCTAATGCAAAAGTGTACGATCTGCAGCTCATATGCCTCGAACATGTATTTTCTATATGCTCCGGGATCCCGCAAATGGGCGGGGATTATTCATAGATTATGACTATTGACGAGTATCCCCCGGATGAGAAAGTGCAAAACCACAAAGATTAGTATAATGACTGCATAAAGATCTCAGCCGTAAGCAATTGTGGGGCCACAATCCAGTATGCCCCCTCAGTGTGCCACTCCAGACAGGGTCTATCCCTAATGCAAGCCAGACCATGTCCTGCTCCAAGAAGAGTCCTCGAACTATCAAGCGACATTCCCCTTTATATGAGATACTTCGCAAATCCAGCCAACTTCCACCCACGTAGGGCCTTATCAGTAATGAGCGGATTGAGCTTTGTGGAACAGTAAGCAAGGGACTGTTGGACTTGGTCCTTCTGGCAGGTTCACCCCTGAACTTTTTGCCTTTTGGTCTGGCATTATTGTGGTGACTTCTGGTCTTTGCTCAGTGTGGGGTGCGCGCGCTCCCCGATTGGGTGTGGTGAGAGTGGCCTATGTTTTTATATTTTAAATAGCAGGAGCCCACCCTGCTTTCATTTCGGAGGGAGCCTACCCCTCCTTTGCGCTCTTTTGAAATTATTTATTTATTTTGCTGGTGCCCATCCCGCTATTTATAATTTACTCGAGGGAGCCTACCCCTCTTGTCAGCTGAATTCACCGAAGGGGCGGAAGTCAGGCGCCTCCTGCCCGGGACATGGGCAGGGCCTGGCGTACTTAGTTTCAGCTTCCGCCCTCTGCTTGGGGAGGAAGCTGGGGCGCGTGGGTTCTGGAGGGAGAGGGAGCATGGCGGCGCCGCTCTCAGCAGGGCTCCCGTGTGCTAGAGAGAGCCCTGCTGGTGCAGTCAAGCCCCAGGTCCCAGGAGGGGCCCGGGTGAAGAGAGGCAACTGTTCGCGGGGCTCCCATGTGCGAGGGAGAGCCCCGCCTTTACCCGGAGAAGAAAAGCAGACCGAGCCATGGTCTACCGTGGCCCCCGTGAGTTAGGGAGAGGCCCAGGGCCGCCAGCAGAACCGAGCACCCGTGTTGTGGGCCCCCCTGCTGTGGAGGGAGCCCTGGCGACCGAGAGCCCCGCCGGCCTGCACAGAGCCCAAGGAGGAGCCGCCCGAGACGAGCGACCCGGTGAGTGTTCTAAGGGCTCGGGCGTGGGTTGGTGCCGGTGTAAGGCATAGCATCCGGGGTACCTTCAGGGAAGCCCCGAAGGCAGGGGGCCGCCCCAACATGTTATAAATGATATTTCCGCGAGCCGAGAAGGCTCCAACAATTGGGGACATGAATATTTGCAGAGCCTGCGGGCTCCAACGTTCGGCCCCCATTGTTTAGAGCCAAGAGGGCTCCAGCCATGCCGCATTGCTTCCCATTGTCCCTCGTGGACATGGTTATCGCCCATACTCATTTTTCTGAGGTCCAGTGGGGGCCCGTGCCCCCGCCAAGAGCCAGTGCCCTCCAACCTTTCAGGGGCGCATTTGTTTCAGAGCCAGAGGGCTCCAAAATGCGCAAATACGTATTTCTAGAGCCAGAGGGCTCCAACCTTTTGCGCAGTGAGAGCCCCTGTCGCAGCTGCCTAGCAAGTAGTGGGCAGCTGCACTGTTTAGGGTCTTTCCTTTCTAGGGACAGGTACTTTGCCTCTAGGAGTGAGACGCACTCCTTCATCCCTACCTTGGCCTTCCACAGCTGCGCAGCACTTGGTGCCAGCTGCAGCGTTTAGGTCCTGGCGCAGTGGCGCAACATGGACTCTAATGTGACTTATATGCCTACTGGGATTTATGGACCCTAATGTGATTTATGTGCCTAAAGTGATTTATGGACCCTAATGTGATTTATGTGCCTAATGAACAAGTTACTTACCTTCGGTAACGCTTTTTCTGGTAGATACAGTATCTGCCTGTGGATTCCTCACCTTGTGAATATCACCCTGCGTCAGCAACGTCCGGAAAATTCTTTTGTAGCACACCGGCATGGACGACGTCATAGGAGCGCGACTCCGACTGACGTCATAAAACTCCTTATTAGGCCTACGTCGGCGTGATGACATCAGTTCCGCCCTTTTTTCCCTGTCTTCGAGGCACCCGGACGGACCAATGACAGTAGATATACACATACACAGTGTACATAGCACATACAATTCAAAAATGCACACACAGTGCGTAGCCAAGGTATGAACAACCCAATCTATACTACTATTATAAAGAGAGAAGTCTGTCCTTTGAGCCAGGTAAACTCGAAAAGAACACCACCAATCTAAACACCCAAGACATCTATGAAAATCTCAGGGCAACCAGGACATAGGCGATATAAAAATAAAAAATATACATTATTTAAAACATTTACGAATAAAAATAAAGTAGTCCCTAGAAAGTAGCGCCGGCCGCAACGTCTGCGTGATGACATCGGGAGCGCGGGGAGGAGAGGTATTCAGGAGCAACAGGAAGAGCGGAGGACATGAGCGCGGGGAGGAGCTGCGGAGGACAAGCGGAAAGGAGCGGCGAGAAGCGGAGGAGCAGTGGCAGCGCGGGGAGGAGCGGCCGATGAGGTAGAGGACAAGCGGTCAGGAGCGGCGAGAAGCAGAGGAGCAGTGGAGTGATAAACACCTCATCCGCCGCTCCTCCCCGCGCTGCTGTGTTTACCGCTCCACTGCTCCTCCGCTTCTCGCCGCTCCTGACCGCTTGTCCTCTACCTCATCCGCCGCTCCTCCCCGCGCTACTGTAAGTCAAGCAGCCGCGGATGCGCAGTGAGGGACGGGCAGGGGCCATGAACAGTGAGTGATAAAGGGTGCGCAGCGAGGGACGGGCAGGGGCCATGAACAGAGTGAGCACAAAGTCGGGATGTCAGGGGAAAACAAAGCGTGGGCAGAAGCGGCAGCTCTGCTGCGCCTCTCCTGCTGCGATGCTGCCCCCAGCCCCTTTCTGCCCCGGGCAAGGCCAGGGCGGGCTGCTAGTATATATATAAATATACATAAAATCGAATATGCTACTTACCAGTATGCATCTGTTCTTGGCATGTAGGGCTGCTGACATTCATATCTGTGCATAGATCGCCGCCTAGTGTTGGGTCCAGATGATCGCACATTGTTGTCCTGGAAGAGTCTTCGAAGTATCACGAGATAGGTGGCTCCTCCCCTGGGCTACAGTGCGCATGGGCATTGACTCCATCCTCAGATTGTTTTTAGCCATTGTGGCCAAGATGGAGTGAAACTCAGTGAATGATGACCATGCTAGAAGTATATGTGAATTCTGCAGCTGCTACAGGCGCCGGGGAGGAGGGCGGGCGATATGAATGTCAGCAGCCCTACATGCCAAGAACAGATGCATACTGGTAAGTAGCATATTCGGTTCGAGGCATGTGGGCTGCTGAATTCATATCTGTGCATAGAATACATAGCAATTCCTCCATTAACGGTGGCCGCCCGTGCCAGCTGCAGCAGTTTGGAAAAGTGTCTTTAGAACAGCCGGCCCTACAGCTGCCTGCTGTTTAGAGTGCACATCAACACAATGCTTTGTAAATGTGTGTGTGGTAGACCATGTGGCTGCTCTACATATGTCTTCCAAAGGAATATTTCCAAGAAAAGCCATGGAGGCCCCCAACTTTCTGGTGGAGTGGGCCCGTGGTGGAATGGTGAGAGTACGCTTGGCTTTCAGATAGCAGATCTGAATAAATTTAACTATCCACCTGGCTATACCAGCTTTGGAAATGGGGTTACCTTTGTGTTGTGGCGCAAAGGCAACAAAGAGTTGTTTAGTTTTCCTAAAATCCTTGGTCCTATCAATGTAATACATGAGGGCCCTTTTGACATCAAGCGTGTGGAGCATTCCGCCAATGACTCTGGATTTTGTAAGAACACAGGTAGTTCAATAGTCTGGTTTATATGGAATGGAGACACTACCTTAGGAAGGAATTTAGGGTTTGTGCAAAGCACCACCCTGTTAGAATGAATTTGAATAAATGGCTCTTGGATAGTTAGTGCCTGGAGTTCACCAACTCGTCGCAGCGAAGTAATCGCTATAAGGAAAGCCACTTTCCATGTCAAGAATTGAATCTCACAGGAATGCAGTGGTTCAAAAGGGGGACCCATCAGCCGGGTGAGGACCACATTGAGGTTCCACTCAGGAGCTGGTGGAGTCTGTGGAGGAATGACTTGTTTGAGTCCTTCCAGAAAGGCTTTAATGGCAGGCACCCTGAAAAGTGAGAGGAGCTGTCTGTTTTAGAGATAAGCAGCCATTGCGGATAAATGTATACGAATGGAAGCATATGCTATATATATATATATATATATATATATATATATATATATATAGCCTTATGGCTAAGTTTACCTGAACACTATTGTTACTCGAACATTGACATTACACGGCCCCTATTTTATCGGCTACCTGAGTGTTTATCTGTGTTATACTCTTTTTTGATTGCTACTGGATCAAAGCCATTGCACGGATTCTATATTATTGGTTTCCAGTTTGTTTATTAGGGTTTATATTAGGACCCGATTGCTCTACTAATTTGCAATCCACTTATTTCTGACTACTATACTGTTTTCAACAGTGTGTTTACTCACCCGCTAGGGTGCTATAATCTTATTCGATCGCTACTGGAGCAAAGACATTGCACGGCTCCTATTTTTTTGTTTCCTGATTATTAGTGTGTATACTCTTATGCGATTGCTACCCTACCTTGCAACCCACTCACTACCAAATATTATATTGTCTCCAAGAGTTTGTCCACCCTACCTCCCGTTTCTGTAAAGCGCTCTGATATCTGCAAGGATCTTGTTCGCGCTATATAAAACCTTAAAAATAAATAAAATAAATAAAATTTGTACAGATGGAAAAGATAACAGTTGATCTGAATAGATGCATCTAGCGGGTCAATGTTGTGGCCTGCACAATAAATGACAAACCGCTTCCACTTTGCCGCATAGCATTCTCTAAAGGTGGGCTTCCTTGCCTCCCGGATGATGTCCATACAGTCAGGAGGTAAGTTGAGGTAGCCAAACTCTAAGACCTCAGGAGCCAGATCGCCAGGTTGAGCTGTTGCAGATCTGGATGCTGAATGTCGCCATGGCTCTGCGTCAAAAACTTGGGTGTGAGGCGCAGCTTTTGATGCGGTACCACGGACAGTTCCAGAAACGTGGTGCACCATGGTTGGCGAGCCCACGTTGGAGCAACCAGGATGAGAGTCATCGAGTGCTGCTTCAGCTTGCGTGCCACCAGCGATATCAGAGGTGCTGGGGGGAAAGCGTACGCAAATTTGCCTGACCAGTTCATCCATATCGCATTGCCTTGCGACTGTGGAAACCTGGCAGTGAAGCTTTGGCATTTTGCGTTCTCCTTTGTGGCGAATAGGTCTATCTCTGGATGACCCCACCTTTGGAAGTACGGGTGGAGTACCGATGGATGTATCTCCCACTCGTGCATTTGGTTGACTGTACCTGCTGAGCAGGTCGCCATCTGATTGTCCTTGCCCAGGAGGTGTTCTGCCATGAGGAAGATGTTTCTCTGAATGGCCCACTTCCACATGCTCTGAGCCAGATGAGACAGCTGTGGAGAGTGAGTTCCTCCCTGCTTTTGAATGTAGTACATGGCCGTCATGTTGTCCGTCCGGATCAACACGACCTTGTTGCACAGATGTACTTTGAAGGCCTTTAGTGCCATGAAGATTGCCATCAGTTCCAGAACATTGATGTGCATCTGTTGTTGCTGTTGCGTCCATAGTCCCTGCACAGTGTAATGGAGTACATGAGTTCCCCATCCTTGGAGAGAAGCGTCCGTTGTCAGGATGATCTGTGGCACAGGCTCTTGGAACGGTCGTCCCTTGCAAAGGTTTTGTAGATTCCACCAATGCAGAGAGTTGTATGCCCGACCGCTCACCAACACTAGGTCTTTCAACTGTCCGTGAGCCTGAGTCCACTGACGTGCTAAGCACTCCTGAAGCGGACGCATATGTAGTCTCGCGTGCGGGACTAGGGAGATGCAGGAGGCCATCATGCCTATCAACTGCATGAACACGCGTGCTGGAAGCGAGCGTTGAGGTCTGAACTTCTGTATCAGCGATTAAATGCTATTGACCCTCACTGAATTTGGCTGTGCTGTGGCTGCCAGAGTGTTTATCGTCGCACCCAGATACTGCCGTATGTGGGCGGGTTGCAGGTGGGACTTTGGGTAATTCAGTGAGAATCCCAGATCGTGAAGGAGGTGAATGGTGTGGGACACATGGGCAGCACACTGCTGGGCTGACTTTGCCTGAATGAGCCAGTCGTCCAGATAAGGGTAGACGTGGATGTTTGGTCTCCTTAGGTGCGCTGCCACTGTCGCCAGGCACTTTGTAAACACCCTGGGTGCCGTGGTGACTCCGAAAGGCAAAACCTTGAACTGGTAATGTTGGTTTTGGATGTTGAACCGGAGGTATTTTCTGTGTGACGGGTGCAGCGGAATGTGAAAATACGCATCCTTTAGATCTAACGTTGCCAGAAAATCCCCCTAACTGAGCAACGAGAGCACTTGCTGCAGGGTCAGCATGTGAAAGTGCTCCGACAGAATGTATTGATTGAGGGGTCTGAGGTCCAGTATGGGTCTGAGGGACCAGTCCTTTTTTGGTATTAAGAAGTACAGTGAGTAAACTCCTGTGCCTCTTTCTTCCACAGGCACGAGCTCGATTGCCCCTTTTTGCAGCATGACGAGTACTTCCTGCTGCAATAAGTGCAAATGCTCGGCAGACATAGGACGGTGTCTTGGGGGTATGTTTGGCGGAGTGGATGTTAACTCCAGGCAATAACCGTACTGGACAAGTTTTGTGACCCACCTGTCTGTGGTGATGGACTTCCAGACTGGCAGGAACCTCTGAAGTCTCCCCCGACCGGTGTTGTGTGGTCGGGGGGCAGTGACAAGGCGTCACTGTTTGTTGTTGTTGGCAGAGGATCTGGCATTGTTGTTTCCTCTGCCTTTGGCGCGGTTTCCACGATATCCACCACAACTTTGTTTGATGTAGGTGGATTGTGTACTGCCCTTATAATACTGCATGGGTAGGGAGCTTTGGCCTCTGGAAACACCTCTATTGCTTGAGCGACGAAAAGCACCACCCCTGAATTGCTGGGACTGCAAGGCCCCCATGGACTTAGCAGTGTCAGTGTCCTTCTTTATCTTATTTAAGGTGGTGTCCACCTCAGGGCCGAACAGACGATCAGGGTTAACTGTTTGATTAAGAATGGTGGTTTGTATTTCTGGCTTAAATCCCGAGATTCTAAGCCAGGCATGTCGTCTCAGCATGATGCTAGTGTTGATAGCTCTGGCTGCGGTGTCGGCCGCGTCCAGTGCACATTTAATAGAAGCATTGGATATTAGCTTCCCCTCTTGAATAAGCATCTCAGCTGCCTCCTTGTATTCGTCTGGCAGATGCGGCAACAGGGTCTCCAGTGTGTCATAGTGTGCCCTGTCATACCTTGCTAGACGCGCCTGTGTATTGGAAATGCGCCATATATTGGCAGCTTGAGCTGCCACCCTTTTCCCTGATGCCTCAAACACCTTTGATTCCTTATCTGGGGGAGGAGCATCACCAGTTGTTTGAGAATTAGCCCTCTTCCGGGCATTAGAAACTCCTCCTCGATGGGGTCAGAATGGAGCTGGACGTCATGGTTCTTAGCCGCCCGTTCAATGAGGGCATGAAAAGCTGCAGAATCCTCAGTGGGTGACGTTTTCACTGCGTTGAGTTGTGTCTGGGGCAGAGTGAGGGTCAATTGGGTCAGCCCCAGCTGCCCAGGGCTCATTGACATCAGGGTCTGTGTAGACAGGATAGCTGTACTCATCCTCATCATCACCTTCACCAGCTTCCACGTCGGAGTAAGTGGGCGAGGCACCATGGGCCTGTGGAGAGAGTGGTTCCACAAGAACAGGGGTCGAAGTGGAATCCTTTTTCTTCAAGGCAATCTTGTACGACTCCATAGGCCTTTCCGGGGCAATTTTCCTCTTATGCAGGGAAAGCCTGCCCGTTTCGGCATCGACAAAATGTTCACGTTGTTCATCCAACGAAGATTGCCGATGCTTCTGGGTTGGAACCCCCGTGGTCGACTTTGGCACCGAGGCGACAGTCTCAGGGACACCTGTTCCCAACTTAGGGGCGATAGCCTTCGGCGGCAACGTGAAATGGATCAGCGTCGACCCCTTTGGAGGCTTCTCAGCCGGCTTAGAGGGCGGAGCATCTTTAGGGCAGATTGTCGAGGCCTTCTCCCTGATGCGCTGTAGGGAGTCGGTCACCTTCTGGGTGAAAGCGGCGGACGGCTGCACCGAGTCGCTGGGATCCTTCGAGGCACCACTGGACGTGGACTCGTGGGTTGCACCGTTCTTGGCCTTATCCTGTTGGCGCGAAGTCTCGAGAGCCTTCGGATCACCCAGCCCCTTGTTGGAGTCGACCTTCGGCGCAGATTTACTCGACCTTGACTTTTGTCTTCGGCATGGCAGACTTAGTCTCGACGCCCTCGACTTGTGTCTTCGGCTCGACCAGAACCTTGTGCTTCGTCGACGCCGACGGCTCTGAGTGCTTGGATCTGACCAAGGTAACTTGCACTTTCGGTTTCGTGGAGGGTACCGGTGCTTTCGCCTGCGTCGAGACCGATGGTTTCGCTTCCGGTTTCGATTTCTCAGGGTGCGACTCAATAGTAATGTCCGTAGCCGAGCCCGAACGCGGGGCCGTGGAACCCATTGCAAGGTTTTGGGAAGGCCTAATGGCGATCCCTCGACCTGAGCCTGTTGAAGCGGTACGGCCCCAAAGTCTGTTTGAGGTAGCTCTTCGCTCGAGCTATCTTCCATGGCCCCAAAGGCCCCTTCGTAGTTTACTACCTCTTCGACGACTTCTTCTGCCTCAAAAATTTCCGCGTCGTAGTCGACCTCCGACACGGGATTCGACAAGGTTTCTTCAACTTCCCGGTCATCTCCTTCGTCATCCCCGACATCGAAGGTGTCCACAGGCGCCGGTGCAGTTTGCTGGGCCTCCTGGCGTGCAGCACATCGAAGCTTAAGCGTCTTCTTGGACCTGAAACGGGAACAAGCCATGCAAACAGCTTCATCATGATCCGGCGACAGACACTTGTTGTACACCGGGTGGACGTCGATGTGGGGGTACTTTGAGTTGCACACGGGACATCTCTTGAACGGACTACGGTCCATGATGCGCAGTCGATGCGTCCTCGATATGAATGTCAGCAGCCCTACATGCCAAGAACAGATGCATACTGGTAAGTAGCATATTCCGTTCGCGGCATGTGGGCTGCTGAATTCATATCTGTGCCTAGAATGTATAGCAGTCTCTCCCTTAGCGGTGGCTACCTGTGCCAGCTGCAGCAGTCTGAAAAAGAGTTTTTAGAACAGCCTGTCCTACAGCTGCTTGCGGTTTTGAATGCACATCTACACAATAGTGTTTTGTGAAAGTATGTATTGTGGTCCATGTGGCTGCTCTACATATTTCCTCTAGAGGAATGTTTCCTAGGAAACCATGGATGCCCCTAGTTTGCGTGTAGAATGAGCTCTTGGGGGAACTGTTAAGGTGCGTTTTGCTTTGATGCAAGATATTTGGATGCACTTAACTATACATCTGGCTAACCCAGATTTTGAAATGGGGTTGCCTTTGTGTTGTGGTGAGAAGGCAAACAATTGTTTAGTCTTTCGAAAATCCTTAGTTCTATCAATGTAGTATAGAAATGCTCTTTTGACGTCTAGTGTGTGTAGAGCCCTTTCAGGTACTGACTGTGGATTTGGAAAGAACACTGGCAGTTCTATTGTTTGATATGAAATTGGGATACCACCTTGGGCATGAATTTAGGGTTTGTTCTAAGAACTACCCTATTTGCATTTATTTGGATGAATGGCTCTTGGTTAGGGCTTGTAGCTCGCTAACTCTAAGTGAAGTAATTGCCACCAGAAAAGCCACTTTCCATATTAAAAATTGTAATGCACATGAATGCAATGGCTCAAATGGTGGTCCCTTTAGTCTGGTTAAAACAACGTTTAGGTTCCAGACAGGTGAAGGTGGGTATTTTGGGGGAATTACTCTTTTGAGTCCCTCCATGAATGCCTTAATTGCAGGTACTCTGAACAGCGAAAGATGCTGTCTGTTCTGAAGATAGGCTGCGATGGCAGCCAAGTGTATTCTTATAGATGAATAGGCTAAATTGCAACGGTGTAGGTGCAAAAGATAGCAAATTATATTTTGCGTTGAAGCATCTTGTTATTGCAGTAAATGACAAAACGCTTCCACTTCGCAGCGTAACAAGCTCTGGTTGTAGGTTTTCTTGCCTCTTTGATAATGTTCAGTCAGGAGGTAAGTTTAGGTACCCAAACTTCAGGAGCCAGATTGCAAGGTTCAGTTGTTGCGGATGTGGGTGCTGTATGTCTTCATGGCTCTGAGTGAGTAGAGTGGGTGTTATCCGCAGCATTTGATGAGGCACCACAGAAAGTTCTAGGAACGTTGTGTACCATGTTTGCCTCGCCCATGTTGGAGCAACCAGGATCAGTGAATGCTGGCGTAGTTTGCGTGCCACTAGCGGTATTAACGGTGCTGGGGGAAAAGCGTACGCAAATCTGCCTGACCAGTTCATCCATTTCACAGTCCCCTGTGACTGCGGATGTGGGAACCTGGCAGCAAAGTACTGGCATTTTGAGTTTTCCTTTGTGACGAACAGGTCTATCTCGGGTGTCCCCACTGTTGGAAGTAAGGTTGGAGCACTGAGGGGTGAATCTCCCACTCGTGCAGCTGTTGGCTGTGTCTGCAGAGCAGATCCGCTATTTGGTTGTCCTTGCCTGGGAGGTGTTCCGCCATGAGAAAAATGTTTCTTTGAATGGCCCACTTCCACATGCTTTGTGCTAGATGCCATAGCTGTGGAGAGTGTGTTCCTCCCTGTTTCTGTATGTAGTACATTGCTGTCATGTCCGTCCGGATCAACACAGCTTTGTTGCATAAATGTACTTTGAACGCTTTCATTCACAGAAAAATTGCCATCATTTCTAGCAAGCTGATGTGCATTTTCTTCTGTTGTGCTGTCCATAGGCCTTGCACTGTGCATTGAAGGACATGGGCGCCCCATCCTATCAGGGATGCGTCCGTTGTCAACACTATTTGTGGTACAGGCTCCTGGAACAGTCGTCCCTTGCAAAGGTTTTGTGGATTCCACCAATGCAGAGAGTTGTATGCACGACTGGTTACCAACACTAGGTTTTTTAATTGTCCTTGAGCCTGGTTCCACTGCCGTGCTAAGCACTCCTGTAACGGACGCATGTGTAGTCTGGCATGAGGGACTATGAAGATGCAGGAGGCCATCATGCCTATGAGTTGCATAAACACTCAGGCAGGGAGCGGGTGATGGGGCATGAACTTTTGGATCAGCAGTTGCATACTGTGTATCCTTGCAGCGTTTGGGTATGCCTTTGCTGTCAGAGTATTTATGGTTGCTCCCAGGTACTGTTGTACATGGGATGGCTGAAGGTGAGCTTTCTGGTAGTTTAACGTGAAGCCTAGGCTGTGCAGTTGGTGAATTGTTTTTGACATGTGGCTGGCACACTGCTGGGCTGACTGTGCTTGTATTAGCCAGTCGCACAAGTTACTACTTGTGTAACGATATATCTGTAAGAGACATTAGTTAGTGATAGATTCCTTACCTTAGAATATCCCCAGGCGTCAGACTGGATCCGGAAACTTTTGCGTAGCAATACCCCTGCGCGCCGGTAGGCGTCGTCTGCGGCTCCGCGTCCGTCGTCGTGAGCGCCGGGATGACGTCGGAGTATTTAGACGGCACCCATGCACGCTGACGTCAGTTCTGACACACAGCTTTTCCGCGCCAGATACGCAGAGCCATGATAGAACGAACACTGGTGCCATGAAACTAGGGCCCTGAAAGGGGATGACCTTAACCCTAGATATCGGTTCGCAGAACGGGGAGGATGGGTGGGTCGGTAAGGAATCTATCACTAACTAATGTCTCTTACAGATATATCGTTACACAAGTAGTAACTTGTGCATCTGAAAGAGACACGTTAGTGATAGATTCCTTACCTTAGAATAGATACCCCAGCAATACCAACCCCGGTGGTGGGTCTGCGAACCAATATCACACCAGAAAGTCCTGGAGGACGGAACGGCCAAAGAAGCCATCCCTCCGGACTTGACTGTCCAGGCAGTAGTGTCTTGCGAACGTGTGCAGCGAGGCCCACGTGGCTGCCTGACAGATGTCCTGCAGGGGGACACCTCGGCCCAGAGGCAGTTGTCGTTGCCGTGGCCCGAGTGGAGTGAGCCCGCAATCCAGCCGGGGGCTCCTTCCTTGCCATGAGTAACATGCTTGGATACACAAGATGATCCACCTAGAGATGGTCCTCTTGTGCACAGCGTTACCATTCTTCGCGCCCACGTAACCAACGAAGAGTTGGTCATCCACCCGGAATTGGCGTGTGCGATCTAGGTAGTAGGAGAGCGCACGTTTTGGATCCAGACGGTGGAGCCTCTCTTCCTCTTTCGAGGGATGCGGAGGCGGAAAGAAAGTGGGCAAGGTAATGGACTGCCCGATGTGGAAGGCTGTGACAACCTTGGGCAGAAAGGAAGGTCGTGTACGTAACACCACCTTGTCAGGATGAACAGACAGGAAAGGTGGAGAAGAAGAAAGAGCCTGGAGCTCACTCACTCTCCTGGCAGAGGTGATGGCAACCAGGAAGGCAGTCTTCAGAGTAAGGAGACGAAGAGGACAGTTATGCAGTGGCTCAAAGGGAGCACACATCAGATAAGTGAGAACAAGATTCAAGTCCCACTGGGGCATCACGAAGGGAACAGGAGGGAACATGTGCGTGATGCCCTTCAGAAATCTACTTACAATAGGGGACTTGAATAAAGAAGGCTGATCTGGTAGCCTCAAGAAGGCTGATAGAGCAGAAAGGTACCCTTTAAGAGTGCCCAGAGCAGAGCCCTGCTGGGCAAGGGAAAGAAGAAAGAGCAGCACTTCCGAAAGGGGTGCCGAGAGAGGATCCACAGCCTTTGCTGTGCACCATGCCACAAATCTGTTCCACCGGCAGGCGTATACCGACTTTGTGGAGGGACGCCTGGCTGCCAGAATGATATCACAGACTTCAGGAGGCAAGTCAAATGGCCTCAACTGCCGCCGCTCAATCTCCAAGCTTGTAGGTGGAGACTGGACAGGTTCGGGTGCAGGACCGTCCCCTGCTGCTGCGACAGAAGGTCCTCCCGAAGAGGCAGACGAATCGGGGGATCGACTGACATGCTGAGTAGCTCGGGATACCAGTATCTTCGTGCCCAGTCCGGAGCCACAAGGATAACCTGGGCCCGGTCGCGCCTGATCTTCTTCAGCACTCTGGGCAGAAGTGGTATAGGCGGAAAGGCGTACAACAGACCGCAGCTCCACTCGCGACGAAAAGCGTCTCCGAGCGAGTGCCGCCTTGGAAATTCCAACGCGCAGAACTGATGACATTGCGCGTTCTCTTCTGTGGCGAATAGATCTAACCAAGGCTCTCCCCACTGCTGAAAGAAACCTTGCGCCACGTCCGAGTTCAGAGGCCATTAGTGATCCATCATGCACCGGCGGCTGAGTTTGTCCGCCCTGGCATTCAGAGAGCCTGCCAGGTGTTGAACCACCAGGGTCACGCCCTGATGTTCCAGCCACTGCCAGAGGCGCAGAGCCTCCTGGCAGAGGGTCCATGACCCCACCCCGCCTTGCTTGTTGCAGTACCACATGGCGGTGGTGTTGTCGGTGAACACTTGCACTACGCTCCCCCGGACAGAGGGGAGGAATGCCTTCAGTGCTAGACGAATCGCCCGCAGCTCCAGAAGGTTGATATGGAGCCGGGACTCCGCCGGAGACCAGAGGCCTCTGATCTCCGCCTCTCCCATGTGGCCTCCCCAGCCCTGGAGGGACGCGTCCGTCACAACTACGTGCTCCGGTTGGGGTAGGGAGAGGGGCCTGCCACTGACCCAGTCGCGGTCCGTGAGCCACCACTGCAGTTGTCTCGCAGTGCCCTCTGAGATCAGGACATGATCGGACAGGTTGCCCTGATGCTGGGCCCACTGAAACTTCAGGTCCCACTGCAGAGCCCGCATCCGCCACCTGGCGTGACGCACCAGAAGGATGCAGGAGGCCATCAGTCCCAGAAGCTGCAGCGTCAACCTGACCGAGACCCGGGATAACAGCTGGAAGATGGGAACCAGAGCCTGAATATCCCGAACCCGCTGCTTGGGTGGGTAAACCCGAAACTGCGCCGAGTCGAGAACCGCTCCGATGAAGAGGAGCTTCTGAGAGGGACACAGGTGTGACTTCCGCACATTGATGGAGAACCCCAGCAAGTGCAGGAGGTCGGCCGTAGTCTGGAGGTGGTTGACGACTGTCTGGGGCGAGCCCGCCTTCAACAACCAGTCGTCGAGGTAGGGGAAGACTGATACCCCCTGCCTGCGCAGATGGGCTGCGACCACCGCCATCACCTTCGTGAACACCCGTGGGGCGCTGGTAAGGCCGAAGGGGAGCACGGTAAACTGAAAGTGCTCTTGGCCTACCGTGAACCGCAGGTAACGCCGGTGGGCCGGCATGACGGGGATGTGGAAATAGGCGTCTTGCAAGTCCAACGCTACCATCCAGTCTCCTGGGTCCAGGGCAGCCAGGACCTGAGCCAAAGTGAGCATCTTGAACTTCTCCGTCCGGAGGAAGCCGTTGACGTTCCGCAGATCCAAGATAGGGCATAGGCCCCCTTTGCCCTTGGGCACCAGAAAGTAGTGGGAGTAACAACCACGTCCTACTTCTGGCCCAGGAACGCGCTCGATGGCCCTCTTGGCCAAGAGGGCCGAAACCTCCTCTTGCAGAAGTTGCAAGTGATCCCCCGACACACGGTGGTATTGAGGTGGCATGGATGGAGGGGATGACTCGAAGGGGAGGGAGAAGCCCCTCCGGACAATCTGCAGCACCCACCTGTCCGAAGTGACTGTATGCCAGTGGGAGAGGTGATGGCGAACCCTGCCTCCCACAGGCGTCACATGGGCCTGAAAACTCGGACTAGGAAGGTTTTGAGGCAGGGGCTGCTGAGGGAGGTGTGGACTGGCCTCGCCGCTGGCCCCGACCACCGCCACGGCGGTTCCCACGTCCGCCACCGCGTTGTTGAACATTCTGCGGCGCGTGGCTGACGGTACGTGGTGGGGCGCCCCTTCCGTGGCCACGAAAGGAGCGAAAGGCACCCGATTGCTGGCGTGGGGCCGTAAGGCCCAAGGACTTGGCCGTAGCCCTGGAGTCCTTGAAACGTTCCAGCGCATGGTCTGCCTTGTCGCCGAAGAGGCGACGGCCATCAAACGGCATGTCCAGGAGGGTGGCCTGGACATCGGCCGAGAAGTTGGCGGACCTCAACCAGGCGTGGCGTCGAACCGCCACCGTCGTTGCCATCGCCCTGCCCAGTGAGTCCGTAGTATCCAGCCCACACCGGATAGAAAAGCGTGCTGCATCTCGGCCGTCCGTCAGGGCTTGGCTGAGTTTAGCCTGGACCTCCTCCGGGCATCTAGGCAGCACCTCCGCAACCGTGTCCCACAGGGTGTGGGTGTAGCGGCCCAAGAGACAGGCGGTGTTCACAGACCGCAGCCCTAAGCTCAGACGAGAAAACCTTCTTCCCGAACTGTTCATATCTCTTGGATTCCCTGTCGGGCGGGGCCGACGGGAATGCGGTTTGGGAGTTTGAGGCCTGGATGACCAGACTCTCGGGGGTGAGATGGGTGGACAAAAAGCATGGGTCGCCCGGTGCCGGGCGGTAGCGTCTGGCCACGTTCCTGTCCACAGGGGGGCCTGTGGCGGGCTTGGACCAAGTGCCCAGAAGAACGTCACACAAGGCCTCATTGAACGGCAGGAGGGGCTCCGCGGAGCCTGACTGCTGTTTGAGGACCTCAGTGAGGAGATTAGTCCTCACGGCCGCGAAGGGGAGCTGAAGGTTTAAGGCCTTAGCTGCCTTCGTCAACACTACGCTGTAAGCAGAACCCGCCTCCGAAGTCGGGGGCGACGTAAATCCAGTGTCTGGCGAGGTGTCAATACCACTGGCCTCCCCAAGCTCATATGTCCAGTCCTGCTGCGACTGGCAATCACGTGCCAGAGGGTCCTCGGACCCCTCCCATTGCTCCTCGTCACCTGGCTCCTGGAGACCAGGATTAACAGCCAGGGCCTCCTCGTGGAGATAAAAGTCTCCAAAGGTCGACGGAATCGGCGCCCTTCTGACTCCTGAGTAGGACCGTAGGAAACATTGGGGGCGGCAACCACATCGGCTGCCGGGGACTACACCTGAAGGGACGGCGCCGGCGAGGTCATAAGGTCGACCGGCGAGGTCCCGGATCCGGAGCTGGATCCAGCGAGGTCGTGCGGCGCCGGGACCGAAGTCGCCAGCGGCGCCGGGGCCGAAGCCCCCGACGTCGTCGGGGCCGAAGCGCCGGACCCGGAAGGACCTCCAGACGGAACCGATCGGCCCGAAGGCGCCACGGGAACCGACTGAGGAGGGAGGGCCCTCATGGCCATGAGGTACCTCTCGACCTCCTCCTGCGACGCGCCGTGCCCAGGGACCCGAAGGTGTGGGGCAGGCGGCGACGCTTGCGACTCCCGCGGAGCCACGTGGGCGGTGTCGCCCGAGTCCCCGGCCGCATCGTGCGAGCGTCGGGGCGGGTCGGAGGATCGATGGTGTCGCTCCGACCTCATGCCTCTTACCTGAGGACTTGGAACCAGACGATCGGTGTCCACTTCCGGAACGTCGATGACTCCGACCTCGCGACCTGTCCCTCGACCTCCCGTGGGACCGGGACCTGGAGCGGCGCGGGGCCAACTGCCTCAGCTCGAGACGCTTGCGGGACCGCTCCCGCCTAGCCTTCGACGTCAGGGCCCGGCAGTCGGAGCAGGATCGATCGTCGTGGTCGAGGCCTAAGCACTTCAGGCACCGGCGATGGGGGTCCGTGACCGACATGAGTCGGCCACACTTCGAACAAGGCTTGAACCCGGGCATCCCTGGCACCAATAGTCGAGATAGTCGACTAAAGAGAAGATCAAAAGGATCAAAAATTTTCAGTCAAAAAGTGACTGGGGGTAGAGCTTCTTCCGGATCTGCGCTAGCTGGCGCGGAAAAAAGAACTGACGTCAGCGCGCATGGGCGCCGTCTAAGTACTCCGACGACGTCATCCCGGAGCTCACGACGCCGACGACGGACGCGGAGCCGCAGACGACGCCTACCGGCGCGCAGGGGTATTGCTACGCAAAAGTTTCCGGATCCAGTCTGACGCCTGGGGATATTCTAAGGTAAGGAATCTATCACTAACGTGTCTCTTTCAGATGTCTAGGTACGGGTAGACGTGAATATGTTGTCTTCTTAAATGTGCAGCCACTGTCGCTAGGCATTTTGTGAACACCCTTGGAGCTGTTGTCACACCAAATGGAAGGACCTTGAACTGGTAATGCTGATTTAATACCGTGAACCTGAGATACTTCCTGTGAGCTGGATGTATCGGGATATGAAAATATGCGTCTTTGAGATCTAGGTTTGTGAGGAAGTCTCCCTGCTGCAACAGTGGTAACACTTGTAGAGTGAGCATGTGAAAATGTTCTGATAAGATGTAATGATTTAGGGGTCTGAGATCCAATATTGGTCTGAGACCCGTCCTTTTTGGGGATGAGGAAGTATAGTGAATGTACTCCTGTACCTTGATGTTCTAATGGTACCAGTTCTATTGCCCTTTTTGCAGCATGCTGATTACTTCTTGCTGCAATAAGTTGGTGTTCTACAGACATAGGACAGTTTTTTGGAGGTATGTTGGGTGGTGTGGAGGTTAGCTCTAGGCAATAGCCAGTTTGGATAATTTGCCTTACCCACTTGTCTGTAGTGATGTTTTCCCAGACTGGTAGGAACTGTAGTAATCGTCCCCCGACCGGTGTTATATGGTCTGGGGATAGCGCTAAGGAGTCACTGCTTAGTATTGGTAGAGGACCTGGTGGTGTTCCCTCGTCCTCTGCCCTTGTTATTGCCACCTCTACCGTTCTTATTGTAGGTGGTTTGCGTGTTGCCTTTGTAGTTTGTGGTCTGCTGGGATGCGTTGCCTCTTGCAGCCCCCCTGTAACTTGAGCAACGAAAGGAGCCCCTATGTTGCTGTGACTGTAGGGCTCCCATCGACTTCACCGTCTGTGTCACATTTTGTCTAGTATTGTATCCGCTTCTGGACAAAATGAATAGTCTGGGTTAACTGGCTGGTTTAACTAAGTGAACTGGGCTTTGTTTTTAAAACCAGAGATGCGTAGCCACGAATGTCTTCTGATCATAACACTAGTGTTAATAGACCTGGCAGCTGAATCTGCCACATCCAAGGCACATTTGATGGAGGCGTTAGAGATTAGTTTTCCCTCCTGTACTAATTGTTCAGCTTGTTCTTTGTAAGCATCAGTTAAATGCTGAAGAAGTGTTTCTAAGGTATCATAGTGTGCCCTGTCATACCTGGACAACAGGGCTTGCGTGTTAGATATTCTCCATATGTTAGCCGCCTGTGCGGCTACCCTTTTCCCCGAAGCCTCAAAGATTTTCGATTCTTTGTCGGGAGGTGGAGCTTCCCCAGTAGTTTGGGAGTTTGCATGTTTACGTGCATTTGCCACCACTAAAGAATAAAATGGCAGTTGTCCCTTAATGTATGCAAGGTCTAGGGGCGCTGGCCTTTATTTTCTCTCAATTCTGGGGTTAATGACCCTTGCCTTAGTAGTATCTTTAAATCGGTCTCCTGCATGTTTAAGTACCCCTTTCAACATAGGTAGTGTTTTAACCGTTCTTTCTGATGTTGCGAAAGTGTCAAAGAGGAACTCTTCCTCCACAGGGTCAGCATGCATGTCCACATTATGATGGAGGGCTGCCGGTTCAATTAATGAATTAAAAGCAGCTGTGTCCTCTGTAGGAGAAGGCTTAGCAGGGTATGCAGGTGTATCAGGAATGGGTTGAGAGTCACCAGGATGTACTGGGTCAGCCCATGGTTGAGTATGACTGTCTTGGTCAGTGTCTAATGGGTAATTGTATTCCTGATTATATTCCTCATCCACCTCTTTATCTGAGTGTGTGGGTGTATATGAGTATTGGTTAGGCCTATGTGGCTGAATAGTCTCCAACATAATAGGTGAGGTAGAACTGTCCCTTTTCTTTTTGAGTGGTATAGTGCAAGTCTCCTTCACAGTCTCTGGTCTGATTTTCCTCTTGTAGAGTAACTTTCCCAGAGTTTGGATCGATGTAAAGTTTTGACTGTTCAACTGATTCAGGGTATGGATGTAGGACTTCCTGTTCAGCAGTTTTTGTAGTTTTAGCCACTGTCTTGTTTCGATGCTGCTTTTGGGGCCGGCCGTATTATTTTTTGAGGAAGTTGGGAGTCCAAACTTAATCGGTCCGATGTTTTTTGGTGGCGCTACAGTTTGTTTCTGTAGTAGTTGTGTCTTCGGAGCCGAACTTTTGCCTGTGTCGACAGTTTTCTTTGGTTCGATTATGGCCTTGTGTCCTTGCGTCAATTTCAGACCAGATTGTTTCGGATCGACGCCCTTTGGTTTTGGATCGATGGCCTTTTCAGGCTCGATCTTTTTGTGCTCAATTGATTTTACTGGAGCCGATGTATTGTCCCCTTTAAATTTCAGGTCAACCTTTTTCGGATCGAGTTTCTTTTGTGTTGTCGGCACAGATGTTTTCGGTTCGACGTCCTTTTGTCTTGGTGTTGATATATGGCCGCTGGTTTTCGGCTCGACGACCTTTGTATTAGACGCCGATGGGTCGATATAATTTGGGCCGAAGACTGTATTGTCGACAAGTTTCTTCGGGATCGACGTAGTGTGGTCCGAAGACCGTGTAGTCGATCAGTTTCGGTTCCATCATTTTTGGTTTCGATATCACCAGTCTGAGTCCGTAGATCCGATGGCTCTTTGTGAATATACTTAGCCTGGCTGCATTGCGGGCTATAAAATGTCTTTCGAAATCTTGGCTAAGGCCTTGTGGCGATGCCTCGACCTGAGCCTGTGGGACCGTTGAGGTAAAGGTATAGGCCCCCATACCCACTGTTGGGCCGGGTTCATCACTGGAGTCGTCCTCTACGGCTCCCATCCCTTGTTCGTCGTCCAATCCCCCACCTTAAGGCAGCTTGTCTATAAAGAAGTCTTTTGGGAAGACAGCTAATATATTATTGATGAAGGCGGCTATATGTTAATTGTCCGCTGAAACGAGTTGAAATAAAAGGGATAAGTACAATATATACTGATCAAGGACTATTCTGACTATTGCTGACTATCTACCTTTATTGCGTACCTCCCTTTCTAGTCTTAGGAACTGATTAGGTTGAATTTCTGTATAGGATTTGTTCCTTCTTTATATTGTCTGTGTTCAATTTTAATTTTAATCTTAATTTCATTTTTACATGTCTGTTTTTAAATATATGAAATAAACTGTGCAAACTGAACTTATTTGTTTTTATAGAATTGTATTGTTATTTACTGCATTGCTCCACGTAATGGGTCTCTATGTCCGAAAGATATAGGTTTAGTTGTCTGAAAGAATTGGTGTCTGTAAACTAAGGTGCCCAAAGGGAACTTTTATTTCTCTACATTCTCTACAAGATTGAGAACCCAAAGATCTGACGTAACAGATTCTCAATCCCGTAGAAAATAAGTAAGCCGACCCCCTACAGGACCCACATGAACCGGAATGGCGGATCTAGGGCTGCTTTGCTGTTGTAGGTGGGTATTATAGGAAGTAGAGGAGGAGGCTTGACGTCCACGTGGACGACCCCATTGTCTACCCCTTTAGGACTTGTACAAAGGATGTTGCTGCTACTGTTGGTTCTGCTTGTAAATATTGCCCAGTGCCCGTTGGCACAGTGTACATAATGTGCTTACTATTCTAAGGTGGTTTGAGAATATAAAGGCTAGTTTAGGGAAGCCATACATACACATAGGTGATGGACTAAGTGCTTGCAAAAATGTCAGTCAGTAGCAATAGCGCTTGCTTTTCCTTTTCATTTTTTGTTGTCCAATACGCCACTCCAGAGAGAGAGCAGGCATATCCAAATCAATGTTGCAAGAAAAAGTCCAGATTGAGGTGCCATGCCAACCACCCCTTGCATCTAGATCGAGGCCCAAGCAAATACAGAATGGTTGCAGCATTGCTGGACCTCATCTGTGAGGGGGCAGTTAGCACAGCAAGCAGAGGAACAATGTAAAGGCATGGACAATGCACGGCTATCCGGTTGTAGTTCCTGGGACTTGCCCTCAAATGGCCGGTGATGTTGTCGACCTTGTGTAGAACTGATGCAGTATACCTAGCCTCCATTAAGGAAATAAAATGCAATATACCATATGTACACTTAGTATAAACTTGTATAACAAATGTCTTTTTATGTCGAGAATACTGAAGTAATGATGTTGATCGAAAATAATTGTCTTGGATCGGATTTTAAATGTTGCCTGCATATTGTAAATAGTGTTTTCTTATGTACCTTTGAAGAAGTCAGTTTGTGGATGACACGCGTTGGCGGTTGCAAAATGTTTTTAAAACAGAAAAAAAGGATGAAGTTTAACATGACTACAGAACATCAACTCTTCTGTGGAAAACATTTGAATTCTAAGACTGTTCATTGCCTGACTTTGATAAGTGTGCTGGGCTAATTGTGTCAACTCGCCTGCTTTTGAATTTTTCTTCAGTTGAACCCTTAAGCCCCTTGTTTTAGGATGGAGATGGAAGTAGTTTTTCATCAGTTTGACAGCAACCACAGAATATGGGGCTTCCTTGACCATCTTGGTTCTAATTCATAAGACAGATTTTGTCTTAAAGTGTGCTGGGCTAATTGTGTCTGCTGTTACTTTGGGCAAGCCGGTTGGGTGACGGCTGGCTCCCCAACTATTTGAGGTATAGGGGATTGTGCCTCAAGCCCCTTTGCACCTTTTGTATTTGGTAATCAGGGATATTGGGACTAGTGTGGGTATCAATGCTTTGATCCTCAAACTCTTTGTAACGAGTCCTGAGGGGTTAGATCTTTTATACAGGCTAGGACCCCAAAATCCCCAGAGCCTGAAACTGCAACAGAGGGGACATCTCTTATACACACTAGAACCCCAAAATCCCCAGCGCATGGAACTGCAACAGGGTGAATGGTGGAGTAAGGTCTTATGTCTAGTATATTGCAGCTGTGAACCATCTCACAAAAACGGCAACGGTGAGCTAATGTGAGAGGCAGACAGGTTTCTTGTTTTGAAGGAAAATGATACCAAACAGTGGAGGAGGCCGCAAGGCTTTTGTGCACGGACTCAGAGGGTTTTACTCCGATTTCTGAAACGATTGTGACATGTTGCAACCGAGAAGGAAAAGTAAAACCAGAGAGAAAATAGCAAATTGAGAAAAAAATAGGGCCCTGTGTCTATGGCAGGTACCCTTAAAATGTTACAGATTCAGAAATGAGGAGTATCTGGGGTGTATTCAGGAGCAATTACGACAGCTTTTTTTGTCAACGGTGCATACTTTAAAAAACAGGGAGGGCTTATCTTAAACGTTTGTTAGAGTTTTAATAATTTTAAATCATTTAATGACTTGCGTTATAAATATGAACAATCGATGACAAAAGCAACACAACAGTGCAAAAACCACAGACTAAATAAAGAACATTTATTGTTTGCACACTGCAATAAAACAAACAGCTGTGAATTAGGTGCTAGTTCTATTTATCACAGTAGCGGAGCGGCAGCACAATAATCATTCAGTTTCGAACTTTATTCTTCAGTCTCCCCGGGCCTGCGAATATCATCTATCTTCAGAATCATTTTAACCATCTGAGTAGCAAGAGAAATCTGTTGCCTTTTGCCAATTAAGGTTTCAATGACATGCTGTTGCTTCATGTCTGCAAAAAAAGGAAATATGTTAATACACCAACTTTTACCACTATTCTGTTGGCCTATTCTATACATGCTGATATCATGGGTTAACGGTCTACTTCCAGCACAAATGGTGACATTTATAAAGACTGGAAATCACCAGAAATGCTAGCTGTTATACTATTTCCAGTAAATCTTTGCAAACCGTAATCAGACTTTAGGTAACAAACTTTCAACGGGTCTAGCTAAATTATGAAACTCATTGTAGTGTTAATGCACATTATAGACCGGCCACTTATAAAGAGGGTGCAAAATAAACATGATCTCCGGAGGCATTTTATGGACACTCACAATTAAGACTACTAGGAAATAAAAACAAAATTGTATTGACTTGTAAGCAAATGTTAGTGGTAGTACTACTGTGCTGTCATTGAAAGCATTAAGTAGCTCCAAAACAGAAAAGTTCCAGCCACATGTAATATTACGATGTTCTAAATCAGGAAGCAGGGTCAGGACAAGGTTACTCCCGTCATCCATGGAAACACTGGGTTGTCAAGCACAAGGAGGGCATTTCAGTACAGCATGTGCCTCGAGCAGTGTGCATGCTGAGACATGCTAGGCAGGCAACTAAGTGAGCCTCAAATGGGATATGGAAAAAAGACAGCGGTTGATGTTCCAGTGAGGTCAGATTTTACAGTTGGAATGCTTGCAGCTGACCAGAACCACAAATAGCTGCTATTCACCTGTAGGTAGACATGTTGACGAAACCCTGACGCCAGTCTGCTCACGAATGAATCATGTACCGAGAAATCACTATTGCAAATGCTACTTACCAGTATGCATCTGTTCTTGGCATGTAGGGCTGCTGACATTCATATCTGTGCATAGATCGCCGCCTAGTGTTGGGTCCGGATGATTGCACATTGTTGTCCTGGAAGAGTCTTCGAAGTATCACGAGATAGGTGGCTCCTCCCCTGGACTACAGTGCGCATGGGCATCGCCTCCATCCCCAGATTGTTTTTAGCCATTGGCAGAGATGGAGTGAAGTATGTGAGTGATGACCATGCTATGAGCATATACATATATATGGAATACTGCAGCTGCTACAGGCGCCGGGGAGGAGGGTGGCGATATGAATGTCAGCAGCCCTACATGCCAAGAACAGATGCATACTGGTAAGTAGCATTTGCAGTTCGAGGCATGTGGGCTGCTGAATTCATATCTGTGCATAGAATACATAGCAGTCCCTCCATTAGCGGCGGCCGCACGTGCCAGCTGCAGCAGTCTGAAAAAGTGTTTTGAGAACAGCCTGACCAACAGCTGCCTGCTGTTTGGAATGCACGTCTACACAGTAGTGTTTAGTGAAAGTATGTGTGGTAGACCATGTGGCTGCTCTACAGATGTGCAGTGGCTCGAAGGGAGGACCCATCAGCCTTGTAAGAACCACATTGAGGTTCCATTCTGGAGCTGGTGGGGTCCTTGGTGGAATGACTCTTTTGAGTCCTTCCAGAAAGGCCTTGATAGCAGGGACCTTAAAGAGTGATAGGTGTTGCCTATTCTGGAGGTATGCTGCCATAGCAGACGGGTGAATGCGGATGGAAGAGTACGCCAGATTGCATTGATACAGATGGAAACAGGTAACAAATGATGTTTTGAATGGAAGCATCCAGTGGGTCAATATCGTGGTTAACACAGTAGATGACAAACCTCTTCCATTTAGCCGCATAACAAGCTCTCGTAGTGGGCTTCCTTGCTTCCCGAATGATGTCCATGCAATCGGGAGGAAGATTGAGGTAGCCAAACTCTAGGACTTCAGGAGCCAGATCGCCAGGTTGAGCTGTTGCGGATCTGGGTGCTGAATGTCGCCATGGCTCTGCGTCAGAAGGCTGGGAGTGAGATGAAGCCTTTGATGCGGTACCACGGACAGGTCCAGAAACGTGGTGTACCATGGTTGGCGAGCCCACGTCGGAGCAACCAGGATGAGAGTCATCGAGTGCTGCCTGAGCTTGCGTGCCACCAGCGGTATCAGAGGTGCTGGGGGAAAAGCGTACGCAAATCTGCCTGACCAGTTCATCCACATCGCATTGCCCTGTGATTGCGGGTGTGGGAATCTGGCGGCGAAGCTTTGGCATTTTGCGTTCTCCTTTGTGGCGAACAGGTCTATCTCTGGATGACCCCACCTGTGGAAGTACGGTTGGAGTACTGATGGATGTATCTCCCACTCGTGCATTTGATGGCTGTGCCTGCTGAGCAGATCCGCCATCTGATTGTCCTTGCCCGGGAGATGCTCTGCCATGAGGAAGATGTTCCTCTGAATGGCCCACTTCCACATGCTCTGAGCCAGATGAGACAGCTGCGGAGAGTGTGTGCCTCCCTGCTTCTGAATGTAGTACATGGCCGTCATGTTGTCCGTCCGGATCAACACGACTTTGTTGCACAGATGTACTTTGAACGCCTTTAAGGCCATGAAGATTGCCATCAGTTCCAACACATTGATGTGCATCTTCCTTTGCTGTAGTGTCCAGAGTCCCTGCACTGTGTACTGGAGTACATGCGCTCCCCATCCCTGGAGAGAGGCGTCAGTTGTCAGGATAATCTGTGGCACAGGCTCTTGGAATGGTCGGCCCTTGCAAAGGTTTTGTGGATTCCACCAATGCAGAGAGTTGTATGCCCGACCGCTCACCAACACTAGGTCTGTCAGTTGCCCATGAGCCTGAGTCCACTGACGTGCTAGGCACTCCTGAAGCGGACGCATATGTAGTCTCGCGTGCGGGACAATGGAGATGCAGGAGGCCATCATGCCTATCAACTGCATGAACACCTTCGCTGGAAGCGAGTGCTGAGGTCTGAATCGTTGGATCAGCGTCTGGATACTGGCGATTCTCACTGAATTTGGCTGCGCAGTGGCTGCCAGAGTGTTGATTGTCGCGCCCAGATACTGTCGCACGTGGGCGGGCTGGAGATGGGACTTTGGGTAGTTCAGAGAGAATCCCAGATCGTGCAGGAGATGAATGGTGCGTGACACGTGGTCGACGCACTGCTGTTCTGTCTTTGCTTGAATGAGCCAGTCGTCCAAGTAGGGGTAGACGTGGACGTTCTGGCGACGGAGATGCGCCGCCACAGTCGCTAGGCACTTTGTAAATACCCTTGGCGCCGTGGTGACCCCGAACGGCAGAACCCTGAACTGGTAATGCTGGTCTAGAATCTTGAATCTGAGATACTTCCTGTGGGAAGGATGCAGGGGGATATGAAAATAGGCATCTTTCAGATCCAGCGTAGCCAGGAAGTCCCCTTGCTGAAGCAGGGGAAGCCCTTGCTGCAACGTGAGCATATGGAAGTGCTCCGAGAGGATGTACCAGTTTAGGGGCCTGAGGTCCAGGATGGGCCTGAGGGATCCGTCCTTTTTGGGGATCAGAAAATACAGGGAGTAAACCCCTGTTCCCCGCTCTTGCAATGGAACGAGCTCTATCGCCCCTTTTTGCAGCATGACTAGAACTTCTTGCTGCAACAAGGTCAAGTGCTCGCCAGACATAGGACGGCTCCTTGGGGGTATGTTTGGTGGAATGGAAGTAAGTTCCAGACAGTACCCGTACTGGATAAGAGACTTGACCCACCTGTCCGTGGTGATGGATTTCCACGCTGGCAGGAACTGCTGTAGTCTCCCCCCGACTGGTGTTGTATGGTCGGGGGGCAGTGACAAGGCGTCACTGCTTGTTGGCGGTGGTGGACCTGGAGCTGTTGTTTCCACGTCCCCTGCCCTTGACGTTATTGCCTCTGTAACCACCTCTTCCCTTGTTGTTGTACGAGGTTTGGGTGTAACTTTTGTAATACTGTGTGGACTGCGATGCCTGACCCCTTGAGGTGCCTCTGGAAGTGGAGCGGCGAAAGGAACCACTCCGAAACTGCTGACTTTGTAGGGCCCCCATAGACTTGGCAGTTTCCGTATCTTTTTTCATTTTTTCCAGTGTCGCATCCACCTCAGGGCCAAACAGGTGGTCAGGATTAACTGTTTGATTCAGTATTGTAGTTTGGATGTCGGGTTTGAACCCTGAAATTCTAAGCCAGGCATGCCGTCTAAGCAACACACTGGTATTGATCGCCCTGGAGGCTGTTTCTGCCACATCCAGTGCACATTTTATGGATGCATTTGTAATGAGCTTTCCTTCCTGAATCAGCATTTCTCCTGCCTCCTTGTACTGGTCAGGTAAGTGTTGCAGTATTGCTTCTAGGGTGTCATAATGAGCCCTATCATAGCGTGCCAGTAGGGCTTGTGTGTTAGATATTCTCCAGATATTAGCTGCCTGTGCAGCAATCCGTTTGCCTCAGGCCTCAAAGATCTTGGACTCTTTGTCTGGGGGAGGAGCGTCACCAGTAGTTTGCGAGTTCGCCCTCTTCCGAGCGTTGGAAACAACCAATGAGTCCAATGGCAAGTGTCCCTTGATATAAGTCGGATCCGAGGGCGCTGCCTTATATTTCCTGTCGATGCGAGGGTTGACCACACGCGCCCGTGTGGGCTCCTTAAAGAGCTCCGTTGCATGTTTAAGCACCCCTTTAAGCATCGGCAGCGTTTTGACTGACTTTTCAGCTACTGAGAAAGTGTCGAATAAGAAGTCCACATCCACGGGGTCCGAGTGCAACTCGACGTCGTGGTTAGCCGCAGCTCTCTCGATCAGAGCGTTAAAGGCCGCCGAGTCCTCCGTCGGGGACGTTTTGGCCGCAAAAAGTTGCGCGTCCTGGCCCGACTGCGGGTCCTCTGGGTCGCCTCCGGCGGACCAAGGTTCGTGCTCCTCCTCCGGATCCGAGTACGCCGGATAGTTGTACTCGGCGTCTTCCTCGTCCGCATCGCCTGCGGCGGAATGCGTCGGCGAGTGTCCCAGGGCTTGTGGGGACACAGGTTCCACCAGAGCCGAAGAGTCCGCAGAGTCCCTTTTGTTTTTGAGAGGGATCTTAAAATGTTCCAACGCCGGCTCCGTAGTGATTTTCCTCTTGTGGAGAGACAGTTTCCCGGTGTTGGCGTCGATGAGTACCTCACGACGTTCCTCTTCAGCAAGCGGCTGGAGCCGAAGCTTCGACACCACCAAGGCAGCTTTCGGTGTCAATAACTCCTTCGAGGGTCCGCCCTGTTTCGGCGCGAAGGCCTTCGGCGCCGACTTGGGTGGTAGGGTAAAACGGATAGGCGTTTGCTCCTTCGCAGGCTTAGGCGTGAGCTTAGGCGTCAGTGTCCTGAGAGGGAGCCAAGTTGTCCTTTCGTATCCGCTGCAGGGATTCCGCTACCTTCTTCGTCAAGGCCGGAGAGGGCTTGACCGGCACGAGCGACCTCTCGGCGTCGAGAGCCTGATCGCCTGCAGGCACTTTCTTCGGGGCCGACGCCCCATGCCTATGCGCGTCGTCTCCCTGACGCTTCTTCGGAGCCGTCTTCGGGTCCACGACCCCTTTCGGAACCGACGCAGCCGCGTCGGACGACTTCGCCTTCGGCGCCGACCCCGAGGGTTTCGGGTCGGCCATCTTGGCGTGGCTCTTCAAGTCGGCCATCTTGAATTTTTTGGAAGTTGACGCCTCCAGAACCTTCTGCACCAGCGTAACTTTCACTTTCGGTTTCGCATCCGAGGGTGCGTGACCAGAGGGCTTCACTTTCGTTTTCTTCAACGTTAGTGGCTTCTCATAAATGTCCGTGACCGGGCCCGGAGGCGGGGACGTAGGACTCATAAGTAGATCTTGGGTAAGGCCCGAAGGCGATCCCTCGACCTGGGCCGTAATGAAGGGGAATAACCCCTGAGTCTGGCTGGGGATGCTCCTCCTCCGAGCTATCCCCCACAGTGGCAAAAGCCCGATCGTCGTCCCCTACCTCGTCGGCGACTTCGTCAAAGTTCTCCTCACCCGCGTCGTAGGTCTCCCCCTCGGACGCGGGACTAGAGTCCGAACCTTGCACGTCGTCTTCGCCTTCAACAGATTCCTGGAATATGTCGTCTGGTGGGGGCGCCGCAGTAGCCGATAACTTAACCTGGAGCCTATTGGCCCGACGAATCTTCAGAGTCTTCTTGCACCGGAATTTCGAACACGCCATGCAGCTGTCTTCGTCGTGGTCCGGTAACAAGCATGTATTGCACACAGGGTGCACGTCGAGGTGTGAATATTTGGAGTTACACACCGGGCACTTCTTAAACGGTGTTCGCTCCATATCAGAAGTGTAGTGTAGGCCCGTCCGCGCCGAAAGCACGTGGAAGGGCAGCAAGAGATCGGAGCTGAGAGTCAGACAAGAAACCCGTACGCAACTATACCGACGCCCAGCCTAAAGACCTTTTGGTCTCGAGTAGAAGTAGAACAACTATCGGTACCGACAGAGGGAACCGAAACACATCCGAACCCAATGGCGGAAAAAAACTATCTGGGGATGGAGGCGATGCCCATGCGCACTGTAGTCCAGGGGAGGAGCCACCTATCTCGTGATACTTCGAAGACTCTTCCAGGACAACAATGTGCAATCATCCGGACCCAACACTAGGCGGGATCTATGCACAGATATGAATTCAGCAGCCCACATGCCTCGAACATGCAGTTTCAAGATTGCTTTTCCAACCGGGTTATCCAATATGTCAGAACACTGCATGGTGAGAATAGCGCCAGGACTGCAGAGACCGCATTAGTTCTCCCAGTTACAGGATTGGAAAGAAAACAAGTTACTTACCTTGCTCTCAATTTAGGGGTAGCTGGGCTGAGCAGTTAGACTTATCAGAGGGTAGTGTGAATGCCTTGTTGTACACACTCATACAAGGATGGACTACACTCTATAACTAACTTCAGGCAATGTTTTAAAAAATATTAGTAATTTATTTTAAGAACCAAGTGGAACTCATTAAAGTTAAGTAGCCTTTTAGAAATGCAATACTTTCAATATACAGTTGGCAAATGTTTGTATAAGCATTAAAAAACCTTTACATGGTCCATGAAATACCTTTTAATGTCAAAGAGATTTGCATTATTCTCAGAATCAACACTTGTTGCAATACAGAGATAAACCAATGCAATCCTATGAGAGGAAAGACAGGCAAGTAATTTTCAGGTAGACGCTCTACTTTCTACTTACAAGTTCAGTCTTCAGAGGGATTGACCAATACCAGTTAAAGGTCAGAGGTTCGGTGGGATGCAGGGGCGGGTGGTGGTGGGGTCCAGGGCACCTCGAAGGGGCACTGGTTGCAGACAAGTACTTGTGTTTCAGGGACTCAGGCCCTGGAGGTTGTCAGCACTAAAGGGCCCAACAAAGCTGCAACAAAAGGGGCCCAGGGACAGCCGGGTACAGGGTGTGTCAGGTGCCCTATAGAAATTAATGGATATGTTCGGTTGGAGAAAATTACTGCAGGCTCTGACCAGAAGGCTGGTTTAAGAAATCAAACTACTGGAAAGGTTAGTTTGATAGCGGAGGGATGCCGGGACACTGGGCAGGGTACCCCAAAGCCTGGGTGTTTCCAGTGCAGGGGGATCTTTAGCCATCTGGTTTCTCTCATCTGATTCGGTCAGGAGGACCCTTCAATATGAGGCTGCAGGCATTGTGGGGAAGTTCAGGAGAGGTAGTCCAACACAGGATCCGAGGTCAGGATCACCGGGGAGACCTCACTGGCTCATTCAGCCACCTGGACTCCGGCCATGGGCGACAGGTGCAGAGTGGTGGAAGTGCAGATACACCTGAATCCAGTGTCCTTGGGATGGTTTCTTTCTGGACAAATCCAGTGTTCACAGGAGAAAATCCAGTGTCCACAGGAGAAAAAAAAGTATTTGTTCAAGGCAGCTCAGGCCTCTACTGTTTCTGGCTGTGGGACACACTGGTTTCTGCGAGCAGTGTGCTTTAAGCAGGAGACAGGCAGGTACGGCTGGGTCCAAGTCAGCCGTCTTCCTCCTTTGCTGCAGCACGGCTCTTTGGTCCATCTTAGGTTGTAGAATCTGAGGAACAAAGTTCAGGTGGGACCTTAAAAGACAATACAAGGGTGTTACTGCGGCTGGATGGAATTATCAAATGGCTTCTGTCCCTTACGGTGACTACATCCTTTAGGTGCCCCTTCTATTTGGGGTAAGTGGCACATACGCATTCCTATTGGGCCTAATTCTCTAAACCAAGATGGAGAATTTTTACAAGAGATAGGGACTGATGGGCCTAGTGGGACAGAGGGATCAGAAGATAACCCGGTTTATCATCCTGGGAGGCTAAGAAATTTCATGGAGAGAATCATGCCTAACCATATTCTCTTGCGAACGCCAGGTTTGAACAGAGAAAGACTTATTTGTCAAGCCACTTCGTAAAGTACAAGGTTCCGGCTAAGCTTCTTTGGGATTATTCAAACAGTCCAAAATCTGCGACAGTCTTGATTAAATGAGACTTAACCTTGAAAGGAATATGATACTTACCTGTATGCATCTGTTCTTGGCATTTAGGGCTGCTAACATTCATATCTTGTGCATAAATCGCTGCCTAGTATTGGGTCCGGATGATTGCACTGGTTGTCTTTGAAGAGTTTTCAAAGTATCACGAGATAGGTGACTCCTCCCTTGGACTACAGTGCGCATGGGCATCCTCTCCATCCTCAGATTGCTATCTCCATCTCTGCCACAATGGCGAAAAACAAAGAGATGGCCATGCCAGAGAGAATGCTGCAGCTGCTACAGGCACCGGGGAGGAGGGCAGGCGATATGAATGTCAGCAGCCCTACATGCCAAGAACAGAAGCATACTGGTAAGTAGCATATTCCGTTCGAGGCATGTGTGCTGCTGAATTCATATCTTGTGCATAGACTGTATAGTAGTATCTCCTCTAGCGGTGGCTACCTGTGCCAGCTGCAGCAGTTTGAAAAAGTTGAGGACAGCCTGGCCTACAGCAGCTTGCTGTTTTGTTTGTACATCTACACAGTAATGTTTTGTGAAAGTGTATGGTGGACCATGTGGCTGCCTTACATATATGTCTTCAAGAGGAATATTTCCTAGGAAAGCCATGGATGCCCCAATTTTCCTGGTGGAGTGTGCTCTTGGGGGGACGGTTAAAGTGCGTTTTACCTTTTGATAGCATATCTGAATGCATTTAACTATCCATCAGGCTATTCCGGATTTTGAAATTGGATTCCCCTTGTACTGTGGTACAAATGCAACAAACCGTTGCTTTGTTTCACGAAAGGATTTAGTTCTGTCCACAAGTAAAGTAGAGCTCTATTTACGTCTAGTGTGTGCAGTGCTCTCTCAGCTACTAACTGTGAAATTTGAAAGAACACTGGCAGTTCTATTGATTGGTTGATATGGAAATTGGATACAACCTTAGGCATGAATTTAGGGTTTGTTTTAAGAACCACCCTGTTGGCGTGTACCTGCATGAAAGGTTCTTGAATTGTAAGCACTTGTAATTCACTCACTCTTCTGAGTGAGGTGATGGCCACTAGAAAAGCAACTTTCCACGTTAAGAATTGTATTTCGCAAGAATGTAAAGGTTTCGAAAGGAGGGCCCACGAGTCTGGTAAGCACTATATTGAGATTCCAGACTGGGGAAGGTGGGTGCGTAGGAGGATTCACCCTTTTTAGACCCTCCATGAAACCTTTGATTGCTGGTATCCTAAACAGTGAAAGGTGTTGTCTGTTTTGAAGGTATGCTGCAATGGCAGCAAGGTGTAGCCGGATTGACGAGTATGCTAAGTTACATCTTTGTAGGTGCAGCAGGTAACAATGTTTTGTATTGATGCGTCTAATGGATTGAATTGGTTATTGTTGCAGTAAATAACATATTTTCCATATAGCTGCATAGCACGCTCGTGTGGTTGGTCTTCTTGCCTCCTTAATATTAATGCAATCTGGGGGCAAGTTAAGATATCCAAACTCTTGAGACCTCAGGAGCCAGATCGCTAGGTTCATTTGGTTGGGATCTGGGTGTCTGATTTCGCCATGGTTCTGAGTTAGAAGATGAGGCTCAGTCTTTGATGGGGAACCACTGAGAGTTCTAAGAACGTTGTGTACCAAGGTTGTCTTGCCCATGTGAGAGCAACTAGGATTAGTGTGAGGGAGTGTTGCCGCAGTTTGCGTGCTACCAGCAGGATCAGTGGTGCTGGGGGAAAAGCGTATGCAAATCTGCCTGACCAGCTCATCCATATCGCATTGCCCTGTGACAATGGATGTGGGAACCTGGCGGCAAAGTATTGGCATTTTGAGTTTTCTTTTGTGGCGAACAGGTCTAGATCTGGGTGACCCCACTCCTCTAAGAATGGTTGGAGGACCTGGGGGTGAATCTCCCATTCGTGTAATTGCTGGCTGTGCCTGCTGAGCAGGTCGGCAACTTGGTTGTCCTTCCCTGAAAGGTGTTCTGCTAGGAGAAAAATGTTTTTGGGAATCGCCCACTTCCAGATGCTCTGTGCCAGATGGGACAGTTGTGGAGAGTGCGTTTCCCCCTCGTTTCTGGATATAGTACGGTCATGTTGTCCGTCCGGATAAACACCGTCTTGCTGTATAAGTATTTCTGAAATGCTTTCAGGGCTAGGAATATAGCTAGCAACTCTAGTTGGTTGATATGCAGCCTTTTCTGCTTGTTTGTCCAGAGGCCCTGTACCATGTATTGAAGGAGATGGGCTCCCCAGCCCGTCAGTGATGCGTTCGCTGTTAGTATTAGTTGTGGAACCAGCTCTTGGAACAGTCGCCCCTTGGAAAGGTTTTGTGGGTTCCACCATTGCAGAGAGTTGTGAGTGCGACTGTCTACCAACATTAGGTCTTTTAGTTGTCCTTGAGCCTGGTTCCATTGTCGTGCTAGGCATTCCTGTAATGGGCGCATTTGTAGTCTGGCATGGGGGACAATGAATCTGCAGGAGGCCATCATGCCTATGAGCTGCATAAAAACTTGAGCTGGGAGAGGGTGTTGTGGCTGGAATTTTTGAATGAGTGTCTGCATACTGGCTATCCTTGTCGAGTTTGGATACGCCTTTGCAACAGAGGTGTTTATGGTGGCTCCCAGGTACTCTGTATGTGGGACGGTTGCAGATGTGATTTTGTGTAGTTGATTGAAAATCCCAAGCTGGATTGTTTGAGACGTGTGTTCTGCACATTGTTGGTATGATTTTGCTTGAATAAGCCAATCGTCCAAGTAAGGGTACACATGGACATGCTGCCTCCTGAGATGTGCTGCCACGGTCGCCAAGCATTTTGTAAACACTCTTGGAGCCTTGGTAACCCCGAAGGGCAAAACCTTGAATTGGTAGTGTTGACCTATTGTGAACCTGAGGTATTTTCTGTGGGCAGGATGGATGGGTATGTGGAAATACGCATCTTTGAGGTCTAGTGTTGCGAGGAAATCCCCCTATTGTAGCAACGGGAGCACTTGTTGTAATGTGATCATATGAAACGAATATGCTTCTTACCAGTATGCATCTGTTCTTGGCATGAAGGGCTGCTGATATTCATATCTGTGCATAGATCGACGACTAGTGTTGGGTCCAGATGATCGCACATTGTTGTCCTGGAAGAGTCTTCGAAGTATCACGAGATAGGTGGCTCCCCCCCCCGGACTACAGTGCGCATGGGCATCGATTCCATCCTCAAGATAGTTTCACTCCATCTTAGCCACAATGGCTAAAAACGAAGTGAATGATGACCATGCCAGAAGTATGTGTGAATGCTGCAGCCGCTACAGGCGCCGGGGAGGAGGGCGGGCGGTATGAATATCAGCAGCCCTACATGCCAAGAACAGATGCATACTGGTAAGTAGCATATTCGGTTCGAGGCATGCGGGCTGCTGAATTCATATCTGTGCATAGAATACATAGCAGTCCCTCCATTAAAGGCGGCCGCCCGTGCCAGCTGCAGTAGTTTGAAAGTGTTTTTAGAACAGCCTGCCCTACAGCTGCCTGCTGTTTGGAGTGCACATCAACACAGTAATGTTTTGTAAATGTGTGTGTGGTAGACCATGTGGCTGCTCTACATATGTCTTCCAAAGGAATATTTCCAAGGAAAGCCATGGAGGCCCCCAACTTTCGGGTGGAGCGGGCCCGCGGTGGAATGGTGAGAGTGCGCTTTGCTTTCTGATAGATATGAATACATTTAACAATCCACCTGGCTATACCAGTCTTGGAAATGGGGTTACCTTTGTGTTGTGGCGCAAAGGCAACAAATAGTTGTTTAGTCTTCCCAAAATCTTTGGTCCTATCAATGTAGTACATTAGGGCCTGTTTGACGTCAAGTGTGTGGAGCATTCTCTCCGCAAGTGACTCTGGATTTTGGAAGAACACAGGTAGTTCTATAGTCTGGTTGATATGGAACTGAGAAACTACCTTAGGAAGGAATTTAGGGTTAGTGCGAAGCACTACCCTGTTGGAATGAATCTGAATAAATGGCTCTTGGATAGCTAGTGTCTGGAGTTCACTAACTCGTTGTAGCGACGTAATCGCTATAAGGAAAGCCACTTTCCATGTCAAGAACTGAATCTTGCAGGAATGCAGTGGCTCAAAAGGGGGACACATCAGCCTGGTGAGGACCACATTGAGGTTCCACTCGGGAGCTGGTGGCGTCCGCGGAGGAATGACTCGTTTGAGTCCCTCCAGAAAGGCTTTAATGGCAGGCACCCTGAAAAGTGAGAGGAGTTGTCTGTTTTGCAGAGAAGCAGCTATTGCGGACAAATGTATACGAATGGAAGCATAGGCCAGATTACATTTGTACAGATGGAAGAGATAAGAAATTATGTTTTGAATAGATGCATCCAGCGGGTTAATGTTGTGGTCTGCACAATAAATGACAAACCGCTTCCACTTCGCCGCATAGCAGGCTCTAGTGGTGGGCTTCCTTGCCTCCCGGATGATGTCCATACAGTCTGGAGGTAAGTTGAGGTAGCCAAAGAAATGCGTTACTTACCTGTAACAGCAGTTATCCAGTATTGGTGTCTTTCATAGATTCACATGCCTGAATCATTCCCCGTCGCCGAGACGGGAGCCTCCGGTACATAAAAAAGTAATGTCCTAAGGACATACATAAAGAATATAGGCCGAAGGGCCTCCCCTTTTGGGGCCTTTCCACGTCCTTATGTAAAAGGACCGAACTCTCATCGTTAGCCAATCAGCTCCGACCTCCCTCTAGAACCTTCCCGGGAGGAGCCTCCGTCCCTCAGATTTTCGTACGCACCCAGCTAGGGTGTCGCAATGTAGACATAGAGGTACGTGAGTCCTTACCGGGGAGGCGGGAGGGTTGCATGTGAATCTATGAAAGACACCAATACTGGATAACTGCTGTTACAGGTAAGTAACGCATTTCTTATCCAGTATTTGGGTGTCTTTCATAGATTCACATGCCTGAATCAGAGTAGCCAGCAGTTATACATGCCTAGTGGTAAAGCACATTCTCACATCTAGCAGGCCTGCATAAATTACAGACAACATGAGAGAAACATGGTAATATACAGCCATGCATATAGCAGAAAAAACCCATGAAGAATGTGCATACCTGGATGGCGGGACGAGGTAAGGCTCACCTTATTGGAAGAGATGGCGCAGCACCGCTTGTCCCACTGCAGCGTCCTTCTGCAGTTCGATGTCCAGGCAGTAGTGCTTGGAAAAGGTATGCGGGGACTTCCATGTCGCCGCTCGGCAGATGTCCAGGATCGTCACTCCAGCGAAGAGCGCCGCTGACGTTGACATCGCTCTGGTCGAGTGGGCAGCCACTCGGTCTGTCAAAGGCCGTCCGGCCAGATCATGGCAGAAACCAATTGCTGAAGAAATCCAGCGTGAGATGCTCTGTTTTGTCAAGGGCAACCCCATGCGCGGGTTGCTGTAGGCCACAAAGAGTTGAGAAGACTTCCTGACGTCCTTGGTCCTGTCCAAGTAGAATTTGAGACACCTTTTAAGGTCCAAGGAATGCAGCGCCCTTTCTGCTGCTGTGGAAGGGTCCGCAAAGAACGACTTGAGGACAATTGGTTCGTTCAGATGAAAGTCTGACGGCACTTTAGGAATGAATTTAGGGTTGGGCCTGAGTACCACTCGGTCGTGCCTGAATTGGAGATACGGTTCCTGAATGGACAGCGCCTGAAGTTCGCTGACCCGTCTGGCTTACGTCAGGGCTAGCAGGAGAGCCGTTTTCCAGGAAAGATGCTTGAGCGAGGCCCGGTGTATGGGCTCGAATGGGTGTTTCATGAGCTGGTTGAGCACCAAGTTCAACTGCCAGGTTGGAGGGACTTTCCGAGGCTTCGGAAAGGATCTGTAGAGCCCCTTCAGAAATTGCTTTACCAGTCGACTGGACCAGAGGGAGGGTCCCGATGGGGTCCTGGTGAACCTAGAAATCGCAGCCAGATGAACCTTAATGGAGGCGTGAGCCAGCCCCGATTGAGCCAGGTGTAGGAGGTACGGTAGCAGCTGTACTGGGGTGACCCGGAGAGGGTGTAAGTCTTGTTCCGAACACCACAAGCAGAACCTCTTCCACTTCAGCGAGTAGGTCTTGGTCGTGCTGCCCGCCCTCGCTTTGGCCAGTACCGCCCTGCAGTCCTGCGGTATATCTAGGTCTCCGAACTCACGGTGCTCAGGAGCCAGGCCGATAAGTTGAGCGAACGGAGGTTCGGGTGGTGTACTTGGCCTCCGGACATTGTCAAGAGGTTCGGGTGTTGTTGCAGGTGAATCGGGGGCCTGATGGACAGGCGAAGTAGATCCGAGAACCAATGTTGTCTCGGCCAGTACGGAGCAATCAGTATCAGCGTGCACGGTTCCGTCCTCATCTTCCGGAGGAGCCTCGGTATCATCGGGAACGGAGGAAAAGCGTACGCAAACACGCTGGACCAGCCGATGGAAAAAGCATTTCCCAGCGACCCCCGTTGGGGATGCCAGCTTGCGTAGCTTCGGCATTTGGCGTTCCCTGCCGTCGCGAAGAGATCGATCCTCGGGGTGCCCCATTGTGAGAAGACGTGGGCCACCGTGTCGCCGTTGAGTTCCCATTCGTGGGAGAGAGAGGTCTGCCTGCTGAGGGCGTCCGCGATAGTGTTGTCCTTCCCTGGAACGTACTCCGCTTTGAGGGAGAGGCCGTGCGCCACCAACCAGTTCCAGATTTTTTGCGATTCTCGTGAGAGAGAGAGAGAGATCGCGTTCCCCCTTGTTTGTTCAGGTAGTGCATCGTCGTGGTGTTGTCTGTTTTGACGAGCACAGGGGAAGTGCCGATACGTGGCAGGAAGGCCTGTAGAGCCAGATACACTGCTCTCAGTTCCAGGAGGTTGATGTGTAGTTGTTTCTCCTTGGCGTCCCATTTGCCGCTGACTCGAAGGTCCAACAGTACTGCGCCCCAGCCTTCCAGTGAGGCATCGGTCGTGATGACCAGTGGTGCCGGCGGCAGGAGGAACTGCAAGCCGGCCGTCAGGTGTGTCTTGTTTCTCCACCACAGAAGGGCCTTTATGATGGCCGGTGTGATCGTGACAATGTCGTCGAAGGAGCCGGAACACTGTTTCCATTGTCTCGCCAACGCCTCCTGCAGGGGGCGCATGCGGAGCCTGCAGTGCGGTACGAGGAGAATGCATGAAGACATCATCCCTAGCAAGGAGGTGAACGTTCGGACCTTGATGCGAGGCTTCTTGGCCACCGCCGCGGCCAGAGACAGTATTTTTCTGATCCTGTCCTCTGAGGGGAAAGCCTTCGCGCGCTTCGTGTCCAGGGTCGCCCCTAGGAAGGTGATCCTCGTTGACGGAGTAGTGCATGATTTTTTGAGGTTGATCGTCAGACCCAGCTGTTGGAAAAGAGCGCTGCAGGCGTTGAAGGAAGCCAGCGCGTCCTCCGGGGAAGGGGCCTTCACCAGCCAGTCGTCCAGGTAGGGGAACACCTGGTGACCCCTTTGTCGCAGGAAGGCTGCCACTGGCGCCAAGCACTTCGTGAAGATACGTGGGGCAGATTTGAGGCCAAACGGCAAGACCTTGAACTGGTAATGTCTGCCCGCTATTTCGAACCGTAGGTATTTCCTGTGCCTGACGAGGATGGGGATATGGTAGTAGGCGTCCTGTAAGTCTAGGGAGACCATCGAGTCTCCTCTTTCCAGTGCTCCTAGGATCTCCTGGATTGTGACCATCCGGAAGGATTGACTCCGCAGGAAGGCGTTGAGCGCCCGGAGGTCTAAGATCGGCCTCCACTTGTCCCCTTTCTGTTGGACCAGGAAGAAGTGGGAATAAAAACCCTTCCCCTTCTGGGACACCGGGACTCTTTCGATGGCTCCTTTGACCAACATGGCGGAGACTTCCTGTAGAAGGAGGTGCAGGTGTTTGTGAGCACGCTTCAGCGGAGGGGTGTTGGGAGGGGTGTTGACCAGTTCGAGGGAATGTCCAAATTGGATTATTTGTAGTACCCACCGATCCGTAGTGATTTTTTGCCAATTGTGGAGGAAGTGGGTCAGTTTTCCCCCAATTCGAAAGGATTGAGATGGTGGTGGGACTGGCTGGAGTAAATGGTCACTGGCGGCCGCCAGTGCCCTTCTTGGCGGATTTGCCTCTGAAGGACGATCTCCCATAGGATGACTGTCGTGACTGTTGTTTATGCTGGGGCTGGTTCCTGTTGCCGTAGGAATAGGACGACCGATTTTGGTAGGAACCTCTGTAGGAGTACTGACCTCTGGAGCGGCCCCCCCGAAAGGATTGGTTCCGGGACTGGAGGGAGCCCAGAGCCCTCGCCGTGTCGGTGTCTTTTTTGATGGCCTGGAGTGCCTCGTCTATCTTCTCCCCAAAGAGGAATTGACCATCGAACGGCATATCCAGCACCTTAGATTGGACCTCCTGCCGAAAAGACGTCGCCTTGAGCCAGCCTTGGCGGCGGAGCACGGCAGCCCCGGCCAACTGGCGGAATCCCGTCATGGCCGCGTCGATGGCGCAGTCGATAATTTCCGCCGCGGAGTTTTGTCCTTCCGCTAGAAGAGCTTTCACCTCGTCCTGGACCGTGGCCGGCAGGCCTTGCAGATAGGGAGCTATGTCTTCCCATAGCTGGCGGTTGTAGCGGCCAAGGAGGGCGATGGAATTTGCCACCTTGATGGACATGGCGGATGTGGTGGAGAACCTCTTGCCTATGGTGTCCAGCTTCCTTCCTTCCTTGTCCGGGGGCGCGGACAGCGGCGAGGAGGGGTTGCGGGATTGTTTTTGGGCCGCCTGAGTGACAACCGAGTCCGGTTTGGGGTGGCCTGTCAGGCAGGCAGGTGCGGAGTTCGGGGCCTTATATTTTTTGTCTAGGCGCGGAACCACCGCAGGCACCGAAGCAGGCGTGAGCATCAGCTTCTTGCCCTGTTCCCATAGAAAGTCTATAAGAGGAATAGACTTGGCCGATTTCTGGGTGTGCTCCTTGAAATCATGGAGGAAGCATTCCGTTTCCGCGGATTCCACTGCCATGTGAAACCTCCTTGCAGCTCTGTCCACCAGTTTGTGGAAACCTCCCACGTCCGCCGCTTCAGAGTGGCGCGGTCGCGGGGATGCCGGGGTAGACGAATGGTGTGATGACGCAGCATCGGCATCGTCGTCTCTGTGGTCCGAGGCGACGTCTTGCACCTCGCCTTCCTCTAAGTCCGTCTCATCCTCCTCGCTTTCCGATGAGTCCTCCGCCTGGTTTTGCGGTCGGAGTTGGCTCCGAGGACGGGCCTGGGGAGCGGAAGGGTGCGAGGCAGATGGTTGCGCTTGGGTGACCGGTACCTGGGCACCGCTGTCGGCGTCCGGGAACCGTTGTTTATAGTCCTGCACCAGGGATTTCAAATCGTTGACCAGAGACAGTGGCAAACAGATCATCGGGGTGTTCACCGTGTCGACGTTCAGGGAGCTGCCTTGATACATAACTCCGTCCCGGATCTCGTGGACGTCCTGGTGTTCTTCGTGAACCTCCTGTTCTTCGTCTGACTCCTCACTCTGGAGTGTTTCCTGTTCTTGCTCGGGTGCCAACTCCACCGTTGGGCGAACCGAGGGCGTTGGAATCGAGTGAATAGAGACTTCGACCAATCTCGATTCTTTCCAAGATGGCGCCGGGGTCTCTTCCGACGACGTGCGTGAAGATGGCGCCCCCGCCATGTGTGTTGGTGATTTGGGCACCTCCGTCAGGGTCAAAGGCATCAAATTTTGCGGGGATAAGGGTGTCGCCGCCTTACTGATGGTAGGGCCTTGGACTTGAGATATCTTTGTCGAAGTTGTGGTTTTTGAACTTGACTTCGACGTTTTAGGAGACGAACTTGACTTCGACGTCTTAGGTGACGAGCCTTCGGTATGAGGTGTTTTCGGCGAAGGCGTACCTGTAGATTTAGACCTCTTAGGTGACGAAGAGGCCGCCTTCGTATTGGATGAAGGTTTCAGAGGAATGGTCGAGGAGACCGGTGCGCCTGAGGACGCAGTCGTGGCCGTCGCGGAAGGCGATGAGGCCGTAGTGGTCGACACAGTGGTCGTGACTGAGGTGGTCCGCTTAGTAGATGGAGCGGGCTTCTTGAACCTCTGGCCATCCTTAACAGACACGGAGGAGGTGGTGGAGCGTGCCTCCGAAGGCTTCCTGTGCGCCTTCTTGGGAGGAGTGTCTGTCTCTCCAGGGGACTGCACCCTGGGTCTCTTCTTGGAGACTTTGGAGGTCGCGGAGACACTACCCTCGGAAGATTCCAGAGTGTCTCGGACCTTAAGCCTGTCGAGCCATTCGCGAAGGCGAGTTTCCCTTTCCTTAACCGTCTTCTTTGGGAAGGCTCTACACACCCTACACTTGTCAGTGACGTGGTCAGGGTACAGGCAATATAAGCACAGGTCGTGCTTGTCCTCCGCTTGAATCCGCTGCTTGCCGCAGGAGGAACAGGCCCTTAGGAGGGCTTTCTTCTGTGAGTCCGCCATGGACGAAGCTTTCTTATTAGATTCCGACATGTAGTCGATGATAGGATAAAAATCCTTTTCGTACAAAGTGAACTTCGGCGAAGTTTGAGACTTCGAATTTTGGAAAACCTGAAGAGCTCAGGTTGGAGACTCCCTAGCACAACGTGCGGTAGAAAAATCTGAGGGACGGAGGCTCCTCCCGGGAAGGTTCTAGAGGGAGGTCGGAGCTGATTGGCTAACGATGAGAGTTCGGTCCTTTTACATAAGGACGTGGAAAGGCCCCAAAAGGGGAGGCCCTTCGGCCTATATTCTTTATGTATGTCCTTAGGACATTACTTTTTTATGTACCGGAGGCTCCCGTCTCGGCGACGGGGAATGATTCAGGCATGTGAATCTATGAAAGACACCCAAATACTGGATAACTAAGACCTCAGGAGCCAGATCGCCAGGTTGAGCTGTTGCGGATCTGGATGCTGAATGTCGCCATGGCTCTGCGCCAAAAGCCTGGGTGTGAGGCGCAGCCTTTGATGCAGTTCCACGGACAGTTCCAGAAACGTGGTGTACCATGGTTGGCGAGCTCACGTTGGAGCAACCAGAATGAGAGTCATTGAGTGCTGCTTCAGCTTGCGTGCCACCAGCGGTATTAGAGGTGCTGGGGGAAAAGCGTACGCAAATCTGCCTGACCAGTTCATCCATATTGCATTGCCTTGCGACTGTGGAAACCTGGTGGCAAAGCTTTGGCATTTTGCGTTCTCCTTTGCGGCGAACAGGTCTATCGCTGGATGACCCCACCTTTGGAAGTACGGGTGGAGTACTGATGGATGTATCTCCCACTCGTGCATTTGGTGGCTGTACCTGCTGAGCAGGTCCGCCATCTGATTGTCCTTGCCCAGGAGGTGTTCTGCCATGAGGAAGAAGTTTCTCTGAATGTCCCACTTCCACATGCTCTGAGCCAGATGAGACAACTGTGGAGAGTGCGTTCCTCCCTGTTTCTGAATGTAGTACATGGCAGTCATGTTGTCCGTCCGGATCAACATGACCTTGTTGCCCAGATGTACTTTGAAGGCTTTCATTGCCATGAAGATCGCCATCCGTTCTAGAACATTGATGTGCATCTTCCTTTGCTGTGGTGTCCATAGTCCCTGCACAGTGTAGTGGAGTACATGAGCTCCCCATCCCTGGAGAGAAGCGTCCGTCGTCAGAATGATCTGTGGCACAGGCTCTTGGAACGGTCGTCCCTTGCAAAGGTTTTGTGGATTCCACCAATGCAGAGAGTTGTATGCCCGACCGCTCACCAACACTAGGTCTTTCAACTGTCCGTGAGCCTGAGTCCACTGACGTGCTAAGCACTCCTGAAGCGGACGCATATGTAGTCTCGCGTGTGGGACTATGGAGATGCAGGAGGCCATCATGCCTGTCAACTGCATGAACACTCGCGCTGGAAGCGAGTGTTTAGGTCTGAATTTTTGTATCAGCGATTGAATGCTGCTGACCCTCACTAAATTCGGCTGCGCTGTGGCTGCCAGAGTTATTGTCGCACCCAGATACTGCCGTATGTGGGTGGGTTGCAGGTGGGACTTTGGGTAATTCAGTGAGAATCCCAGATCGTGAAGGAGGTGAATGGTGTGGGACATGTGGGCGGCACACTGCTGGGCCGACTTTGTCTGGATGAGCCAGTCGTCCAGATAAGGGTAGACGTGAATGTTTGGTCTCCTTAGGTGTGCCGCCACCGTCGCCAGGCACTTTGTAAACACCCTGGGTGCCATGGTGACCCCAAAAGGCAGAACCTCTAACTGGTAATGTTGGTTGTGGATGGTGAACCGGAGGTATTTTTTGTGTGACGGGTGTAGCGGAATATGAAAATACGCATCCTTCAGATCTAAAGTTGCGAGAAAATCCCCCTGACTGAGCAACGGTAGGACATGCTGCAGGGTCAGCACGTGAAAGTGCTCCGACAGGATGTACTGATTGAGGGGTCTGAGGTCCAGTATGGGTCTGAGGGACCCGTCCTTTTATGGTACTAAGAAGTAAAGTGAGTAAACTCCTGTGCCGCTTTCTTTCACAGGCACAAGCTAGATTGCCCCTTTTTGCAGCATGACCAGGACCTCCTGCTGCAATAAGTGCAAATGCTCGGCGGACATAGGACAGTGTCTTGGGGGTACGTAGGGTGGAGTGGATGTTAACTCCAGACAATAACCGTACTGTATAAGCTGTGTGACCCACCTGTCTGTGGTGATGGACTTCCAGACTGGCAGGAACTGTTAAAGTCTCCCCCCGACAGGTGTTGCGTGGTCGGGGAGCAGTGACAAGGCGTCACTGTTTGTTATTGGCGGAGGATCTGAAGTTGTGGTTTCCATGACCTCTGCCTTTGGCGCTGTTTCCACGATATCCACCTAGACTCCGTTTGGTGTATGTGGTTTGCATGCCGTCTTTATAGTACTGTGTGGTTCGGGAGAGCTGGCCTCTGAAAACACCTCTAGTGCTTGAGCGACGAAAAGAACCACCCCTGAACTGCTGGGACTGCAGAGCCCCTATGGACTTAGCAGTTTGTGTCCTTTTTGATTTTCTCCAAGGTGGTGTCCACCTCTGGGCCAAATAGATGATCAGGGTTTACTGTCTGATTGCGAATGGTGGTCTGTATTTCCGGCTTGAATCCTGGGATTCTGAGCCAGGCATGTCGTCTCAGCATGACACTAGTGTTAATAGCTCTGGCCGGAGTGTCTGCCGCGTCCAGTGCACATTTAATAGAAGCATTTGATATAAGTTTAAGTTTAGTTTAAAGGAGTTTGTAAAGCGCCTGGTGACGCCTCCCGGCGTGTCCCCGCGCTGTGGAGAGAGCATTTTTATGAGGAGAGAGAGGAGTACCATTATGACGTAAAAAGAAAGGTTTTCAGCTTCTTTCTAAAAGAGGCCTCATTGGTCTCTAGCCTAGTGTCCGTGGGTAGGAGGTTCCAGTGCATGGTCACTAGAGAGCGGAAGGACCTTCCTCCCATTCTGGCTTTCTTGGTGCGAGCAGTTCTGAGCAAGCCCATTCCTTTAGATCTGAGGGATCTGTTAGGTTCGTACAAGGATGCCAGATCCGACATAGGCCGGCGCTCTTTGGTGGATTATCCTATGGCACCATAGTAGAGCTTTAAAAACAATCCTCTTGCTAATGGGTAGCCAGTGAAGAGCTGCCAGAGAGGGTCGCGAGGGGGCTCTACGGGGAAGCCTTAACACTAGGCGTGCTGCAGAATTTTGTAGAACCTGTAATTTCTTGATGTTTTTTGCCGATGTTCCCAGGAGTAGCACATTCCCGTAATCAATACGGGAAGTGATAAGTGCCTGCGTCATGGTGCGTCTGGAGTTCAGAGGCAACAAGTCAAGGGTGCGATTGAGCGTTTATCACTCCAAAACATTTGCCTACTGTTTTCTTAATGTGGCTATCAAACGTCAACTTATTGTCTACCCAGACACCTAGATTCTTCGCTTCTCGATTGGGAGGGGGCAAAGGACCCAAGCAGCTGGGCCACCATTCTTTTGTCCATTTGGCCTCATTTCCTCCAATTATAAGAACCTCCGTTTTAGTTCCATTTAGTTTTAGACAGTGCTCTGTCATTCAAGTGGCAAGCTTACTCATACAAGCATTGAAGTTATCAGCCTCCATGGAAGGGGCTTGAGACAGAGATATAAGAAGTTGCGTATCGTCGGCGTAAGAGACAAGCTCTACGCCGAACGATTGCACCACCTCTGCCAGGGGGGCCATGTATAGATTGAACAGGGTGGGACTCAGGGCAGAGCCCTGAGGTACCCCCTGTTCAAGCAACACACTGTCAGAGAGGAAAGTCCCTCTTTGGACTTGAAAGCTCCTGTTAATCAGAAAGGCTTTCAGCCAACCCAGTGCCTTGTTGGTGACTCCAGCTCTGTTTAGACACTGTAGCAAGATGTAATGTGCTACAGTGTCAAACGCGGCACTGAGATCCAGCATGATGAGAGCCATGGTCTTACCCTCGTCCGCTCCTTCTCGTAAGGTTTCAGTAGCCCTCAAGAGAGCAGTCTCAGTGGAAAAATTAGATCTGAAACCCGACTGGGACCTATGAAAAACATTATGGGTTTCTAGATGTTCCATAAGTTGAATGTTAGCAATTTTTTCAGCTAGCTTTGCAAGGTAAGGTAGCAGGGATATTGGGCGAAGGTTTTCCAGTATGTCTTGACTTATGTTGGGCTTTTTTTTGATCGGTAACACTACTGCCCGTTTCCATTCCACCGGCAAGCAAGCTGTGGAGAAGGAGACTTGAAGCAGATGTCTGAAGTGAGGTTCCAGTGCAGGGAAAGCTTCAGCTAGAATCTTGGGAGGCGCAGGGTCTCGAGGAGATCCAGATTTGATTTTGTTGCACATTTTAGCCAGAGCTTCCTGAGGGGGAACTTCGAAGGATCTTAGGCACTCTGGTGTATTTATAAGATTATCATTTTCAATAAATTCCGTGGCCGACTTTATATTATTGGAAAAGCTGGCATAGATTTTAGTAATTTTTCCTGAAAAGTACTGGGCAATTTTGTCACAAGTTTCCACAGAATCGTTTTGGGCAGAAGTAGTCACATCCACTATGGAAATTTCTTTGTATATTTGATACAGTTCCTTAGAGGAATTTTCTGCTTCCATGATGCGGGTATGATAATGTGCTGCCTTAGACAGACGTATGGTTTTGTTGTATAATCTTTGCGCTGTTTTATACTGCGTTTTAATTTCAGGGCAAAAGTTCTGGCGCCATGCTCTTTCCAGTTTTTTACATGCCGTCTTCATGGTCTGCAATTCTTGACTGAACCAGGGAGCAGCTTTTTGGGTTCTCCTGGCATTGGTCGTGGTGCGAATGGGGGCAGTAATGTCAAGGGCCTTAGTGACGAAATTATGTATGTACCTATTAGCTGATTCGCAATCATCCCCTTTAGGGGGGCCTTCATCCTGGACAATTTTAATGAAAGATTCTATAGAAAAGTTCTTCCATTTTCTGCGTTTATAACGTAGAGATTGGTGTCGAAAATGCTCGATTCTATCTAGTTGAATCGTTATGGGGATGATGTAATGATCCGACCAGGGTATGGGTTGAGGATCTGAGGTATGAACGCCCTTCCAGTTGCCAAAAATAGGGTCTAATAAATGTCCTAATTGATGTGACGGTTCTGTATTCTTTAATTCGAGCTGTACCGAAAGAAGCTCAGCTCGAATTGAATATGCTACTTACCAGTATGCATCTGTTCTTGGCATGTAGGGCTGCTAACATTCATATCTTAGCATTAGATCGCCACCTAGTGTTGGGTCCGGATGATCGCACATTGTTGTCCTGGAAGAGTCTTCGAAGTATCCTGAGATGGGTGGCTCCTCCCCTGGACTACAGTGCGCATGGGCATCGGCTCCATCCCCAGATTGTTTTTCGCCATTGTGGCAGAGGATGGAGTGAAAAGTGTAAAGGATGTCCATGCTAATGATTGAATACAATAGTATATCTGCAGCTGCGACAGGCACCGGGGAGGAGGGTGGGCGATATGAATGTTAGCAGCCCTACATGCCCAGAACAGATGCATACTGGTAAGTAGCATATTCAGTTCGAGGCATGTGGGCTGCTAAATTCATATCTTAGCATAGAATACATAGCAGTCCCTCCATCAGCGGCGGTTGCCCGTGCCAGCTGCAGAAACCTGAAAAAGTGTCTTGAGAACAGCCTGCCCTACAGCCGCTTGCTGTTTGGAATGTACATCAACACAGTAGTGTTTTGTAAAGGTATGTGGTGTAATCCACGTGGCTGCTCTGCAAATGTCCTCTAGAGGAATGTTTCCTAGGAAAGCCATGGATGCCCCCAACTTGCGTGTGGAGTGTGCTTTTGGGGGTATTGCTAAAGTGCGCTTGGCTTTATGATAACAGATTTGAATGCACTTAACAATCCATCTGGCTATTCCATCTTTGGAAATTGGGTTGCCTTTGTGTTGTGGTGAGAAGGCAACAAAGAGTTGTTTCGTCTTCCTAAAGTGTTGTGTCCTGTCTATGTAGTACATCAATGCCCTCCGTACGTCTAACGTATGGAGCATTCTTTCTGCCACCGTTTGTGGGTTCTGGAAGAATGCCGGCAAATCGATAGTTTGGTTGAGATGAAAATGTGACACCACCTTTGGAAGGAATTTGGGGTTAGTACATAGCACTACCCTATTTGGATGAATCTGAATGAAAGGCTCTTGTATTGTGAGCGCTTGCAGCTCACTAACACGCCTTAGTGACGTAATAGCAATTAGGAAAGCAACTTTCCACGTTAGGAACTGCAGTTCACACGAGTGCATTGGCTCAAATGGTGGTCCCATCAGTCTGGCGAGGACCACATTGAGGTTCCACACCGGAGCTGGCGGTGTTCTTGGGGGAATGACTCGTTTCAGACCTTCAAGAAACGCTTTAATGGCAGGCACCCTGAAGACCGAGAGGTGCTGCCTATTTTGAAGGTAAGCTGCGATGGCGGATAGATGTATCCGAATAGAAGTGAACGCTAGCTTGCACTTATAAAGGTGTAACAGATAGCAAATGATGTTAGGGATAGATGCATCTAGCGGGTTTATGTCATTGTTTGCACAGTAAATGACAAAACGTTTCCATTTTGCGGCATAGCATGCCCTGGTTGACGGCTTCCTCGCCTCCTTGATGATGTTCATGCATTCAGGAGGTAGGTTGAGGTATCCAAACTCTAAGACTTCAGGAGCCAGATCGCTAGGTTGAGCTGTTGCGGATCTGGATGCTGAATTTCTCCATGGTTCTGCGTCAGAAGTCTGGGCGTGAGGCGCAGTCTTTGATGCGGCACCACTGAGAGTTCGAGGAACGTGGTGTACCAGGCTTGGCGCGCCCACGTTGGAGCAACTAGGATGAGTGTCATCGAGTGTTGCCTTAGTTTTCTCGCCACCAGTGGTATCAGAGGTGTCGGGGGAAAAGCGTAAGCAAATTTGCCTGACCAGTTCATCCATATCGCATTGCCCTGCGATTGGGGGTGTGGGAACCTGGCGGCGAAGCTTTGGCATTTTGCGTTCTCCCTTGTGGCGAACAGGTCTATGTCTGGACGACCCCACCTTTGGAAGTACGGCTGGAGTACCGATGGATGTATCTCCCACTCGTGCATTTGATGACTGTATCTGCTGAGCAGATCCGCCATCTGATTGTCCTTCCCTGGGAGGTGTTCTGCCATGAGGAAGATGTTCCTCTGAATGGCCCACTTCCACATGCTTTGAGCCAGGTGAGACAGCTGTGGTGAGTGGGTGCCTCCCTGCTTTTGGATGTAGTACATCGCGGTCATGTTGTCCGTCCGGACTAACACCACCTTGTTGCACAGATGTACAATGAAGGACTTGAGTGCCATGAAGATCGCCATCAGTTCTAGATAGTTGATGTGCATCTTCTGCTGCTGCATCGTCCATAGTCCCTGCACCGTGTAAGTGAGCAGATGAGCTCCCCATCCCTGGAGAGATGCGTCCGTTGTCAGGATAACCTGTGGCACTGGCTCCTGGAACAGTCGGCCCTTGCAAAGGTTGTGTGGAGTCCACCAATGCAGAGAGTTGTATGCCCGACTGGTAACCAACACTAGGTCTGTTAATTGTCCCTGAGCCTGTGTCCACTGATTTGCTAAGCACTCCTGGAGCGGGCGCATATGCAACCGTGCGTGAGGGACTATGAAGATGCAGGAGGCCATCATGCCTATCAACTGCATGAACACTCTTGCTGGAAGTGAGTGTCCCAGTCTGAACTTTTGGATTAAAGACTGTATGCCGTCTATCCTGACCTGGTTTGGTTGCGCCTTGGCCGTCAGGGTATTGATTGTTGCACCCAGAAACTGCCGGACATGTGCCGGCTGAAGGTGTGATTTTGGGTAATTCAACGAGAAACCCAGGTCGTGAAGGAGGTGAATGGTAGTCGACATGTCCGCGGCGCACTGCTGTTCCGACCTGGCTTGAACGAGCCAGTCGTCGAGGTAGGGGTAGACATGGATGTTCTGCCTCCTGAGGTGCGCTGCTACTGTCGCCAGACACTTGGTAAACACCCTTGGGGCAGTTGTGACTCCGAAGGGTAGGACTTTGAACTGATAATGCGTGCCCTGGATAGTGAACCTGAGGTACTTTCTGTGGGACGGATGTAGCGGAATGTGGAAATAAGCATCCTTGAGATCTAAGGTTGCTAAGAAGTCTCCTTTGTTTAACATAGGAAGAATCTGTTGCAGTGTAAGCATGTGGAAATGCTCTGACAGTATGTACAGATTGAGGGGACGGAGATCCAGAATTGGTCTGAGAGATCCGTCCTTCTTTGGAATGAGGAAGTACAGGGAATAAACCCCTGTGCCTTCCTCCCCCACTGGCACGAGCTCGATTGCCCCTTTTTGCAGCATCACCAACACTTCCTGCTGCAATAAGTGCAAGTGCTCTGCGGACATAGGTCTTTGCCTTGGTGGAATGTTGGGTGGAGTGGATTTTAACTCTAAACAATAACCGTACTGGATAAGCTGTCGCACCCACCTGTCTGTGGTGATGTTGATCCAGACGGGCAGGAACTGCTGTATTCTCCCCCCGACAGGTGTTAAGTGGTCGGGGGGCAGTGACAGAGAGTCACTGGCTGCTTGTGGCAGAGGAGCGTGAATTGTTGCCTCCTTTGCCGCGTCCTTTGTTGCTGTTTCCCCTGTAGCCCCTCTTGTTTGGTTTGGGGTACGAGGATTGTGCTCCACCTCTAGGGAACTGTGACTGTTGACCCAACTGTCCTCTGGTGACTCCACGGGCACCTGAGCGACGAAAATTATTGCCACGAAACTGCTGTGATTGTAGGGCCCCCATAGATTTAGCAGTTTGTGTCTTTTTTAATTTTTTCCAAGGTGGTGTCAACATCTGGACCAAACAGTCTATCCGGATTGACTGGCTGATTAAGTATGGTTGTTTGAATGTCAGGTTTGAACCCCGATATGCGGAGCCAAGCCTGTCTTCTGAGCATGACACTGGTGTTAATGGCCCTAGCGGCCGTGTCCGCGGCATCAAGTGCACACTTTATGGCCGCGTTGGAGATCAGTTCTTCTTGTATAATCATTTTGGTGCCCTCTTGAAACTGCGGAGGCAGGTGTTCCACAATCTGCTCTAGTGTGTCGTAATGTGATCTATCATAACGTGCCCGTAGTGCCTGTGTATTTGCAATACGCCAGAAATTGGCGGCCTGCGCAGCCACTCTTTTGCCTCCTGCCTCTAGCACTTTGGACTCCTTATCCGGGGGAGGAGCTTCACCCGTTGTTTGGGAGTTGGCCCTTTTGCGTGCGTTTGCTACCACCAGGGAGTCAAGCGGCAACTGTCCTCGAATGTATGCAGGGTCTGCAGGCGCTGGTCTGTACTTTTTTTCAATACGTGGGTTGACCACCCTCGCCCTGGTAGGCTCTTTAAAGATGTCCGCAGCATGCTTGAGGACCCCTTTGAGCATAGGCAGTGTCTTTACAGTTCTTTCCGAAACTGAAAAGGTGTCGAATAGAAAGTCTTCCTCAACTGGGTCAGCATGCATGTCCACATCATGATTAGCAGCTGCCCTCTCAATGAGTGCATGAAAACCTGCAGAATCCTCTGTAGGGGATGCACGTGTACTGAAAGTCTGTGGGTCTTGTCCCACATCTTGGGTGCCTTGGTCCCCAATGGCATCATATGAATCTGGCTGTGCATCAGGTTCATTGACTGTGAACGTGTATTGTTCGTCTTCACCATAGCCCTCACTTTCAGAATGGTCTGGAGACGGTGTTGGGCTCCTTCCCAGAGGAGGCTGAATAGGTTCCATGAGGCCTGAGGCGTCCTGTGGAAACTTTTTCTTCTTTAGGGGGATGACATAGGATTCCACTGGCTGCGAAGTGATTTTCCTTTTGTAAAGGGTTAACTTCCCTGTGTCCGCGTCTATGAAACACTCCGAATCCTCTTCTGGGTCGAGCACCTGACCCGAAGATGCCCCTGCCGTCGAAGATTCCGACTTCTTTGGCGTCGATTTCGATGAAAAGGCCTTCGGCACCACTTTTGGCGGTAGAAGGAAGAGGAGTTTACTAGCGGGCTTGACCGGGACGTCTGCCACCTTCTGCGTCGATGGCGTTGGCGTCGACGAAGAAAAAGCCTTCTCCCTAATTCTTTGTAGTGAAGAAGCAACGAGAGATGCGTCGGTGACCGATATCTTTGGCACCGACGAGGTGGCCTTGCCTTCGGATGCGACGTTCCGTTGGTCTTTTGGAGGGATGGACGGCGCCGACCCCGAGTCCTTGGAGCGATGCGCAGATGTCCCCGTTGGAGCCGGGGCTGTGTCGCTTGCTTTGGCTGGCTTTGCCGGCGCCGGCGCGCTTGTTTTGTGCGTGCCACCCTTTTTAGAGGATCTCTCCTCCGGCGCCGATTTTGACCCTGTGGAATCGCCGTGTTTCTTCGACTTCTGCGGACCTGAGGTCGACGGAGTCGATGAGGCTGCCGGTTTATTTGTTTTTGCTGTTACGACCGCCATCTTAGGGACGATTGAGTCCTTAACTTTCGATTTCGGGTCGGCCATTTTAGGTGTTGTCGAGACCGTTGCTTTCAGTTTCGGTTTCGAAACCCTCGGCGCAGCAAGTATGTCCGTGGCCGAGCCATCAGGCGGGGCCGTGGCTTGCGCTACAGGGTCTTTTTACCCGACAGGCGATCCCGCGACCCTCTCCTGATGTCCGTCAACTTCGGGGCATAGCTCGTCCCCTGAGCTATCTTCCGCGGCCCCATAAACCATATCATCGTCTCCTACCTCGTCGACGTATTCAAGGCCTTGACCCACGACTCCGTCGTCGCCATATTCCGGATCAGCCTCGACCTCCGTCTCAGGCGGGGAGATTTGAAGATGATGGCTCTGGTCCTCCTCTTCTTGGTCGTCGAATATGTTTTCTGGATCCGGGGCCGCCTGTTTGGCCACAAGGCGCACCGCGCGCCGAATCGTGAGAGTCTTTCGACCTGAAACTCGCACAGGCCCTGCAACTTCCTTCGTCATGGTCTGGCGAAAGGCATTTATTACAGACCGGGTGCACGTCTATATGTGGGTATTTGGACCCACAGAGCGGACAAAGCTTAAACGGACTCCGCTCCATGTTGGGAACTTGGTGTCGAGTCGCGATGAGAAGGCCTCGATGTCCGAAGAGTAGTAAAAACTCCGCTGATTCCGGCTCCGAGAGACGGAAGAACTCGAGACCGTACGCAAACAATACCGACGTAAAGAACCCAAAGCCTTTTGGCTGTTAAGATTGATGTTTATTCGGTTCCGACGGAGAGACGTCGAGACCGCATCCGAACCCAATGGCGGAAAAAAATAATCTGGGGATGGAGCCGATGCCCATGCGCACTGTAGTCCAGGGGAGGAGCCACCCATCTCAGGATACTTCGAAGACTCTTCCAGGACAACAATGTGCGATCATCCGGACCCAACACTAGGTGGCGATCTAATGCTAAGATATGAATTTAGCAGCCCACATGCCTCGAACATCAGTTGCGTCAGTATCTGAGGGGTCTTCAAAATGGGCATTGAGATCTCCTAGCACGAATAGGCGAGATTTCCTTAGTGCTAAGAGAGTTATGGCTTCCATCAGGGTAGAAGTGAAGTCAAATAGCCTACCAGGTGGACGATATATCAGAATGCCTGATATGGAGTGATTGGGACCGGTGTTAATCGTGAAGGAGCCAGCTTCACTATGGTCAACCTGTATATGAGATAGAGAACATACTAAAGGGGCTTTCGTAGCTATGGCGATGCCACCCCCTCTGCCGTCTTTCCTATCCAGTCTGGAGAGGGAGTAGCCATGGGGCAGGGCCTGGATAATGTCAGGGTCTGAATAGTCATCTAGCCAAGTTTCCGTCAGGAATAAGATGTTAAGGTTTTGGTCCTCAAGTAAGTGAAAAATTTCTATACGTGCTTACGTAGGGATCTACAATTAAGTAAGGCTGCTTTGATGGTGTGACCCGTGCTAGTGGTTGGGGCGTGAGTGATGGGTCCAAAACTGCACATAGTGCAATTGTTTAGCGACAGGGCATGCATGGAGTGTTTACAAGCTGCAAGCGTGTCAGGTTGGTGTGCAAGCAATTCCTGTCTGCCATACCTTATGGTGGTTACAGTAGAAGAGCCAGGGTATGTGGCCCCGCGCCCGTCCGGCCGCGGACGGGCGCAGACGGGCTGGACTTTGGCGCGCTTCCGGCGCGCCCGCTGCACGCGTCCGCTGCGCGGTCGCTGCCCTAGGCACATTTATAGTGATGGGAGGGGTCGCTAGAGCGCTGACCTGTGCTCCCTGAGCCCGGAAGTGTAAGGCTCCTCCTCGCCCTCCGCATCAAACGCCCATGATTGGACGCGGCGGACCGGGGCGGGAGTGGGGGAAAACAAACTGAGCAGCTGAGGAGAATCCCAGAATTAAAGTAAGTTATCCGCTAACCCATACTGAACGTTTTAAAAGATAGCCTCAATCGCTACATAAAAACATTCGCTGTAACAACAGCGCGAGCAGTGCAGTGAAATACGGTTTTTAAAAATGCACGAAGTGAATGGAGGCTGCCTCTACCAAGGGCAACACTCTTCTCCACCTTCCCCTCTTGGATGAGCATCTCAGCTGCCTCTTTGTATTAGTCTGGCAGGTGCTGTAACAGGGTCTTCAGTGTGTCGTAATGTGCCCTGTCATACCTGGCTAGAAGTGCTTGTGTATTTGAAATGCGCCAGATAATGGCCGCTTGAGCTGCCACCCTCCGTTGTTTGTGAATTAGCCCTCTTCCGGGCATTAGAAACCACAATAGAGTCCAAAGGCAACTGCCCCTTGATGTAAGTAGGGTCACCAGGCGCCGGTTTATACTTCTTTTCAATTCTAGGGTTTATCACCCTGGCTCTCGTAGGCTCCTTAAAGATCTCCCCAGCATGCTTTAAGACACCCTTCAACATAGGCAGAGTCTTGACAGTCCTCTCCGAGACGGAAAAGGTGTCAAAAAGAAAGTCCACTTCAATGGGGTCAGCATGGAGCTGGACGTCATGATTCTTCGCTGCCCTTTCAATGAGGGCATTAAACGCAGCTGAATCCTCTGTAGGCGACGTTTTCACAGCATACATCAGTGTCTGGGGTAGAGTGAGGATCACCTGGGTCAGCAGCAGCTGCCCAGGGTTCATTGGCATCATCTGGCTCAGTGTAGACAGGATAGCTGTATTCATCCTCATCACCTTCCCCAGTGTCCACATCTGAAAAGGTGGGTGAGACATGGCAATGTGGAGAAACCGGTTCCACAAGAACAGGGGTCGAAGTGGAATCCTTTTTCTTCTTTAGTGGAATTTTATAGGACTCCATTGGCTGTTCCGGGGCAATTTTCCGCTTATGAAGGGAAAGTCTGCCCGTTTCGGCAACGATAAATTGTTCTTGTTCTCGATGCTTTAAGGCCAGGACCGCTATAGTCTACTTCGGCACAGAGGACACCTTCTCGGGCACGTTGGTGGCCATTCTAGGGCCGAAAGCCTTCGGCGCCACTTTCGGCGGCAATGTGAAATGAATGGGCGTCGACGCCTTCTGAGGTTTATCGACAGGCTTCGAAGGTGGAGGATCTTTTGGCCAGACACTCGAGGCCTTCTCCTTGATGCGCTTTAGGGAGTCCGCCACTTGCTTGGAGAAAGCGGGGGACGGCTGCGTCGACTCGACAAAATCCGAGGCACCACCGGACGTCGACTCGTGCGTCGGTCTGCTCTTGGCCTTGTCTCGTCGACGCGGAGTCTCGAGAACCTTCGGATCACTGACCCCTTTGTGTTGACCGTCTTCGGCGCCGATTTGTTCGGCTCTACTGCCTTGACCTTTGTCTTCGGCGTGCCAGACTTCGTCTCGACGCCCTTGAGCTGTTTCTTCGGGTCGATAACACCCTTTAGCTTAGTCGGCGCCGACAGGTCCAAGGGCTTTGAGCCGACTAAAGCAATACGCACTTTTGGTTTCGATGGGGGCACCAGTGCTTTCACTTGCGTCGAGACCGGTGTCTTCACTTTCGGTTTCGATTTTGCAGGGTACGGCTCCTTAGCAATGTCCGTAGCTGAGCCCGAAGGCGAGGCCGTAGAACTCACTGGAAGATCTTGGGTAAGGCCTATTGGCGATCCCTCGACCTGAGCCTTTTGTAGCGTTTCGGCCCCAATGTCAGTTTGGGTTAGCTCCTCGCTCGAGCTATCTTCCATGGCCCCAAAGGCCCCGTCGTCGTCTCCTACCTAGTCGACTACTTCTTCCTTCCGTGTCGAGCATTTCAACATCCGCGTCGTAGACCTCCGACGCGGGATTCGACAAGTTCTCACGAACTTCCCGGTCAGCTCCTTCATCATCCCCAGCATTGAATATGTCCACAGGCGCCGGTGCAGTCTGCTGGGCCTCCTGGCGTGCAGCGCGACAATGCAGAAGAGTCTTCTTGGATCGAAAACTGGAACAAGCCATGCAGCTGGCTTAGTCATGATCCGGCGAGAGACACTTGTTGCGCACCGGGTGGACGTCGATGTGGGGATACTTTGAGTTGCACACAGGACACCTCCTGAACGGACTCCGTTCCATGATGGTCCGTCGATAAGGTCTCTGGCGTCGACTGGGCCTTGAGCGTCGAAAGCACGCGGCTCTCTGGAATCCGGCTCGGAACTGGGCTGGAAGAATCGGGCACCGAACGCAAGACTATACCGACGAAAAGCTAAAGGCCTTTTGGCCTCAAGAAAGTTTTATATCAATTCTGACTAGAGTGAACCAATATACATCCGAACCCAATGGCGGAAAAAAACAATTTGAGGATGGAGTCTATGCCCATGCGCACTGTAGTCCAGGGGAGGAGCCACCTATCTCGTGATACTTCGAAGACTCTTCCAGGACAACAATGTGCGATCATCCGGACCCAACACTAGGCGGCGATCTATGCACAGATATGAATTCAGCATTCCACATGCCTCAAACGTGCTCCGACAGTATGTATTGATTTAGGGGTCTGAGGTCCAGTATAGGCCTGAGAGCCGTCTTTCTTGGCAATAAGGAACTATAGGGAGTACACTCCCTTCCCTTGCTGTTGGAAAGGGACTTGCTCTATGGCCCTCTTTTCTAGCATGCAGTTCACCTCTTGTTGTAATAGGGTGATGTGTTCTTTGGCCATTGGCCGATGTCTTGGTGGTATAGAAGTCAGTTCTAGGCAGTAGCCAGACTGGATAATTTCTCTCACCCACCTGTCTGTGGTAATTGTGTTCCAGACGGGTAGGAACTGTTGTAGTCTGCCTTCGACCGGTGTTATTTGGTCTGGAGGTAGCGTGATAGAGTCACTGTTATGAGGCAGTGGAGGCTCTGGTGTTATTACTTCCACGTCCTCTTCCCTTGGTATGGTTACCTCTGTAGCCTCCTCTGGTGGTGTTTTTAGCAAAGCAGCTTTGTGCGTTACCTTAATATGAGGTCGTTGTTTGTGAGGCATGTCCTCGTGTGTTTGCCCTATATGAGGAGCGACGAAAGGAGCCACTTTGTTGCTGAAATTGCAATGCTCCCATAGATTTTGCCGTCTGTGTCCTTTTTCATTTTATCCAAAATGGGGGTCGACAGCAGGGCCAAACATTAAGTCCTGGTTAACAGGTTGATTAAGGATAGTGGGCTGTACCTCATTTTTAAAACCAGAAATACGCAGCCACGCATGTCTGCAGAGGAGAACGCTAGTGTTGATTGACCTAGCTGCAGTGTCTGCTGCGTCAAGCGCGCATTTGATGGAGGAGTTTGTTATGATTTTTCCCTCCTGTATGAGATCTTGGGCTTGTGCTTTGAAAGGCTCAGGTAGGTGTTGCATTAGGGTCTCTAGCTAGTTGTAATGCGCCCTGTCGTACTGTGCCAGTAGAGCTTGTGTATTAGCTATCCTCCACGAGTTGGAGGCTTGTGCCGCTACTCTTTTCCCTGATGCCTCCAGTATCTTTGACTTTGTCTGGGGGAGGTGTTTCCCCGGTGTAGGAAGGTGGATACCAGACTATAGTTGCTCCCAACTTTTTGCCTGGTGTTTTGCTTGTTTTCCGACTTAGTTGGCCTGGGACCCTGCCAATCAGAGCCCCAGGCCTACTGCTCTCTGTAAAATGGATTCCATGTACCCTAGGTGCATTAACCAATTGTAACTCAGGGCATAGGTGTACCCAGGGCCTACCAGGGGCTGCAGCATGTATTATGCCGCCCCTGGCTGGCCATCTAAATCTGACACAACTGGCTGCACGACAGCTGGGGCAAGGTGGTGTAATCACCCTTTGCTTTAGATATAGTATACCTATATCTAACCCTACAAAAGGACACAGATTCCTATCAGTCACTCCTATGGCAGGCCTTGACAATCCTGAAGGCAGAGTGCTTGGAATCGTGTGAGATGGTGCTCTGGCATGAGCTGAGCCCGTTTGCAGCTTGCGGAACCAAGTCCTAATAGCTGTTCCATGGTAACGCATACCATATGCTCTTAAGTGCATTATAATCCTCACGGTTATATGCGATCTTTGGTATCGCTTTATCAAAACATGTCGAGTAAGGTATCATACGAATTGGAATACTAACCCCTTGCCAATTCTGGCGACGGGGTTAGCATTCCACCCTTCTAGAGGGACACGACATGTATGTAACTGTGAACCCCGGTTAAAGTTAACTCAAGCCTCAGCATCACAAAATGGATGCTGCCACCACAGACACAAGTCTGACCCCCTGCAGCTGGGAGTCCTTCCAGCGAGGGGAGCTTGGACAAATGGTTTCCTGTCAGGGGCGGTGCTAGCACCATCCCAGACAGGGTTTTGTGTATCCTGGGTAGGCAGGGCTTTAGAGGAAGGTGACTGCAAGTGGCACCCAGGTGCTCACTATGCATCTGCCGGCTAGAACAAGTTCCAGGGGCACACCAGCCCCTGAGCTGGGGAAAGTCCGGCATGGGAGAGGGGTGTAACCACCCCCCTTCCTGGTCCCACCCATGGGCAGGACCTAGTCGCGTGCCAGCCCCTTTTCCTAGTATAAAGATAGGAGCGGGCCCCCTTCTAAATTAGATCATCTTTGAATACTGAAACTACTTTCTACGCTAACCAACACTAGGTCTTTCAACTGCCCATGAGCCTGAGTCCACTGACGTGCTAAGCACTCCTGAAGCGGGCGCATATGTAGTCTCGCTTGCCGGACTATGGAATTGCAGGAGGCCATCATGCCTATAAACTGCATGAACACTCTTGCTGGAAGCGAGTGTTGAGGTCTGAATTTTTTTTTATCAGCGATTGAATGCTGCTGACTCACTGAATTCGGCTGTGCCGTGGCCGCCTGAGTATTTATAGTCGCACCCAGATACTGCCGTATGTGGGCAGGCTGGAGGTGGGATTTTGGGTAATTCAGTGAGAATCCCAGATCGTGCAGGAGGTGAATGGTGTGGGACATGTGGGCGGCACACTGCTGGGCTGACTTTGCCTGGACGAGCCAGTCATCCAGATAAGGGTAGACGTGAATGTTCCGTCTCCTGAGATGCGCCGCCACTGTCGCCAGGCACTTCGTGAACACCCTGGGTGCCGTGGTGACACCGAAAGGCAAAATCTTGAATTGGTAGTGCTGGTTTTGGATGGTGAACCGGAGGTATTTCCTGTGGGAAGGGTGCAGTGGAATGTGAAAGTACGCATCCTTTAGGTCTAAGGTTGCGAGAAAATCCCCCTGACTGAGCAACGGGAGCACTTGCTGCAGGGTCAGCATATGGAAGTGCTCAGACAGGATGTAATGGTTGAGTGGCCTGAGGTCCAGGATGGGCCGGAGGGACCCGTCCTTTTTTGGTATTAAGAAGTACAGGGAGTAGACCCCTGTGCCTCTTTCTTGCAGAGGCACGAGCTCTATTGCCCCTTTTTGCAGCATAACGGTGACTTCCTGCTGCAATAAGTGCAAATGCTCGGCCGACATAAGACGGTGTTTTGGGGGCATGTTGGGTAGAGTGGATGTTAACTCCAGACAATAACCGTATTGAATAAGTTTCCTGACCCACCTGTCTGTGGTGATGGACTTTCAGACCGACAGGAACTGCTGGAGTCTCCCCCGACCGGTGTTGTGTGGTCGGGGGGCAGTGACAAGGCGTTACTGTTTGCTGGTGGCAGAGGATCTGGAGCTGTTTCCACGACCTCTGCCCTTGGCGCTGTTGCCACGATATACACCTAGACTCTTGTTGGTGTATGTGGACTGAGTGTTGCCCTTGTAGTACTGCGTGGACTGGGAGGACTGGCCCCTTGAAACGCCTCTAGTTTTTGAGCGACGAAAAGACCCACCCCAAAACTGCTGGGACTGTAAGGCACCCATGGATTTTGCAGTCTCCGTGTCCTTTTTAATTTTTCTAGGGTGGTGTCAACCTCCGGGCCAAACAGGTGATCTGGGTTGACCGTTTGGTTAAGGATGGTTGTTTGGATCTCTGGCTTAAATCCAGAGATTCTCAGCCAGGCATGTCGCTGCAGCATAACACTAGTGTTTATAGCCCTGGCAGCGGTATCAGCTGCGTCTAGAGCGCACTTAATTGCAGCGTTAGAGATCAGCTTCCCTTCCTGAATCAGCATCTCAGCCGCCTCCTTGTATTCATCAGGCAGGTGCTGCAACAGGGTCTCCAGTGTGTCGTAGTGTGCCCTGTCATAGCGCGCCAGTAACGCTTGTGTTAGAAATGCGCCAGATGTTGGCTGCCTGTGCTGCTACCCTCTTCCGAGGCCTCAAAGACCTTGGATTCTTTGTCTGGGGGAGGAGCATCACCCGTAGTCTGAGAATTAGCCCTCTTCCGGGCATTCGAGACAACAAGGGAGTCCAGAGGCAACTGTCCTTCGATGTAGATAGCATCAGTAGGCGCCGACTTGTACTTCTTGTCAATCCTAGGGTTTATCACCCTTTCCCTGGTCGGTTCTTTAAAGATCTCAGTAGCATGCTTTAAAACACCTTTCAGCATAGGCAGAGTCTTAACAGTTTTTTCTGAGACTGAGAAGGTATCAAAAAGGAAGTCGACATCCACAGGGTCAGCATGGAGCTGGACGTTGTGATTGTTCGCTGCCGGTTCAATGAGGGCATTGAAAGCTGCAGAGTCTTCTGTAGGGGACGTTTTTGCAGAAAACAGTTGAGGGTCTTGTCCTGATTGAGGATCCCCTGGGTCACCACCAGCGGCCCAGGGTTCGTTGGTATCCTCAGGGTCTGTATAGACAGGATAACTGTACTCATCCTCATCATCCCCCTCACCAGTGTCCACATCAGAGTAAGTGGGCGAAACATTATGAGTCTGTGAGGAAAGTGGTTCCACCAGAACGGGAGTGAAAGCAGAGTCCTTCTTGAGAGGGATCTTGTAGGACTCCATTGGGCGTTCAGGGGCGATTTTCCGCTTGTTTTTCTGCTTGAAAGCCTGCCCGTTTCGGCATCGATGAAGTGTTCCTGATTCTCTTCCACTGAAGGTTGTCGAGGATGTGGGCCGGGGACCACCACTGACGACTTCGGCGCCGAGGAGACCTTCTCGGGCACGCTGGCGACTGCCTTAGGAGCGAAAGCCTTCGGCGCCGTCTTTGGCAGCAACGTGAAATGAATGGTCGTGGACGCCTTAAGTGGTTTCTCCACCGGTTTCGTAGGTGGAGGATCCTTCGGATCGGGCGATGCGGTTCCGTCCCTGATGCGCTGCAGGGAGTCAGTCACCTTCTTGGTGAACGCGGCGGATGGGCGTGCCGGTTCAGTGGAATCCCTCGAGGCCACACCTGGAGTCGACTCTCGGGGCGCCGTGCCCTTGGCCCTGTCCTGCTGACGCGGAGTTGCGAGAACCTTCGGGTCATCCAGCCGTTTCCTCGGGTCACCGAGAGCTTTCTTCGGATCGCAGATAGCCTTCAGGTCGCTGAGGCTTTTGCCGGCATTGACAGTCTTCGGCGCCGACGCGCTCGGCTCGACCACCTTTACTTTAGTCTTCGCGCGGCAGACTTCGTCTCGATGCCCTTGACTTGAGCCTTCGGCTCGACGGCCACCTTCTGCTTCTTCGGCGCCGAGGCCTTGGAGCCGACCAATGTGATGCGCACTTTCCGTTTCGAGGACGGCACCTGCGCAGTGTCTGGAGTCGAGACCGTAGGTTTCAGTTTCAGTTTCTCCAGGGAGGGGCTCGGCAGCAATGTCCGTGGCAGAGCTCGAAGGCGGGCCGTAGAACCCATAGTGAGATCTTGGGTAAGGCCCGAAGGCGATCCCTCGACCTGAGCCTCATGAATTGGCACGGCCCCAGAGCCAGTTTGAGGAAGCTCCTCATCCGAGCTATCCTCCATGGCCCCGAGGGCCCAGTCGTCGTCTCCTAACTCGTCGACGACTTAATCGGCCTCGAACATCTCTGCATCCGCGTCGTAGTCGACGTCCGATGCGGGGTTCGATTCAGTAATGTCCTGGATAGAATCGTCCTCGACATCCCTGGCATCGAAGATGTCCACAGGCGCCGGTGCAGCATGCTGGGCCTCCTGGCGCGCAGCTCGTCGAAGCTTAAGCGTCTTCTTGGACCTGAAGCGTGAACAAGCCATACACTTGGCTTCATCGTGGTCCGGCGACAGACACTTGTTGCACACCGAGTGGATGTCGATGTGGGCATACTTCGAGTTGCAGACGGGACATCTCTTGAATGGACTTCGGTCCATGATAGACGGTCGATAGGTCTGGAGCGTCGACTGGGCCTTCCGCGCCGAGAGCACGCGAGTGTAGAGAATCCGGCTCGGAACCGAGCTGGAAGAACTAAGGCCGAACGCAAGACAATACCGACGTATTAGACTAAAGACCTTTTGGTCTCAAGAAAGTTTTTCTATCGATTCTGACTAGAGGGAACCCAAAGACATCCGAACCCAATGGCGGAAAAAAACAATCTGAGGATGAAGTTGATGCCCATGCGCACTGTAGTCCAGGGGAGGAGCCACCTATCGTGATACTTCGAAGACTCTTCCAGGACAACAATGTGCAATCATCCGGACCCAACACTAGGCGGCGATCTATGCACAGATATGAATTCAGCAGCCCACATGCCTCGAACACACTTGTTACAGACGGGGTGTTTATCAATGTGTGGGTATTTAGAGTTACAGTTGGGGCATCGCTTGAAAGGACTTTGTTCCATCGACGATTGGCCCTGGTGTCGAGAAGGCCACGCGGCCCGATTTGACATCCTGAGTAGAAGAACAGGAATAAGTAGTTGGTACCGATCGAAGAATACCGACGCCCCGAAGGCCTTTAGAAAGTTTTTAATCTATTTCCGAACTCTGAGTAACCAAAGTACATCCGAACCCAACGGCGGAAAAAAACAGGATGGAGAGGATGCCCATGCGCACTGTAGTCCAGGGGAAGAGCCACCTATCTTGTGATACTTCGAAGACTCTTCCAGAACAACAATGTGCAATCATCTGGACCCAACACTAGGCTGAGATCTATGCACAGATATGAATTCAGCAGCCCACATGCCTAGAACACATGTGAAAGATAATTAACAATGGAGTAGATGAGCATTACCAGCAAGAGTAGTCAAGATACCCCAGGACTCGAAAGACTTAAAAGAAAAACAACTTGCACACATCCAAGCCCAACACTAGATGGGAGGATTAGAAACAGCAAGTGTATCTACAGCTACACATGCCTCAAACTATTAATACATAATATTAATAGCAAATTTCATCAGAAGGCAAGTCCATCGGGGTAGATGCAAGTGGATCAATGGTGTGGTCTTGATGCTGGAAATTAATATATTGTAGATGTGACTTTGGCATAAAACATTTGTCCGTGTATGTATCAAGGTTTGAGCAATTCTAATCAGCATGCTTTTACCAGGAGTCTTTGTCACCAATATCTAGAAAAACAAATGATCTCCCGCTGACGGAGGTTTAGATATAATCCCAGGGAAACGCGAGTAGTAAAACAAAACAAAAAAATTAAGATCTTACACTTAAAATATTCTCAGATCAGAACTCTGGAGGAGTACATTAGTTTAACTGATGTGAAGTAAAATGTTATCTAAAAAATGTATTTGGGGAATAGACCTAAAAGCCTCTCTCACCAGCATTTGGGCTCTACAGGTGAAGAGGCTGAGTCATGTGCAATTTTAAACAAAGTGTCAACAGTTACTGTTTTGTAATATTACTACTGCCATGTTTAAACTGCCTTTACTGAATTGGTATTTTCAGAAGGCTATCTGGACAATGTAATATCACCTGCTCCGTCACGCTTTGAATCATCTCCCAATTTGCATAAACATTGGAACAGACTAAACTGGAGTCATTCTTTAAAACTCCTTATGATCAACTGGTTACTAGCAATTGTTTACAGCTTAGATCCGTCAATATTCCACTTCTGGTTCGATCACAAGCATTACTGAGCCCAGCCCTCTCGGTGATTTAGAAATCCACCTTATGTGCGACAGTGCAAAAATGCAACTAGGCAAGCTCAGAATTTAATTGTACAGTGTGAAACTTACCATGTTTTTCCAATAAAAAAAATGCATGGCACAAGGATTACATTTTTTGTAGGTATAAGTGGTTATTAGTTAAAGGATGTCTTACCATTGGTGTCCTTCTGTAAGCAGTCAATTCCAAGTGCTGGATTATTTTCTAGCACTTGCTTAGCTCGCACTTCCGTCATGGTTTGGATAGGGCTCATACCACTGTTTTCAGCAAGTGACATGGGAATGACTTCCAAAGCATCAGCAAAAGCCCGCATTGCATACTGCTCTAGCGAGGGACACTAAGAAATAGGTACAAGATTAGATATTCAACATACACTAAACATCTGCTTAAACAATCAAAAACTAGTAAAAAAAAAATCTAAAAGCTTTGGATTTTTTTTGCATAATCACCACATCTATGTTGCACACCACTGGCAAAAACAAGCAATTAAACTTAAGTGTACACTCAAAATCAGTTAGAGTACTTGTAATAAATCCATAACGCAAAACCCATAGTTTGTTACTGGTCACATCTGTAAAGTGCATTATTTTCTCAACACCATTCAAAGTAGTCATTCAGAATGCTAACCAGGAATTAATCAAGGAAAAGAGAATCAAGGAAAAGAAAATTACAGTAGCATGGTGTGATGTGTCAGTGTTGATTACCAAAATCAAACAAATTCACTATGTACATTGAGGAATCCACATTTCCTATTCACCCTCCCTTTTTGCACTCTTGGCTTGTCCCAAAAGGTACGGTCTTGGACACATCACAGAGCTCGTCAGGGTACAGACAAAATGTGTTACTTGCCTGTAACTCATTCTCCAGTATCGTTATCATTCTGATTCACATGATTGAATAATCCCAGTCGTCAAGGTTGTAGTCCCACAGTATATTCTATATCAGTGAAAGTAATCTACATGGTGTAGGAAGCTGGCTCTGTATATACTATACCAAAGTGAGGTATAGTGTGCACAGAGTCCAGAGGAACCCCAAAGGTAGGCAAAGGTAAAGTTATATAGCACCCCACTGTATTTGTGGTAGTGTGGTCGAGCAGTTAGGCTCTATCAGAGGGCAGTGTTATGCATTTGTTGTACACACTCAGTCAGCAAATGAATCCACAAACTCAGACTGAACTTAAAGCCAATTGTTTTTGTATAAAATTATTATTTTAGTTATTTTATTTCCTAGAACCAAGCAAGCTTGGCACAGGTAAGTGCTAAGTACTTTGCAGTAAATATACCGAATATGCTACTTACCAGTATGCATCTGTTCTTGGCATGTAGGGCTGCTGACATTCATATCTGTGCATAGATCGCCGCCTAGTGTTGGGTCCGGATGATCGCACATTGTTGTCCTGGAAGAGTCTTCGAAGTATCACGAGATAGGTGGCTACTCCCCTTGACTACAGTGCGCATGGACATCCTCAGATTGTTTTTCGCCATTGTGGCAGAGATGGAGTGTAATACAGTGAATGATGTCCATGCTACATAGTAATTCTGAATGCTACAGGCGCCGGGGAGGAGGGTGGGCGATATGAATGTCAGCAGCCCTACATGCCAAGAACAGATGCATACTGGTAAGTAGCATATTCGGTTCGAGGCATGTGGGCTGCTGAATTCATATCTGTGCATAGATTATATACCAGTCCCTCCTGTTAGAGGCGGCTGCCTGTGCCAGCTGCAGCAGTCTGAAAAAGTTGAGAACAGCCTGTCCTACAGCTGCCTGCTGTCTTGAATGTACATCTACGCAGAGTAGTGTTTTGTAAATGTATGTATAGTGGACCATGTGGCTGCTCTACATATCTCTTCTAGAGGAGTATTCCCCAGGAAAGCCATGGATGCTCCTAACTTACGTGTGGAGTGTGCTCTTGGAGGAATGGTTAGTGTGAGTTTAGCCTTTGCATAGCAAATCTGTATACACTTAACAATCCATCTGGCTATTCCTGCTTTGGAAATGGGGTTGCCTCTGTGCTGTGGAGAAAAAGGCAACAAACAGTTGTTTTGTCTTCCTGAAATCCTGTGTTCTGTCTATATAGAACATGAGAGCCCTCTTGACATCTAATGTGTGTACAGATCTCTCTGCGACATTTTCCGGATTAGGATAGAAAACAGGCAGTTCTATGGTTTGGTTCATGTGGAACTGCGAAATCACCTTAGGCATGAATGTAGGGTTGGTGCGTAGTACAACTATTTGCGTGGACCTGTATGAATGGCTCTTGAATGGTTAGTGCCTGGAGTTCACTAACTCTTCTCAGTGAGGTAATGGCTACTAGGAAAGCAACCTTCCAGGTCAGAAATTGAATCTCACAAGAGTGTAGAGGTTCAAAAGGTGGTCCCATCAGTCTGGTGAGGACCACATTCAGGTTCCAGACTGGTGAAGGTGGGTGTCTGGGAGGGATCACTCTTAAGTCCCTCCAGAAATGCTTTAATGGCAGGCACACTGTATAGTGAGAGGTGCTGCCTGCTCTGAAGATAAGCTGCTATTGCGGATAAATGTATACAAATTGAACTGTACGCTAGATTACATCTGTATAAATGCAACAAACAGATAATGTTTTGAATTGATGCATCCAGTGGGTTAATGTCATTGTTACAATGTATGGCACACCTTTTCCATTTAGCCGCATAGCATGCTCTGGTTGTGGGGCATCTTGCCTCCTTGATGATATTCATACATTCTGCGGCAAGTTGAGGTAGCCAAATTCTATGACTTCAGGAGCCAGATCGCCAGGTTGAGCTGTTGCAGATCTGGGTGCTGAATTTCGCCATGGCTCTGCGTTAAAAGTCTGGGTGTTAGCCGCAGTCGTTGATGCGGTACCACAGAAAGTTCTACTAGCGTGGTTTACCATGGCTGGCGTGCCCACGTCGGAGCAACCAGGATGAGTGTCAGAGTGTTGCTTCAGCTTGCGTGCCACCAGCGGTATTACAGGTGCTGGGGGAAAAGCGTACGCAAATTTGCCTGACCAGTTCATCCATATCGCATTGCCCTGTGACTGCGGATGTGGGAACCTGGCAGCGAAGCTTTGGCATTTTGCGTTTTCCCTTGTGGCGAATAGGTCTATCTGTGCCCCCCCAGAGGCCTCAGCACGGGCCTAGGAAGCCCCTCCAGTCCCTTGCGCCTTCAGCCTTTTCCTCTAGGCCCTGAAGCCTGATCTTCTTTCTGTCCTTCAGGGTCCTGCCAGAGAAGCCCTGACAAATCACACACTCCTCTGGGACGAGGGAAGAGGGAAGGCAGAGGATACAGACCTCATGGGGGTCTGACTTGGCCTTCTTCCTGGAGCACTCCGGGCATTTGTCAAATAATGCTGGCATATTTTACATAAAAAAAGTGCAAAAACCAAGAGGAAAAGCACCAAAGTACTTAGAACGCACGTAACTTTGAAAAAGCAGTGAAAAATCACCAAAAACCCTTGAAAAGGGAGAGCTCAATGCTCCAGGGTCCTGCTTGCAGGAGCCGGAAAAAAGAACTGAAAGTAAAAGGGACCTGCAGGGCATTCTGGGATACTGTGAAGTTCTCTTAAAGGCACAGTATCCTGTTTGAGCTACATAATGGCAGCCTATGGTCTGTCCAGGTCTTCCTCTCTATCATTCCAGAGGGGTTTTGCTGCTGAAGCAAGGGAAATCTGGACAGGCTTTGCAGTTTGTGGAATTTCTAGTTGAAGTACTGAACAGTGTAGCCGGTTATATAGGCTGCATTATCCGTGCTTAAATTCTCTTAAGTGTCTGTGCAGTTTGTAGGAAGGTGGATACCTGACTATGGTTGCCCCCAACTTTTTGCCTGGTGTTTTGCTGGTTTTCCGACTTAGTTGACCTGGGACCCTGCTATTCAGGGCCCCGGGCCTACTGCTCTCTCTGTGAAATGGATTCCCTGTACCTTAGGTACATAACGAATAGTTTCTTACCTGTCGGTGTAGTTTTGCAGCTTGATGATCTTTCTGGATTCACTATGCTGTGCATATTCCGCGGTCTTGTGGTTGGGTCCGGATTCGTAGTCTTTTCTCTCTTTTTTTTTTTTTTTTTTTGTGGACCAGGTGGGCGTCGGCGTCACCCTTCCTTGGGTGTATTTCCGGTGACGTCGGCATGCTTCCTGCGGAAGCTCCCATCCCATGGCGCCATCTTCGGATTCTTTTTTTCGCGTTTCCTTCGTTTCCGAAGTGATGGCAATGTTCTATGTAGGTGATTTTTCCTTAACCGCCTTGTATGTAAAATCCATTTTATCTCTTCATCTTCTTTTTTTTTTTTTTTTGACCACCCCTTTTTCTCTCCAGCCTCATCTTTCTGGCGGAGGTGGGTGGGTTCGCTAGTGAATCCAGAAAGATCAAGCTGCAAAACTACACCGACAGGTAAGAAACTATTCGTTTTGCAGCGTGAATCTTTCTGGATTCACTATGCTGTGCATAGATTTTGTAGCGGTTTCTCATTTCCGTGGCGGCTGGGTGGAAGATGAGTTCTGGTGTCTGAATATGTGCTGGAGCACCTTTTGTCCGACTTGCGCTTCCTTGTTCATCTGCACATCCACGCAGTAGTGTTTTGTGAACGTGTGCACTGAAGCCCATGTTGCCGCCAGGCATATGTCTTGTATGGGCGTGTTAGCCAGGAAGGCTATTGTGGCCCCCTTCTTCCTAGTGGAGTGTGCACGCACTCCCTCGTCTAGTTCCTGTCCTGCCCTGTTGTGGCAGAGCTGAATCGTCTGTGCTATCCATCGTGCAATAGTGTTCTTCGTTACTGCTTTGCCCATGTAACTGTTGGCGAATGACACAAAGAACTGCTTCGTTTTTCTGTGCTCCTTTGTCCTTTCAATGTAATGCATGACCGCCCTTCTGGCGTCTAAGGTGTGCAGAGCTCGCTCAGCGCTATTGGTTGGTTTTTGGAAAAAACTCGGTATCTGTATGGACTGGTTCATGTGGAACCTGGAGACCACCTTCGGCATGAAGTGTGGGTCTGTCCTCATCACAACCCTATCACTATGTATTTGTATGTAGGGTTCCTGTAGCGTCAGCGCTTGTAGTTCGCTTACCCTGCGTAATGACGTTATAGCAACTAGGAAGGCTGTTTTCATGGTTAGCATCTTTAAGGAGGCCCTGTGCAGTGGTTCAAAGGGCTCCTTCATGAGTTCCGTGAGAACTACGTTCAAGTTCCATGCTGGTGGTGGCACCCGCTTGGGCGGTGCGATCCTCTTCGCTCCTTCCAGGAACCTCTTGACAACCTGGGATGTGAAGAAGCTCCTGCCCATCTCACCCCTTGTGTAGGCTACTATAGCCGCTAAGTGAACCCTCAAGGAGGATGAACTGAGTTTTTTGTCCAGCAAGTGTGTCAGGTATCGCAGCACTGTGGAGTCTTTCTTCATTTTCTTGTGAAGTTGTTCACGTTTGCACCACATCGTGTATCTTTTCCATTTTGCGACATAGCACCGCCGTGTGCTCGGCCTCCGTGCCTCCCGAAGGACCCTGAGGGTGCTCTCTGGCAGTCTCAAATGTGCAAACTCTATGTCCTCAGGAGCCATGCTACTAGGCTCATGGTCTCTGGCTCTGGGTGCAGCACCTCTCCGTTCTGCTTGGAGAGCAGGTCCTTTCTTCTGCCGAATCTGTGGGGTGCACTCTGTGACATCTCCATGATCTGCGAGTACCATGTCTGCCTCGCCCACTGTGGCGCGACCAGTATCAGGGTCATCTTGCTCGCTCTGCACTTGCTCAGTACTCGGTGTATCAGTGGTATCGGGGGAAAAGCGTATGCAAATGTCCCGGACCAATCTATCCATAGGGCATTCCCAAGGGACCCCTTTTCGGGTAGTCTGGATGCGAAGTACTGGCATTTCGCATTCTGGCGTGTTGCAAACAGGTCCACTGATGGCGTTCCCCACCTGTTGAATAACCACCTCGTTTCCTGAGCATTGAGCTCCCACTCGTGGGATGCCGATGTCTGTCTGCTCAGCCAGTCTGCCTGAATGTTCTCCTTCCCTGGTAGGTGTATGGCTAGCAGGTCTATCTGTAGAGGGATGGCCCATCTCCATATCTCCTGTGCCAGTGTTGAAAGCGTCGTTGACTGTGTTCCACCCTGCTTGTTGATGTAGAACATCGCCGTGGTGTTGTCTGTCTGCAGTAACACCCTTTGCTTGTACAGTCTCGTCTGGAAGGCTTTCAGTGCAAGGAAGATTGTCTTCAATTCTAGGTAATTGATATGCTTTGTCGCATCTGCTGGCGTCCACAGTCCTCTCACTTTGAGCTCCTCCATGTGAGCGCCCCATCCCTTCAGGGATGCGTCTGTGGTGATGGTCACTGTCGGAGTTGGGGGTGTTAGAGGCTTTCCCCTTGTTAGGTTTTCCATGCTCCACCATGTCATCTCCCTTTGCACTGCGTGCGTCACCACCACAAGATCCTCCCAACTGCCTGACGCCTGTGACCACTGTTCCTGGAGCCATTCCTGCATGGGTCTCATGTGTAGCCGCACATTCGGCACCAGGTGGATGCATGATGCCATCATCCCCATGATCTTGCTCGCCGTCCTCGCTGTCCGAGCTTGCCCCTTCCGGTAGAGGCGAGTTTCCTTGACCAGCGCCCTTGCTCTCTTCTCGCTGGGGAACACCTTGGCCTGCACGGTGTTGATCACTGCCCCCAGGAAGGTCTTCACTTGCTCCGGTTCCATTGACGATTTTTCCCAATGGACGGAGAACCCCAGGTTTATGAGCGTGCTCGTCACTGTCTGTGCGTGGTGTTTGCACCTTTGGTACGAACTCGCCTTCACCAACCAGTCGTCTAGATAAGGGTATACGTGTATCCCCTGTCTTCGTAGGTGTGCAGCAACTGCTGCGAGGCACTTCGTGAATACCCTTGGTGCTGATTTGAGTCCGAAGGCCAGCGTTGTGAACTGGTAGTGGCCTCCCCAGATTGTGAACCTGAGCATATGCTTGTGCTTTTTGTTCATCGGTATGTGCAAGTAGGCGTCCTTGAGGTCTATCGTGACCATGAAGTCTCCGACCTGCAGTTGCGGTAGCACCTCCTGCAGGGAGGTCATTTTGAATTTCTGTGTTCTTATGAATTTGTTGAGGAACCTCAGGTCTAGGATGGGCCTCATCTTGTCGTCTACCTTTGGTACCAGGAAGTACGTCGAGTAGACTCCCTTGTTCCTTTCCTTGAATGGGACTCGCTCTATGGCCTGCTTTTGCAGAAGTTCCTTTACCTCTTCCTGAAGCCTCGCCAGCTGGTCTCCTGCTGGCGGTCTTCCCCTTGGTTTCCTGCTTGTTGGCCTTTTCTCCAATTCCAGGCAATACCCGAATTGGATGATGTTCAGGATCCATTTGTCTGATGTGATTTCTCTCCATTCCTGGAGGTAAAATTTCAATCTTCCTCCCACTGGTGTCATGTGGTCGTAGGTGTTTTGATTGTCCCGACCCCTTGGTACGTGGTGCCCCCCCGGGTCCTTTCTGTGGCTGGGCACCCAGAGTTCTGTGGAGTCACTTCGAGGAGGGCTGCTGCCCCCCTCTCCTATTCTGGCTACGTCCGTTTCTTCCTCGAAAGGACTGACCTCTTGGTTGGTACTGCCAGGACTGCTTCTGCTGACCTTGCTGTCCCTGTGAGTCTGCCTGGTGCGTTTGCTGGAAAACCTGGTGTGATGTACCTGGTTGGTTTCCACCTCTCCCGCCGGGCCTCCGTGACGGGGTGCCTCTTCTGTTGCCTCTGAACTGCAACGCCCCCATAGACCTTGCCGTCTCATTATCTTTCTTGAGCTGGCTGAGTTTCTCGTCCACAGTTGCCCCGGAGAGCGTGTCGCCGTTGAACGGTGTGTTGAGGATACTGTGTTGCACCTCGGGTTTGAACCCTGAAATCCTGAGCCAGGCGTGTCTCCTTTCCGTGACACCCATCATCATCAGCCTGCTGGCGGTGTCTGCCCCGTCCAGGGCCGTCTTAAGGCAAGAATTTGCCGCATTTTTCCCCTCTTCGACCAACATCTCGGCCTTCTGCCTGGCCTCCTGGGGTAGGTCCTTCACCAAGTGCCCCAGGCCGTCCATGATCTGATACATGTGCCTGTTTAGAAGAGCGTTGGAGTTAGCCATGCGCCAGTGGGTCGCAGCATTCCGTTCGATCCTTCTGCCCACCAGATCCATCCTCTTGCTCTCCTTATCCGGTGGTGGGCCCGAGGTAGTGGATACGTTGGCCCTCTTCCTAGCCGTGGCCGTGATAATGGAGTCTGCGGAGACCTCGCCTCGAATGTAGGCCGGGTCCTTTGTGGAGTGTTTGTATTTTTTCTCTGTTCTAGGGGTTACCGCCTTGCATGTTGCGGGCTCCTTGAATGCTTCTCGTCCTTGAGCCAAGACGCTCTCGAGCATTGGGAGGAACTGGCTCCTTGTCTGTGTTGGGAGCAAAGTCTCGAGCAGGAAGTCTGCTTTCTGCTTCTCCTCGTCGAGCTTTAACCTAAATGCCGCTGCGGCAGATTGTATCGCCGAATTGTATGCCCCGATGTCGTCAGGCGGCGAGGGCCTCGAGGGGTATGTGTCGACCGCCTCCTCCGGGCTCTCGGTGTCGATATCCAGGTAATCCTCCTCGATGGGGTCAGAGGTGGCCGACTCGGCGTCCAACCTACTGCCCTCCTCCTCGTCATAGCCGTAATCCTCGTAGGGATTCTCCTCATCTCCCTGGTCGTCGACCATCTCGGCGGCCAGGCCATGTCCGTCGCCGAGTTTTTCTTCCTCTTCGACCAGATCTAGCACCACGTGCTTGGTCTTGTGTGGAATTGTAAAGGCACTCATCTCAGCGTCGAAATCCTTCTTCCGCTGCAAGATGCTCGCCATCTCGGCCTCCAAACGCCGTCTTTTCTTTTCCCTTTCGGCCGCGTTCTCGGCCTCGGAACGCTCGGCCCCTCTCTTCGTCACCTGGCTCGGCAGCGAGACTCTCGGCGTCGAAGGTTTGGACGTCGAACTTGGCTTCGGGTCCTTGGGCGTCGTCAAAGCTTTCAGGTCTTTCTCCCTCGACGCCGATCGGTCCCTTTCGGAGACGATCTTCGGCGCCTTCTGCTGTTCAACAGCCCGGCCCCTTTCGGAGGCGATCTTCGGAGCCTTCTGCTGTTCTACAGCTCTCGGCGCCAGGGACTCCTTCTCTGAGGATCCGCTGGGCCTGTGTGTGGTCGCGGACTGCAGAAGTCGCTGCGTCGGCGCCTTCGGGGTCTGGCCCGCGTTCTTTCGAGACTCAGGGTCTCTCGTGCTCTTGTGGGACGTCGAGTCTCCTACCTTATCAGGCGTCTTCTTGGAATCGGTCTCTACGACCGTGTAGCTGTCGTGTTCGGCGGCAGCGTTGTCCTCCTCCTCTGAGGACATCCCCAGGTCGTACAGCGAAGGCGTCGGGGCTTTTCCTCCGAGGGTGGCGTGTGCTACCCTCTGGCTCTTCCTCACACGAAGGGTCTTCGCGGCGAAGACGGAGCAGGCGTTGCAGTCTTCGGTTCTGTGGTCCACCGGTAGGCAAAGGTTGCACACCGGGTGCTGATCTTTCTGCGCGTACTTGTGTCTGCAATTCGGGCAGAACTTGAACGGCGTGTTGTCCATCCTCTAGCGTTTCAGGCTTCCCTGCCCGCGTGGACGTCGATGATCGTCGAAGTTCTCGACGTTCTCTCCTCCTTCTCTTCTTCGCCAATGGTCTGCGAAGTCTTCCTTGGTCTTCTTTTAATTTCTTCTCGAACTTCTCGCTTTGCAGTACTTTCTCCAAAAATGTCTGGAGCCCAACGGGAACGATCCAGACCCGACCGCGGAAAAAAGAATCTGAAGATGGCGCCCAGGGATGGGAGCTTCCGCAGGAAGCATGCCGACGTCACCGGAAATACACCCAAGGAAGGGTGACGCCGACGCCCACCTGGGCCACAAAAAAAAAAAAAAAAAAAAAAGAGAAAAGACTACGAATCCGGACCCAACCACAAGACCGCGGAATATGCACAGCATAGTGAATCCAGAAAGATTCACGCTGCAAAACCAATTGGTACTGGGCCACCTTATCAGACCCTGTAACTCAGGGCATAGGTGTACCCAGGGCCTACCAGGGGCTGCAGCATGCATTATGCCACCCCTGGCTGGCCATCTAAATCTGACACAACTGGCTGCACGACAGCTGGGGCAAGGTGGTGTAATCACCCTTTGCTTTAGATATAGTATACCTATATCTAACCCTAAAATGGACACACAGATTCCTGTCAGTCACTTCTATGGCAGGCCTTGACAATCCTAAAGGCAGAGTGCTTGGAATCGTGCGAGATGGTGCTCTGGCATGAGCTGAGCCCGTTTGCAGCTTGCAGAACCAAGTCCTAATAGCTGTTCCATGATAACGCATACCATATGCTCTTAAGTGCATTATAATCCTCGCGGTTATATGCTATCTTTGGTATCGCTTTATCAAAACATGTCGAGTAAGGTGTCATACGAATTGGAATACTAACCCCTCGCCAATTCTGGCGATGGGGTTAGCATTCCACCCTTCTAGAGGGACACGACATGTATGTAACTGCGAACCCCGGTTAAAGTTAACTCGAGCCTCAGCATCACAAAATGGATGCTGCCACCACAGACACAAGTCTGACCCCCTGCAGCTGGGAGTCCTTCCAGCGAGGGGAGCTTGGACAAAGGGTTTCCTGTCAGGGGCAGTGCTAGCACCATCCCAGACAGGGTTTTGTGTATCCTGGGTAGGCAGGGCTTTAGAGGAAGGTGACTGCAAGTGGCACCCCGGTGCTCACTATACATCTGCCGGCTAGAACCAGTTCCAGGGGCACACCAGCCCCTGAGCTGGGGAAAGTCCGGCATGGGAGAGGGGTGTAACCACCCCCCCTTCCTGGTCCCACCCATGGGCAGGACCTAGTCGCGTGCCAGCCCCTTTTCCTAGTATAAAGATAGGAGCGGGCCCCCTTCCAAATTAGATCTTTGAATCCTGAAACTACTTTCTACGAAAGGAACTCTCGACTTCTTCTCAAGATTTCTCCCTTGTGACTAAGGAGTAGTCCCCCTGCACCCGGAGGCACCATCTAAGAACACTGCGGTTTGCTGCACGTCCTTCCTCCGGAATCCGACCGACCAGCACGACGAGACCCGGCTTCCCTGGCACCTCTGACCTCTACCTACCTCTACAGCTAAGCTGAGAACCGTAGGTGAGACGAGACCGAGGGACCGGCCATCATCAGAACTGCTCGACTTCTATCCAGCACGACCGCCGAGGGATCCTCGAGCGAGTGCTTTCGGGTCCGAGAAGCCCCAACCCTGAGCAGCTCCAGCACCGAAGTTCAGCCCTCCAGCATCCACCAGATCTGCGTGGGGCCCTTCTGCTTTTTGCTGCTCACCGTGTTGTCTGGCTACTAGCCCGCTGGCTTGTGGCCTTCCCGACGACGACATCACCACTGCTAGTCTGGTTGCTCCAGACTGGCCCTTGCTCCCTTCCAAAAGAGGAGCACCCCGGACCCTCCTGGTCCACTCCAGACGCCATTTTGAGTCCACCGCGTGGGCTTGAATTTGCCAAGACTTGTTGCCCCAATCCTGGGTCCAGCGACGTCGACAGCAGCAACCATCGTGGGAAAGCTCGTGTGAGAAGTTGGCCTGATACAAAGTGCTCACTAGAATAGTGGACATTATATATCAGTCCAAACAACCCTTATTGATTGGTTGTAAGTCAACCTTTATAGACCAGCTATCCTAGTAGCATGGATACTAGCAGTCTTCGGGCTAAACTCTAGAGGGCGTGTTAAGCCAGCTGTTATACCATCACATATACCCCTTGAACACCAAGTGAAAGGACAACACACAAGTGTTATGAAAATAAACAGTGTATTTATTTAGATCACAACAGCCCTGTACTCTTTATGAGGACAGGGTAGTAAGCACACAACAAAACTCTAACGAAAATACTTTAAGTTGCACAATTTACACAAATGCCCGAGGGGCACGGAAAACCATATACTACAAAAGTGGAATGCGAAATTACTAGCAGGTAAGTACTGGACTAATAGGCTTTGGAATCGCTAGGATTACGTTACTGAACCTTTAGATTACTAGGAGGCCTAGGGGACTCGGGTGCAGAGTGTGCACTCTCACGCGGGATGCGGGACAAAGTCTATGGAGGCTAGTAAAAGCAAAGTTAGTGTTCTCGGGCGAACCCGACTAGGTAGGTCAAAAACGAAAGTGGATCTGGACCCTTGGATAGTGAGGCTATGCTGGGGCACCGAAATGCCGAAGTTACCTAGCCCAGGGGCTGCGGCTGCATAGGTCTGAAAAGACGTCGGAAACCTTAGTTGACGAACCAGGAGCCTGAAAGAAGAAGTTGCTGGCAGGCGACCAGTGAAGAAGTTCGAAGTGATCCAAGCCTGGATCGAAGATGGATGACACCTGAAAGCAGAGGGGACCACGTTCTTAATCACTAGCCAGTGATTGTGTGGGCACCAGGATGGCACCAGGCGAAGTCACCTCGACCAGGTGAATGGGCGACGCTGGTCTCTGCAGTCTCACGGACCAGGAGGCGATGTCGGCGACCAGGATGGAGGTGAGAGCTGTCCCACGATGGTTGATGCTGTCGACGTCGCTGGACCCAGGATTGGGGCAACAAGTCTTGGCAAATTCAAGCCCACACGGTGGAACTAACATGGCGTCTGGAGTGGACCAGGAGGGTCCGGGGTGCTCCTCTTTTGGAAGGGAGCAAGGGCCAGTCTGGAGCAACCAGACTAGCAGTGGTGATGTCGTCGGTCGTCGTCGGGAAGGCCACAAGCCAGCGGGCTAGTAGCCAGACAACGCAGTGAGCAGCAAAAAGCAGAAGAGCCCCACACAGATCTTGTGGATGCTGGGGGGCTGGTCTTCGATGCTGGAGCTGCTCAGGGTCGGGGCTTCTCGGACCCCAAAGCACTCACCAGAGGATCCCTCGGCGGTCGTGCTGGATAGAAGTCGTGCAGTTCTGATGATGGCCGGTCCCTCGATGTCTCGTTGCACCTACGGTTCTCAGCTTAGCTGTAGAGGTAGGTAGAGGTCAGAGGTGCCAGGGAAGCCGGGTCTCGTCGAGCTGGTCAGTCGGATTCCGGAGGAAGAACGTGCAGCAAACCGCAGAGTTCTTAGATGGTGCCTGCGGGTGCAGGGTGACTACTCCTTAGCAACAAGGGAGAAATCTTGAGAAGTCGAGAGTTACTTTCGTAGAAAGTAGTTTCTTGATTCAAAGATGATCTAATTTGGAAGGGTCCCCGCTCCTGCCTTTATCCTAAAGAAAGGGGTGGGTACGCGACTAGGTCCTGCCCTAGGGGTGGGACCAGGAAGGGGGGTGGTTACACCCCTCTCCCATGCCAGACTTCCCCCAGGCCAGGGGCTGGTGTGCCCCTGGAACTGGTTCTAGCCGGCAGATGGGTAGTGAGCACCGGGGTGCCACTTGCAGTCACCTTCCTGTAAAGCCCTGCCTACCCAGGATACACAAAACCCTGTCTGGGATGGTGCTAGCAACGCCCCTGACAGGAAACCCTTTGTCCAAGCTCCCCTCGCTGGAAGGACTCCCAGCTGCAGGGGGTCAGACTTGTGTCTGTGGTGGCAGCATCCATTTTGTGATGCTGAGGCTCGAGTTAACTTTAACCGGGGTTCACAGTTACATACATGTCGTGTCCCTCTAGAAGGGTGGAATGCTAACCCCGTCGCCAGAATTGGCGAGGGGTTAGTATTCCAATTTGTATGACACCTTACTCGACATGTTTTGATAAAGCGATACCAAAGTTAGCATTTAACCGCGAGGATTATAATGCACTTAAGAGTATATGGTATGCGTTATCATGGAACAGCTATTAGGACTTGGTTCCGCAAGCTGCAAACGGGCTCAGCTCATGCCAGAGCACCATCTCACACGATTCCAAGCACTTTGCCTTCAGGATTGTCAAGGCCTGCGATAGGAGTGACTGATCGGAATCTGTGTGTCCATTTTAGGGTTAGATATAGGCATACTATATCTACAGCAAAGGGTGATTACACCACCTTGCCCCAGCTGTCGTGCAGCCAGTTGTGTCAGATTTAGATGGCCAGCCAGGGGTGACATAATACATGCTTCAGCCCCTGGTAGGCCCTGGGTACACGTATGCCCTGAATTACAGGGTCTGATAAGGTGGCCCAGTACCAATTGGTAAATGCACCTAAGGTACACGTTGTAATTTAGTGAGAGAACAGCTAGGCTGTGGGTCTGATTAGCAGGCCCACAGCCAGAGAAAGTCGTAAACCAGTGAAACAAAAGCAAAAAATCTGGGTGATCATAGGATTGCAGACCCTACTCTCCTACAGCTCGCACCTCCATCCTGGTCGCCGACAACGCCTCCTGGTCCGTGAGACTGCAGAGCCCAGCGTCGCCCACTCACCTGGTCGAGGTGACTCCATCCGGTGCCATCCTGGTGCCCATCTAATCACTGGCTAGTGATTCAGAACTTGGTCCCCTCTGCTTACAGGTGTCTTCCATCTTCGATCCAGGCTTGGATCCACCGAACAATCTTCACTGGTCGCCTGCCAGCAACTTCTTCTTTCAGGCTCCATAGACTGCAACGAGGATTCCCGACGTCTTTCCAGACCTTTGCAACTTCCGCATTTCGGTGCCCCAGCATAGCCTCACTATCCAAGGGTCCAGATCCTTTTTCGTTTTCAGCCTAACTAGTCGGGTTCGCCCGAGAACACTAACTTTGTAAATTCTAGCCTCCATAGACTTTGTCCAGCATCCCGCGTGAGAGTGCACACTCTGCACCCGAGTCCCCTAGGCCTCCTGCTAGTAATCTGAAGGTTCAGTAGTCCAGTCCTAGCGATTCCAAAGCCTATTAGTCCAGTACTTACCTGCTAGTATTTTGCATTCCACTTTTGTAGTATATGGTTTTCCGTGCCCCTCGGGCACTTGTGTAAATTGTGCAACTTAAAGTATTTTCGTAAGAGTGTTGTTGTGTGCTTAGTACCCCGTCCTCATAAAGAGTACAGGGCTGTTATGAAATGAATATGCTACTTACCAGTATGCATCTGTTCTTGGCATGTAGGGCTGCTAACATTCATATCTTTGCATTAGATCGCCACCTAGTGTTGGGTCCGGATGATCGCACATTGTTGTCCTGGAAGAGTCTTCGAAGTATCCTGAGATGGGTGGCTCCTCCCCTGGACTACAGTGCGCATGGGCATCGGCTCCATCCCCAGATTGTTTTTAGCCATTGTGGCAGAGGATGGAGTGGCAAGTGTAAAGGATGTCCATGCTAATGATTGAATACAATAGTATATCTGCAGCTGCGACAGGCACCGGGGAGGAGGGTGGGCGATATGAATGTTAGCAGCCCTACATGCCAAGAACAGATGCATACTGGTAAGTAGCATATTCAGTTCGAGGCATGTGGGCTGCTAAATTCATATCTTTGCATAGAATACATAGCAGTCCCTCCATCAGCGGCGGTTGCCCGTGCCAGCTGCAGAAACCTGAAAAAGTGTCTTGAGAACAGCCTGCCCTACAGCCGCTTGCTGTTTGGAATGTACATCAACACAGTAGTGTTTTGTAAAGGTATGTGGTGTAACCCACGTGGCTGCTCTGCAAATATCCTCTAGAGGAATGTTTCCCAGGAAAGCCATGGATGCCCCCAACTTGCGTGTGGAGTGTGCCTTTGGGGGTATTGTTAAAGTGCGCTTGGCTTTATGATAACAGATTTGGATGCACTTAACAATCCATCTGGCTATTCCTGCTTTGGAAATTGGGTTGCCTTTGTGTTGTGGTGAGAAGGCAACAAAGAGTTGTTTTGTCTTCCTAAAGTGTTGTGTCCTGTCTATGTAGTACATCAATGCCCTCCGTACGTCCAAGGTATGGAGCATCCTTTCCGCCACTGTTTGTGGGTTCTGGAAGAATGCAGGCAAATCGATAGTTTGGTTGAGATGAAAATGTGACACCACCTTTGGAAGGAATTTGGGGTTAGTACGTAGTACCACCCTATTTGGATGAATCTGGATGAAAGGCTCTTGTATCGTGAGTGCTTGCAACTCACTTACGCGTCTTAGTGACGTAATGGCAATTAGGAAAGCAACTTTCCACGTTAGGAATTGCAGTTCGCACGAGTGCATTGGCTCAAACGGTGGTCCCATCAGCCTGGTGAGGACCACATTGAGGTTCCACACGGGAGCTGGCGGTGTTCTTGGGGGAATGACTCGTTTCAGTCCTTCAAGAAACGCTTTAATGGCAGGCACCCTGAAGACTGAGAGATGCTGCCTATTTTGAAGGTAAGCTGCGATGGCGGATAGATGTATCCGAATAGAAGTGTACGCTAGTTTGCACTTGTAAAGGTGTAACAGATAGCAAATGATGTTAGGGATAGATGCATCTAGCGGGTTTATGTCATTGTTTGCACAGTAAATGACAAAACGCTTCCATTTTGCGGCATAGCATGCTCTGGTTGACGGCTTCCTCGCCTCCTTGATGATGTTCATGCATTCAGGAGGTAGGTTCAGGTATCCAAACTCTAAGACTTCAGGAGCCAGATCGCTAGGTTGAGCTGTTGCGGATCTGGATGCTGAATTTCTCCATGGTTCTGCGTCAGAAGTCTGGGCGTGAGGCGCAGTCTTTGATGCGGGACCACTGAGAGCTCGAGGAACGTGGTGTACCATGCCTGGCGCGCCCACGTTGGAGCAACTAGGATGAGTGTCATGGAGTGTTGCCGTAGTTTCCTCGCCACCAGTGGTATCAGGGGTGTCGGGGGAAAAGCGTAAGCAAATTTGCCTGACCAGTTCATCCATATCGCATTGCCCTGCGATTGGGGGTGTGGGAACCTGGCGGCGAAGCTTTGGCATTTTGCGTTCTCCCTTGTGGCGAACAGGTCTATGTCTGGACGCCCCCACCTTTGGAAGTACGGCTGGAGTACCGATGGATGTATCTCCCACTCGTGCATTTGATGACTGTATCTGCTGAGCAGATCCGCCATCTGATTGTCCTTCCCCGGGAGGTGTTCTGCCATGAGGAAGATGTTCCTCTGAATGGCCCACTTCCACATGCTCTGAGCCAGGTGAGACAGCTGTGGTGAGTGGGTGCCCCCCTGTTTTTGGATGTAGTACATCGCGGTCATGTTGTCCGTCCGGACTAACACCACCTTGTTGCACAGATGTACAATGAAGGACTTGAGCTCCATGAAGATCGCCATCAGTTCTAGATAGTTGATGTGCATCTTCTGTTGCTGCGTCGTCCATAGTCCCTGCACTGTGTAAGTTAGCAGGTGTGCTCCCCATCCCTGGAGAGACGCGTCCGTTGTCAGGATAACCTGTGGCACTGGCTCCTGGAACAGTCGGCCCTTGCAAAGGTTGTGTGGAGTCCACCAATGCAGAGAGTTGTATGCCCGACTGGTAACCAACACTAGGTCTGTTAATTGTCCCTGAGCCTGTGTCCACTGATTTGCTAAGCACTCCTGGAGCGGGCGCATATGCAACCGTGCGTGAGGGACTATGAAGATGCAGGAGGCCATCATGCCTATCAACTGCATGAACACTCTTGCTGGAAGTGAGTGTCCCGGTCTGAACTTCTGGATTAAAGACTGTATGCCGTCTATCCTGACCTGGTTTGGTTGTGCCGAGGCCGTCAGGGTATTGATTGTCGCACCCAGAAACTGCCGGACGTGTGCCGGCTGAAGGTGTGACTTCGGGTAGTTCAACGAGAAACCCAGGTCGTGAAGGAGGTGAATGGTAGTCGACATGTCCGCGGCGCACTGCTGTTCCGATCTGGCTTGAACGAGCCAGTCGTCGAGGTAGGGGTAGACATGGATGTTCTGCCTCCTGAGGTGCGCTGCTACAGTCGCCAGACACTTGGTAAAGACCCTTGGGGCAGTTGTGACTCCGAAGGGTAGGACTTTGAACTGATAATGCGTGCCCTGGATAGTGAACCTGAGGTACTTCCTGTGGGACGGATGTAACGGAATGTGGAAATAAGCATCCTTGAGATCTAAGGTTGCTAAGAAGTCTCCTTTGTTTAACATAGGAAGAATCTGTTGCAGAGTAAGCATGTGGAAATGCTCTGACAGTATGTACAGATTGAGGGGACGGAGATCCAGAATTGGCCGTAGAGATCCATCCTTCTTTGGAATGAGGAAGTACAGGGAATAAACCCCTGTGCCTTCTTCCCCCACTGGCACGAGCTCGATTGCCCCTTTTTGCAGCATTACCAACACTTCTTGCTGCAATAAGTGCAAGTGCTCTGCGGACATAGGTCTTTGCCTTGGTGGAATGTTGGGTGGAGTGGACTTTAACTCTAGACAATAACCGTACTGGATAAGCTGTCGCACCCACCTGTCTGTGGTGATGTTGGTCCAGACGGGCAGGAACTGCTGTATTCTCCCCCCGACAGGTGTTAAGTGGTCGGGGGGCAGTGACAGAGAGTCACTGGTTGCTTGGGGCAGAGGAGCGTGAATTGTTGCCTCCTTTGCCACGTCCTTTGTTGCTGTTTCCCCTGTAGCCCCTCTTGTTTTGTTTGGGGTACGAGGACTGTGCTCCACCTCTAGGGAACTGCGACTGTTGACCCATCTGTCCTCTGGTGACTCCACGGGCACCTGAGCGACGAAAATTATTGCCCCGAAACTGCTGAGATTGCAGGGCCCCCATCGATTTAGCAGTTTCAGTGTCCTTTTTAATCTTTTCCAGGGTGGTGTCAACATCTGGACCAAACAGTCTATCCGGATTGACTGGTTGATTAAGTATGGTTGTTTGAATGTCAGGTTTGAACCCCGATATGCGGAGCCAAGCCTGTCTTCTGAGCATGACACTGGTGTTAATGGCCCTAGCGGCCGTGTCCGCGGCATCAAGTGCACACTTTATGGCCGCGTTGGAGATCAGTTCTTCTTGTATAATCATTTTGGTGCCCTCTTGAAACTGCGGAGGCAGGTGTTCCACAATCTGCTCTAGTGTGTCGTAATGTGATCTATCATAACGTGCCCGTAGTGCCTGTGTATTTGCAATACGCCAGAAATTGGCGGCCTGCGCAGCCACTCTTTTGCCTCCTGCCTCTAGCACTTTGGACTCCTTATCCGGGGGAGGAGCTTCACCCGTTGTTTGGGAGTTGGCCCTTTTGCGTGCGTTTGCTACCACCAGGGAGTCAAGCGGCAACTGTCCTCGAATGTATGCAGGGTCTGCAGGCGCTGGTCTGTACTTTTTTTCAATACGTGGGTTGACCACCCTCGCCCTGGTAGGCTCTTTAAAGATGTCCGCAGCATGCTTGAGGACCCCTTTGAGCATAGGCAGTGTCTTTACAGTTCTTTCCGAAACTGAAAAGGTGTCGAATAGAAAGTCTTCCTCAACTGGGTCAGCATGCATGTCCACATCATGATTAGCAGCTGCCCTCTCAATGAGTGCATGAAAACCTGCAGAATCCTCTGTAGGGGATGCACGTGTACTGAAAGTCTGTGGGTCTTGTCCCACATCTTGGGTGCCTTGGTCCCCAATGGCATCATATGAATCTGGCTGTGCATCAGGTTCATTGACTGTGAACGTGTATTGTTCGTCTTCACCATAGTCCCCACTGTCAGAGTGGTCTGGAGACGGTGTTGGGCTCCTTCCCTGAGGAGGTAGAATAGGTTCCATGAGGACAGGGGCGTCCTGTGGAAACTTCTTCTTCTTTAGAGGAATGACGTAGGATTCCACCGGCTGCGAAGTGATCTTTCTCTTGTAAAGGGTCAACTTCCCCGTGTCCGCATCTATAAAACACTCCGAATCCTCTTCGGGGTCGATCACTTGACCTGAAGATGTCCCCGCCGTAGAAAAATCCGACTTCTTTGGCGTCGATTTAGAGGAAAAAGCCTTTGGCACCACCTTTGGCGGTAGAAGGAAGAGGAGCTTGCTTGCCGGCTTGTCCGGGACATCTGCCGCCTTCTGCGTCGATGGCGTTGGCGTCGACGAGGAAAGAACCTTGTCCTTAATTCTTTGTAGCGAAGCAGCCACGAGAGATGCGTCGGTGACCGATGACTTTGGCACCGACGGGGTGGCCTTGCCCTCGGATGCGACGTTCCGGAGGTCTTTTAGAGGGATGGACGGCGCCGACCCCGAGTCCTTGGAGCGATGCGCAGATGTCCCCGTTGGAGCCGGTGCTGTGTCGGTTGCTTTAGCAGGCTTCGCCGGCGCCGGCGCGCTTGTCTTGTGCGTGCCACTTTTCTTAGAGGATCTCTCCTCTGGCGCCGATTTCGACCCTGTGGAATCGCCGAGTTTCTTCGACTTCTGCGGACCGGAGGTCGACGGAGTCGATGAGGCCGTCGTCTTACTCGTTTTCGCCGTTGCGACCGCCATCTTAGGGACGTTCGAGTCCTTCACTTTCGGTTTCGGTTTCGGGTCGGCCATTTTAGGTGTAGTCGAGACCGTTGCTTTCAGTTTCGGTTTCGAAACCCTAGGCGCAGCAAGTATGTCCGTGGCCGGGCCGACAGGCGGGGCCGTGGCTTGCGCTACAGGGTCTTGGGTAAGGCCGACAGGCGATCCCGCGACCCCCTCGTGATGTTCTTCAACTTCGGGGCATAGCTCGTCCTCTGAGCTATCTTCCTCGGCCCCATAAACCATGGCGTCGTCCCCTACCTCGTCGACGTATTCAAGGCCCTGACCCACGACTCCGTCGTCGTCACATTCCGGATCGGCCTCGACCTCCGTCTCAGGCGGGGAGATTTGAAGATGATGGCTCTGGTCCTCTTCTTCTTGGTCGCCGAAGATGTTATCTGGATCCGGGGCCGCTTGCTTGGCCACAAGGCGCACCGCGCGCCGAATCGTGAGAGTCTTCTTCGACCTGAACTTCGCACAGGCCCGGCAACTGCCTTCGTCATGGTCTGGCGAAAGGCACTTATTACATACCGGGTGTACGTCTATATGTGGGTATTTGGACCCACAGAGCGGACAGAGTTTAAACGGACTCCGCTCCATGTTGGGAACTTAGTGTCGAGTCGCGATGAGAAGGCCTCGATGTCCGAAGAGTTGTAAGAAACTCCGGTGATTCCGGCTCCGGGAGACGGAAGAAACTCGAGACCGTACGCAAACAATACCGACGTGAAGAACCCAAAGCCTTTTGGCCGTGAAAAATGATGTTTATTCGGTTCCGACGGAGAGACGTCGAGACCGCATCCGAACCCAATGGCGGAAAAAAACAATCTGGGGATGGAGCCGATGCCCATGCGCACTGTAGTCCAGGGGAGGAGCCACCCATCTCAGGATACTTCGAAGACTCTTCCAGGACAACAATGTGCGATCATCCGGACCCAACACTAGGTGGCGATCTAATGCAAAGATATGAATTTAGCAGCCCACATGCCTCGAACATAAACAGTGTATTTATTTAGATCACAACACTTTTGTGGTGTCCTTTCACTTGGTGTTCAAGGGGTATATGTGATTGTATAACAGCTGGCTTAACACGCCCTCTAGAGTTTAGCCCGAAGACTGCTCGTATCCATGCTACTAGGATAGCTGGTCTATAAAGGTTGACTTACAACCAATCAATAAGGGTTGTTTGGACTGATATATAATGTTCATTATTCTAGTGAGCACTTTGTATCAGGCCAACTTCTCACACAGTTCTGCATTTTTTCGACACCTTAAGAGATTTTGGATTGCTCCGGGGTCCACGCACATAGGCGGGACTATTCACTAGATTTTGACTATACACAGATCCCCCTACTACAGAAGTATATCCCCTGGTGGCACCTCGATAGGATGAGCGACAAAATGAACGTCTGGGAGCCTGCGACTGCAGGGCTCCCATAGATTTGGCAATGTCTGTATCCTTTTTCATTTTCTCTAGTGATACATCTACGTTCGGTCCAAATAGGTGTTGCTCATCAAAGGGTTGATTAAGAATGGCTCTTTGTACCTTAGGTTTGAACCCGGATATACGTAGCCAGGCGTGTCTGCGTAATAAAACGCTGGTGTTAACTGCCCTAGAGGCAGTATCTGCTACATAGAGGGCACACCGAATGGAGGTGTTTGTGACGTTTTTTCCCTCTTGGATAAGCTTGTTTGCTTTATCCTTTTACCTGCCAGGGAGGTGCTTCATTAATGACACTAGCTCATCATAATGTGCCATGTCATATCTGACTAATAATGCCTGTGTATTGGCGATACGCCACATGTTTGCTGCTTGAGACGCTGTTCTTTTTCCTGATGCGTCAAGTAGCTTAGATTCCTGATCTGGTGGTGCAGAGTCACCTGATGTTTGTGAGTTTGCTCTCTTGCGTGCATTGGAAACTACAAGTGAGTCTAGTGGTACTGGACCTTTAATATATGCTGGGATTGAGGAGGCAGCTTTATATTTTCTCTATATGAGGGTTAATGACTAGTTCTGATTGGGTCCTTGAAGACTTCAGGAGCATGCTTAATCACTCCTTTAAGCATTGGTAAAATGGATGAGTACCTTTCTGCGTTATCAAACGTATCCATTAAGAAGTCTTCCTCAACAGGGTCTGTATGTATGTCTACCCCATGATATTGTGCAGCCCTGGGAATTAATTCATTAAACCCTATAATGTCTTCTGGTGGGGAAGGCCTTGAGGGGTATATGTCATCCTGAGGCACATTTGGGACATCTGGGGTGGTATAATCATCCAACGGGTCAGGGGGATCATGTAGGCGTGGCTGGATCAGGTATGTTCCCCCCCATATCGTCAGAGCTATCATCTCCGTCTGGTATGATAGAGGATGCTGGACAATGCTGTGGTATGGTAGGCTGTGGTGATGGTACAGGTGAAAGAGGAGAAGGCAGTCTTAAGGGAGAAGTAGCCCTGTCCTTTGAATGGGGAGCTGGAGCTGGTGTGTCCAGCGGTGGCTTTTTTGAAGCCAGAATTAAGTGTCCAGTAATTAGATCCTTAGCTAGAGTCTTTTGAGCAGGGTCTGGATAAGGCAAATCATCCGCAGGAGGTCGATCTTTTGGTCCGGAGGAAGTTTTTGGCACGAAGCGGCTTGTTTTGGCTTCTCTACAATGTCTTTTACCGGGGAAGCAGGAGACTTTTTTGGTTCAGAGGATTTTTTCGGTTCCGTTATTGTTTTTGGATCAGACTGTTTCTTCGGATCCGTTGGCTTTTCAGTTTCGATTGTTTTTTGGAATCCGAAGTCGGTTTACTAGGTTCCAACCTGGGTTTCGGTGCCGAAGGAGTATGTTTCGGCGCCGATGGTTTGGATGTAGATGTAGTCGGTGCCATTGTCTTTTTTTGGTGCCGGTAGATGTGCGCCAGCACCGTGTGAAGGCATACTCTAGCCCGAGTATGCCTGAAGGCTTTGTTAGCTTCTTAGCCGGGCCCAAAGGTAGGGCAGTAGAAGCAGTGTGTCGATGTACAGTCAGAGGGCGAGGGTGTGACCGGGGCCTTCTTTGGGTGTGTCGAGGAAGGGTCTGGGTCGACGTCTTACTTACACCCCGTTGTGCTGGAGTGATGTCCTCGACATCTAAATCTTATGCCTCGGAGTTGCTGTCGACATCCTGTTCTGGAACGTAGACGCCTTCCTCGAATGTCGCACGGAATCGGAGCTGAAGATCTTTGAGCCATTGTTCTCCCCGCTCTTCGGTCCCGGATAGTTTTTTTGGAGCGTAAAGAGGCACAAGCTTAACAGTCTTTCGCCTCATGCTCCGGAGAGAGGCAGAGGTTGCACACTTGATGAAGGTCAGTGTGGGGAAACTTTGACCCACATTGAGGACACTTTTTAAATGGTGTCCTTTCCATGAGCTGGAGTCAAGGCCTAGCTAGGCCCGAAGGCAGTCAACGACGACCGGAATCGAGATACTCGATGTTGAAGAATAGCGTCGACTGGAAAGCGTTCGAAAGTAAGTTTTTGTAAGTTGGTGAGGATTGCGCGCCCAAGGAAATCTGTTTTAACACGGAGCGCTGGCAACACATCCGAGCCCGGTGGCGGAAAAAAACAATCTGGGGATGGAGCAGATGCCTATGTGCAGTATCATTCAAAGGAGGAGTAATCTATCCCGTGACTTCCAAAGATTTTTCTACAACAAAACAAACTGCAAACATTCGGGCCCAACACTAGGTGGCCATCTATGCATAGTGTGCAACCTGCAGCTCATATGCCTCGAACAGACAGTTTTAAAAGGCAAAAGTCTGAACGGACAACTATGCATAGGTTCGAACGTTGAACCCATTAAAAAAGTTAACACCAGATTCAAATCCCACTGGGGCATAATAAAAGAAGGAGGAGGAGGTAACATGTATGTCAGCCTTTTAATGAATCTTAAGACTATAGGAGACAAAGAAGGCTGATCAGGTAAACACAAAAATGCTGACAATGCCGACAAATATCCTAACAGTGGCCACAGCACAACCCTGCAGGGCCAGATGAAGAGAAAAACAATGAACATCAGAAAGATGGGCTTTTAAGGGTTCAATAGATTGGTCTCCATACCACTTAACAAATTTAGACCACCTGTATGAATAGACCTACTTGGTGGAGTGTCGCCTGGCTGATAATATAACGTCCACCACATCAGGCGGGAGAGAAAAAGAATTCAAGTTGCCCAGTTCAATTCCTGGGCATGAAGGTGCAGGCTCTGGAGGTGGGGGGTGTAGAACTTGCCCCTCCATCTGAGAGAGGAGGTCAGCCCTGATAGGGAGACGGAGCGGAGGGTGCGAGGAGAGATGAAGTAGGTCTGTATACCACACCTTTCTTGGCCAATCCGGGGGCGATAGATATAACTTGGGTCCGGTCTTGGCAAATCTTTCTCGGAACCTGAGGAATCAAGGGTATGGGAGAAAACTCATAAAGGAGTTGTGAGCTCCAACTCAACTGAAACGCATCCCCCAGCGCTCCCTGCCTCGGAAACTGGAGACTGCAGAATGACAGGCAGTGCGCGTTCAAGAGTGGAAAAACCGGTACACCCGAGGAGTTCCGACAGTCAGAAAGATGCGTTTAACTAACTCCGGATGAATCCTCCACTCGTGGTCGGCAGAGAACTGCAGACAGACTGTCCGCACGAAAGTTCAACATCCCAGCCAGATGATTTGCCATCAAGCAAATCCGATGGTCCTAAGCCCAGGCCCAGAGCCGCAACGACCCTACTCCTCCTTGCTTGACGTACCACATCACGTCAGTGTTAGCCAGGTTCTGAGCTGGGATGGGGCAGTGAGATAAATAACGGTGATGGATCAAGCCCTGATCTTTGGACTGGGTAAGAGTGGTCTGTTTAACTCAGACACTCTGTTCATCACCACCCCCTTTTTGTAAATCGTTAGTGTTGTCCATCAGGACTTGAATCGACTGACCACGAAGGGAAGGTAAGGGAGAAAGGCCTTGAGCGCTAAACATATTGGCCGCAATTCTAGAAGGTTGATGTGAAACAACCTTTCCTCTGGAAACCAAAGACCCTTGATCTCCAGATGCCCCAGATGTGCACCCCACCCTAGGGTAGAGGCATCAGTTATCACTGTGGCCACCGATTGAGGAAAATGGAAAGGCTTCCTTTGAGATAGATTGCCCTCCACCCAGACAGATCCACTGCAGCTTCTCTGGAGATCCTCACAGACTCCAGAAGATCTCCATTGTGTTGATACCACTGCCTGCGGAGACACCACTGGAGCGCCCTCATGCGCCAGCGTGCATGGCTGACCAGCAGGGTGCAGGAAGCGAACAGACCAAGCAGGCGAAGGACCTTCAGAACTGGAACAATCGCTCCACTGTAAAACAAGGGACTAATTTCCTGTATGTCGAGAATCCTTTGCGGAGGAGGGAATGCTCGAAACACAGTGGTATCCAGTACTGCCCCTATGAACAGGTTGCGCTAAGAGGGCACCAGGTGAGGCTTGGGTACATTTATCGAAAAACCCAATTTGTATAACAGCTGGGCTGTAACCTGCAAATGATTACTCGCCATCTCTGGAGACTCTGCCTTCAACAGCCAGTCATCCAGGTAGAGCTAAACCGGAATCCCCGATCTCCTGAGATGGGCAGCCACCACTGTCATTACCTTGGTGAAGACTCGAGGTGCAGTAGTAAGAGCAAACTGAAGGACCACAAACTGGTAGTGTTGCGATCCAACCGTGAAACCGAGATACTTCCTGTGCGACTTCAGGATCGGAATGTGGAAATACACATCCTGCAAATCAATGGACACCATCCAGTGCTCTTGTTGCAGCGCCTGAAGAACCTGCGCTAGAAGAAGCATCTTGAACCTCTCCGGTTTTAGAAACAAATTCAAGATTCTGAGGTCCAGGATGGGACGTAACCTGCCATTCTTCTTGGGAATCAGGAAATACCGGGAGTAGCACCCCTGACCCCTTTTCTGCTCCGGAACCACCTCTATCGCACTTTTTTGTAACAGGGTAAGAACCTCCTTCTGAAGGAGAAGCAAAGGATCCTCCGTGCAAACCCCCGGACAAGGAGGGTAAGGAGGGGAAAAATCCCTGAAGCGAAGAGTAACCATTTTCTACAATATCTAGAACCCAAAGGTCCGAAGTTAATAATTTCCAATCTTGTAAAAAATGAGTAAGCCGACCTCCCACACGATCCACATGATCGAGGATGGCTGACCTAAGGCTGCTTTGCTGCATTACCGGGTAGGGGAGGTAGAAGAAGAGGGAGGAGGATGCTGTCCAGCTCTACAAAGGCAACCTCTGTCTTTGCCTCTGTAGGATTTATACAAACTTGATTTCGCTGTGGCCTTACTGTCCTTAAATCTCTGCAACGCAGAGTCCGCTTTTTCCCCAAAAAGCTTAGAGCCGTGAAAGGGAAGATCCAAAAGAGCAGCTTGGACATCCAGTGAAAATCCCAAAGACCTCAACCATGCCTCCTAGTAGCAACATCACCTTTGCCAACGAATCTGCAGTGTCCAGTCCCGACTGGATTACTTTAAGACCGTCCGCCAAGACATCACTTAAATTAACCCGATACTCTTCAGATAACTTCGGGAGAATCTGCTTGGCAGGGTCCATAAGAGGGTGAATATATCTGTCCAACAAATACGTTGGTGGGTGGATTTCAAGGCCATAATGGCTGACGAAAAAACTCTTTGCAGACTGCAAGCTTTTTTTTAATGTCAGCTGGTGCTTGAGGAAAGGAACCCACAGACTGCTTTGAGCATGAAGCCTGAACCACCAAACTGAGGTGACGGGTGAGAAGAAAGAAATTCAAGGTCCCCTGGTGCTGGTCTATATCTTCTAGAGACCGAAACCTAGAAACTAAAGGAGCAGTAAGAGGATTGCTCCAAACCTCTAGTATTGGCTCCGTCTGGGCATCATTGAAAGGCATGAGAGGCTCTACTACAGAGGAAGGAGAATGAAGAACCTCTAAGAAGATTAGGCTCATATTCAGCCATAGGAAGCTGTAGATCCAACAGTTCAGCTGCCTTCTTAACATAAGGAGCAACATCCTTTCATGGAGAAGCCTTCTGTGATGCAAAATCCCCTTCTGGTGAAACAACCAAACCACTTGCCTCACACAAGTCTTCAAACAAGCCCTCAGACTCGGTCACCTTCTATGTCACCAGCTTGATATTGTTCTTCTTCAAATAACCTTTGAGCTTCTCTTCTAGCGGCGTTGACGGTTCCGGCAGAGGATTCGAAGACGGATCCGTGACAGCAACCGGTGTCGAACAAACTCGAGAAGAAGGGACGCCAGATGGAGCCGGGGACAGACCATACATCGTGACGTCCTCGGTGCCGGAATCTGCCAAGACGGCGCCATTGGCAAATATGGCATAAAAGGGGCCGCAGGATAATGCCGAGGCACACCCAAATTAAATGCCAATGGGCCCATGGGACCCGAAGGTGCTCCAGAGGAGCATGTGGCTCTGGCAAAAACACCATACATCGCGTTCAATAACTGCGATTAATCCAAACCTGGCGCCGAGAACGAAGGATACTGCGCCGGTTCGACATCCGTACAAGGAACCTCCGGAGTCGGAACCACAGGTGGAGCCACATGAGCAGCAGGAGTCTCATCATCCACTGGGTTCGATGCACCATCTGGAGCCGGAGAATCCACCGGCGCCGGAGACTGCGCCGGTGTGCCCACATAAGGACACCGGGCCAGAGACATCTGTGGCGACTCAGAAGGAGAAGAAGAAAGTCCTTGACAACTCCGAGGAGCCGGCGAAGGAGACTTCGAAGCACGAGGCTTCAAAGTATGACGCAGAGACCCATGTCTCCTTCTTGTGCCTTCTCTTCGATCCATGCGAAGTCAACTACCTCCACTTCAACCGTTTACGACCCCTTTTCTCCTTTCTCACCTTGGACATGTAGAGCTTAGCCTCTTTCCTTCAAAGCCTTCTGGTTCATCTTCCTGCAAGGAGAGCAACCTTCGACGTCGTGATCACTTGAAAGACAAAGACAGTCATCATGCGGGTCAGTGATCAACATGTGACCTACGCATTCCTTACAGGGCTTGAAACCTGACTTCCTTTGAACAGACATGCCTAAAACAAAAACAAATAAAGTCTTGAAATAAAGTATCAGTTAGAAAGATAGGAGAGTCCCAGAAAATCCATTAAAGTCGACTGCGCGGAAAAAAGGGAATGGACACCATCATGCCGACGTGGTGATGCCGACGTGGTGGTCTTATGGCATCGCTGAAGTCATGCAGAGATGCGTGCGGAGCCATGACGCTGTGACGACCTAGTTGGCGCAGAGAGCTACGAATTCATAAGGTGAGGAATCCACAAGCAGATGTATCCATCAGAAAGTCATTTTCTTTGTGCTTCAGAGATCCTCACGAGCCGAGCTCCCCTTTGGGTTCTGCCAGACTTGTCCCCCATCCTCACATACAGCCTCTCTTTTTCCAGGTACTTCATGACATAGCGCTGGAGGCTACCAATGCGAATAGCGCATATGCACCCGAACACTCCAGAGTAGGTAAACCCAAACTGCTGGTGGCTTCTTTGACCATGGCCCTCAAGATGCCTAAATCCAGGAAAAGAACCCTGTAAACCCTACGCAAGTATTTCTATGTAGTGAATGCTTCTCCCAGAGAGTAACATTACCGCGTTTGAGGCTCAAACCTCAAAACAGTTAGACTATTTTTCAAATACTGCAAAAAATCAAAAACTCCAAAAGTAGTTCGCTGATTCCAATGATCTTCGATCTAAAAAGTATGTAAATATAAGAGTTAATTTTTAAGTTGGTCTTGAGTTTCTTCTTTAGTGTGTCTCCATTATTGACTAGGTGTACAACAAATGCTTAATACTACCCTCTGATAAGACTAAGCTGCTCAACCACACTACCACAAATAGAGCACTTGGGAGTATTAAATTAAGCCATGCAAACCAATAAAGGTTGTCTGGACTATTTGCATTGTGTACCCCTACATTGGTACACTGCATAAATAAATAGCCAGCTTCCTACAGTCACTTCTTTCCTCCTTGCACAGGTAGAGCTATTTTCCATGAGTGTGCACAGCAGATGTAGTCCTCATTGTAGGTCTCTTGGGTTCAGCTAAGTCTTTGGTACAGCCTCTCTTTGCTGGGTCCAGTGAGCAACAGGGCAGTCCTCCTGTCTTTCCAGTCAAGTAGTGATCTGAGGACTGTGGCTCTGGGGTGCCACTTTTTTAAACTTCTTGTTTGAAGGAATGGAGGACTCATTAACCAATAGTTCTCAGTAGTCAACCTATCCCATCTCTTCCTACGGACTTGGCAACCAAATAGTCACTGAATACCCTGCTCTATCCAAATGCAAGACGGCGCAAGCCTTCTTCCCGTAAGGAGCCTTGGGGTATACCCAGCATAATCAACCACTCTTACTGTGCGACTGGAGGCAGGATGGAGGGGCAAACATGCAGTACAAAAGGGGAAGGGGAAAGGCCAGACTGGCAAATAGGATTATATGGAAGATGGGGAGAACATTACATGTACTCAAAGATCATTTGATGATCTTGTGTAGTCGTTCCTAGACGAAGAAAAATAGTGATATGGTCAAGAGGGGAGGAAAATTGATGGGGGGGTAGTGCTCAGTGGAGTGCTCCCCTGGGCATCCCATTAGTTGGAATGAATGGCCTCACACACTCTTGCGAGTGTCATGCTTCATCATCGGCCGTTGCTCCTCATTGGGCAGGCGGTGCAATGTCCAACGGGCTCACCTCTAGGAGGGGCTCTTTATCGGAGATCTTTTTTCCAACAGCCTGTGGGTGAAGTGCAAGTGAGGGGCCAGGTAAGAAGTGGATAGTGTAGGTGGGTGTGTTAAAATATAGCAAGGGATACCGGAGAGCAATTTATTCTGGTGGTTCCCCTACTATAAGTAAAACCAGTGGGTGGCCTATGATCGCCAGAAAGTTAGGTTCTGTATCACGATCTAGGACTACACAGCGTTACGTGAGGTCGACATGTTTCTCGCTTCTGCGATTATGCTGCGATTCTTCAGGACCTTATTTAAATTTTACATCTATCACAACAGGAAGACCTGAAAGTGTCAACCTATAAACATCAATTTGTAACCGTTGTACTACCTGTGTATAACCGCTCTTGCCTGGAGGAGACAAAAGGAAGAGTTACCAAAATACAAGGACAACAATTAACCATTCTTGACCGTGAGCACACTGTGATTAGGTGAAGAGAAGTGACTCTGTGTCTGTGGCATTCTGTGAGCAGTGACCTGTAAGTATCCACTTGATTCACATGTATCACAAGTCATCTCTATCACAGTAGAAAAATAAATAAATAAAAATTAAATAAAACTAAACTTAAAACATGCTAGCAGCAGTTATTGTTCAAGGTGTCTAATTATTAACCCCTCTGGGATTCATTAGATACTCACCTATAGGTCAAGGAGTACAGGTGTCAACAGTACCCGGTAGGTGTGACTTCAAGGGAGAGAGCCAATAGGGGTTTAATGGCTATAGGGGAGACAAAGGCACCAATTTCCAGAGTTATCAGAGAACTCCCACTGTCTTAACGTATCTTAGGTGGAATACTGATATGCAGGTGGGTAAGCAATTGTATAGTATCAACCGCTGTCTGCGTGCTGAATATTAAAGTATAGCAGAGGCTGACATTGCGCCCTACAATGTGCCCAGTGCACACACACAACCAGAGGCCAAAGATACTTATTTACAGCAGGCCGTGCAGCGCCCGCCGTTACTAAGGAGGCGCCCGGCGCGCACATCACGTGCGAGGTGTCCAGGTCAATTGTATGAAGAGACATACGCGCATCCAACCACGTGCCACTGTCTGCATGCTACATATTGAAGTATAGCAGAGACTTACAAAGCGTCCTACACTATGCCCAGTACACACACACACACTCAATGGCCGGAGGTACTCGTTTGCAGCCGGCCGTGCAGCGCCCGCCATTACTGAGGAAGCGCCCGGCGCGCACATTACATACGAGGTGTCCAGGTCAGTAATCCACACCTGCTGCGCTAACGCGGGTCACTGAAGCAAAATGAGCCGCCCACTTACTTCTCAGAGCCTCAGTCAGTGCTCTTTCGCCTACCCATCACTACCGGGATCCGGATAGTACCAGGTCCCCGGTACACTGTTTATGTTGCTGGTTTGGGGCGTCACCCCAGTGACTAGCGGGTCACGTGATGAGTAATGTAAACGTGGGCGCCATCTTGGAGTAGGCAATTCCAGGCGCTTACAATATGAAGAAAAGCTGGATGACACTAGTATATGGTGTTTTCTTGGTAACACTCTTAATCATTATTGGCGAGTGTGGGTATACACACAAAAGTAGGTCAGTCCTCATGTATTTTAAGATAACGTTAGGCACAGCACATCTCTTTAGTAAGAAGACGCTAATACGGGCGCCATCTTGGAAGGGTAAAAAACTGACCCCTTCTAATACTAGCTCTATACAGCGCCATCTTGGAGTAGGCAATTCCAGGCGCCTACAATATGAAGAAAAGCTGGATGACACTAATATAAGGTGTTTTCTTAGTAACACTCTTAATCATCAATATTGGGGAGTGTGGATATACACACAAAAGTAGGTCAGTCCTCATGTATTTAAAGATTAAGTTAGGCACAGTACATCTCTTTAGTAAGAAGACGCTAATACAGGCGCCATCTTGGAAGGGTAGAAAACGGACCCCTTCTAATAGTAGCTCTATGCAGCGCCATAAGTGCAATACAATAATTGTTGTCTTAAGCTTTTGGAATTCCCTGGAGGGACCTGTGCTGTATGGGTCCAGCTAGCCAATGGTCCACCATAGGCATAAGCTAGATACAGACGTTAAGTGTGTATCAAGTGTAAGACACAATCCAACAATGTATTTATAGACAGCTCCACGGGATATCTTCGTTCAATCCCCGCTTATCTGGAGGATAACCTGTGTATCCAACGCTGCTCTTTGTGGAACAGGTCCTGTTTGGATCTGCTGTTGGGTGTTTCAAGGATGACCCACCAAATAGAGTCAGCAGTGTGATTGTTTTCCAGGAAGTGACGGCACATCTTTGTGTTGGTCTTTTGGCATCGTATATTACTGCGATGTTCCGATATACGAGTCTTGACCGCTCTGGTGGTCATGCCAACATATTGTAATTCACAAGGGCACCTAATGAGGTAGATACAGTTGGTGGAGTTGCAATTGGTATGATTGCGGATTTCCCAAGTGAAAGTCTGTCAAGTTGATGGACTTGGTAACATTGGTAAAGGGGCAAACACTGCAGGAACCACACGGGTAATGTCCCATCACTGGCGGGAGTTGCCAGAGTGTGTTCTGTCTGCGGCCTCTACTTTGTTTTGGTCTGGTGTGTACCAAAACAAAGTATGTAGGCGCCTGGAATTGCCTACTCCAAGATGGCGCTGTATAGAGCTAGTATTAGAAGGGGTCCGTTTTTTAACCTTCCAAGATGGCGCCCGTATTAGCGTCTTCTTACTATAGAGATGTGCTGTGCCTAGCGTTATCTTAAAATACATGAGGACTGACCTACTTTTGTGTGTATACCCACACTCACCAATAATGATGATTAAGAGTGTTACCAAGAAAACACCATATACTAGTGTCATCCAGCTTTTCTTCATATTGTAAGCGCCTGGAATTGCCTACTCCAAGATGGCGCCCACGTTTACATTACTCATCACGTGACCCGCTAGTCACTGGGGTGACGCCCCAAACCAGCAACATAAACAGTGTACCGGGGACCTGGTACTATCCGGATCCCGGTAGTGATGGGTAGGCGAAAGAGCACTGACCGAGGCTCCGAGAAGTAAGTGGGCGGCTCATTTTGCTTCAGTGACCCGCGTTAGCGCAGCAGGTGTGGATTACTGACCTGGACACCTCGTATGTGATGTGCGCGCCGGGCGCTTCCTCAGTAATGGCGGGCGCTGCACGGCCGGCTGCAAACGAGTACCTCCGGCCATTGAGTGTGTGTGTGTGTGTACTGGGCATAGTGTAGGACGCTTTGTAAGTCTCTGCTATACTTCAATATGTAGCATGCAGACAGTGGCACGTGGTTGGATGCGCGTATGTCTCTTCATACAATTGACCTGGACACCTCGCACGTGATGTGCGCGCCGGGCGCCTCCTTAGTAACGGCGGGCGCTGCACGGCCTGCTGTAAATAAGTATCTTTGGCCTCTGGTTGTGTGTGTGCACTGGGCACATTGTAGGGCGCAATGTCAGCCTCTGCTATACTTTAATATTCAGCACGCAGACAGCGGTTGATACTATACAATTGCTTACCCACCTGCATATCAGTATTCCACCTAAGATACGTTAGGACAGTGGGAGTTCTCTGATAACTCTGGAAATTGGTGCCTTTGTCTCCCCTATAGCCATTAAACCCCTATTGGCTCTCTCCCTTGAAGTCACACCTACCGGGTACTGTTGCCACCTGTACTCCTTGACCTATAGGTGAGTATCTAATGAATCCCAGAGGGGTTAATAATTAGACACCTTGAACAATAACTGCTGCTAGCATGTTTTAAGTTTAGTTTTATTTTTATTTATTTATTTTTCTACTGTGATAGAGATGACTTGTGATACATGTGAATCAAGTGGATACTTACAGATCACTGCTCACAGAATGCCACAGACACAGAGTCACTTCTCTTCACCTAATCACAGTGTGCTCACGGTCAAGAATGGTTAATTGTTGTCCTTGTATTTTGGTAACTCTTCCTTTTGTCTCCTCCAGGCAAGAGCGGTTATACACAGGTAGTACAACGGTTACAAATTGATGTTTATAGGTTGACACTTTCAGGCCTTCCTGTTGTGATAGATGTAAAATTTAAATAAGGTCCTGAAGAATCGCAGCATAATCGCAGAAGCGAGAAACATGTCGACCTCACGTAACGCTGTGTAGTCCTAGATCGTGATACAGAACCTAACTTTCTGGCGATCATAGGCCACCCACTGGTTTTACTTATAGTAGGGGAACCACCAGAATAAATTGCTCTCCGGTATCCCTTGCTATATTTTAACACACCCACCTACACTATCCACTTCTTACCTGGCCCCTCACTTGCACTTCACCCACAGGCTGTTGGAAAAAAGATCTCCGATAAAGAGCCCCTCCTAGAGGTGAGCCCGTTGGACATTGCACCGCCTGCCCAACGAGGAGCAACGGCCGATGATGAAGCATGACACTCGCAAGAGTGTGTGAGGCCATTCATTCCAACTAATGGGATGCCCAGGGGAGCACTCCACTGAGCACTACCCCCCCATCAATTTTCCTCCCCTCTTGACCGTATCACTATTTTTCTTCATCTAGGAACAACCGAGTCCTCTTCTTGTTAATCATTACTACTTGGGGCTCCGACTCATGTTGGACCTTCCATTCTAATTTCTTGGAATGGTAAATTGAGCCTTAGGATCATCTCTTGATCTCATTTCTCTACCCCTTCTTTGTTACATATCTTGCACGGCTAACCACTGTGGGGTATATATATCGTTCAGTGGGTAAGTGTTCTTCTATCCCCCTCCTCTTTCTGAGTCCCAGACCAATGTATCTTGGACCGGGTTGATATACTTATAGTATTATCCCCTTTTGACTTTTTCCTTTCATTCTTCACCAGAGAACCCTGTACCGTCCCAAGATGGACGGACAAGGACTCAGTTTTGGTGACGATGATGCAGCAGCTATTCACAGGCTTCCATCTATGCTAGGCATGGACCTGGAGATTGCAACAGGGAGTAACTCCACAGACTGGAAAGCGCACTCTGATATGAAAAGAGAGTGGGTCAGAATTACTTTACATGGAGCATTAATGGCAGAATACTTCAAGGCCAAAATAGCACCTAACGGCCTCATTGTCAAGAATTTCCCCAGAATTTTCTGGGAGGACGGCCAATTTAAAATAGAATGGTCTCTCATTTCTTGGAAATGCACTCATGACTTAATGATTCTTCTGGTAAATACAGCCAAACGGTTGGCTGATGAGCTCCTGACTAAAATCCAGGCAGCAGAAAGCGCCTTAAAAAACTCTGGACAGAACACCGGTTTTAAGACCAAGTTGACAGAGCTCAATAAAGAAATCACTGAACATAAAGACTTCTTGATGAAACAAAAAGTGGCAAAATTACAAAAGGATATTGACCGATTCTCCAAAGAGAAAGTCTATCCTTATCTCAAGGATGACTTTGTCCCCACGGGGACAGGGTATCTCTCCGACTCAAGTGCCTCCTCTTCTAAGCGAGGGTCTAACAACGAGGACAACTCCAGTGGAGATGAGTGGCAACCTAGACCCCGGAGAGGTAACAGAGGAGGGAGAAGGGGACAACCCTTCTATCAACCGCCTCCCTACCAAGGTCCTCCAATGTGGCATTTTCCACAGTTTCAACATCCCATGAACCCCTTTGGACCTCCATACCCCCCGCAGTTTGCCCCGCAAAATGTGAACCAACAGCCTTTTTTAGACAGAGGTTGGGGCAGAGGGCGCGGGCGCAGGCGAGGAAAAGCCCCGGACAAAAGGGTCCAGTGGGAGGAAACACAGACCACAGGGGTGGAAACGAGGAGCAAGACAGGGAGAAAGTAAGCCTTGTGGGGAACCATTCATCACGCCAACTCACAATACCAGAAGAAAAAGTACTCCAAAAAGGATTGGGATTTGTGCCCACCCCTAAAGTAGACAATTTTGAACTGACTTGTGAGATCCAGAAATTCTTCAGAAAAGTCAGATTAAGAGCCTTCTTTGAGGGTAAACCCGTCGAGACTCGCACAGACTCGGGTCTCCACAATCCATCCATCTTTACACCACACAGTGGGATGATACCAAACGAAGTCCTAACATATGAGCAGGCTGTGCTCAAGGACATCGGGGCCCTGAGACCGTGTAACAAACACCAGAATCTGTCCAATATGGAAAAACAAATACTCAATTCCTTGGGCAATGACGAAACCATCACGATCAAACAGGCTGATAAGGGTGGGGCCACAGTCTTGATGGACACTAAAGACTATGAAACAGAGTGCCTAAGACAACTAGGAGATAGACGCTACTACACTCCTATCCCGACTGACCCCACCGCACGGCTCAAAACCACCATTACAGGATTGGTGGAATCTGCGGAGTGCCAGGAATGGATTTCCAAGAAAGAGGCAGAATTTCTTGTGAAACAGAATCCGAAAGTGCCATACTTCTACACCCTCCCCAAAATTCATAAGGGCACAACACCGGTACCTGGACGCCCGATTGTGTCAGGGATAGGTTCTATTTTGGAGCCTTTATCACAATTTTGTGATCACTTCCTGCAACCGCTGGTGAAGAGAATCCCCTCCTACGTGCAGGACACCAAAGATGTCTTATGCCTCCTTGACAATCTGCAGGAGGACATCCATATAGACTTCCTCATTACCCTAGATGTGGAGGCCCTCTACACTAACATCCCACAGAGGGCCACACTCGGGGTGATAGAGAGGACTCAACATGGAAGTATGGACGTCGGCAACACCACCTTCCTTCATCATGGAATGCGCGGAACTTGCCCTGACAAAAAACTTCTTTGAATTCAAAGGACAATATTACCAACAGACCCAGGGTACATCTATGGGCAGTACCTTTGCCCCTTCGGTGGCATGCCTGTATATGGCAGACTTTGAGGAACAATACATCAATGGACCGACGAACCCCTACCATTCTAACATCATACTATGGAGGAGGTTCATTGATGACATCCTCATACTCTGGACAGGGACAACACCCCAGTAACTGGAGTTTTTTACGTGGTTGAACACCCTGAACAACTTCCTGACCTTCACAATCACTGCTTCAGACTCCAGGATTGCATTCCTGGACCTTACTATCAGATTGGAAGGGGGAAAGATCAATACCACGATGTATCGGAAGCCCACTGACCGAAACAGTTTGTTACTCTTCACCAGCCACCATCCTAGAGCTTTGAGATTGAACCTTCCTTTTGGTCAATTCTTACGGGTAAGGCGTAATTGCACCAACCTCACTGACTACAGGAGTGAATCTATGATCCTTTCACGAAATTTGAAGGAAAGAGGCTACCCCACCAGGGAGATTTACAAAGCTCGGAAGCGAGCTCAGAACAACAACAGAGAGGCACTCCTGGAGGGCAACATCAGAGCCTCGCAAGAGACCATGCCCTTGACGTGTGTTACAACCTTCACACCAATCTCTAATGATATTAAGAGAATTATCAAGAAACACTGGCAAATTCTCAATACAGGAGAGCTGACTCTGGAGATCCCTAGGTTTGCCTTTAAAAGGTCGAGTAATATCAAAGACGTGCTGGTACACACCAGACCAAAACAAAGTAGAGGCCGCAGACAGAACACACTCTGGCAACTCCCGCCAGTGATGGGACATTACCCGTGTGGTTCCTGCAGTGTTTGCCCCTTTACCAATGTTACCAAGTCCATCAACTTGACAGACTTTCACTTGGGAAATCCGCAATCATACCAATTGCAACTCCACCAACTGTATCTACCTCATTAGGTGCCCTTGTGAATTACAATATGTTGGCATGACCACCAGAGCGGTCAAGACTCGTATATCGGAACATCGCAGTAATATACGATGCCAAAAGACCAACACAAAGATGTGCCGTCACTTCCTGGAAAACAATCACACTGCTGACTATTTGGTGGGTCATCCTTGAAACACCCAACAGCAGATCCAAACAGGACCTGTTCCACAAAGAGCAGCGTTGGATACACAGGTTATCCTCAGATAAGCGGGGATTGAACGAAGATATCCCGTGGAGCTGTCTATAAATACATTGTTGGATTGTGTCTTACACTTGATACACACTTAACGTCTGTATCTAGCTTATGCCTATGGTGGACCATTGGCTAGCTGGACCCATACAGCACAGGTCCCTCCAGGGAATTCCAAAAGCTTAAGACAACAATTATTGTATTGCACTTATGGCGCTGCATAGAGCTACTATTAGAAGGGGTCCGTTTTCTACCCTTCCAAGATGGCGCCTGTATTAGCGTCTTCTTACTAAAGAGATGTACTGTGCCTAACTTAATCTTTAAATACATGAGGACTGACCTACTTTTGTGTGTATATCCACACTCCCCAATATTGATGATTAAGAGTGTTACTAAGAAAACACCTTATATTAGTGTCATCCAGCTTTTCTTCATATTGTAGGCGCCTGGAATTGCCTACTCCAAGATGGCGCTGTATAGAGCTAGTATTAGAAGGGGTCCGTTTTTTACCCTTCCAAGATGGCGCAAGTATTAGCGTCTTCTTACTAAAGAGATGTGCTGTGCCTAACGTTATCTTAAAATACATGAGGACTGACCTACTTTTGTGTGTATACCCACACTCACCAATAATGATGATTAAGAGTGTTACCAAGAAAACACCATATACTAGTGTCATCCAGCTTTTCTTCATATTATAAGCGCCTGGAATTGCCTACTCCAAGATGGCGCCCACGTTTACATTACTCATCACGTGACCCGCTAGTCACTGGGGTGACGCCCCAAACCAGCAACATAAACAACAGTGTACCGGGGACCTGGTACTATCCGGATCCCGGTAGTGATGGGTAGGCGAAAGAGCACTGACCGAGGCTCTGAGAAGTAAGTGGGCGGCTCATTTTGCTTCAGTGACCCGCGTTAGCGCAGCAGGTGTGGATTACTGACCTGGACACCTCGTATGTGATGTGCGCGCCGGGCGCTTCCTCAGTAATGGCGGGCGCTGCACGGCCGGCTGCAAACGAGTACCTCCGGCCATTGAGTGTGTGTGTGTGTGTGTGTACTGGGCATAGTGTAGGACGCTTTGTAAGTCTCTGCTATACTTCAATATGTAGCATGCAGACAGTGGCACGTGGTTGGATGCGCTTATGTCTCTTCATACAATTGACCTGGACACCTCGCACGTGATGTGCGCGCCGGGCGCCTCCTTAGTAACGGCGGGCGCTGCACGGCCTGCTGTAAATAAGTATCTTTGGCCTCTGGTTGTGTGTGTGCACTGGGCACATTGTAGGGCGCAATGTCAGCCTCTGCTATACTTTAATATTCAGCACGCAGACAGCGGTTGATACTATACAATTGCTTACCCACCGCCATATCAGTATTCCACCTAAGATACGTTAAGACAGTGGGAGTTCTCTGATAACTCTGGGAATTGGTGCCTTTGTCTCCCCTATAGCCATTAAACCCCTATTGGCTCTCTCCCTTGAAGTCACACCTACCGGGTACTGTTGACACCTGTACTCCTTGACCTATAGGTGAGTATCTAATGAATCCCAGAGGGGTTAATAATTAGACACCTTGAACAATAACTGCTGCTAGCATGTTTTAAGTTTAGTTTTATTTAATTTTTATTTATTCATTTTTCTACTGTGATAGAGATGACTTGTGATACATGTGAATCAAGTGGATACTTACAGGTCACTGCTCACAGAATGCCACAGACACAGAGTCACTTCTCTTCACCTAATCACAGTGTGCTCACGGTCAAGAATGGTTAATTGTTGTCCTTGTATTTTGGTAACTCTTCCTTTTGTCTCCTCCAGGCAAGAGCGGTTATACACAGGTAGTACAACGGTTACAAATTGATGTTTATATGTTGACACTTTCAGGTCTTCCTGTTGTGATAGATGTAAAATTTAAATAAGGTCCTGAAGAATCGCAGCATAATCGCAGAAGCGAGAAACATGTCGACCTCACGTAACGCTGTGTAGTCCTAGATCGTGATACAGAACCTAACTTTCTGGCGATCATAGGCCACCCACTGGTTTTACTTATAGTAGGGGAACCACCAGAATAAATTGCTCTCCGGTATCCCTTGCTATATTTTAACACACCAACCTACACTATCCACTTCTTACCTGGCCCCTCACTTGCACTTCACCCACAGGCTGTTGGAAAAAAGATCTCCGATAAAGAGCCCCTCCTAGAGGTGAGCCCGTTGGACATTGCACCGCCTGCCCAATGAGGAGCAACGGCCGATGATGAAGCATGACACTCGCAAGAGTGTGTGAGGCCATTCATTCCAACTAATGGGATGCCCAGGGGAGCACTCCACTGAGCACTACCCCCCCATCAATTTTCCTCCCCTCTTGACCGTATCACTATTTTTCTTCGTCTAGGAACAACTGAGTCCTCTTCTTGTTAATCATTACTACTTGGGGCTCCGACTCATGTTGGACCTTCCATTCTAATTTTTTGGAATGGTAAATTGAGCCTTAGGATCATCTCTTGATCTCATTTCTCTACCCCTTCTTTGTTACAGATCTTGTGTAGTCCCCACACTTAGGTTTCTGCCTGAAGGTTAAGGAGCACAGCTACAGATTACTTACATAACTTTCACTGGCATTCACATAAAAGATTAACTTTCTTTGAACACTACCTTATCAGCTGCTTCGCTAACTGCGAGAGCACAGGAAATCTCAGCAGCACCACCACCATACACAACACGATTGTCACGAACCAGGTTCCGGATTACACAAAGGGCATCATGCAGAGCTCGCTTGGCTTCTTCAATGATCTAGAAAAAGAAAAAATATTGGTGTAATGAAGCACTTTAAAACCATGTATTTTGATTAGTTACTAGACTAAGTGCAGATGTGCAAGTATTGGAATATTGTGCTTTGTGTTTTAGACTTATGAAAGAAAATGTTTGACCGTAATGATTTTGACCAAATCTACAATTTTATCACACCCCAAACATGTTCTTGGTGCTGAATTAGAAGTCATATTATCTTTAAAAAAAAAATAAAAAAAAAAAGCATTTTCTCGAACCTCTTGAGTAATCATGCTTTAAAATTACAGTACGGTCTGTTCAAAGCCTCAAAATTAGTTGACTTTCAACATTAAAGACCTACACATTTTGTAGATTACCAGTCAGGGCATGCAGTTACTGACTTCCTTCATCACTTTCACCATTTAATTTCACCAATTCTGGATAACTTCCCGTTCCCACAAACAGCATTGAGTCCATTTTTTGTAAAATAAAAGGTTGCCACATGGTGGCTATTCAGGCATCTCCAGGGTAAATCACCAAACCGGAGTAACTTTATATTCCAACCCTGAATTAAGGGAAAGAAGAATTCCTCGTGTGGTTTAAAGACTATGAAGGTTTAGGCACAAACAGTGGTGTGTATCAAAAAAGGGCTAAGCAGGAGTGAGACTGGGCAACGCCAATTAAGGAGTGGAAAGCTGCTTTCAGAATAATCAATCAGATTATATACACTGTTCTAGGTACATCATGCGGTTATTCAAAATACCCAATAACTCACCATTTTATTGCCTCCTCTGATAAAAATTGTTACAGCTCTGGAATTCTTGCATTGCTCAATGATTAGCATTTTATCCTTTGTAGTTCCAAATGAGATCTCTTTAACAATACCGGCAAAACCAAGCTTCTCAGCAGTGAGTTCAGAGAATCGTGGAACAATGCGACCTCCTGTTGCAATTGCAATCAACTAAAGAAAACAAATGCAAGAAAAATATAAACCACAAGTACAGCACAAATACTGATTCCAACGCAACAACGGCCACATTTTTTTTCTATTAAATATTTATTTCAACCAGAAACAAATGCACTCCAACAATCCTCAGAGCTGCAAAGCTGATAACAAAATATTCAAATAACTGTTACGCATGGAGGGATATTAGGCATAAGTGAATACCAATGTTTTGAAATGTAGTCAGTTCAATTGTCCTAAATATTCTTGTCATGGCACTGTAGGGCATTCCAGTTTGTGAGCTTCCTTTTGTGCTAATGCGCTATAGACATTGTAGGAAGATCGCTTTGTATATGGTGTGCCATTAGGTGGTGATACCATGCAGAGAGTACAGGGGTACCCCAAAAGTGGGCTTAATGTAAAATCCAAAGCTCTATTTTAGTGGTAATGTGGGTGTAGGAAGCTGGCTCTGTATATACTATACCAAAGTGAGGTATAGTGTGTAGAGTCCAGTGGAACCCAAAAGGTAGGCAGAGGTAAAGTAGATAGCACCTCACTACTTGTGGTAATGTGGTTGAGCAGTAAGGCTTTAGCAAACAGCAGTGTTCAGCATATGTTGTACACACTCAGTCAGCAAATGAACTCTCACACTGGACATCAGACCAATTGTTTTTGTATACAAAATATTCTTCTAGTTATTTTATAGAACCAAGCAAGCCGGCCACAGGTAAGCAATAAATTCTTTACATTAGTAATGCAGTTGTAACAGTTTGATTTGCAATTGTATATGCACTTTGTTTTGATTACAGTATGGTTACTGAAAATGCAACGTTTGGACGAAAACAAATTACTTACCTGTAACTTTGGTTCTCCAGTATTGGTAACTTTCATAGATTCCCATAGCTTGTATCATTCCCAGTCGTCGGAATGGGAGTCTCGGTAAATAAAACAAGCTCAATGCGCATTGACTGGTGAGACCAAAAAACATAGCAGTAGGTACAAAAGAGAAAGAAAAGGCCTAATCTCATTTTGTAGCATATCCACCTCTTTGTAAGAGACCAAAATAATGCACAAACCAATCAGATTAGCCTCACCCCATAGAATCTTCCTGAGAGAGCCTCAGATTTTCATAGCCGTTGTGTAAAAGTATTACAAAGCAAGCTGAAGGCTGTGCTTTCCCAGGGGAGGAGGGTGGGCGCATGGGAATCTATGAAAGTTACCAATACTGGAGAACCAAAATTAAAGGTAAGTAACTTGTTTTCTTACTCCAGTTTTGGAACGTTCATAGATTCCCATAGCTTGTATCAGAGTAAATGTAAATGTAAATGTAAATGTATGAAGCTTATATAGCGCATGACTTACCCTGGGGCATCTCCGCGCTTGCTTAGGGAACCCGTCCTGGTATTCCCCTGTGAGATAACCCTGGCAGGGTATCCACAAGGTGAAAGCCAGGCATCCCACCGCGAGGGGCCGATGTGGAGATTAAGCAAGCTATTGCCCAGAGTCGCAGAGTGTGAACCCGTGAGTCGAGAAGGCACCGGAGCGAGAATTATCGAGTCCGTGGAATTATTGAGCCCAAGACCCGCCGTGGCGGGGAATTGAACCCTGGTCCAGGGCCGAACTCAAGCTCCAGGTCTGCCGCCTCTAACCCCTGAGCCACACTTCTCCACTAGAGTAGCTAGCAGTTAGCAACAATGCACATTTTGTGTAATGAACCATGGAGAGAGCAGTAATGCTTCGTGAAGGGATGGGCACTGCTCCACGTAGCTGCCCTGAAAAGGTCTTTGATCTGCACTGCAGCTAAAAGAGCAGCAGATTATGATATTGATCTTGTGGAGTGCGCTCGGACCCGCCTTCTAGGGGCTTATCAGCCGCTTGGTGGCAATATTGGATCGCGCTGGCAATCCAACATGCAACTCCTTGCTTTGAAAGGGGAAAACCTTTGCGAGGTGCACTAAAAGAGACAGTTAAGAAGATCTCCTGAAGTCCTTGGTGCGTTTGAGCTAGAATTGTAAACATCTTTGAACATCCGAAGAAGGAAGAGACCTCTCCGCTGGAGTTGTAGGTCGCAGGAAAAAAGATTTCAGAATGACCGGCTCATTAAAATGGAAATCCGAAGGGACCTTCGAAATGAATTTTGGATTTGTCCTCAGAATGAGAGTGTCCTTCTTAAATTGTAAGAACGGATCCTTAATAGTGAGAGCTTGAATTTCACCAACCCTCTTGGCTGATGTTAAAGCAAGAAGGAGGGCCACCTTCCATGAGATAAACTTAAGATCCGCTCTATGAATAGGCTAAAATGGAGGTCTAATGAGTTGAGCGAGGGCTAAGTTGAGCTGCCACATGGGAAGCGGCGGTCTAACTGGAGGGGAAACCCTAAAGAGTCCTTTTAACCCCTTTGCTGCTCATGACTAGCTCAGCTCGTCATGCAGTACACTGGTCGTGTGCTCATGACGAGCTGAGCTCCTCATTATCCCTCACCTCTTCTATAGCGCCATGAAGCCCACGGGCGTACGAGCGCTTTATAAATTGATTTTAACATAACATTCTTCAGCACACAGCGGGAAAATGCACAGCATGCATGCTGTTAAAAACTGTTTCACAATTCTTGCAGACCAGAGAGAAGGGCCTGAATCTAGAGATAGCAGCTAGGTGCACTTTGTTAGAAGAATGGGCTAGCCCTGACTTAGCCAGAGCTAAAATGTAAGGCAAGATCTGATAAGTAGCAGAGGAGAAAGGATGAATTTTCTCTTAGCGGCACCACAAACAGAAACGTTTCCATTTTGAACGATAAGTCTTATTCATCCTTGGTGCACGGGCCTGAGCTAGCACCTCACCACATTCTTGAGGGATATTCAAGCTTTGAAACTGTGCTCAGGAGCCACGCTGTCAATTGAACTGAGCCCGGATTTGGATGTGCCACTTGGCCTTGGGACATAGTCAATACAGAGGGAATTGGATGCAGGCGAATTGGATGACCCTGGGAGAGAAGGAGAAGTTCCGTAAACCAAAACGGTCAGGACCACGCTGGGGCCACCAGAATCATCTTGCAGGGTTCCGTCTTGAGCTTTCTGAGCAATCTTGGGATTAAAGGAATCGGAGGAAAAGCGTAAACGAAGGCGCCTGACCAGGCAATCGAAAGCGCATTCCCCAATGATCCCTGGTGGTGTTCCCTGCTTGCGTAGAAGTGGTATTTCCTGTTCTCCGGGGTTGCGAACAGGTCTATGGAAGGAGTGCCCCAACGACTGAAAACTCCCGACAGCGTGCACTGGACTAATTCCCACTCGTGACACAAAGCCATTAGACGACTCAACATATCTGCCCGTGTGTTGAGGGTACCCGGGAGATGCTCTGCCAAAAGAGATTTGATGATGAATAACCCATTCCCAAATCTCCTGGGCCTTCTTAGAGAGCAGCTGAGACTTTGTTCCACCCTGTTTGTTCACATAATGCATGGCCGTGGTGTTGTCTGTACGGACCAAGACGGTGGAATTTTGGATTCTCAAAAGGAAAACCTGTAACGGTAAACAAATCGCCGTGAGCTTCAGAAGGTTGATGTGGAGAAGGCGTTGGCCAGGCCGCCAGTGGCCGCTCACTTGAAGGTCCTGCAAGACCGCTCCCCAGCCTTCCAGAGAGGCGTAAGTGGTAAGTATCAGGGTAGCTGGAATGGCTGTAAAGATTGACAGATTGACTGTTTTGCACGGAACTGAAGGAGCAGCCGAGGAGCCATGACTTGAGGAGAACTACGCTCCTTTACCTGGACTGCCGGTTAACTTCTCGCGTTTCCCGCTTCGTGGGAAATGCTCGCAGCCCAGGTACCATCGCCTGCATCAACGGGGTAGCTACACGTCCCAGGAAACATTTGGGGCAGTGCGACACCCTCGCACCACGCCCGGCCCCAGGTGCACAAAATCACGGGCACAACCCCGCACCGCGGAATAGATTGACTATTTAGCACGGAGCTGAAGGAGCAGCAGAGGAGCCATGACTTGAGGAGAACTACGCTCCTTTACCTGGACGCGAGGGAGGCGAGAGGGAGCGATACCGAAGAGGAAGCGGGGGGCAAACGATGCTGCCAAAGGCAGAAAGCCCAAACTGGCTAAACAAACTTGTAACAGTAATTCTCCACCATTGGGCGCGGGCTCCGTGATTGTGACTTAACCAGAGACAACAGGGACTTCAATGCTGCCCGTACCCACTACCTGTGTACTGAAACCTGCTGATACGGCTCTGGCAATGGAAGTCTTAGACCTCGCTAAACTTGGTTCTCTTCTAAAGTCTTCTTTTAAATCGTTTGAGGACAGGCTTACACAAATAGAGCGTTGGCTAGCCAAGATAGAGGTTGCAACATTGAATATTGTGGACAATATTCAGTCAACTGGGATGCCCGTGGGTATTGTGCAACAAAATTCTGTACAGGGGGGGGAGGGGGAGGGGGAATGTGCTGTTCGCTAGTATTCCAACTCTAGGCCCATTTATTTCAAATGCACCTACAGCTAATCCGTGCGCTCCTGCGACATTACCTGTATCCTCATCCACAGGGTTGGACGCAGCCAAGCCTATTGAAACCTCTGGATGTTTTTGACTCCGTGCCAACCAGGAAACTAATAGTCGATTTACCACAGAATCAAGCCTGTACACTGTAGTTTTAACTGGGGTACCTGAGCTAAGCAACCCGAACAGGGAATCATTTATGTCACTGAAAAATAAGGCCATTCCTAATAAAAACAGACCTCTTCCCTGTAATGTTTTTTGTACCCTGGGTGGGTCACAGGCCAAAAGATATACGCGGTGATTGCGTGCTTGTGAACTTCATGGACCCTCGTACCGTGGGTCAAATTTGTAACTGGACACACCACAATAATGAGTCATCGATCCAGCCTCTCCCACTAACATTTTTACCCTGCGCCCCATCATTTAGAAACAGAAGGGGATTGGACCCTAGTGAGACAACGGGGTGGAGGGGGGCAGGGGCAGGCACATGCATCCACACAATCCCAGTCAAATATCCTTACAAAATAGGTATAGCGGACTAGAAATGGTCGATGGACTTTTTATCCTGGTGATAATCCCCCGGGAGTCTTTGACCAAGTGAAAACTGTACAACATGAGGGAGAGACCGAGGCACGAAGCAGATTAATACCTGCGCCTCCCTATCACCTGTGAGGGCTGTCATTGCAGTCAATAAAGCTGAGCCCCCAGGAAGTATATTGGGAGCCCAAGACTCGACTCCAGCCGTAAATATGGTCTCGGGTTATAACGTTAGCTCATGGAATATTGCCGGACTGGCAGGCAAGGTTAGAGACCCGTCCTGGATAGCCTTTATAAAATCCTTCTCGGTGATATGTTTGCAAGAGACCTGGTTGGTAGAGAGTGACATCTTCATAGAGTGGTATAAAGGTTTTTTTGTCCCGGCCGAGCCGTCGTGAAGTGGCAGAGCTAAAGGGGGTTTGGCCGTGTACATTGATTTAGCCTAGTCTTGTACTGTCAAAACAATACCTACCGGTTATACTGACATTCAAGCAGTTACGGTAAAAAGAGGGAAGGACAAGATATCACTGATTAACTTTTATAATGCCATAAACTCAAGAGGGGAGTGTAGGCTAGACGTACTGGGCAACTTTGTTAGGCACCACTGCAAGAGTTTCTCCCATCGGATTGGAGATCAGCAATGAGAGGACTGCATGGAAACAATACCCTGTTGCGACTGATTTTGAGACCGAGATTGTGGTAAAAATTGCTGTTCCATATAGTAGTCCTCAGAGTCCTGATATTTGACCCGTAACTGAGATGGGCTATAGGCATCCCCGTAGGGACCTTCATCGTCCCTCTGAAAATTCCTCCTCTTCCACAAGAAGCACCGGAGGCAGTGGATTTACTCCGAGGAGAGGTCATGTCTGGGGTAATCTGGCGTCTTCTCGAAATTGACACTTTTTGAATCGCCAAGGTCGTCGACCGAGTCATCGTTGAAGTTTGGATAGTCGACGACGAAAGGGCAATTGTCGACGATACCGTCATCAGCACAACACTGGAGGAAGTAGACGTTGTCGCCATCGTAGACCTCTTCGTCAACGTAAAGGTAGTCATTAAAAGCGTAGACGACATGGAAACTGGTACCTCAGGCTGCAGCGTCTGAGAAGTCGTCGTCAACGAAGCAGATTAAGTTCTCGTCGATGACCCTGTCGACGGAGTCGAAGTCGACAACGGTTGAATTTTTGATGCTGTCGTTGACAGACCCGATACAGTCATCGTCGATTGACTATTCTTCCCGTCAGCTTTACCCACGGGAGGGACGGAAGCTGGTTTCTTGAATAATTTCAGTTTCTCAGAGGGTGGAGGCGAAACTGAAGACCCATGACGCATTTTCTTTACAGGCTGCACCTCAGAACTAAGTACTTCCCTCTCCTTTACATCTCAGTGAGGAGATTTGATGGGACTACGCCTGTCAGACCTATCAGAGTTAAGGCTTTTGCAGGGGGTCAGAAGAAGTTAAAGATGAAGACCTACCCAGTGTTTGTGATCTCCTTGAGGACGTAGCAGAGGAGGCATTATCACGGTCACTGCATACTGGTTCTTTCCGTGACTTTAACTTTGGCAACCAGGTAAGTAGATATTCCTCATTGTCTCTTAAGGTTTTTCAATAGAAGGTACAACAGATCTTGCAGTCAGTAGCCTTGTGGTCAGGGTACAAACAATTAATACCGTCTTTATATTTGTCCTCCACATAAAGCCTCTTCTTTGAACAGGTGGCACAAGCCTTGGATAGAGCCTTCTTCTCCTTGTCAGACATATTGAAGAACAAAGTTGAAGAGTAGTAGTAAGCTGAAGTGAAAAAACTCAGCTCAGTGTAGACTCCCTAGCACAACGTGCGGTAGAAAATCTGAGGCTCTGAGGAAGGTTCTATGGGGTGAGGCAAATCTGATTGGGTGTTGCATTATTTTGGTCTCTTTTACAACAAGCATTTGCAATGCAATAGGTCTCGCATTAGGAACGTTTGAGCTATAGGTATTGTAAATGATAATTTTTTTATTTATGTGTTGGTTTTGAAAATAGCGAAATTAATAGCTTTGTCATTGTCAATAGTTATAACTTTCACAAATATGACGCCTATAGCATTTGTAATGCAATAGGTGTTGTATTTACGTGACTTAGATATATTGATAAACCAAATAACAATGACTATTTTTTTTAATAATTCATACTTAAATAAAAGTTATTGTAATTTATAATGGCAATAGCTTAAACTTTTGTAAATAACTTTTGAAGATTATGTTCAGCAAATTGTATTGTGACGAAAATCCAAGAACAGAAGTGAAATATTAACATCTTTTTGTGACATTTGTAATAAAGCTTGAAACATTGAGATAACATATTTGAACCAGTTGTTGAATGGTTGCACAGATTGATGCTGGGGGCAGGCAGAGGGAGGATGTAGGGGTGCCCTTAGGGGTCAACTTTCTCAAGCTTGGTCCGGTCACCTTTTGAGGGAACCTTTGAACACAGGCTGCAGGCATCAAGGAGGGGTCTTGGAGAAGTCAGCCACCAGTGCAGACGAGGTCAGGATCGCAGGGGAGACGTCTCATGGTACGTGGTTCCCTCAAACTCTGGCAGTGGGCGTCTGGTGCAGAGTGGTGCAGTGTCACGGATCTGCGTGGATCCAGAGACTGTTTTTTTTGCTGGACAAATCCGGTGTCCACAGGAGACAGTCTTTGTTGAAAACAGCACATGTCCTCTGAGGTTCCGGAGGTTGCTGGCTGAGGAGACAGGCCAATAGGGATGGGGCCAAGTCAGTCATCTGCTTCACCATTGCTGCTTGCTGTCCATCTTGGGGGAGGAGGCATGACACCTCAGCCCAGGATGGGCTTTTTTTTTTGGAGGACCCAGAGAGCGAAGGCTCTCTACCCAGGGGTTCAGAAATGTGTCTGGTGGTGAAAGATGGCTAGTAGCCAGACAGGAACCACACCAGGGCTGGTCGTTTTTCAGGGGGCATCTCTAAGTTGCCCTCTGAGTGCATTTTACATTCAATCCCACGCTGGCATCAGTGTGGGGTTTATGAGCTGAGAAGTTTGGTACCAAACTGACAAGGTTTCAGTGGAGCCGTTCTGGGGCTGTAGAACTCTTAGTGATAAACTCCCAGTCCCTATATTCAGAATTGCTTCACTGCACTTACAATACCTGTGAATGGCACAGATACTAAGGCGCATATTGCTCATGCAGCTATGCCCTCACCAGTGGTATGTAGTAGCCTGCCTTTAGGGCTATAAGCCATGATTGAGGGTGTGACTTACCCATGCCACAGGCAGTGTTGGTGGACATGGCGCACAGGGGTGTGCGCCATGTCCACTCTACAATTTGGTCTGCACCAAAACACCCAGTCTGCAATGGCAGGGTCGGTATGTTAAGGAGAGGGGTCACCGAGGATGGCATAATACATGCTGCAGCCCTCACAAGCCCTCTCTGGTCCCAAGACCCTTGGTAACAGTGGTACCTTTTTTACAAGGGATTTACAGGTGTGCCAATTGTGGGTACAAGAATACAGTTTTGGGAAAGAACAGGTGCTGGGGCCTGGTTAGCAGGATTCCAGCACACTGTCAAGTTGGCAGCAGGTATCTGGCAAAATGTTAGGGAGGAACCATGCAAAAGGGGGCACTTTCCTACCGTTTCCCTCCAAGTATTATTCAATGTAGCTGTTCTCAGTGTAGGTCTTTCAATGCTGCCCGTCAATATCAAAAGATAGACATTTGTAGTTTGATATTAGTGGACTCTTGCAGGCAATAACAATCAAATCCACAACGTAAACAAAAATTGTGCAATACCCCAGTTCAGCCATTACCCAAGTACATACTGCATGAATTAAGACTGCCCTTAAAAAAATGCTTTCCATAGCCATAACTAATGAATAGACAAATGTGAACCAGTGAAGAAAATAAAAAGGGCCCTGTGCACCCCCACCCCTGAAAACTAATATGCCTCTTGAATCACCATGTCATTAGCCCACATGCTGTCACAACGGGGTCGTAACAACGACCGCGTTGTGACAATGCATACCATTACTCCGCAAGTCGTTATAACGACTTGCGGAGGGGGGGTGCTGGATGTTGGAATAGTAAAATTTACTATTCCAACTCCAGTCTGTGCGGACTTTAGGGAAGGTGTTGGATTTTAAATCCAACACCTTCTCTCCCCTTCCGGAAGTAGTTCCAACGACTTGCGGAGTAATGGTATGCGTTGTCACAACGTGGTCGTTGTAACGACCACATTGTGACAGCATGCGGGCTCACGGATGCGTCGTGAAAGTGCTTTACCCCCTGAAACAGCTGCCATATAAGCATACGTTAAACAAGCATATAAGTCTGGGTTTGATGTAATAACACATGTAGCCTTAGAACATTAAAGTGAGACACACAAGGGAGCCAGCAAGAATAGACAGATAGTGCTATAGTTGTGAAGCAATTCAAGAGGTTCAACGCACGCACTCAAGTAGAGCAGAAGATGCACTCTGACAATAGCATTAGGTAAGGGATGAATACACCAATGGGCCGAACCAAGACGTGGTATACAAAGTTTAAAGGCAATAGCTGAAAGTAAGAGGAAAAAAAAAAGTGGGGGGCGCGAGAGTTGAACAACAAAACCAACAGTTGAAAGTGCCTAACCCAAGGCCCACACTACCCACATTGTTGTTAGCAATAGGTATGAGTGACAGAGCACCTGTCAAAACTCAGTCCATAAACTCATGGTAAGGTATTGTGCAGGACATCCAGCAAAAAAGGCACATCCAGCTAAACCAGACAAGAAAAACAGATTGTACACCCTAAGTAACAATTTTTTATAGAAAGATTACACCTCAGCATACTCATTTACAAATTTGTATACCTCTATTTCAGGACCGCCAACCCAACGAACAGCTGGTAACTCATTCTGAAGTAGTAAATGGTTTGCCTCGTCATCAAAGCCCCATTGGCAAATGGCAAGATTAGCACCAGTATCCTTTATCTGGAAGCAAAAAAAGGTGAGTCACTCCACAAATTAATGGGAACAAGTACTGAAGAAAGAGTTTTTTGCGAATGTTGTATTTCATGCTATCAAATGTCATACTTTCACCAATTCATAAGGAAAAAGCACTGGCAAGTCAGCAGGTCAAGAGCTTGCATTTGGAGTGCAAACATTTACAAATCCATACAAAAAAACTTTCAGAATATAGTGCCGATAGAAGATGCGGCGATAAGGATCCTCTGGCTCAAGCCAACACCCATTCTGAGTTTATTGAAATAACTAGTAACAATAGGTTAAGCAGACATAAGCAGTCCGGTCAAACCTAAAAAAAATAAAATAAAAATTAAAAAAAGTCTCCCTTGTTTGAAATAACCTTTAAAGACGTATATACACACATCAGTTTACACTCAAATATAAACATATTTCATGTATGCTCCAAAACCAGGCTTTTAAAACTACTTCAATGTCAAAATCCCTGTGAAAGGCATCTGGAATACAACTAAGAAAGTCACTGCACGGAAAAGCAAATTTCCAAAGCAAGGAAAAAGTTAAATTGAAAAAAAAAAAAACTCATAACATTCTAAACACATAACACAAGCTTGGATGCACTCCCTGAAGCAGTATTCCACACAATGTAGCTCTGACAGGAGACTCGAATACATGAGTGTGGAGAATCATGCATTAGTGATAAACCTACAGTTATGTGAAAAAGATGGTCTAGTAACTTAAAATTCTCTGGTTTTACATATACAACTGACTTATGTAGTTCTTCCCAAGTCATAACTTTTGATAAGTCTCTTCTGTACAGTGTGGAAAAAGCAAGTGTACCCTTTGTTTCTATAACATTTAAGAAGGTAATTAGAGGGGAGTCGCGTGCACCGCGACCCAAGATGGCCGCCTGGCGCAGAGACACTGCACTTCGCTGGACTTCCGACCGGCCTTTAAGCGGCTTCAGCACGTCCCATGAGATAATGCCAGATTCAGTTGTCGGATCATCTCTGCAGTAAAGTGTTGTGCATTGCACATTCTAACCCGTTTACGGCTGCCGCGATTTCCCCCCCAATGGCCTACCGCAGCAAGGAAGGGGTTAAATCCTCTTGGACTGAGAAATATGCAGGTGACTCCCAGAGCTTATTAGCGGCCGCCATTTTGTTTTCTCATGCAGTTTTTATTATCACCTCAGCTTATCTATGTTTTTTGAATGGAATTTCTAAGAACATATTTTTTCAGTGCTTTTTATGGCTTCATTTACCCTTTCTTTCTGCATTTGCTATAAACTGAGAAGTAATGACTATAATTTTCACTGCCCTGTAAAATGAAGTTCATATTGCGGGGAAATTTGTATAACGGTTATGGCAGCCGCCATTTTGTAGTTTAATGGTTATCCTGCCAACTTTCTCCTTATGAATCCTTACAGATGCACTATTTTCAAAGCGGTTTTATGCCTGTGCAGTATTTTTGAGACCTCTCTATGGTGCCGGATTTCTTTGAAGACCTTATCTATGTGAATTGGTTCTCCCTAGGCTACCTCACCTTTTCATATGTGGCGCATTCCCTCGTCCAATGTTTCTGCTACTTCATGGGTAGCAGCAGACGTTTTCTACGCCAGCATAAAGGATTAAAGAGCGCCACTACCACTCCCACATCGGGAATATCTACCTCTTCAGTTTGTGATCCACTTGAATCTTCAGAACTTCCCTCCAACATGTCGTCTAAGGGGTCACTTTCCTCCACCACTGGCAAGAGACTCAAGCAGGACCCCTCCCTTCTCCTCAGTCTGCTCTCCGGTTTCTTTGGAAATGATCTGGGATTAGTTGCGCCCCCATCGGGTATACACCCGTTACAACGCATCTTTTACAACTACCTACTATTACAACGCATCTTTTACAACGCATACCATTACAACGCATTGCGCTGGGGGGCGCTCTAGGATAGGGAATAAGTATAATTTACTATCCAACACCTTCCCTAGTGTCCACGGGGACTGGAGTTAGAATAGTAAATTATACTTACCACTATCCAGCACCTCAAAGCGCTATGCGTTGTAATGGTATGCGTTGTAATGGTCGCGTTGTAATAGTAGGTAGTTGTAACGGTATGCGTTGTAACATGGTACATCCCCCCATCGCCCATTCATTGAGGAAACTAACACTCGCCTGAAATTGTTGGGCGATAAATGGTCTATGGACTCTCGCATCACGGCGGTAGAGTCAATTGGATGATGTTCAAGCTTTATCTTCTAAAGTATCCTCATTGGAATTGGAGATATCCCACCTGAAGAGAGCGTCGGAGGACTTTGAAAACAGAAATCGTCGTAATAATCTCTGTATTTATGGTCATCCTGAGTGTCTTGAGGGAGAAGATCCTGTTATATATTTTACGTCTTTTTTGCCTCAGTTTTTGGACCTACCTACTACCACCAAATTGAACATTCAGCATGGTCATAGACTTGGTCCTAGTCTTTCCTCCTCTTTGGCGCCTGCTAAACCTCGTGGAGTGATTATTTTTTTTTTTTGCAATTCACTGACCTTTTATTGGTTCTCAATGCAGCTAAAACCAAAAAGAACCTATCCTGGCATGGCACCAAAGACCTTTTCTCTCAATCAAGATGTCTCTACACTGACTGCTAAACGTCGTAAGGAATTTTTGGATCTTCATCTTCTTCGTTCCTTAGGTGCAAGATATGGTTTATTCCATCTATGTACTTTCAAAGGCACTTTTCTCAACAAGACTTCTACTTTTGAGGACCCTGCTGAACTTCGAAAACGTATTCAATCCCATACTACTACTTCCATGGAGAAATCTTTCGTCCGGCTACTGACTTTGATATTGTATTTTGCTTGCACTATTTTCTTGGTTTAGTTAGTTAATTTCTTCTTCTCTCTTTTTGTCTTCTTCTCTAATTATTTTGCTATATCTTTATGTCAGTTTTAAATCAATATTTTCTTTTTAGGTGCGTTGATGCTCTTCTCGTCCTTCTCATAGGTTTGTCTCCCTTTTGTATTTCTCTTAACTGTTTATTGAACCTTAAACATCCTGATATTTGTTGTGTTTTACACTTTAACCTATTTCTTTTTCCAGGTTTGATATTTTTTCAATTTCCATTATTGTTTCGTGTTCCAGCTCATGATCCTAGTCCTTTTTTTTGGAGGTCCTGACATGTGTTGTCGCCCCCTGTTGGGTGTGCTGTCTTCATTGTCCTTTGCCGCCTCCCATCCTCTATTGTTCCTTAAGGTATGTACTGCAGTCGTTTGGACATGTACGGTCTTCCTTTGCTTTTACTCTTTCCCACCCTCCTTTTTCCTTTTTTCATTCCTCCTTTTCTTACTCACCTTAATTTTTTGGTATTCTATTGGCGTTTATTTCTTTTGTTCTATTTTTATATCTACTTAATTCTTTCATTCCACATGTGTATTATATGGTTTCCTAGATGCTTTGAATTCAGAGTCATTTCTTGGAATGTGAAAGGTTTTTATTAACCCCATCAAAAGACAGAATACTATCTCATCTCTTATAATCCTGACTTGGTCCTTCTACAAGAGACTCATCTTACAGAACCCGAGGCACTAAAGTTGAAGCGTAGTTGGGTGGGCTCAGTTTTATGCTTCCCTTCTATGAACAAGAAAAATTGAGTTATAAATTTTAATTCACAAAAAACTAAAATGCAAGGTAATTTCACAAGAATCTGATTCTGAAGGGAGATGGTTATTAGCCAAGTTGTTGATAAATAATGTTTCATAAACAGTTTTTAATGTTTATGGGCCTACACACCCAGATTCTTCTTTTTGGCCCTTAGTTACACACAAGTGTATGCAATTCAAGGATGATTATTTTATATTAGGAGGTGATTGTAAGCAAGTTGTTGACCCCTTTGTTAATCGCCAATCCCAAGTCCGTTTCACTCTTCACAAGGCACACAAACAATTTCTTGGCACCATATCCCAAGCTCGCCTTGTAGATTCTTGGAGGCTCTCCCACCCAGACTCTTGTCTTCTTCTTTTCTCCTCTTCACAACTCTCTCGTTTAGATTATATATTTCTCTCTCAGTCCTCGTCTCAAAATCTTTTATCCTCCTCTCTGGAACCTATTGCTATTTCTGACCACGCCCCACTTATAACTGATCTTGATCTGCTTCCACCACATCCCAAATCCTCCAGGTGGCGTTTTAACAATTCTCTACTTCTGGATTCTACTTTTTTTCCCTCCTTTACTGCTTTTGCTACTGAGTTATTTGCTCTTAACACCAATTCATCTTTCTCTCCTCACATTCTGTGGGATTCCTTTAAAGCTACTGCAAGGGGCTTCATTATAGACCAGGGGTACTCATAGTACCGCCTGCGGGCCGGCGGCGGCCCGGCAAGCCTTCCCTGGCGGCCCGCGGACCTTGCACACATCATACCAGTGTTTAATTTTATTTTTTAAAAGTGTGTCTGCAAACTAACTTACAGCAGCGGACTCTGAGACTCTGCTGCTCTGTGGAGGCCGGCGGGGCGATTCCTGCCATAGAGTGGAGCTGCAGAGCGCTAAGAGGTGAACATAGCCTCATTAACATGCTAATGGTCTTTTAAAGACCTGTTAATGCGTTCTTGCGGCTATGTGTGTGTGTGTGTGTGTGCTCCGAAGTGGTCTCAGCCTGGGCTGACACAGAGGCAGGGTGAGATGGGAGAGGGAATGAAAGGGAGACAAAGGGAAGGGAAACGGAGACCGGGTGAGGGAGTAAGAGAGGGAAGGAGGGAAAGTGAGTGACAGCGAGTGAGGGAAAGGGAGAACAGGTGAGTGAGAGAGAGGGAAAGGGTAGGAGGGAAAAGGAGGGAGGAAGGGAGGGGGAGGGAGGGAAAGGGCGTGACAGTGAGGGAAAGGGAGACCGGGTGAGGGAGCGAGGAAGGGAAAGGGAGGGAGAGAAAGGAAGTGAGGTAGGGAAAGAGTGAGGGAGTGGGAGAGGGAAAGGGAGACAGAGTGAGAAGAGAGGGAAGGAGGGAGGAAGGGAAAGGGAGTGACAGTGAGGGAGTGAAAGGGAGACCGGGTGAGGGAGTGGGAAAGGGTTGGAGGGAAAGGGAGGGAGGAAGGGAAAGGGAGGGGAAGGGAGGGAGGAAGGGAAAGGGAGTGACAGTGAGGGAGTGAAAGGGAGACCGGGTGAGGGAGTGGGAAAGGGTAGGAGGGAAAGGGAAAGGGAGTGACAGTGAGGGAGGGGAAGGGAGGGAAAGGGAGTGACAGTGAGGGAGGGGAATGGAGGGAAAGGGAGACAGAGGGAGGGAGTGAGGGAGGGAAAGGGAGACCGAGTGAGGGAGGGAAAGGGAGACAAGAGGGAGTGAGGGAGGGAAAGAGACAGTGAGGGAGTGAGACAGAGTGAGGGAGTAAGAGGGAAGGAGGGAGAGGGAGGAAGAGAAGGGGAGTGACAGTGAGGAAGTGAAAGGGAGACCGGGTGAGGGAGTGAGAGGGAAAGGGTAGGAGGGAAAGGGAGGGAGAGGGAGGAAGGGAAAGGGAGGGAGGAAGGGAAAGGGAGGGAAAGGGAGTGACAGTGAGATAGGGAGTGAAAGGGAGACAGAGGGAGTGAAAGGGAGACAGAGGGAGGGAGGGAGGGAGAGGGAGGGAGGGAAAGGGAGGGAGGGAAAGGGAGGGAGGGAAAGGGAGACAGAGCGAGGGAGGGAAAGGGAGAATGTGTGAGGGAGTGAGAGAGGGAAATGGATGCAGGGAACAGGAGGGAGGGTAAGGGATGGAGGGAAAGGGAGTGAGAGGGAGGGAGGGAAAGGGAGACAGAGTGAGGGAGTGAGGTAGGGAAATAGGGAGAGAAAGGAAGGGAGGGAAAGGGAGGGACAGAGTGAGGGAGTGAGAGAGGGAAAGTGAGACAGAGGGAAGGGGACAGAGGGGGGGGGGGGGGGGGGGGGAGAGAAAGAGCGCGAGAGAGGTGTGTATGCCGGGTCTGGTGGCTCAGTGGACTAAGGTGTCCGCAGCAGGGATCAGTGATCAACCTCATGGTCAGTTTTTTTTATTGCTCTAGCCCCGCCCCCTCCTCCACTGACCCCGCCCACAGGTGCAGCCCTCGGACACAAACCACAGTGTAAATTTGGCCCCCAAGAGAAAGTTTGTGAGTACCCATATTATAGACCATGTTTCAAAGAAGAAAAAAAGATTTATTCAGCAACATAAAGCTACCCTGGCCCCCATTAAGTCTTTGGAACAAGAGTTCTATATGTCCTCAAAAGATTCCGTGCTTCCAGCATTGATCAGTACTAAGTTAGCGTTTAACAAAACTTCCACTGATAATGCCTCTTCTATTCTTTTCCGTAGCATCGTGCGTTATTATGGGGGCCGTAATAAAGTTGGGAAGCTTCTGGCGAACTAATTGAAAACGCGAAAGGAACGAACTTTAATTTGCTCTATTTACTATCATAATGGTTCCTTGTTGCACAAAGATAAAGATATTCTTGACACATTCAAATCGTATTATATGGATCTTTATACCCCGGAATCCCCTCCCTCTAATAGCCTAGTCCAACAATATTTATGTAGTTTACCATCCCCATCCACCTCATCTTAATTTATCAGATCTTGAGACAGATTTCTCTTTACCCGAATTGTCCTCTGCTCTAAGTTTTTTTTAAAGAAGGGAAAAACTCCTGGGCCCGATGACTTCACTGTTGAATTTTATTTACATTTTTCCACACCATTACTCCCTAAACTTTTATTTTTTTTTCATTCCTTTTGTCTTTCTAGGAAAACTGAGGCACCTTTCAGGAAGCAATCATTTGCCTTATTCACAAAGATGGACGGGGCCCCAAGTATTGTAACAACTATCGACTGATCTCCCTGGTTAATGTAGATTATAAGCTTTTTGCTAAAATACTTGCACTTAGTTTAGATCCCTTTATGTTACAGTTGGTCGGGAAAGAAGGATTACTTACCATTAATCCTAGTTCTCATCCAGGGGTATACTCAGTCATAAGCTATGAATAATCCCCGCCTATGTGCGGGATCCAGGAACATACATACATAACATACATAAACATATTTTCAGCCTAAAACATTTCCAAACTGGCAAAACTGCTGCAAAATTACATGAATTAGCATACACACAGTAGTACTCTCCCAACCCCCAAGGAAGAAAGAGCAGTAATGCAAATGCTACTTACCAGTAAGCATCTGTTCTTGGCATGTAGGGCTGCTGACATTCATATCTGTGCATAGATCGCCACCTAGTGTTGGGTCCGGATGATTGCACATTGTTGTCCTGGAAGAGTCTTCGAAGTATCACAAGATAGGTGGCTCCTCCCCTGGACTACAGTGCGCATGGGCATCGCCTCCATCCCCAGATTGTTTTTAGCCATTGGCAGAGATGGAGTGAAGAATGTGAGTGATGACCATGCTATGAGCATATGTATGTAAATGAATGAATTCTGCAGCTGCTACAGGCGCTGGGGAGGAGGGTGGGCGATATGAATGTCAGCAGCCCTACATGCCAAGAACAGATGCATACTGGTAAGTAGCATTTGCAGTTCGAGGCATGTGGGCTGCTGAATTCATATCTGTGCATAGAATACATAGCAGTCCCTCCATTATCTGCGGCCGCCCGTGCCAGCTGCAGCAGTCTGAAAAAGCGTTTTTAGAACAGCCTGACCAACAGCTGCCTGTTGTTTGGAATGTACGTCTACACAGTAGTGTTTAGTGAAAGTATGTGTGGTAGACCATGTGGCTGCTCTACAGATATCTTCTAAGGGAATGTTACCTAGGAAAGCCATAGAGGCCCCCAACTTCCTGGTGGAGTGGGCCCTCGGTGGGATAGTGAGAGTGCGCTTAGCTTTAGCGTAACAGATCTGAATGCACTTCACTATCCACCTAGCAATCCCTGCTTTAGAGATGGCGTTTCCCTTGTGGTGAGTGGCAAAAGCAACAAAAAGCTGCTTGGTTTTGCGAAAATCTTTTGTCCTGTCTACATAATACATCAAGGCCCTCTTAACATCAAGGGTGTGGAGCATGCGCTCCGCCAGCGTATCTGGGTTTTGGAAAAACACCGGCAATTCAATTGTTTGGTTTAAGTGGAATTGGGATACCACTTTGGGTAAGAATTTAGGGTTAGTGCGGAGCACCACCCTGTTAGCATGTACCTGGAAAAAGGGTTCTGGGATGGTGAGCGCCTGCAGCTCGCTAACCCTCCGTAGCGAAGTGATCGCTACTAAGAACGCAACCTTCCAAGTCAGAAACTGAAGCTCACAAGAGTGCAGTGGCTCAAAGGGAGGACCCATCAGCCTCGTAAGAACCACATTGAGGTTCCATTCTGGAGCTGGTGGGGTCCTTGGTGGAATGACCCTTTTGAGTCCTTCCAGAAAGGCCTTGATAGCAGGGACCCTTAAGAGTGACAGGTGTTGTCTATTCTGGAGGTACGCTGCCATAGCAGACAGGTGAATGCGGATGGAAGAGTATGCCAGATTGCATTGATACAGGTGGAAAAGATAGCAAATGATGTTTTGAATGGAAGCATCTAGCGGGTCAATATTGTGGTTAGCACAGTAGATGACAAACCTCCTCCATTTAGCCGCATAACAAGCTCTGGTAGTGGGCTTCCTTGCCTCCCGAATGATGTTCATGCAATCGGGAGGAAGATTGAGGTAGCCAAACTCTAGGACTTCAGGAGCCAGATCGCCAGGTTGAGCTGTTGCGGATCTGGGTGCTGAATGTCGCCATGGCTCTGCGTCAGAAGGCTGGGAGTGAGATGAAGCCTTTGATGCGGTACCACGGACAGTTCGAGAAACGTGGTGTACCATGGTTGGCGAGCCCACGTTGGAGCAACCAGGATGAGAGTCATCGAGTGCTGCCTGAGCTTGCGTGCCACCAGCGGTATCAGAGGTGCTGGGGGGAAAGCGTACGCAAATCTGCCTGACCAGTTCATCCACATCGCATTGCCCTGTGATTGGGGGTGTGGGAATCTGGCGGCGAAGCTTTGGCATTTTGCGTTCTCCTTTGTGGCGAACAGGTCTATCTCTGGATGACCCCACCTTTGGAAGTACGGTTGGAGTACTGATGGATGTATCTCCCACTCGTGCATCTGATGGCTGTGCCTGCTGAGCAGATCCGCCATTTGATTGTCTTTGCCCGGGAGATGCTCTGCCATGAGGAAGATGTTCCTCTGAATGGCCCACTTCCACATGCTTTGAGCCAGATGAGACAGCTGTGGAGAGTGCGTGCCTCCCTGCTTCTGGATGTAGTACATGGCTGTCATGTTGTCCGTCCGGATCAACACGACTTTGTTGCACAGATGTACTTTGAACGCCTTCAAGGCCATGAAGATTGCCATCAGTTCCAACACATTGATGTGCATCTTCCTTTGCTGTAGTGTCCATAGTCCCTGCACAGTGTAATGGAGTACATGCGCTCCCGATCCCTGGAGAGAGGCGTCCGTCGTCAGGATAATCTGTGGAACAGGCTCTTGGAATGGTCGGCCCTTGCAAAGGTTGTGTGGATTCCACCAATGCAGAGAGTTGTATGCCCGACCGCTCACCAACACTAGGTCTGTCAGTTGCCCATGAGCCTGAGTCCACGGACGTGCAAGGCACTCCTGAAGCGGACGCATATGTAGTCTCGCGTGCGGGACAATGGAGATGCAGGCGGCCATCATGCCTATCAACTGCATGAACACCCTCGCCGGAAGCGAGTGCTGGGGTCTGAATCGTTGGATCAGCGCCTGGATAGTGGCGATTCTCACTGAATTCGGCTGCGCGGTGGCTGCCAGAGTGTCGATTGTCGCACCCAGGTACTGTCGCACGTGGGCGGGCTGGAGATGGGACTTTGGGTAGTTCAGAGAGAATCCCAGATCGTGCAGGAGATGAATGGTGCGTGACACGTGGTCGACACACTGCTGTTCTGTCCTTGCCTGAATGAGCCAGTCGTCCAGGTAGGGAAAGACGTGGACGTGCTGGCGACGGAGATGCGCCGCCACAGTCGCTAGGCACTTGGTAAACACTCTTGGTGCCGTGGTGACCCCGAACGGCAGAACCTTGAACTGGTAATGCTGGTCTAAGATCGTGAATCTGAGGTACTTCCTGTGGGAAGGATGCAGGGGAATATGAAAATAGGCATCTTTCAGATCCAGCGTAGCCAGGAAGTCCCCCTGTTGAAGCAGGGGGAGCACCTGCTGCAACGTGAGCATATGGAAGTGCTCCGAGAGGATGTACCAGTTCAAGGGCCTGAGGTCCAGGATCGGCCTGAGGGATCCGTCCTTCTTGGGAATCAAAAAATACAGGGAGTAAACCCCTGTTCCTCGCTCTTGCAATGGAACAAGCTCTATCGCCCCTTTTTGCAGCATGACTACAACTTCTTGCTGCAACAAGGTCAAGTGCTCGCCTGACATAGGACGGCTCCTTGGGGGTATGTCCGGTGGAATGGACGTAAGCTCTAGACAGTACCCGTACTGGATAATAGACCTCACCCACCTGTCCGTGGTGATGGACTTCCACACCGGCAGGAACTGCTGGAGCCTCCCCCCGACCGGTGTTGCATGGCCGGGGGGCAGTGACAAGACGTCACTGTTTGTTGGTGGCGTTGGACCTGGAGCTATTGTTTCCACGTCCCCTGCCCTTGACATTATTGCCTCTGTAACCACCTCTAGTTTTGTTGTTATACGAGGCTTGGGTGTTAGTCTTGAAATATTGTGTGGACTGGGATGCTTGTCCCCTTGAGGTGCCTCTGGAGTTTGAGCGGCGAAAGGAATTACCCCGAAACTGCTGACTTTGTAAAGCCCCCATGGACTTGGCAGTTTCGGTATCTTTTTTCATTTTTTCCAGTGTGGCATCCACCTCTGGGCCAAACAGATGGTCAGGATTCACTGTCTGATTCAGTATAGTGGTTTGGATGTCGGGTTTGAACCCCGAAATTCTAAGCCAGGCATGGCGTCTAAGCAGCACACTAGTATTGATAGCCCTGGAGGCTGTGTCTGCCACATCCAAAGCACATTTAATGGATGCATTTGTAATGAGTTTACCCTCCTGAATCAGCATCTCCCCCGCCTCCTTGTATTGGTCAGGCAAGTGTTGCAGTATGGCCTCTAATGTGTCATAATGGGCCCTATCATAACGTGCAAGCAAGGCTTGGGTGTTAGATATTCTCCAAATATTAGCTGCCTGTGCAGCAATCCGTTTGCCTGAGGCCTCGAAAATCTTGGACTCCTTATCTGGGGGAGGAGCGTCACCAGTAGTTTGAGAGTTCGCCCTCTTCCGAGCATTGGAAACGACCAGGGAGTCCAATGGCAAGTGTCCCTTGATATATGTCGGATCCGTGGGCGCTGCTTTATATTTCCTGTCGATGCGAGGGTTGACCACACGCGCTCGGGTGGGCTCCTTGAAAACCTCTGTTGCATGTTTAAGCACCCCCTTCAGCATCGGTAGCGTTTTGACTGACTTTTCGGCTATCGAGAAGGTGTCTAACAAGAAGTCCACATCCACGGGGTCCGAGTGCAGCTCGACGTCGTGGTTAGCAGCAGCTCTCTCTATCAAGGCATTAAAGGCCGCCGAATCCTCGGTCGGGGACGTCTTGGCCGCGAAAAGTTGAGCGTCCTGACCCCCCTGCGGGTCCTCCGGGTCGCCTCCGGCGGACCACGGCACGTGCTCCTCCTCCGGATCAGAGTACGCCGGATAGTCGTACTCTGCATCCTCCTCGTCCGCACCGGCTGCGACGGAATGCGTCGGCGAGTACCCCAGGGTTTGTGGGGACACAGGTTCCACCAAAGCCGAAGAGCCCTCGGAGTCCCGTTTGTTCTTGAGAGGGATCTTAAAATGTTCCAACGCCGGCTCCGTCGTGATCTTCCTTTTGAGGAGCGACAGTTTTCCGGTGTTGGCGTCGATGAGTACCTCACGACGTTCCTCTTCAGCAAGGGGTTGGAGTCGGAGCTTCGACACCACCAAGGCCGCTTTAGGTGCCAACACCTCCTTCGAGGGTCCACTCTGTTTCGGCGCGAAGGCCTTTGGCGCCGACTTGGGAGGAAAGGTGAAACGGATAGGCGTCTGCTCCTTCGCAGCCTTAGGCGTGAGCTTCGGCACCACAGTGTCCTTTCGAATCCGCTGCAAGGATTCCTCCACCTTCTTCGTCAAGGCCGGAGAGGGCTTGACCGGCTCGACATGCGCCTTCTTCGGGGCCGAGGCCCCCTGGCCACGCTAGTCGTCGCCCAGGCGCTTCTTCGGAGCCGACTTCGGGTCCACGACCCCTTTCGGAGCCGACTTCGGGTTCACGACCCCTTTCGGAGCCGACGCAGCCGCGTCGGACGATTTCGCCTTCGGTACCGACCCCGAGGACGTCGGGTCGGCCATCTTGGCGTGGCTCTTAGAGTCGGCCATTTTGGATTCCTTGGAAGTTGACGCCTCCAGAACCTTATTCACCAGCACAACTTTCACTTTCGGTTTCGCATCCGAGGGTGCGTGACCAGTTGGCTTCACTTTCGTTTTCTTCGACGTAAGTGATGGTTCATAAGTGTCCGTGACCGGGCCCGGAGGCGGGGACGTAGGACTCATAGTTAGATCTTGGGTAAGGCCCGAAGGCGATCCCTCGACCTGGGCCGTAGGAGGGGTAATAACCCCAGAGTCTCGTTGGGGATGCTCCTCCTCTGAGCTATCACCCATAGTGGCAAAAGCCTGTTCGTCGTCCCCTACCTCGTCGGCGACTTCGTCAAAGTTCTCCGCACCTTCGTCATAGGTTTCACCTTCGGATGCGGGATTAGAGTCCGAACCTTGCACGTCGTCTTCTCCCTCGACAGATTCTTGGAAAATGTCGTCTGGTGGGGGCGCCGTAGCCGATAACTGAGCCTGGAGCCGATTAGCCCGGCGAATCTTTAAAGTCTTCTTGCTCCGGAACTTCGAACACGCCATACAGGTGTCTTCGCGGTGATCCGGCGACAAGCAGGTATTGCACACAGGGTGCACGTCGAGGTGTGAATATTTAGAGTTACACACCGGGCACTTCTTAAACGGAGTTCGCTCCATAGCAAGAATGTAGTGTAGGCCCGTCCGCGCCGAAAGCACGTGGAAGGGCAGCAAGAGATCGGAGCTGAGAGTCAGAAAGAAACCCGTACGCAACTATACCGACGCCCAGCCTAAAGACCTTTTGGTCTCGAGTAGAAGTTGAACAACTATCGGTTCCGACAGAGGGAACCGAAACACATCCGAACCCAATGGCGGAAAAAAACAATCTGGGGATGGAGGCGATGCCCATGCGCACTGTAGTCCAGGGGAGGAGCCACCTATCTCGTGATACTTCGAAGACTCTTCCAGGACAACAATGTGCAATCATCCGGACCCAACACTAGGTGGCGATCTATGCACAGATATGAATTCAGCAGCCCACATGCCTCGAACACATTAGCATACAACAATGCTTAATTGCCATAGGAACACCTGGAATTGCAGGCATTTGCCAGTAGGCTGCAGTAGAGTATAAAGAAACAAATAAAGACTGACACCTTGCCATTAAGGCATTAGAGTAGGGGTACCGTGCCTTTAAGACCTGAAGGCAACCCCCCTGCTCCCATGATGCACCACAGGTGGCAGTTGGGTCAGTTCTTTTTGGAAGTGCAGGACACCCAGGGGTGGGGAATTCCTATCTCCCGACGCCCGAGACAACTAGATTTCGAGGAGGGCAAGAGGTTTTAATTTGTATTTTGTCCAAAGGACAAGTAGACAGTTTTATGGCAATCCGATACACAGCTGTTCAACCCTGTAGGTCACAGCCAGTTAATAGGTTGCTCTGAGCAGTTTATTGGCAGTGAAAGAGTGAATGCAAAAGTTGGGGTCGGCACTTTTATTTCTCCAAAACAGAATAGCAAAATGATAAAGCGGAGCTCAAAGTTGGAGTCAGCTCAATAAGCTTGTGTGGCTTCCAGGCCCCCCCCCCTTTTTCCTTTTTTTTCTTCAAGCATGAGACAAACAGCAATGGCATGTCAGAGGCTGCTTTATCTGCCTCTTGGCCCCTTGCTCCGACTTGAACTGCATGACCCCTGCCTTGTATTCTCTGCTCCACTCCTGGGCCTCATATGGCTCCAATATCCCTGCTCATCTTCAACTCACTTTGCTTTCCCTTCTCATGCACCCACTCATTTGCACTTTGCCTTTCCTGTATACCTTGTTACACCTGGTGCCTGAACCTGCTAACCCCACCCCACCACCCTCTGACATCCCTGACCCGCTCCCCTTGGCCTCTCATATCTTACGTCATCGAGGGCTTACATTAAAGCTCATTAGTTTCCCCATGGGCTTTCATGCAGGCCTAAGGCCCCCCCAATTTTGTCCTTGCACTAGGCCTCTCATCTCCCTTTGTGCCTGTACCAGGGGCATTGTGAACACACCGCTGTAGGAACGACAGCAGTTGTGGAGTTTTTGATGGCCTCTTCAGTCTGCAGGTCCGCAGACAAAGGCCCATAATGGGAGTGAAAGGGTGAATGGATAGATGTATGAAGAAGTGAAAGGGTGGATGTATAAATGCATGGATGAATATGTGTAAGAGTGGATGATAGATGCATAAATTAATGAGTAAAAGGGTGAATGGATAGATGCATGGATGAATGAGTGAAAGGCTGGATGGATGAGTGGAGTGTAAGGGTGGATGTTTAGACCCACAAATGAATGAATAAATGAGTGAAAAGGTGGATGGAAAGGTGCATGGATGAATGAGTGGATGGATAGGTCATGTATGAATAAGTGAAAGGGTGAATGTATAGATGCATGGATGAATATGTGCAAGAGTGGATGATAGATGCATACATTAATGAGTGAAAGGATGAATCGATGGATGAATGGGTGAAAGGCTGATGGATAGATGAATGAGTGGAGTGAAACGATGACTGGATAGATGCATGAGTGGATGGATGTAAGGATGGATGTGTGAAAGAATGGTAGGATAAGTGCAAGGGTGAATGAAGGGATGGGTGAGCGGATGGATAGGTTGAAAGTGGATTGATGAGTGAAAGGATGGGCAGCTCATTGAAAGGGTGCATTAATGGGTGAGAGAGTAGATGAATAGATTGCTGGGTGGGGGTGGATTGATGGGTGGGCGGAAAGTTGAGTGTAAAGGTGGATGGAGGGATTAGTGAAAGGGTGGGTGGATGGATATATGAGCGAAACGGAAGATGGAGGGATTAGTGAAAGGGTGGATAGATGAGCGAAAGCATAAGTGGAGGAAGTGAAAGGGTAGGTGGATAGATGAGTGAAAAGGAGGGTGGATGGATGGATGAGTGAAAGGGTGGATGAATAGGATCGAAAAGAAGGATGTATGGGGTGAAAGGATGGATGAGTGAAAGGAAGGCGGGATGGATCAGTTGGATAGATAGGTTTGGAGATGGCAGGATGGGCTTTAGCAGCTACAGTAGAGGTGGAGCTCTTGATGGGCCTCTTCTGTCTGCAGCTCTGCAGACCAAGACTCGTAATTAATTTGAAAGGATGAATGGATGTGTGGGTGAAAGGATGCTTGAGTAGAAGTGTGGCTAGATGGATGGATGAGTGACCGCAATGGTTGAATGATGGGGATGTTGGATGGACAAAGGATGTTATAATGAAGGAAAGGGTGAATGAGTGGATGCGTTACAGGGCGTAAGGATTAGAGAACGAAAGGATGGATGAGTGAAAGGATAAATGGATGGATGAGTGGACGGATGGATTCGTCGAAGGGTGGGTGGAAGGATGAGTGAAAGGGAGGGTGGATAGATGGAGTGAAAGGGAGGGTGGATAGATGGAGTGAAAGGATGGATGGTTGAAATGGATAGGTTTGGAGATGGATGGGTAGGTTTAGATATGGATGTGCGGATGGACTGACGGATGAACAGATGGACGAACATATTGGTGAAAGGCTAATGGATAAAAGAATGAATAGGTGCCAATGTAAAGGTGAAATGCTAGATATCAGTGGGTGAAAGGATGAATGGATAGATGCTTAGATGGAAGAGACAAGAGCTATTCTGGAGAGGATTCCAATTACTTTTTTCACTTGCTTGGAGTCATAAGAACTTTGGATCAATGGGGGGTGGTATTACATTTTCGGGTTACTCACTTTGCCTACACTAGGCTCCTTGCTCTACCATGGGATTATCAGGTAAGAGCGGTGCTGTTTGCCAGCGCGTTCTTACTAGACAGCTAGTATTTGGTCTCATAAAGGCCACATTGCCATAGAAATTCCTGGCACTGAACAAAACTACTTTAAGGAGCAGAATGCCGTCACACACAATGAAGCCCGCTCCCAGATAGGAAGAGATAGCATTTTAATAAAAACAAAAGGTCTTGGTTAACTAAAATTTAATTAGGGGCGCAAATGTTAAAGTCACAAAAGTGCACCCATGATATATGTCCTTGTATTCATGCATATTAACGTTTTTCATGAATGCACATGAGTTTCTTTAAGTATGCCAGGAAACCGTAGTCCTATAAAATATTTGTGAATTGCATCTTAGCATGAGCAAATATGAATATGCTCCAGCGGAAATCTGGAGTGTGTACAAGTTCACTTTTTCTCCAACCACATTTTTCCCAGCCCTGGAAGAAACTTTATTTCTGCTGTTGTCTGGGGTAAGTTTCCGACCTTTCTAAGTATGGGAAAAGATTAGAGAAGAGCTGGTGAAAACCTCCAAAATTCAAATCCTTCTATAGTATTAGCCTGACATAACCAGAGGGTATTATCAGAGCTCTTCTATAAAGAGATTGTAGCCATTATTTGACGGCGCACTACATGGTACAAAAGGGACAAGTGGATTTTGTTACAGGACAAGTAGATTTATGAAGCTACTTGTCCCATACACAAGTACATATTTCCTTACATTCCACACCCCTGACACCTGAGTAAATCCATAGAAAAAAACTTTCATAACTTTATGATCATGCTCGGGAGCTTATGACTTTGATGAGTATACCCCTGGATGAGAACCAGGATTACAGGTAAGTAACCATTACTTCTCATCCAGGGGATACTCATCAATAGTCCTAATCTATGAATAGATTAGCAAACTCATACCCAACGTCTCGCGGCCGAGCAAACAAGTACTCAGAGACATGAATAAACTTCACAGATGAGTATACCCCTGGATGAGAACCAGGATTACAGGTAAGTAACCATTACTTCTCATCCAGGGGATACTCATCAATAGTCCTAATCTATGAATAGATTAGCAAACTCATACCCAACGTCTCGCGGACGAGCAAACAAGTACTCAGAGACATGAATAAACTTCACATTTTACATACAAGTATGCACATAAATTCCTCAAAGAGGCCTGTCCCACTTACGGCGGGTAACGGTATGCACCGAAAGCCATGTAGCTGCCTTGCAAATTTCAGAGGTTGAAACATTACGAAGGAGAGCCGGAGTAGAAGATTTCCCTCTAGTGGAGTGTGCATGAGGTCTACCCTGTAAAGCCTGGTTAGCTAATTGTTAAGACAGAGCTATACAGGAAACTATCCAGCGTGAAATGGATCTTTGAGGCTGACAGACCAGTACGAATATGCTACTTACCAGTATGCATCTGTTCTTGGCATGTAGGGCTGCTGACATTCATATCTGTGCATAGATCGCCGCCTAGTGTTGGGCCCGGATGATTGCACATTGTTGTCCTGGAAGAGTCTTCGAAGTATCACAAGATAGGTGGCTCCTTCCCTGGACTACAGTGCGCATGGACATAGACTCCATCCTCAGATTGTTTTTCGCCATTGTGGCAAAGATGGAGTGTAACACTAAGTGATGACCATGCTAAGAGTAATTCTGAGTGCTGCAGCCGCTACAGGCGCCGGGGAGGAGGGTGAGCGATATGAATGTCAGCAGCCCTACATGCCAAGAACAGATGCATACTGGTAAGTAGCATATTCGGTTCGAGGCATGTGGGCTGCTGATTCATATCAGTGCATAGAATACATAGCAGTCCCTCCATTTGCGGCGGCCGCCTGTGCCAGCTGCAGCAGTTTGAAAGTGTTTTTAGAACAGCCTGCCCTACAGCTGCCTGCTGTTTGGAGTGCACATCTACGCAGTAGTGTTTTGTAAATGTGTGTGTGGTAGACCATGTTGCTGCTCTACATATGTCTTCTAAAGGAATATTTCCAAGGAAAGCCATGGAGGCCCCCAACTTCCGTGTGGAGTGGGCTCTTGGGGAACCGTTAATGTGCGCTTGGCCTTTTGATAACAAATCTGAATGCACTTAACGATCCACCTGGCTATACCTGCTTTGGAAATGGGGTTGCCTTTGTGTTGTGGCGAAAAGGCAACAAACAGTTGTTTCGTTTTCCTAAATTCTTTTGTCTCATCTATGTAGTACATTAGAGCTCTTTTGACGTCTAGTGTGTGGAGCATTCTCTCTGCCACCGACTCATGATTCTGGAAGAACACTGGCAGTTCTATATAGTTTGATTGATATGGAACTGTGAAACCACTTTAGGCAGAAACTTAGGGTTAGTACGGAGTACCACCCTGTTGGAGTGAATCTGAATGAATGGCTCTTGGATAGTTAGTGCCTGAAGTTCACTAACTCGTCGTAGCGATGTGATTGCTATTAGGAAAGCCACTTTCCGCGTCAAGAATTGAATCTAGCATGAGTGTAGAGGCTCAAAAGGTGGACCCATCAGTCTGGTGAGTACCACATTTAGGTTCCATTCAGGAGCTGGTGGGTGTCGGGGAGAAATAACTTGTTTGAGTCCCTCCAGAAAGGCTTGAATAGCAGGCACTCTGAAAAGCGAGAGATGCTGCCTGTTGGAGATAAGCTGCTATTGCGGACAAATGTATACGAATGGAAGCATAGGCCAGATTGCATTTGTATAGATGTAACAGATAACAAATGATGTTGTGAGTAGATGCATCTAGCGGGTTGATGTTGTGGTCTGCACAATAAATGACAAACCGCTTCCATTTTGCCACATAACATGCTCTAGTGGTGGGCTTTCTTGCCTCCCTTATGATATCCATACAGTCAGGGGGCAAGTTCAGGTAGCCAAATTCTAAGACCTCAGGAGCCAGATCGCCAGGTTTAGCTGTTGCAGATCTGGATGCTGAACGTCGCTATGGCTTTGTGTCAAAAGCCTGGGTGTGAGGTGCAGCCTTTGATGCAGTACCATGGATAGTTCTAGAAACGTGGTGTACCATGGTTGGCGTGCCCACGTCGAAGCAACCAGGATGAGTGTCATCGAGTGTTGCTTCAGCTTGCGTGCCACCAGCGGTATTAGAGGTGCAGGGGGAAAAGCGTACGCAAATATGCCTGACCAGTTCATCCATATCGCATTGCCTTGAGACTGTGGGAACCTGGCGGCAAAGCTTTGGCATTTTCCTTTGTGGCGAACAGGTCTATCTCTGTATAACCCCACTGCTGGAAGTACGGCTGGAGTACTGATGGTTATATCTCCCACTCGTGCATCTGGTGGCTGTACCTGCTGGGCAGGTCCGCCACCTGATTGTCTTTGCCCGGGAGGTGTTCCGCCATGAGGAAGATGTTCCTCTGAATGGCCCACTTCCACATGCTCTGAGCCAGATGAGACAACTGTGGAGAGTGTGTACCTCCCTGCTTCTGTATGTAGTACATGGCCGTCCTGTCCGTCCGGAACACCACAACCTTGTTGCACAGATGTACTTTGAATGCTTTCATCGCCATGAAGATAGCCATCAGTTCCAGAAGGTTGATGTGCATCTTCCTTTGCTGTGCTAGCCATAGTCCCTGCACCGTGTAGTGGAGTACACGAGCTCCCCATCCCTGGAGAGATGCGTCCGTTGTCATAATAATCTGTGGCACAGGCTCCTGGAACTGTCGGCCCCTGCAAAGGTTTTGTGGATTCCACCAATGCATAGAGTTGTATGCGCGACCGGTCACCAACACTAGGTCTTTCAACTGTCCGTGAGCCTGATTGCACTGACGTGCTAAGCACTCCTGAAGCGGACGCATATGTAGTATCGCGTGCGGGACTATGAAGATGCAGGAGGCCATCATGCCTATCAACTGCATGAACACTCGTGCTGGAAGCGAGCGTTGTGGTTTGAATTGTTGTATCAGCAATTGCATGCTGTTGATCCTCACTGAATTTGGCTGCCAGAGTATCTATTGTCGCGCCCAGATACTGCCATACGTGGGCGGGCTGAAGGTGGGACTTTGGATAATTCAGTGAGAACCCCAGATCGTGAAGAAGGTGAATGGTGTGAGACATGTGGTCGGCACACTGCTGGGCCGACTTCGCCTTGATAAGCCAGTCGTCCAGATAAGGGTAGACGTGAACGTTCTGGCTCCGTAGGTGTGCAGCCACTGTCGACAGGCACTTGGTAAACACCCTGGGCGCCGTAGTGACTCCGAAAGGGAGGACCTTGAACTGATAATGCTGATCCTGAATGGTGAACCCGAGGTATTTTCTGTGTGACGGGTGTAGCGGTATATGGAAATATGCATCCTTCAGATCCAATGTTGCGAGGAAATCTCCCTGACTGAGTAACGGCAGAACCTGCTGTAATGTGAGCATGTCAGTCAGTCAGTCAGTCAAAACAAACTTTATTTGGTTTGTTACAACCATAAAAGTACAATTTGCATCTTGTCTTACTAAACAGGGAAAGTAATAGCAGCAGAAAATACATAGCACGGCGGTATCAATCAACATATTACATCTTAATATACATATACATAACTATCATTTTAAAATCGAGATGTTATCACAATTAATTTAAAAAACACTTAATTCACATCTATACATCCTCTTCTTAATCATACAGTGCTATTTAAAAGACTAATTGTTTCACATATTTGATGTCAGGGACCTATATTATTAGATCTTACTCTGTACAACTGAGGAATACCTTAACTTTTTTCATATATTTCCCCAAGGCACAGGCTATGTCTAAGTTCTCCATTTCCATCAACAATTTTGCGGCTTGCATCCTATTTGTAATATTATAATTTTTAAAAATCGGACATAAAATCTCCTTCCGCAAATCTAAAAACCACATACAATCTAATAAAATGTGTATAATATTACAGGTAGTGCCTAAAGTGCAAGTGCAGAACCCGTTACAACTTATCATTTGATTTCGGGCTCCATTATTCGCATAACATGGGTTTATTCCGATTCTCATTTTTAGGACTTCCCGCCTTAAGTTATGACTTGGTAGCCGGTCCACATATGGAAAGTGCTGGTCAAGCTCCCAGGCAGATGTCATGTGGGCTACCGAGGTTTTTTGTGAGAGGTACTCCCGGTCATAAGTCCGGGACATCTCGGTGCCTTGGAGCCTTAGTTCTCTCTTACCTATTATTATATGATCTTGTAGCGGGCAGACCTTCAGAGCGAGCACCCTGTATGCATTCCTTATTGATGCTCTAGCCTCTTTTGCCCAGGGTAGGTCGCTCCTTGTAATTTCCACTTTGGCCCACTGAGAGATTTTGAGGAGCTCATCAGTTCCCAATCGCTGCCAGAATCGTACAAGGGCCATACAGGCGGTTATCGCCCACGAGGTAGTTCCCAACTCAAGTCTGGCCGCTTGTACCATAGAAGATTTGGGCAGTCCAAATAGGCTTTTTAATATATTTCCCTCCTCTCTATCCCAGGAGGTCTTACAGCTTAAGTAAATAACTTCGGCTCCATACAGGAATTGAGGGGGCACCATTGCTTGATAGGCTTTCAAGACCGGTCTGTCTGACATTTCTCCGTATATATTGTTAAATCTTTTTAAGCCTTTCACGGACGCCGATGCCCTCATTTTTAGTGCTTGTACATGAGTATGCCATTTCAGGGTACCAGAGAACCACATTCCTAGATATCTATAGTCCGCTACCCTCTCGAGTAATACTGTGCCCAGGTACCAAGAGAACTTTGTTTTCTTCCTGCCAAAACAGACAATTTTTGTTTTCTCCATATTTACTACTAGTTTTTTGGTGGTACAGTATTCTTTGAATCGATTTAATTTTCTTTGGAGCCCAATCTCCGTCTGATCCATAATTACCAGATCATCAGCATAGAGAATCCAGGATTATTTGTGCCCAGTTTTCAGTATGCAGTTCTTGGATTAGTGCAAGCAGGTCACCCTGTATTTCATAACCAACCAATGATGACCACAGCTGATCCCGGTCCACCAGGTCGAAAGCTGCACGGAAATCCACGAAACAGGCGAATAATTTTCCTCCCTGATCGATTGACTTCCGTGCAATGGACCAAAGGGCAAAACAGTGGTCAACAGTTGAGTGGCCTTCTTTGAACCCTCCTTGTTCTGGCGGTACTATTTGTTTGTTGTCCACCCAGTCCTTTAGTATACCCAAAATTACTTTTGAAAAGACCTTTTCGCCTATATCTAATAGGTTTATTAGGCGATAATTTTTTGGGGAGTTTACATCACCTTTCTTATGTATTGGCCTGACAATTGCCCCTTTCCAATTATCTGGGAACTTGCCTGAATTTAGGATCTCTTGAAACATATTAGAAAAAAACTCCGCCCACCAATCTATATTCGTTTTTATTATAATAGCAGGTAGATTATCAGGTCCAGCAGCCCGTGTTAGATTTAGTCTTTTTATTATACCTCTAACGGCATCTGGGGAGAAGTATGCTTTAATTTCTTCCCTTATTCTAGGCCAATCCTTGGGCGTTGTCCCCTCCCTATCTGGCCATGTACCATAGATTTCTTTCAGATATGACACCCACTTGACCTCTGGCACCGAGCAGTGTAGGGTTCCTGAGGCTTTCCCCGTACATTCCTGAATTAACTTCCAAAAGCCTCTCACATTCTTTTCTTCAATTGTCTCAAGTAAATTCCCCCAACATTTGTCCTTAAATGTCCTTTTTTTATCTCTAATAGTGACCTTATATTTTATTTTTAGTTTCTTAAGTTCTATTACCGCTTCATCACTATAATATGCTCTTAGGTGTCTCTCCTGTTTTCTGATGCTGGCCTTGACCTTCCGACATTCATCATCGAACCAATGAGAGCTGCTACTGGGGTATGGTTTCACATTATTTCCTACTTTACGGTTACCGTGTTTTAATTTTATCCTGAGGCATTCAACCATATCCCTTATTGTGTCCTCATACCATATTATGCCCTCCACTGGTGGTAGGCTATCTAAATTCACGGACAACTGGTGTGCACTCAGTTTTTTTTATATATTCATCGGTAATTCTCGTGGTTAGTCGTTTAGGGTATTCCACCTCTACTGGAAGCACTTTTTGTCTATGAGGGGAACTGCGTACCTGGAGTTCTACCTGTAGAGGGTAGTGATCACTACCCTCAAGCCTAAGGATTTCAAATTGTTTAATTAGATAGAAGTTCCACGTCTGAATGAATACATAATCTATTGGGCACATTTGTTGTCCTATCTTAAAGGTACGATTCGCGGGCCGGTCTGCATCCTTCCTTCCATTTACGCAGACCATCCCTCTGGCCCCCAGCAATTGCCCAAGCTCATCGTCTTGATTTGAAATCTCACAGCGGGGAAAAAGTGCGAGCTCTATTTTATATACTCCCAGCATATCCCTCAACCAGGGGTCCGTTTTAATAGGATTTAATCTATGATTGAAGTCCCCCAATATCATTAGCACATCCCTTGGATAGCAATCACATAGGTACTCCAGGTCTGATTTTAAACATTCTAGATCAGTCTTATATTCGTTTGATTTCCCTTTCTGAATGTACACATTTATAATGCATAAGTTTTCACCCCCCAGCATATTGTTTACGGTACACACTCTACTACCCAACGCCCATTTGCACTTGAGTTTGAGGGGTTCCAAATCTTTGGCTATCCTAGTTGAGATCAGCGTCATCTGGCCACCGGAGGGTCTACCTAATTGGTTCTTTTTTGCTGGTTTTACGTGGTGAGTGAAGCCTTCCGTAACAGGGGTTTCGTCACACAGCCAAGTTTCCTGGAGGCATACAATATCATTTTTCTTCAAGATGTTTTTGAAATCTTCCTGTGACTTTATTCTGTTGTATCCATTTACATTCCAGGACAGAATGGCAAGGCTGTGCAACGACCCATCTTCCTAATCAATGTTACTCATATAGCTGTCTTCCTCACCATTCATGTAGGCCAGATCTCTATATCTATTCCCAGCAAGGACATCTTCCACGTCCCACCTCTGTTCTTTTGGTTTTATCGTGAGCATGTGAAAGTGTTCTGATAGAATGTACTGGTTTAGGGGTATGAGGTCCAGTATGAGTCTGAGGGGACCGGTCCTTTTTTGGGATCAAGAAGTAAAGCGAGTACACCCCTGTACCTTTTTCTGCCACAGGCACGAGCTCTATGGCCCCTTTTTGCAGCATGACGACTACCTCCTGCTGCAATAATTGCAAATGCTCTGTGGACATAGGACGGTGTCTTGGGGGTATGTTGGGTGGAGTGGATGTTAACTCCAGACAATAACCGTACTGGATAAGTTGCCTCACCCACCTGTCTGTGGTGATGGATTTCCAGACTGGCAGTGGAATTGTCGGGGGCAGTGACAAGACGTCACTGTTTGTTAGTGGCGGAGGATCGGGAGCTGTTACCACGACTTCTGCCTTTGGTGCTGTTTCCACGATAGCCACCGCTACTCTGTTTGATGTAGGTGGTTTGCGTGCCTCCTTTACTGTATTGTGTCTGCTGGGACAGGTGGCCTCTGGAAGTTCCTCTATTGTTGGAGCGACGAAAGGAACCACCCCTGAACTGCTGCGACTGCAGAGCCCCCATAGACTTTGCAGTCTCCGTGTCCTTTTTAGGTTTCGCTGGGGAACGGAGCGTAAGCTCCGCCTCCAGAGAAATCTCTAGTCTTCAGTATGTGGCTCTGGAACCTGCCCTCTGTTTCATTGGCTAGCTCCATAAATGGAGGCTAGCCATTGGAACATAGAGGCGTCAGTCATGGCCGGACCAGATTCGGGGGCGTTCCCGAGAATTTTTGGCTTTTGGCTACGCCATGCTACGTCAGCCAAAAGCCGGGAACGCCCCCGAATCTGGTCCGGCCGGGCCGTGCTTGCTGCTGTCCTGCCTTCCTCCGTGTCCCTCCTCCCGCCGTCCCCCCCGCCCCCCTCCCGCCGATGAGCAAGGCAGAACTGCCGCGAGGACGTGAGATCTTTATGTGTGGGGAGCAGGGCTCGAGCTCCGAGAAGCATGTCCTGCGTTTGAAAGATGTCTATAAAACAGCCCAGTGTGTGTCTGTAAAGGTGGATTTATGGCCCCGGGCGAGCGTCCTCTCCTCCCGTAAACGCTTCCTGCATGTGCTGCGTGTGTTGGGTGAGGCAGGAGGGGGCGCAGCGCAGTGTGCGCTGCCTGCTCCCCATTGTCAGGCAGCGCCGGGAGTGTGGAGAGACCTGCTGCTGCTTGCCGTTGCTCACGTCTGGGAAGATGATCCACGTGTGTGTCCCTTGCTTCCCTATAAGCTAGAAGCCGTCTTTTTGGGTAAGAAGCCACCCGTAGACAGTGCCAACTGCAAAGGAGTGCTCCGAATACGAGGCAGGGTAGAACGAATGCTGCCACACCAAAAACCCAAAGAAAACCCTGTATCCCGGTGATTTGCAGCTGTGCATCTTTTTACAAGGCAGTGGTGTCGCACAGGATTGTAAACGAAGGGCGACCAAACGTACTGACATAACTATGACAACCACCAAAGAGGATGACACGAGTCTGACCACGAGGCATTTGGAGGGAGCAGCCCTCGGCTCGCAGGATTAATCACACGAGGGACTTTTTTTATAAACTAGAACCAGTCGTGTGTTTGAGCCTGGTAATGTAAACGGGAGCCCCCAGCCTCCACCCGCTCTTGCAGCTGAGGAGCCCGAGGCTGCGAGGAAGGAATCCCCTCTTAGCTCCTTCGTGTAACCTAAACAGGTCCCGGGCAGACAGGGATATTGTATTTAGTCTGAGGCGACAGAGTGCTTCGAGCTATAGCGCCTGGGGAATAGAGCGCGAGGCGGGCGGGCGGTGTCAGCATTCTCGCAGGCACTAGCCGTGTCACTGGAGGAACGGTGTGTGAACACAATTGAAACTTCACACTACAGCGGAAGGATCCTTACTTCAAGAGATGTGGGAGAACCTCACAGGGATGCCAGGCCCGGTGTCAACTAAAGGGGCGCAGAGGTACTAATGGTGCTGGGAAGAGGCGTCCACAGACGCGGGGCACCCGGGGTCTGTGATTGACGGCAGCGGGTTGGTGTTTCAAGTGTCTGGGAATAGTTCAGCTCCACTCACATACTTCGGGGCATATTAGCAAGAAGCTCGTTAAAATTATCGCAGTTTTAGCAGCAGTTTCGATAATTTTAACAAGTTTGTTGCTAATATGCGCCAGTGTTTTTAATTTTGTAGAGGGAATAATTCCAATAGTAAATAGTGAAGGCTTTATCTAGCGGTACATACCGCAGCTCAGTCGCTTTTAAGCACCCACAGACAGCTGTTATTAGGCAAATGACATAGCCGGCTGGACCCCCTGCTCATGTGTTGTCCACTTCACGGATAGGAGTGAAAATATCTGGCCTGTGGAAGTCCTCTAGTGAATGGCCAGCTGGAGGGCCTGAGGGGGGAGGAGCGTGAATACGTGAACGTAATTAACACTTAGGAAGCCATCAATGTTTTGTGTATGGCAAATGCAACCTCTGTATATTGGAGGGGGGTACCCCTCTTTTAAGCATCTTCTTAGAAGTGATCCATAATGAAGGGATCCTTAAAGAAAGGACCCTTGAAGGAGTCCCGATAGAAGGGGTCCATCCGGAATAGTGCAGGGCCCATATAGAGCGGAGCCGCTGTTGAAAGGACCCCTGTAGGAGGGGCCCCACGAAGAAGAATTACCTCTTGAGGTGAAAAGTGAGCAGGAGCCCGTGAACCTACAGCCTTTCTCCCACGTTAGAATCGGCGCCAGCACGGATTCCACGGGCAGCCTGCTTAGCTTGCCTCAAGCCCGCCCGCTTTCAGGCGCTCGCTCTTCAACTCGCTTCCCTGCTTCGAAATTACCATATTTGCAGAAAAGGTGATGGCGCAAGTGTCAAAAACACATCTGCGCTGACAGAATGTTTTTTTTTTCTTTTCACACTCGGTGCAGAGAACGAACCGCACACAAATGAAAAGCGTGCGAGTTGTGGCTTCGCTTTACACTCCGCGCTCATCTTCTTGACAAACACTTTTCCCGAGAGGGAAAGCGTTCTGCATTAATCCCGGTCTGTTTTTCATTTACATATCTGTGGCAATTCAAGCAGTAACTGCTACAGCGAGGGACTCATGTGCAAGACACGCGCTTGGCTGTCTTTTGGGAAGTTTTACGAAAAATAGGGTTTGTAGTTTATTCAATTTTTAGCAAAGCTAAATGGGCTTATTTTCGGAAAAAAACTTGTTGTTTTCGTATATTCATCCCTTTACGGGATATTCTGGAGGCATCCAAAACAAGGGAAAAATCAGTAAGGAGAAGTCGAAGAAATATTGCTGAATACTAGTCAATAATGTGGGCTGTAGTGTCTCAGATTGAAAAATTTGGCAAGCCATATCATTTAAAATTACTGAACACAAAGTCAGTCAATGAAGCCAATTATGGGCCTTCGCCTGGCTAACGGCCCGCACCTCAGGGCGCTCCTAAGGAGGTATAGGCAGGGACATTGGAATTTTACGGCACTGTAGGGCCAAATTATGTGGCAGGGTTGTTTAAATTATGTGGAAAAAAAGGCAAATTATGCAGAATAATGCAACACTTTTTGTGATAGTATTACTTCGTTTGTAATTTTTGCACATGGTAACACTGTCTGGGCAAAGATTTAACCAGGTTACTAACAATTTAACCCAGAAATACAGAAATAAGCAGTTGACAAATGACCAGTCTGCAAAGACTTACCACTATATCGGAAGCTTGTTGCCACACTTTTAGTAACTTTTGGTCTGTTTGTACTAGAATCTTTTCTTTGTTAAAATCTGCAAATTATGCAGCAGTTGACGGATTTTGAGGCAAATGTGGCAAATCCACAATTATGCGAAAGACGCAGCAGCTGCATAGTCACATAATTCCAGTGGCCCTGGACTTAACATTTTATTGAAAATATAGTTATTCCTTCTAAAAAGGCACTTGTCTAGTGTGGCAGATGGGGCCTAGAGTCATGACTGACATCCACTGACTACAGTCTGAGGAACATGATTGGCTACCCCCACTCTCAATATTCCAGTTAGTGTGGAAATTGCTTTTATTTGTTGCTCCTGTAGCACCAGCATTCAGCAGTACACTGTTTCACAGTGCTTGGCACTCAGAGGCAGCTTTTTGGATGGGAAGCAATGAGGAAAAAAAACACACCTCACAGCTTCTTAGTGGTCTGTTAAAGTTCTGTTCCATTCCGTTCCTCTCCTCTTCTCCTCTCCCTTGTCGTTGTCTTTTCTTTGTTTTATTCCATCTATGCTTATTTTTCTTAGATTTTCTTACTTCTATTAGGTTACCTAGTAGTCACTATCGAATTGTTGTGCATACAAGTTGTGGTACAGTTAGTAAATATCCTTGATTATGGGCTATATATATAGTTATGGATAAAGTTAAACACTCCTAGATCTTCTGCGGTAGGATGGTAGTTAGTCGCGAGTGTGCTTATATTCGCGAGTGCGGCCAGTAGCATATTTTCTGTGACTTGCCTTCAGTAAGAAAGAGTTCGACGGTTGTGGCCTCTCACTGCTGCGGCCCAGCTCATGCACGCCTTCCGTGGAGAGCTCAATTTTTATCTGTACTCTAAAGAGGTGATAGGTTGATTGTGGCACTAGTGGTGCAATGAGTTCACCACAGAACCTGGAGCCGTGTTTGTGAATTGACATAGAGGCAGTCATGTGGGAGGTTTTATGGGTGCACTTGGGGGATCTTTCTCCCAGGATAGTCTGGCCTGTTTTGTCAAAGCTCTTCAGGCATGATGCATTTGACCTTCCATTCCACTGGGAGCCAGTGAAGTCATTTTAATGTAGTTTGGACACATACATAACTTAGTAGGCTGATTTGCAAACATCTAAATGGCACCCAAAACATAAACGTGATTAAAAAAAGGAATGTGAGAAAATGTTCTTTGGGGGACATATCTGTAGGCACACGTGAACTACTGCAGGATGGGTTTCTCTTTCAGTAAGAATAACAGGCAGCAATGTACACACTAAGGCCACAGAGACTCCTTTAGCCCACAGCACCCTAAAGATCTGTATCTGCAGAGAGGTCAAGACTAGTAGCTAAAATAAATTGCAAGGGTGGACAAAGATGAGCAAAGTAAAGGGGAAAAAGTGTAACAAAATACATGGAATTTGTGTCATTGCATGATTCGCACAGGCCCTGAAAATTCAGCTGTTACACTTTCCAACCAATGAACAGAGAGCTGGCCCAGTTGTCAACAGTTTCACTCCAGTAAAATCGGCATTTCCAGTCCACCCCTTACTAATTGAATGTCAAACATGGTTGGAAAAGAGGTCTTACATAATTTCTCGCGTGATTCATGAAGGGTTAAATCCCTGCCAGCCCTAATTTCCTCTGGTCACTTGCATTCAAAGGCTCGCTCCCAGCCCTGCCATTTCTCAGGCTGCCAGGCGGGAGGTATGGCTGGTGAAAGTTAATAGGCATGCTTGCCTTTCCTCGGCCTCCTGTCACTCTGCCTGCGAGTACCAGCCAGGCCCTGGGCTGACTTAGGGTAGAGGGGCAGGGGGCACATGTTTGCACGTCTCTGCTTTTACTAGCGTCACCCTGTAGTGGAGCCCGCGCACACAGGCCTTCTTTGTGCCTCTCGTAAAATAGCATGATGCAAAAATGCCCAACCTGGGTCCCCACGGTTAGAGAGACTCATTGTTCCGAGCAGTGAGCATGGACGCCAGCCAGAGCCGGGAAGCTGAGCTTTCGCACACAATACCTGTTCAGTCTGCTCCATGAATCCTGTCTGTGGATTGTTGTTTCCATGGATGTGGGGAACAGGTAATGGCGGGAGTGTTTAACCATTGTGTTTCCAAGGCCTCCACCACCGCTAAAGGCACAGTCTGCACAAAGCATGTTAAAGCACCACAACCATATTCCAGTTCCTGCAAGGAAGATGACAAACTAGGGTGATTCTGGCAGGGGCATCCACTGTGGACCACCACCCACGAGCACGGCACATCTCCAAAACACATGTCACAGTGCAGTACATGGTATAGGCCAATTCTACTACAGTACCTGCTTCAGTGCACACTTGCACTGAGAGCAACTGCTGTGCTGTGACGGCTGTGTGGGCTGTGAGAGCTGTGTGGGCTGTGAGAGCTGTGTGGGCTGTGAGAGCTGTGTGGGCTGTGAGAGCTGTGTGGGCTGTGAGAGCTGTGTGGGCTGTGAGAGCTGTGTGGGCTGTGAGAGCTGTGTGGGCTGTGAGAGCTGTGTGGGCTGTGAGAGCTGTGTGGGCTGTTAGAGCTGTGTGGGCTGTGAGAGCTGTGTGGGCTGTGAGAGCTGTGTGGGCTGTGAGAGCTGTGTGGGCTGTGAGAGCTGTGTGGGCTGTGAGAGCTGTGTGGGCTGTGAGAGCTGTGTGGGCTGTGAGAGCTGTGTGGGCTGTGAGAGCTGTGTGGGCTGTGTGGGCTGTGTGGGCTGTGTGGGCTGTGTGAGCTGTGTGGGCTGTGAGCTGTGTGGGCTGTGAGCTGTGTGGGCTGTGAGCTGTGTGGGCTGTGAGCTGTGTGGGCTGTGAGAGCTGTGTGGGCTGTGAGAGCTGTGTGGGCTGTGTGGGCTGTGTGAGCTGTGTGGGCTGTGAGCTGTGTGGGCTGTGAGCTGTGTGGGCTGTGAGCTGTGTGGGCTGTGAGCTGTGTGGGCTGTGAGCTGTGTGGGCTGTGAGCTGTGTGGGCTGTGAGCTGTGTGGGCTGTGAGCTGTGTGGGCTGTGAGCTGTGTGGGCTGTGAGAGCTGTGTGGGCTGTGAGAGCTGTGTGGGCTGTGAGAGCTGTGTGGGCTGTGAGAGCTGTGTGGGCTGTGAGAGCTGTGTGGGCTGTGAGAGCTGTGTGGGCTGTGAGAGCTGTGTGGGCTGTGAGAGCTGTGTGGGCTGTGAGAGCTGTGTGGGCTGTGAGAGCTGTGTGGGCTGTGAGAGGTGTGTGGGCTGTGAGAGGTGTGTGGGCTGTGAGAGCTGTGTGGGCTGTGAGAGGTGTGTGGGCTGTGAGAGGTGTGTGGGCTGTGAGAGGTGTGTGGGCTGTGAGAGGTGTGTGGGCTGTGAGAGGTGTGTGGGCTGTGAGAGGTGTGTGGGCTGTGAGAGGTGTGTGGGCTGTGAGAGGTGTGTGGGCTGTGAGAGGTGTGTGGGCTGTGAGAGGTGTGTGGGCTGTGAGAGGTGTGTGGGCTGTGAGAGGTGTGTGGGCTGTGAGAGGTGTGTGGGCTGTGAGAGGTGTGTGGGCTGTGAGAGGTGTGTGGGCTGTGAGAGCTGTGAGAGCTGTGAGCTGTGAGAGCTGTGAGCTGTGGGCTGTGAGGGCTGTGAGAGCTGTGTGGGCTGTGGGGGCTGTGTGGGCTGTGGGGGCTGTGTGGGCTGAGAGAGCTGTGTGGGCTGAGAGAGCTGTGTGGGCTGTTGGCAATGCAAATAACAATGCCATTTATTTATAAGTAAAAAAAAAAAGAAATATCATGAGCAATGCCAATAACTCTAACTTTTCCAAAGGCGAAACCATTGCATTGTAAATGCTTGTTGATTTTTTCCACGGTGGTGTCCACCTCCGGGCCAAATAAGTGATCAGGGTTAACAGGCTGATTCAGTATGGTGGTTTGCATCTCTGGCTTGAATCCGGAGATTCTCAGCCAGGCATGTCGTCGTAACATCAAACTTGTATTAATTGCTCTGGCCGCGGTGTCCGCCGCGTCCAGCGCACACTTGATAGATGCATTTGATATAAGTTTGCCTTCTTGTATTAGCATCTCTGCCGTCTCCATACTCATCTGGCAAGTGTTGTAACAGGGTTTCAAGTGTATCATAATGAGCCCTGTCATATCTGGCTAAGAGTGCCTGTGTGTTGGAGATGCGCCAGATATTGGCCGCTTGAGCTGCCACCCTTTTCCCTGATGCTTCTAGCACTTTAGATTCCTTGTCAGGGGGAGGAGCATCACCCGTTGTTTGCGAGTTCGCCCTCTTCCGGGCATTGGAAACATTCAGAGAGTCCAACGGCAACTGCCCCGTGATATACGTAGGGTCACCAGGTGCCGGTTTGTATTTCTTCTCAATTCTGGGGTTTATCACCCTTGCCCTTGTGGTCTCCTTAAAAATGTCCCCAGCATGTTTTAGGACATCCTTAAGCATTGGCAGAGTCTTGACAGTTCTCTCTGAGGTTGAGAAGGTGTCAAACAAAAAATCCTCTTCTACAGGGTCAGCATGGAGCTGTACATCATGGTTTTTTGCTGCCCTTTAAATAAGTGCATTAAACGCCGCCGTGTCTTCAGTAGGCGAGGTTTCAACAGCATGGACCTGACTGTCTGGGGCAGTTTGTGGATCTCCTGGGTCAGCAGTGTCTGTCCAGGGTTAAGCGTGATCTTCAGGATCCGTGTCTACAGGATAGCTGTACTCATTGTCACCCTCCCCTGCCTTCACATCAGAGTATGTGGGAGAGATAGGGGCAGTGTCTTGTCCATGTGGTGTTATAGGTTCTTATAGAAGAGGTGACGTAGCAGAATCCCTCTTTCTTTAATGAAATTCTATATGATTCCATAGGCTGTTCAGGGGTGATCTTTCGTTTGAAAATAGAAAGTCTACCCGTCTCGGCGTCGATGATTTGCCTCGACTAATCTTCAGGCGCAGACTGTCGATGCTTGGTGGCTACCTCCTCAGTTGTAGGTTTCGGCCCCACGGACACCTTCTTTGACGCTTCGACGGCCGTCTTCGGGGCGAAGGCCTTAGGCACCACTTTTGGCGGCAGTGTGAACTGGATGGGTGCCGACAGTTTTGGAGGTTTACTGACTGACTTCGGGGGCGGAGCAGCCTTTGGTCCGACAGTAGTAGCCTTCTCCTTAATACGTTTCAGCGAGTCCGACACCTGCTTCGAAAAGGAGGCGGATGGCTGTGTTGACTCGACTGGTTCCTTCGAGCCACCACCGGTTGCTCGAGGCCTGTACTGCTGCGAGCTTTGTTGGGTTGACGCTTAGGATCGAGAACCTTCTGAGTTCAGAGTCCTTTGTGTCGACGGCCTTCGGTGCCGACTTCTTCGGGTCGACGTCCTTGACCAGTTTCTCCGGTGCCCCGGTTTGAGTCCCTTGAGCGACCTCACCGGGTCGATAAGACTCTTATGCTTTGTCGGTGCCAATGGTTCAGAGGCATTCGAACCGACCAAAGCGATACGCACTTTTGATTTCGATTTAGCGTCCAGCGCTTCCGGTTGTGTAGACACCGATGTTTTCGGTTTCGATCGGTCAACCGATGGCTCGTTAGAAATGTCCGTAGCCGGGCCTTGAGGCGGGACTGTAGAACCAAGTGGACGATCTTGGGTAAGGCCATGTGGCGATACCTCGACCTGAGCCTAATAGAGTTTTTTAGTGACGGTCCCCGTACCAACAGTCGGGCCTGGCTCCTCGCACAAACTATCTTCCATGGCCGCCAAGGCCTCATCGTCGTCTCCTACCTAGTCGACGTCTTCAGTATCGAACATTTCTACATCTGCGTCGTAACTTGAGTCGATCTCCGAAGCGGGATCAGACAGGTTCTCCTGATCTTTCCGCTCGACTCCCTCATCTTCCTCGGCATGGAAGATGTTCACCGGGTCAGGTGCCGTCTGCTGGGCCTCCTTCCGCGCAGCGCGTCGAAGGCGAATCGTCTTCTTGGAGCGAACCGAGAACAAGCCATACAGCTGGCTTTATCGTGATCCGGAGACAGGCACTTGTTGCACACCGGGTGGACGTCGATGTGAGGATACTTGGAGTTGCAAACGGGGCATCTCTTGAACGGGCTCCGTTCCATGATGGATCGTTGATAAGGCCTCTGGCGTCGACCGGGTCTAAGTGTTGAAAAGCCACGCGGCTCTTCGTGATGTCCGGCTCGGGACAGAGCAGGAACAAGTACTAGTACCGATCGCGCGACAATACAGATGATAGAGAAAGTTTATTATTGATTCCGAACTTGAGTTAACAAATAGACATCCGAACCCAATGGCGGAAAAAAACAATCTGAGGATGGAGTCGATGCCCATGCGCACTGTAGTCCAGGGGAGGAGCCAACTATCTCGTGATACCTCGAAGACTCTTCCAGGACAACAATGTGCAATCATCCGGACTCAACACTAGGCGGCGATCTATGCACAGATATGAATTTAGCAGCCCACATGCCTCGAACTTAGTGGTTCCATAATTAACAAAAAGCCGGTCAGACTTCCTAAGTGGAAGGGTTTTAGCCAGGTAAAATTTCAGAACCCTCCGGAGATCTAGAGAATGTAAAGACCTCTCCGGGAGAGTGGTAGGAAAGAAGGTAGGCAGGGTGATTAGACTGGTTGATATGAAAGTCTGAGACTACCTTAGGCAGAAAACCTGGGTGTGTCCTAGTGGATAGAAACACTGTGTAAGGTTCCTTACAACACAGGGCCTGGATTTTACTAACCCTACGGGCAGAGGTAATCGCCACTAAAAAGCAGCTTTCCAGGTCAAGTGCTGGAAACAAGCCTTGTGTTTAGGCTCGAAAGGAGCACCCATCAGCTTAGCAAGTACGATGTTTAGCTCCCATGGAGGGGAGGGGGACCTCACTGGTGGAAACACTTTAAGCCCCTCTAACAAATCTTTAACCACAGGCATAAGGAAGAATGATGTCTGAGAAGGTGACATCCTATAGGCTGTGATTGCCACTAAGTGAACCCTGATGGAGGGGTACTTGAGGCCTGACTTTGCTAAATGCAACAGATAGGGTATATTCCCCTGCTCTTGACCGTGGATAGGGTCAAGAGTGGTCAAGACACCATATGAAGAATCTCTTCCACTTGAAAGCATATGACTTCCTAGTGGAGGGTCTCTTGACTTCTTAGAGAATGTTCATGCAGTCTGCTGGAAGGTCTAGGTGTCCATACTGGATAACCTCAGAAGCCATGCCGTCAAGCGAAGGGAAGGAAAGGAATGTTGGGGATGAAACACCTTCCCCATGTCCTTGGTTAACAAGTCTAGACAGCAAGGAAGTCGCCGGTACGGGACTTCCGACAGTTGGAGGAGATCCGGGTACCACCACTGGCGTGGCCACTCTGGCACCATCAGGATCATCCTGGTGTTGGTCCAGTAGAATTTCTGAATCACGGCCGGGATCAGAGGCAGGGGAGTAAAGGCGTACAGCAATGTCTGCAACCAGCTGATCAAAAGAGCGTTCCCCCATGAGCCCTGTTGGGGGAACCTGGACGCGAAGACGGGGCATTTTGTGTTTGCCGCGTCTGCGAACATGTCTATGTCCGGTACGCCCCATTGCTGAAATACCTCCTGTGCGACTTCTTCGTTGAGCACCCAATCATGCACTTATGCGAATTCTCTGCTTATGAATTCCGCTTGGGTATTTTGGATACCTGATAGATGAACTGCCACGATGGATAGACCTCTTGCCAGGAGCCAGTGCCAGATGGCATGCGCTTCCAGGGAAAATGCTCTGGACCTGGTGCCTCTGCTTGTTCAGATAGAACATAAAACAGTTGTTGTGTTGTCCGTCTGAACTTGGATGTAGTTGGTGCACAGAGAAGGATAAAGAGATTTGAGCACCAGATGAACTGCTCGAAGCTCTAGGAAGTTGATGTGGTAGCTTCGCTCTACTTAGGACCAGAGACATTGGACCTGAAGTTGGTCCATAAGAGCGCCCCAGCCTTGAAGAGGCATCTGTAACCACTGACTGAGCTGGAGGAGGGCGATGGAATGGAACTCCCCGGAGGAGATTGGAACGTTTCATCCATCTAATTGAGTCTCTAGCACCTTGTAGAAGAGAACCACGGTCCTCCCAGTGACCTGACCTCTGAGACCATTGGTCCTCTAGAGCCTGCTGCAGAGGCCTCATGTGAAGGCGCGCATTGGGCACGATGTAGATGCACAAGGTCATCGACCCCAAGTTATATACCAAGTTATATACCTCATTGGCTTGTATTCCCCCCCCCCTTTCCTCCCCAGTTTAATTTCCCCGTAAAATATTTAAATAGCTTTTCTCTTTTGTTTTTAATTTCCAGTCTGTTATTGTAGAATACTGGATTTGCATTATTTCTTTGTATTACTGGTTTACTGTTGCATACGTATTTCTTTCAAAGCTTTTAAACTAAAATTTTAAAAAAGCTAATTAGAATCTGGTGTGACCACACCAGTGCCAGTGATTATTTGCTGAGGCGGTGCTACAACCTGCATACTGTCAAATTGTTTATCTGTCACGAAGCACTGAGGTTTAAGGTAACACACGTGGTTGACCAGAAGATATCGGACACTCCCAACATAAATGTTGCTGCTCATCAGTGTAGGAAAAGTTTCAAAGACATTTCCAATCAATAAGCAGTCCATTTCTAGGAGAAAGATATTATGTACAATGAAAATAATCAAGACTACAGCCAGTATACACAAGAGTAGGCATCCCAGCAAATTCACATCAAGATTAGAGCAAATGATCCCAAAGCACCCCAAAGCTTTATGGAGGGTTCGTCAGGCCAATATGTTAAATGGCACTGATCAGAGAACCATGAACTAGTACAGCTTGTGTGTGAAGGTAAACAAGAAAACCTAGACTCTTCGCAAAAAAGATCACGGCACAGTTTAAGTTTGCAAAACAGCATCTTAATATGCCACGAGATTTGGGATTGTTGGGCTATAACACAATGACGTGTGGTTAAATCAACTCTGTATACCTGAAGACAATGGGACAATATGCCCAACAACAAAAACATAGCTCATCACGGATTATGAAACCGAGCAATAATCAAAAGAAAGCATTTACATTTTTTTTTTTTTAACAGTGGGAGAAAAGTTCTGTTTCCTGCCTGGGAGGAAAACCATGTCCCAGGGGTGGGCTCCCCAGGACCCTGCTAAGTTATGGGCCATGGGGGGCGGGTACCAGGCAGATATTGGCTCAGGGAGGGGGCACACATCGCCTCCCCTTTAAAAATATTTACTGCCTCTTTCAATAACATGATGGGCACGGGGTCGAAGTCGTTCAGGGAGGGGCCCCCACGGCCCAGCCAAATATATTTTGACGCCCGGCTCCACCACAGGGGCCATTTAAACAAATAAATCAATGGTGCCTCACTTTTTTTTTAATTTTAATACAATCCAGCAGGGGTACCAAAAGATTGTGGCAAAACCTCCTCCCCCAGTTAAACAAATATATATTTTATAGACTCCTCATTCGGGGACATGGTATACAAGTGCAATCATAATTTTAAAAGACTGCTTTTGAGGCAGTGCACTAACCTGCTTAATCATTTCAGCAAACTTCTCCTTCTCATAGGACTGTAAAGCTCTGTAATCTTCCACTGAAGTCACATCAAGCTTATGTTTAGTTTTAGGCTTAGGTGGCTCAAACGGGCAGGTAAGAATAGCAATGTTAGCATCTTTCACTTCCTGCAAAACATGAGGACAATTAGGTTTTTGAACACAATGCAAAGTAAAAATTACCTTATTAGATTACTTTCCAGATTAATCATTATGTAAATATAAACATTGCATAGATAAGATAAGACAGCAATAAAACCAATTAAAAGCATAAAACACGGTTGCCATGTTAGTGGAGAGGGCCACATTTGTAGACAGGAGATCCCCGAATAAATGGGGAAGGGTATGGGGCAAATGGAACGTTTATAGAGGAAACATCTGCACGTCTCCGGAATCAGAGTGAATCAGACGAAGAGATGTAATGCAGCTGAATTCAAGAATATGCTAAAGTACAATAGAAGTTATGCGACTAAATGATTGCCATCATGATTTTAAACTGTATACGCAGATCATTGTTTAATGAAAAACTAAGTTATATAAAATAAAACATTTCTTTCTGGATCCTTTGAAGGACTGGGACTGGGAGGAGAGCTCAGGCGTTTCCACACAGGCGGATGCCACCCACCCAGGAACTACTGTTCACAGAAACACTTAAAAATCTTCCTCATCGATCCCTTTTCAAAACCAGGTCTAATATGGCCAAAGATCAGCACCTGTTGGGGTAGTGACCTTTCGGGTCCCCCAGGGACCCAACAAGCAATTACTCAGAAGTCTCCTTTGATGAAGACACTTCATTGTGGCTCCTAGATTGGCCCCTGCAGAAAGCGAAAGACGGAATTTAAAGCCACACGTCTGTGACATATCCCTCTAGCCTATGTACATTTCATCCTAGGCCCTCAATATATATGTTAGAGCGGGCGCGAGCCCCCTCACACCCTTCTCATTGAGGTCCACTGTATCCGTCCTTCTTAATGTCTACTCTGCAATGATTAATCATTAGAGGTCTCATCCCTGCGTACAATGCAGCTAGCCCTAAACCCCACCCCCAGGCTTTCCCTGGGTCTCAAATGGGACCACTCCTCCAACTCTAGTTAAACGGCTGCTGCCACCGTGAATAGTATCTTTAAAATAGTAAGCCCTCTCGACCACAATATTACACCCCCAGCCCCACCCTCCCACTGGACACTTTTGGAAAGTTCACACAGTTGGCAAGCTGCAGTTTGCCCGCTGTACCTGCTCAGTGTTTTATTCAGCTTGAATTCTCCATGGTTGAAGTACTTAAAGAGCTGATGACCCCTCCCTTCTCCGTTCAGTCTAACCTGTAGCTTATGCGAGGGATGCCCCCCCCCCCCCCCCCCCAACCTCTGCAGGGGAAAAGGCAGACAATATACAACTCATGTTATGATGCATAGACAAACATTTCAGATAGTCTCCTGGAATATTAGGGGGATGCAAACACCATCCAAATAACACAAAATCCACTACTTCCTCAAATACGGGTGGTACACACAGCAATGATTCAAGAATCTCAAATAACACATCCGAGAGAGAGGGAGATGAGGGGGTCAGGTTTACACCACCAATTACTCTGCTTAAACCAGGGGACCATAATCTGGATTAGAGCAGGAACTCCTCTTTCAGTCCTGTCCAAAGATATAGATCTGAAGGGAAAAAAGTTTGTCCTCTAGACCATATTGGATGGCTCCCCTCCTAGAATAGGCAGCAGCTACGCTCCTAATTTGGACTAGCCCACATTTTTAAGAAACTCTCCTCATACCTAGCTAAATGGGGAGATATCCCTTGGATACTGGGAGGGGACTTCATCTAGGTCTTAGACACTTCACCGCACCACTCACACCCTCCTCTTCCCAGTGACCCACCACCTCCAAAGCAAGGAACCTGGTCTCACGCCCTCAACAATGATCCTTACCAGATGCATGGTTTCATCCTAATCCTGATGCCACACTGTACTCCTTTCACTGCCTTTCGCCTCTAGATTCATCTAAGACAGAATTGTCTGTTAAATGGCACTTACCTAGGGCAGTCTTTCCTCCCCAGTCTCCACCTGCCACCTCAACTCTTGGCCATTGTGGTCTCGGCTTTCAGATGGACAATGCAGAGACTGCCTCCTCCCTGGCCATGGAAGTGGAGGCCTTTAAGGTTATTAGAGGCACTTTTATCCACACCACCTCCTAGGGTGGGTGTGTGTGGGACCCTATCCAAAGAACTGCTATGGGTTGACAAAGATAATAATTAGGTAGAGAAACAAGTAGTTGAAAACCTGGCCCAGTTGCGTGGGGTATAGTCCACCCTTGTGTAACGGATGTGGTGCCTAAACTATATAGCTAGAGTTCACTCAGAGTGGGACAAATCTAGCTGTCTCCAGGCACTGCCAGTGAATAGAGAATCCAAACAATTTCATCATGTGACAGCCCTGCTCCATCCAGATGGCTCCTTGCATTGCGCACAGCAAGAAATTGATGATATTGGTAGATGGTTATATTTAACTGGTCCGGCTACTTTAATTGGTCCCCATCATTAGTGTTCGATACGGGGGAAAGATTTCAGCCGAACTGCCAGTCTTTATGCACTTGTGATGGAACCTTTGGTGGTCGATGCATGACCCTGAAGGAGAGATTGGGGAATTCGCGGAAAGGACATATGCAGTCTCCCTCTATGCAGACGATCAAAGATCTATGTGACGATCACTCTAGTGCTGCTCTCCAATTACACAACTTTGCAATTATCTCAGCCCTACGCGAGAGCTGAATTAAGTCCTGTCTAGTCCCCTTTACCCCGGTTAAGGCTCCAGTCCAAGTAGATTTAGGAGGGGAATCGGAGGCTTCAAAGGCTGTCTAGCTGGATGTCTGCACTTTCTTTGAGGAGACAAGTACCCTGAAACCGCTTCTTGATCTGGAAAAGATCTGGTCCTAATAACCCCAGGTGTCTTACCCCACGATGAACTCCTTCGGCTATTGCGAGTGGCCCTGACCTCTTTAGGCAGGATATTACGGGCTATCAGGAGTCTGCCACCTTACGCTCCCTCCATACTTATCCTTGGTCTCCCGAAGAAACAAGAGTATCTCACTAGAAGTGAGCTGAGGTTCTGGAACCAGGCTCTAATTTCCTCCCTCAGTGATCTTTTTCACAATGGCCAACTCCAGCCATTTTCAGTGTTAACAATCGCAATTTGACTTCCATGAAGGCCAGTTCCTTATATATGGCTTTGTTTCGAGCCCTTCGAGACAGGGAGATGATAGGAAAATCATGCCAGCTGCTCATTAAATGTTATACGCCCTCCCTACGAAGGGCACGGCCAAAGACTTATAACCTTGCTGTCAAGAGCCCTTGTCACCATTACTCAGACCTCTCAACAATCCTTGATACATGGGAAGAAGAATTTGGTAGAGCCTTGCATAAACAAAAGTGGAGGAGAGCCTTTGGAAGATTTGTCGGAAACTTGTGTCCATCACAAACTTCCCAAAGATGGATACATGGGAGATGTGAGCCTTGAAAATATATAAATACCCGAAGAAGCATAAAGGGGCCATTCAGTTTTACGACCTAGTCATGATCATTGCCAAACGTACCACTATAATGAAATCGAAAACCCCTCAGCCTCCTTCCAGTGTTCCCTGGAGATAGACACTAGGTAAATGGGCTAGGGCCCTGGAGCTACATAGAAAAGAAGCTTAAGGCATTTGGTGTCGCCCAAAAGCCCAAGAATGAGATAAATTGCTTGTCCAACTAAGGGTACCACATGGAAGCATTATCCCACTTTTATGAGCTTTCCTTCTTGTCCTGTCCCCTCTATGACAGTGGACCACTATCTTGACCAAGGTTGCGAAACTCCAAACAAAACGGTCTTATAATATATCTAGAAAAGCACATTAACTCTTCAACACCTACCATCCACGCATCAATTCGATTTAAGATGTACCCCCCCAAAATCAGACACTCCAATTAACAGAGCCTCCCCCCCCCCTTCCAGCTGCCATTGGGCCTATAACTCCACCTACCCTAGCCAAACTCCAGGAAGTCCTGCTTCTCACTGGTATAAACACCCTCCTCATCTTGCCTCCAAGTTTGTCACAACCTAATCTTTATCCTTTTAGCTTCAGACATCAGTATATATCTGAATGCATGCTTTACATATCACTTTACAGAATGTTACTCATTTTATATGTTGTGTCACATGTGGCTTAAAGTTGGAAAATCAATATATTCGGGGAGGGGTTGTCTGCGTAAGTGTGAGCGAGTTTGGGTAGTATGGCGTTCACATAGAATCTTAAACGCTGAATCCAGTTTGATCCATGAGGATCCAGATCAAGGCTCCCCTTGACATTGAGAGCCAGTCTTGTGAGGCGTGAGTTCCACTACATCTCGTATCACTAACTGTATTTGCATTACCTGGAAGGGGTTCCACCCCGAAAAAATGGCGCACACCAAATGTAACATGATGTACTGCTTCTAATTCTCGGTTTTCCTTCTTTTGAAAACCAAATAAAAAGATTGTTTAAAATAAAAGTTGGATAGCCTCTAGCTCTCCTCCCAAAATAACATTACAATCATTGTTTGAAATGCTAATGTTTGAGGTCAAACTTTCGTAAAACCAATAATTAAAAAAAAGCATAAAATACAATTAAATTTAATCAGGTGAGCAAACTCCTAGTTTTTAAAGAAAGAAAAAGGAAGCAACACATTAGCAGACTAGAAGATCAGGCAGTAATCATTAAAAAAATCAACAAAAAAAAAACACAATACCGGACAGCATTTCTCCACTTTCTCAACAAAGTTAATGTTTTCTTACCTTTGGCATTTGTGGATGGCTGAAATCTTTGTCTACAATCACACCTTTGATCAGCTGGGTATCTTCAAGTCTACCACCAACTTTCCCTTCTACCTTAATTAGCTCAAAATCAACATCTCTACGTTCCATGTCTGCAACTGTTAGTATAGCATTCACTGCAATTTCTGCCATTTGTCTGTGACAGCGATTAATTCTGCAATTGTGAAAAATTATACATTACTGAACATATCTGCAGAACAATTGGTCACTGTATAATGTAATGAAATATGCAGAATAAGGCCATACCCTTAAAGAGATGTTTCATACAAAGAAAACAATCCATCCAAATGTAGCCACTTAAGGGGAAATGTAACCCAGTACTATGCATCGACCAAGGCTTGTTTCACTGATAACCTGCATACAAGGTGGGTAGCAAGCAAGGCTAACCCACTCACAAATTCCGGTAAAAGGAAGTATTATATCAGCAGTTTCACAACCGTCAATCGCAGTCCCACAATTACCTGGAGCGCTGATCTACAAAAGGCCCAGTATACTGTCTACATGGAGGATAATCGAGCGGACAGAAGTCCCAGTGGTCAAGAGATGCCATCAAGTACAGCATTATCTAATTTTGGAAATCTACCATCTCCAGTCTTCAACAAACATTAGCAATGCAATAGGTCTCGCCTTTAAAAGAGTTTGAGCTATTGGCATTGTAAAGGACAATGCCGTTTATATATGTGGTTTGAATACATGGAAGCAGTGCGTAAACACACACTTTGTACTTCTAGTCATCGCTTACGAGAAGCAAGGCTGGCAGTAACTGACTTTATGCCACCTATTAGTAGAAAGTGCTTGTTTACGGACCGCTTACTGGTGTTCAAAACAAATAAATGAAAGGCATTGTCATTTACAATGACAATAGCTCAAACTCTCACAAAGGCGAGACCTATTGCATTGCAAATGCTTGTTTAGGACTTGTGCCCTGATTTATTTATAATTAAGAAAAGTGTAGGGACACCGGGACAGTGCGCTAATAAAGGTTTGTGGTATGGTGGTTTATTGCACAAGATCTACTCTACATTCTAATATTCTGGCCTGATTGTGACTTCTATTCCAGCCCCAGCTTTTAGAGGCAATCTTTTACCAGAAATGTGAAAGCTTCTGAGGGTTTTCAGAGGCAATGGTGTGACACTAACAATATGGCAACTATAACCCCAGCATTTTATAGGATGTGGCGTTAAGGTTAGAGCTACCGACGTTGGATCTGTGGAACCGGATTCAGTCTCGGTACACTTAAGTATACAGCGCCAAATGCAGCTCTTCCACTTTGAGTTTACCCTTAGGCGCAGATGCTGGCCATTCTTGTAAACAAGTACAAACTCGCGCACGAGTCCTCGTGAGGAGGGAGAGTAGGGCGTGTATGTGACTTGCAGGGCAGCTTCTGCCGTTCATCCTCCCGTGATCGGTAACGCGAGCACAGGGCCGGCTCCAGGTCAGTGTATGTGATGTGCGGAGCCTGCCCTTCATCCTTCTGATGTCGGGAACAAGAGCAGCGCTCCTGAGAGGAGTCCTCGTGAGGAGGGAGGGAGAATTTTAAAACCCTTTTCAGGTCCAGAAAATGCAAGGCCCTCTCAGCTGGAGTGGAGGGATTGAGGGAAAAAAGGTGGGTAGAGAGATGGCCTGGTTCACATGGAAATATGACACCAACTTAGGAAGAAAAGAGGGATGTGTCCTCAACACCACCCTACTTAGATGGAAAACTGTATGAATTTTGCTCACTCTGCGAGCTGACGTGACCTCTACCAAAAAAGCAGCCTTCCAAGAAATAGGTTGCTTTGTGAATGGGTTCGAAAGGCGGACCTATCAATTTCGATACCACCAGGTTTAGCTCCCAGGGAGGTGACAGGTCGTACTGGAGGGTAGACCTTCTTCAAGCCCTGCAGAAAGTCTTTAACAGCTTGTAATTGGAAGAAAGAAGGTTGAGAAGTTGAGTGCCTATAAACCGTTATAGCTGCTAAACGCACCTTAATGGAATTAAATTTCAACCTTGCTTTCACCAGATACAGTAGGCAAGGGAGAATGACCTCTTCCTGACCCTTGATAGGATGACAATTGTTCTGCATAGGCCACATGTAAAAACGCTTCCAGTTGCATGCATAGGAATGCCTCGTGGAAGGACGTTGTGCTTCTTTCAAAATGGACATGCTGTCCTGCAGCAGTCCTAGGTGGCTGTATTGTATGACCTCAGGAGCCATGCTGCCAAGTTCAGTGAAGGAAGGTTGAGATGATTAATCCTCTTGTTCATCTTAGATAGCAGGTCCGGCCTGCACAGCAGCTTCCTGTGAGGACACTCCAACAGATGTAGAAGGTCCGGGTACCATCAATGTCTCGGCCAGTCTGGGGCAATGAGAATCATCCTCGTGTACGAATGAGCTAGCTTGTTCACCACCTTGGGGATCAGTGGAAAGGCGTATACAAATGCCCCTGACCAGTCTATCAAAAGGACATTCCCTTTGGATCCTGGACGGTAGAACAGAGAGGCGTAGTCTTGGCATTTTCGTCGTCTGTGGAGGTCTATGGTGGGACGACCCCATGACTGGAAAATGTCTTCTACGACCTAGTCGTTAAGAACCCAGTCCTCCTTATCCTCGAAATGACAGCTGAGAGTCCGCTCTTACGTTCTGCTCTGCAGATGGACTGCTGTGACTGACAGATTACGAGCCATGAGCCAACGCCATAGATTCTGAGCCTCCAGGGAAAGGGTACGTGAGAGTGTTCCCCCCCCCCCCCCTCCCCCTTGTATATTCCGACTTGTAGATTGACTTCATCCACCAAGGTATGGACTCTCGAGCTGCGCTTGACAAAGTTATTTTGTCATCCCAGCGAACTGACTGCTGGTCCCACTTGTCCTTTGATCCTGCTGCAGAGGACGGATTCGTAGTCTGGCATTTGGGACCAGAAAGATGCAGGATGCCATCTACCCTAACAGGGAGGCAATTCGACGCACTAGCAACTTCTTGCTGTGCAGGACCAGTTGGCATTTCCGAATGATGGAACACTGTCTCTCCTCCGAAGGAAACACTTTTCCTAGCTCAGAGTCTAACAGAGCCCCTAAAAAATGTATTTTCTGTGTCAGTTGGGACGGATTTGCTGAAGTTCACTTGTAGACCCTGACGGCGACAGTTCGATGCAGCTCAGGAAATGGGTTCTTACGCTTTCCAGAGAAGGACCCTTCAACACCCAATCGTCCAAGTACAGGTACACAAAGACAACCCTGAGTCGCAGAGCAGCTGCCACCACTGCTATCACTTCGTGAACACTCTGGGGGCTGACTTCAACCCAAATGGTAGGACTTTAAACTGATAATGCGCGGATCCTACCCGGAAACGCAGGAATTGCCTGCGACGCTGAGCAATCGGAACATGGAAGTATGCATCTTGCATATCCAACGAACACATCCAATCCCTCTGCCAGAGATGTGGATATATTTTATGAAGCGCCAACATGCAAAATTTTCCCTTCTTTATGTGTAAATTGTCTGCAAGTCCAGAATGGGTCTGTACTCTCCTTTTTGGCACTTTCATGACCAGAATGAATCTGGAGTATACCCCCTTCCCTCTGAGATATTGGTACCCTCTCGATGGCGGATTTTTTGAGAAGGGTGGCCACCTCTTTTTGCTGGAGTTTCAACTGGTGACTTGATGTTGGCATTGGAGGGATTGAAGGAGGACAATGTTGAAAATGAAGAGCATACCCATTCTGAAGCGTAGCTAACACCCACTGATCTCTTGTGATAACCAGCCACTCTACGATATGCGGTGCGAAGCTTGCCCCCACTGGAGTGGTAGACGGTGCTCTGGGAAGAGATTATTCATTTGGATTGCATCTTGCTGGAGTTGTTTACCGGACGCCGATTTCCTCCACCTCTTGAGGAACGCCTGCCTCTGTATGGAGACTTTTGCTGCCCCTGTTGATCTTGAGTCTTCTGCAACTGGGGGGTTTGAACCCTCTGCTGAGAAGATCGCCAGTTGTAGGGGCGGAATCTTTTACGGAACTCTTTCTTCTTTTCCAGGCCAACGGCTGTGAGAAGTTGGCCTGATATGATGTCTCCAATTCTGGGGGCACCTTGTATCAGTCCAAACAATCCCTTATGGTGTCTGGTTGTAAGACAACCTTATAGACAAGCTATCCTAAGGGTAGCATGGACTAAGCAGCCTTAAAGGCTTAACTCAAGAGGTCGTGTTAAGCAAGCTGTTTTACCAATCACAATCCTGTAATATCAAATGAATATCAAATGAAAGGACACCAAACAAGTTACATATTATAAAAATATATGTATTACTAGAATAATCCTCTGTACTCTTTGAGTGCAGAGGCACAAGCGTTTAAACAAAAGCACAGTTAAACATACAAAAGTTGCACAATTATGGATGAGGGCGGGGGGCCACTCAAACCATATACTAAAATAGTGGTATAAAAATCACTAATCGAACAGTGGTTAGGCCTAGGGCCTAGGTTCCCAAACTGTGCGCCGCGGCGCCCCGGTGCGCCGTAACGAGGAGCCAGGGGCGCCGCGACCACAATGGGGAAAAGTGAAGCAGCCTCCGCCAGAACACATCCCACCTGCAAAAACCGGGGACATGGTTTGTCCCAAGGACGCACTGCTGCCATTTCTGCCATACGTGCGTACGTATATCCGTACGTGCTCTTTACAGGCGTCAGAGGTAGTCTCAATTACTAGTATACGATTGCCATACGCAGCTCTGGCCATTGCAGGGGTAGTTACTTGTGCCGACTTCTGTGCCCGCCATTCTCTGCAGCTTGCAGTCTTCCCACTTTGTTAAAAGGGATGTTGGTGTTCATTTATAACATGCTCCGTTTTGACAAAAAACATCCATACTTTTTGCTCGTGCGGCCCCAAGTATGTAATTTAGAGATGAAGGGCATCTTGCACACTGCCCTAGGGTAGCATTTGTGTGTGTTTTACACAGGTGTGTTTTCTTGGTTCAGTGTTGTCATTTGTCTGTGCGTATTTGCTGCGGTGAATGTGATGAGGTCACTTGATTCATTTTACCTGTTTTATCATGCTTCATGGTATTTTGTCTAGGATAATAAAACGCATATGCTGATTTGTAAAGCGTCCCTTCACACAATAACTGGCACAAAGCCTTTTTAAATTAATTTGTGTCTCAGTGCCTTAGAATTTCAAATGAGCAAATTTGTAATCTTTTCTTCAATCCTGAACCTTGTGCCTCTTGATTCCAGCTGTGCTCCCTCACGTCCTGTGCAGTATGAGGATGCTGTCTGTTTAATTACGTTCCTTGAAATTCAGTCCATAACTACCTGATAAATGCCATCGGCAGAGGCTGTATCCTTCTAGAAACTGTAAGGGACAATGTCTAGAAGTCTACCCAGATGCTTCTGTGTGCCAATATAACAACTGACAATAGGCATGGCTAATAACTCTATTGACAAGTAAACGTCTTTTACCGTTTTCATGTACCCATGCCTGGCGCTCAGGCCGCAAGTCAGATAAGGGCCAATAACCTGCCCACCGATAAAAAAAAAAAAAAAATCGGTGGGGAGCCACGGCCATCTGCCAATTAGGTCAAGAGAGCCACGGGTCCAAAAAGTTTGGGAACCACTGGCCTAGGGAATCGCTGGGACCAATCGGGACTAGCAATGCTGAAGTCGGGAAAAGCCAGCGGGAATCGGGTGCAGCGCCTAAAGCACACACATGCACCAATTCAAAGTCAATGGTGCGTAAAAGTTATCGAGTTACTGTTTTAAGAGTCTTCCGACTGACCTAGAGGGACAAAACTTTAGACCTATACACTAGAGGTGTGTACCAGTACAGGAGCACCGGCGTTGCGGAGTTACTTCACCCACAGGAAGCGGGTGCACGGGTGCAAAGTAGTGTCGGGTTTCGTCACGCAGGTCGATGGTGCCTGAAGATGAAGATGCTGCAGGCGTCGAGAAGAGAAGTGTCCGGTGTGATCCAAGGGTGGATCGAAGATGTAGATGACCTGAAAGCAGAGGGGACAGAGTCTGGGTCACTCAGCAGTGACCAGGGTGGAACCAGGAAGGAACCAGGCAATGCCGGGCGCAATCAGGTCGATGTCGAGAAGCTAGTCTCTGCTGCCACGTGGACTCTGGGGCACCAAGGATGTCAAGGAGAGGATCATGAGCTGGCGGCTCTCGCTGTTGGCGGTGTCAGCTTCCGGATTGGAGCAAACAAACATTGGCAAGCGTAACCCACGCAGGATTCGAAGATCGCTTCTTACTCTGACCAGGAAGATCAGAGCGGGTGCTCCTTTTCAGGGCAGCGAAGGCCAGTCCAGAGCAACCAGACTGGCAGGTCAAATTCAAAGGTTCATCTGTACTGGGGCCGCTAGCCAACAGGCAAACGACCGGACCAACGCGTTGAGCCAAAAGATGCAGAAGGGCCCCACGCAGCACTCCGAGTGTAGAGGGGTGAGCTTCGGTGCAAGAGTGGCTCAGGGCTGGGGCTTCTCAAACCCCAGTGCACAGCTTCGAGGGAGCCCTGGAAGCTGCACGGTCAGCGCCTCGTGGTCTTTCCTAGATGGCCGGCCCCACGCTGTAGGTCGCCTCCACGGGTCTCAGCTCAGCAGGGACTATGGATCAGGCTGTTAGAAGGCAGGAGCGCTGGGTCTTGTCGAACTCTGTCGCTCTAGTTCTGGCGGGAACTGCAACAAAGCAATTGTTGAGGTGCTGGATGGTGCCTGTTTGCACAGGGTGGTCACTCCTTGACCACAAGGGAGATTCTTCAGTCTTCTACGTCGAGTGGGATGTCGAAGGGTCCAGAGTTTCGTTTCATAAGTTTCAGTCAGGAAAATCTGTGTGCACTAGGACTGCTCCCACTCTTATACCAATCTAGTGGGTTGGATCACCTGTAAGGTCCCTCCTATGAGTGGGACCCAGGAAGGGGGTGGTTACACACCTTTCCCTTTGTCCAGGGTCACGCTGGGACTGGGGCTGGAGTGCCCCAGAACCGGTTTGACCAGATTATGCAAGGGGAAGCCTTGTGCTCCCCAGGCAGTGTCTGGTTTCTTTCAAACCTCCCTGCTACAATACACCATCTCATGTCTGGGGTGGTGCGACACCTCCCTGTGGCAGGAAACCCTTTGTCCAGGCCTCCACTGCCAAGTTTCGATCAGCAGCAGGAGGCCAGACTTGTGTCTGTGGCAGAAGCGTCCATTTCGTGATGCTGAGGCTCTTTTAAAATCAACCGCGGTTTAGCAAAGTAACATGTCTTCTCCCTCTCGAAGGGTGGAATGCTACCCCCGTCGCCAGGACTGGCGAGGGGGTAGTATTCCAAATCGTATGACACCTTACTCGACATGTTTTGATATAGCCAAACCAAAGTTAGCACATAACCGCAATGGATTATAATGCACTTTAGAGTATATGGTATGGCAATATTCTGGAACAGCTAAGGGAGTTGGTCCCGACAGCTAAAGACAGGCTCAGCTCATGCTAGAGCACCATCTCACATAAAACCAAGCACTCTGCCTCCAGGATTGTTAAGGCCTGCCATAGGAGTGACTTATAGGTATATATGTGTCCAGATATAGGTTTTGATATAGGTATACTATATCTAAGCAAGGGGTGATTACACCACCTTGCCCCAGCTGAGTGATCAGCCAGTTGTGTCAATTTAAGGACCAGCCAGGGGTGGCAAAAGATATGCTGCAGCCCCTGGTCGGCCTTGGATGCACCTATGCCCTGGGCACCTATAGTGCACTGTACAGGGGCTAAGGTGTCCAGTATCAAATTGGTTATGCACCTAGGGTGCATGGAGCCATTTTACAGAAAGAGCAGATAGCCGGGGGCCCTGATTAGCAGGGAACAAGGCCAACTAAGTCGAAAACCAGCTAACACGAGGTAAAAAATCTGGGGTAACCATAGTCAGGTGTCCACCTTCCTACAACGGCCTTAAGTGTGTCCAGTTCCGTTTTCATACGCAGCATTTTTTCTCGTCAGTGTGTGAACCAAACAAGGATGACCCAGAGAAAGTCAGGTTGAGGATACGTGATTGCGATTCTGGTTTTAGTGCGGTGAGGCGCAGCCAAGATGATCTCCTTGCACATATCCCATGCGCCGATAGGGTAGCTCCATCAGCTGCAGCACTTCTGATCCGATTGGAAACCTGGCTGCCCTCCGTAAGGATTTCTTCAAAATCCCTGCGATCCTCTTGGGGAAGCTTCCGTTGCAGAGAATCCCACAGGGATCTTTCGTAGCGTCCCAGGATTGCTTCCGCGTTTGATACTTTCAGCAAGGAAGCCGAAGTGGCACACATCCTCCGTCCCCAGGAATCTTGCGTCTTGCTCTCCTTGTCCGGTGGTACAGTGGAGAAAGATGCAAGGGGAATAGGTCTTTCTCGCCGCCGCGATTATTACTGAATCCGGGGGAGGGTCGGCTCTGAGGAAGAGTGGATTATCCTCTGGTGAGCAATATTTTTTCAGAATCCTCGCTGGAGCGGATCTAATCATCGCTGGTGTGAGGAAGACTTCCATGACTGGTTCTAGGATGCCCGGAACCAAGGGAAGCAGAGGTTTAGCCGCTGTCTTGTGATGCAGGGTTTCAAAGATAACGGAAGACTTGCTTTGGCGAGCTGGCATGGGGATACCCAGCTTAAGTGCCCCGCTGCCTAGGAGGTCCTGGAATGTGTAGACTTCAGCCACTGGAGAAATTCAACGGTGGATGTCCGTCAGTGTAGGAGACTAGTCCCTATGAGAATTATGAGAAGGCGAGGAAGGAGTAGGAGATCTGCGCTCCCTCCTCCTGCTCCTTGATATGGACCTCAGTCTGCTTGAACGCACCGGGGTGCATGTCTGCTCTCTGGGTCTCGAATGGGATTGATCCGGATCCACTTGCTGGATCAAACGAGCCAATGGAGACCTGTGTTGGGGACTGGAGTACTCCAGCGCTGTGTCTTTATCAGGAGCCCAGTGATGTAAAGGTCTGTCATCTAGGAGACAACCTGATGGAAAGAGACTTCTGCCCTTCTCTCCTCAGGAGAACGTGCCGGAGGAGATGGATTCACCTCTTCAAGTAACGGCCTTGCAGGTAAATGCCTGGACACTGTGCTGTCAGCAGAAGAGTTCACAACTTCTGGGGACCTGGATGTTGAGCCTCAGTGTGAACCCTGAGAGCCTGAAGGTGATGACGATAGGCTCACTGGAGGAGAGGCCTCTCCTGAAGGGCACTTAGACTTAGATCTGGAGCGTCTATGTGCTGCCTGAAACCTGGGCGGAGACATCTGCCTTGAGGAAGACCTCTTCTTAGAAGGGGGGCTTGAATGTTTGTTAGAACGTCCCCTAGACTTCGAACGCCTATCAGACTCAGATGTTGCCTCCTTTCTCAACGTCGTTTCATCAGACTTCTGTCTTGACGTCGACCAGTGATGGCCCGGTAACAGTAGGCAATCTCGACGTCGCCGTCATAGGTGTCTTCTGTCTCTACGTCGAGGTATACTGATGCCTCAACGCCGAAGGAGGTGTCTCGACATCGAAGACCGGTGAACTTCCCTGGGCGGAGATCTAGGACTCTACGTCAAACGCCGGTGAGACGGCGACGGAGTAGCCTGCTTCGATGTCGGATGCCGGTGGTGAGGTACATACATATATGTGGAGCTGTATATATGAGATTTCCATATATAATTTGTATATTATTTCCGGAGTCCCTGCACATGGGCGGGAATATTCAGTGCTTATGACTACTGATTAGGATCCCCTGGAAGAGAACTGTATCTGCCTCCATAGAGACTCCTTTCTATCATTTACCATTGTTAGACCCATACGCAAAATTCTTATAAGAGCAATCCTTCAGGATTCCAGAAAGATGAAGTAAAAAACTGGGGAGGAGAGTTTACCTCCACACCAGGCTAGTTTCTAACCCATTTATTTACAACCGGGAGCAGTGAACGCTGGCAGAAAGCTAAGGAGAACATAAATCACACCGCTCTAGAGATTTGAGATAAGCGTGTGAATGCAGAAACAACCACGTGGGTGAAATTATTAATGCATCAACGCAAGGTGCCAGTGTTTTGAGGAGTTGCTACGGGAAAGATATTGCAACGTTGTTTCAATTAAGGAATGAGCGAGTGATTACCAGATTGATGTTAGCAACACGCGAGTCTCAAGTGTCTGATTAAAGTAAACCACATCAGAAATAGGACTGTGGCGAGGCAGTTTTAAGGATGCAAAAGAGAAGCCAAACGAAATTAATTACTGAATTCTAGGTTTGGAAAGGAAAAAGAATGTAGAGAGGAAGATGTGGGATCGTCGGGCAACACTGGAAAAAACAGACACCAAATCCATTTTGCGCTCATGGGAAAGGTTAAGCCGCAAGGAAATAAATAAATCTTGGGAATTAATAACCTTGAAGAAATATCTGGAAGTACAAAGAGTCCCCAGGGGTTTATGGATCATGTTGATGCCCAGTCATCAAGATACATCAAATGAAGTATTGCAGGAATGGGGTGATTTTATTCTAAGATCATTGGGTCTAATTGAGATACCGGTTAAACATATAGAAATTGGTTTAACAAAATAAAGGAACAGTTGTGTGAAACGGAGCAAGAAATGGGGACGCTGAAGCTGTCAAATGATATGACAAAATTTAAAAGGATTTGGTGGCACAAGTAGAAAAACATGAGGATGTAGTGAGAGAAAGGAAACACTCAAAATTCATGAGATGACAAGGATTACGCGGACAGCCGCATTTTCACATTTGCGCCTACATTTGACACAATGAAGGAACAAGCGACATGGAGTAGTAGTACAAGCATGTCGAGTAAAGTATCATCAGTGGCCTAGAGTGAAGAAACAAACAGAAGAAGACAACAAAGGAAAGCTGTCTTTTTAGGAGACATGTGCCTAGTGCTGCAACAGAGACAATAGGAACAGACCACCCAACCTACCAACAACAAGGAAAAAGAGGAAGAGGTCATCAGAGAACAGCAAGAAACCAACGAAAAGGGGGGGAAAGGCGCAAATCCAAGTACGGAGATAATCGGACTGGAGACAACGAGTATGCGCCTCAAGAGGAAATAAAAGATGAATTACAAGTGGTGAATCTATCCAACCGATCCATAAGGGAAAGTGAAATCAAATTGCTGAAAAAAGGAATAAACTTTTGCCCAACAACTAGAATGGATCTGGCACAAGTAAGGATAGATTTATACCTCTATATGCGGAAAATAAAGCTAGCAGAGTTCTTCTTGGAAAAGCAAAAACAAACAAAAAGTACAATGATACAGAAAAAAACGGATGGCCTACAAGTTAAAGATACGGAAGGTCTCTTGACGCTACTAAATCTTGACATAATAGATGGGGAAGAAATCCCTTTGGCGGAAGCACATGAGCAAAAAGGTGGTGGCCTAAGTGGTATGAAACAAAAATCAAAGTTCTATCCGCAAATCACACCAGGAAACAAAATAGATCCGTTTCAGGAAGCAGTGATTGAAGACCTATACAAATTGAAAGGTCAAGCCTTCAAATATAATTTGACAAAACAGGAAAGAGACGCCCTAAAGAGCCTAATGAACGATCAACAAATAGAAATCAAAATGGCGGACAAGGGCGGAAATATTGTCATATTAGAGAAAGGGGCATATATCCAGGAAGCACATCGCCAATTATGGAATAATGTCTTTTATGAAAAGCTGAAGAATCCAAAGTTGGAAATCAAGGAGACAGTGGACACAAAACTTCAAGAATGGACAAGAACAAGTTACTTACCTTCGGTAACGCTTTTTCTGGTAGATACTATTTCTGCCTGTGGATTCCTCACCTTGTGAATATCCCCCTTGCGTCAGCAACATTCGGAAATTCTTTTCGTAGCCTCGCGCCGACGTGGATAGGACGTCAGAGACACGGCTCCGCTCGCGACTCCGCTGACATCACAGACGCCTATAATAGGCCCACGCCGGCGTGATGACATCAGTTGTGCCCTTTTTTCCGTGCCATCGAGGCACACGGACGGACCAATGACAGTAGAAATATACATAGTATACACAAAACACAATTGCCAAGGAGAAACACACAGTGTGAAGTAAATGCAAGAAAGCAAATGAAACAACTCCTTAACATTACAATATAAAAACAATAAATAACAGTAACTCTGGTAAAGAAGAGTGGACAACGGGGAGGCGGGTGGGTCAGTGAGGAATCCACAGGCAGATCTAGTATCTACCAGAAAAAGCGTTACTGAAGGTAAGTAACTTGTTCTTCTGATGGATACATCTGCCATGTGGATTCCTCACCTTGTGAATAGAGTCCCACAGCAGTCCCCACTCCCGGAGGAGGGAGTCCACTCTTCTAAACCAGGAAATCCTGAAGGACAGAGCGCGCAAAGTGACCTTCCCTCCTCACCTCGGCATCTAAGCAGTAATGCTTCGCGAAAGTGTGGAGGGAAGACCAAGTAGCCGCCCTACAAATGTCCTCAACAGGAACACCTCTAGACAACGCAGAGGTTGACGACTTCGCTCTAGTGGAATGAGCCCTAATACCCTCTGGAGGTTCCTTACCGGCGAAAGAGTAGCAGATCTTTATACACAGAACGATCCATCTTGACAAGGTTCTCTTATGGACCGCTCTCCCTCTCTTGCAGCCAGCAAATCCAACGAAGAGCTGGTCATCTAAGCGACAGTCTTTAGTTCTGTGAAAATAAAAAGACACCGCCCTTTTGGGGTACAGACGGTGCAACCTCTCCTCCTCCTTGGAAGGGTGCGGGGGAGGATAAAAAGGTAGGGAGGGTAATGGATTGACCAAGGTGGAAAGGAGTTACCACCTTAGGAAGAAAAGCAGCCCTGGTCCTTAGAACCATCCGATCAGCATGTATGGTCAGGAACGAGGGCTTGGAACTAAGAGCTTGAAGCTCACTCACCCTCCTTGCCAAGGTTATTGCAACGAGGAAACCTGCCTTAAAGGTTAAAAGCCTCATAGGACATTTATGAAGAGGCTCAAAGGGAGCGCCCATCAGAAAGGTGAAGACAAGATTCAAGTCCCACTGAGGCACAATAAAAGGAGTAGGAGGGAACTTGTTTGTGAGACCCTTCAAAAACCTTAAAACTACAGGTGACTTGAAAGAGGGCTGGTCAGGCAAGCAAATAAAAGCCGACCGCGGCGAAAGATAGCCCTTAACCGTGGCAACAGCAAGCCCTTGCTGCGCCAAAGAAAGAGCAAACGGGAGAACATCAGACAAACGGGCTCTTAAAGGGTCAATATCATTCTCACCACACCAAGTGACAAATCTTGACCATCTATATGAATAGACAGTCTTAGTGGAGTCACGCCTGGCTGACAAGATGACATCCACCACGTCAGGCAAAAGAGAATAGGACATCAGGTTGCCCCGCTCAATCTCCAGGCATGAAGGTGCAATGACTGGAGGTGGGGGTGTAGAACCTGCCCCTCCATCTGAGAGAGAAGGTCTGCCCTGAGAGGGAGATGGAGCGGCGGGTGAGAGGAGAGGTGGAGTAGATCTGTATACCACACCCTTCTTGGCCAGTCCGGGGCGACCAATATAACTTGGGCCCGGTCTTGGCGAATCTTCCTCAGAACCCGAGGAATCAAGGGTATGGGAGGAAACGCGTAAAGAAGTTGACTTCCCCAACTCAACTGAAACGCGTCCCCCAAGGCTCCTTGCATCGGATACTGGAGGCTGCAGAATGACGGGCAGTCAGCATTCTCGCGAGTGGCAAACAGGTCCACCCGAGTAATCCCCCACGTCCGAAAGACGTGACGAACCACCTCCGGGTGAAGCCTCCACTCGTGGTCGGCAGAGAACTGGCGACTGAGACTGCACGCACGTTCAGAACTCCGGCCAGATGATTTGCCATCAGACAAACCTGGTGGTCCTGAGCCCAGAACCAGAGACGCAGAGCCTCTCTGCAGAGACACTGCGACCCCACTCCTCCCTGCTTGTTGATGTACCACATCGCGGTCGTGTTGTCCGTCAGGACTTGGATCGACCGACCGCGAAGGGAAGGGAGGAAGGCCTTGAGCGCCAAACGTATCGCCCGCAACTCTAGAAGGTTGATGTGAAGCAACCTTTCCTCTGGAGACCAAAGACCCTTGACCTCCAGATCCCCCAGATGAGCACCCCAACCTAGAGTGGATGCATCCGCTATCACCGTGGCCACCGATTGAGGTAGATGAAAAGGCTTTCCTTGCGACAGGTTGCCTTCCACGCTCCACCAAGACCGATCCGCTGCAGTTTCTCTGGAGATCCTCACTGACTCCCCGAGATCTCCGTTGTGCTGATACCACTGCCTGCGGAGGCACCACTGGAGTGTCCTCATGTGCCAGCGTGCATGGTTGACCAACAGAATGCAAGCATCAGACCAAGCAGGCGAAGGACCTTCAGGACTGGAACGACCGCTCCATTGAAAAATAAAGGAATCATTTCCTGAATGTCGCGAATCCTTTGAGGAGGAGGGAATGCACGACAAACCGTAGTGTCCAGTACAGCACCTATGAACAGGTTGCGCTGGGAGGGCACCAGGTGAGACTTGGGTACATTTATCGAAAAACCCAACCTGAACAACAACTGAGTTGTCTCTTGCAGATGGAGCACCTTCTCTGACGACTCCGCTTTGATCAGCCAGTCGTCCAAATAAGGGAACACAGGTATCCCCGACCTCCTGAGATGAGCTGCCACCACCGCCATCACCTTGGTGAAGACTCCAGGCGCAGTAGTAAGACCAAACGGAAGGACCGCAAACTGGTAGTGTTGCGATCCCAGCGTAAAACGGAGATACTTCCTGTGCGACTTCAGGATTGGGATGTGGAAATACGCATCCTGCAAGTCGAGCGACACCATCCAGTCTCCTTCCAGCAGCGCTTGAAGAACCTGAGCAAGGGTGAGCATCTTGAATTTCTCCTGCTTCAGATAGAGATTCAAGATCCTGAGATCCAGGATATGGACGTAGTCTGCTATCCTTCTTGGGCATCAGGAAATACCGTGAGTAGCATCCCTGACCCCTTTCCTGCTCTGGGACCACCTCTATCGCACCCTTTTGTAATAGAGTTAGCACCTCCTCCCGCAGAAGAGACAGATGTTCCTAGGTGCAAAAGCCTTGACAAGGAGGGTAATTGGGAGGGAATTCCCGAAAGGGAAGGACATACCCATTTTCTACAAGATTGAGAACCCAAAGATCTGATGTAACAGATTCCCAATCCCGTAGAAAATGGGCAAGCCGACCCCCAACCGGACCCACATGATCCTGAACAGCGGATCTAGGGCTGCTTTTCTGTGGCAGGGGGGTTGGAAGAGGTGGAGGAGGAAGAGGCCTGACGTCCACGAGGACGCGCTCTTTGCTTTCACCTGTACAATCTGTACATAGAATTTTGCTGCTGCTGCTGTTGGCCTTGCCGGAAATTCCGAAAGGAGCGACCAAAGCCCCTGAACCTCCTGTTGGTCGAAGAGCCTCTGATCTGGAGACCTAAAGACTTCGCTGTCGCTCTGCAAACCTTAAATCTCTCAAGGGCCGCATCCGCTTTCTTCCCAAAGAGTCCAGAACCATCAAAAGGAAGATCCAGCAAAGTCGCCTGAACATCAGCCGAAAAGTCTGAGGACTTCAGCCAGGCTGACCGCCTAGTGGCGACAGCAGTGCCCATAATATGAGCCAGTGAGTCGGCAGTGTCCAGGCCACTTTGAATAACCTGGCGAGCCGCCGCCTGAGTATCAGAGATCACTTCCTCAAAATCCTTCCTGCTGGCATCAGGAACTTTAGGAACCAGGACACGCAAAGAATCCATCAGGGCATGGACATTTCTCCCCATCAGACAAGCGGCATTAGTTGACTTCAACGCCATGCTTGCCGAAGAAAAGGTCTTTTTTGCAACCTGGTCTTGTTTCTTCGCTTCCTTTTCACAAGGAACCTGAGGAAAGGCACTAAGACTCTTCTTAGAACAGGCAGCCTGAATGACCAGGCTCTCTTGCGAAGGATGAGAAGACAGAAAAGCCGGGTCCTCAGGTGCAGCCCTGTATCTTTTCGCAACACTCTTAGAAACCGCAGGAGCCGACATTGGTTTCTTCCACACCTCCATAATGGGATCCGTCAAGGCATCATTAAATGGAAGCAAAGGCTCAACCACGGAATTCGGAGAATGCAAGACCTCAGTGAGGATATTGGATTTAAACTCCACTGTTGGCAAAGTCAATTGAAGAAGTTCAGCAGCCTTCCTCCTTAGAAGGAGCACCAGAGCCTGAGGGCAACTCCCACTCTGGAGAGAAATCAAGACTTCCTCAATCTGCCAACTCCTCAAAACAGCTCTCCTCCAATTCACCTTCCTCCACATCAGAATGTGAATCCAGGTACCTTTGCTCTTCCAAAAGGCGTTGAGCTTCCCTTCTGGACCTCTCCTTCACATGCCTCGCAGCCGGATCCACCTGGATTCGGGGCCGACGCTGGTATCGAATCCGAGGGCACAGAGGAATGCCCTCGAGGACGATCTGGAGCAAGAGACGCCGGAATCGGCGTCGTCGACTTGGGCAGAGCCGGGAATTGCCAATGCGGCGTCTGAGCCGGCATGTAAGGCATGAACGGAGCCGGAGGATAGGAGTGAGGAACTCCCAGGCTGAAAGCCAAATGACCCATGGGACCCGAAGGTGCACCAGAGGGGTACCACGCCCTTGAGAAGACGCCATACATAGCGTTAAGAAACGCTGAAGGGTCCTGGCCTGGGGCAGGAAAGGGCGGTTGAAAACCATCAGGCCGGTCCTGAGGAGGGATCGGATTCGGCTCTTCAACAGGCACTGAATCCACATCCTCCCGAGCCTCTTCCTCTTCATGGGCCGGGGACAAATTCGGAGCCGGAGATCGCCCATGCGACTCCGAAGGTGAGGCCTCACCTTCAGGCTCAGAGACATCCAGAGTAACCACCTTCGAACGTACCTTCTTCGGTGACCTCAACTCCTTACCAGAACGACATCTGGACTCATGTCTCCTCTTCTTATGTTTCTTCTTCGACTTCGAAACATGATCCGATGCCGACCTCGAAGACGACCTCTCTCGAGAACCAGACCTCGACGATTTCTCCTTCCCAGCCTTAATCTTCGCAACCAGGAGTTTGGCCTCTCCTTCCCTCAGGGCCTTCGGGTTCATCTTCAGACATGAAGAACAATCTTCCACATCATGGTCGAACTCAAACACCAGATGCAGTCATCATGCGGGTCGGTAATCGACATCATTTTACCGCACTCCCTGCCGGGCTTGAAGCTGGTCTTCTTGGATGACATCGTCGAAGAGACAGGATACAAAGAAGCAGAAATTTGCAACAAAATGGCAACAAAGTACCAGTTGGCTACAGAGATACCCGATAACCGTTAGCGTCGACGACGTGGAAAAAAGGGAACTGATGTCATCACGCCGGCGTGGGCCTATTATAGGAGTCGGTGACGTCAGCAGAGTTGCGAGCGGAGCCGTGTCTCTTTGACGTCCTATCTACGTCGGCGCGAGGCTACGAAAAGAATTTCCGAATGTTGCTGACGCAAGGGGGGATATTCACAAGGTGAGGAATCCACACGGCAGATGTATCTATCAGAAATGGCCAAATCAATGAAGAAGAACGGATGTACCTTACAGTCAATCATTCTGTAACTGCAACAATGTACTTTCTACCAAAGTTACATAAGGATCAGAAAAAGCCACCTGGCAGACCGATCCTGTCTGCGAAGGGATCTCTTAAAACCAATGGCAAATTTCATGGATTACTTTCTAAGGCCCTACGTAAATCAATTAAGCTCTTATGTACATAAGACACCACAGACGTATTGAGAATGCTTCAAAATACACCATGGCAAGAATCTTACTTATAAAATGGATGTCATATCCTTATATACAACCATTGGGAATGACTTTGGGTTGGAGGCATGCAACTTCTTCCTACAGGAAAGGAACACTGAATACAAAAAACACAATATGCTCGGTCAAATGATTGAAATCTGCCTGAATAAGAACATCTTTCTCTTCGGGGATGAACTGTATCGACAAAGAAATGGAACCGCAATGGGGTTTTCTTTTAGCCCCAGTTATGCCTGTTTGGCCATGGGATACTGGGAAAAGGAAGTAGCATGGTGTGGAAAATTTCAGATTCTTGAACAAAATAATAAGTTGGAAACAATTTATCGACGACTTGTTGATTATCTGGGACGGAACAGCAAAAGATTTTCAAGAATACTTTGAAATACTTAAGTGTCACACAATTGAAGTTCACTTATGAAATAAGTGGAGAACGTGTTGTATTCTTGGATACAGAAATCTATATAAAGAACCACCAGATCCACACCACCTTACATAGGAAAACTACCGCCACCAACGCAACATTGGAGGTTGTTCAGCTTCCACTAGGAGTCCTTAATCTCAAGTATCCCCTATGGGGAGTTCTTGAGAATAAGGGGAATATGCAGTGAAGACACGGAATGGTTGAACCATGGAGCACATACAGTGGAACGATTCCAAATTAGAAATTACTACAAAAAAAACTGTGCAGAGATGTTGGGAAGGAACCAAAAAGAAAACAAGGGAAGAATGTTTGACGAGGAAACAAAAAGGAGGAATTATCAGAACAAGAACCAATTTGTCTAATAACTGATTATTCATTGGAAAGTAAACCAATAAACTGGAATTCTCAGAAAAAATAGGAAGATACTCCAATTGGATGACACTGTAAAACAAGTTGTAGGAAAACACCCAACAGTGACATACAGAAGGGCGAAGAACTTAAGACCATCTAATTTAGAGCCACTTCAAACCCAGGAAAAAAGAGGGAACTTGGCTCAATACAACAGGCTTTGTAAAATGTCATATGTGCAAAGTCTGCCAAATTGCGAAACAAACAAAGGAAATTAAAATGAAGAACAAAAACTGGGAAATTCGGAAACTAACGACATGCAAGACTCAATATGCAGTATATATTGTAGAATGCCTCTTGTTAGACCAGTCTGCCCTTTGGGTAGCCCCTCCTAATTATTTATTTTGTCCCATTTTTGCCCCTCAAAACCTTTTTATCTTTTTATCTCCACTGAATTTTTTGTGGTGTTGTCCTAGGGGGTTAGGGGTTTTCTTTGCCCTTATAGTCCTTTTCCTGAGGCCTAGGTGCCTGTCCCTGACTAGAAAGTAAGGGTCACACAAAATGGTGGTAATCAACTGCCATAATTGTCATCCCTGGGACCTGACCCATAGGATAGAATAGGGCATTCCAGAACCTTCTGGTCCCTTCTGGGGTCATTCTATAAAAGGCGGAATGGTGGGCAGCCATTTTAGATGGTGTGGTATGAAGAGGAGAGTTGGAGGACAGGAGTATAGGCGGTCGAAGGAGGAGACTGGTGCACTGTGGGGAGTGACAGACCTGCTGGGTCGCGGTCCCCGTTGTTGTGAAACTATCCCTCATCTTCTGACCTGACCCTGTCAAGACGTGGACTCGGGGAAAATCCCTACTGCAGGGGTAACCGGTGGGAATCCTATGTGGAGTTCTTGAGGCGAGGACAGTAAGATACCGCCAGGTGAGGGCGGGCGGGGCTGTCCCCTAGATCAGGGCAGGGCCTGAGTGGTGGGGAAGGAAAGAAAACCCTACTCTTGCCAATCACCGGTGTCCGGTTAGACTGAACTCGTGGCTCTAAAGAAGTTACCCGCCTAAATCCGGCACTTCGGGTTAGAGATTATCAAAATTTTACTTGCCCCCAGGATTGGATCACCTTCCGGTGAGGCGCCGCATCTCCCTGCCGGGAGTAGTGTCTCGAGCGCTGCTCAGGCCCAGTGTGGTGCAGGGTGGTGCCATTGAGGAGCGCAGACTCGAGGCCGCGCATGCTTGATGTAGGCTTGGGTGGCTCCTGAGGCGCGGAAGTGTCCTGTATGCTGCGCAGGCTCAGAGGAGGACTGAAAGACCTCTCGGCTTGGTAGAAGAGCAGAGCTGAGTGAATCGGCGGCCGGGCAGGCCGTGTGAGGGGAACGAGCGAAAGAGGCGGAGTGCCGAAGTTCCAGTGTGCATACAAAGAGGTCCGATTGCTAACTAAGTAAGCGTCTAGCTTTGGTAAAGCCCCCAGAGCTGGACGGATTTCCTTCACACCGGCAGGGTCTTTGGGAAGTAGTGAAGCAGAGACCCCGAAGCTCGATCTAGACAACTGGGTGATGATTGCTAGACTTCCTGTCTCCTGACTGGGACAAGACGAGCCTTGATTGTAATGAAAGAGTCCTGAACCCCCGTTATTAACGCTGGAAGGAACCTGCCTGTGTTTAATACCCGTATGTTCTCTTGTATGACTGGAACAGTTGGGAAAAGGTTACTGACACTGTCCATGCGGCAGATCTGGCATACGAGTTAATGATAGCAGGAATTCACCAACTGTCAGAGGGAGTAGATAGTACCTTGGTCACAGTCAAGTGATGATTTGCCCTGTTACATTACCTGAAAAGTCTAATGCTTCCAATTGAATTTCTGTACCAGGAAAAAGGGTTAAAACACTAATTTTGCTGATGGTAAATAACTTGAGTTTCCAGGATTAAGGTATCACTGGAAGTTACTGCATTGAGAAGTGAGATCTCTTCCAGGTTACAACGAAAACTGATTTGATGTCTGTTGAGAGGTGGGGGGCTAAAACTGCTGAAATTGGTAATCAGAGTTAAGTACTCTAAAGAGAAACTGTATTTTTGTATTGTGAAACATGAATTGCTGAACAGCCAAAAGATTTTATAAAACAGCTCTTATTTTTCCACAAATTTGGTGTAGTGTAGTTTTTTGTGTGAAAATACATGGAGTTACTGCTGGGTTGAGCGCAACCTTTACACATGTGCTTCTAGGTTCTGACTGTCTTACCCTAGACCAGGCTACCCTATGTGACTTGGTAACTCTAGGTCCAACACCCCTGCCAACTAAAATATGTGGGGAGTACCATCTTTGCACTCAAAAAGCACATACTTGAACACGTAAGGGACACAATACATAAAGATCGGGCAAATGCGGTGGCCAAACATATGGAGGGCTACCATCAAGGAGATTGGAAACAGCTACAATTTTACGGTATTGATACCGTTCCAAAAAAGTTTGAGGTGGTGACCGAGATAAACAATTACGTCAAAGAGATTCACGCTACATCATGCAATTAAGAACTCTGCATCCATTTGGTCTTAACCAATCGGAAGAACTCTACATTCATTTGTAACAGAAGAGACAGTAAATCATTAAAGTCAAGTGCTGTGAACATGAAAAATAGTGATTGCAGATTGAGAAAAAATGTGAAAGAGGAAGAAAAAAAGAAAAAAGAGGAAAAAAGAAAATGTGCCCTATGAACAGCAAAGACCATCTCAAAGAAAATGAAAGACTAGAACAGACCACAGAAGAATAAATTAGACCACACATAAATTAATCAATGAAGACCCACTAAAGGATATAAAGTTCGGACAAAATTGCTAATGAGGAGTGTGCTCTTTGCTTCAAAAGATGGATCAATAAGTAAATAATTGATCAGTTAAAATATGCAATTCCACCAAAGGAATAAGAACAAAAGTGGGCGGAATGAAATGGACTTTGGATAAAACGTTATTGATAAACCAGGGCACATCACCGGAGCGAAAATAAACTGCCAAAAAAATGCACCAAAAGGATTATGCACATAAAATAATGACTGATGATTGATTTGTTTATTATTACACAAATTTCGTGGCTTGATTTTGATTTTATATTTTTTTTAAATGACAAAAAAAGACTACAATATTCAGAAGACTGACATCCATACAGGAAGTGAAGAATGTGGAGCCTAAATGAGAGGGTTCACCCTGTAGCCAGATTGATCCTGAGCAAAGGACATTCTGTCCTGTAACGTGTTGATCTGTGCCTGCCATGATCTGAGGATTGCAAAGAATAAAAAGTTTGTAATTGAAGGGAAATGCGAGTTCGTCCCATTTGTCTTCTGGGGACAGACAGACAGACAGAAAAAATGGGTGCAAGTAGTTTTAGCGAACAATGGTTTTAAATTTTTTTTTTTAGATTAGTCGTGAGAAAAGAACAAGTTACTTACCTTCGGCATCGCTGTTTCTGGTGGATACAGTATCTGCCTGTGGATTCCTCACCTTGTGAATATCCCCTGCGCCAGCAACATTGGGAAAGTTCTTTTGTGGCTCCTCACGCCGTCGTGGACGAAGTCACAGAAGCACGGCATCGCACGCGCAACTCCGCTGACATCACTGAATCCATATTAGGACTCAGTCAGCGTGATGACATCAGTTCCGCTTTTTTTTTCCGTGCCCCCAAGACACACGGACGGACCGATTACAGTAGATATACGTACAGTGCACATAGTACAAAATATCCAAGGTAACACACAGCGTGAAGACAATTAAAGAAAGCAAATAGAGTAACACACTTCCTTTGACAGCAGATAGATTTTACCACATTATCACTATTGTAGGTATACAAGGGTGGACAACGGGGAGGCGGGTGGGTATGTCAGGAATCCACAGGCAGCTACTGTATCCACCAGAAAAAGCGTTACCGAAGGTAAGTAACTTGTTCTTCTGATGGATACATCTGCTAGTGGATTCCTCACCCTGTGAATAGAGTTCCACAGCAGTCCCCACTCCCGGAGAAGGGTGTCCACCCTTTTATACCAAGAAGTCCTGAAGGACGGAACCAGCAAAGTGTCCGACCCTCCTCATCTCTGCATCTTAAAAATAATGTTTTGCGAAAGTGTGAAGGGAGGCCCAAGTCGCCAGCCTGCAAATGTCCTCCACAGGAACACCACTAGACAAGCAGATGTAGATTACTTTGCTCTAGTAGAATGAGCTCTCAAACCTTCTGGAGGTTCCTTACCGGCCAAGGAGTAGCATATCTTGATACACAAGACAATCCATCTTGATAGCGTGCACTTGTGCACCGCTCTGCCTTTCCTGCAGCCAACGAAAACCACGAAGAGTGGTTCTGTCCAGGTAGAAGCTCACCGCCCTCTTAGGGTCCAGATAGTGAAGTGTCTCTTCCTCCTCGGAGGGGTGAGGGGGGAGGATAGATGGTAGGGAGTGTAATGTAGAGCCTGCCCCAGCGACTGAGAGACAGAGAGGAAATCTGCCCTGAGAGGGAGACGGAGCGGCGGGCACGAGGAGAGGTGGAGAAGATGTGTACCACACCCTTCTTGGCCAATCCGGGGCGATCAATATGACTTGGGCCCGGTCTAGGCGAATCTTCCTCAGAACCCGAGGAATCAAGGGTATGGGAGGAAACGCGTAAAAGAGTTGTGAGCCCCAACTCAACTGAAACGCGCCCCCAAAGCTCCCTGCATCGGATACTGGAGACTGCAGAATGACAGGCAGTGAGCGTTCATGAGTGGCGGGAGGAAAGGCTGGGAGGCAAGGCTGGGCACTGTAAATAGCCTACCCTGCACCGATGTTGCCTAGGTTTCCCTGTACAAGTCCCTGAGCACTTAACCAACGCCTTCCTTCCCCTGTACACATTGCCCTGAAAAGCTCTAATACCTGAACCTTCTGCAAGAGGAAACTGATGCAAATTGTGCCGCTATTAGGTCCTGAACTACTACACCGGGTGTGGTGAAGGTTTACACCATTAAGAGTACTTACCGTCCTCTTTACCTTTTCTTCGAGCATCCTGGGGTTGGTAGAGACAGGACCACCTAAGCCACCTGAAGGAAGAGGAACACTCTACACCCATCTCAGGACCCCTTCCATCTAAAGAAGGAATCCATCACTTCCATCACCATTTTCTTCAATAAACCACAATTGACAACTCACTAAAGCCTCCTAGCTTCTATTTAAGTCATCTGTATCTTGCAAGTCTCCTTCCTCCATTTCCTCCTCTCGATACCTCTGCTCTTCCAGCAACCTTTGAGCCTCCCGCCTAGACCTCAATCTAGGGATCGGCGTCGACGGAGCCACAATCTACTCAGACGGAGCCGGTGCCGAGGTCGGATCCGGAGGAACAACCTGATGCCCCAATGTCGAGTCGGGACCAATGATTGAATTGGCATCGATGACCTCAGCGCCAAGAAATGCCAATAAGGCGTAGCCGGCATAAATGGCCTTTTATGCCGGCTATGCCTTACTGCCAGAGCATATGACTGAGGGACGCCCAGATTAAAGGCCATTGGACCCATGGGACCAGATGGTGCTCCAGAGGGGTACAAGGCTCTTGAAAACACCCCATACATTGCATTGAGGTAATGCGTCAGGTCTTGACCCGGGCCTGGAAAAGGTGGATAAGGCCCCAGATTCTGCTCTTGACGAGGCACAGCAGTTAACGGGTCAACCGGATTCGATGGAAGATGTACTGAGTCGAAGACTCTTCAAGCAAAGGAGCTTCTTCCTCCTCTTGAGGTGGAGAGTGTCGGCGATGGATGAGACGCCAGAGCCGGAGACTGCTCCGGAGGAGAAGGCTCACCTTCTGGATTCGGTACAATAGGCGAAGGAGACACAGTCTTTCCAATGTCGGCGTTTTAGTCTCTTCGACTTCGGATCCGACTCTCTTGGAATGACGTCGAGACTCATGCTTCTTCTTGGATCGAGAAACATGCCCCGGAGAAAACCTCGAAGCCGACCTCGAGCGGGACCTCAAATGTCTCCTACCTTTCTTCCCCTTCAACTTCGCCACAAGCAGCTTCGCCTCTCTCTCTCGAAGTGCCTTCGGGTTCATTTTTTTGCAACTGGGGCATCCTTGGACGTCGTGGGCTGACGACAAGCACCACATGCAGTCTTCATTCGGATCCGTAATGGACATCAACTTTTCGCATTCCCCACAAGGCTTGAACCCGGACTTCCTCGAAGACATTGAGACTGGAAACGAGAAATTACTCGAAAAAGACAACAGTAACAAAGTTACAAACAAGCTATTGAGGTTCCTAAGAAAATCTGTTAGCGTAGACGACGCGGAAAAAAATGAACTCATGTCATCACGCCGACGGAGTCCTATTATGGATTCAGTGACGTTAGTGGAGCCGCACGTGATGCTGTGCGTGCTTCTGTGACGTTGTCCACATTGGCGTGAGGAGCTACAAATTTTCGAATGTTGCTGGCGCAGGGGATATTCACAAGGCGAGGAATCCACTGGCAGATGTATCCATCAGAATTTTTTTACTTGCTTTGAATATAAAAAGGCACATCGGGATGGCAAAATGAGGGACGGCAACAGAACCAAACAAATCTGATACACAGAATTAGAAGCGGCAGGGCTTTAAGTGGGATGAAAAAACTGGGGGGTCTCTCAAGGGGGCATGCACAATGCAATTAGGGGCGTGGCTTAAACACGTAAGCTAAAAGTATCTGCTTAGCATAGTGTGCCGCCCAACTGGTGTTTTGTGGTTTGTCATTGCATCCAGATATATGATACAACAAGTAACATCATACTTATAACAAGTCAGGACTATTGGCTTTGTCAATGGTTGTTAGTTGCATAAGATAAATAAGCAACTACTGTGGCTTGTATATAATATTGAAAAAGAGTCCACTTAAAGCCCTGGTGAAACCACGACAATGTTGCTGCTCCTTAGTTCCAAAAAGAGAAGAGAAATCCAGAGAGAAAATGACAGTCTCTTTAAAGGAATTCCTTCCTCTATAACGCACGAAAAAAATTGACCTCCTGTGCCAGGGCACAAAACAGAGCCCGATAGAGACCAGTTTCGAGGCCTCCTTAAAAAAACTGCCGGTGCTCAGACCCGGCCCACTTAAAGCCCTGAGAAGCGGAGTTCTACAGTTGTGTGTGTGACTTTCTGATTTTCGTACTACAATTATTAAATTAAGATCCATATCTTTCTTCTTCATGCTTGCATCCACATTTTTACAGTACCAATCTAAATTAAGTTTTAACATTCCATTGCAATTAACTTAAATTTAGCTTACACTTTAGAGCCAAGTGTTGTCATTGCTGTTTGAATTAGGGGTTCAACATTCTGAGGATCCACAGGGAAACTATCACCAATCTTGTCCAGGTTCTCGATGGCAACGCGGGCCGCCTGCTCGTAACCATCTGCTATCCTAATTGGGTGAATACCACGGTCCAGCAACTGCTCTGCTTGCTCCAACAAAGCACCTGCAAGAACTAAAAGAAAAAAAATACAATAATTCAAGTTCAAAAAGCAAGTATGAACATAATTTATTACAAATTGTTAGCTGTGATGTTCAGTATTGGACATATCAAAGTAACTTGCTTCATCATGAATGGAAAACAAGCAGGAGCACTGGAGAACACACGTCTGGTACCCTCTACTGTTTTGGGTGCCCTGTGCTGTGCATGGGCACAGAATTTTTACCACAACGGAGAGCGAGAGAATTCAACCAGTTACACTCTCCCGCTAACGATACTCACAAACAAGAGCAACTGATATTCTTAAATAATTTCAAATAGGGGGTGGGGGGGATCCCCCTCTACCTCAGGATATTAGTTTACACATCTACAGTAGCCAAAGACATTGGATTAGACACGACACCTCACTTATAGGGACATGATTCATCATTGGCGCCTATCCTATCCTATGTCAAGGCTGTGTTTTATTTGTATACCTGATCTTGTGTGTACGCACACTTGTGATGCCTACAGCTCTCAACTGTCTCGGTCAGTTGTCCAGAGGTGTTCTCTCTATTTAATAAAGACCGGGGTCATGCGGTTCTTCTGGGCAGTGGAGTCTTGTCACACTTTCCTCAAAGACATGGCACCGAGGGATTACCCATCTCTCCTCGCAGACCAAGACAGGTAGGAGCTGTAGGCATAGTGTGCATGGTGTTTGTGCACGAGAGCAGGGATACAAATTAAAACAGCCCTAACGCAGGCCCCAGACCCAATCAGGCTCTTTGAGAGGGCCAAAACATGTTGGCATAGAGGGTACAATTGAATGAGTATATTCAATAAAAATCTTTCATACTGCAGGTACCCTTTAAATAAAGAATAACCTTTGGGTATACCGAGAGGCATTTTTAAACCACCCTTCTGGATCCCTACTTTTCCAGTTAGACTTTATCTAAGAACTCACATTCCATCTATGGTCAAGTCCGCCCTGGTGGTACCAGGGTGTGGATAGGCGCAAATGATGAAGCATGTACTCCAATATCTTTATATACTATGGAGGTGCGAACTAATATCCTGAAGAGGGGGATCCTCCCCCATTTAAAATTCTTTAAGAATCAGTTGCTCTTGTGTGTGAGCATTGTCATAGAATGCCAGTGTGTTGGTTAGGTTTCGCCTGCACAGCGCGTGCAAAATATCTTGTAAATACAAAATCCTTAACAAGGGGCTTAAACCCTACCCATTACCTACTAGTGGTGTGCAATTTCCTGTCTCCCTTAGTCTTCCCTCACGTGTTACTCAATTTCAAAGCAATTTATACATGCAATATAAAATATTAAGAGTGCAATACATAAGTGAGAATGGTGCAGAATACAAAATTGAAACCATAAAGCAGACCTATACAGCATTCACAGTAAAACGAGCTCTTACATCTGCTTAGAAAAAAGCGTCCAAATAGTTTCCTCCTAATCACCTAAATAAAACAAGCATTTACAATGCAATGGTCTCGGCAATATTATAGGTAGAGCTATTGGCATTGCTCATTTTTTTATTTTTTTTGTATCCCTAAATAAATGGCATTGTCATTTATATTGGCAATAGTTTAATTGCTTGCATATGCGAGACCTATTGCATTAGCAGAGAGAGTGAGGTAGTGAGAGAGGGGGAGGTAGAGAGTGAGGTAGTGGGAGACCGAGAGAGTGAGGTAGTGAAAGAGTGGGGTAGTGAGGGAGAGGGATGCTCTGAAGTAGTGAGATAGAAACAGAGTGAGGTAGTGAGATAGAGGTAGTGAGATAGAGCGGAGTAGTGAGGTAGAGAGAGTGATTGAGGTAGAGAGAGTGATTGAGGTAGTGAGAGAGAGTGAGGTAGTGAAAGTGAGAGAGTGAGATAGAGATAGAGTGCCTCAAACTACCAAGGACTGGAGAAGTTGGGGAAACAACCCAGTGAGAAATGAACACAGAGAGAAAGGAAATCTATCATTGCTGACTCATACCAGTGAAACCTAAACACAAAATGTATTTATTTCACCTCCTCAGAAGCACACGAGCACTCTGACACGCACGTATTCGCACAGGCATACACAGTCGCGGACAGACACAAACACAAGCACACACACACCAGTAAATCATGCACTCCTTAACACACAGACGCGCGCTCACATGCATGGACATAAAGAAACGCACGCTGCACAATGCCCCCACACAGGCGCACGCACACACGCTAACGCACGCGCAGACACTAGCACGCACAGGCGCACAAGCAGGGGTGGCAGGGTGTTGATTCCGCTGCTGCCAATGACTCATCTGCTCTGTGCCAGAGAGCGGCAGAGCCAGGCAGTGCGGGTTTTGTCTCCAAGTGCAGGGTCACGCATCCCTTTGTGCTTCTCTGCAGGCCAGGCTGCTGGCAGCATCCTCCGCCCTAAATCCCTCGGCACAAAGGTGCAGGCCTGCTACGCTTGAAGGAAGAAAGATCTGTGCGGAAAGCACTAGGCGTGACACCTCACAGGACCATTCAAAGCCCTGTACAGACACCCACACGAGCTGTGTCAGAGTGCATCCCACACCACACTGGAAAGACAAAGTGTGGGCTGTGAACAAAACGCTGCAAAGTCGTGCCTGGGGCTTATAGCTACGGGAAATAAACACCTTCTGCACACTGGCATGTGTAATTTTGTACAGAATGTATTTTTTTTCCTGCAACCATCACCAAATAAATGATGCTGCACAGAGGTCACAATGGCGCAGCCGCCATGTCGTGTGTGTTTCTCCCCTGCACACCGCGTTGCGAGCGGTATTACAAACCGGCTGTGACCCTGCTCGGCTTCCAGGAACAAAAGAAGCTGCCGGCAGCCCCCTGCCCCTCCCCGCTCAGCCACATTCAGTCAGATTCATCAGTAGGGGCATAGCAGGCGGCGCTCGCACAAGACCCCAGCGGCGTGCCCTGCGTGCTCGCCCCTGCCCTCGCACACTAGTGGGCACCCCCACGCCTCCGTGGAGCATTCTTGCCAGTGCCCTACTACCACTCCTTGCTTCTCATGTGACCCTCAGTATCCCCCTGTCTCCTACCCCCTCCCGACACACGCACACCTTGACTGTGGCCGGTGTGACGTGGGTGGTTTATTTGCACCGTCATCTCAACTACCTTTGGAAGCTTGCTTTGCTTAAATATTCAGGCGAATGAAATGATTAATGCGCGCCTGCCTTAATCAAATATTCAGTCCCAGGCTCCCCTGTGCATTGCCAACCCAGAGGGGGCGGCGGCACTGCATCATATATAAATCACGACGTGTAGGGGACGCTCGGAAGGAGCCTGCGCCTTTCCGCTAGTGTATAACGTTGTGTGGCCATACCACTACCTTTCGAGGGCTTTGTAAGAAATGAGGTCACATCTCATATGATCATAACCCTCTCAGATACCAGAGGAGTCCACTCTGCATACCGTGTCATGTTATGTTACGTTACGCTCAGCTTGGCTGGGCTTTGCTATATGTATGTATATGTACAGTACTCTAAGTTCTGTTTCATTATTACTTGCCATATGTGATATATACATGTTATACGTTATATGACATTATGTTAGATTACGTTACGTCACGCTAAGCTTGACTGGGGTCTTCATAACACCAGCAAGCGCAGCTCATTCAGGGTTGCCCTGAACACCCCTCACCTAAGAAGCGGGGTGGTATCGCCTCGCACGTGCTCTGTGAGGGACAAGTACGTCTGTCCTACCTCAGGTCAAAATAAATAAACAAAGTGGTGGCTCTACCATGGCTTCACGGGGAAGCATGCATGTGCGCAAACGTCCATTACATTTGCATACTCAATGAGTGACCGTGATTGACAGCTCAAGTCTGCATTAGAAGATGCACAAAAAAAAGGCAAACTTTATACCCACCGACGCCGGACTGTACATTTATATAATGAACTCTATTCGGAAAACACGCCTTGTTTGACGAACACGCTTTAAGATGTCCTGCTATATGTTCCTGTCGAACAGGCCTCTCAAAGACAACCTTGCACTTGAAGACTCGGCGACGGACAGGGAGGAGGGAAGAGGGAAGGGGGAAGGGGGGGGAGACAAGCAGCTCCAGAAAGCGCTGTTTGCTCACCTTCACTGCGGTGCTGCGAGGAGGAGGCTCTCCTCTGCACTTGAAGACTCGGCAACAGACAAAAAAAATGGCGGCCTCAAGCTTCCGGAATTTTTCGAATTCGGGGGCGTGTTTTGCTGTCCTGAGTGACGGACGACGTCACGAGCTAAAGAACAGCAAAACTTACGCCCCCGAATCCGAAAAAGACGGGGCTTGTTTGGAGTGACACACTTCTCTTCCAATGGCTGGCCTCTGTTTAGGAAGCCAGCCAATGGAAGCGAACGGAGCTGAGAGGCGGGTCTAAACTGCCTACTACACAACAAAAGATCTCCTGTCCGGAAGCTGCTTCGCAGCTTAACGGTCCCTCGACCTAAAAAGCATATTCAATTCATCTCTCAGGTTAATGCAGTTTCCTTAAAAAGGGGTTCAAAAAGTGCTTTGTGTACATAGTGTAGAAACCAGAGAAATGTTTAAAGTGCAACATTGATTGCCCAGAGTTCCCACCACAGGGACATGGCATCAAATCCAGGTCAATATTAAATCCCAATGAGAAACAGATATTTTACTGTGCCAGCCCTGTAATGGAACAAAAGGCTCCATTCCACCGACCTTATTGCTCTGGTCAAGTACCCTGCGATATTATCTGAAGGAGCCAACATCATAGGTTGCCCAATCGCCTTTTGGTACTTTAAACACAATGTTTTGGAAGTAGCCTTGTCACATAGGGCCTGCCGTAGCGGTTTGTTGATTTTTGGGTTATTAGTTGGGGTGGTAAAAAAAAAAAAAAAAAAAAAAAGGAGGCTAGATTTAACACTAGCAAGCCAGGGAATCTTGTAGTCTTTTTCACAGCCAAGGCAATACAGATTGAAGTCCCTGGTTAAACATGCGTTCTCATATTTCCAAATCGCTAGCCATAACAGCGTTGGTCAGCCTATAATATTATCCTCAATATACAAGATGTGCAGATCTCTGTGACAAGGGTTAAAGAGATCGGTACCATAAAGACTTTCCACAGAACCTATTTTCCTCTGTCTGAATGATGCTACAGTTCTAAATACCCCACACTTTTGCATCATACATAGCTGTGGGAAGCAATGGGTTTTATACATATGCAGTAATGGCAGAAGGGCACCACCCCTTGATTGTGGTAAGCTGACTAAACTGCTGATTTTGATAGCTATAGCCTGCTGTGTGCAGTTTGTGGGGCCCACGAACCAGTACCAGTGAAAGTTAGTCCCAGGTAAGAAAATGTACTGGTGTGTGTCAAAACATTATTACCTACAGAAAGAGGGCAAACTGGGTTTCTTAGGTCCGTAGGCCAGAATGAAGGATTTTTTCAAAATTACTTCGCAAGTCCAAAGTGACCATAAAATCAACAAAACCATGCACTAGCTGTTGTAGGGCTCTGTGTGCGCGCCACTAAAACAGTGTTATCCGCACATAAAAGTAACAGTAAACAAGGGCTGTTGATTATTGGAACATCTGGGGTAGTGAGCTTTAAAAAAGGGAATAGATTATTAATATATACATTAAATAAAAGGGTTGCAAGCACACACCCTTGTCTAACTCCACTGGAAACCTCTACTGCTGACGAAACCTCACCCTCTGCAATCAATCAATCATGTCATTTGTATAGCGCACTACTCACCCGGGAGGGTCTCAAGGCGCTGGGGGAGGGGAAAGTTACTGCTCGAACAGCCAGGTCTTGAACTGCTTCCTGAAGGCGAGATGGTCTTGGGTTCGCCGAAGGTGGGTGGGGAGGGAGTTTCACGTCTTGGCTGCCAGGTAGGAGAAGGATCTTCCTCCGGCGGTGGCTCTGCGGATGCGTGGTACGGTGGCGAGTGCATGGCTGGTCGATCGTAGCTGGCGGGTGGGCGTGAAGGTCATGCGGTCGTTGAGGTACTTGGGGCCCAGGTCAGGGAGAGCCTTGTGTGCGTGAGGAGTCTGAACGTGATTCTCTTGCTGACGGGGAGCCAGTGCAGGTCTCTCAGGTGTCCAGTGATGTGGCTGTGTCGGGGGATGTCGAGGATCAGTCGTGCGGAGGCGTTCTGGATGCGTTGGGAGTCTTTTTTGAAGTTTTGCTGTGGTTCCAGCGTAGAGAGTGTTCCCGTAGTCCAGTCGGCTGGTGACGAGTGCCTGGGTGACGGTCTTCCTGGTTTCCGTGGGGATCCATCTGAAGAACTTGCGGAGCATGCGCAGGGTGTTGAAGCATGAGGATGAGACGGCGTTGACTTGTCTGACAGGGAGGAGTCCAGGATGAAGCCCAGGTTGCGTGCGTGGTCCGTCGGTTTGGGAGCGGTGCCCAGGGCCGGGGGCCACCAGGAGTCGTCCCAGGCGGAGGGTGATGATCCAAGGATGAGGACTTCAGTCTTGTCTGAGTTCAGTTTAAGGCGGCTGTTCCTCATCCAGTCGGCGACGTCTTTCATCCCTTCGTGTAGGTTGGCTCTGGCGGTGATGGGGTCGCTGGTGAGGGAGAGGATGAGCTGGGTGTCGCCAGCATAGGAGATGATGTGGAGGTTGTGCTGGCGTGCGATGGCTGCGAGGGGGCTCATGTAGACGTTGAAGAGGGTTGGGCTGAGTGAAGATCCTTGTGGTACGCCGCAGATGACTTCGGTGGCCTCGGATCTGAACGGAGGGAGGCGGACTCTCTGGGTTCTTCCGGTGAGGAACAAGATGATCCACTCCAGCGCTTTTTCTCGGATTCCGATGTTGCTGAGGCGCTTCACTAGAGTTCGGTGGCAGACTGTGTCGAATGACGCAGAGAGGTCCAGGAGGATGAGGGCCGCTGTTTCCCTGTTGTCGATCAGGGTTCTGATGTCGTCGGTGGCTGCGATCAGGGCAGTCTCGGTGCTGTGGTTGGCCCGAAACCCAGACTGCGAGGGGTCCGTTTGTCTCGAAGAAGGTGGCAAGCTGTTTGTTGACGGTCTTCGATGACTTTGGCCGGAAAAGGAAGGAGCGAGATGGGACGTAGTTCTTGAGGTCGGTGGGGTCCGCCGTTGGTTTCTTCAGGAGGGCGGTCAGCTCGGCGTGCTTCCAGCTCTCCGGGAAGGTGGCGGTGTAGAAGGAGGAGTTGATGGTGTCTCGGAGATGGGGTGCGATGGTGGCGTCGGCTTTGTTGAAGACGTGGTGTGGGCACGGGTCGGTTGGTGATCCGGAGTGGATGGAGTTAGTGTGGGTGATGTCATCGGTGCTGATCGGGGCCCAGTTGCAGAGGGTGGTGGTGGCGGGCGTTGGTTCGGTGGTAGGGTGCGTGGTCTGAGAGTCGAAGCTGTTGTGTATGTCGGCGATCTTGCGGATGAAGAACGAGGCGAGTGAGTTGCAGCGGTCTTGCGAGGGAGTGATGTTGTTGTTTCCGGAGCTGGGGTTGGAGAACTCTTTGACGATGCTGAAGAGTTCCTTGCTGTCGTGGGTGTTGTCCAGTCGTTCTTGGAGTGCAGTCTTCTTGGTGGCGCGGATCAGCTGATGGTGTTTGCGGATGGCGTGCTTGAGGGCGGTCCTGTTGTCTGTGGTGTGGTCGAGCCGCCAGGCTCTCTCGAGGGTGCGGCAGTTCTTCTTGGATTCCTTGAGTTAGTCAGTGAACCAGGGGTTTTTCTTGCTGCCGTGTCTGCTGGAAGGGTTCTTTAGTGGTGCAAGGTCATCGGCACAGGCGGTCAGCCACTTGGTGAGGTTGCTGGCTGCTTCGTTGGGGTCCGTTGTGCTGGTGGGAGTGTTCTGGCTGAGGGAGGCGGTGAGCTGCTCGGCGGTGATCTTGCTCCAGCTTCGGCGGGGGACCTGTTGCGGGTCGTAGTTTTTTTGAAGGGATTCTAATTTTAGCCTTCATATTTATATACAAGGAAGTGCACCAATGTTTCATTAAAGCCCCTGAGCGAGAAGAGTGGACCAGAGCTTTTAACGTTTTTTGCAATTAAATGCTTGAGACCGATCCATAAAGACTAAATATATAAGTGACCGTCATACAATTGTATATTTCCCAACAATCAAAGACTAGTTTAAACATTGTTCATTGGTTCCAACTCTGAACCTAAAACCATATTTGCAATGTAATAAAACAAGACTTCATCTCTGCCCACTCACTAATTCGATTATATAAATCCCTCCCAAGGATCTGAACAGTAGGGTTGATTAGGGATATTGGTCTAACAATTGGGCTGTGTATGAGCTCCGTTTTTAAAATTCAGCAGAATGGAGGTGGACTTTGTATTGGCTAGTGGAAATTGTGTCAAACTGTTAAAAACGTTCAATAATAGCAGTTTGTTTTTTCTATGGAGTTTAAGGATCTCTTACTTTTGAAGTGTTCATCTGCTGCTTCTTTCGTTGCTGATAATTTTCTTCCTACTCCTGCCCTCTGTTGTATCAAAACCACCACCACCCTCCCCCAAAGCTCTCCCTTTCTACGTTTTTACTCCCCTGGCCTCCATTGTGTCAAAATGATCCCCCACTGTGGCCGTTGCCGCTCTCTTTTTTGAATGTTAGGTCACTAAAAGCCCTGTGTGCTTTGATGGGTCTCAAATGTTGATAGGGGTGGAATGGCGGGTGCTAAACTGATTTGTTGGCTTGTTACTAGAATTGGGTGCCTAGTTACGTATAGCCTTAGTGCTAGCGTCACTCCTTGTGTCCCTGGGTATATGACCCCCTTCAGAGCAACGTCCACCCAGGAGTGGGTTTGGCGGACAAGAACCTCATTGATGCCAGGTAGCTTCTTCCACCCATCCCTGGCTTCCCTTCATTGCACCTCCATGTTCTCGCCTGGTCATCTGTGCTACTTGGGGGCTGTGAACTTCATTCCCTGCGTACTTTGATTGCCTTTATACATTCCTGTGGCCCCCGGAGGGCCACCCTGTATCACATTTGTTTTTAGCTCAAGGCTTTAAAGGGAAGATATAGCATGTATCTATGGGCCTATGAACCAGACTAGCCCCACTCAGGATGATTGGACAAACCACTGGAATTGAACCCCTCTACTCTGGCCATAAAGGGTGGAAAACACATGGACGTCTGTTTATAAATATATATTGACCCCGCTAAATACCGCTCATCTAGATCAAAAATAATGGAGTCAAGGGGTAGTAGCATGTACTGAAACAAGTGATCTGATAAAAAATTTTCACATATTGTCAGTTTGTGAGTGTCCGTGTAATCCCATATCTCGGCTCCATACAAAGCAGCACTTTGGGCTTTGGCCCAATAAACCTCTAAAACTGCGGTCAGTGTTGGATTTTTTGACTGCCTTTGGATCCTTAATATTGGCTTTAACCTATGACACTTTTAGCAAGTTGATGCTCCCAATCAAGCAAGTCATTTAGTCTAATCTCCAGATTATCAAAACTTTCCGCCCTCTCGAGTGGTTAAGATGCAATCCAGACCACTCGTGTTTTTCCCTTTACCTTCCCAAAGACCATACATTTTGTTTTTGCAACATTAAGTTCCAAACCTCTATCTCTACAGAATTCGAAAAATGTATACTAAATCTTATAAGCCCATAGGAGTTTTAGAGATAAGCAGAGAATCGACTGCAAAGAGCAGGATCAGGACTTTCTTGCCCTTTATAATGGGAGAAGAAAGTTAGTTACTTACCTGTAAACTGTGGTTCTCCAGTGATGGTATCTTTCATAGATTCACATGCTTGAATCATTCCCCGCAGGAGTCCCACAGGACATAAAAAGTAAGAAGTAATTACTCTAAAATTAAAGTTAAGAGAAACCATTCACTTTAATCTCATCCTAGTCATTAGATATGGTCTAAACTCTAGCCAATCAAGCGACAGCACCCTCTAGAACCCTCTCCACAGAGGCTCCAGTCTCAGATTTTCAAGTAGTATAAACGTACAATAAGAAACAGGGAGCCTCTATGGGGAGGTGGGTGGGTCGCATGTGAATCTATTAAAGATACCAATACTGGAGAACCACAGTTTACATGTAAGCAACTTATTATCTTCTCCAGTACTGGGGTATCTTTTAAAGATTTACATGCTTAAATCAGAGTAGATTGCAGTTATCACATAGACATAGGTATGCATTTTTCATACAGAAAGAATATTGTAAACAGAGTACGATGGTCTGGGTGAAGGCAGTAGATTCATTTCTTGTGGGGATCATCTGAGTGAAGTCTTAATTTCCCACAAGACTCACAATGCCTGAAGAGATCTTTTAGAAGAGACACGTTCAAGAAATCATGAGATAAAGTAGAAGTACTGAGCAGAGACTCCTTTCACACAACGGGCAATAGAAAATTTGAGAGCCTGGAGGCTCTGTGGAGAGGGTTCTAGAGAGTGCTGTTGCCAGACTGGCTGGAGTTTGGACCACATCCAATGACTAGGATGAGATTAAAGTGAATGGTTTCTCTCTTTTAACTTTAAATGCTAGAGTAATTACTTATTGCTTTTTATGTACAGTGGGACTCCCACTTCGACGACTGTCAATGATTCAAGCATGCAAATCCTTGAAAGATACCCCCAAACTGGAAAATCATTCCTACAGTCCGTAAGCCTACTGGCCATTTCATTAATAAACAGGGAGAATAATGTGGGTGCGAGTACATACCCCTGGCGCACCCCATGCTGTATTGGTATCCTGTTAGTTCGCCATTTTTCCTAATCGAACCTGAGCGTAATTATCTTCATGCAATCTTGCCATCAGTTACCAAATTAATTGGGGCACCTAGATCAAGCATAATTCTCCATAACAATTTGTGGGGCACAAGATCGAACGCAGCCCCCTGGTCAACAAATGCTACTTATAGTTTTTGTTTCTCTAACACGTATTTCCACGTGAGTAAAAGTAAATCTATGCTGATCTTGGATAGGAAGCCTGCTTGGTAGGGGGACAAAAATCACATTATTGTGTATCCTGGCTTGAAGTTTGTCTAAGACTTGCCTCGCAAATACATTTTGCAAATTATCAATCAGGCTGATCGGTCTATATTTGGAAGGGAATGAAGCATCTCTTTTTTAATACTGTAATTATCTCAGCGTCCCTCCTGGGTATTGGAATATCCCCACCAACCGATACACAGTTCGACAAGAGATCTATATCATAGGTTCAGATTTATATAAAATCACCTGGTATCTGCTCAGGTCCAGTGGCTTTTCCTGCTTAAAGTCTATTAATTGCAGATATAGTGTCATACAGACTGAAGACCAGTGCAGTGCTAGTCGTATTCATAAGAGACAGGGTGTCTGGAGCATCAGGGTTGGCACTTGTGGTCACTGCACAGCTAATATCCTCGTCCTTGGCATATAGCGACATCCAGCTGATTGTGACAGCTTAGAGTCATTGTGCTTTCCAAGCTTCCTTGCGCAATAATGTGCCAAAATAAACTATTGTCGCTGCACTTAGCTGCAAGTAATAACGCTTGCGACTTTTTATCAGCAAAATCACGTTTGGCAATGGCAAGCGCAGTCTTATATTTGCGATGTTCCAGGGCTATTCCAGGTTCAATACACTCAATGCCTGCTAACTCAAGAGTCCTCTTTGCTGATTTACACACAGAGTTGTACCATTTGTTGTTCGCTCTGCCATTAGGCTTCTTGCCAGTCGCATGTTTAGAGAAAACCTCTTGCATGGCCTCATAAAATTCCCTGTGGATTGATAGTAAGGATATTGCCCCGAAAGAGTGTACACTATCCAGACCAGACAAGATATGCACAAATAGCTCATAGGTCCTAGTGGGCAAATTACTATTAGAGAGCACTTTGGGCCAGGTGACTCCTCTGCGGTTATTAGCTACAAGAGGCTCTTGTTCCATTGGGGTACGGCTTGGTGGTTTCCTATCCAGAGCGGCACCTCCATAGGCACCCTCCAAATTTAAGAGCAAGGGATTATGACCACTATCAAACCTCTGAGCGATCATCATGTCCATAACTACGGAGATGTTTTCTTCAACTGCATACAGTCTGGCTGCTCTAAGTTGCCCCTCTGTAACTTCTACGCAGTTCAATGCTGGAGGCCCTAAAGGGAGCCAATAGTTTGTGCTTAGGTTTTTAAAGTGAATCTTCTTATCTAGTGCCTTAAGAAACCGAAGATGTGCAGGCTCCACAAAAACAGGTAAAATAAGGACATGCAAATTTCAGCAAAGATTAGGCAATGAAGAGAAAAGTGTGTGATGTGGCAGCCGCTGCAAAAACAAACAAAAAAAAAAAAAAACAGATTCAATAAATATATGCAGGGTCACTGGAATGCTTCACATTCTTGGCCCGACAGCATTCTCATATTCCGGGACATTTAGCAGAATCATAAAGAGGCAAATCTTGAGAATGGCAGCAAATGCATTTTTGGGTGCAAAGCAGAAGCTGCAAGCACATCTTTCAGCAGGCAATTACTCAATTCTGACTCGAGAGATGGAAATGCGCATGCAGAAGGTATTCTCTCTTGAATAGCCCTGGTGCTAATTATATGCTCTTTAAACAGACCCTCCAGGATATCGCGATTTGCAAAAAAAATCGCGAAATTTGCATCTTTGTGCAAATCCCGCGATTTTTGGCAAACCGGCCGCGAAATCCGCCGTTTTTCGATTGGACGACAGCCAATACGTCCTCCACGTCTTCTAAATTGAATTTAGCAGCTTGTGGGACTGGCTAGCAAAGCAACAATGTAACATTTTTACCCTCGCGGCATGATTCAGGATAGATGACATCACAACAGTGAGAGCGCCATCGAGAGTGGGTGGTTGTGCCACGGAGTTTGCACTGGTAATGGCAGGCAGAGCTCAACTCAACGTGGTAAATAAAAAAAAAAACGAAATGAAAATACAGATACTGGCCGGAGCAGACCGCGGACCACAGCGGCCGATGGAACCCTCATTAATAATTGCTGAAACTCGTTCATGCCCGGAGTCCGGATGATGTTTCCCACGCAGGCTGCGCCACACTCACCTTGCACAGAAAATAAAAGACCTCATGAAGTTGCCCTAAACATTACATTACATGTGTGATACTGAACTACACATTCCCTCCATCGTCCAACGCTATTCTCTTTTCTGCCTGGAAAAATAAGTTTGTTGAGCAGAAGGATAGATGTGATGGTTAAGTGGTTAAGTGGTACGAAGCCGTCTGGTCTCCATTCCATCCTACATTTCATAATGTAAAGGTGATTTTCCTTTAAGCAGGGATTTTGTCGAGAGCCTTTCCGTGAAAGTCTGGTCTGCTTAGTCACCATCATTTGTTGATTTGGTATGCACTCCTCCAAAATGATGTGCATTGCTGCCTTCTAGCTTTCTCCGACTTGCACAATAGAACCACCACTGCAACGCATATGTGTTTTAACCAATTTCATAGCAAACAGGGGATTTCTTTTCTGCAAGGCAATTGGGCAAATAACGTGCAAAATGGGTGCAAACCGCCAATAGCACATAGAAAAATGCTGCCCATTGTGGGAGCCAACCTGCTACATGGCTAAACCATGTAGGGGAGAAAAACAGCAACATGACTCAAAGGTGTGGCGTGTGATCTGGAATAACATGGAAGCAAGCAGGATCATGTATTGCTGGGAAACAGACGGTGGTGTGCTACCTCCCTGGGGTTCTTCGGAATATTAGGACAGTAACTGGGTCCTGGGATCTCTGACAACATAACATTGTACTAGTCCTGGTGAGATTGTACTGCCAGACCCACCCTGAAATGGTGATTCAGGGTAGTTCTGGCACAGTAGCAGCTGGGGTGGCACAACTGAAAATTCAACCCTTGTTGACACAGACCTGGCATGTTATTATCGAACTAAACACTAGTAACACAATATAGAAGTTTAATTGTCTTGATATCTGAATGAAACAAAAAGGTGATCACATTTTGTACGTTTGTAAAGATGGCAGCAGGTTTGCACACATGTTCACGTTGCTGCATTTGATTTGACCTGAGTTTTGACCGACGCCTTGCAGACTCATCCCCGCAGGTCACCAGGGTCTTCTTGCGGATCGGTGGTATTGTACCCACATTTGCAGGCCTTGGTGAGGGGCACAGACCTCATGTCAGCCAATATCCCAGCTCACCGATATATCTGCCACATTCCAATGGCACCAGTCAGGTTCCTTGCCCCAGGCAACTTTAAGCAACAATAAAAATGCCAAGAAAACAGCAACTCTGGTGATTAATAGACCGCCTGGGTATCGTCAGAGTTTTGTCTAGTGGAAATTTTACACAGAGTAAAGGTTAATATGCTTGCTGCAAAGCACGAGCACCGTGCAGATCACAGAAATGCATATCATTTAAATAGTTCAGTGCCCTACTGCTTTTGTTGGAGAGATCCTTTTAATAGTTGAAATGCATAAATTAAAATCCTAATGTAGCACAGTGAGCTATAAACTGTTATCAAGCAGCTGCATGCAAACTGCAAGGTATAGGTTTAAGAGTTGATTTCTCCCCAGACTTTCATTATCATAATGTTGCAAAATGGTAATTTGGGTAGAAATCAATTCTTATTAGTAAAGAGAACCCCCAACCATAGTGGCATATTTTAAATTCTGCTTCTTCAGATCAAGCACTCTTATACTATGCCTAGTATAAATGACAAATGACCTATGACTCCTTTCCTACACCTCTTATGTGACATTTCCTATAGACTGCTTTACACACATATAACTCATTGTCTCTGTGTGATGTAAAGTGCTCCGACACCCTACACTGGCATGAGTAGCTCTAAAAAACAAAACAAAAGCTTGTGAGAGAGAATGGTTATGGAGACTTGTGGGTCACTGTTAAAGGGTGGTATATTGCAACCGTCTACATTGCTTGATTTTTGCTCGGAGAGAAAGTGTCACTCATAGTTGTTGAAATGTCACTCATAATTACACAAAATTTTTTGAAAATGTCACACATAGCAATCTGAAACCTTGGCAGCTATGATTAGAGCGCTGGAGCTGCGGTCGTAGAAGTTGTGGTGGCAGCCGAGTAGGATTCGACATTGGCTATTTTGACGATGCTTGTTCTGTTTGCCGCCCCCCCCCCTACTTTCCCCCTCGCCTCCTGTGGGTAAAGGACTGTGCTGTGCACGTAGTTCTTCTCTAATAATGCCACCACAGTGTAACACATTTTGAAAAGTGAGCCAGGAAAAATATGTCGGAGCTGAAAGTTGGGGAAGGTAGTTGCAAAGTAAGATGCACTTCGGAACCAAAAAGAAATTAGTATGGTTAGTGTTTTAGACAAGACTCTGCTTCCGTAGAGCCGCAGACATGTTAAACATGCCAGTTTCACAGTGGAATACCCTGCTGAATCAGTTTACATTGATTTAAGGCTGAAAAGGAATGATTACGAATAAAATACAGTGCCGCAATAATGCCGCTAAATTTCCACTTTTGTGCCGCTAAATTTCCATTTTTGTGCCGCTAAATTTGACAATCTATGCCACTATATCCTGGGGGGGTCTGTTTAAATAATAGTTTTCACCATACAAACAGCTACATTTTACCAATGAAGTCAACGAGTTTCTCTTGACATCACAGCCATATTCTAGCAAAAAACTGTATGTTGGTGAACAATTGGTCTCATCTATTTTTCTTTGAAAATCTTTCAAACCGTTTGCATCTGGATTTTAAAAAGTAGCTAACAGTTATGAAAGGCCAGAATTGCAAGAAAATGGCACAGGGTGGGACACAAATTGCATTTTTTTTTTCAGTCAGTCAAACAAAACTTTATTTGATTTGTTAAAACCTTAAAAGTACATTCCACATTCCGGGATAAAAGAAAAGACAGCAGCAAAACATGGCAATATTCAACAAGAAAAAGAGCAGCAGCATAACAGGATAAAATTAAGACCACAATTACACCTCAAGATACATGAAAATTAACTTCTCTTGTTCCTTTTAAAACGGAGTATAATAACATTTATTTGTTAAAATCGCTAAAAATGTTCCTATATATACACCTTCTTCAGAATGCAATTTTTACTACTATTGTCCCTTAGTATCTCTACCTTTATTCAAAGATAAGGGCTACACTATACATGTTCTTCTGCGCATTTGAGGAACAGCCTAACTTTATTCATATATTTCCCCAACACACAGGCTATATCTAAATTCTCCATTTCCACCAAAAGAGTGGCAGCTTGCATTCTGTGCGTAATCTTATATTTTTTTGAAAATCGGACATAAAAACTCCTTTCGAAGGTCTAAAAATCTCGTACAATCTAGTAAGATATGTAAAATATCGCAGGTGGTTCCTAAAGTGCAGGTGCATTTCCCATTACTTCCTGTCATTAGGTTTCGAACCCCGTTATTTGCATAGCCTGGGTTTATGCCAATTCGCATTTCCAGGACTTCTCGCCTCAGACTATGGCTGGGTAACCAATCCACGTAAGGGAAATGTTGACTGCTCTCCCAAGCCACTTTCATATGTGCTACCGAGGTTTTTTGAGCAAGGTATTCCCGATCATAACTACGGGACATATTGACTCCTTGAGTCCTTAATTCTTTTTTCCCAAATATTATGGGGTCTTGCGGCAAGCGTACCTTCAAATCTAACATCCAATAAGCCTTGCATATTGAGGCTCTCACCTCTTGGTAATTTCCTCCTTGGCCCATTGGGAAATTTTAGCAGTTTCTCCTACTCCCAAACGCTGCCAGAAGCGTACAAGGCTCATACAAGCTGTAATAGCCCAGGAGGTTATTCCCAGCTCCAGTCGTGCTGCCTGCACCATAGAGGATTTTGGCAGAGCAAATAAGCTTTTTAATATATTTCCCTCCTCTCTATCCCAGGAGATCTTACCACTGAGATAAATAACCTCGGCTCCATACAGAACTTGTGGGGGGACCATTGCTTGATAGGCTTTTAAGACGGGTCTATCTGACCTTTCACCATAGGTGTTATTAAAGCTTTTTAGGCCTTTGACCGATGCCAGTGCCCTTATTTTTAGGTCTCGCGACCTATCGATGTGCGCAAGCGCATCGAGCGGAGCGAGAATTCAAGTGGCGAAAATCATCGTCAAACCAAGGGCTTTCAGCCCCGCGGTTTTCATACAGTTCACGTGAACCACGTGATTAAACATATACGCGCATCGGCAGCATTTCTCCTGCAGGCACGCAAAAGGCTCTCTTCCCTCCCATCAAAGCCATCAATCACCCTCCCACAGGCTTCCCCAGCGCTGCCCCGCCCCCTGCTTCACGGCCAGGCCATCTGCTCCCTGCCAGACCTCGTTTAACTTGTTCCCTGCTTGCCCCCCCACCCCCCACCACAGCAATGCCGAGGGCTGGTTTCACTTTCAGCACGGAAGACTTAATTTTTTTTATTCAATGCTTGTTGTTTTCGTTTTCTTTTCCATGCCCCATGTGTGTACATGTACTGGCGGTCTGCTTGAGTATGGTTGCAGGTGGAAGATATTTCAACGGTTTACAGAAGGGGGCCACACTTGTTTATTTACTTAGTTGCACAAGCGTGGTCCGCATCGACAGTGCTTGTTTATTTATTTAATGACTTAGTTGCACAAGCGCAGTCCGCTTCGCTCTCGTGTCTCTATCCTGCTCTCTCTCTCGTGGTTCTGTTCAATATCCGTCTCCTTAAGTCTTGCTCCCTCCTCTCTTTCTCGCTTCTTTCAGTCTCTTCCAGTCTTGCCGTTTTGTCTCTCTTGCTTGCTGTTCTCTCTCTTGCTCTCCTCTTTCATTCTCACTTTTATTCTCGCTCTTTTTTATTCTTGCTCTTCTTTCATTCTCGCTCCTCTCTTTCATTCTCGCTTTTCTTCTCTTTCATTCTCGCTCTTCTCTTTCATTTAAGCTCTTCCCTCTCTCTATCTCTCCTGCTCTTTTCTCTCCCTCTCTCTTTCAGCCTCCCTCTACCGGCACTCACTTGATCTCTTAAACACACAGAGCTCAGTCTTCAGCCCATGCCTTTAACAGGCGAATGAGGCGGGGGAGAGATGCCCCAGCAGGCTGTTACCACCAGTGCCTCCACTGAGCGGCACTGCCTCTTTAGTAGCGTATATCGTCCACGGCCGATGTGATGACTGGTTCATGCTGGCTTTTATTTTACAAAAGCTGAAATTCAGCACAATGAGTGAAACATTGAATTGCATTGGTTTTCAAGTTTAGCCCCTTTTACACTGAGGCAGATTGTCAGAGGCTGCTCAGTCACAATTCCTCCTGTGTTGCAGAGCGAGCCCAGCACGCAGGCCGCTGTTCTGCTTATAACCGAAGGGTGTACGTCTGGCACAGGGGCAACTAAAACAGTTGCCAATCGCTTGGGCTATCTATTTAATTCAGGATCATCTTGGGTTGAGGTCCCTTAATTGTTACATTTTCCAGAGTTAAGTAGATGAGCAGGGTGCCTTCTGATAAATTGAAAGTGTAATTTTTGTACAGGTTTGTGCACCAAATTATTACTAGCTCACTTAATGGCTTTGTTGTAATGCTGTAATAATGTGGAAGTGCAGTGAGTTACACAAAATGAGGAGCCTCACTGCAAAATGTGGTCATTCGTAAACACTGTGGGTTGTATGTTTTCTAAAGCCCTATGCCCCACTTGATTTCGACCCTCTCACCCTCTTGGTTGATCTTGTTTGGTTTTTTGTAGCCACAGAGACCAAGTTATTTTAAAACCTACATAAGAACTAAGCCCTACCATCATCGGCTCTTCAGTGTTATTAAGATTGTTGAACCGGTTTAAGGGAGATCGTTGACCGCCACTTTATAAGTAACTGCCTTTATATTGAGCCTCTGAATTTATAGTAATCTAAATTGTAGTGACTCCAGAGCCAAGTTTAGGTTGCAACAAGCAGCGCTCTCGATTGTACATCTATAATGCATGGCTGTAGGCAACAGTTCAACTTTTAAAGATAGGATGTTTCTGCATCCCGTGTTTAGGTAATCTTACAATGGCTAAAAGGGCAGTAAAATAAAAACACCTATTGCTGCAGGATTTCACTTATCAATGCCCATTAAACAAGCATCCAGCCTTGACTATTTTTTTACCCCGATATGTCTATCACTGTCTACGCCCTTTCGCAGTCTGTTGTTAATTTTGTGGTCTGGAAGTAGTGGGGCTTTATGCTAAGCTGCCCTTTGGATGTGTTCCTCTATTGCAGCATCTTTCTTTTGCCATGTTTCTTATTTATGCAGTGTCCTCAACAGCAAATGTGGCTAAACGCATTGGAGTGTTTTGCATAAGCACCTATTACATTACACAAGGTCAGATTCTGCGTATCTTTTGTATGTATTTATTTAGTTAGTTACTTATGCTGGCAAGTGCATTGCTAAACACGTATAAGGTCCCAAAGGCCACTGCAAATCAAAACACATAGGTAACACATACAATTCTGACAACATAAAACAACATATCACATACATACACTCAGTAATACATATCTATAATACAATACCATTAGCAAAGCAAATGGCTTTAACTTAAAGTCAAGACCTGTTCGCAGTAGGAAAGTTGGAGCTATTGGTTTAGTAAATGACAAAGCCCTTTATGTTTTTAAAATGAAAACAAAAATAAAAGGCATTGTTATTTGCAATTGTAATAGCTCCAACTTTCCTACTGCGAGACCTATTGGCAACACCAGTGCTTGTTAATGCTTGCAGGTGTGTATGCCATTTCAAGTTACCCGAGAACCACATTCCCAAATATCTATAGTTGGTCACCCTCTCAAGCAAAGTTGTGCCAAGATACCACGAGAACTTCACTTTCCTTCTCCAAAACATACAATTTTGGTCTTATCCATATTTACCACTAATTTTTTACTCGTACAGTAATCTTTAAACCTATTTAGTTTTCTCTGGAGGCCCATCTCCGTTTGATCCATAATTACTAGATCATCGGCATAAAGGAGGCATGATATGTGCCTTCCTCCCAACTTCGGGTTCGCCCCTCTGACATCTAATATTTGGGGTAGGTCAGCTAAAAACAGGGTGAACAGCAGGGGGGCTAGGACGCACCCCTGTCTTAAGCCATTCCCAAAAGGGATTCTCCCGGTCAGCCCTCCATCCGTGTCCAATATTATCTGTGCCCAATTTTCTGTATGTAATGCTTGGACAAGGGCCAGCAGGTCCTCCTGAAGTTCATACCCTGCTAGTGCGGACCATAGCTGATCCCTGTCCACAAGATCAAAGGCTGCACGGAAGTCAACGAAACAGCAGAATAAATTACTCCTCTGATCAATTGACTTCCGTGCGATGGACCACAGAGCAAAACAATGGTCAATTGTTGAGTGGCCTTCTTTGAACCCCCCCTGCTCTGGGGGTATTAACTGTTTGTCTTCCACCCACTCCTTTAGATTACCTTGGCAAAGACCTTTTCACCTATATCTAAAAGGTTTATTAAGCGGTAATTTTTGGGGGTGTGTACATCACCTTTTTTATGGATTGGCCTAACAATAGCCCCTTTCCAATTTGCAGGGAATTCATCTGTATTTAGGATCCATAAAAACATGTTTGAAAGGAACTCTGCCCACCATTCTATATTTGTTTTTATTATGACAGCTGGCAGGTTGTCAGGGCCGGCTGCCTGTGTTAAGTTTAACCTAGATATTATGGTTCTAATTCGATCTGGGGGAAAGTGGGTTTTTAATTCTTCACTTATTCCTAGCCAGGCATTTACCATTATTCCCTCCCTCATTGGCCATTTCCCATAAATTTCCGCTAGATAGGTCAGCCACTTGTCTTCTGGCACTGAGCACTGCATGGTCCCTTGTGCTTTTCCCATACAGTCCTGTATTAACCTCCAAAAGCCTTTCACATTTTTGTCTTCAATTGCCACGAGTAAATTATCCCAACATTTGCCCTTAAAACACCTTTTTTTTATCTCTAATAACTGTCTTATATTTTAGCTTCATTTTTTTTAGTTCTGATACCACTTCCTCACTATAGTTACCTCTGTGGCGTCTTTCTTGTTTCCTAATACCGGCCTTTAGTTTCCGGCATTCGGCATCAAACCAGTGTTTGTTATTATTAGGGTGTAATGTCGCATTATTTACTGGTTTTTGATTGTTACACTTTAACTTAATCCGGAGGCATTCCACCAATTGCCTTATTATACCCTCGTACCAGGCTATACTTTCTTCTGGTACAAGGTTACCCAAATTCACAGTTAGCTGATATGTACTTAGTTTTTGTATATATTCCTCGGTGATTCGTGTTGTTAACCGCTTGGGGTATTCTACATCTACTGATAGCACTTGTCTTCGCGGGGGGCCATTTACCTAAAGTTCAACATGCAGTGGATAGTGATCACTACCCTCCACCCCCAGAATTTCGAACTGTTTAATAAGATGGAAATGCCAGGCCTGTATGAATACATAATCTATGGGGCAGAATTGTTGCCTTACCTTAAAGGTACGCTTCGCAGGCCTGTCTGGTTTCTTTCTACCGTTGGTACATACAAATCCCATGACCTCCAACAGTTGCCCGAGCTCATCATCTTTACTTGAAGTCTCACAGCTGGGAAATTGCGCCCGCTCTATTTTATATGCATCCAACAAGTCCTTCAACCAAGAGTCCATTGTTTGAGGGTTCAATTTATGGTTGAAGTCTCCCAATATTACGAGCACATCCCTTGGAAACCGGTTACCCACCTCATCCAGGTCAGTTTTTAAGCGTTCCAAGTCTGCCTTATATTCATTTACTTTCCCTTTCTGAATACATACATTTATAATGCATAGGCTTTCACCCCCCAACATGTTTGTTGTTCGCACTCTATTGCCCAGTGCCCAGTTACACTGTAGTTCCAGGGGTTCAATGTCCTTGGCAATCCTTGTAGAAATCAACGTCATCAAACCCCCTGAAGGTCTACCCACCGTGTTCCTTTTAGCGGCTTTTACATAATGAGTAAAACCTACAGTAGCAGGGATTTCGCCACACAGCCAAGTTTCCTGGAGGCAAACGATATTGTTTTTCCTTAAGATATTTTTAAAATCTTCCTGTGTCACTATTCTATTGTACCCATTTATGTTCCAGGTCATTATAGATAGGCTGTGCGGCGCTCCTACTTCCTAGTCGATCTCACTCATAAAACCATCTTCCTCACCACTCATATTTGCCAACTCTCTGTATCTGTTCCCAGCAAGTACATCTTCCATATCCCACCTTTGGTCATTGGGTCTTATCATGATTTCTAGGGCGTCGTTGGTACCTCTCCCCAGATTGATCATTTTTATTTGTCTATATCCTAGAGCTGCGTGATTTCTGAGGAAAGGAGTCCCTATCTTATCCGAGAATACATCCATCCTTTTTAGTATTCTTATACCTTCCTGTAGCATCTCTGTCTCTGCCTTTTCTATAGCATCCTTTATTAGGGCTGAGTGGAGTAAAACCTTAGTTATTTCCTCCCCCTTACTGTTTACCGTGAACCCCACTTCTTTTAGATCATCAGTGCTAACATATCTTAGACTGGGGCACTTTCCAAATAAGGATAGTAGCTGGGATCGATTCAAGGGGTTTAATTTCATAGTTCTTTTCCCCCCTTTCGCCTGTCCTATTGGCTCTACAAATATCCAAGTGTCAGTGGGTGTTACTGTCTGCTGATGTTGGCGATTCCCTCCTATCGTTACTCCCCTTAAGTGCCTACTAGCTTCTTCTCCTCCCCCTTTTTTGGCCCCCTTCCAGTTACTTGGGTGGGGTCCCTCCGCACTTGGGGACATGTCCCTCTCCCACTCTTACGCTCTTTTTTACCCCTGGGGGATTTCTCCTGATAGCCTTTTTGTTCTCTCCCATATCCCTCCTCGTTATGCCCTTGGGTTGTTCTTCAGATCGGCTGCTTTTTTGCCCCTTTCTCTACGAAATCTAACTTTTTAGATCCTTGCCTTGCTACCTTGTTTATTGACTTATATATTGGCGTTCCCCCCTCCCCCCCTATGATCCTGGTACTTTTTAGGGTAGCAACTGGGTCGGGCCTTAATCCCTTTTCTTCGCCTTAGTATATTAGACCTTCTATATCTCTCATCCCCCATACCTCTTTATAAGCATGGGGCGGTAGGATACGTATTCTGTTGGTTCATTCTCTGGCGGGCTAGTCACCTCTTCCACTTCTTCCCCCCTGGCCGCTTTATTTTCCTCCTAGGTTTCTATAGGTCTTACGATTTTGGGCATCAAGTTTTTAATCTGTGCTAATTCCCCATTTATGCCCTTAAATTGGTCACAATGTCTTTTTAGAATGTCATTATTTAGTACTGTAACCTCTAGAATTCCCTGCAGAGTCTTCTGGAGCATTAGCATAACTTAGAGCATGGATTGGCCGTTAGAACCCGTCACCTCCAGGCTACATAAAGATATGCCCGATACGTCTATTCCAACTGTTTTTGGGGACCCTAGATTTTCATGATCCTTTTGACAGGGAACCTCCTTCGTAATGTTCCCTTCTCCCAAGGAGTCACTACAGACTACTCGTTCTTCATTCACCATGTCTGCTCCTAAATCCTGGGTGCAAATCGACTGAAACATCCTTGGCGAAGATGATAGATGTGGTTCCATTGGTATCTCAGCTATGTTAAAGTCAGTCTGATTCAAGGCCTCAGTGCTTGATGCAGCCAGATCCTCGATAGATTGCGTGGTCTCAATTTCAATTGTCTCCTTTTCTGCTCTTTCCCCTTGAAATGTTTGCCGATAAAATCCTTAATGGTTTTTGATACCACCGACCCCCCTTTTGCGCCTGTTGACCTGGCAGATGCCGGCGCTGGCTGCAGGGTTGTGCTTGAATGGGGGGGGGGGGGGGGGGGTTACTCTAATGGATATTGTTTTGCCAGCGGTTGGTGCTACCATCTCATTATTTACGTGAGCCAAGCCTTTGGGTGAGCAGGTCGCGTCCGCTGTTCCAGACTTATTTACAGTTTTTTTGCTGTTTAACACTCTGCGTGGTTTAGTTTTCCCTAGGGCCATTGCTTTTTCCTGTGTCCTTACTTTGCATTCTTCTCAGCTTCCCACAGGTTACGGAGGGGGTTCCTTCACCTTACTTCACTCCGCTCTCCCGCAATCAACGCTGGCAATGGCTTGGCGGCGCGGCGGCTCCCGGTAACCACACACAGGCGCAGCGCCCACACTCACGTCCCGTCCCGCTCCAGAACCGGACCAGCCTCCAACAGAGAGTTCAACACCCACAACACAGGTGAAAGCAGAGGCTAGGCTTAGCAACAGTGGGGATGGGCGGAAGGCTCAACGTGCTACAGGCTGACTTCGCTTGATTCACTTGACTTGAACGTTTCTTACTATTTCTTTATGTTCCTTGGGTTACGCAATATGCGTGGGGGTCCTTGCATCTCCCATCAGTACAATGCAAGCAAGCAAAACGAGCAAAACAAAGGCTGGTTCCCAGCGGGGCGCCCTTGTCAGCGACCAAAGCGGGGGCAGTGGCACCCCCCTGCGAGACCCAACCGCAAACCGCCGGCCGCCAAAAAACGGGATTGACTCACGATGGTGGCGGCTCGCCGACCGACCGCGGCTCACAGCTCCCGGTAATGGTGGCTCGCTCGCTTTTTTCCAGCAGTGGCGGCTTGCTTCTCCCGGGAAAAGTAGCTCACTGTAGCCACTCTGCTGTGCGGCCGTGCAGCCGCTTCTTACTCCACATTTACTTTTCCATGCCATTTGAATAATACCAACACTGCTGCATGATTCTGCCTTGTATTGCAGCCCAAATTCAAGAGCCCCAGCTGGATGCCACGCAAGAGTGGTCTAGTTTATGACAGTCAAACACAAATTACACCCTTTTGGCTTACCTTCAAAAATAGTTATGTTAAAAACCATTGAAAGCACAGTTGAACAATTTCAAGGTAATCAATCTAATGTTTGAAGACAGATAAAAAATGGGAGGTTTCCCTCTAAGAACTACAGCTCCTTAACTCTTACCCACTACTCCAGTGGTTCCATCTCCAATCTCATCATCCTGGGACTTTGACAGCTCCACCATTAATTTTGCAATTTGGTGATCTACATCCATCATACTTAAAATGGTGGCACCGTCGTTTGTTACAGTCACCTCGCCATCTTGATTCACCATCATTTTATCGAGCCCTGTGGAAAGCAATCCAAATCAGTAAATGAAAGAAGGAAGTTATGTTGTGCATTCCCACAAAAGGGTACGTATATACTCACCATTGGGTCCAAGAGAAGTTCGAAGAGTATTTGCAACTGCTTTTGCTGCCATTATGTGAGACTGAAAAAAAGGGTTCATTTGTAAGCCAGTCACTCAAACATAGTTTATTTCGTATTATTTCAAACGCATAAAAAGTACAAATATAAAAGTCAAGTTGACAACCATTGCAGCAATAAAAGATTTGAGAGACGTTACACCATGTAATATAGAGCCATAATTTCATAACTTTATCAATGTTGGATAAAACAATCCATTAAAAGGAAACAGTTATAAAGGCAGACGTCTTCTACTAGCCACTGCCCTTAGGTGGGATGCAAGTGATTGACATATAGGGATCTGAAAGCGGTTAGATAAAGTGCAGGGTAATATTGAGCAAAGTTCTACTTCCGTAGCACGGGAACTAACAAAGCGTTCCTTTGGGGCCCATAGAGTGCAAAAGATTAGGATATGAAACATTGATTGAGCTGCTCTCCTGTTGCACAGGCATGCCCCCATGTACATGTTCGCTGGGAAACCAAACATTAATGGAATGTAGTTCATCCTAAATCAAATTAGGATTTATCTATGCTGTGGGTTCCATACAAATGAGATATAAGAATATAAAAGAGCTTTAGCCATGGGAAAAAGGATATATATGCAATTATTAAGAAGGATATATCTGCAATTATTATTGATTTGTGTCTCTCCCATCTGTCATTTGCCATTTTTTCAAGATCTTTTTTACCTTTACCTTCGAAAACATGTTACTCTGCAGGGGGAACTTGTATATTTGTTGGAGATCTAACTCCGTAAAGGTGTTCTTAACATGGGATCATATGGGCAGGATTCAGTTTTGAGCAGTTCCTTAGGATCGCCTGGTTCAGTTGTAAGAATTGTCTTGATCAAAAAAAAAAAAAGTCAATCTAATCACATCCTCGAGATAAGGTAAAGCTGGTTCTGAATGCGGTAGGCAATTTGCACAAGACCGGGGAAGTGAAAGCAGTTTGTTTTACAAGAGCTGGGCCTACCGTTCCCCAGATCGGTGCCCCGTAAGTGGCACTTGCCAGCATTTTCTGTGAAAATATTAGTAACATTTCTGAAAAGGGCTTCGAGACAAGTTTTTTTAGAGAGGTTATCCAAAAATCCCATTTTCCAAAGGGACCTTTCTGTTTAGTCACATGTTTTTCCAGGATAACTTTCCATCAATTGTTACTCACAGATAGGTGAATAAACCAACCACCACCAGTTTCTGATCCTCTATGTGAAAATTAAAAGGTTTCTTAGTGCAAGGACCGGCAATTAAAACATAGGATTTTGGGACATTAACACTTAGGTCTAGGCTAGCCATACAACAGAGTAGTCCTGAATTTGTTTCTGTAGTGCAATCAGGATTCTAGGCAGGAGCACTGTGTCACCTGCATTTAAGAGGATGGGTAAGGGAGATGATTCTTTATAAGGAATGTCCTTCGTGGAGCAACTTAAATTTGCCTCTAGTCTATTAGTGTACAGAGAGAACAGAAGTGTGGCCAGAACGGTCTTACCCCCTCTCGATATTAAAGGCCCTTGTTCGCTCTCGACTTCTAACATACCGGACAGATGCTGTTGCTTCTGTGTACAGCTCTCGAATAAAAGCAATGATGGGAGGTACACTCCCCTTTCTACCATTATCGCCCATAGTTTACAGTGTGATACACAATCAAAAGTGGATAATAAATCCACGAAAGCCATAAATAACCGGCCATCCTTTGCTAGTCATTGTAAGTCTTCAGGTTCATGAACTGATTTAGTTGAACTCATTCACCTAAAGTCGACCAATTTTGCAGTGCAAGCACACCTCCAGATATCAAGTGTTTTATATAAGCTCACATGTCATTCATTCTATTGGGGTGTCTTATTACATCTATACCCCTCCCCCCTCACATTACACATTGATGGGGAGTCTGGAATATGTTGTACAGCACTGCCCTTTGATAACCATGTTATTCTGGACAGTGATGGTATATGAAAACCATGCTACTAGTGAGCTTTTATATAGCGAAAATCTATGAATTATAAATATTACAGAAAGACAATTCCATTCAAATAGTAGTGAATCAAAAACCAACCACATGACAGTGACATTATCCATAAATTCTCTTACTGTGAGATCAAAAACACATGGCATGATAAACAATGTATTCGGGAACAAGAGGGGTGGGTTGCTCAGCTAGTCAACTTAAGCAATGTGTACTCAACTAAGACAGTCAATATGTTATAGTGCCCACAGAAACAGATGTAAAGTAAGTCTTATTCAAATACAGAGAGAGTACAAGACAGTGCTCGCAAATGGAATTGAAGAAGCTGTGGTGGAAAAGGTTCAAAGCAGTAATTGCCTCCGGTCTCACTTCGAGTCTACAGTGCATAAAGTTATGTTAGGGCCTAATAACTCACTATTACCGTTACCTCTAATTTAAATTCTGGCAGCTACTTACTCCTTCCCATCCCACATCCTGCTATTTTGTTTACTCTCTTCCCTGCCTTACCAAACCCATGCAGAAGAAAGACTACCGACAATGCACTCTTGTTCCTTACATCTACCATGCTCCCTGAACTTCATCTTGCTTGGCGCACCACAGACCAATTTGAAGAATCCTTAAGGTGGCATAAAGTACCATACAAGATATCATCAAAACACCAACCCCTTCCATGGATTTCTAGAGTAGGACGCTGCAAACTAAAAGAGTTACCTTTTTGGTAACCCCAACCCATTTAAATCAGCCACCTATTGGAACTTCAATCAATCAGGGTTTTGTGGAGCGTGACTACTCACCCGGATGGGTCTCAAGGCCCATGGGGTGGGGGGGGGGTTTTTGGGGGGGGGGGGGGGGGGGGGGGGGGGGGTGCAGGTCTTGGTCTATCAAGGAGGTGGTCTGTCGAAGAGCCAGGTTTTGAGGTTTCTAGTGAAGATGGGGAGCGGTGTGGTCTGTGAGGTGAAGTGGAAGGGCGTTCCAGGCTCTAGCTGTGAGGAAGGAGAAGAAATGGCCTCCCGATCTGGTCTTTCTGGTGCGTGGGACCACAGCGTAAGAGCTGGGCTGATCGAACGGGGTCCATTGGGGTGCATGGAATTTGAGTCGGCTGTTCAGGTAGGCTGGTCCGGTATTGTGTAGGGCCTTGTGTGCGTGGGTGAGTATCTTGAAGGTGATTCTAGTCTTGTCGGGGAGCCAGTTGAGTGTAAGCAGGTGCTGGGAGATGTGGCATTGTTTTGGTAGTTTGAGGACCAGTCTTGCGGCAGCATTCTGGGTATTTTGTAGCTTGAGGGTGAGGTTTTAGTGTATTCCGGCGTAGAGTGCGTGATACATCGATGACCTATACCCCATATTAAATCTACGAGGAGGGTGCTTGATGTTTGAAATATCTTCCTTGGGATCACTACTGGCAAATTGGTGAAGAAGTAGGTAATGCGCAGCAGCATTACCATTCTAGATATGGCACGCATTCACGGTTTACCTCAAACAAAGTCACAGCGTAACCACCGCAACGTTGTTAAGGTTGCATTCAGCCAATCAGAGCATCCCAGCTGGCGAGCACTTTCGCTATTTAACTCAAACATGCCGTAATTTCACTACGTAATGCCACTACCAGAGATATCCCTGTAATGTTTGGTTTTAATTTCACAAGAACTACTGAACGGATTTGCACCAGATAACAGAAAGCACAATATGTGTAACATCTACCTTTCTGCCTAATTTGGTGTAATTTCGTCCAGCGGTTCAGGCTGTAGGTTCGACAAACTGCGCTAAAATTATAGGCAAGTCAAAAAAGCTTGTCCTATGGAAACCAGGAGCCACAGAGCTGTTTGAGATGTAAATTATGCAGCAAACATCTTGTAAAAATAAGTCTTCAAAATTCAAAGTGTATTGCTTTAACGTGCGGACTAAATGAAATAAACCCTTACCACTGCTTTCTTTTTACAAGATTTACATTTTACCTTTTGTACTATGTAATGGCATACGCTCAGGGGTGGAGTAAGAAGAACGAACGATTTGGGCCCCTATTCCTGTGATATTTGTCCATCAAGATACTTTACATTTTATAATGTTTTGCAACCATTATCACCATATTCGTAAAGGTTTTCTATTGCTCATATTGAAAGATAAAGTCTTTATGCAAGTATAGCCTGCATTAGTATACTTACAGATGCTGAAAAACCCATGCTTTAACATTGCTAGGTTTTTTGATGCAGCGGTAAGGGAGAGAATAAAAAAGCCTCTGATGTGGTACATATCCGTTTTATCATATTTATAAGTTCAATGCTTTTAGCAAGATGTTTTTGTTGTACAAGATCGCGGTTTTAATGAAATTTGTATCTTTAGGTCCTCTCTAAACTGTAATGGGAAAGGGAACAAGCATTTGCAATGCAATAGGTCTCGCATTAAGAAAGTTTGATCTATTGGTATTGTAAATGACAAATATTTTATTTATGTGTTAGTTTTTAAAATAGCGAAATTAATAGCTTTGTCATTTACAATGCCAATAGTTTTAACTTTCACAAACGTGACACCTATACCATTTGTAATGCAATATGTGTTATATATACACATGACTTAGATGTGTTAATATTACAAATAACAATGGCTTATTTTTTTAAAATAATTAATACTTACATAAAAGTTATTGTAATTTATAACGGCAATAGCTTAAACTTTTGTAAATAACTTTTGGGAAGATTATGTTCATTGTATTTTATTATGTTGAAAATCCAAGAACAGCAGTGAAATATTAACATCTTTGTGTGACATTTGTAATAAAGCTTGAAACATTGAGAGAACATATTAGAACCAGTTGTTGTTGAATGGTTGCACAGAGTGGCGCCGTGGCCTTCAGTGGCGCCGAGTGGCCTTCAGTGGCGCCGAGTGGCCTTCAGTGGCGCCGAGTGGCCTTCAGTGGCGCCGAGTGGCCTTCAGTGGCGCCGAGTGGCCTTCAGTGGCGCCGAGTGGCCTTCAGTGGCGCCGAGTGGCCTTCAGTGGCGCCGAGTGGCCTTCAGTGGCGCCGAGTGGCCTTCAGTGGCGCCGAGTGGCCTTCAGTGGCGCCGAGTGGCCTTCAGTGGCGCCGAGTGGCCTTCAGTGGCGCCGAGTAATGCCGTGGCCTTCAGTGGTGCTGAGTGGCGAAGTGGCCTTCAGTGGCGCCGAGGCCTTCAGTGGCGCCGCCAAGGCGGCGTGGAGTGTCGCTGCGGCGTTGAGTGGGGCTTGAGTTATTTCATTCACGGTGGGAGGGGGAAGTAGGAGAGAGGGGGGGGGGGGGAAGAGTGAAAGCGCTAGCGGCAAATGGTGACCTGCACAAGTCAGAGGCTAGAGGGTGGAGTTAGAGGGTGGAGTTTGTAAAGCGCACTACATACCCACTAGGGTCTCAAGGCTGTAGGTGACACATGCTATAGGGCCAGGAGGATCAGCGTCCATATAAATACCTGGACTCTGTTTGAAATTCACCCATGGGAAGTGGAAGGGGAAAGCGTCGAACAACAGAGTGACACGAGCACCCCGACATCCGATCCAGACTCAGCCAGCGAGCCTCTCTGATCCCTGTAAGCCTCAGCAGATCAGAAACTACAAGGCATCACGGAGGCCCCGGGGGAGCTGCTGCCATCAGAAGGCCATTTGCATGCAAAGCCAAAGAGACAGGTCCAGCGATGGGGTGGGGGGGGGCTGGTGAATAAAGACTGGGGGGCGGGGACTGGGAGGGCGGAAAGCAAGTGGGGCAGAAAGGGAAATAAGCAAACATTTTTGGAATAATGAAATTCCGGCAGATGGCCCTCAAATCTTCTGATCTCCTGGGCTCTGCAATTAGCAGCTAAATCGCAGTCAGATAAAGTGCAGGTCAGGCCCTGCACACCCGAGGTGGCAGCACCCGGGGGAGGGGGATTAGGGAGGTGCAGAGGGTGAAAGTGTGTCCAATGGGAGCAGGCTGAATTTTATAATTACATTTACTTCAGAGAGGGCCTATCTGTCGGGTCAGCAGGTAGCAGCCAGGCCTTTGCCCCCTCCCCTCCTCGCGCAGAAGCTGGGAGGAGCAAAGCTTTCAGCTCCCTGACTGTTTGGGGGCAGAGAGTTTGGTTTGCATTATGCGATTGTAGGTATTTAAGTGCCACTGTATCCCTTGGGCAAACAAGCACCTGAAATCCCCTGGGGCTCTGGGTGATACTAAACTTCTCCATGTCACAAAGACTCGGAATTTCCGTTCCTGGGGGTTCTTCTGTTTGGGATACCACTGCTTTCTGGGAAATTTAGTTTTGGTGCGGTTAAAATAGTCTTTACGGACCAAGGCATTCGATACCAATAAAATGGCATTCCGAGACTAGACAAGTGGGGACGCTGTGACATGGAGTCATTTTGCAAGACTACACGTTTGTCAGTGTTAAATTGAAGAAAAAAAAGGTAACGCAGGTGAAATTAGAAACGTTTTTTGAGGTGGAAGGAGCTCTTCGGTCACAAGTTTGCAACACGTTCGAGGATATACGACCCAAGTGGTGCACGTGCATTTTCCTACCTTTGTTAAGTCCATAGATTGCGCCTGGTCAGCAAGAGCGCAATGCTGTGGTCCAAGATTTTCTTTTAAGAGTTCTGTGCATTCTAGAAGTTGTGGTCCTGGTTCCTTTTAATTGACCAATAGACCGAGACAGCAGATCATTGATTTGAAAAAGAAGGGGCCAGAACTGGATCTGATAATTCTTCAAATTGCTGATGTAATTATTGGGATGAATGCAACTTTGAAATGTGACAATTGTTTGCAATAGCAAGAATACCAAATAAATAAATACATTAAAAAAAAGAAAAAAAAATGCAATAGGTCTCGCACCATTAGAGTTAGTGTTTTTAGAATTGTTTATGGGTTTTTTTTGTAAATGTTTAGCATTTTTGTTTCCTGTAGCCAATGCTAAAGAATTACAAATAAAAAAAGCCATAAACATTTCTAAAAGCTCCAACTGAAATGGTCTGAGACCTATTGCACTGTGTGAGGGTGAGGGGTTGAGGGTGGGTGAGGGTGGGTGAGTGAGGGTGAGGGGTTGAGTGAGAGTGAGAGTGAGGGTGAGGGTGAGGGTGAGTGAGGGTGGGTGGGTGAGGGTGAGTGAGGGTGAGTGGTTGAGGTTGAGGGTGAGTGGTTGAGGTTGAGGGTGAGGGTGAGGTGTTGAGGGTGAGTGAGGGTGAGTTAGGGTGAGGGGTTGAGGGTGAGTGAGAGTGAGGGTGAGTGAGGGGTTGAGGGTGAAGGTTTGAGGGTGAGGGGTTGAGGGTGAGTGAGGGTGAGTGTGGGTGAGGGTGAGTGAGAGTGAGGAGTTGAGGGTGAGTGAGGGCGTGCGTCTGCGTACATGTCTCTGTAGGTGTAGTGCTGCAGCCCCCGCATTCATATTGGGCAGCCCCGCAGGCACCCCTAGAGAGCCTTGCAGCCAGCTCAGACTGGATAGGTGTGCTGCATTGTATCAATCCATACCCTGCTCCCACCGCAGCCTCCCTGAAGAACCATGGCAGACCCTCGCGTTTTTTTCTTATACTTTATTTAGAAAAAAAGCAGAACCTAGAGAATACATCCACCTATAGGAAATGTTTTCGAACTAAAACGGCCTGCTAATATAAAAATATGCATTTTATCAGATATATATCGTGTGATCTTTTCGTGAAACAAATGGAATGGCATATTTTGCATGTGCAGTTTCCCTTGCTGATATTGCGAAATATACCATGAATGACGATGCAGGCGATATATTTTATTAATTGTATATCGAAAGGACATATTTCCCCATACCTTGACTACAAGCAAAAGAGAGATTGCGCGTAGGAAAGAGGTGAGGAAGGCGGATCGCGCCCTGTTTTCATGTAATTAAAGAAAACGCTCCTTTTAATAACCTTGGATGCCAGGCAGTCGTATTTCACGCGCCTCGGGCAGACGGGGGTGGGGTGGCTGGAGCTTGTACACCAATGTGAGTTTTGGGTCGGAGACGGCACCGCCTGCTCGAGAGAGATGGTTTTTGCACATAAATCTCCGGGTTTTGCCTGAATGGCTTCAGCCCTGCGTTTCGGATGAAGGTTACAGGCGATATTTACGGCTGGCTCGCCCTCTCGTTCTATCATTGCACGTCCCCCGGCCCCCACCGTGTGCAGCAGGGCGTTGGGGGAGGGGGGCTGCTTCAGTTTGTCCTAACGCTGCCAGCCGAGCCGGGTTCCTCCTCATATGGCAAGGCACGAGTGACATAAACCCCAGCCTGTCCAAACACTATCCTTGATTTGCCAGGAGAGCAGTTGGTCACAAATGTATTTTTTTCCAGGCTTAACCCTGGCAGACGTTAGCGGAACACGTGGCAGAGCTGTCCCTGAAAAGATAAATGCTGGATTGCGCAAAAAAAGAGAGCGAGAAAAACAACCCCGGGGAGGGAAGTGGGGGCTTCTGGCGTTTTACATTTCCATATTTCAGCTACCTGGAACAACAAGACGGACGGACGGAAGAGAGGGGAGGGGGGAGGAGAAATGCGACACAGCGGGAAGGGGAGGGGGCGGAGCGGGTTAAATTAAAAAAAAAAACAAGACGGACGGACGGAGGGGAGGGGGGGGAGGAGAAATGCGACACGGCGGGAAGTGGAGGGGGCGGAGCGGGTAAACAAAGACGGACGTGCACGCGCTTTTAAGCTCAATGCGCATGCGCACTGAGCTTAAAAGTCACGGGCACTGCAAGGAATCGCCACGATTCCTTGCAGTGTAGATAAAGAGCGGATAAGTCCCAATACTCTCGCCTTGCTCGATGCGCATGCGCATCGACAGGCGAGACCTAAAAAGTTGTAGAACGAACTAGCGTTTCCAGCATATCTAACAAGGGAGACAACATGGGGAAAACGAGAAGAACACAAGGCAAACAGCAACACGAGTAGGTGTGTGTGTGTGGGGGGGGGGCTGAGCAGCAGCCTTTGATGTGGTGTGCGAGGCGGATGGGGAGGGGAGGGAGCAGGCGAGCGAGTGGAGGGAACCAGCATGGGGTGCGAGTGAGGCCAAACGCGCGCCTGGCCAAGCGTCACAGTTGAAAAGTTAACATGCACTGTAGCAAATCCGGCGTGTTCAAGAGAGTTTTGGTCAGATGTAATAGGTTTCGATTAATAAATTACTCTACCTAAAAACTCGCTTATCTGATGTGGTACATGCCTGTTTATCAATATAGTTATGAACTGAAAGTTTTTTGTTTGATGTTTTGGGGCAAATGATCAAGTCAAAATAACTTTGTACCTATTGGAGTTTTTTTTTTTTTTTTTACAGTGTGAGGATGGGAATGATTTTATCCTGATGTTTTTGCTGCATAAGATCAAGCCCTAAAAGAAATATGTATGTTTTAATCAAATTTTTTGTAGTGAACTTTCATGGTTTTACTTATCCGAATATAGTGATTTTGATCAACTGACGTGCAGAAGAATTCTACTATAGCACATCTCAATGTATCACTGTATTGCAAGGCATCAATTAAACACGATAGTCTAAACATGAAGCTTTGCCTTTAATTCTAGGCAAATGAAGTTAAAGTGTGGAAGGTAAGAGGACGTCATATGAAAGCTTGGCTTGCAGGTCCAAGAGGACCTCGAGATTAGTCACAGATCAGCCTGGGGCGCTCTCAGGTCCACAAGTCAAGCTTTCATATGGTTTTGCACACATTATATAATGTTTTGTTTCATCTGAGCTGGTTATCCCTGCCATTGAGATTAGCTGCACAGATATGATACGCCTGGAATCCAAATTGTCTCAGAGACATGCTGAAGTCCTTCCTCTGGTTCCCAGAAAAGTACTGTTGGGTGGGGGAAATGTGCCTCTATTATGCTGTCTGCCAGACTCGGAGATAATGATTTATATTGTCCTCGGACGGAAGGGTGGCTACATTAGTAACAAAAACAACATTGATCACGGCAGAGGAGTTAACAAGCATTGGTAAATGAATTAGGTTTAGCATATGTGATTAATAAGCTGCTTTTTGTTGTAATTGTAGCTTGCTGATATAGGTTACAGAAAGTTGGTTAAAGTGTTATGACATGTTTATGTACAAAAAGGTAATCATGTCTGCTGTTACTAGTGGTATTGTGCGGGTAAATAGCAACATTTTTAAAAATGCAAGGAAAATTATAGAATAGCAATATGATGCGTTTAGAGAAGTTGTAAACGTTTGGGCCCAGTACCACTACACCTGCTGCACAAACATACCCCAAGTGCCTTCAAGATAACTGCATTTGTGACTGACTGCTTAGAAGTAAAATATAGAAATATTTGGTGTTTAGAGGAGTTATGACAATTTTTGGCCCTGGTGCCACTTCACCTGCTGCACCATTCAAATAATAAACCTATTGCCTGCAAGGTATCTGCACTTGTGATTATTTAGTAGTTAAATATTGCAATATTTGGCGTTTAGTGGGGTCCCTAGAACTTTTGGTCCTCCGTTATTGCACCTGCTGCACCATTCAAATCATGACTATTGCTGGCTAGAAAAATGCACTTGTGACCATCTTATTTAGTAGTTACATTTAGCAACAATCTAGGTTTAGTGAGGTGCTTGGAGCCCTTTAAGTCACTTTTAAATGCAAGGTAACTGCAATTGTGACTGCCTGTTTAATACTCATATATAGCAATAAAATGTATTTTTAAGAGTTCTGACAACTTTTGGCCCTGTGCTACTGCACCATTAAAATCCTGACCCTGCTGTCTGCAAGCCAACTGCACTTAAGGTTGCCAGTTTAGAAATAAAATATAGCAATATTAGGTGTTTAGTGGAGCTATGACAACTTTTAGGCCCAGAGCACCTGCTGCACAATAAAAATCAAGCCCTTTCTAATGGCATGGTAACTGAGACCGCCTGTATAGTAATAACATATAGCAATAATGGGTGTTTAGAGGAGTTCTGATAACTGTTCCTGATGCCATTGCACCTACTGCATCATTCAAATGAGCCCGTTTGCAAGGTAACTGCACTTGTGACTGCCCTGTTTAGTTTTACATTTTCGCAATGATCTAGGTTTAGTGGTGTCCCTAGAATGTTTGGTCCTGTGCCACTGCACCTGCTGCACATTTCAAAGCAATGTCCTTTTAATTACAAGGTAACTGCAATTTTGACTGCCTGTTTAGTAGTCAATTATAGCAATATAAGTGTTCAGAGCTGTTCTGACAACTTTTGGGCCCAGTGCTACAGCACCTGCGGTTCCATTCAAATCATGACTGTTGTCTGCAAGCTAACTGCACGTGTGGCTGCCTGTTTAGTATTAAAATATAGCATAGCTCTTGTATATTAACACAAAGTGCAAAGAAAATTACAGAGACATGAATAAGAAATACCGCAAACGTTCGAAGGCTAACCCATCTGCTTTCAATGAAGTAAAAAACAGCAAACCTTCTAGCATACTGTTAGAAGCGGTCTGCCTTTTCCTTGGGAAGAGATCTTATTGTGACAGTGAACGGGGCTTAAATCGCTTTTGTAGACATATTGTAAATGTGTGAAACCAGGGGAAATCAACAAAAACGTTCCACACAAAAGAGGGTTGAACACAGATATTTGGCATTTGAGAACTGATTAAGAGCCCCTTTTTAAGATATATTAAATACAAGAGATTTCATAAGCACAGCGCACGCGCCGAGCAGGCGAAGCCTTAAAAAAAAAAAAAAAAGCAGGTAATGCGAGTCTAATCAAATTTCACGGTGAGAAGAAAAAAAGAAAAAAAGAAAGGGGGGAGGGGGGAGGGGTATGAGGAGAAAAATTACAATTTTGCAAAATGCTGATGGGTTTGTTTTAGGCCAGAAGCTGTATCTTTTTGATGCCCTTGGTAATGCCTTCTTACGATAAGCCCTGGTATTATTGACTTCACAACAGTACCCAGGAGGTCTTTGTGAGAAGTTGGCCTGATATATAATGTTCACTATTCTAGTGAGCACTTTGTATCAGTCCAAACAACCCTTATTGATGATTGGTTGTAAGTCAACCGTATAGACCAGCTATCCTAGTAGCGTGGATACGAGCAGTCTTCGGGCTAAACTCTAGAGGGCGTGTTAAGCCAGCTGTTATACCATCACATATACCCCTTGAACACCAAGTGAAAGGACACCACACAAGTGTTATGAAAATAAACAGTGTATTTATTTAGATCACAACAGCCCTGTACTCTTTATGAGGACAGGGTACTAAGCACACAACAAAACTCTTACGAAAATACTTTAAGTTGCACAATTTACACAAATGCCCGAGGGGCACGGAAAACCATATACTATTGAAGTGGAATGCGAAATTACTAGCAGGTAAGTACTGGACTAATAGGCTTTGGAATCGCTAGGACTACGTTACTGAACCTTCAGATTACTAGTAGGAGGCCTAGGGGACTCGGGTGCAGAGTGTGCACTCATGCGGGACAAAGTCTATGGGAGCTAGTAAAGGCAAAGTTAGTGTTCTCGGGCGAACCCGATAAGGTAGGTTGAAAACCGCAGTGGATCCTGACCCTTGGATAGTGAGGCTATGCTGGGGCACCGAAATGCCGAAGTTACCTAGCCCAGGGGCTGCAGCTGCATAGGTCTGAAAAGACGTCGGGAATCGTCGTTGAAGAACCAGGAGCCTGAAGAATGAGTTGCTGGCAGGCGACCAGTGAAGATTGTTCGAAGTGATCCAAGCCTGGATCGAAGATGGATGACACCTGAAAGCAGAGGGGACCAAGTTCGTGACCACTAGCCAGTGATCAGATGGCACCAGGAGGGCACCGGATGGTAGTCACCTCGACCAGGTGAGTGGGCGACGCTGGGCTCTGCAGTCTCACGGACCAGGATGGAGGTGCGAGCTGTCCCACGATGGTTGATGCTGTCGACGTCGCTGGACCCAGGATTGGGCAACAAGTCTTGGCAAATTCAAGCCCACGCGGTGGACTCAAAATGGCGTCTGGAGTGGACCAGGAGGGCCCGGGGTGCTCCTCTTTTGGAAGGGAGCAAGGGCCAGTCAGGAGCAACCAGACCAGCAGTGGTGATGTCGTCGGGCGTCGTTGGGAAGGCCACAAGCCAGCGGGCTAGTAGCCAAACAACGCGGTGAGCAGCAAAAAGCAGAAGGGCCCCACGCAGATCTCGTGGATGCTGGGAGGCTGGACTTCGGTGCTGGAGCTGCTCAGGGTCGGGGCTTCCCAGACCCCAAAGCACTCACCAGAGGATCCCTCAGCGGTCGTGCTGGATAGAAGTCGTGCAGTTCTGATGATGGCCGGTCCCTCGAGGTCTCGTCGCACCTACGGTTCTCAGCTTAGCTGTAGAGGTAGGTAGAGGTCAGAGGTGCCAGGGAAGCCGGGTCTCGTCGAGCTGGTCAGTCGGATTCCGGAGGAAGGACGTGCAGCAAACCGCAGAGTTCTTAGATGGTGCCTGCGGATGCAGGGTGACTACTCCTTAGCCACAAGGGAGAAATCTTGAGAAGAGTCGAGAGTTCCTTTTGTGGAAAGTAGTTTCTTGATTCAAAGATTATCTAATTTGGAAGGGTCCCTGCTCCTGCCTTTATCCTAAAGAAAGGGGTGGGTACGCGACTAGGTCCTGCCCTAGGGGTGGGACCAGGAAGGGGGGTGGTTACACCCCTCTCCCATGCCGGACTTTCCCCAGGCCAGGGGCTGGTGTGCCCCTGGAACTGGTTCTAGCCGGCAGATGCGTATTGAGCACCCGGGTGCCACTTGCAGTCACCTTCCTGTAAAGCCCTGCCTACCCAGGATACACAAAACCCTGTCTGGGATGGTGCTAGCACTGCCCCTGACAGGAAACCCTTTGTCCATGCTCCCTTCGCTGGAAAGACTCCCCGCTGCAGGGGGTCAGACTCGTGTCTGTGGTGGCAGCATCCATTTTGTGATGCTGAGGCTTGAGTTAACTTTAACCGGGGTTCACAGTTACATACATGTCGTGTCCCTCTAGAAGGGTGGAATGCTAACCCCGTCGCCAGAATTGGCGAGGGGTTAGTATTCCAATTCGTATGACACCTTACTCGACTTGTTTTGATAAAGCGATACCAAAGATAGCATTTAACCGCAAGGATTATAATGCACATAAGAGTATATGGTATGCGTTATCATGGAACAGCTATTAGGACTTGGTTCCGCAAGCTGCAAACGGGCTCAGCTCATGCCAGAGCACCATCTCACACGATTCCAAGCACTCTGCCTTCAGGATTGTCAAGGCCTGCCATAGGAGTGACTGATAGGAATCTGTGTGTCCATTTTTTAGGGTTAGATATAGGTATACTATATCTAAAGCAAAGGGTGATTACACCACCTTGCCCCAGCTGTCGTGCAGCCAGTTGTGTCAGATTTAGATGGCCATCCAGGGGTGGCATAATACATGCTTCAGCCCCTGGTAGGCCCTGGGTACACCTATGCCCTGAGTTACAGGGTCTGATAAGGTGGCCCAGTACCAATTGGAAATGTACCTAGGGTACATGGAATCCATTTTAGAGAGAGAGCAGTAGGCCTGGGGTCCTGATTGGCAGGGCCCCATGTCAACTAAGTCGGAAAACCAGCAAAACACCAGGCAAAAAGTCGTGGGTAACCGTAGTTAGGTATCCACCTTCCTACAGTCTTCAGGCGATAATCCAGAGGTAACTGGCTCAGTTGTGTCAAGCAAGCAAAATCCCTGCCTCAGTGCTGGAGTTGCAGTCAGAGAGGTGGACCATTGGATAAAATATTGCCCATGTGAGCCACATGGTCAAACAGAGGGCCAGATACCCAACATTATCAGGTGATGTACATGTGCTGTTTCTAAAGGATTAGGAGGGTACTAACCCCTCAGAGAAATGACCTAGCATCCAGAAAACTATTTGGAACAATCACAGAAACAGTTCGCAGGAGTCCTAAGGGGAAATACATTATTCCAAATGAGAAGCATAAGAATCACCAAAGCGGGCCTAAAACGGAGAATAAAATGCTATATACCAGCACTTCTAAATTTTTGTAAGTGCTAGAGCAGGTTGCCAAATTGATGAAATAAATCGAAGATTTGCGTTGGGAAATAAGCGGGGACTCCGCATTGACAAACGCTAAAGACACTCTTGAGAAGCTGGACAAAACCATCAAGGAGTTTGAAACCATAACTCAGACAAAAAAGCTTGACAAACTAGCCAAAGACGTTCGTTTTTACGATAAAAAGCAACATACCTGTACCTCCACGAGGGCTACTATAAGCAAGATAACCAAGGTCTTTCTCTAATAGAGGAAGAGGAGGTTACAGCGACACAGACGTCAGACTACTTTTACTGATTCCTCGTGCAGTACTGGAAGTGACAACGAGCAGGCGGGACCCAGTACCGGATACCAACAACAGGAACCATGGTACCAACCACAAGGACAATAGCATCAAGGGTTTCCTTTTTTAGAAGATACCCAGTGGGGACCACCCATGGGCAGAGGACGCATTTGGAACAGAGCACCCAGACGCGGACAGACTCAGCAGACATGGCCCAATTTCGAGGACAGAACACGAAACAAGTTTGTTTCCAGGCAGAGAACCACAGGGAGATAATCACCAGATGGAAAACATACAGGTGGTAGCCCCCAAAGAGTCCCGTCATCAATCTCTCCAACCACTCATTAACTGATGATGAAGCCAAGGTGTTATCCAAGGGATTATCATTCGTCCCTACCTCTTTTTCAAACCCATTCAATGTGAAGGCTGAACTCCAGATTCTTTCGGAAGGTGCGCCTCAGACATTTCTACAGGGATTCCCCCTCACAATTACCTACGTCTACCACAGGATTAACACCACCGTCCACATATATGCCACCGAGCCACATGTCACACAAAATCCTGACATTTGAAAGCGTTGTTGCAAGGGACATCGTGAAAGCTTGCCTAACCAAATTCTATGTGTCACAGAGCATTTCCAAAGGAGAAAGAACAGCCCTCCATACACTCAAGGACAACAAGACAATCGTGATTAAACTGGTGGACAGGGGGGGGGGGGGGGGGGGGGCATTGTCATTCAGAATACCAGCGACTACAAGGATGAGATATATTCCCAGTTGAATGACGGTGTAAGCTACAAGCCTGTCTCAAAAGACCCAACGAAGGATATTAGGAGACTCATACACAACACAACCACGGAAGGAAGAGATGCTGGCTTCTTATCTTAGCACGAGTACAACTACCTTAACAACACTCAACCACGCACCCCCACAATCTACACATTACCGAAAGTGCACAAGAATTTGGAGAAACCACCGGGGAGACAGATTATTTCTGGTTGTGGTTCTCTACTTTAGCCGGTGTGCAAGTACGTGGATTTCTTCATCAAACCCCTTGCAGAAGGAACTACCACCTATCTCTGTGATACAATGGAAGTGATCAACGTGGTAGATGGCTTAGATTTCAACCCAAAAACTGGCACCCCTTAACATTAAATCTTTGTATACTAGTATACCACAAAGACATTCCCTTGAGATCATCAGTGAAGCCTTGGAGAGAAGACCTCAACCCTCCTATGTACCCACTGACTTCATAGTGAAACTAATTGAAGTTGCCATGATGTATAACTTCTTCATCTCCAAAACAATTATCATATTCAAACTAAAGGGGTAGTGATGGGGGCAGCCTTCGCTCCAGATCTAGCCATTCTATACATGAGCAGCTTTGAGGAACAGCATGTCCTGTCAGACAGGAACCCCAACAAACTCATCAAATGGCGCAGGTACATTGATGATATTCTGCTTATCTGGGCAGGTGATGGAGGACTAAAGAATTTTTTTGAATGGTTAAACACTTGCTCAGAGGACATTAAGTTCACGATAACCTGGGACAGAAACACCATCGACTTCCTTGATATCCCTATAAAGGAATTTGAGGATCACCTATATACCACATTATATAGGAAGCCTGCTGAAAGGAATTCCCTACTGAGGTATACGAGTCATCATAATAGAAGCTTGAGAGACTATCTGCCATTCGGGCAGTTCCTTCGCATCCGAAGGAACTGCTCAATGAAAGATGATTACTTCAGGGAATCTGATGATTTGATTACCCGTCTAATCGAAAGAGGATACCCCAAAAGGCTTGAGCACACAGAGGAGTACAAAGTTCCCCGGGGATAGTGATATAGTGTGGAGAAGAGAGTGGATGCAAAGAGTCAAGGAACTAGGAAGGTTCCCTTGTTGGAACTAGAGAGCCTCACACACCCAGAGCGTTAGGTGTGAAACACACTCTGACTGAAGGATGTCCAGTATCATCATCGGCTCACTGCCCCTCGTCAGACCGGCACTGCAATGTCTGATGGAGTGCCCAAAGGCACTCTTTTGGCCGAGTTCTTTTGTTCCTTGCCGATGGTGAGTGTGAGTGAGGACGGAAGAGAGTGTAGTCAGTGCAAAGTGAGTGAATGTTAAAAAGGGTGATCAGTCCACAATAAGTTTTATTGACGTGGCGGATTCCCTAATTAAAAGGGGTGGGAGGGGAGCTAGAGGCTGTGGGGGTATACAGACATCTAACTTAACCCCCTGGTGTGGTCAACATGTTTCTCGCCAACTGGCGATTCGTCAGGACCTAAAGCAAGGTACTACACAAGAAAAGAAACGATTAAATGCTCATTCACAAAGTAAAAAGCAAATACAACCTCTCAGGGTCGGGTGCAAAGAGGGCCACGGGGTCCTGCTCTAATTAGGCGACCCTAAGGGAAAGTAACACGGGCCTCGCAGCATGCTCCTGTGAGGCCAGCCCTGTCTGGTGGGTAAACCTCGATACAGGCGCTGGAACGGCGGGACACCTACCCCAATAGGCTTGTCACCAGTGCCAGGAAGAGACCATGGCACCAGAACCGATGAGACACTACTGTCACCCAAGACGTCACGACAGAACACCAATAGAATGATCTGTGTCACTTTTACTACACACAGCTACATCTTCAAAAAAATCATTAATGTTCATTGGAAGTTTATATCAGACCCCATGCATGCTTTCAAGAAAGCAAAGAACGTACAGGATCATGTGGTACGCTCTCTCCTTGATTGCCCACGCAATCCCACGATACATCTGGAAGGTTCCACATTGATTGTAACAGGACAATGCAAGTGCTCACACTGTAAGGCATGCAAAATGACGATAGAGACTAAGAAATTCTCATACAGGAACCATGATATTGAAATGAAAACCCACAGCAACTGCAACACCAAGAACGTTATCTATGCTATCATATGCCCTTGCAAACTACTCTATGTGGGCCAGACTCAGCAGATGGTCAAAACAAGAATCCTGCAACATTGCAGTTGTATCCGATGTACCACGCCAGGAGCCCCACTGGTGGAACATTTTACACAACACTCATATACCCCTGAATCCATGAAATGGGTAGTCTTGGATAAAGTCTCATTGGGACCAAGAGGCGGTGATATAGGCTCACTTCTGAACATTAGGGAATGTAAAACGATGTACCTACTAGACACTCAACAATGGACTTAATGAGTTGGAAGGTACCAATACACAAATGGCTAGTTTGTTAATAAAATTAGCTAATATGACCTTGACCTCCGCACACATTGGGCCCTGCATTAATGGTTGTTCGCACATGAACACTCCATACGTAATGTATACATGAACATATAACAATTCTGCTATGCATGCTAATGTTTACCCAGGACAATGGAACTAGGGTGCGAATATCAGTACAGAGTAATGGGTGTCCAGAATATCTGTATTAACAGATGCCCACATATGAATATGTTTACACGCATTATGGCCGTGGATCAAATTTGTTTTTATAAAATATATGCTAACTGTATATGACTCATGCTGTCATCAATCTAGGTTATATGAAATATGGATACCTAAAACTTATTACTTTTGACACGAGAAGATTCCATGATAATGCATTTCCACACTGGTTTACTTGGAAATACCAACCTGCGTCATGGAAGGCATCCCCTCCTGCACACTGCCGCTCTGTTTGTAACCCCGTGCCCTTTGTCGTTTTCTTGTGCTGTCCCTGCCACCCGGTCAACTACGTGACGACGCGTACCAGCGTCCTCGCGGACGCCCTTTTTAGGTCTCGCCCTGGAATTCGCATCCGAAGGATGCGTCCAGGGCGGAGACTTATAGTCGGCTGACACGGGGGAATGAGGGACACAAAACTGTGACGAGCGTGGATTGAGCTGCGTGCACGCGCGTCAACATTCACGCATGCGCACATCACAGCCACACGCATACACAGCACTCACGCATGCGCACATACACACGCATACACAGGCACACCCCCGTCACCTACACGCATACACAGAGACCCCTCCACACACACCAGCCCCTCTCCTCTCGGCTCCACACACACGCACACGCATTTACACTTACACAGACACGCAGGCACCCAGACAGGCAACCCCCCCCCCTCACACACACGCATACACACAGACTCCAGGACACATACACATACACACACACATGCACGCTCACACACATACACAGTCCGCCGCCGCGCGCGCGCACACAGATGCCCCCCGCCCCCCCCAACAAGGCGACGCCCCACTCACCGGCATCCTCAGTGCAGCGGCTCCCACCGGCAGCAAGACTCTTCTTCCCTTCTTCGGCACCGGGGCGCAGGGTAGGCTCCTGCCTGCTCCGGTGCGCCAAACAATCGCGGCTCTTCCGTGGGAGGCGGGGTAGGCTCCCGCCCTCCTACTTCCGGTTGTCCCGCCCGGCCTGCCTGACTTCCTGGTAGAAGACACGGAATGTTCATGGCAAACAGACAGACAAAAAGTGTCTTAAGAATCTTTCGTGCGCCGGTAAAGTCATCGCGGTGCTGACCAGCAGAGGGAATGCACAAGGTAAGCGGCTCGCAAGGAGGTGGTGGGGGTGTGAGGCGAGGGACGTGATCTCGCTTAATTTAGTTTCGAGTAGAGCCCCCTGCCTCCCTCAACCGTGCCCCCTCCCCCGCTTGAAGGGGCCTGTACTATGCCCCTGGTGCCCATTTGGTTTGTATTGTAAGTTCGCAACTCATTATATAACACACGTTAGAGTTGCTCCCTGAGCCTATTCTTCAGGACATTGACACAGTTTAATTCCCTCACAGGTGGCCCGTGTGTGTGTTAATGTGTGTATATGACGTTGCACCTGTAGTTGTGAATGTACGCACGTCTGACTGGCGCGGAGGTGTGCATGCATACGTGTGCATCTATCTCTGGATGCGGGCAAGAGCAGAAATGTCCTCTCTCTATGTGTGCTTCAGTGGCCAGCCACTACTGCCTCTCCAAAGGACTTGCGGATTGCCTTGTGTTGCGATCAAACTCACTTCCGGATTTCAGTAACGCTAGGTGTTACCTGCGCATTATCAGGCAAGGCCTTTCAAGGGATGAGCTCCGGAGCTCATCTTTCTAACAACACGATCCGGCTGGAGCAGCGGGGACGGCTGAGGTGCTGAGAGGACTCGGTGCATCAGAACACTGATGCTGCAATGCAGGTTTTCTCTGAGCACTTACAGTCACTGTCACAACCGGCTTTCGTTTTCACTGTTAACAGCACATATTTCTTTTACAAGTGGGATTAAAGGAGGTAGGCAGAGGACCGTGTTCAACAAAAAGAGGGGACACGTATTGCATGCAATCCTCCAGAATTGGCACCGCTTTTACAATATACGCGCTGCTGTGATTTGAGGCCCTGTTGAACAGCTCCAACATTCACCAGACATCATTTCCTTCATGTAGAGACATGAAGAATGGCGGAGAGGGAGTTTTGAATATGAGGGACTATGTTAATGTAAAAAGGGCATAAAGTACACCCTGCCGTAATTCTGGTGCAGAGTGACTGCAAATCCTCCAGTGAGCCCACACTGAAGGCCAAGATTTGTCTGTGAGATACGGGAGACTCAGGGGCCCTCTTCAAATTCTGCCTGTGGGCCCCCTCCATTTTGCATTGCGTCATAGAGTGTAATGTGCTGTAGGGCACAAGGCGGCTGTCTGCTGCACATGGTACCTTTGTATATTTTCTTGTCTAGAACCAGATATTCCTTAATACTTCCCGGAAAATCTGTTCTTCTCGGAGGAGCTAGTGTGTCACCGAACAGGATGTGACACAGGGGTATCGGAGCTAGGGGAGTCAGAAACGCTAACATCATGGAAGGGCCTTTAATGGTGCAGGTTTGATGATGGAATACCTTTCTGCTCTTACATTATTTAAGGAAATGTGCTCCCTGTGCTTTCCAGTGAGGAGTGTTGAGTGTCCGGTGTAGTACAGAAAAATGGACATGCATCCTCGGATCAGATTGTGGCAGCTAGACATGCAGCAGAAGTTCGTTGTCACTCGCTTCCATTTCTGCACATTCAAGCACCTTGGACCGGAAAACGTACGCTTGTCCCTAATGTAACAAGCGCGAGGCCAGGTGCTGCAGCAACATTACAGTACTCCATTGCCGTGGGCCCAGAGCCATGAACTAGGTTTAAACCTTCTCTAATCTCAGTTCCTTCGTTAATCAGATGCACCGACCAGAGCCGTAGCCTCCATTAGCGCAGCAGGAGCATTGGTGCCGGGGTTCAGAGGCTCTATGTAGACACCCAAACACACACACACGGAGTGACAGTGAGTGCGAAGTGACAGTGAGTGCAGAGTGACAGTGAGTGCAGAGTGACAGTGAGTGCAGAGTGACAGTGAGTGCAGAGTGACAGTGAGTGCAGAGTGACAGTGAGTGCAGAGTGCGTGCAGAGTGACAGTGAGTGCAGAGTGACAGTGAGTGCAGAGTGACAGTGAGTGCAGAGTGACAGTGAGTGCAAAGTGACAGTGAGTGCAGAGTGACAGTGAGTGCAGAGTGCGTGCAGAGTGACAGTGAGTGCAGAGTGAGTGCAGAGTGACAGTGAGTGCAGAGTGACAGTGAGTGCAGAGTGACAGTGAGTGCAGAGTGACAGTGAGTGCAGAGTGACAGTGAGTGCAGAGTGACAGTGAGTGCGGAGTGACAGTGAGTGCAGAGTGCGTGCAGAAACAGTGAGTGCAGAGTGCGTGCAGAGTGACAGTGAGTGCAGAGTGACAGTGAGTGCAGAGTGACAGTGAGTGCAGAGTGACAGTGAGTGCAGAGTGACAGTGAGTGCAGAGTGCGTGCAGAGTGACAGTGAGTGCAGAGTGACAGTGAGTGCAGAGTGACAGTGAGTGCAGAGTGACAGTGAGTGCAGAGTGCGTGCAGAGTGACAGTGAGTGCAGAGTGACAGTGAGTGCAGAGTGACAGTGAGTGCAGAGTGACAGTGAGTGCAGAGTGACAGTGAGTGCAGAGTGAGTGCAGAGTGACAGTGAGTGCAGAGTGACAGTGAGTGCAGAGTGACAGTGAGTGCAGAGTGACAGTGAGTGCAGAGTGAGTGCAGAGTGACAGTGAGTGCAGAGTGACAGTGAGTGCAGAGTGCGTGCAGAGTGACAGTGAGTGCAGAGTGACAGTGAGTGCAGAGTGACAGTGAGTGCAGAGTGACAGTGAGTGCAGAGTGACAGTGAGTGCAGAGTGACAGTGAGTGCAGAGTGAGTGCAGAGTGACAGTGAGTGCAGAGTGAGTGCAGAGTGACAGTGAGTGCAGAGTGACAGTGAGTGCAGAGTGACAGTGAGTGCAGAGTGACAGTGAGTGCAGAGTGACAGTGAGTGCAGAGTGCGTGCAGAGTGACAGTGCGTGCAGAGTGACAGTGAGTGCAGAGTGACAGTGAGTGCAGAGTGACAGTGAGTGCAGAGTGAGTGCAGAGTGACAGTGAGTGCAGAGTGAGTGCAGAGTGACAGTGAGTGCAGAGTGAGTGCAGAGTGACAGTGAGTGCAGAGTGACAGTGAGTGCAGAGTGACAGTGAGTGCAGAGTGACAGTGAGTGCAGAGTGACAGTGAGTGCAGAGTGACAGTGAGTGCAGAGTGCGTGCAGAGTGACAGTGAGTGCAGAGTGACAGTGAGTGCAGAGTGACAGTGAGTGCAGAGTGACAGTGAGTGCAGAGTGCATGCAGAGTGACAGTGCGTGCAGAGTGACAGTGCGTGCAGAGTGACAGTGCGTGCAGAGTGACAGTGCGTGCAGAGTGACAGTGAGTGCAGAGTGACAGTGAGTACAGTCACTCAGCACCACCACATTATCAGTCAGAACCACCACAGCATCACTCAGAACCACCACAGCACCACTCAGCACCACCACAGCATCACTCAGCATCACTCAGCACCACCACAGCACCACCATAGCACCACTCAGCACCACCACTGCATCACTCAGCATCACCACAGCCCCATTCAGCACCACCACAGCATCACTCAGCACCACCACAGCACAAATATGTTCTCTCAATGTTTCAAGCTTTATTACAAATGTCACAAAAAGATGTTAATATTTCACTTCTGTTCTTGGATTTTGTTACAATAAAATACACTGAACATAATCTTCACAAAAGTTATTTACAAAAGTTTAAGCTATTGCCATTATAAATTACAATCACTTTTATTAAGTATTAAAAAAAATTAAAAGCCATTGTTATTTGTAATATCAATACATCTAAGTCACGTAAATACAAATGTTGCATTACAAATGCTATAGGTGTCACATTTGCGAAAGTTATAACTACTGGCATTGTAAATGACAAAGCTATTAATTTAGCTATTTTCAAAACCAACACATAAATGAACGTTTGGTGAATTTCCATTAAAATATTTGACTTTTTTACTAAGATATTATTATACTGTTTTATGCAAACAAAATTTAGATACTGCATAAATAACTTTAATAAAACATATTTTATATGAAGCTTTTTATGTAAAAAAAATATATAGCATAAAGCAAAAAACAATTGCCATTTACAATGCTAATAGCTCAAACTTAAATAATGCGAGACCTATTGCATTGCAAATGCTTGTTTCTTTTTTCCTGAGCCAACTGCCCGGATCCGGTTTCCCGCTCAGAGGTGAAACCACTTTCCGAGGTAAGCGCCCCTCTGGCGAACTCGCTGTTACTCGAGCACCCGATTAAGCCGCACACTTATATTCGAGGCCTTTCATATTATCCTGACACTTCCGACATCACGCTTTATAACTATGCCGTGTGATGTGGCTTTCCTTTGGCCTTAGTGTTGGTTTGTGTGCCATTTTGAATATTTTTGACCTTTGCACCATTGTGTGATTACCCTGTCACTTTAGGCTCGTGCAATTATATGCATTTTTACTCTCTGCCGTAAGCGACTATGGCTAGCTCGTTGTTATTCTAGCACCTGATTGAGACTCTTTTAATCTTGCCGCACACTTCTATTAGAGGCCATTCATATCACTCTGATACTTCCGACATCACGCTCTTTAACAATGCCTGGTGATGTTGCTCTCCTTGGGCCTCAATGTTGTCTGTTTGCCTTTCTGACCAATGTACCACATTGTGCGATCACCCTGTCACTTAAGGCTGGTGCAATTCCATGCTTTTTCACCCACGGCCGCGGGGGGCTTTTTATAATTCACTCAGGCCTTAATTTACCGCGCCACGGGCTTCATGTACAACTAGACATGGCCTTTTGGATTTTTTTTCTCCATGCTTTTATTCTCGTACTGGCCCCGCGCCCCCTTTTTTGGTTCATTTACACTCTGCCATGCCCAGGGGTAGCACTTCAGTGCCTATTGTAGCTGCTGGCACGATGTATTAGTCCTTTGACGGTACACTAATTAGTATACCTCCTGCCAATATACTCCAACATGGTGACCTCTGTTATTTATCTTTTGCTATGCAACAGCCGCATTTTACATCCTACTAGCACCAGATATCTCTCTCTCCCATAAGGATTGTGGATGTGGTCCCCCCCTACTGTGAGCGGAACACGCTGCAGTTCCTTTCCTCCATACTGAGACTCCGAATGATTTGAGTCCCCGGTGGTTATTGATCAACCACTTTGTCACCCTAGCAGTAAGTCAGACCCTCCAGCTTTTCCCGATTTGCAAAATATTCGCGAAATCAGCTGAAGGGCGCGATGACCGCAAAATGGACCTTTTTGGCTGCGAAAAAGGTCTTCGGCAGGCAGCAAAAAAGATGGCGACATCTGATTGGCTGAACGTGCCTACGTCACCACATGAGCGCGTACAGCCGTAATAGCCACACAACCAGCCAAGTTTCATTTAGTACCAGTAAACATAACTATGCCCTTATCCCAGTCCCCTCTCCAATCCTTCATGCCCTCTCTCCCTAAACTGACTGAAACAAACAAAATAAATAAAACGTGTGTCTCATTACTAATCTTCTCATTTCAAGATCACCCTTTTTGCGAATAAACAATCACCCCACGCTAACTCCAAACATACCCCCGATTTTCCGTGCCCGATACTTCGAAACTGTGATGAAATACCTTGCTGAAGCCGCAGCCGGCGATCTGACCACCTCATCCATCTTCCCCATTGCCTCGAAAAATCATCTGTTCCCGCTGTCACTCAATCCGTTAGTTTTTAATCACATCCTCACGGCTCATATCCAATCCTTTCGAACATTGTTAAACCCGTGACTTGCTCTCATCAGCTGCACCACGTTACTCTCACTGCTCTCGAACTACTGATCCCACAATGCACCCTCCCCTGCCTCGTACCAAAAGTAAAGCGTGAAACTAAATCTAAGTATTAAACCCCCATCCATGCACTACCTGTTATCTCCAATGTGAGTGTAGAACCAAACATCAGAATGATGTTAGACATAATGTGATAATTCCTTAGTGCTTCAAAATAACTACGTCCATTTCTATGCAATTACATGTGCTAAAAGCGATCATAACACAGGTTCTACAGGCCCAGTTGTGACAACTTCAATGCAGAGGTACTCGTATTCTGCCATCAGCGCTGAATGTCAGCACCGCAAATTAACTCACTTTAATATCAGAACCAAAAACTCAGCTTACAGTATTTGGAGGTCTCCTATCCAAGTACTAACCAGGCCCGACCCTGCTCAGCTACCGAGATCGGGCGCATTCAGGGTGGTATGGGCCAAGGCTGTAAAAGTAATGACTTACTTGATTCGGAGTCTGTGGGCACATTACCCCGTGCTTTCATTGCGCTACATAGTTTTGCGAGTACCTTCTTTCCCTGAATGTGTCAGTTTGCATACAGAAATAGTCACGCTTTAAGTGCTCTCCTTTGGACCCTAGTGCAGCCAATTGTTTACTTTTACCATTTCATTTTGCTGCGGAGACACCCATAGGCAGAAGCTTGTGACATTTTTGCAGAAGGTTAAATTGGGGCCCCTGCTGACACTTTCCATTGGTCCATTTTGTCTGAATAGTACAGCCTGTCACTGCCTCTGATATACTTCACCGAGAATGTAACTCCAAAGGAGCTAGTGTTTCAGGCTTGTATAGCGCGAATGCGGAGCGCTTCACATGGGCGCCAGTTACATTACACAGGACATATTCCTTATGAATAAACGAACGTCAGACTGTCATCTCATATCAAAGGTCGGCTGCTCTAGCCTTACGTCACAACCTCGCCCACTACACAAGCTTCTTATTCCCTTGAGGACTGCAGACTGCTCTTCCTGCATTAGACAGACCCTCCAGCTTTTGGCGATTTGCAAAATAATTGCGAAATCAGCTGAAGGGCGCGATGACAGCTGCATTGCTTTGTCTTTGTCCACTCACAAAGTGGAACTTAAATTGCCACACTTAAATCGTTGCATTACATTTTGGTGAGGCTCTCTAGCAGCAAAGCAAGACTTACTCTATGGGTCATATTTGTATTCACAATACATTTTCAATGTTAAAAAGGGCGATAGAAATTACTGTTTTTTAAAATGGATGAGTCTAGGAGGCAGTGGTGCCCCGGCAGGGGTGCATACATGGGTGCTAGAACATCCCAGGGAGAAATGGGGCCCCCTCATGAGGTGCAGAGTGGAGCTGTGCTTCCGTAGAGCCACAGACACTTTAACCATGCCAGTTTCACAGTGGAATACCCTGTTAAATCCGTTTACATTGATTTAAGGCTGAAAAGGAATGATTACGAAAAATACATGGTGCCACAATAATGCCGCTAAATACCCACTTTTGTGCCGCTAAATTTCAATTTTTGTGCCGCTAAAATTTGCAAATCTATGGCGCTATATCCTGAGGGGTCTGGTAAGTGGCTCATTCATTGGTGCTATTTAAGACTGACTCTCCTAGTCGTATATTCTCATCAAGGATCTCTTTCCCTCTCCATAGGAGCTCGATTAAAGCCCTACTTTCCTCAGTTGCCCCTGTACGTAGGTATTCCTACCTTTCTTCCTCTTTAGTAGCACACACATACTTGTAAATATTCCCCTCACACACAGTTTGTCATCCACAGGTGCTCACACAGTCCTGAAGACCCCAACTCAAGGCCCATAAACATCCTGAATCTAGGGGTCGAAACATCGACTACACTCCAAATACAAACTCTAGGGAAACATCATATAATTAATTTTTGGTGCTGTTTGATTTAAGTATTATTTTGGGAACAGTCTTATCTATCATATATGGAAATGTACAAAGAAATTTGCATTGATGTACCTATGTCACTCTTGCCTTTCCATGTCCCTCCTTCCCACACTTGAACACTATCTCCATGCCTTCCTTTCCTGATCACCAAGAGCACTGTGAATATTTTAAGACTTTTGTCTAACTGTGCAGATACAAGGCACATATCTGTGGAATACTATGATTTTTTTTCTTCCAGATATTGCTTGAATATTATAACATTTGAATAGTGGATATTAACCACATCTCAACCTGTGTTGTCTATCGTTCTTTGTGCTACTATGATTGTTGTTTAGATTAATTGTTCCACTGCCAAGACCACATTTTTGGGTTTCGCCTGGCGTCAGAGCTCCTAGCTCCGCCCAGGAGAAATCCTATTTCCCTACAGTGTAGGGCTTAGTCCCGCCCTCTGTTCCATTGGCTAGCTCCATAAATGGAGGCTAGCTCCATAAATGGAGGCTAGCCATTGGAACAGAGATCTGTCCGTCAAGGCCGGACCAGATTCGTGGGCGTTCCTGCATTTTTTTCCCTCTTCTGATGAACTTCTGTTCATCATCACGGCGGTGGGTGGGTGTTATTTTTTTTTTCTCGAGTCGGCCTGTTTTGTTCCTTTTAAAAGTGTCTGTTCGAGTTGGCTGCAAGATTCGAGTTCCCACGAGGCGATCAGGTAAGGAGCATTTTGTTTATAAGTGTGTTTTCACTTTGTAAGTTTATGCATTTTGTCCTGTGCCCGTTCCCGCCCCCCCACCCCCTGTCCGTGCGCCGTTCCCGCCCCCCCCCTCACTGTCCTGTGCCCGTTCCCGCCCCCCCCCCCCCCCCGTCCGTGTGCCCGTAAGTGCATTTATTTATTTCATTTTGCCTTGTTGGGAGCGCTGCCTACTCGACACAGTCCTTTTAAATATACTTTTTTTAAATGTATTTATTTATTTATTTTTTAAACTCGCCAGCATGAACCTTTCTTTTTCTCTGATGAGAAAGAAGGTTCCAGTAAAATCTGGTGGCCAGATAACGAAGAATCCTAGAGGTGCTTGCGTGTTGTGCACGAGAATGTGCAATGCACTATCAAAGTGTTCATTCTATTCCTTGAACCGGAAACGTCCATGCTGCCCCCTTCACAAGCTCAAACATACAATGCAAGCTCACCCAGAACCTGCCCGGATTCTCTTATCGCACTTGTAGGATTTGCCTATCACAAATCATATGCGTGCGCAATGTCCGCTCGTGCAATGAAACCCACGCCAGAAGGAAACACGAAAAGGACGGACAATCGAAATGTGTGCCTTGGAAATTTGCACAACGGAAGATGCACACCACTGTACTGGCTACAAGCTTCTATCATCACTTGCGGGGCCAGATGAAAGCCAATTATAAAATATTAAAGTTGTTAAATCCACCTTTTCTTTGCACGTTTTTGAGCAAAACTGGGTAATTTCTTACTCATCATAAAGGTTCTGCCGAAACTCTGGATCGAACCCGAGATTTTTAATTCTACAGTGAAACACTCTAACTGAGCTGTTTGTCACTTCATCCTAGCTGAAGACGCAGGGAACACAAACCGTACTGAAGATCTAACAAAAGTTCAATACATTGAGGCCAGCAAACAAACTAAAGCAGAGACCGTCAAGCTCAACAGCGCATCCATTTTTTTACATTTACTGCTCTACTCAGCCCCGATTATTTTTGCAGGTGATTTTAATAGTGTTAGATCCTTTTTTGGATAAATCTCCTAACAGTTGTGCGCAAATAGCCTCTAAAACTAGGTCTTTTCTAGTAGAAAGTATGACAGAGTATGGTTTTTTGGACATATGGGGGGGTTAGGTCAGGTCAGCAGCTAGGCGTTTCATTTTACAATCATAAATATCACCACAAATCAAGGATTGATTTCATTTTGGTCAGTCAGTCTTGGAAGAATGTAGTAAAATCGATTAACTATTCTCCTATACACTTATCAGATCGCACTGCAGTTTGTTTAAGATTGGAAGGTTTGTCCAAGGTCTCTCCTAGGATGTGGTCATTTGACCGCTCCATTTTGTTGGAACTTGAAGAGAGTGCAGAGGGAGTGCAGAGTGCAGAGGGAGTGCAGAGTGCAGAGGGAGTGCAGAGTGCAGAGGGAGTGCAGAGTGCAGAGGGAGTGCAGAGTGCAGAGGGAGTGCAGAGTGCAGAGGGAGGGCAGAGTGCAGAGGGAGGGCAGAGTGCAGAGGGAGGGCAGAGTGCAGAGGGAGGGCAGAGTGCAGAGGGAGGGCAGAGTGCAGAGGGAGTGCTAGAGAGTGCAGAGTGAGTAGGGAGTGCTAGAGAGTGCAGAGTGAGTAGGAAGTTCTAGGGAGTGCTAGAGAGTGCAGAGTGAGTAGGAAGTGCTAGAGAGTGCAGAGTGACTGCAGAGATTAAGCTAATGGCAATGCCATTTATTTATCTGTTTTCAAAACCAACACATAAATACAAATGTTGTCATTTACAATGCCAATAACTAACTTTTCCAAAGGCGAAACCATTGCATTGTAAATGCTTGTTTGATACTGCAGTCAATTAATTCGGCAAAATGGCTGCACAGATTCAGTGCTTTAAATGGGCCGGTACAGAGTACCAGCACTTCTAAATTTTTGGCATTTAAGTACCGGAACTTTTTTGTCCAAAGAGAGTACCGGTACTCATGGGGATGTGATCCAAGTTCAGTGAAATTGGCATTTATAAAAAGAAGCGCAACACCGCTGACAACAAGTGGATTTGTTTAAGTGAAAGACTGATCCAGTGCTAATCTCGCCTTACAATGTGCTAATTGAGACGCCTTCAGAAGGCATTCATTCAGAGCTGGCAGGAAGTTAGGGAGGGGACCGGCTCACACCAATTTGCCACCCCCTGTTGAATCCCCGTTCTGCTATGTCACAGGTTAGCACATTAATTACCTGCAAAATGCAGTCCGGGTCGCACACCATTTGAAGTGCAGTTTGCACACGCTACTTTTCAACATGGCCTCTGGATATTGGGCCCTTCATTTCTGCAACCACCACCAAAGAAGACAGCAGATATAGAATCCATTGGCAGAGTAGTACTGATGAGAAAGTACAAGTGTGATAGGAGGCTGCAGTCTATATAGAAATCCGACGAAAGTGAAAATCCTACTGAGGAGACTCTGGAGGTGGAAGTAGAACTAAACTACTGATGCCCTCATTAGAAGTGGGCCCTTCACTCCAGTGGCCCCTGTATGACCATGGAGCACAAATTGACCTCCACCTTCTTCAAAGTCAGTGATAAATACATGCAACTTAGCTCATCAACCTATCCTTGACAACACAGGCCGACTCAAGACCTTTACCAATTCACCATAAGGTCAGTTCTTCATTACAGGATGTCAGTCTTTTTTTTTTTAACTTGTTGATTTCAGGTGTTTCTGGTCCTTCAGTCTGCAGCTGCACAATGTCGTGGACCTACTGTGCAAACGCCCACGTTGGGTTATTGTTCAAGTTTCTAGGTGGTTTTAGTGTCATCTGCATAGTTGAACTAATCAGGCCTTGGGGCAAAAAAATGTGGCAGGAGGCTCAATAGCAGACCCTTGAAGGACAGAATAGGTCGCAGGGAGGAGGGGAAAGAGGTGATTTGGGCTTGCTCCGAAATAAGTGTGGTAATGAGAAAGAGGCCTTGTCTTATAGGCCAGGATTCAAAATATGCTGGAGGAGAGCTGGTTGATGCAAGCCAGTATAAAATGTTAATGTACTAAACTCTTTATTGAAATCTGTTGGGACCTTTAGGTCTAAATTTGAAGCCCTTGCAAGGCCATTTCAACCTTTCATCCTTCAGAGGTCTAGAAATGTAAAGTATCATTAATGTATCACTATATACAAAACAAGCTAATTATATTGTTGTTATGCTGGGCTCTCATTGAGTTCCAGTGTCCTACCCAGATTTGAAATATTGTCATTCACTGCTGTGACAAAAACGTAGCAAGCGTTGTTTCCGACTGTTACTGTGCGATGTGGGGAAGTGCTTGCTTCCCTGTGTTGCCCCGCCCACCAGAGTCTGCTGCATGGGTCCATCTGCCACATTGCCTGGCAGCCATCAGTCTCTGCTGACCCATTCTGCCAGGAACTGTATAGATGTATTGACGCTTTGACAGGGCCCTGGGCCGCCTTTCAACGGAGCACAGACTTCCTCCGCCATGAAGAGCAGGGACCGTGGCTACAGCTAGGGTGTGGAGATTGAGCCAATTGTTAACGCAGTAGGGAAGTACATCATTTTGATTAAACTGGACAATAGCGGTATAATCTCGTTCTTTCTAGCTTCGTTGTTAAAACAAAGATGTTAATTTGCCATAACTTGCTAAACTGAGTTTTTCCTTTAACTATTCACAGATTAGATCCAGATAGACAATAGCAAAATGTTCCACTATTGGGGTTATCACTCAGAAACTTCTGGGGCAATGCACAGTAACTTATCGCTCGAAACGTCAAAAACCAGCTTGGGGAAACAGTGCTTTATAGATACCTCGGTACAAAACAACGAAGAAGAAAACAATGGAAGTTCAAAGGATACTTTGCACAAGACGCGTAGGAAAAGATTTTCCTTCGGTACTGAAAAAATATGTTTCGAGAAGAAACACCTTACCTTCAGAGCATCCAGGCCCATGAGCCGGGACTTGCGATCCTGATCCTTAATGATGATGAAAGGCCTCCCATATTCATCGAAGGCGAGGGTGCCCATGGACGACATGGTGGCTGCTGGAGAAACGCACGAGAGAGACCGCAACAGCTACGAAGCAACCAGCCGGCTTCTAACGGCCGCTCCCAGATACCCTCGCGCACCGGAAGTGGAACACTCAGGGCTGGGATGCTTACGTAGTGGCCATCTTGGAATGTCACACGTTCCTGACCACACTTGTCTAAATTAATAGAGAATCAGATTATCAAATCGGAATATAAAATGTTGTATTTTAGCACGTTAAAACAGAAAATCATATATTATTGCCACCCGCTCGTGCGGAACAATAATCAGCGCTTGAATTTTAATACATTTAACTTCCTGTGCGCTGCAAAGTTAAGGGGCGGTCGTTGGGTTCGTCGATCTACGCAGCTTTTTGCATAACATACCAAATTTTTTTTGCATTTTTTTTTATATAGCGCGAACTCGACTTGAAGTTTTTGGAGCGCTTTACACGAGCACCGTATTTACATTACACATTCAGGCACGAGGAGATTAAGTGATTTGCACAGATTCACAGGATGTGGATGCGACCTTGAGGCTCGAACCCTCCAGACCTCGATTTTATTAACAAATATTCGAGCAGCGCGCGTTTATTAGCCTTTCAGATTCTATTTCTTCTTTGAGATGATCTAACGGTCTAATAGCGCTATTCTGTCTTTCTACCATAGAAGGGCATGAAGTAGCTGCTTTGCCCCTTGCTTTCCTTGGCCATAGGAAGCGGCCATTTTGGAACTGAAAGGGAAATGACATTGCTGCATAGAGAGTTGTTAAAGTGTAAATGCAGACCTAGAGGATTAACTTCATGCCGAACGACTACAACTCCGGACCCGTAGGTAAAACGGATAAACAATCTAGCATTCCAATTAAAATTGTAGTCCCTCTTTTATGTTCATATTGGTGTGTTAAAAGGCGGGGTTTCGGTATTCTTTGTATTCAGTTCCGGTTTCCTTTGATGACTTGGAGGTGCATGTTGGGTTTTTCTACTCTTTATTTTTCCTGGGATTCTTCCAGGCTGCAACACTCGTTAACAGTTTTCTCACCGCAAGAGTGGTCTTTATCCTTCAAAGAGGATCTTTGTTTTATTCTGCGTTTAGTGAGTGTTAGGTTTGGCTTTGTTCGAAGTTGCTTCGTTGTACTTTGTTGGACCACCACCTCCTCCCAAGCCTTCAAAACTGACCTCAAAGTTCTCCTCCTTCAAAGACACTTTCAAATGTAATCCATGCCCTCTCTATTATCTGAAGGAAGCGCTTCCATTATAGAAAAATCTACTTTACATGACTATGGAAGTGTCTTCCCAGTGTGTTCTTGTGGTTTGAGAGTCTGCCATTTATTGCAGTATTCTCCTTCTACCTGTGTTTGGTACTCGTGTGTAACATGCACCCGTCACTTTCTCTTGTAACACACTGTTTTGTACCTCTTGCATTTGCTTGTTGTCGATACCTGCACATGTGCCACCAGTGCCTACATAACGTTTGTTCTTGTGCTTGAGTGTCCTCCATAAATTGCAGTATTATACCTCTATGTTTATTTTGTACGCTTTCATAACCTGCACACATCACTTTTTCTTCCTAGAATTGCCCGTTTGCTACCTCTTGTATTTTGTTGGCTTACGATTGTCACTTTTTTAATGCACCGTTTGCTACCTCTTGTATTTTGTTGGCTCACGATTGTCATTTTTGCTTCATTTAATGTAACGTTTGCTTTTGTATTTTGCTCACTTGTAATGTTCTCATGTATCAGTTCTGTTCCTATTGTGAAGCGCTCTGACACCTTCGGGTAAAGTCCGCGCTATACAAAAACGCATAAATAAATACTTTGCTCCTACCGCTCGGTTTGAGGTGTGTGCTGCATCCAAGTTGGCACCCTGTGCAGCCCACAGGGCCTCGTGAAATTGAGGGAACGGAGTGGCAGTGACATCTGTACCGAACTCGTATGTATCGGAAGTGGATACTGGTGGAAACCAGAACAAATAGCTTCACAATTCATACAAAACCAAAATTAAACAAAATGACAAATCTTAAGGTTTATGTTTTCGTAATAGGTCAAATTTGAATAATTAGCAGAGGTAACACTAAAATATTTATTAAAAAGCATCTAAAATTACCTCAGGTATCAATATTGAAATGCAGATCTCAATTTCCTAAAAGTATGTCCACAAACGAAATTACAGTGTAATGTACATTTAAGCCAGGGCCGGAGCAATACTGGTATCAAGAGACTTTTTACTGCAAGTCTGTGTTTTTTTTTTAATTTGGACTCTGCAGTTAACCAATCTACTGTTCATTGTATCCCCTGACTTAAAGCAAGCGATCACAGCTTACATACAGGAGAGTAGACAGCTTTTGTGGAAGGAGATTCTCAAGCTCTTTCTTCTATTTAATATTAATACTGGGTATCTTTATTTATTTCATTCGATTTTATATAGCGCGAACATTACCCAAGGTGTCAGAGCGTTTTACATAAGATCCAGTTGCGATACATAAGGATTTAGGATTACATGAGTTACAAAAAGATACAAACAGAAAAAATTGCAAATGTACAAGTTGTAAAGTCACACAAGGAAGAGATAGAAACAGAAAGAAATGACAAATGTACAAGTTGTAGAGTCACGCAAGGAAGAGATACAAATGGATAAACTCTAAGAATCACATAGGAATGGTAGACAGTTTAAAGGTCTACTACATATACTAGTGGTTATAGGTCTCTCTATATACTTCCGTTATAGCTTCTTTTTCCAACCTGCATAAACGGCACTCGGCTGGAGCCTTTGATCTCTACCATGGTGGTAGAATTAATAATGATACACCGAATCTGTCTCCTGAATCGTTATTTTACATAAAGAGCATAAGTTTCACCCAAATAAATTTGCAGGTTCAGTATCGTATATAATCATCCAAACATGCAACTTCTTGTTTATCATGGCTTTGTCTTCATAGAGGGAGATCTTCTTGACTAGCATGTTTACTGTATTTTTTCAAAAAGTGGACTGCGAGAATGAACTGCTGCAGAGCTCCTGTAAATAGAGTCTATTTATGACTTCCTCCGAATATATCTTTGCTGGTTTTAAGAAGTTCTCATTCATGGCTTTCCAAAATACTTCATTTAAAGTTCCGCTACAGGTCAGTTTCAATCTGTGATAGATCTTCACATAAGACTCCTATTTTTAAAAAAACGTGTGGGATTCTAAACTCTAGGCATTTCTGTGCAGGTATGGGAACATTTGGGGAGGGAAAATACCTATCTATATGTTCTTAGAATGGCTCATTCAATAACCATTGCGTCTCTGCTACGGAGTGCCTCTGAGCCATACGCCAGAGTTGGTAATAGCTTCGCACATATCACATTCTAAATCAGGGATATACTAGGGCCTCTCAGGGCATTAAAAAGAGCAGTGAAGGCTGACATTAGTACCTCCCCTTTCCACAGGATTAGCACATTTTTGTTCTGCAAATGTCCATTTCGCATCTATCATAACTCCGAGGTACCTATATTTTGTAATATTCTCCAAGGGCTGATCCTTTAAGTACCATTTGTATAGTGCTCATTTTTGTTACCATTGCCAGGGCTTTGGTCTATATGCAATTTATCTCCATCTCTGGTGCTTTAGCTTTATCCTCATATGTTAATGCATTCAATTGCCTCTGTAAGCCGATGTTGGTTTGGATGACTAGAACTATGTCATCCTCATAGGTAGATTGGGGATACAAAGATTATTCAGTCTAGGCGAATGCGATATTACATTGTCCAGAGCTTGTGAGGGGTAGTTATAAACATTTTAAACAAGTACGGTGCCAATATACAGCCCTGTTTAAAGCATGCAGTGTTGGAATTTTTGTTGATATTCTGTCCTCCGCACTCAGTTTTATTCTGATCCATGTCTTTGAGCAGAGAAGCAGGATAGGCTTTAATAGCGTTTCCAATGTGCCGAACTTATGTAATTTGGCCCAGAGTTCATTCCTGTCTGCTGCATATAATGCTGCCTTATAATGCACAAAATAGAGATCCAAGTTATGCATGTTAGCCTTCATTTTGTCAATTAAAAAGGAAAGCAGCATGATGTTTACAGCTGTTCCAGTACCTTTTACAAAGCCTGACTGATTTATTAGAATTAGTTTCTTCTCCTCGCCCAGCTGGTAAGATCTTTCAAAAGATTGTAGCGTACTATTTAGCTTTGACGTGTAATAGTGCTACCAGTTGACAGTTCGCGGGGCCTGTTCCTTCTCCACCCTCAAATATTGGGCTAATTATCAAAACTCACCAGGTTTCTGGAATTATTTCAGCTTTCTAACTATAATTGAACAGTATACTCTGCCCAAAACTCTGGATCATTCTTATATAGGGTTTATGGGATTCCATTCGGGCTGGATGCACCATCTCATCGGCCTTGTCTCAGGACAGCAGAATCTGTTTTGTAGTTATGGGGGCTAACTTTCTTCTAGAATTATCCCTAGATGATTTGTGGCAACCCTTTTCTCCAAATACCTGCCTCTGAAATGTGATGTTAGATGTTTGAGCCAGTCCGTTTCTGTTATATAGGATATACAATGTGGCTTAACGGATCTTTTATTGCTATTTACCATCTGCCATAAAGTCTTTGAGTAGCCCTTTTTGCAGGCTTCAATACATTTCTGCCAATAAAGATCCTGTTGTATTTGGGAGTGTTCCCGCAAGATTTCTTTTATAGGATTTCATCACATTCCGTAACTCGTTGAGCTGAAGCAGATTGGCCTCTTTGCCTCTGATCCCTCCTAATGCTTCCAGTTTGCACGCCGCACCATTAATGGGCGGCGTCTGGATTCAGCTGACAGAGAAATTGACTCAGAAAAGACTTTGACAGGAGTGTTTTTGTATACATGCCTTTTAGAGTCCAGTAGAAATCTGCCCATAACTTTATCTCATCAGCTGTGTTTCTAAGCCCTGTTTAGGGGATAGTTCGATGTCATCTATTGATTTAGCTGACTGCTTAATTCTTTTATATTTAGTCATATGAGCAATTCCATTATTATCTTTAGCTTCCTAATATTTTGATAGTGAAAGTGCTAGGATAGTGGTTGCTGTCCAGCCCCGCATCTATAACAAAAGGCACAACTGCTAGAAAAAGGAATAATATTACCACAAAGGTGTAATCCAATATTGATTGGTTGGAAGAAGCTTGTTCTGTATATGCCAGGGTTGCATCCCATGGGCGGGGGGTTGCGGGGGGGGGGGGGCTACCCATCAGTGATCTTAGCCCTAGCTGTTCCAGCTCCTCTGCCCGCACACGGCCTAATTTATCTCTTCGCATGGTATTTATTGATTGCACAAAGACTGCAGGGATATTCCAAATGCTTGTTTGTGCAATGATGTCTTCGCCAAGAACCGATTCACGAATTAAGTTCAGATTAAAGTCTCCTGATAGAAGGATTTGAGCTTGTGTTGATCTTTTTATTAGCACTAGAATTGTGCCCAGAATTATTTTGGATGATTTGGAGTAGCATGTGGTATCATTGTTGCTGGGCTAATGGAGGTCTCTGAGTAACTCTGTTCCTCTAGTTGATGGACTAGTTTAGCACTCCTTTTGTTCTTTGCCTCTTTTAGCTCGTACTTTATCTTTCTAAGACATATCCAGCTTTGCCAGACATGAGCTTAGTTTAACAATCACTGGTGAACATGCATAACTTCTCTGTTTGTAGTACAAAATCCTGCGTAGATGGGCGGTTTGATAGATTAGGCAGTGACTCTTGCTGAACCCGTGTGATGAGGCTGTTAAGATTAGCAAGTTTAGTGTCAGTGCCTATGACGTATACTGGTAAACATATTAAGCAAATCCACATGTAGTCAAGTTTCTTTGATTGATATCTTAATGCATCAACATTCCTTTGAAAAGTTTTTAGAGGTAAGTTCCAGGTGTAGTTTGATGAGTCTGCCATCCGGTCTATGTAGATTGGATTGGGGTAGACCGGAATTGTATAGTTTAAGTAGAGTAGAATGCTATCTTTTTTTATAAAATAATTATTTTTATTAACATTCATCGATATGAAATTGTCAGATCTGGTTTTGCGATCTCCTCAGGAGCAGACGACAGTTCCTCCAATTCCCCTAACCGAGACCAGCAACAGTAATTGAGACACTGCTACTAAACTCAGCTCAGGGGAATGGGATAGACAAACAAGAGAAACTGCCTCAGCTGATGCCTTCTTCTGCTATGCGGTCTGGCACCTGCAAATGACCGCAAACAGTTATTGTTGTCCCTAACTCTAACTTCTCACTCTAAATAACCTACTCTTTTCTTAGTTACCTATTGACTCTGAGGAATGTGCTTCTCTCTTGGTTAGCTGTTAATGTACATCTTGTTAACTGGAAGAATACTTGATCAACTCACAAAGCGCTTAATTGCTGACACATAGCGCTTGTAATTTGTAAATAAACTGTTGCTCTTATGTGTAACTCAATAGTCTTTTTCAAAGCACTCCTTATTTTCTCTGAGAGTCTTTTGTCATACTCAAGATTGATATCAAGAATGAAAAAATCCACAAGAAAGGAGAGCATAAAAGTCTCTGCTGCGCTTCTTTCTGTTGCTGAATCCTTAGGCACTCTATACTGCCAATTCTCTAGCGCATACACTACGCAGTTTCTAAATGCTACAATCTGAAATTGTCCATTATACCTTGCAAGTCTCTGGTCACAAACTAGACTGCGCACGTAACCGCTGGTAAGTCTCTAGTGCAAGTCTCCATTGACAGAACGCTGCAGGTTCTATAAAACTCGAAGAATAGTATTTGAGCAGTTGAAATAAGACTGGAAACTCTTACTTGAAAGTTGGAAAGTACTTCTCTTCACTAAAGTAACTCTCCCTGCTTCGAGTCACAATTGCAGACTGGAATCTCTGGTTATTACAAAATGGGTCGCTGGTTGCTTCAGATACTGCTGAGGAAAACAAGAAAGTATTTTCTTATTTCAAAATTCCCTCCGCACGCTGCTCTTAAGCTAAGGACTGAAGCGGAGGTCTGAACGGAGCACAAGAACTAGATACAAAATCTCGTAAAGGTTCAGTCAGAGCACTGAGAAAATTAGCTGTTGCTCCTGACTGGATTCAGTTGAAGTGCGAGGCTCGCGCAGGCACACTATTCCTGTTTGGGAATCTCGAGTCGTCAACAACTAGACCGAGAACCCAAACAGGAAGTGAGCTTCCTCTTGCTGCGTGGCGCCTGCAGGACCTGTACCTTCCGTAACACAGATCGCAGTCCAGCTTTCCAAGTCGGACCCAACCTTCGCCAATGAGGGTATTTTCATACATCCAGTCCTCGTAAAGCCTTTTTTAGGCTAACGCTTGCACTTACATGAGGGCTCTTGACAGTACCTCCCTCTAAAAGGCGTCCTTTCCAGATTGGTTTTGTTGTATTGGCTTGATGGAAGGCACGAATAAGTCTTGGAGCATGAACATTACTGTAAGGCTCCCAAGACCTTTCTTCAGGACCAAAATTCTTCTAGTCAACCAGATAATACAATTTGCCTCTACTAATCTTGGAGTATAAGATATTTTTAACCTCATACTCTTCTGATAAGTCTACCAATACTGGTCTTAGCTTTTCTAAGGTGCGTAAACCTGGTGGATTTCTTTTTAACAGTGACACATGGAATATAGGATGTACCTTTAAATAAGGAGGTAGGAGGAGTTTTACTGACACTGGATTTATTTGGCGATCCACCATAAATGGACTGATAAATCTTGGTTGGAATTTTCGATTTTCTTTCAGCCTTAAATTTTTAGTTGACAACCAAACCATATCTCCCATTATAAAGACTGGGTTTTCTCATCTCTTTTTGTCTGCCTGGATCTTATAAGAATTCTTAGCCTTAACTAGGTTTTTCGTAGCAAAAGAAATGCAAGATACATTATCAAAAGCTGACTCAGCTACTGCTGGAACAGCTATTTCTTCTTTTTAAAAGATTAAACTAGGGTGTCTTCCATAATTTAAATAAAAAGGGGTAAACCCAGTACATGAGTGTTTGGAGTTGTTATAAGCAAACTCTGCCGCCCACCTAACTCTGACCATTCATATTTTTGATCCTGCAAATAAAGCCTCAAGTATTGCTCTAAATCTTGATTAACTCGCTCTGTTTGGCCATCTGTTTCTGGATGAAAACTGGTGGAGTAACGGGAATCTATTCCTACTCTTTTTGTAAAAGCTCTCCAAAAGTGTGAAATAAATTGTGAGCCACAATCAGACACCAGGAGCTTAGGAATTCCATGTAACCTGACTATGTGGTGCGAAAACAGCTGAGCTAGTTGGGATGCTGGAGAAAAATACTTTTTTAGGGAACAAAATGAACCATTTTGGAGAACATGTCAACCATGACCAAAGATGGTGTTAAACCCCTGACTTGTAGGAAGGTCTACAATGAGATCCATTTAGACTGTGTGCCAAGGGTAAGGGGGGGGTAGGCGTAGGCATTAAAATACCTTGTGGGGAAAGTCGATCAGATTTCCCTTTTAAACATCTCTCGCAGGTGGAAACATACTGTCTGATCTGATCTTTCATTCCTGGCCACCAAAAATTCCGCTCCACCAACTCTGTGGTTTTACGAATGCCTTTCTGACCAGCAAGCAAATCATCATGACAAGACTTAAAAGCCTTCTCTTGCAAAGATTTGGTGGGAATGTATAACCTGTGATTCTGGTATGGGAGACCTTCTTTAATTTCTCTTTCAGGTTGTTCATTTATCCACTTTCTCATCTCACCTTCTGACATAGAAGCTTTAATTTCTTGTTTCAAATCTGGATTGGAGATGGTTACAATGATTTTTTCTGCCGTAATCACATTCTGTTGAACTTCTTGAGTTTCTGAAGCGTTTGCATTGATTCTCGATAATGCGTCTGCATTGACATTACTCACCCCAGGTCGATACATGAGCATGAAGTCAAAGTCCGCAAAAAACAAAGACCAACGTAGTTGTCGAGCAGTTAAAGTTCGAGCAGGTTTCAAAAATTGTAAATTTCGATGGTCTGTATAAACTGTAACCTTGTGCTTAGCCCCAAGAAGGTAATGCCTCCACTCCACGAATGCACATTTGACAGCCAACAGTTCCTTATCTGCAATTGAATAATTGCATTCTGGAAGAGTCAACTTCCTAGAGTAATATGCCTCTGGATGTAGCTGGCCAGTATCAACATGTCGTTGTGATAAAATTTCTCCAACGGCAAAATCTGAAGCATCTGCTTCAACAAAAAATGTCTCCTCAATTCTCAGATGTAATAGTATTGGCGCTTGAGTAAAAGATTTCTTCAAAAACTGAAAGGCTTCTTCAGCTTCCTTTGACCAGTCGAACTTCACTCCTTTTTTTCAAAAGCCGATTGATTGGACTTGTCTTCAGAGAGAAGTCTGGGATGAATCTCTGATAAAAATTTGAAAATCTGATGAAGCTTTGAATCTCTTTTACATTTTTCGGGGGTGGCCAATCCTGAACTGCTTGAATCTTAGAGGTATCCATGCCTTCTCCTTCAGGAGATAGAACGCAACCTAGGAATTCTACTTTCGTTACATGAAAGGCACACTTCTCAAGTTTAACATAAAGATGGTTTTCCAAAAGCTTGGTTAAAATGGATTTCACATGTGATTCATGTTCTTCTACATTACTTGAGAAGATCAATATATCATTGATATATACCACTGCAATTCTATCCAAAAATTCTCTGAGCACATTATTTACAAAATGTTGGAATGCTGCCGGAGCATTACACAGCTTATACAGCATTACTTGGTATTCAAAGAGGCCATAACGAGTGCGAAAAGCCGCTTTCCACTCATCACCCTGAGCTATGCGAATCAAATGGTATGCCCCACGTAAATCCAATTTGGTATAGATCTTGGCATCTTTTACTTGGTCTAGTAGGACAGAGATCAAGGGTAAGGGGTATCGATTCTTCAGTCACCCGATTGAGAGCTCTGTAGTCCATACAGGTTTTGAGATCTTCATCTTTCTTAGAAATGAAAAATAAAGGGGATGACACCGGAGATTGGAAAGGGCGGATGCAACCATTTGCAAGATATTTATCCAAATATTTTTTGAGGTATTGGTTCTCATCGTCTGTTAACGCGTAGATTCTACTACAGGGCAGTATAGCTCCAGGCCCAATCTCAATTTTACAATCGTAGGGACGATGTGGTGGGAGTTTTTCCGCTTCTTTTTTATCAAATACTACAGCTAATTCTTTATATTCAATTGGAATTTCTTGAGTGTCTAATGAAAAAATAATGGCTAGATGTTGTGCTAATCTCTTGGCTGGTGACTCTTTGTGCTCATGAGTCAGATCAATGAAACAATTCTCCATACAATATGAAGAAATCATGTGAATAGTTCTTTGATTCCAATCGATGCTAGGATTGTGCTCAGTAAGCCAGGTTAAGCCCAAAATTAATTGAAATTGGGGGGCATATATGAGATTAAACATAAATTAATTCTGAATGCCCATTGAAGCCTGTTAAACACATTAATTCTGTTTTATGAGTGATGGGTCCTGAAGATAAGTTTGTTCCATCGAATGCTCGAACCGCTTCTAAAACTTGTTTCTTCACAAACCGAAATCCAACTCTATGTGCATATTTTATATCACAGAAGTTCCGGGTAGCTCCGAAATCTATCATCACTGAGACTTCTTGTAATTCAAATTCTCTAATCTTAACTGTGAATGTTACCACCAAATGAGGAGCTGATGACTGTAAGGTATTAGCAATTTGTTGGAGGTCTGGAGCTGACTTGACATTCGCTTCCACCTGTGCTACTCCTTCTACAGGTGGAGCCGACCTTTTACAGATTGAGAGGTCTTTGGTTTTTTCGGACACTCCTTCACAAAGTGTTCAGCTTGTCCGCAATACATACACAGTTGACTAGTTCTTTGCCTTTCCTTCTCCTCCTTAGTCAAAGGACCACGAATCAAACCAATTTGCATGGGCTCTTCATTGTTTTGGGATTCAGAGGAGCGATGGGTTTCTGGTCTAGCCCGATCTAATTGAGGAGGAAACGGGCGGGAGTCTTCTTTTTTTCATTACGTCACTCGCTAATCCGATGATCTAATTGCAAAACCAAGTCAATTAACTCTGAAACTTCGGAGGGTCTGCCAGGGATTCGAGCCAAAACATCCTTCAACTCATCTTTTAGGCCTCGATAACATATTGCAGCTCTCTTGGATTCAGGCCAGTTTGTCTCCACAATTAACTTATTAAAGTGAGCGATGTATCCCACTAAATCTCTGTTACCTTATTTCAATTCTAATAGCTCGTTGTCTGTGGCTTGAAATGGAGATATTCGATCAAAAATTCTTAAAAATTCAACCTTGAAATTCTCAAAATTGCTTAATATCGGATCATTTCGGGTGACCAAAGACATTGACCATGCTGCCGCATCGCCAGTCAGATAAGACAGCATGAATGCCACCTTTGATTGATCTTCAGAAAAAATTATGGGTTTACACAAGTAATGCAGTGAACACTGAGTTAGAAATACTTTGGCCTTTTGAGGGTCCCCACTAAACCTTTCTGGGGGAGCTAAAGGAATGATTGGTGAAAAGGCATGTATGACTTGAGTGGCAACTTCTGGGGAGGATCGGTTTCCTGAAAGAACTTGAGGTCCCTTTATGCCTGATCCAGAGGTAACCCCCAAAACAAACTCTTCTAATTTTTGTTTTATATGTATTGACTCTTGACTGGTCCTCCTTACTTCGACTCTTAAGGCTTTATTCTCTTCTACTGAATCATTCAATTGTTTTTGCATCCCATCTAAAATGGTAACTAAAGCCTTCAAATCTATTCCTTCTGCCATCTTGCTCGGGAGGAGATCTATATCCTCAAAAGAGGCTGGCACTTCAATCTGTCAGATCTGGTTTTGCGATCTCCTCAGGAGCAGACAACAGTTCCTCCAATTCCCTTAAACGAGACCAGCAACAGTAATTGAGACACTGCTACTAAACTCAGCTCGGGGGAAAGGGGAATGGGATAGACAAACAAGAGAGACTGCCTCAGCTGATGCCTTCTTCTGCTATGCGGTCTGGCACCTGCAAATAAGCACAAACAGTTATTGTTGTCCCTAACTCTAACTTCTCTCTCTAAATAACCTACTCTTTTCTTAGTTACCTATTGACTGAGGAATTTGCTTCTCTCTTGGTGAGCTGTTAATGTACATCTTGTTAACTGGAAGAATACTTGATCAACTGACAAAGCGCTTAATTGCTGACAAATAGCGTTTGTAATTTGTAAGTAAACTGTTGCTCTTATGTAACTCAATATCCTTTTTCAAAGCACTCCTTATTGTCTCTGAGAGTCTTTTGTCATACTCTAGATTGATATCAAGAATGAAAAAATCCACAAGAAATGAGAGAATAAAAGTCTCTGCTGCGCTTCTTTCTGTTGCTGAATCCTAGGCTCTCTCTATACTGCCAATTCTCTAGCGCATACACTACACAGTTTCTAAATGCTGCAATCTGAAATTGTCCATTACACCTTGCAAGTCCCTGGTCACGAACTAGACTGGGCACGTAAACGCTGGTAAGTCTCTTGTGCAATCTCCACTGACAGAACGCTGCAGGTTCTATAAAACTCGAAGAATAGTATTTGCGCAGTTGAAATAAGACTGGAAACTCTTACTTGAAAGTTGGAAAGTACTTCTCTTCACTTAAGTAACTCTCCCTGCTTCGAGTCACAATTGCTGAATGGAATCTCTGGTTATTACAAAATGGGTCGCTGGTTGCTTCGGATACTGCTGAGGAAAACAAGAAAGTATTTTCTTATTTCAAAATTCCCTCCACACGCTGCTCTTAAGCTAAGGAGTGAAGCGGAGGTCTGAACAGAGCACAAGAACTAGATTCAAAATCTCTTAAAGGTTCAGTCAGAGCACGGAGAAAATTAGCTGTTGCTCCTGTCTGGATTCAGTTGAAGTGCGCGGTTCGAGGCTCGCGCAGGCGCACTATTCCTGTTTGGGAACCTCGAGTCGTCAACAACTAGACCGAGAACTCAAACAGGAAGTGAGCTTCCTCTTGCTGCGTGGAGCCTGCAGGACCTGTACCTTCCGTAACACAGATCGCAGTCCAGCTTTCCAAGTCGGACCCAACCTTCGCCAATGAGGGTATTTCCATACATCCAGTCCTCTTAAGGCCTTTTTTAGGCTAACGCTTGCGCTTACATGAGGGGTCTTGACAGAAATATGCAGTACAGTGGAAGCAGTACATTCACAATTAACAAAGACAATGAGTTACAGTTCTTTGCTACATTACATTACAAAGTCAGGCTAGGTGGAAGGGGGATCAACCTGGTCAATGCTACGTGGGGGGGTGCAGATATCTCCTCTATAGGAGTTCCACACTCTCCAAATTCGGGACCGCTTTTGGGGGCAACACGGGCTGTATAGACGGTCTTTTCTCTATACACACACCATTCAAGAGCCGTTTCCCAGGCTTGCACCAAAGGAGGTGGCGCCGCTCCCCACAATTGTGCAATGTTCCTCTTTGCCAACATTAATCCCAGCATAACCCACTGCTTGTGTTAGTTATTCAAATCAGTAGATTCCCATATATTCAAAAGGCATCCACGCGCTTCGGGGCGGAGGACTAGCGCAAGTACTTCACTTAAAACATTGTGTATTTTCTGCCAATAGGATCGTACATATTCACATTCCCATATTATTTGCATAAACGTACCCACTTCGCTGCATCCCCGCCTACACTCTCCTCCTCCAGCTATTCCCATTTGTACCAAACAAGGCCCTGTGACACACCCTATGGAGAATTTTGAGTTTCACCAGTCTGAGTCTCGCTGAGATCTCCACCACCCTCGAGGAGGATACCGCCTCCTGCTACTCTTCATCATCCAGTTCAATGACATCTCACACCCATTTCTCCTGTAGGCACTGGAGGGGTTCTGCCATGTTATTGATCAGTTTCTTATGTGTTAACCCCTTCGGGGCTGATGACGAGCTGGGCTCGTCATGGCGTAGCCTCCTCGCACGCTGATGCCGAGCCCAGCTCGTCATGAATAATAGGATTTACTAAATCTGAGCGTGCGAGCGGAATTCCGCTCGCACGCATGTGGTTAATGATATGGTTTTCTCAGGTAGGTGACCATCTAGGAACCGATCTTCCAACGGGGAGGATTAAGGGGGGGATGTGCCTTTAGGGAGGTGTGATTGCAGTGCGTGGAGAACATGTATGTATCTGAAGAGCTCGGAGTCCGCTAACTCGTACTGTTGCTGTAAAGAGGCAAATGTCTTCAATTTTGCCCTTTTCCCACAGATCTTTAATTTGTGAGATCCCAATGATTTCCCACCTATCGAATCCCTTAGATTTCCATAGTTCACCCAGCTGTTCGGAGTCCCATAGGGGGGGTTGCCAATGTGAGTTTTTGTCCCCAACCTAAGGATTTAGTGACTATGCCAAATGCAGACTGAGTGCCCACTGGGGCCCGTCAAGTGATATTGGTTATTCTTGGAATAGAGTGCCCTGTTGTAGTTCCCTCCCGATAGAAGCCATCTATCCATGTTATACCCTGGATCATCAGGACGGCCATAAGTACAATGATTAATGGCCACAAGATGCGCCGCCCAGTAGTTTTTCTTGATATCTGGGTGGCTAATTCCCCCATCGTACCAATGCAGCGTGAGCTTATTGAAGGCGATGCAAGGCTTCCCATTCCCACAACAGGCCCCTCTTGAGGCCCTCAATTGCTTTAAAATACGTCATTGGAACAAGGTCTAGTGAATTTTGCAAGACATATCAAAACCGGGGTAATGATATCATCTTAAAAGGTCCGCTTTGCCCAATAACGAAAGGGGAAGTGTTTTCCAACTTACTATATCGCGTTTAAGTCTCTGTAGCGGCGGGAGAAGATTGTGGTTAATACGGAGCGTTTGGTCCGAAGAGAAAAAGATTCCCAGTTAATTGAAACCCATTGAGCTAATTTGGATTGGGCTGTCTCGTGATGGAGGGGGGGATCTCCCTGAAGGAAGTACAGGAGAGACTTATTCCAGTTGACGGAGAATCCAGAGTATCTGCCAAATGTTGCCAGTATGTCTAGTACTGCCCCCAAGGATTTCCTGGGAGAGGCCAGGTACAAGAGGATGTCATCTGTGTATAATGAAATACGGTCCTCCCATTCAGGGGATCAACGCAGATCGCATATTACTGGGTCGCTCCGAATCCATGCCGCCAACGATTCCAGGGCTAGGGCAAACAGAAGGGGGAAAAGAGAACATCCCTGTCAGGTTCCTCGACTCAGAGTGAATGTAGCCGACTTCTTATTATAGACCAAGACTTGCGCCATGGGCTCTGAATACAGGCGGCGCACCCACTGAATGAAGCCTGGGCCAAACCCCATCTTTGCAAGCACTGCTAAGAGACATGTCCATTTGATAGTATCGAATGCCATAGTCCCATCTAGCGACACAATTATAGCTGGTTCTTGATTCGTGGCTACTCTCCCTATAACCCCATGGACTCGCAAATTCATAGCCGTGCTTCGGTGTGGCATAAAGCTGGATTGGTCAGTATGTACAAGACTACCCATCATCTTAACCAAGCGATTGACGAGGAGCTTGGCCAAAATTTTGGGTTCTGCGTCCAGCAGGGAAATCGGCTTGTAGGAGGCACAGTCAGTTTTGGGTTTACCCTTCTTATGGATGGTGACTATTGTAGCTACCCTTTGGTCCACCAGCAGCATGGCTTTCAAATATGGGGCCAATTTGTCAGGCCTGAGTTTGTATAGTTCAATGGGAATACCGTTGGGACCGAGGGCCTTCCCTGAGCGGAGTGATCTAATGGCCTGTTCTATTTCGTCTGGCGTCAAAGCGCTGTCTAAAAAGTCACGGTCTTCTTCAGACAGTGTGGGGAGCACTATGTCTTGCAGTAATTCGTGAGAGTCATCCTCAGTATAGGGTTCAACGGTCGTGTATACCCAAACTTTTGGCCCTGTCAGTCGCCAGCGCTCTGTAGTCGTCTTGTTTGAGGCGGAGTAAGTGTAGTTTCTCTGGTGTGACCTCAGTTTCCAATTCCTTTTCTAGCCGGTAGATCTCTGCCTCGGCTTCCAAGATTTCTTTCTGTCTATCTTTCTTCATCCCAGCTATTAGTGACAGGGCTTGTCCTCTTATTACTGTCTTAAAGGCCTACCAGAGGGTCTGTGAGGAGTCCACCGTTTCCTCGTTTTCTTGAAAGTAACTTTCTATGGCTTTGAGAAGGCCTTTACGGATTGTGGGGTCTCAAAGATACCAAGGGTTGATGGGGGTAATTTTCCCCACTATTGTTTGGTTAAGAACTATTTGTACACACATCGGGGAATGCTCAGAGATGCCCCTGGCGAGATTTCTAATTTTGTGGCTGTGAGCAATTAGTGAAGTGGGGGCCAGGATATAGTCTGTGGGAGAGGCTGTGATGGACCCCAGAGTGGAAAGTGTGTTGGCCTTTTTCTGGGTTGTATGTTCACCACCCATCAACTAACCCCAGAGCCTCAAGTCTGGTAGCCATTGAGAAGAAGGTCCTATTTCACGTGTGGGGTGACAATCCAGCTCGCCCAGGACCACTGAGTTGAAGTCGCCTCCAATTACTAGAAGACCCTCCGGGAGCGAGAGTAAGATGGTGCTCAGATCCTTAAACGTGGTGCTCTGCAGGCCAGGTGGTATGTAGACTGACATGAGTGTTGTACTATGTCCCTCCCAAAGATCTGACACACCTATATACATGCACTGGTCATCTGTCCATGTGGAACTCACGGTGAGGGGGAAGGAGTTTCTAATCATAATGCCTACACCCCATGAGCTGGTTGTGAAACCCGCATGTTCCACCATTTTGTATCCCCGTGCATGTAGCACCTTACAGGAGTTTCCTACGAAGTGTGTTTCCTGAAGCATGATAACGTCAGGGGCCAGCGTTTAATATATTGTAAGACAACGCTATGTTTGACCTTATCTCTGAGCCAGTTGACGTTCCAGCTCAGTATTTTAACACTTTTGTCCCACTGTGCACTCATTGAGATTAGAATAGGTCTTCTCTACCTATGCATCAATGTCAACTAGTCTTGTCGATGTTAAAACCAAAATGACAAACAACTGCAAACCCTAAACCCAACACCCCCGCACCCTGCTCCCCTGCACTCTGGGCGTAGAACTACACATTTAGAACTTGCAGAGTGCCTGTCGCCCAGCAAGTGAACTAAAAGAAAAATATAGGGTGCAACCCCCTGCTCCCCGTCTCTGCTGTGTAGTAACCAAGAAAGTTATACCCTACTGTTCCGAAGCTGTTTCTGGTTGTTCAAAGAACAAGCCCGTCCCCCTGCCTCTACTCGAAGTCGTGCCGGGAATATCAACGCGTTTTTAAACCCTGTCTCTCTGAGTTTCTTTTTGACCATCAGAAATGATCTCCTCTGCCTCTGTACCATCTGTGTGAAGTCTGGAAAAAAGGTTATTTTGGCGTTGTTGTAGCGGATAGTGGGTGCCGTTTTGGAGAATCACATCTCTGTCCCTGAAATTCAGCACTCTTGCTAGCATCGGGTGTAGGGATGCCCCCGGCTTTGGACGACCTCACGGGACTCTGTGCGCCCTCTTTACGACAAAGAATTTGCTGAGGCCTTTAGGGTGTAGATGATTCAGGATAAGTTCTTCTACAAAGAGGTCCGGTGTTTGCCCCTCTGCTCTCTCCGGCACCCCCAGTATATGTATGTTGTTTCACTGGAAGCGCCCTTTATAATCGTCCAGTTTGTGTTCAGCAACTTACGGAAGGTTTGTAAATCATGAATGTTCTCATGGAGTCGCTTGACGTCATCCACTAGACTCTCCGTGGTTATCTCCACCTGTTTAACCTTCTCATTGATTTTGGTGAGGTCAGCCCGAATGAGATTCACTTCAATCGAGATTGTGTCCATCTTGTGCTCCAACGAGGTCTTGACCACAGTTATCACCTCCATAACATCTTTCTGGCGTGTAAGTCTTGCAGCGTTTCTTGTGGGAAGGCATAACTTTCTAATTTATTTGTTTGGACAACTTTGGGGCCCTTCGCACCTGTTGTCTTAATCTTCTCCATATTCGCTTCCCAGTGGGCCAAGGCAGTGGCGGCACAATCCCTTCTCCTCTCCAAACTGCTGACCTGCAGTATGGGGCAAAGTCGAGCTCTCACCCTCACCTAGGCGAGCAAGGCTGTGGAGTGAAGGAATAATAGGAGGGGAGGGCACGAGTCGCTGCCCTTCGAGCATGCTCTCTCCGGGTTAGTGGACAGTCTCAGGCAGCGGATGGGGGCCCCCACAGTTGGGTAGATTAGCATGGTAGATTGGAGTAGGATTGGATTGGGGTGGGTTAAATTTGAGTAGGGTAGATTGGAGTGGGGTAGATTGGAGTGGAGTGGGGTAGTTTGAGGAAGAGTGCAGTGCAGTAGATCGGAATAAATGGAGTGGGGTGGTGTAGAGTCAAGTGGAGTAGTGTAGATTTGAGTGGGTGGGGTAGAATGGAATTGGGTAGATTAGAGTGGGACATATTGGGTGGATTAGGTTAGGGTAGATTAGAGTGAAGTGAGGTAGATTGGAGTGGGATAGATAGGAGTGGGGTTGGTTAGAGTGAAGTTGATTGAGTGCTGTGGGGTAGATTGGGAAGGGGTGGGGCAGATTGGAGTAGAGTAGATGGTAGTAGGATAGATAGGGGTAGGGTGGAGTACATTAGAGTGGGGTGGATTGCATGGGGTAGATTATAGTAGGGTAGTTTTGGGTGGTGTGCTGTAGGGTAGAGTGGAGTGGGGTAGACTGGGTAGAGTAGAATGGAGTGTGTTAGTTTGGGGTAGGTGGGGTTGGGTAGATGGATTTAATGGAGTGGGGTGGAGTGGAGTTGGATATATTGGAGCAGATTCAAGATTGGAGTGGAGTGAAATAAATTGGGGAAGAGTGGGGTAGATCAGAGTTGAGTGGAGTAGATTGGAGTTGGGTAGATTGAAGATGGATGATTGGAGTAGGGTGGGTGGGGAGGGGATTCCAGTGGGGTTGGGAGGAGTAGATTGCAGTGGGATGGGTTAGGAGGATTAGATTGCAGTGGGATGGATTAGATGGAGGTGGAATGGAGTAGATTGGAGTGGGGTATATAAGGGTAGATTCGGGCAGGGTAGATTGGAGTAGAGTAGATTAGGGTGGGGTTAGAAGATTAGATTTTTAATGGAGTGTGATAGATTGTAGTGGAGTGGGGTTAGATTTGGTAAGAGTGGAGGGTGTGGATTAAGGTATAGTAGGGTAGATTGAAGTGGAGTAGATTGAAGTAGATTGCGGTAGATTGAAGTGGAGGAGTCGGGTAGATTGAATTGTGATAGATTGTGGTGGAGTGGGGTTGATTGGGGCAGAGGAGAGTAGATTAGGGTGAAGTGGGGTAGGTTGGAGTAAAGTGGTATAAATTGGAATGGAGAGGCGTAGAGTGGGTGGATTATTGTAGGGTAGATTGGAGTGAAGTGGGCTAGATTGGAGTGGAGTAATTTGGGCTACATTGGAGTGGAGCAGATTGGATGGGGTAGATTAGAGTAGGGTAGTTTGGGGTTGAGTGGGGCAGGGTAGATTGAAGTGGGGTAGTTTGAAGAGGGATGTTTGGAGTGGAATAATGTGGAGTAAGTTAGACTGGAGTGGAGTAGATTGGAGAGGGGTGGGATAGTGTGGAATGGGGTAGAGTGGGGTAGATTACAGTGAGGTCACAAGTGGTAGAGGGGGCTATATTGGAATGGAGTAGATGGAGATGGATTGGAGTGGGGTACATTTGGGTGGGATAGATTTGAGTAGGGTAGATTGGGTGGGGTAGATTTAGAGCGGGGTATTGAGGTGAAGTTGGTTGGATTAGAGTGGAGTAGATTTGGCTAGAGTGGGGTGTGGTAGAGCTGAGTGGGGTAGATTGTGGTAGATTGGAGTGGGGTAGGTTGTAGACTGGTGTAGCGGGGTAGATTGTGATGAAGTGAGGTAGATTGGAGTGCATTGGACTGGAGAGGATGTAGATAGAATGCAGTTTCTAATGGAGTGGGGTAAATTGGATTGGGGAAGAGTGGAGCAGAATTGAATAGATTGGAGTCGAGTGGGTTGGGGCACATTGAAGGGGAGTGGAGTGGAGTAGACTTTGGTAGATTGGAGCAGAGTGAGGTAGATTTGAGGAGAGTGCTGTACATTGGGGTGGATTAGGGTAGACTGGAGTGGGGTGGGTTAATTGCGTTAGATTAAGTGAAGTAGTGTGGAGTCAAGTGGGGTAGAGCAGAGTGGAGTGTTGTACATTGGAGAAGGGTAGTTTGTAGTGGAGTGGGGTAGATTGGATCATAGTAGAGTGGATTGTGTTAGAGTGGATTGTGTTAGAGTGGGGTAGATTGGAGTGGTTTGGGGTAGATTTGGGTGGCGTGGTGATAAAACGCACCTCTTGCCCACTTTAAATCAAAAGGAGTACAGGGAGTCTGAGGTAAAACATTTGGTTTATTCAAGCTTGAACAGATGCAAGACCTACAAGGAAAAAGCTATAAACAAGTCTGCCTACACCCCTTCACTTCCCTATCCCCTAATCCATTGGAAAATTCCTTCCAGTTATCCATACAAAAAGAATAGCTAACCACACTACATTTTCAAGATAAGAGATCACAAGCCATTGCTTAATTGCAAATTGAATGGAAAAAAAACTGCGTGACTTTCCATCTCGGAGAAACACAAATGATTCACAAAGTGTAATTATTCTAACATCTTTTGAACAGACTTGGGCGTCCCCTCAAACAAAAACCACACAGGTTGAGTATTCTACCCAAAAACTAGCATGCCGTTATTTCGGCGGGAAAGGTAAAGTTACAAAGTTTAAAATACCAATCTCTAAAGGCAGGCTTCAATCAGGGAGACAAGGTCTATGGTTCAACTCAGCTATATTTCTGTAGTGGCTAGATTTTCGGTGAATTATGTAAATAGCGGAGCATTTCTTAAACACATTTTGACCATAAACAGTTTGAATTAAAATCTAAGCATTGTTTTTTCACCAGAATGAATTACATAGAAAACACAGTCAAAGGTGGTTCAAAGAGGTATTAAAGATTATTTTCCACACCAAGCATTGCAATGAAAACTCTGTTATACATTTATTAGATGATCACAATACAATATACAAGATTTTTAAAAACACATTATTATACATTTCATAAAAAGATTTTTTTTAAAAAACAAGAATCACAAGTCGACGCGGCGTTTCGGTATTCTGTATTTGGACCTTCTTCAGGACTGATTCTAGACAAATTTAAAAAGATTTAAAAAAACAGAGTTACATTTTTTGCATTGGTCTTGGCATCTCTTCAACCAGTACCCTATTTGGTCACAATTCGTGGTCACTGTACTACGATCTTATTTCATAAAAAAATTTCATAAACAAGTCATGTTCCCTTGAACCCCTTATCCTTAAAATACATCTCCCTCAGTTGATGTGCATTTCTATACTGTGACAAAACTAATAGTGTTTACCTTTCCCTTGGACCTAATGGTCCAATGCTTATTAGAACCGGACATGATATTCCAAACTATTATTTTTATAGGTTAGGCATACCTTTAAATTAGATAGGGCAGACCGCCCACTGGATGCAGTTTAATTGAATTCTGCACCCTGTAGTCATCGGATTATGACACACTCAGGAAAAAATCTTCAATTTTTGATTTTTGATCCCACTGGTTGAGGTAAATAAAGAAGAAGAGGATGCTATTATATTTGGAAACCCCACTTAGATTGTGACCTTGTATCGACATTAAGGATCAACAAAGGTTTATTTGTTCAGTACCTTATGTTTGTGTTGAGTTAGCTTTGTCTTGGACTGCCAGGGGGAGCCACCGTCTTCCTATGTATGGGACAGAAAGCAACAAACACCTTGAGCGAGAGCGGTTGCGATGACAACAGACGCACGAGAACGCGCCTGGTTGTTATGACAACCGCTCGGTATCGTGTGCCGATTAAACTCTGCTTGACAATCTCTGATGTAGTAATAATGCCCAACAGACGCCAAATATAACAGAAATTGGGCCCGATAAAAGTAAGTAATAAGAGTAAGGCAAACAACTTAAAAACGCGTTCGGTTGATATGACAACCGCGCGCTGTCTCGGCACGCGACTATCCAATCAAGTTAGGGATAAGAGGTACACATGCGCCAATGAGGTAGCGCTCGTAGCGGGAACTGAAGGAGCGTTCGGTTCCCCTAGCAACGACATGGCCATTTGCCGACAGAGAACCTATCACGTAGCAGAAAACGAAAGCCAATTGAGAAACTTGGCAATAAAAATGCCGAGGAATGAGGAAATCCCCAGCATTCGAGACGGCCCACACCGGATCAGTGGAGGGACGTGTGGAAGACTGCCAGAGACCAGGAGCAGGGAGGCCGAATCTAATAATTAAGGTAATGGAGAAGCAGGACTCTTTGAAACACAGGGGAATATTTAAATAGCCCTTTCTATAAATCTAATATATAATTCCTTCTATATTTCCCAAAAGTTTTTGGAAAAGGGACTATTAATATAAATAGAGTGTGATAGGGACACGAGAACCACTCCTCTCAACTTGCAAGAAATAACATTGGAGGGTCTATAAATATATCATATGGACTATCAATAGAAAAAATTATGAAACTAAACTAAATGAAGAACTTATATAAACCTAAATAGTGTACACCTGCTATTGTTTTATAAATAGAAAGAATTTGGAGGTGAACAAGAAGGAACTTGGTAGCAACCCATCCTGAGCATTGCGCCAGTCCGAAAAAAAAAATTTGAATGGTGAGTGACTGAGTAAATCCTTTAATATATATGAGAAAATTCTTCTGACATAGATTGAGATTTATGCGCGTTTTTAAAAAAATCGTCCAGGGCAATTGAAGAAACCCATACATAGGAAGACGGTGGCTCCCCCTGGCAGTCCAAGACAAAGCTAACTCAACACAAACATAAGGTACTGAACAAATAAACCTTTGTTGATCCTTAATGTCGATACAAGGTCACAATCTAAGTGGGGTTTCCAAATATAATAGCATCCTCTTCTTCTTTATTTACCTCAACCAGTGGGATCAAAAATCAAAAATTGAAGATTTTTTCCTGAGTGTGTCATAATCCGATGACTACAGGGTGCAGAATTCAATTAAACTGCATCCAGTGGGCGGTCTGCCCTATCTAATTTAAAGGTATGCCTAACCTATAAAAATAATAGTTTGGAATATCATGTCCGGTTCTAATAAGCATTGGACCATTAGGTCCAAGGGAAAGGTAAACACTATTAGTTTTGTCACAGTATAGAAATGCACATCAACTGAGGGAGATGTATTTTAAGGATAAGGGGTTCAAGGGAACATGACTTGTTTATGAATTTTTTTTATGAAATAAGATCGTAGTACAGTGACCACGAATTGTGACCAAATAGGGTACTGGTTGAAGAGATGCCAAGACCAATGCAAAAAATGTAACTCTGTTTTTTTAAATCTTTTTAAATTTGTCTAGAATCAGTCCTGAAGAAGGTCCAAATACAGAATACCGAAACGCCGCGTCGACTTGTGATTCTTGTTTTAAAGAAAAAATCTTTTTATGAAATGTATAATAATGTGTTTTTAAAAATCTTGTATATTGTATTGTGATCATCTAATAAATGTATAACAGAGTTTTCATTGCAATGCTTGGTGTGGAAAATAATCTTTAATACCTCTTTGAACCACCTTTGACTGTGTTTTCTATGTAATTCATTCTGGTGAAAAAACAATGCTTAGATTTTAATTCAAACTGTTTATGGTCAAAATGTGTTTAAGAAATGCTCCGCTATTTACATAATTCACCGAAAATCTAGCCACTACAGAAATATAGCTGAGTTGAACCATAGACCTTGTCTCCCTGATTGAAGCCTGCCTTTAGAGATTGGTATTTTAAACTTTGTAACTTTACCTTTCCCGCCGAAATAACGGCATGCTAGTTTTTGGGTAGAATACTCAACCTGTGTGGTTTTTGTTTGAGGGGACGCCCAAGTCTGTTCAAAAGATTCTATTTCCCCCCAGTCCCCAATCAACTGTTGCGGGGTCCTCCTTTTATTTCCCAACGATAATTATTCTAACACCCACTCCGCACTTTTCCAAGGACATGGAGACAAAAAAATAAATGTACAATGTCAGAACGTGCAAGGAAAATTCCTCAAACAATCGTATAAAGTCATGTGGATTTAAAACCAGCATTGGCATAGCCAATAGGTCTCGCCTTTGGGGACCTTATAAGTGTTTAGCCATGCAACAGTTGATGTTGTTTCACCAAGGATATTGTGCTGCATAACAATACTTTTAAGATCCCAAAGGCGAGACCTATTGGCTATGCCAATGAAGTATGAGTCATGATCCATAGGTTCGATTAGGATCTGCTCTGGCTTAGAATGGAGGGGTGCCGCTTATTGAGGGATTTACCTTTTCTGCCACGAGGATTACCCTGACTGCTGCCAGCACCTAGAGGCTGCTTGTTCTGTTGCTGCTGTCACCTTTCGCGACACCCGCTTCGCGGGTGCCGCTCATAGACATTCCCCACAGCGGCGAGGTTCGTGAAAGCTTCCCTGCTCCTCATCTGCTCCCTGTGGCCGTTTGACCTGGTGTGAGCGCCTCCGCAGTCGGCGGAGAGCACACTCGCTCCCAGTGGACAACGGCCCAGGTCGAGGTATTTGCTTGAGGAAACTGTGCGTGGAGCCTACCGGGGGACTGCGAGGACCAGCATCCTCCACTCTACACAGCTGGTGCCTCTTCCCCCGGCGGCCACGCCCCCAGCCTCCAGCCATAACTATCTTGGGAAACACCCGCTGCTCGGGTGCCGCTTATTGAGGGATTTACCTTTTCTGCCACGAGGATTACCCTGACTGCTGCCAGCACCTAGAGGCTGCTTGTTCTGTTGCTGCTGTCACCTTTCGCGACACCCGCTTCGCGGGTGCCGCTCATAGACATTCCCCACAGCGGCGAGGTTCGTGAAAGCTTCCCTGCTCCTCATCTGCTCCCTGTGGCCGTTTGACCTGGTGTGAGCGGCTCCGCAGTCGGCGGAGAGCACACTCGCTCACAGTGGACAACGGCCCAGGTCGAGGTATTTGCTTGAGGAAACTGTGCGTGGAGCCTACCGGGGGACTGCGAGGACCAGCATCCTCCACTCTACACAGCTGTTGCCTCTTCCCCCGGCGGCCACGCCCCCAGCCTCCAGCCATAACTATCTTGGGAAACACCCGCTGCTCGGGTGCCGCTTATTGAGGGATTTACCTTTTCTGCCACGAGGATTACCCTGACTGCTGCCAGCACCTAGAGGCTGCTTGTTCTGTTGCTGCTGTCACCTTTCGCGACACCCGCTTCGCAGGTGCCGCTCATAGACATTCCCCACAGCGGCGAGGTTCGTGAAAGCTTCCCTGCTCCTCATCTGCTCCCTGTGGCCGTTTGACCTGGTGTGAGCGGCTCCGCAGTCGGCGGAGAGCACACTCGCTCCCAGTGGACAACGGCGCAGGTCGAGGTATTTGCTTGAGGAAACTGTGCTTGGAGCCTACCGGGGGACTGCGAGGACCAGCATCCTCCACTCTACACAGCTGGTGCCTCTTCCCCCGGCGGCCACGCCCCCAGCCTCCTCGTACATTACTGGCTCAATCACCCGCGCGGGACGGAGCTCGGTGCGAAGACCGGGCAAAGAGCGGGCCGTTTGAGGCCGTTCGAGTACGGGAGAGTCCGGTCCGGGCTCCCCCTCTTCAATTGCCATATCTGGTTTCCCCACTCTACGGAACAATGTGTACTAGAGAAACCAGAAGTAAATCTACATTAGCCGCGACAGGAGCGGCAAAGGGCCCCATTGACAATTATTTCGTTAAAGCCGGATCTCTTTTAATTGAGGAAATTGAGGTCTTGGAAAGAAGAATTTTCCAAGAAATAGACAGGGTTAGAAGATCTTCAATCGGGCCAATGGCTCAAGCCAGAACTCCGGAAGGGAGGACCGAATTCACAACAAATGAACAGACTGACCAGGTAACACACCAACTATCTAATCCAACTATCACTGACCCCGATTTTACAATCGAGGCTCCCAGTGAATTCGAGGACATGAGTCTAATGGCCCTCCCAAACACTCAACCGCCACACACATCACCAGTAATTTTACCCTTAACGCTTGATCCGAAAATAGTGGTAGTCAACGACCAAGAACCTAGCCTCGATAGAGACAGGGGGGCCAGGGAAGGTGCAATACAAAAAAAGAGGGGGGGGGTCCCAACAAAGAAGCTAATAGGACAAAATCCCCAAAATCTAAACCATCCAGGGGAAAAGGGGCAAAGGGAGGTACTACAGTTTCCAACCCAGAAAAGCAGGGCACAACAACTACTCCCATAACCCATAGTATAACGGTACCAGCAATGGCCACTATCACTACTTCAGCGGATAACTGCAGTGATGACATCACTCTGGAGGACATCGGTGCACTTCTTAGATCACTACTGAGTCCCCTTGAAGCTCGATTGATCAAGATTGAAGCCAGGCTAGTTAATATCGAAAAATCCACTGTGCAACTAGCTGACTCGAAGAAACTTGATCCTAATGAAGCTAAAGTAGCAAAAGGGGGCCCGATCCAAAGTCCAAAAAGGGTAACGTACCCACCACAGTTGCAAAGAATAACTTACCCCTCACTGACTCCCACAATTCACCGACCATCCTTGTTAAAACACCTTTACCCCCGCCTAACCTAAATTCCAACAAAGCACCTCCACCAACGCCACAAACATTAACTGCTTCACCGATTAATATCCCCCCACCCAAAGATACTGCTCCCACCCAGTTTAAAACCAAGGGTGATTTAACATTTATGGGAGAGAAACCCACCTACACCCGTAAACCAAAACCTGTCAACCTTCCTCCAGAGGCTGCCCCCTATACGCTAGTTTTGGCAGGGGTCCCGGAATTAAAACCCACAAGAATAGAATCAACACCATCACTCAGGAACAAGGTTATTAGCTGGCTATCAACATACAGGCCGCTTCCGAGAGGAATAACTAGCGATATCTCTATGGTCAGGCGGGTTACGTGGGTGGGATACTCCAGAAAATCAGTAAGGGGAGACTGTGTTTTGGTCACCTTCAGAGAGCCGGGCACTGCTGCTTACATCTGTGCCTGGGCCTCTGATGACCAAGTCAGTAACATCCAAACCCTTCCTCTCTCATTCTTTTATCCATCAAGCCCATATAACTTGGAGGATCAAAGATGGGGGCATCACCAAGACTTACTGGACGAATGGGGAAGTGGTCGCAGGGAGAGAAGCGGTCCTCTCAACTACATGGGAAGACCTACTGACCATTTCATACCGTTTGAGGAGGACGCAGGCTGGGAAACTATTACAAGGGAGAGGGGCCGCGGGGGAGGATTTATGAGAGGAATCCCAGGGCCCCACAGAATGCATTATCCAGCCCATTTCCCGACCTATAACAGATATAGCAGTTTGGAAATGGTGGATTGACGCATGGATAATGAGGGGTGTGAACTGCTCGCATCAGAACGGATGGGGAATAGTCCACTCCCAGTACCCACACTATTCACAAGGGCACAAAACTCATTGGAACTAAATTTAGCCTCTGAGTCCATTATAGAGGGTCCTATTGCGACCCACACTAATCAAAGATCCGCTCTGGCTCTTTCACCCTCAATTCAGATGGTTACTTCGGAGATTAGGGTAGTCAATAATAACACCACCAAGGGCCCATCCTCTACTAAACTATGCCCCTTAACCCTGGTTTCATGGAACGTCGCAGGATTAGCCAGCAAAATAGATTCTACAGACGGGTTCCTTCATTGGCTCTAAAAATATTCTACTTTTTCAGGAGACCTGGGCGCGGGAGGAAATCTTATTTCAGGGATTTGCAGTCTTTTTTAAACCTGCTAAATGGGGGGGAAGGGGAAGGCCATCGGGAGGACTCGCGACATGGATAGCTACGGATTTAGGCTGCCAGGCTATCTGCCTGGAAACAGAATCCGACGACATTTTGGCCGTCCTATTAGAGTGGCCAAATTCCTCGAAATTGGTGGTCGTAAACACATACTCCAGGCCGGTACCAATGTCAAAGGAATCCAGCACTATAGAGCAACTCTCTGCGTTCCTTGACGGTATTCCCTGGGAACTTGCATGCCTGGTGGAAGCTGATTTAAACTCACAGTATGAACCACTAGCAGGTCTACGTGATGGCCCCTCTCTCGAGGAAGACTCACGTTGGCTTGTTCCCGTGACGGTGGCGCCTCCCCCCAGGGCTTGGACCCCCCTGGCCCTGCAGATAACTGCCCTCACCCTAAATCAAGGATTGAGGGCCTGCAATGGTCGTTGTAAATCAGACACACCTAGTATCTGTACTTACAATAAAACTGGCAGAGAATCGAGACTGGATTATATCCTTGTTAAACTATCCATGTGGTCACAAGTAGTTGATTTTAAAGTCATTGAGAGAAGGGACAGTGACCATAATGCCCTGGAACTTTCTTACATCTCACCAGGGAACGAAGCCACTACGTTTGGCACGGATAAAGACAAGTCAGGGCTCCTACTAGAAAATAACCGGAGGAAAGTCAGGTGGGAGAAATTGGTCACTAGCGGAGACAGATTACCAAAACTATATGCAAGGATCATCCCGCACTTGGAGAAGGCTTTCTAGATAGGGAAAGAGGTGGAAGGTTCAGCTAATAGAGAAAAGCTTGCTTACATACATGCTGATCTAATTAGTACCCTAGAGCTAGATCTGTTCTCAAAGCCGGGAAAAAGCTCAGGACCCCCAGCCAAGACGACTTGGTATAATGCTACTTGTAGGGAGTCTAAGGCCAAACTGCTATTTGCCATCAAGAGTGGCAATAGCAGGGATGAAATCCAAGACAGGAGAAGATCTTATAGAAAGCTCCTGGTGGATGCGAGGGCTGAATGGGACCAAGAATATTGGGAAAATCTCTCAAGGTCATTAACCATTCGAGACTCGCGCAAATTCTGGCGCCTAGTCTCTAATGGTACAGAGGATTTATCCTCCGCAATTGAGCCTAATATAGCTCCTAGCCTATGGCAGAGCCATTTCCAGGCATTGTACTCAGCAGAAGAAGGGTCTCCCATTATCTCAAACAGTACGTTAGCCCCAGGCACAATTGGCGACCGTTTCACAGAAAAAGAGGTGAGGGCGGCTATAGCTGGGCTGTCCGCAGGAAAAGCGCCCGGTCTTGATGGGGTACCTGGGGACCTATTTAAGCAGGAACCAGGGATATGGGCCCCATTCCTCACATTGATATTTAACGCTATTTTGGGGGGTATGGAGGTCCCGGATACTTGGCTGGGTGCAGAGGTGGTCCCAATTTACAAAAAGGGGTCCCCTCTGCTCCCAGCCAACTACCGCCCAATCAGTCTTATTGACATATCCCAGAAGCTCTTTGGGAGATTGGTTCTGAATCGGCTACAGGACTGGGTAGATGAGATGGGTATTCTGACTCCCTATCAGGCGGGATTCAGACAGGGGGTGTCCACAATAGACCAAATTTTTAGGCTGAACCTCCTATATTGGAGGACAGCTATAATCGAGGGCGGTACCCTATATACAGTCTTTGTAGACTTGCGTGCCGCCTTTGATTTGGTACCTAGAGCGAAATTATGGAAAGTTTTGGAGGAGTTGAATGTCCCTGGAGATATTTTGGCTATCCTGATGAGATTGCATCACAACAACTATGCCCGCGTTAGGTGCGGCAGAGGTGGCAACTTAACCAAAAGGTTCCCCGTTCGCAGAGGGGTAAGACAGGGTTGCGTGCTCGCACCGACCCTGTTCTGCCTCTTTGTGAACGGGGTAGTTGCCCACCTAACCAGGATTCCCAACACTGACGCCCCAAAATTGACTGGCAGCAGGGTGCCTGCAATCATGTTTGCAGATGACACCCTGCTGCTGTCCAAATCCCCTATGGGCATTCAACGTGTTCTGGACGGGTTCTTACAGTTCTGTTTAGATCGGGGACTCAAAATTAACCCACAAAAGACCAAATATATGATTCTTAATCCGAAGCCCCATAATCGCGCCCCACCTAGGTTGGGAGCAGTCCTATTGGAGCGGGTGCACACAATTGAATACTTGGGGATCACTCTTAATGAAAACCTAACGTGGTCATCTCACCAGTCAAAAGTGAACATCAAACTGGCACAGTTGGCGGGTGGCACTATGAGACTGGTGAACAAATCCCCCTTTCGTCCACTTAGCCCCATTATTCACATTTACAAAGCCCAAGCCCGGGGTGGTGTCACGTATGGGGGTGAGCTGTGGGGGCACATTCCATCGTCCAAATTACTAACAACTGAGAATAAATTCCTGAGACAGATTGTTGCTCTTCCACAGAGTACTCCATTACTCCCGCTTAGACTGGACTTGGATATTCGACCAATAACGGAGGAGCTGGGCCTAAAGCCCTTGACATTCTGGCGGCGTCTATGGAGTAGCCCAGACCTTTCAAACTACAGAGCTGAGTTGCAGGAATTTTTAGAGTTACCCAATGCCAAAAGAATTCCATGGCTGATCTACATCAAGGGAACTCTGGAGGCAATTGGACTCTTTGAACTATGGCTGGACCCACTAAACATCTGCCCAAAGACCCCAAAAAAGGCACTGGCGAGAGCTTATTACGACCACATGCTCCTCAGAGCAACAGCCGGTGCACGGGACGGGTCACTGTCTAATAAGTTCATACAAACAAAAGACTCCTATCAACTCGAAAGCGTCCTAGATGCCATCTCTCCACAACTAACTAGGAAATTATTTCTTCAATGGAGATATGGACCTCTTCCCCTAGCATCGTTCACAGCATCCTGGTCTTCTCGCTCCTCAGAAATTTGCCCGGCATGTGCACATCCAAAGGAGAATGACGTTCATGTTGTCTTCTTTTGCAGGGGCTATGAGAGGAGCAGGAAATATTGGCTAGTCCCTTTGCTCAGGAATCTGGGATTTAGAACTTTCCTACCCGCCTACAGAGTCCTAAAGACAGATTTATCCCCTACTGTAGTTTTTGCTCTATCTAAATTTTTAACCTCTATGTGGTACGCTCGAAGTCGTCGTGTAAAAATGATTGTGTAAGAAACTTGAAGACTTGAGACAGCTCTAGAAATTGTGGTATATTTTTAATTCTAGCTTTTATGCTGATCACTAATGTTGTTTAATATGTTTTTTACATTTTTGTATAGAATGGAATGTATATCTTTTATGATCTTGTGATCGAAATAAAGATTATTTGAATCGAAGCGAATGGAGGTGAGGTTAGTAGGTACAGCTGCTCTTTCCCCAAACGGTATTGCTAGGACTAAATATAGATTTGTATTCAATGGAGGTAATTGTCTTGACTTGAACCTGATGAAACATACCCGCACTGAGAGCTGAACTGTCTTATACAAATGTCTACCGGGCAGGATGGGGGTTGGGGACTGAAGGAACTTATTTGGTGCCACTGCTATGACTGGGCAGTTAAGTTCTGAACAAGTGTTGTTAAGCTGATTTTTTACATACACACTATGATGTTTGTTCTAGGGAAGGGTGGGGGGGGGGGGAATTAACAGAAAATGCAGTTGCTTAGATGGATTACATGAGTGCCTCCTCAATTAAGCTGTTGATATGTGGAGAGAACGCCACTGATGTTGTCAGATTGTTTTTTTGTTGAACGTCCTGGAGCGGATCGGAGGACTCCTTGGGTTTATTCTGAAATGTACTAATGCTTACTTTGAAACATGCATGTTAATGTGGATCTACTTCCATCTGAGAGTCTGCAATAAAAATGTTTAAAAAAAATATATATTTGTATTCAATGAACGCACCTAGTGATCATCATCATCTATTGGAAGAAAGAGGGTAAGCGGAAGAGACCGTGGTAAAACTTCGGAAAGGGGATGTTCCTGATCAAGAAACACATTGAGACATCACCCATCGGAGGAGTTAACACAAGGGGGAGGTGTAAGAAACTAGCGGTGAAAGACCCTGGGGAGGAGAATAAGAGAGCGAATGTGGAAGAAAAGAGAGGCAGTAGTGGATGAGTCAAACGCACCAGCAAGAGCGGTAGCAGTGCCAGAGACGTCAGTGTACAGGGTTGAGGACAGTGGAAGAGATGGGAATAATTGGAGCAATAGGATTAACCATGTGCACGCGGAAGGAGTCCCAAGTGCTACTAACTTGATGTCACAATCTGCACTGGAAAGCGGATGTCACAGCGGATATGTGTCTCAAGCAGTTGAATATGTCGTAACATCTCATCCAAAATCTGCATTAGACAGCGGGGGTCTCATTAGACCTCCAACCAGATCTTTTCGCAGCGTGTTTTATCTAGCGCATGGTCTACGCATAGGTGTTGTCCAGGAGCTGTCACAGCACATTGCGAATCATCTTTCTCATCAACCAAAATAAGTCATAGCTTGTCAAGTTCTGCGAATTAAATCACCGTAGGTCCAATCCAGGAACCTCGTAATCTGTTTTTTCAAGGCAACGTCACAATGGGTTGGAAAACCAAAAAGAGGTAATCAAAAAGATACTCTGGAATGTTAATTGTTAGTGACTGATGGTGACGCAGGACTAAGTGAGATGTGTCTCCGTTGATTGGAGCCACCCCCACCCCCCCATAAAGAAGCCTATTGAACTCTATCCAGCATGGACAAATAATATCTCTGACCTAATTGAGTCCCCCATTCCGATTGAGGAGGTGGAGGGTCAGCACAAGAACAATTAGCAAAAATTATTATTTTCGAGCTCTGACAATTTCTATTTGCTGGTGTACTTTTTAGACAGCAAAAAGCTTGGGTGTTTTGTTTTACGCCTTCAAGTCTTTCAGTATCTGGGGTTCGGCAAATTGCTATCCAAACAATGTGCTCAATGAAGGAGTTTTCCTCCGTTGACACGTAAGGCTTACATTGTCGCCTCTTGAGCAAATCATCGGACCTCGTGTTGTCTTCTTTACTTTACCAAACAATGTGATCTTTGACGCAGCAGCGAATGCCCCGGTTTCTGTTCGCGTATCTGCTGGTGCCACAACTGTTGGTGCTCATTTCTGGCCAGTGGCCGCAAAGTCCAGTTGTCCTTCATATGCCATTGTAAAAGCTTCACGTTAATTAACTTGTATCTATCCACGTAGAAATAAAAAAAATAGAAAGCTAATTAGAAAAACAGATGGCCCCTCCGCGCGCCTCTGCTCGAAAAAGCACGAAAGTGAAAGATAATTCGAAAACAGATGGACCATGCGGGCGCCGCTGCTCGCTCCCGCAAGGTGGATGCTATTGTGTGGAAAAGAGCAGACCAATTTCTAAGGGTCATCTTCTAGAGCAGCACATGCGCGCTGCGCTAGCTTCGACCTAAAACGTCTGCACACAATGTGCTCAATGAAGGAGTTTTCCTCCGTTGACACGTAAGGCTTACATTGTCGCCTCTTGAGAAAATCATCGGACCTCGTGTTGCCTTCTTTACTTTACCAAACAGTGTGATCTTTGACGCAGCAGCGAATGCCCCGGTTTCTGTTCGCGTATCTGCTGGTGCCACAACTGTTGGTGCTCATTTCTGGCCAGTGACCGCAAAGTCCAGTTGTCCTTCATATGCCATTGTAAAAGCTTCACGTTAATTAACTTGTATCTATCCACGTAGAAATAAAAAAAATAGAAAGCTAATTAGAAAAACAGATGGCCCCTCCGCGCGCCTCTGCTCGAAAAAGCACGAAAGTGAAAGATAATTCGGAAACAGATGGACCATGCGGGCGCCGCTGCTCGCTCCCGCAAGGTGGATGCTATTGTGTGGAAAAGAGCAGACCAATTTCTAAGGGTCATCTTCTAGAGCAGCGCATGAGCGCTGCGCTAGGTTCGACCTAAAAACGTCTGCACTCATGTTCATATTATATAAACTTTTCCTCAGTGGCTAAATTGGCGTGGGGTAGATTTCAGTGAATTGGGGTAGAGTGGTGTAAATTGAGTGGAATAGTTTGGGTGGAGAAGAATGTGGTAGATTGTACCAAGGTGTCGTGGGGTAGATTGGGGTACTTTGGTGTGGAGTGGGGTAAGTGATGTGAAGTGGAGGGGCATAGAGTGGTGTGTTGTGTCAAGGATTGAGTGGCGTGGATTGGAGTAACCTGGAATCTAGTGGCATGTCATAGAGGGTCCTAGAGTGGAGTGTCATAGAATGAATAGAGTGCCTTGGCATAGAGCGAAAGGGTATGGAGTGGAGTGGTGTAATGTGGATCATGCATGGTGTGGTAACTCCTTGCCATTATAGACAACACATTTTCAATTGAAATGACCATTACATTTGCACCAAAATACGGTTTTACTGCACACAAACGATAATGTGCGCTAATGTCATTACCTAGTGTTTGATGTGTTTTGGTCGTATTCAAATATTTTTCCACCACACTTCAGAATAACAAAACAATGTGCTTCATTTGTTCTAATTCTGATATATTCAGAAACATCAGCATAGTTCATTTTTTAAGTCTCGCCTAGGCAGCGTTTGTGCTGTCTCTCGGAGACATGCTGTATTCAGAATGTGGCTTTACGCTCCGCCCATCTTCCGCCCATGTTTTTAATAGGCTCCTTTGACTGTCTTTTGGAAATGCTACTTTTTCTTTGGTTAATTTCTTTAGTAGTCCCTCCTTTTCTACTGTTGTAACCTCCCATGAGGTCTGGTCCTGTTACATGTGACATGTTAATTACTTTTTCGTCGTAGCTGGCGTTGCAGGCACGACAGCTATGCACTTCCCTGACTGGGGACATTGTCATTTTCAACACCAAGAGCTCTAACTTTCTGAAATGCAAAACTGATTGCATTGCAAAAGTTTGTTTTGTTGTGTGCTAGAAAAAAAAACATTGCACACCCTCTCCTCTTACATGGATACTCAGCACTATTATCACATACATTCTATCACTTTGAAGTCAGAGAAAGAAAAATAAACACCAATCTTCCCGTAAGAGAGAGCCTGACATTTGACCTCGGTCTTTTAAAGCACAGCAAATGTGACTGTTTACAGAAAGGAAGTTTGTGGAAGATTACAGTAAACAAGGGTTCGGCAACGGGAGGGACAAACGCAAGCTGCACAGCCTAAAGCAAATAAAGGCAGTAAATAAAAAGCCAGAAAATGTGAGTTGCAAACCACAAAGCCAATGGTAAGCAACGGGTGGAATGCATTCCTAGTCCAACTTTCTGAATGTCCCCAAAATGTGTTTGGCAAACCAGACATCTGAGCTGCCTAGTAGTCTTTGACGTAAAAACGAGTAACTGGTCTGGATCCAAGTATAGAAGAAATCTTTCTGGAGGATTACAACTACTGACCAGATTGGAACACAATCAATACTCACTAAAAAATCAGAACACTGGGTTTAAATAGAAGTGTGCAACCCATGGCAACATATAAAAAAAATCCGCTTTGTGTCCTCATCGTAGCAATCACCTTTATTGTCCCAGTCTGGACTGACTTACGTTAATTTGGTTACTGTTTTTGACTTGCACGTACACTGGCTGCTGACTAATTTAAAGACTCATATGTTTGTGATTGGGTATCATCCCTTCGTCAGGTGAATTATAATGAAATTTCTTCCTCTAGTAAATTAGTTGATGGGAATGTTGTGCAGTAGGGTGTTTTTTCTGTAACCCCATCGCCTCGTTTCAGATGATGTATTTGGTAATAATCTTTCAAAGGGTAAATTGATTGCTCCTTTATTCCACAAGTGTGGTGTTTAGTGCCCTTTGGCTAAAATGTCTTGGCGTAGCACCAGTTAACAAGCATTTGCAATGCAATAGGTCTCACATTAGGAAAGTTTAAGCTATTAGTATTGTAAATGACAAATTTTGTATTTATGTTTTGGTTTTGAAAATAGCGAAATTAACCCGTTCCATGCGGCCGCGATTCCCCTGGTGTGCTGTAAACAACACGAACAGGGGCGGGCCGTGACGAACCCCAGCCGTCATCAGCACACGAGCACCGTAGTGCATGACGGCTGGGGTTCGTCATCAGTATGGAAGGGGTTAATAACTTTGTCATTTAGAATGCCAATAGTTTTAACTTTCGCAAATGTGACACCTATAGCATTTGTAATGCAATATGTGTTGTATTTACGAGACTTATATGTATTGATATTACAAATAACAATGGCTTTTATTTATTTTTAATAATTAATACTTAAATAAAAGTTATTGTAATTTATAATGGCAATAGCTTAAACTTTTGTAAATAACTTTTGTGAAGATTATGTTCAGTGTATTTTATTGTGACGAAAATCCAAGAACAGAAGTGAAATATTAACATCTTTTTGTGACATTTGTAATAAAGCTTGAAACATTGAGAGAACATATTTGAACCAGTTGTTTTTGAATGGTTGCACAGATTGATGCTGTGGTGGCGTTCAGTGATGCTGTGGTCGCGCATAGTGATGTTGTGGTGCCCCTGAATGATGCTGTGGTGGTGCTGAGTGATGCTGTTGTGGTGCTGAGTGATGCTGTTGTGATGCAATTGAGTGAGTGCGATAGATAGATAGAGTGAGTGCGATACATAGATAGAGTGAGTGTGATAGATAGATAGATAGAGGGAGGACGAGAGATAGATAAAGTGAGGGCGATAGATAGATAGACATAGATAGAATGAGGGCGATAGATAAGAGTGAGATAGATAGACAGAGTAAGGGAGATAGATCGATAGAGTGAGTGCGATAGATAGAGGTGTAGAGAGAGGGGTGTGTAGAGAGAGAGGGGTGTGTAGAGAGAGAGGGGTGTGTAGAGAGAGAGGTGTGTGTAGAGAGAGAGGTGTGTGTAGAGAGAGAGGTGTGTAGAGAGAGAGGGGTGTGTAGAGAGAGAGGGGTGTGTAGAGAGAGGGGTGTAGAGAGAGTTGTAGAGAGAGAGGGGTGTAGAGAGAGAGAGGGGTGTAGAGAGAGAGAGGGGTGTATAGAGACAGAGGGGTGTGTAGAGAGAGAGAGGGGTGTAGAGAGAGGGGTGTAGAGAGAGAGGGGTGTAGAGAGAGAGGGGTGTAGAGAGAGAGAGAGGGGTGTGTAGAGAGAGAGGGGTGTGTAGAGAGAGAGGGGTGTGTAGAGAGAGGGGGTGTAGAGAGAGAGGGGTGTGTAGAGAGAGAGGGGGATGTAGAGAGAGGGGTGTGTAGAGAGAGGGGTGTGTAGAGATAGAGGAGTGTAGAGAGAGTTGTAGAGAGAGAGGGGTGTAGAGCGAGAGGGGGTGTGTAGAGAGAGAGGGGTGTGTAGAGAGAGAGTGGCGTGTAGAGCGAGGGGTGTGTAGAGCGAGAGAGGTGTGGAGAGAGAGGGGTGTAGGGAGAGAGGTGTAGAGAGAGGGGTGTAGAGAAAGAGGGGGTGTAGAGAGAGGGGTGTGTAGAGAGAGGGGTGTGGAGAGAGGGGTGTAAAGAGAGAGGTGTAGAGAGAGAGGGATGTAGAGAGAGAGGGGTGTAGAGAGAGTTGTAGAGAGAGAGGGGGTGTAGAGGTAGAGAGAGAGGGGGTGTAGAGAGAGAGGGGTTGTAGAAAGAGAGGGGTGTAGAGAGAGTTGTAGAGAGAGAGGGTTGTAGAGAGAGTTGTAGAGAGAGAGGGGGTGTAGAGAGAGAGGGGTTGTAGAGAGAGGTGGGGTGTAGAGCGAGGGGTGTGTAGAGAGAGAGGGGTGTAGAGGTGTAGAGAGAGGGGGTGTGGAGAGAGAGATTGAGGGGTGTAGAGAGAGAGGGGTGTAGAGAGAGGGGTGTAAAGAGAAAGGGGTGTAAAAAGAGTTTGTTTATTCTACTCTCAGCTCCTGTTCCTTCTGTTATCGAATTACAACAATCAATTACTCAGTGAAATGATTTATTTATCAGACTGACCGTTTGCATGAAGTGTTTTAATGACTCTAAATTTCCGGTGTATGATATACGATTTCACACAATTGTTCTGCGTTACACAATTCTACATTGTGCTAATAAGTACTCAATTCGTAAAAAAATATAGTCACATCTCGAATCTGCTACCATTAGATTAATAAAAGAAAAAAAATGATATTTTTATTGGACGATTACAATATTTTTTTGCTTAGACAACTCAGCGTTTGAAAAAGAGCATTGAATGTTGAATTAAAAAGTGCGTCAGCTGGCTACTTAAGTACCTGTTATTTGCTTGATATGCACCAGTTTCAATATTTCAGAGTCTTTTCGTGGCTGTGTGCATCTTAGACTTAAAACGTCTTTGCCCACACTGATTGAACTTCACAGCAAAACGCGCCATTAATAGTACACTCCCGAACACGGGTCGTTTCTCAATACATTCACGACCCTTAAGGCAACCCATGTAATCGGGGAAGTAAATCCCTCTATCCATTTCACATTATTTACTTCATCTTGTAGTCACTCAGATTGTTTACAATTTACAGATGTCTTGTTTCTGTAGACTTTTCATGCTACGCATGACTCTTCCACAGAGCATTCACTGAACGGAACCTCTAGATGTCTAGATGATGTCAGGTCATGAGTGGGTGTTCATCAAAGGCCCCCATTAAGCAACGCGTGTTTCATCAAGGGATGCAGATGGCATGCTCATGCAATTATTGGCCTCTCAGAGCGATGTTCGATTGTGTGACACAGTGCGAGTCTGTTGCAGGTGTTGTTAGTCTTTGTGTGTGTGCAAGGGTATAGTGAAGGGGTGACACAGGTAAGAGTCTGAAAAAGGTCTGAGTGACCAGACTGTGATGAAGAAAAGGGAGGTGATGTGTAAAATATGCAGTGGCGCATTTCAGCAAAATATGGATGCAACAGAAAGAGAGAATGCATGGAAAGAAGGAAGAACTGGAGTGAATGTTTAACTCCTAATCTGCCTCTGACTTCCACAGAACTGTAAAATTCAGTGCAACTGAAACATCTTCTATTCTTGTTATTCACAACGTTGTGACTGGTGCTACTCATTCTATGCTACTGACAGTAAGCATTGGTAAAGTCAATAGATTTGGCTTGTGTTAGGTGCATGCCATTGTTGTGCGATATATCTGATGCATTTAAAGAAAACTCCAGTATTAAATCATGATCATGGGGCGCTCTGTCTCAAGAACAGGATTTTGGCTCAAATTTTAGCTTTTTGGAAAGTAATTCTCGCTATGCATTTTTTAGCCATGCACCCTTTGGACACCCAGCCCCCACCTTTTTGATCCCTCTTAAAGCACTGAGAATGTGGGGAGGGCAGAGATCACTTACAATTCTAAAAATACGTCTGTGGAAGAAGCCTTTACTTGTACATTTCTGGCTGGGCTCTATGTTGAGCAGGGCGCATGCAGCTGGGGGGCAGCACTGGCAGTGATTGCACACTGGCATCACCATATCTCTGCGAGGCATTATATTACGGTTGGTAACTTTAGAAAAACGAGGAGCACCCACGCCAGTCAGTTAGCTGTTTTTAGTTAATTATGGGGCAATTACTCTTCATTTCCAAGTTTCCTTCTAAAGGGAATCTGGTCTAAATGTGGGACTTTCGTACATGACTTATACTGGCAGCATAAGTTAAAATTTACCAGGCCCATTTTTGTTGCAAAAGATCGGTGTTCAACAACATCCCTCCAGGACGAAAGCTAATTAAATAAAAATGTAACATGAACGCTGTGTGTGTCAAAAAGAAAAAAGGTCAAGACTATTTTAGTGTATCCTATTCTGTTATTAGCTATAAAAACAAGCATTTGCAATGCAATAGGTCTCGCATTAGGAAAGTTTGAGCTATTGGTATTGTAAATGACAAAGTTTTCATTTATGTGTTGGTTTTGAAAATAGCCAAATTAATAGCTTTGTCATTTACAATGCCAATAGTTTTAACTTTCGCGAATGTGACACCTAGAGCATGTGTAATGCAATATGTGTTGTATTTACGTGACTTAGATGTATTGATATTACTAGTAACAACGACTTTTATTTTTTTTAATAATTAATACTTAAATAAAAGTTATTGTAATTTATAATGGCAATAGCTTAAACTTTTTTGAAGATTATGTTCAGTGTATTTTATTGTGAAGAAAATCCAAGAACAGAAGTGAAATATTAACATCCTTTTGTGACATTTGTAATAAAGCTTGAAACATTTAGAGAACATATTTGAGCCAGTTGTTGTTGAATGATTGCACAGATTGATCCTGTGGTGGCGACGAGTGATGCTTTGGCGTTCAGAGATGCTGTGGTAGCGCATAGTGATGTTGTGGTGCCCCTGAGTGATGCTGCGGTGGTGCTGAGTGATGCTGTGGTGATGCAATAGATAGATAGAGTGACTGCAATAGATAGCTAGATAGAGTGAGGGCGATAGATTGATAGAGGGCGGGCGATAGATCGATAGAGAGAGGGCGATAGATGGATAGAGTGAGGGCGATAGATGATAGATAGAGTGAGGGCGATAGATAGATAGACAGAGTGAGGGCGATATACAGAGAGATGACGATAGATAGAGTGAGTGCGATAGATAGACAGATAGAGTGAGGGCGATAGATAGATAGACAGATAGATAGAGTGAGGGTGATAGATGGATAGAGTAAGGGCAATAGAAAGATAGATAGATAGTGAGGGTGATAGATAGATAGATAGATAGATAGATAGATAGATAGAGTGAGGGCGATAGATAGATTGATAGAGTGAGGGCGATAGATAGAGTGAGTCCGATAGATAGATAGATTGAGGGAGATAGATAGATAGATAGATAGATAGATAGATAGATAGATAGATAGATAGATAGATAGATAGATAGAGTGAGGGCGATAGATAGATTGATAGAGTGAGGGCGATAGATAGAGCGAGTCCGATAGATAGATAGAGTGAGGGAGATCGATAGATAGATAGATAGATAGAGTGAGGGCGATAGAGTGAGGGCGATAGAGTGAGGGCGACAGATAGATAGAGTGCGATAGATAGATAGAGTGAGGGAGATAGATAGATAGATAGATAGATAGATAGATAGATAGATAGATAGAGTGAGGGCGATAGATAGATTGATAGAGTGAGGGCGATAGATAGAGTGAGTCCGATAGATGGATATATAAAGTTTAGAAACAACACCATGAAGAGATCAAACAATTTCTTTTTTATTTTTACAGGTAGATACAAAAAAACTAAAGGCAACAACATTAAGGGGGAACAAGCAGGAAGAGGGATAAGGGAGGGGGTGGCAAATGGTGAGCACTTTTGCGGCCGCTTTGGTGTTCTCATTGGCCACGCGGCTCACTGAGAACATCAAAGCAGCCGAGAAAGTGCTCCCAAGGCTGCAGGCTAACAAATGATGTGCGCGCCCGGCGCACATGCACTGTAACTCATCCGCCTGCAGCCTTTGGGAGCACTTTTGAAAGTCCCTTACTATACTCTCGCAGAGCAACGTATGCACGTTGGCTCAGCGAGACCTAAACAGGGACAAAATCATAGAGAAAGGAAAATAAACACACAGATGTGACACCTGAGATTGCAGTGGGCAGAACAGCAGACTCCTAAAAAGACTCACGGGACAAGTACTTTGTTTTTAATTTGTATACAAAATAATGAACAGTCTCTGAAATACATTTCCAAACTATGGAGATGCATTAGGCATGGAAAAAGGTACATATACAAACCATCCACTTCAGCCACAGATGCCCAGGTAGTCATTAGTCATTACTCTGAAGTCAATGCAAGGACCGAAAGTCTACTTATCGAATTAATTGATGTAGGCGTAGAATGTTGCTCTAGCTTCAAGTGACATCTGGGTTTTGACTTAATCTTTGGCATAAAATATGCTGCCAGAAGTTAAAAAAACCTTTATAGCTATAGCCCATTCAGCAGAATCCATCAATGAGAACAGGTCCGATGCCAAGCATGCGCATATGATTTATATGTTATTCTAATTCATGTTATGGTATATTTGCTGTACGCATTACCAATTAGAGTGCATTATTAGTTGAAGAAAGGTGGACATGGCCTGCTGAGGTTCCAGATAGCCACTAAATTCCACTTCCGCTTTGTGCCCTCTTTTTCCACCTACTGAGCCGTTTCTAACCGCCATGTGCTCATTGAAGTATCAGGCCACGAATTGTGAATATGGGAAGAAGCGTTGTGACTGTCTAGATTCGACATAATCAACTAGCGCAGCATGAGCTGAGGGGACTGCCCACCCACCTCCCACCACCCACCCTTTTGAGTGGTATATACACGCTCACCCATATGCAGCTGGTGTCTGCCGCGGTACTTCCAATCAGCCCTACCCAGTGTCCTAGGCAAAGCCAATGCTGGGGGTTATACTGGCAGAAATTATTCAGGGTGGTACCATAGTGGGACCAGAGCCACTGTAAGACGTAAAGTGGCTCCAATGTTGCCTTAGGGGGTGGAGAGGTGAGCTTCGGGACAGAGCATTGCAGTTGCAACATCTCCAAGCTCTCCCCGTGGCCTGGGTATACATCTACCATGTTCGGGAACCGGAGAGTGAAGCACACACTGGCTGGTGTTTGAAGTGATAGGCGGATCAGTCCTCTGGGCTCTCCAAACAGCACTAAGAGTAATCAGTCCGCAAATGATATGCTTTCTTGCCTGGGTGTGACAAGGCTCATAAGAAAAATAAGTTCTTCTGTGTGTTCATATCAGCTCATATGTGGCACCAAATGAAGATGACATGGAAGAGAGATTAGTCTGATTCAACCACCAAGATCAGCACTTTGGAAGGCAATGAACGCGGGTTCAAACAGATAGTGGCATAAACACTTTTTAAAACTGTTCAACCACGCCCTAAAACGTAATAAAACAAGAATTGGTTTTGCTTATGTGAAAAACTATTGACTTTGTCAATGTATTTTTTAACATGCTGTACAGCAGTCGAACTGCTTTGCAACATGGCACAAAGTATTAAAAAAAAAAGTGATATGGCACCATCAATGCTGACCACCCCGTAGAGCATTTTTTATGGACCTAAAGCCATATCGAACAGCAGATCAACTGCTGCGCAGCTTGTAAAAACAAAGAAAGTCATTATCACAGCATGCCGACAGGCGCCCCACGCTGCTAACTAATAGCACCTCTCCCGGAAAGGACCTATAATTAACACAGGAGGTCTTCCAGAGAGGAGCACTCTAATTGAATGAACGCGCAAACGCTGTTCATGTGAAGCACGTTCACAGACCAGAATCTGCTAGTGGGAAGCGCGTTCACACAGTTTGCTACCTCATACTTTTTGTTTGCTTTCGATACTTGCACAAGTGCCACCATTGCCTATGTAACGTTTGTTCTTGTGTTTGAGCGTCCTCCATTTATTGCAGTATTATACCTCTACTTGTACTTTGTACGCTTTTGTAACCTGCACACATGTCACTTTTTCCTCCTGTAATGCACCGTTTGCTACCACTTGTACTATGTTCACTCACGAGTGTCACTTTTGTCTCATGTAATGTAACTTTTGAAATTTGTTCACTTCTATTTTTCTATTATATCAGTTCTGTTCCTTTTGTAAAGCGCTCTGACACCTTCGGGTAAAGTCTGCGCTAGATTAAAACGCATAAATAAAAAAAACGAAAAAAAAAGAATACAATGGGCAGCTTGCTGCTTGAATGGGGAGGGGTGGGAGAGACGCGCACGCATTGTGGGCGTGCACATTGCCGTGGGCTGCGACTCGTGCCCAGTGGTGGTGCCTGCAGGCTTCACTTTGCTCAGGTCGGTGTGTGCTGCGCAGGTCGTGCGGCCCAAGGAGGGGGCCGCCGGGGTTTGCAGAGGACTCGGAGGTGGGAGGTACTGCTCCTGTGGTCGGGGGTGTTGTGGGGGATGCCGGGGTGTACTGTAGTTGCGGGGGAGGAGTGCTTTGCTGCGCGGGCAACAGGGGCTGCCGTGTGGTGGAGACAAATTTAAGGGGCTCTGCTGTTGGGATGCGGTGGTTGGAGGCTCATCCTCAGCGGGGGAGTGGTGGAGAGTGCCACCAATGCCTATATAACGTTTGGATAACGTTTCCGAAATCCGTGATGGTTACAGACCTTGGTTTGGTTTGGTATTCTCGTCTATTATCCCTTGCTGGATTAATATGCGAGACCTAAAAAGCAGGATTCACTCCTTCATTTACAGTTGTTTATTTTCTAGTCTGTCCAGTTTTGGTCTTTGTCTCAATTAGGAAAACAATTTGTACCAAATCATCTGCAACTAGTGTACCCTAAGTGATATATTATTTACATTTTCAGACAAGCATCAATGTGCTATACATAAATATAATTGCGTTTTCAGATACGCCTTAATGTATTATACATAAATACATGTGCACAGTCTGTTTTATTCACCAAATGTATAGTATAGTAAGGCGGTCACAAATAGGCTTTCTTTAAAATGGCAAAGCTATACTATTGGCTTTGTTTCTAAAGTTGTATTTCAGTTTCACGAGTGGGGGTTCAGAGAACATTAACAATTTTTGATGTTAGTTAAGGCTTCTTTTGCAACTGACTTGCTCCATTTCGACATGTGTTCTGCCTACAGTAGTATGCCAACATGTTTCATTTCACAAATCATTTATCAAGGCATGTTCTACAAGATGTAGCATGAACACAGGTTATTGTTATATTTTAACAAAGTGAAAGCAAATTCTTCATTTACACAAGGGTTTGCACAGCCTTTGTGATATGAAGTAAAACAAGAAAAAAAGTGGTGGTGCTTGTACAGCCAACATGGTTCAAGGACATCCACTTCTTCAAGGCCAATGTTTTATTAGATGTGTTCACAGATCAGCAATCCACCTTGAGACAGACATCACTTTACATCTGTTTGATACGGCTTCCAGAATTCAAAATGGTCCGAATCAAGGGTTACGCTTGATTTTTCATAGCTGCAATGAAGTCGCTCTCATATCCTTTTGTCATTGTTTGTCTATGGCAGGAATACTCGAAATACGGCCCTCCTGACCTTTACATGTGGCCCCCGGGCAGCAGCAGCACTGGGCTGCTGTTTACTTGACTCAGCACTAAAATTTTAAAAAAAATGTAAATATACAGCAAGCACTCATTTAAAGGTTAATTGCTGTTAGGGAAAGGAAATAACTAGGCCCTTACCTTTAGAAACACCGTGATTTGTAAAGACAGCCACTAGATAATAATGTTTTGCTTCAACTACACCCACTTTAAACCCCCCACTGGCTGGCATCAGTGCGGCCCTCGGTCATACCATAAACTAAAAAATTTGCGGCCCCCAGGAAAATGTTTGTGAGTACCCATGGTCTATAGCATATATGTGTCATGACTCTTCTTGTGTTTAGCCCTCCCCAAAGCATGGACCAAGTACTTGTGTCCATCCACTGCTCCCGTTTTAGGAGCTACTTTTTTCTTTGTTTGAGCACTTTACCCGAGTGCTTATGTTTTCAATTGTGCCGTCCTCCTTCACCTCTTTCCCCCTCCCTCCCACCCACCCACCCTATCCCAACCCCAGCCACTTCGCCTTCACATCCGTCTACTGCTTTCTCTTTGTTTATATGTCTTGACTGCTCATGTTTGTGAGTGTTTCACCTTGTACACTTCTGTGAGTAAATCACACCATGGTTCTCGTGTGTGGTTAAATCACACAGCATTTTACATACAAGGTTCATTTGTTAGCATCTCACACCAGTTTTCCATGTTAATGAGTTTCTCTCACCCCACGCTTCTGCTCACAAACATAGGAATCCTCGAGTAGAGAAGGCTTAGAAACAGAACACACTGTACCAAGCATTACACACAATGTTTCATGTGTTTGTAAGTCTCCCACATATTTTGTCATGCACTATTTTGTTTTGCGACCTTCTTGTGCGGTATATTAATTTGTAAGATTTTCTCACACACTACACTTACTGTATTTGCAAGTATCTGACTCGGCCTCTCGTGTCTGTGTTATCTCAAACACCACGAACATCACCCACATACATCTCGTACTGTATATCTCTGTTTCGAGTCTTCTCCTGTAGTCCTCTTGAGGAGTATTATACTCGTACAGGTTTCGGGGAAGAAAACAAAAGAAACAGGAACAATCGTAAGGGGGGGTGCAATACTGAGTGTGACGCGGGAAGCCGGGTAAGTGAGGGGAGGTTGCACCGAACCTTCACCAGTGATCTTGTGGTATCTAATCAAGGCGTATCTACATGAGCCCTTTACGCGCCGTTATGCCGCTAAGTACTGGGTTCCTCGTCAGCTCGCCCCTTTCCCTCCTCCGTCCCGCGACCCCAAGGAAAGTGAAAATGGCCTCGTACCTTGTGCAGCCACGACCCCCGGTGGCCGTGGCTGGCTTCCTCGCGTTGCCAGGTAGGGTCTGCTGCCCGTCTGTTCCGGTCCTCGCTCCTCCGGTGCAGTCAGCTTCCTCCGTCGATTTCGAGGGTTCCAGGTCCTCGGCGTCTGTCCCTGTCCTCCAAGGCGGTATCAGGAATGTACTCACCGGTGTCTCCTCCTCGCTCCTACTTTGCCGCGGTCCACGAGAACGCTGATAACTCTCCGCCTCTTTCGTGAAGTAGCCGCTCTCCGGACCACGTGACGGCGTCACCTGGTGTGCCGGAGTGAATTCCTTAAAGGGTCAGTCCTCTCCATGCCTGGCCTGCAAACACACAAGGGAAGACTGGGATAGAAAGGGTGGAAACTGTCTGGAAACATCGTCCAGCGATTGAACTTCCTCACACACCCCCACACCAGATTGTTCACGATCGGGAAACAAAGGCAGTCGGGATGGAAAATCAGCATTCCCATTGTCCTCACCCTTCCGATGGAGTACCGTGAAAGAGTAAGGTTGAAAGGAAAGGAACCATCGAAGGACTCGAGGATTGTTTCCCTTATTTCGGCTCATCCAAAGGAGAGGTGCATGGTCAGTGAACAGTTGGAAATGAGCACCTTCCAAATAGTATTTTAGTTTCTCCACTGCCCACTTGATTGCTAGGCACTCTTTTTCTATGATAGGGTATCGTTGCTCTTGAGGAAACAGTTTGCGGCTTATAAAGACCACGGGATGTTCTATGCCCTCTGGGGAGGATTGAGACAGAACAGCGCCCAACCAATTTTCAGAGGCATCTGTATGTAATAAAAATGGTTTGGAAACATCAGGAGAACGGAGAACTGGGGCTGAGGTGATTGCTTTATTGAGGTCTGCAAAAGCCTGCTTTGCTCTGGGGTTAGGTTGTTGGATGTCCTTATTTGACACATTTTTCTGCAACAAATCTGTTCGGGGTGCAGCTAACTCTGAATATTGGGGTATGAAGCGTCTATAGTATCCAAGAAGCCCCAAGAATGACCTCACTTCTTTTCTTCAGGATGGAAACGGGGCTTCAACTGTAGCTTTCACTTTCTCTGATTGGGGTTCAATGCAACCCTTTCCTAGCAAGTAACCCAGGTATTTTACTTTCCTGAAGGCAGCTCTTGATTTCTTTGCATTGATATGCAAGCCAGCTTCCTGCAATGATGGTAACACCTGTGTGACATGTTGTAAATGCGTTTCCCAGTCGGGGCTGAATATGACAATATTGTCGAGGTAGGCTGAGGAATATGACTGATGGCGCCTTAATACCTCATTCATCAGCCTCTGGAACGTGGCTGGTGCCCCGTGTAAGCCAAACGGTAAGACCGTGAATTCGTACAGACCACTGGGTGTAACAAAGGCTGTTTTTTCTTGGTCTTCCTTTTTCAAGGGCACCTGCCAATATCCCTTTGTAAGGTCAATGGTAGTGATGTACTGGGCCTCTCCTAGTTTTTCTATGAGTTTGTCAACTCGTGGTATAGGATATGCGTCACATTTTGATATCGTATTGATAGCCCTAAAGTCAATGCAAAAACGGACTGACCCGTCCGGTTTTGGTACAAGCACTATAGGGGAGGACCACTCACTTGTTGACGGTTTTATGACCCCCAATTGTAACATGCTTTCTACCTCCTGCTCAATAGCCTGTCTTCTTGCAGCTGGAATACGATAAGGCTTTTGTTTTACTATTGTTGCAGGGTTTCCGTTCTCCCACAGAACTGTGCACAGAGATCTAGAACCTGGGTGAGTTAGGGTGACCCAAAACTCACCTTAGTATCAGTAATCCCCTTACCAAGCTAGCTACAGTGTCTCATTGGTCCTAACAGACTCCCAATGACTTAGACAATCCAGAACATGAACTTAGGGTACCTCAGGTATCGTGGAACACATGAACACTCTTTCGCTCTATAATCATTTCAAACAAAAACTGGGAGTCAAAGAACACACGTGCAAGTTTGAAATATTTATTTTTCAATGCAAGGTTCTCAAACGCAGTATCTTATATAATACCAGCATACATATTATAAAAATCAGAGTTATCAGCATAGTCACTAATCCATAGTAAGCAAAAGGTGATAACATAATATAATACAAATTCTATAGAAATCTGTATCACCTATATTTCGCGCACCCTATTTAGCATACTAGATTATATCTAAGAAGGTCTCATTTGGGTTTTTAGCAGGGCGGGCCCATACCTCTAATGGTCAGTAGGAGAAGATCACATCAACAGCTACCAGCTCTCTGCATGCGAAGCATCAAGTGTGTTTTTTCATTCTCAGTAACTCTATCTTAAACCCGCGTAGAGCCCAATGTTGGCAGCAACATTATTTGTGTTATGTCTAATGTGGTGCGAGGATCAGGCCTCCCAGCAACCTTGTGTTAGGTTATTCTTAGAGGCTATAGATCTCAGTGTGCAGACAGTGTACCAAGTGTACCAGGCACGACTGATATCAGAGCAATAACATAAATTCTCAATAAATCACATCTTTCGTCTAGGTTGAAAGCTACAATAATAATTATGTGCCGTGTGCAAACTGAAGCAGAAGGAAAATATGTTGTTTAAACATTTAATAAGCTCATGCTAACTTAACACAATATATAGAAAAGCATTAACTATATGACACCCCCCCAATGATCCGAGGACGGTCAAGAAACAAGCCAATAATATAATAAAGGCATAACATGAAAGCAGAGTTCAATAATATTGAGCCAAGCTAAATGTATGTATCTGTATATAAAAATTAATAAAAATATGTATGAATGCCTATAGTGGCCAAACAAAAATGTAAAAAATACTCGAACTCGAGGCCTAATATAAAATCACAGGCCTAGAACATATGAAGGTAATTGTTCGTAAGAAAAATGGCACCATTCAGAATGACTAAAAAGTCACGTGCCCGTATAGTGAAAGTCTCCAAAGCCACTCATGGGTGGATAGAATATGCAAAATAGGTAGCCACAGCTTCCAACATGAAATCACTGTCATCATCCGAAAACAGTTCAGCCATCCAATTAAGCAATGGGAAAGAACATACGTGCTCCTCCAACACCGAACCCTCTTGCAACATCAGAGGACAACTCGGTGGGTTCTCAAGAACGCTATGTGCCAGAAACTCATGCGCCGCTGCGGGGATGTCCCACTGACCCATTAGTCCAAGCATCGCTGCCAAGGCCATAATCCTTTCGCCAGAACAAATCAACTCGTGAGCAACTACGGGGCCCATCAGCTGATCAAAATCGACTTCAGGAGATAACGGCAAGCAGAGACACAAATCAATGGCCCAGTCAAATTCGCAGCTCAGGCAATGAAACACAGGCTGGACACATGTGAAATAGGAAAATCGAAACGATAATCCAAATGCCGTGCTTAAGGTCGCAAGCGGCAAGGTGCCATAGTAATCAAGCATCCGGTTGCGAAATAGTGTCAGAAGGGGCTGAGCGGCTTCTTGCGCAGGATGGGCATCCATGTTTTAGGAAGCAGAATAACACCAAAACGCCTGCAGCCAAGGCCAGCAAAACAGGGAATCCTCCAAACAAGCTCGAAAATATTGAATGGAAAAAAGCTTGGATAACACCAAAAATCTTTTCAAACGTAGTCACGAGACCACTGCTAACTAATTTAAAAAAATGAGCTAAGCCAGACGTGGAGGAGGCATTAAAGATCTGATGTACTAATTCGCAGAAATGAAACGGCAAGTCAGTATTTAAAAGTGCTTGCACCTCTGTGCGTGTGTTAGCTATGTGAAGGACATAAGTTTCACAGGCCGAGCTCAGGGCCACTTCTTTTTGAGACAAAAGAGCCCTTATGCGGCTCATACCATTTAACTCCGCTCTCAAGGTTGGGATGCGCTGCCAGATGGAAACAGCTGAATTCCCATGCGTGGGTGGATATAACACGTTCTTGCAACACACCACACGTTCTGATACAGTAACCACATAGGCGATACCGACCATTAACCCACAACACTCCTCGTTATTCAAAAGCAAATAACTACCGTTTGTCAATAATGTGAATGTGGGAACAACAGCAGGAACCGGTGTGCCTTTTAAAACACAGGCCAAATTAGGCCGGTCCTGATTACAAGAACCATGCAACTGGATGTGTCTGCATATCAGTGAACGGTCAGGCGACTGTGTGCATTCTTCACCATTCAAATTCACTTCCTTTCCATCCTTCAGGCATCTGTACGTGTACGGTAAAGACCATGCCTCATGTAGGAAAGCACTGCCTAGTGGTTCATATCGCCCTATAGCAATATACCTCATACAATTGGTAAATTTATACAAAGCAAATGGTAAAGTAATAACACCATGGATAAGCCATGTAGCAGCAGCTGCTTCAGCCACAGAAAAGGGCAAAGATTCTAATTTTTCAATGTGTAACATAGAAAATGATGCATCTCGCATGGAAAGCATGCGTTGTTTGTCCGTCAAATTAAATGGGGCAAATAGTGAAGACACGATCATGTAACTCCAAGGAACGCGACCAGATTTCAGAGTCTGTAGCGTCCATGCAAACTGCATTACAGAACGCAATTGATTTTGTCCGTGGTACAATACAGATACTTCATCATTTACAATGTCGACTACAGAAGAGACAATATTATTCAACGTGTAAATTCGGGAAGAAAGCGTGTTAATACTGTTATCGACGACTGCAAGCACCTTTTCCAAATTTGCTTGGTCAATCGCTCTTAGGCGTTTAGCAGCCTCAATTTGCGAAAATTTCCAAATTTCATTGTAAACCGCATAAATCCACTGTTTAGATCTACCCTTAGCTGGGCCTTTTATAAAATCATTCAAATCCACGTTTTCAGTTAACTGAGACAGATGTAGTTTAACTGCAGCTAAAGTGGAATGTTGTAACCAATTCTGACACAGTTTCCCCACAGAATATGTGGTGACAGTATAATCATTTTCAAAACGGGGATCAGGTCTGACTTCTGTGAACCCTTCAGCCAAACCTAGAAAACAACGTTGGCAAGAATCAGCACTCCTTTGCCACATCAGCCAACCCTTGGAATCCAAACTGGATACATTAAAGGATGAATTGTGCAATAGAGCTTGCAACTCATGAATGGACAATTCAGTATAATTACCCCATCCTGAATATTCTTCCAAATCGGGGATAATTGGTGTATTTAATTTTTTAGAAGTTGCCAATCCAAAGCATGTTGTTTGGAAAATGGATGAATTTAGAAACAACATGTGATTCGGGATGAGACATGCACGGTGCAAAGCCTCAGTGCCTTGTACCTGCCAATCTTTGGTACCCCAAACCGATTTAAGGTCAATTGTTCCTTTCCAAAACTCGTAGCCATCTACAGCTAATCTGTCTAGAAAGGACTTCGAATACAGCAATTTTGTATCGGTAAGTCTAACATTGGACATGGACTTTTGTGTCATTTTGAAATAAAATGACTCAGGATTTGATTGATTAAAATCTGTAAAATAAGTGTATTTTTTCAGAAATGTATTGGAGCTGCCTCCCAATGGAGCAGGGCAATGTTCCCACTGTGTGTAATTTACAGCAACCCTCCTGGAATTTGTCTTATGTAAAAAATGATTACCATAATGTTGAAAACAAAACAAATCACCATAATTAATAGAATCTAAATACAGATCCTCAGCATCAAAGGCAGCATAGTATTTCAAATCAGAGAATAATGCTTCTACGGCCTGAATATCCCAATCTTCAGAACGTATATTTTGTTTAATCACATCCCCCATGTTTACTCTAAGCACATTCGGAACATTAATCACTTCCGTGGCCCATGTATTTGAAATCTAACCGCATCCCACACAATCCCATCAAGGACAGGCCAAGCAGTAATGTTGACTGTATTCAAGTTTCGTTTCAGTCTGTGTGCTGAATGTGAAGAGGAAATAGGGGCCAATGTTCCATTAAGGTACCGAATTCCTGTTCTTTCTTTAACATAGTGACCATCGATCAGGCGGAAAAAATAAAACACAAAACCAATTGACATAAAAAGGTAAAATGAAAATAGAATCAACCAAATGTATATCCAAGGGGGAATTAAAAAATGTTTTTTAAATAAGGTGGCATATTTTGCAATGGTTGAGGGTTTCTTTGAAAGTTCCGAAACAGAGTCAAAAGAGAATCTTGACTGGTCGGCCAAACGAGTCTGCAAATCTGGCATAGATAAGTCAGCAGGATAGGTGTAGTTCAGCTCATCAATGTTAGTAACAGGAATAGTATTTAATAAAGGACTGGATATGGCAGGCATCTCGAGGGACACCTCCTGTTCTGCACCAGAAGTAATAGCCAGCACAGAATGACTCACCATGGTAGGACAGGAAACAGCCGGTGTCATGCTATGAAGAATCGGCCACCCTGTGTGTCTTGACATTGTCAATAGAAATAAATCTGTTTTCCTAACGACCTGGAAGTGGTGCTAAAATGACTGTTCTTGTGCCCTTCACTCCAAGAACTCGAACCGGTGCACGATATGAGGGACCAAACTCTTTCTTGTTATCGATCGTCTCTCGAACCAGTTCTCCAACTTGGGGTTGCCAGCCAACTACCGGGATCTGCAACGCATCATCCGATGTGGAGGGCAAATGTTCCTTTGCTAGACTGTCTCTGGTCTTTTGTAGATCCTGTAAAACATTGCAATGTTCATCTACGTCAAAGGCCGTGGCCTGGGCCTTGCAGTCTAGACCGTCGAGGTCAAGGACGTACATCTTGATACCAAAGAGCATTACGTACGGGGTCCGCCCACCCAGAGACTTTCTAGGGAGATTATTAAGCGCACGCTGCACGCCATTGAGGTGGGCTAACCAGTTTCTGCCAGTGCCTATAACTCGAGCTGTCAAAGATTGCTTTAAGTCACGGTTCATTTGTTCCACTACACTATTACCCTTGGGTCTGTACGGACTCGAAAACTTGACTTGGACCCCCAACGAAACCATAGCATCCTTATACGCCTTAGAGGCGAAAGCCGGACCCTGATCCGAATGGAAGGTACCACAGGCAAAAATCCCTATAAAGACTCGCAAATCCTTGATGACAGTCCGTGAATCAGCGCTCCGATGTGGCCATACCCACACAAAGCGTGTGCATGAATCAACTGCTACCAAGATGTACTTGTATGCAGTATCAGAAGAAAATGGACCGCAGTGATCCAAATAAACGCAACCAAGCGGTTTATTAGAGATGTACAACTGTGTCTGAGGCGGAGGCGTAGCAGTTGAAGGTTTAATCTGCTGGCAAATGTCACATTGAAGGACATAATCGCGCGTCTGTTTGTACAGTCCCCGCCACCAGAACCTTTGTTGTAGCTGAGTTACAGTGGCTGAGACGCCCGCATGCGCAGACGCCACACCTTCATGAGCCGCTGTAATCAAAGCAGCCCTGCGATCCGAGTTGGGAACTAGACGTTCACCAACACCAGGAATTATCACATAAGGAACCTTATCGGGACTTAAGTGGTATGTGTATTTAGAAGGGAACCCTGCAGGATATTTACTTCCCTTCTCAGTAGCAGCAACCGCTGCCAAGATGTCATCATCTATCTTACTTTTGGACCTCGTGACTGCTGCAACCAAGTATTTTGATACCGCTGACTTCGCTGCTTCATCAGCAAGCGAATTACCAACAGCGTGGACCCCCACGCGCTGATGGCCGAGAGTATGAATCACAAACACGAGCGGCAGCTTCTCCTTAAGTTCCGCCACTCGGACCCAGATCATTTTATGTTTTATTGTGCTACCTTTGGAATCACAAAAATCTTTCTGAATCCAAAAGAACAAGTTGTCATTGTAAGACTGGACACAGTAGTAAGAGTCACTTACGATCAAAGTCGTCACACTAGGATCTGCGTACGCCAATGCAAGCATCAGAGCACGAAGCTCTGCTAATTGTGCGGTGCAGTCCCCAAGCTTCTGCGTGTGCACGACACCGGACTTGAACTCATCGTTCACCATGGCAATGACCACAATGGCGTATGTGGAAACGTAGGCATGTTTAGAGCCATGCGCAACCTGCGCCGAACCATCAGTGTAAATGATGCAATGGAAATCCTCCAACGGCCGCATTGCTAAAGGAGCAGGATGAACAAATTCATACTGTAAATACTCCTGCGACCGTAAAGTGGCGTCAAAAATAAACGTGACATCCTGGGATGTCAAGGATGCAGCCCACTGAATCCACCTAGGGTGCAAAGCTTTGGAATTTGGTACACTGGCTTTCGTAACTGCCTCCAAGGCAGGACACGGGGTAACAACCAACATGCGTTTTCCTTGTGACAGGGCACGTTCTTTAAGAATTGCCATCTGCACAGCCGTTAAAACTTTCTCCACAGTGGAAAAACGCAGTTCAGCCGAAGTGTACAAGTGTGACTTGTAAGCAATAGGTACTGTATCCTCTTCATTAAAAGTCAGGTACGTGAAACCCACCGCCCCAGGGATAATTCTTATCACCAGGTTGGTCTGGTTATCACGAGTCTGTAAGTATTCAGAAGCGAGCAAATCAGCCTGCAAAGACTGCAGAATGGCTGAATGCTCAGGCAGCCAGCATGATTTGGAAAAAGATGGTTGTATCAAAGCATACAAAGGCTTGATACGCTGGGCATATTCCGGAATGTAAGTCCTCCCGAAATTCAAAAAGCCCAGTAAAGATTGTAATTTTTTCAGTGTTGTCGGAGAGCGCAATTGTGCGTATTTCTCCAGGAAGTGAGGTGCCAACCCCTTTCCCTCGTTGTTAAGCTCGTAGCCGAGAAACAACACTGTGTACTCTGCAATGTGCGACTTTGCAAAGTTAAACTTGTAACCTATGTCTGCAAAGTTACAAATTATGCTATTAACTCGACACAGATGCTCCCAAAGATCGTCGTCTGTGAGATAAATGTCATCCACATACAAACAAGCAACTGTGTCGAATCCCTCCAAAAGAGAGACTATGCGGGCGGAGAATACTCCAGGAGTATTCTTATAGCCCATCGGGAGACGCCGAAACATTTTTTGCACATCGCCGCATGTAAAGCTGGTCCATTGGGAACTTAGACCATCTAATCTATGGGCATAAAAACCATTGGAAATGTCAAGCGTGGTTTTAAACCGTTTACGCTCAAGACTATTCACTAAAGCAGAGCCATGAGTATTCTGTACTGCGCAGTTACGGCAATGAAAGTTTAAATGCCTATAATCCAAAACCAAACGATATGAGCCGTCCGGCTTGTTTACAGTAAAAAGGGGGTTATTCATCGGTGACACACACGTTTCAATTACACCTTGATATTCCAATTGTTCAAGGATAGCCGCGACTGAAGCTTTGGCTTCACGCCGTATGGGATATTGAGGTTGAGGCTGCGGCTGAGACCGTAAAGGAATCTCGTGGCTTGGAGACAATTTATCCCAGCCACACTGATAGCTGTACACAGCCGGCGGAAGCGCCAGAGCCCACTCTTCTGCAAAATGCAGCGCCTCCACTCTCGGTACAGTGTGCGCGAAACTGGGGAGGATCACCTCCTCCCCTCGCGGAGCTGCGAGAACAAAAGGCGGGGGCCAGTCAGCCTCTGAAAGCAAAATGTCATACGTAGACGAAAGATTTTCCCAAAATACCCCTTTTACAGTTCGCTGCATGTCACCTTCGATTAACAGGACAATTTAAAAAAGACGTTCAGGGGGAGCAACATGTGTATCAGCAGTTTCAATTACAACATAAGTGTCAGTCGCTGTCACCTTCAACAGTGGACGGAGGGCCTCTCTCACTATGGTAATCTCCGCCGCGCTGTCCAGCAAGGTCAGAGCCCACGTCAGATTCCGAAGCCGGGTTCTCACTATCTGGGGCATATCGATGCGCTGTCAGGGCGGCGACTTTCTTCGTGGCAAACTGTGGTCTCTTGGGCGTAGCGCCTTCCTGCTGATCTCCACCGTTACGCGGGCGGGGCTGACCACGTCCTTGCTGGCCACCCCGGCCCCTGCCGCCCCCTCCACCACCGGTTGACGGAGCCGATGAGTCCTGAAAGGAACGAGGAGAGCGTTGGTCAGAAGCCTGAAACCTTTCAGGTGATTTAATCATCGCGCGATCGCGCAAATCATAAACTCGATCCGACTGCGCAGGCAACGGAGACGCAGGAGTAGAAACCTGTGTTTGTTGTTGTTGTTGCTTACCCTGATTCTGCTTTTTAGGCCAATTCTGTTTCTTGGACTTAGGTTGACCACTAGTTTCCGAAGACTGACCCTGGGGCTGCTTTTTCACTTTATCAGAAAAAGTCTTAAGACCCTTTGCATTGCGGCCAACCGTTTTATAAGCCGCCACAATTATCCTTGCTAACTGACGGGGTTTCTCGGCATCGGGAATTAACGCCAAAGCGTTAGCCACCTGAAAGTTCACTGCATCCCCCTTGACATTCGCAAGGATCAGATCGCAAACTATATCAAAGGTGCCACACAGGCGCATACCCAACTCAACCGCCGACTCCGGTCCGTGATCATCTTGAACACGTTTAAGGACCGCAGACAGGTTGGTCACAGACGGGGTGCCATAGCACCTCGAATAGACCGCTGCAAAAGTCTTACCCCAGGTCTCACAGTCAACAAGTTCAGGGGCCAAATCTTTCGGTAAACTAAGTGTAAGAATCCAGTGTTTTTCACCAGGATTCATATTAGGAAACACAGCCTCCAGCTGGTCGAATTTCTCGGCAAGCCAGAAAGGAAAATCATCCTTATCCTGGGGCTTTTTGCCCATTACGGAATTCACCATGACAGGACTGATTTTCAAACCAGCCTGTTCTGCTCGAAGCTGCGCACCCATAGGGGCCGCGTCCTGAACATTACGGCTTGTGTAATGAACAAGCGCTCTAATCACTGACACTGCGACTTCATGAAGTCGCCGCAGATCAGCCACGTTACAAGTGGCGCGATTAGGGTGAGGAGTGAATCCAGCCAAAGCGGGCCAATTAGTGACCAGAATGGACAAAGGACCCAACCTCGGAGCGGTTAAAGCGTGTGGTAGGGCGCCACCAAACCAAACTCCATGCTGCCAAGCATCAATAGGAACCTCCAGTGCCCTGTACGGAGCATACGCAACCGGTACAGCTGAAGCAGTGTATGAATGGAACACTCCAGAATTAGCGTCCACCGCCGGAAATGTCACCCACGAATAAAATAGTTCGTACGGGTAAGCATGTTCCGCACTCACCACCAGAACCACAGCCAAGCCTTCCACAGGGACATTAAAAGCCCGCAAGTGGTCACGCACCGCAATGCGACTATGCTGCGGGATGTCCACGGCTTGTGCCATGTCAGCACAGGAATTAGAAAAAACAAAGAACACTTTGTAGCACAACTGGGTAGTAATTCAAATAAACCGTTTTAGTTGAATTCAAGCTTGAAAAAGACCTATGTCAAAAATAGGTAGGTTGTCCGACACCACCGTTTTCCGGAAACGGGAATGAAGGGGTTAAGGTTTGAATGATATACTACTCGAGTGTCATGATATAAGGCCAACAACGTATGGGCGCCATGTTGCAGGGTTTCCGTTCTCCCACAGAACTGTGCACAGAGATCTAGAACCTGGGTGAGTTAGGGTGACCCAAAACTCACCTTAGTATCAGAAATCCCCTTACCAAGCTAGCTACAGTGTCTCATTGGTCCTAACAGACTCCCAATGACTTAGACAATCCAGAACATGAACTTAGGGTACCTCAGGTATCGTGGAACACATGAACACTCTTTCGCTCTATAATCATTTCAAACAAAAACTGGGAGTCAAAGAACACACGTGCAAGTTTGAAATATTTATTTTTCAATGCAAGGTTCTCAAACGCAGTATCTTATATAATACCAGCATACATATTATAAAAATCAGAGTTATCAGCATAGTCACTAATCCATAGTAAGCAAAAGGTGATAACATCATATAATACAAATTCTATAGAAATCTGTATCACCTATATTTCGCGCACCCTATTTAGCATACTAGATTATATCTAAGAAGGTCTCATTTGGGGTTTTAGCAGGGCGGGCCCATACCTCTAATGGTCAGTAGGAGAAGATCACATCAACAGCTACCAGCTCTCTGCATGCGAAGCATCAAGTGTGTTTTTTCATTCTCAGTAACTCTATCTTAAACCCGCGTAGAGCCCAATGTTGGCAGCAACATTATTTGTGTTATGTCTAATGTGGTGCGAGGATCAGGCCTCCCAGCAACCTTGTGTTAGGTTATTCTTAGAGGCTATAGATCTCAGTGTGCAGACAGTGTACCAGGCACGACTGATATCAGAGCAATAACATATTATTCTCAATAAATCACATCTTTCGTCTAGGTTGAAAGCTACAATAATAATTATGTGCCGTGTGCAAACTGAAGCCGAAGGAAAATATGTTGTTTAAACATTTAATAAGCTCATGCTAACTTAACACAATATATAGAAAAGCATTAACTATATGACACTATCTTCCCTGGTTCTGTATGTATAGCATGTTCTGCCATTCTGGTTTTTCCGGGCAAATCAGAGAAGATTGACACAAAAGGAGTCAGAGTCTCATGAAGACCCCTATTTTGTTCTCAAGTCAAGTCTGGGTTGACGACCAACTGTTCTACAGTGGTCTTAGATTGTGGAAGTCGGTCGATTTTCTGTACATCCTGGGGAGGGGGTCCCAACCATTTTTTAAGAAGGTTTATGTGATACAATTGAATGCTTCTGGGTGCTACTCTTACTTTATATGATGTTATGCCCACTTTTTCCACTACTTGGTAAGGTCCTTGCCAGTTTGCCTTGGTTTTCCCAATAGCTGATGGTATGAGTACTAAAACCCAATCGTTGACAGAGAGTTGTCTCCACTTCTTGCCCTTGTTGTATACCAACTGTTGTTTCACCTGGGCCTTTTTCATATTGGAATCTGCGAACTCTCTAAGTTTGTGTAACCGTGACCGAAGTCCATTGGTATACTCAAGAAAGGACTTCGTTTCCTCTTCCTTCTCTTGTTCCCAAACCTCCTTGGTGATCTCTAAAAGACTCTGTGGTTCTCTGCCATACAGTAGCTGGAATGGAGAGCAGCCCAAACTAGTCTGAACTTGGCTTCTCACTACGTATAAGGCCATCGGAAGCAACATGTCCCACTCCTTTCCTTCCACGGTCAGGAGTTTTTTTAACGTGAGCTTCAATGTGGCGTTGTATCTTTCACATAAACCATCTGTCTGGGGATGGTATACAGACGTTTTTATGTGAGAGATGTCCAGAGTTTTGCATATCTGATTCATTAACTTTGAAACAAAGGTGGTCCCTTGATTGGTCAGGATTTCGCCAGGGAATCCTACTCTAGAAAACAGTTCTAGCAACTTCTCTGAAATACTTTGAGTCGTGGGGGTTCGTAAAGGAAAAGCCTCTGAATATCTCGTTGCGTAGTCTACCACAACAAGCTCATACACATGACCTCTCTTTGTGCGTGGAAGCGGCCCAATAAGGTCCATCCCGACCCTTTCGAATGGGTTACCTACAATTGGGAGAGGCTGTAAAGGGACTGGAGGTGGTCTGTAAGGGTTCTTTCTTTGACAAACCTCACACTCTTTACAGAACTGGGTGACATGTGCAAAGATGCCAGGCCAATAAAAATGTTGTAACAACAGTTGGATGTTTTTTTGTGCACCTCTATGACCTGCAAGTAAGTGTGAATGCGCGAAAAAAAGGACTTGTTCTCTAAAGGCTTGGGGAACAACCAATTGTGCTGAGTCTCCTTGTTTCCCTACTCTATACAACAGTTCATTTTGTATGGAAAAGCAAGGGTAAGAGACCGGCCCTATCTGCGGATTTTGTTGTGCTTGTTCCCAGGCATATGTCAGTGTTGGGTCATTTTTCTGAGCGTATCTAAAACTTTTATCAATCAACCTAGGAGCTTGCGTCAACAAGGAAGGTTGGGAAAGGTCAGTGGAACTGGGTCTATGTAGTTTTTCTTCCATTAAAGTCATGAAAGAAGGGTTATCCTGTCCTATGATCATTTGCTCCGGTAAGGTAGGGACAACCCCAACGTGTACCTCCATGGTTTGACCTGTATGAAGGGTTACAGGAAGTTTAATTAGGGGGTACACCTTGACGTCCCCATGAACGCACCTATGGGCACTGTCTCTTTTAACTTGTTGTTATAGGGTCCCACTATAGACTGAAGAACCACTGATTGTTTACACCCTGAATCAAGTAAGGCTTTTACAGGTACCCCTCTCACTCTGACACTTACGTGAAAGCTAGGTCCTAACAGGATGGAACATGGAATGCAACCATATGGTTCCTCTTGAGGCTTTTTCCAAGGACAATTCCTGGCAATGTGTCCCCACTCTCTGCATTCGAAGCACTGTGGGTTGCGTAAAGGAGGAGGGTCCAGTCTGATCTGTCTTGGCTTTATAGGTTCAAAAGAAGGCTTTGCAGGTTTTTTCTCTATCTTTCTTGGTATAGTTGGGGGTTTTGTTGCTTTATCATTGTCCCATGGTAAGGCTCGGGGTTGGGCCCTGTAGAACGTGGTAGCCATTTCTACGGCCTGTTCTGGACTGAGCTGTTTATGTTGTTTGAGCCACCTCTGAATGGGATACGGAAGAGCCTCCAGAAACTCTTCCAGGTAGATCATTGCCATTATGTCCTCTTTTGAATTAGCTTGGGGTTTAAGCCACTTATCAGCGGCTGCCTTCAATTTGAAATACAGGGTTTTTGGATTATCTGCAGGGGAACCTCGTTCTTTCCTGAATTTTACTCTATAGGCCTCTGCATGCATTCCCATGTGGTCTAGTATCAGTTCCTTTATTTCAGAATATGGTGTATTTCCGTTCGGATTGGCCACTTGGTAAGCAGCCTGGGCCTCCTCTGTAAGGAGAGGGGCTAAAAAGAAAGGCCATTTTATTTCGGGCCAGCCTGACGCTCTTGCTGCCCTTTCAAAATTCAGAAGGAAGGCGTCGGGGTCCTCTCCTGTGGCGTATTTTTGTAAGGAGACATTTGGACCGGCTCCTGCCCGTATTTGCAGTTAGGTTGTTAACTCCCTACGGTCATCCGCTACCTGTAACATTTGTTCAGCGTGATTAGCAAGACTATCTTTCATTAAGTCCCGGTCGGCCTGGGCTGAAGTCATTTGTTTTTCTACGGCCCATTCAAGCTTCTCCTGACCCCGTATCAACTGTTGTATGAGGTTCTCCATGATGAGGCGACGCTATCCCACTTCTGACACCACGTGTAACGCGGTGGAGAAGCAGACCAGGACTATTCGGGATAGTTATACTCGTTTTAGGGTTTATTTCAGTCACAACTAATACAAATGGGTCACTCCCATGAAGAGATATGAGTCCAACAAAAAGAAACACAAAGCAAGGGATTCTGGTTGTTGTAGTCTGTCACCCTCTGTTTCGAGTCTTCTCCTGTAGTCCTCTTGAGGAGTATTATACTTGTACAGGTTTCGGGGAAAAAAACAAAAGAAACAGGAACAATCGTAATGGGGGGTTCAATACTGAGTGTGACGCGGGAAGCCGGGTAAGTGAGGGGAGGTAGCACCGAACCTTCACCAGTGATCTTGTGGTATCTAAACAAGGCGTATCTACATGAGCCCTTTACGCGCCGTTATGCCAATAAGTACTGGGTTCCTCGTCTGCTCGCCCCTTTCCCTCCTACGTCCCGCGACCCCAAGGAAAGTGAAAATGGCCTCGTACCTTGTGCAGCCACGACACCCGGTGGCCGTGGCTGGCTTCCTCGCGTTGCCAGGTAGGGTTTGGCTGCCCGTCTGTTCCGGTCCTCGCTCCTCCGGTGCCGTCGGCTTCCTCCGTCGATTTCGAGGGTTTCAGGTCCTCGCCGTCTGTCCCTGTCCTCCAAGGCGGTATCAGGAATGTTCTCACCGGTGTCTCCTCCTCTCTCCTACTTTGCCGCGGTCCACGAGAACGCCGATAACTCTCCGCCTCTTCCGTGAAGTAGCCGCTCTCCGGACCACGTGACGCCGTTACCTGGTGTGCCGGAGTGAATTCCTTAAAGGGCCAGTCCTCTCCATGCCTTGCCTGTAAACACACATGGGAAGACGGGGATAGAAAGGTTGGGAACTGTCCGGAAACATCGTCCAGCAATTGCACTTCCTCACAATCTCACTATGCTCCTTGCTTGTGTGCATTGTCCACTCCACATCGTGCTTCTCGCATGTGTACCTATATCTCACACACATGCATCCTAGCATCTGGCACAATGCAAGCTTTTTTGCATATGCAAGCGTCTCCCACACTCAGTGTGCATCTCTTTTTGTACCATATGTACGAGGTTTCTTTTACACGTAAAACTTCACTTTTCATGCCTGTATGCATCTTAAGTACTCCGTGTGCAAGCACGGGATAAAATCGCCTTCTGGTGTGTATTGCTGCACAAGTGAGGCAATCCCAAACAACATTTCGTGGACTACAAACAAATCAAAATGGGCCATAAAATCCTTGTGTATGACCAGTCGAGTTTGTGTGCCAAGGTAAAGACAGCGACACGAGATAGACATATCTCGTTCTCATTTGAACACTCAATAAGATGTGTTAAAGCGTTCTAACGCCATGTTGTGGCATATAAGCACTATATCAATACACTTGTGATACAATGTGCAGTTTTATCTTAGTGCATGTCTTCACATCCACATGAGGGCAGTAGCCGCAGTACAGGGTCATAATGTGATTCTTCTGTTATGTATTCTTTATTTTATGGACACGTATTGCTTGCAAACGATTCTCGCTGCAGTTAATTTTCTAGTAGTGTTTGAGACAGCCTGATTGCATCTTGTCAGTGCTTCTTGCTCCCTTTATGAAGACAACTGGAGGACATTGGCGCTGCATTTCAGCAAGAAACCGTTTTATATCGACTCTAAGACCCATATGTGTAACACTCCTAAAATACTCCTTCAGTGCACTTGGCATCTGCGCGTAGTCTTAAGATTAAAGGGCCCAGCCATCTTTCTACATAGCGAGTAGGCGTTGAGTTTGGGAACATATATAAACACCAGAGAAAGTTGGACTACGACTTGTGTCTTTCGTACTAAATGGAAAATAAACAAAAATAAAGGAGCTAACCCAAAATACGAGGATAAATCACGGCTTCCCAGTTTAAATTGTGTGCTCTTGGGCTACATGGCTAAAATACATTAACAATAAGAAACCCAATAGCTCTCGCATCGCTGCGACTTATTGGCTTTACCAGTGCTTGTCTGTGGATTGCTATTGTTCATTCAATATTTGGTTCTAAAGTAGACTTCACCAAGCATCCCATTTTTTATAACCTTGTTTGGGAAGATGATATTAAAAATACAATTTTTGTTGCTTTTTCTGGATTTTCATGCTTCATTAGTCTGTGAATTTCTGTAAAAAGAGATAATCATACATTTAAATATCTAGTGTTCAAATTCAGGAATGTCTTGTGTGGGAAATGATTTGTGTGCTCAGTTGTTTCAATTCGGGCCTTTACCTCTGACATGTCAGGGCCTCCTAATGTACACCGAACTGGGCACCAAGAACATATTGTAGCCCTTGGGACAGCAAAGCAGAGTGACACAAGGCTTATTTCCTATTTTGGTGTTGGAGTAGTCTCTCAGTATTCAGATCAATGACGAGAGTGCATTAACTTAGTGTCCAACCAATGCTTTATATCTAAGAAGAGAAAGTGTTTTATTTTACATTCTCAACACAGCCGATAACCATATTGAGGTGTTGATTCGATGCACTGGCAGCAGTGTAATTATGCGGCTGATGATAGGGTTTATAGCCTCCTGTAACTGCCTGCTGACGAACAGGCCCCCCTGCCTTGGTGCACAGGTCCCCTCTTCTGCTGCAGTTTCTGACCTCTGGCAAAGGCAGTAGATCTTGGCTTTGAGTGCGACCGGCTATGGCAATGTTTTGTAGCCATGCTGTACAGCAGACGGCTGATGTGCAGCAAACTTAATCTAATAAAAAAAGCCCATTCGTGCTGGCCGCCTCTTTATTATTTGTTTTGTGTTTTTTTTGTAACGTTTTTTTAACATTTTTTTTTGCATTTATGGCTTTGAGGCAACACAACGGCAGGTCAGGAGATAAGTGGAGCTGGAGATGACAGGCTAGAGAGTTTGGGGAGAGCACAAAAAACGAAGGATTGTCAGGAGGGGTTAAGGGCAAGCAGTAAAAATATGCTTCAACCGAAAATATTGCAAACAAAACAGGTGATGGACCGAATGTGGATCAATGTCACATATTCAACCCAGTCAAAAGATCTGGGCCCAAATCCATCGTTTTTTTGTACTCCACACCACCCTGGGTTAGACAATGGCGATATGCAAATCAGCTCTGACCCTGTGCCCCATGGGAACAGTCCAGTCCGAACTACAAAAGCCATGTCCTTCCCAGAACGGAATCAAGCATCCGAGGACCGGACCGGTTTCGAGGTAACACCTCTCATCAGCCCGGCTAGCTTGACTCCAGTGGTGTGGAGTGCCTGGGACCCACGTCTGAGCATCCCCAGCACACTTATGGCGGCAATTGCAAACAAAACAGGTGATGGACCGAATGTGGATCAATGCCACACATTCAACCCAGTCAAAAGATCTGGGCCCAAATCTATCGTTTTTTTGCACTCCACACCACCCTGGGTTAGACAATGGCAATATGCAAATCAGCTCTGACCCTGTGCCCCATGGGAACAGTCCAGTCCGAACTACAAAAGCCATGTCCTTCCCAGAACGGAATCAAGCATCCGAGGACCGGACCGGTTTCAAGGTAACATCTCTCATCAGCCCGGCTAGCTTGACTCCAGTGGTGTGGAGTGCCTGGGACCCACGTCTGAGCATCCCCAGCACACTTATGGCGGCAATTGCAAACAAAACAGGTGATGGACCGAATGTGGATCAATGTCACACATTCAACCCAGTCAAAAGATCTGGGCCCAAATCCATCGTTTTTATGCACTCCACACCACCCTGGGTTAGACAATGGCGATATGCAAATCAGCTCTGACCCTGTGCCCCATGGGAACAGTCCAGTCCGAACTACAAAAGCCATGTCCTTCCCAGAACGGAATCAAGCATCCGAGGACCGGACCGGTTTCGAGGTAACACCTCTCATCAGCCCGGCTAGCTTGACTCCAGTGGTGTGGAGTGCCTGGGACCCACGTCTGAGCATCCCCAGCACACTTATGGCGGCAATTGCAAACAAAACAGGTGATGGACCGAATGTGGATCAATGTCACACATTCAACCCAGTCAAAAGATCTGGGCCCAAATCCATCGTTTTTTTGCACTCCACACCACCCTGGGTTAGACAATGGCGATATGCAAATCAGCTCTGACCCTGTGCCCCATGGGAACAGTCCAGTCCGAACTACAAAAGCCATGTCCTTCCCAGAACGGAATCAAGCATCCGAGGTCCGGACCGGTTTCGAGGTAACACCTCTCATCAGCCCGGCTAGCTTGACTCCAGTGGTGTGGAGTGCCTGGGACCCACGTCTGAGCATCCCCAGCACACTTATGGCGGCAATTGCAAACAAAACAGGTGATGGACCGAATGTGGATCAATGTCACACATTCAACTCAGTCAAAAGATCTGGGCCCAAATCCATCGTTTTTTTGCACTCCACACCACCCTGGGTTAGACAATGGCGATATGCAAATCAGCTCTGACCCTGTGCCCCATGGGAACAGTCCAGTCCGAACTACAAAAGCCATGTCCTTCAGTGCGCTGGGGATGCTCAGACGTGGGTCCCAGGCACTCCACACCACTGGAGTCAAGCTAGCCGGGCTGATGAGAGGTGTTACCTCGAAACCGGTCCGGTCCTCGGATGCTTGATTCTGTTCTGGGAAGGACATGGCTTTTGTAGTTCGGACTGGACTGTTCCCATGGGGCACAGGGTCAGAGCTGATTTGCATATCGCCATTGTCTAACCCAGGGTGGTGTGGAGTGCAAAAAAACGATGGATTTGGGCCCAGATCTTTGGACTGGGATGAATGTGTGACATTGATCCACATTCGGTCCATCACCTGTTTTGTTTGCAATTGTCGCCATAAGTGCGCTGGGGATGCTCAGACGTGGGTCCCAGGCACTCCACACCACTGGAGTCAAGCTAGCCGTGCTGATGAGAGGTGTTACCTCGAAACCGGTCCGGTCCTCGGATGCTTGATTCCGTTCTGGGAAGGACATGGCTTTCGTAGTTCGGACTGGACTGTTCCCATGGGGCACAGGGTCAGAGCTGATTTGCATATCGCCATTGTCTAACCCAGGGTGGTGTGGAGTGCAAAAAAACGATGGATTTGGGCCCAGATCTTTGGACTGGGATGAATGTGTGACATTGATCCACATTCGGTCCATCACCTGTTTTGTTTGCAATTGCCGCCATAAGTGCGCTGGGGATGCTCAGACGTGGGTCCCAGGCACTCCACACCACTGGAGTCAAGCTAGCCGGGCTGATGAGAGGTGTTACCTCGAAACCGGTCCGGTCCTCGGATGCTTGATTCCGTTCTGGGAAGGACATGGCTTTTGTAGTTCGGACTGGACTGTTCCCATGGGGCACAGGGTCAGAGCTGATTTGCATATCACCATTGTCTAACCCAGGGTGGTGTGGAGTGCAAAAAAACGATGGATTTGGGCCCAGATCTTTGGACTGGGATGAATGTGTGACATTGATCCACATTCGGTCCATCACCTGTTTTGTTTGCAATTGCCGCCATAAGTGCGCTGGGGATGCTCAGACGTGGGGCCCAGGCACTCCACACCACTGGAGTCAAGCTAGCCGGGCTGATGAGAGGTGTTACCTCGAAACCGGTCCGGTCCTCGGATGCTTGATTCCGTTCTGGTAAGGACATGGCTTTTGTAGTTCGGACTGGACTGTTCCCATGGGGCACAGGGTCAGAGCTGATTTGCATATCGCCATTGTCTAACCCAGGGTGGTGTGGAGTGCAAAAAAACAATGGATTTGGGCCCAGATCTTTGGACTGGGATGAATGTGTGACATTGATCCACATTAGGTCCATCACCTGTTTTGTTTGCAATTGCCGCCATAAGTGCGCTGGGGATGCTCAGACGTGGGTCCCAGGCACTCCACATCACTGGAGTCAAGCTAGCCGGGCTGATGAGAGGTGTTACCTCGAAACCGGTCCGGTCCTCGGATGCTTAATTCCGTTCTGGGAAGTGAGGAAATAGAAATTTTACGTGGCCAGTGTGTCCCCTACACGCACCCTATGTATGTACCATGCCCCATGTATGTCCATGTCATCATGTAATTCCCTTCTCCTGCCTGTAATAATAATGCTTCTGCATTTCCGTCCAATGTTAGCATGTCAGTTATTAGGCCCTCCATGAATGAAACGTTAATTCTGCACTGAGGCCCATGTTGCCAATGCATTTACATGGTACACGTTTAAAAGTCGAGATGAACGTTTTTGTGGCACAGCCGAGCCAGGACCCGAATTCAGGCTCCAAGCCTCCTCTGACTCTGAAAGCTGCAGAATAGTTATGTATCCCTGACCTCTCCCTTACTTCCTGCTCAGCCGAGAGGTGCCCAGCCTGGCCTGCCAAGACGGTATTTTGCCTACAGTTATCTGCTCCGCTCCACAGAAAACACATTCCAGTCTAGTGAAAGGGGTAAACATATTCCGCCTGCAGAAGATAAGGCCTAGCCTTTCTGTCTCCATTCAAGTGATTTACAGAACCCGTTTCCATAGAAGGCCCATGGCCCCCACGCAATGCACGAAGAAATATATGCACACACTAGCATTTAGTGATGAACAGTCTTTGCTCGAGCGACCTTTACTTCAGACAATACATCCTCTAAACACAAGATATCAGATATGCCAAAGGTGCAGGTCGTTCTGACATCCCAGACTCCTCTACTAGCGCTAAAGTCAGCTCCCCCCAGCTCTCCCCAAATTACACGTCAATTTCACGTCATGACCAGTTTTGCGCGCACAAGTAGGGTAAAGGTTCCTGCTGACCATGCAGACCTCCTCTATGCATCCACCCACCTATGACACACCTATGACTCATCAAGTGAACACCCACGTGTACGCCTCCTTACACGCCTCTTTTACGCCCATGTGCTCTTATCTCTCTTTTACTTGCTCCGCCTGGAGCGCTCCGCCTTCTCTATTCAATGCAATGTATGTTTTAACTATATATAATGTGTTTTGTGAATAAAGATCCAGATGACGATCCTTCCTGAACCTTAGTGGTGATGGAACCCGATTCTCCAGTAGCTCGAGCTATTTCATTAAAGCCCTTCTGAATCGGACACCACGGACTCTGCCTCTCATTATATGAGTAATCCTTATTAATGTATAGAAATTATGACAGGGTAACTAATTATTTACCACATTAATCTGGCACCCGAATAGGGACTAGTCCCCTTCCCCACGCGCCGGCGATGTAGGTCCAGCCCCCTGACCCCTTCTATAGCCATGACGGACTTCAAGTGTACATGACAGCGGGACTTCCTGCCTACTCCCTCAGGCCCACGGAGGAGACGGAGACTGCGACCAGGCATCCACACGAGGCGGTGAGGATTGCGGACCATCCCGACCAGAGCCCAAGCCGAGAGAGCAAGGTCCGAGGTATCCCGAGGCCCACCTGCTCCGAGGCGCATGTGCAGTAGAAGCTGCAGCAGCAGTCCAGTCCAGTATCGAGTTTCCGAGGCCTTCAGTTTTGCTTCCCGGTGAGTACCGTTATTGGGAACGCATAGAGACAGGTTCATTTATTTGAGCCCGGTAAAGACGGGTCTGGGTACACAGACCCGGTAAAGACGTGTCCATTTAGGTGGATGCGGTAAAGACGTGTCTCTTTACGAGACCGGTATGGTTGTACTGTTTTGCAGTGCATAAAGTAAACTGTTTTTCAGGATCATGTTTTTCTCTATGTACTAGTTAGGATGCATCTGTTTTTAATGTTTTAATGTTGTAGTATGAATGGTTGTTTTCAGTCTATTTTTGTGTATATTGAGTTTTCGTTCGAGTTAGTTCCAACATGCCACTGTTTTCGAAATTACGTCAGATAGGGACCAGGAAAGGGATACTCGAAGAGGCAGTCCCCGTCCCACCTAGAGACACTCCTGGCCATTTCATGTACCAGAAGCACGGGCTAGATGCCATACTGTTTTTAGACTTATGGGTAGATTACACGAAGGATCTGGAAGAGAAATATAGATGGCCTGCCTCAGGGACATGGGATGCTGATTGCATCATGAGAGTAGAGGAAGCGCTATGGAAAAAGAAAGTTAGACAGTCCCAGAAAGATGCCATTGAGTTATGGCGTAAAGAAGCGCATCGGAGAGCAGAGAAAGAATTCCACAAAGCAGAGAGAAGTAAAGAAGCAGCAGAAAAAGCCAGAGAAAACAAGCTAAAGGAAGAAGGTGAACGGGTTAAGGCAGAACAAGCAGATAGACAAAGAAATGCCCTTTTTAAAGGCATGTATCCCGTCCTCGCTGAAGGACTACCTAAAGTGACCCCGGAAGTACCCAGTAATTTGCCGCCACCACTGATCCCGACCAAAGTACGTAATCATAAACAGACAGCAGCGGATATTTTTCTTTCCTCCTATTTAGAAGAGGCCGCTCCGGATTATGTAAATGCAGGTTTTCCTCCTCCTCCTCCTGGCAACAATCCTAACAATCCTTTTCTCGCTCTGCCCGTATCACAGGATCAACCCGCACCAGCAGTAACAATGACAGTGAAAGACGATTCAAGCCAAGGGGCAATGGGAGGGGGGCCCGCCACTGCCATACCGCAAACACCACCACCACCATCACGAGCACTGCAAGAATTAGCACTGCAAGAATTAGCGTTCCAACGAACGCCAAAAATGACAGCAACACCTCTTAAACAAAATGTAACGATTTCACATTGTATATACGATCCAGTACCAGGTGTAGGTCCAATGCTCATGTCCTCACTACGATTAAGACGCGTTGCAGACTATCTGATCACATTACCAGGCATGAAGGACAATTTAGACAGAATATACCATTTCATTAGAACAGGGGAGGGACCCGAGAGTATTCATGAGGCCATGGCACAAAGAAAAGTGGAGGTTCAACGTGCACTTTTACGTTTTGTAATTAATTGTCTGATCAGGGAACGAGACCAGCCAGATAAAGGAGTAACTAGAGGGATGGTGGAGTGGAGTGGCAATATAGCTGCCTGTAAACATGATACAATGGCAAAGATAGAATGCATGTACAGGAAAATTCGTAAAGAAATTCTGAACTTACACAGGAAAGAGCAAGAAGAGAAAGAGGACGACTTAGCCACAGATGAGGTTGAATCCGACACAGAGGAAGTGAATAAAATGAATTATGTAGGCAGGGCAAGACAGTTTGACAGGCCCAAGGGCCTCGATTACAGTAAACATGGACCTCCTATACCAGAAATATATTCTCTCGAACATCTTTTCCAAGCTACTGAGAACGCACTAAAAGGACGAGTAGAGTACGATAGACCACACACTATGCATGAACAGGAACTAGCTCGGTCAGCCGTTCAATGGGCTTGTAATTCTAATATATATAATGATGACGTAGTGGCGCAAACTTTTTTGAGCCTTCCTCCGGAAGAACAGCGTTTAGCTGGTATTTACATGGTTCAACATCTGATCACGTTGTACGAGAGTCAACATTCTGATCCAGGTCCCTTGTATAAATTACTGGACGACCTACTCCTAGAGAGATGGAGAGGCCTAGGTACCGAATTAATTAATGTCATTCTAGACCAACGACATAAGTACTTGACTTTTCTGACCACGCACTTAATTCCTACCCCACACCACGACAGAAAGACCTTACACATAGACAGACAGAACCCCCTACGAGAGGTACATCCCGTCAAGAATGCAGCGAATGAGCTTCAACGAGTATATGTTTACACACCCTTGACGAAAATAGAAATACTGGAAATGAAAAAGATGCTGCCCTGCCATGATAAAGACCCAGGGGGATTCCACCGTGAATTAAAAGACATTCTCCGCATAGGGGATTACACATACGCTGACATCATTAAATTATTAAAGGTACTGTTGCCAGCAGGCATTTACGAAAAGCTTAAAGAATAAGACTGGGAGGTGGGAGAGAAAAAGATAAGTTGGGCAGAACTGGAAGATGAGGATAAACTCCGAGGCCCTGGTGTTGGTCTTGGGGAAAAAGCTAAAGCACTACCCGAACTATTGATACAGGTCCTGCCGAGATTATTGGTTACTAAAAAGGAAGATTGGGATGCTATTTCAGCCTGTAAACAGAAACCAGATGAAGACACTAGTGATTTTTATTCTAGATTCGAAAAATGTTTTACTATTAATAGTGGCCTTAAGACAAGTAGTGAATCGTACCCACATCTTTTTGTGAGCAAATTAGTAGAGAATTCCTTACCCCCGATCAAAAATAGAGTACTGAAGGTTGAGAGTACCTGGCAAGCAAATAGCCCTTCCCAAATGTTGCAAATGTTACCGTACCACCAGAACAGAATTAGAGAGGAACAGGAACATGAAAAGAGACGCATGAAAGATACGAAAATGAAAGTACTAGTTGCACAATCAGTACCAGCTGATGGACATAAAAAGGGCACGGCACCTGTTAAGGGAAACTGTAGTTATTTCAAGCAACCAGGTCACTATGTAAATGAATGTGTTGTCCTGAAACACAATATAGCTACAGGCAAGACAAAAGAAAGACCGCGTCCTCCTAGACAGGATAACACCCCGCATAACACGCAAACGCCACAGAACACGCAACAGACAGTAGCTGTACCCCAACCAATAGCTGCCACACAACATGTCACGCAACAAATGTACCAGTACGCACAGTCAGACTATCCAGAATATCAACAGTACTCATGAAACAGCCTAGAGAGGGAGGTTGGCTTGCCCCTTATTGAGGTTCCTGTAGATCAAGAGGGTCCCTATGTACATAGTCGTGTATTGGGAAAAGACAGAAAATTTCTGATTGACACAGGGGCGAGCAGAACTACCATTAGTCTTGACGAGGTTCCAGGGGCACCCCTCTCAGGCTCACAGAATATTTCCCTGGGATTTTCAGGAAAGCCTATTGTTAACGAAGTGTCAAAGCCAGTTTCCTTAGGAGTTGGTCCATTGTCCCGTACTACAGACTTGTTACTTACTAAGTCATGTCCAGAAAATTTGCTTGGTATAAAGACATTGAAAGAACTAGGAGCAGTGATTTGTTGTTCTCCGGAAGGAGTGAGATTGTTTTTACGTGATTTTAAAGGACATTATGTGTTGAGAGATTTTGATCCCAGACTCCAGAATGTACCACAGCATTTATGGGCGCAAGGTCCGACTGATGTAGGTTACATGCACATTACGCCACACCGTGTCACTCTCAAACAAGGAGAAGTACTGCCACGAATCCGACAATACAAGTTACCACCTGATGCTGTAGTAGCATTACTGAAAATTGTTGACGAACTCATTGCACAAGGAGTGGTTGTAGAAACTGACTCAAATGAATGTAATTCACCTATCATTCCTATTCTTAAACGAACTGACCCAAATGCACCACCAGTCTAAAGACTAGTTATTGACCTTCAAAAACTGAACAAGTGCATAATACCCCAGTACCCAGTGGTCCCAGACATTTCTTTATTATTGACTGCAATTGATTCCGAAGCGACGTTCTTTACTGTAATCGATCTCAAGAACGCCTTCTTTAGTGTCCCAATACATCCAGAGAGCCAGTACCTCTTCGGATTCTGTTTAAATGGGCGCAGCTTCAAATTTACGAGGGCTCCTCAAGGATTCACAGAAAGTCCTAGTATTTACAGTCAAGCATTGAAAAGACAACTAGACAGTATTCACATGCCTACCGACACCGCACTGCTCCAATACGTGGACGATCTCTTGATTACAGCACGAACAGTACGAGACTGCGAACGTGCATCACTGACAGTCTTATACTTTCTGGCAGACAAGGGGCACAAAGTGTCCCCTTCAAAGTTGCAATTCTGTGCACAGGAAGTGGTGTACCTTGGACACTTGCTGTCCAAGAGGGGTAGACAGCTGACACCAGACCGCATTCAGTTAATTGCAAATCTTCCACAGCCCAAGACACAAAAGGAGGTACGGGCCTTCATTGGCCTCACTTCTTACAGCAGACAATGGATTCCCCAGTATGCATATCTAGCCAAGCCACTCATACAGTTAACAACACAGGAGGCAGCGACTTCGACTGTCCTCCCTTGGACACAAGAACATACACTTGCATTTGATGAACTGAAAAAAGCTCTATGTCAAGCACCAGTTTTAGCGACTCCATGTTACAGCAAACCTTTTACACTTTTTGTCACTGAACGCAAAGGTACAGCATTATCTGTTCTTACACAAGATCAAGCAGGAAAACACAAGCCTTGTGCTTATTTTTCTAGTACATTGGATCCAGTGGCCCAGGCTCTGCCTGCGTGCCTAAAATCAGTTGCAGCGACAGCCCTAGCAATAAGACAGAGTGATTCTATAGTGTTAGGACACCCCCTGACAGTACAGGTTCCACACTCAGTGGAAGTTCTCTTGAACAGGACACAGACACAACATCTGACTATAGCAAGACTGACAGGATATGAACTGACATTGTTCCAGCCACACATAGAGATCAGACGTTGCAATACCCTGAACCCTGCTACACTTTTACCCTCAAGCACAGCAGACACTCCACCACATGACTGTGTGGAAGTAATTGATACAGTGACGAAGCCAAGACAAGACTTGACAGACATTGCACTACCAGACCCAGACCTGACACTTTATGTGGATGGTTCATGCATGAGAACGAGCACAGGAGAGTTAGTGGCCGCATATGCTGTGACCACTGATACTGAAGTTATAGAGACACATCGAATTGACACATTGTCAGCCCAAGCAGCAGAGCTCATCGCTCTGACACAAGCATGCATACGAGCCAAGAACTTGAAAGTAAATATATACACAGATTCACAGTATGCCTTCGGAGTCGTTCACGTCTTCGGAGTCCTGTGGCAGGAGAGAGGTTTCCTGACCTCTCATGGGGCCAAAATTCAGCATGGTCCCCTCATTCAGGCTCTGTTAGATGCAATACACTTGCCTACAGCCATAGCCATCATGAAGTGCAAAGCACATACGAAAGTCACTGACACTATTTCCCAGGGTAACGACCTGGCAGATCGAACAGCAAAACTTACAGCCCAGACTCCAACAGAGACCCCAACGGACACGACAAAGACCGTAGCACCATCACTGACAAATTGCATGACAGTCAGGGATCCCTCACAAGATGTACTCGACATACAGACACATGCCACTCCAGACGAAATAAAGAAATGGACTGAACAAGGAGGGGTCCAGACAGACCAGGGTTGGATGACAAAAGGCAAAGCCACATGGTTTCTCCCTGACTCAATGGTTCAAGTTATCATAAATACAGCACATAGTCCAGCACACTTAGGAGAAAAGGCTATGTTAGACAGTTTACAGAATATTTGGTTCAACAAGCACCTGCGTGCAGCAGCAAAACAGAAAGTGCGTACCTGCATGATCTGTTGCCAGTTCAATCCAGGCAAAGGCACTCCCGTCGAACAAGGTGGATTTCATCCTCCTGACCACCCTTTTGAAGTCCTCCGGATGGATTATATTCAGATGGACAGATGTTGAGTATACAAGTACGTCCTGGTAGTTGTATGTGCACTATCTAGATGGACAGAAGCGTACCCAGTCCCAGATTACACTGCTGTGACCACTGCCAGGCAGTTGGTCCGAGAATTCTTTCCGCGGTACGGCTTGCCCCGTGTCGTGTACTCAGATAACGGTCAGCCATTCTCCTCTGAATTAATGAAACAAGTATCTCTTCTGTTAGGGTACCAGTGGAGATTCCATTGCGTACGACACCCAGAGGCAGCAGGCCTCGTCGAGAGACACAATCAGACACTTAAAACAAAATTAGCGAAAGTCTGTGCAGAAAAAGGCGTGGATTGGATGGTAGCCTTGCCGGTTGCCCTCTTTTACATGCGAATGGTAGCTCATTCCAGAACAGGACTGTCCCCGTACGAAGTGGTTTTTGGTAGACCACCGAATATGTGGGGTATGCCTATACCGAAAAAAATAACCGATGTCGACAGTAATATGCTGACAGATGACCTGGCTTCCTTGATGTCTGCACTCCTTTCTTGTCATTCACAGGTTGCAGCTGCCTTCCCCGACAACACCGAGGTTAAAGAACATTGCATCGTTCCCGGAGACACCGTCCTAATTCGGAACTTTGATCGTTCAAGTCCTCTCGAGCCCCGCTGGCGCGCATCGAAGCTGGTACTATTAACAACGAGGACTGCCGTCAAGGTCGAGGGGAGAAAGGGCTGGATTCATGCCCACCACGTTAAACGCTTCCATGGACTCGGATCAGTAAATGAAACTAAGGACTGCCCAGATATCAGTGACTCGAAACTCCCTTTGCTAGAAAAGACTCCGCAACAGGAGTACAAATTAAAGCTATGGTCTAGTAAGTCAGACAGCGTTTAATTGTTTAAGTCCCCCTTGGGTGAATCGGTTAGACAGGTTCCTGACATGTATAAGATCGTAGACCCAAAGGATAGACAGAGAGATAAGAAGGAGAAATACTGTAAAAACTTATGCAGCAGATGCATAGTAACTCTGATCATAATGTTTTTTCTAAGTATATCGATTATATGTATAAGCTTGATGCTACATGTTTTCTTTCCTCCTCTTGGTTCACATATACATTCTTCCTTCAATGACACTGTAGAGCACACATTCAGTGATCTGCCACCCCATGAATTGTCATATCGACTAGCACTGCGCAACAATACTTTTATTAGCATGTTACACCATTCACATCAGACCAGCAATGTAACGAATTGCTGGGTATGTGGCCGACTCCCACCTTATCAGAAAATGAAGGGAGTTCTGCCCCTCTTTCCTTTTCCGTTTTCGCACAATGGTTCGTGTGGAGCATGGTTTGCTTTAATGTCATCATTACAAGACAGAAAGTTCACAGATTCCCAGAGTGAATGGATTGGGGGAGATTTGAATATAGCAATGAATAAGGCATGTTTCCCCGATAAAGATGGTTTTCCCCAAAGGACAGGTACTAATCTAGATAATGAGGTGTACGAATTAGGAAATGTTTCCCTTAACCTTATGATTCTGAATGTCCAGTCCGAGACAAATATAGGTTCACCGTTCATAACCGTCTTACCAGTAAAAGGTGAATTATGCGTTAGAAAGAATGGTTCGGTACACTTGGGACACAGTGATTGTAATACTGTGGTCGAGTTCAATGATAAAGGAAAGTCTACTTTCAAAGCTTCCCGCCATTCTTATTTCATTTGCGGTCAGACAGCCTATGTACGTCTGCCCTTAGACTGGGGTGGGACGTGTTATATAGCGTTCCTATTGCCACCTGTTTTCTTAGCCCCATCCCATTATCATCGAGATTCACGACTAGTACATGTTAGACACAAGAGGGAGACCGATTCCCCAGTTGTCGATCAGACTGAGACAGCGTGGGAGCAATATTCAGATTTCAATAAAGGATTCTTTTTCTTCATAGGTCCCGTCCAAAACAGTAAATTAATACGCAAGTTAACCAGAACTCTGGAAGCAGTAGTGAATGAGACTACTTCTGCTTTAGGTAACTTGACCGAGGAGCAGTCTGCTATGAGACTTGTTGTTTTTCAGAACCGCCTTGTTCTTGACGTCATCTTGGCAGATGGGGGCGGGGCTTGTAGAGTGATCGGCTCCAGTTGTTGTGTGTTTATTCCTAATAACACACCATCCGTGTATGCAGCAATAACAAGGCTCCATAAGATAGCTCACGAGATACACCAGAATCCAGGCACCTGGACTTGGTCCGGTTGGCTCTGGAATGTGATATCAGCTTGGGGATGGAAAGAACTGTTGTTCCTAGGACTGATACTGCTCGTAGTATTCAGTTGCTGTCTCTGTCTGCAATGTGGCCCAGCGATTTGCGGCTTGTGTGCCACTGCCTGTATTCCCCGTCCACGTTCACGTGCACGAATGAAAAAAGACTAACAAATGATGCTGTATGAACAAATAGATGGTCTCATGAATATAGATGTGTCCTGAAGGGCACAGTAGGAGACAAGGAGGGAATGAGGAAATAGAAATTTTACGTGGCCAGTGTGTCCCCTACACGCACCCTATGTATGTACCATGCCCCATGTATGTCCATGTCATCATGTAATTCCCTTCTCCTGCCTGTAATAATAATGCCTCTGCATTTCCGTCCAATGTTAGCATGACAGTTATTAGGTCCTCCATGAATGAAACGTTAATTCTGCACTGAGGCCTATGTTGCCAATGCATTTACATGGTACACGTTTAAAAGTCGAGATGAACGTTTTTGTGGCACAGCCGAGCCAGGACTCGAATTCAGGCTCCAAGCCTCCTCTGACTCTGAAAGCTGCAGAATAGTTATGTATCCCTGACCTCTCCCTTACTTCCTGCTCCGCCGAGAGGTGCCCAGCCTGGCCTGCCAAGACGGTATTTTGCCTACAGTTATCTGCTCCGCTCCACTAAAAACACATTCCAGTCTACTGAAAGGGGTAAACATATTCCACCTGCAGAAGATAGGGCCTAGCCTTTCTGTCTCCATTCAAGTGATTTACAGAACCCGTTTCCATAGAAGGCCCATGGCCCCCACGCAATGCACGAAGAAATATATGCACACACTAGCATTTAATGATGAGCAGCCTTTGCTCGAGCGACCTTTACTTCAGACAATACATCCTCTAAACACAAGATATCAGATATGCCAAAGGTGCAGGTCATTCTGACATCCCAGACTCCTCTACTAGCGCTAAAGTCAGCTCCCCCCAGCTCTCCCCAAATTACACGTCAATTTCACGTCATGACCAGTTTTGCGCGCACAAGTAGGGTAAAGGTTCCTGCTGACCATGCAGACCTCCTCTATGCATCCACCCACCTATGACACACCTATGACTCATCAAGTGAACACCCACGTGTACGCCTCCTTACACTCCTCTTTTACGCCCATGTGCTCTTATCTCTCTCTCACTTGCTCCGCCTGGAGCGCTCCGCCTTCTCTATTCAATGCAATGTATGTTTTAACTATATATAATGTGTTTTGTGAATAAAGATCCAGATGATGATCCTTCCTGAACCTTAGTGGTGATGGAACCCGATTCTCCAGTAGCTCGAGCTATTGCATTAAAGTCCTTCTGAATCGGACACCACGGACTCTGCCTCTCATTATATGAGTAATCCTTATTAATGTGTAGAAATTATTACAGGGTAACTAATTATTTACCACAGAAGGACATGGCTTTTGTAGTTCGGACTGGACTGTTCCCATGGGGCACAGGGTCAGAGCTGATTTGCATATCGCCATTGTCTAACCCAGGGTGGTGTGGAGTGCAAAAAAACGATGGATTTGGGCCCAGATCTTTGGACTGGGATGAATGTGTGACATTGATCCACATTCGGTCCATCACCTGTTTTGTTTGCAATTGCCGCCATAGGTGCGCTGGGGATGCTCAGACGTGGGTCCCAGGCACTCCACACCACTGGAGTCAAGCTAGCCAGGCTGATGAGAGGTGTTACCTCGAAACCGGTCCGGTCCTCGGATGCTTGATTCCGTTCTGGAAAGGACATGGCTTTTGTAGTTCGGACTGGACTGTTCCCATGGGGCACAGGGTCAGAGCTGATTTGCATATTGCCATTGTCTAACCCAGGGTGGTGTGGTGTGCAAAGAAACAATGGATTTGGGCCCAGATCTTTGGACTGGGATGAATGTGTGACATTGATCCACATTCGGTCCATCACCTGTTTTGTTTGCAATTGCCGCCATAAGTGCGCTGGGGATGCTCAGACGTGGGTCCCAGGCACTGCACACCACTGGAGTCGAGCTAGCCGGGCTGATGAGAGGTGTTACCTCGAAACCGGTCTGGTCCTCGGATGCTTGATTCCGTTCTGGGAAGGACATGGCTTTTGTAGTTCGGACTGGACTGTTCCCATGGGGCACAGGGTCAGAGCTGATTTGCATATGGCCATTGTCTAACCCAGGGTGGTGTGGAGTGCAAAAAAACGATGGATTTGGGCCCAGATCTTTGGACTGGGATGAATGTGTGACATTGATCCACATTCGGTCCATCACCTGTTTTGTTTGCAATTGCCGCCATAGGTGCGCTGGGGATGCTCAGACGTGGGTCCCAGGCACTCCACACCACTGGAGTCAAGCTAGCCGGGCTGATGAGAGGTGTTACCTCGAAACCGGTCCGGTCCTCGGATGCTTGATTCCGTTCTGGGAAGGACATGGCTTTTGTAGTTCGGACTGGACTGTTCCCATGGGGCACAGGGTCAGAGCTGATTTGCATATCGCCATTGTCTAACCCAGGGTGGTGTGGAGTGCAAAAAACGATGGATTTGGGCCTAGATCTTTGGACTGGGATGAATGTGTGACATTGATCCACATTCGGTCCATCACCTGTTTTGTTTGGAATTGCCGCCATAAGTGCGCTGGGGATGCTCAGACGTGGGTCCCAGGCACTCCACACCACTGGAGTCAAGCTAGCCGGGCTGATGAGAGGTGTTACCTCGAAACCGGTCCGGTCCTCGGATGCTTGATTCCGTTCTGGGAAAGACATGGCTTTTGTAGTTCGGACTGGACTGTTCCCATGGGGCACAGGGTCAGAGCTGATTTGCATATCGCCATTGTCTAACCCAGGGTGGTGTGGAGTGCAAAAAAACGATGGATTTGGGCCCAGATCTTTGGACTGGGATGAATGTGTGACATTGATCCACATTCGGTCCATCACCTGTTTTGTTTGCAATTGCCGCCATAAGTGCGCTGGGGATGCTCAGACGTGGGTCCCAGGCACTCCACACCACTGGAGTCAAGCTAGCCGGGCTGATGAGAGGTGTTACCTCGAAACCGGTCCGGTCCTCGGATGCTTGATTCCGTTCTGGGAAGGACATGGCTTTTGTAGTTCGGACTGGACTGTTCCCATGGGGCACAGGGTCAGAGCTGATTTGCATATCGCCATTGTCTAACCCAGGGTGGTGTGGAGCGCAAAAAAACTATGGATTTGGGCCCAGATCTTTGGACTGGGATGAATGTGTGACATTGATCCACATTCGGTCCATCACCTGTTTTGTTTGGAATTGCCGCCATAAGTGCGCTGGGGATGCTCAGACATGGGTCCCAGGCACTCCACACCACTGGAGTCAAGCTAGCCGGGCTGATGAGAGGTGTTACCTCTGAACCGGTCCGGTCCTCGGATGCTTGATTCCGTTCTGGGAAGGACATGGCTTTTGTAGTTCGGACTGGACTGTTCCCATGGGGCACAGGGTCAGAGCTGATTTGCATATCGCCATTGTCTAACCCAGGGTGGTGTGGAGTGCAAAAAAACGATGGATTTGGGCCCAGATCTTTGGACTGGGATGAATGTGTGACATTGATCCACATTCGGTCCATCACCTGTTTTGTTTGCATCAACCGAAAATATGACTGCTGTTTAATTTAGTTTTGAAATTCAGTTAGAAAATACATCTGCTTATTTTGCTTAGTTTGCTTATTAGTCTTTGCTCTAATATTTAAATTATTGTTTGGTAAACATAAAAAAATATTTGGTACACCAATCCCTTCAGAATTATCATCACTTCTGGAAGGAGCATCTCCAACGTTAAACCTTCTAATTAAGAGTGTACAGCAACATTTATGTGGGAAACAATAAAATACATAATTTTATTTTGAAAAGGTTTCTGTTTTATATCTACAGGTACAAAAGTGATGTCTAAAGTATTTGAAGAAGGACATTCCATTTCTCACGCAAGTACCACAAGAAAAAGAAGCTGGGGTCTTCTGGTTACTGGATTAATTGGTGGCACATTGGTAGGCCTTTATGCCGTAGCCACTCCATTCATAACTCCTGCACTTAGAAAGATTTGCCTTCCTTTTGTGCCTGCAACTACAGCTCAACTTCAAAATGTTCTAAAAATGCTCCAGAAGAGATCTGGATCTTTGGTTGACATTGGAAGTGGAGATGGCCGCATCGTAAGTTTAAAATATTTGTGAATATGTATGGGTGTAGTGGGTTTTGAAAAGAATGATATATGACTGAGTTGAGTTATTTGGTAAAATTGGAGGCTGTGGGAAGATTAGCGAGTAAACATGGACGTTGATTGATTGATTTAATACCAAAATACTTCATGTTGCTGAGATGGAAACAGTGACATTGAAAGAGAATGCTGACAAGTATGGAAGCATTTTTAAAAATCTTTATTTTTGTGCAATAAATAATAATGACTAATAATTTTCATGTTGGATCCAATGTGTAGATGCTGAGTTAATATGATAACAGTTGAAACATTTTTAATATGAGGTATGGAAGTGGGTTTATTAACATAATTCAGTTATGCCACATTTATGTGAAAAGTAAACTCCATTTTCGATAAAAATGGATGCTGTTTCTTTAATTCTCTCCTGTATTTACCACCTTACCTTTCCATAATGCCCCAGTATATAGCTTCTCTCCTGACAACCTCTGCAGAGCGAAGACAACCGATGTAATGGATTATTCCTATCAGTTATAAATAGAAAGCTTTCAATGAGTTTCTAGTGTTTGTGATGTTTAGCATTTCCAAGGTCTTTCCACTAGTTCCGTAGCGTAGCCTGGTCCTATTCATTTGTGTGAAATGAATTTGTTGAAATGTTTCATATTTTGAACATCTCTGGATTGCAGTAGCATTAAAGATGCTGGGTGCTTTCTTAAAATGGGAAAGTGCTATGTGCTAAGGTACTAACGTTTACAATTCAAATTTGCTAAAATGTCGTTACGATCATGCCACGATAAATCTGCTGTTTTAACTCATTTGTTAAGCAATAATTGTGTATAGGAAATCCTTTCATTTTGGGGGCGAGCCAGAAAATAGTTTTTTTTATAATAAATATTTTCCTTAGTACTTTTTTGAAATGCATAACATTGCAATGCAGACGTGGGAGATCCCCAGTCACCATCACACAGAGCCAATACATGAAGAATACAGTTATAAATTGATATTCGCATATTCTCCTTCTACCAGTTTTCCTTTAATGCATTTATCATCACTGCGAATCTGGGTAAGTGGGAGTTTCGCCTCTCCTGCAATTATTCTACTAATGCTTGTTGGGAGTTGCCTGACTCAGCACTCATTTCTAGTCTGTTGTATCGCAACCAGGGGCTCCAGATCTTAGAGAATTTCTTTGGGCACCCTCTTGCTTTGTAAGTCACCCTTTTCGCCCCCATATAGAAGTACATCCCAGTTCTCCATTCGGTTATCGTTGGAGTAGTGAGGGCACACCAATACTTTGCTATGTCCCTTTTGGCCACTACCATTCCTAGGTTACATAGCGTGAGGGTATGCCAGGGTACATCTATGTCTGAGGGTATGCCCAAGAGGGTGTATTTGGCATCCGTTGGCAGCTGTGACTCAATTGTCCTGCGAAGATTCTCGGAAATCTGGGCCCAATATGATTGTAAGTGTGGGCACTCGAATAGGGTGTTGATGTATGTCGCTATGTCCCTGCCACACCGCAAACACACTGGAGATTCTGTTCGACCAAATCTATGGAGGCGGTGTATACCAAAGTACGTCCTATGTAAAAGTTTAAATGATATCAGTCGTCATCTTAGTCTAATTCTACCTCTCTTGGGTGCATTAGAGCATCCTCTCAGACCACGTCATCAAGTTCCCCTAGAGTGTTTTCCCATTGCGCCCTGAGACCTTTTAAATTGTCGGGGATATTATTCATCAGAGTCTTATATGTCCATGAGATAGCCTATTCTGTTATTTTCTTCCATTCAATGGTGCATATTTAGGGTATATTGGTGTCAACCCTTTCAGCCCGCCATGCGTGTTGTAGCTGCAAGTACTGATACCTTTGGTTGTCACTTAACTGGTACTCCCGTTGTAGGGAGCTGAAAGTGATCAGGGACCCTTCCTCAAGGAGTTCTCCCAGTCCCTATATTCCGATTGTATCCCATGTCCCAAAGCCTCTCAGTTTTCCCAGCTCTGGTAGGCGTACCCCTTCCCATAGTGGGGTCTCCTTTGTAAGTTTTTTTTTATCCCATTTCATTTGCCTCTCCACCCCCTTCCATGCCTCGATTGATCTCTGGGTCACAGGCAAAAGTTGTCGGGTCACATGCCTCCATATATATAGTGCAGATATGTGTGGTGTTCAAATTGACTTCTCTCTATTGCATATGTCGGGTGGTCTCCTGGAAGGTGTCCCCATTCGTTGATTTGTGCCGCACTGTAAAAGGTTTGTGTCCCGGAGAGCAATCCCGCCGTTATAAGGGTTGCGCTGAAGCGTCTGGAGCCATCCATCCCATAGTAGTGTACGCACCTCTGTATCTGTTTTCTTAAAAATTTCCCCGGGTACCATATTGTAGGTATTCTGGAGGACATAAAGTAACTTAGGGAGTGTAACCATTTTAAACATTGCTGCTCTACCCAATAAGATCAGAGGCAACCTTCTCCATCATTCTACCTCCCCATGGAATTTGTTTAGCGTCCTCCGGATATTGCGGGCAAGACTCAGCGTGGCATTGGTAGTTATGTAAATGCCTAAACACTTAAATCCTTCATGGTCTACCTGTAGTTGACTATGGAGTTCCCGTGTGTCTATGGGTCCCCCAGTTGGCTAAAGAGTGGATTTGTCCCAGTTGATTCTGTAGCCAGCATGTTGTCCACAGTCTTCGAATATATGTAAAATGATTGGGAGTGTCTCAGAGGGATTGGTGACATATAGAAGGATGTCGTTGGCGTATAATGAGATCTATTCGTCTCGGCTTGCCACCGATCCTGTAGTAAATCCACTTATGTCTGGTGGGCCCTGACTAGGTACATTTGCAACAAGTATGGGCTCAATAGGCTAGAATTCACTTAAAGAATTTTGCAGGAATTCCATTTGGTTCTGGGGTCATCCCAGTTTTAAGTTTACCTATTGCTGTTGTTACTTCTTCTAGGGTTAGCTCTTTGTCAAGACCTCTCGGTCCTCTGAGGACTGGGAGGGAAGATCAATTGTGCGGAGATATTTTTGGATTTGGGGTCATTGTGCCGTGGTCCTGGCTCTGTATAGAGCTGTGCAATAGCTCGTGAAGGCGTCTGCTATATCCTGTGCTGATGTTAATGTATTATCTCCCTCATGTAAGGCGGACACCCATCTAGCTTCTCTCTCTTTCCTTTCCAGCCATACAAGAAGCTTCTCTTCATTATCTCCGGTATCATGGAGCCGATGTTTTGTGGCCAGGAGGTGCTATTTACCTCTCGGCAGGTTAGGGCTAAGTATTCCTTGCGTCTGATTGATATCTGGTGTAGGAGGAGTTGGTCTGTATCTGGGCCCATGTCCATCTCCAGTTCGAGGAAATGACTTTCCAGAGCTTCCGCCTCTTGGTTTTCCTCACTCCTCTTGTATTCTATTGTGTTTTGCACCCTATCTTGTAACACAGGTTTAAAGGCCTCCCAAAGGACCACCGTGGAGGACACCGAGCCTTCATTTTCTCGGAAATATAATATCCGAGCTCGTCCTAATATCTCAGACAATGTCTGCATCTCAGTGGTCCCGCGCGTTAAGCCTCCAATAATTATTTGTTTTCTGGGGACGTCCTTCTGTTTTGAGCCATAGGGGGGAGTAGACGGACATGCCCCTTGCCAGGTACTCCACCATAGCAACTGACCTTATTCCCCCCGCCGGGGCCAGAAGGTAGTCATTCTGGAGAGGGCTTTTTGGGCTCCAGAGAAATAAGAGTAAGCATGGTCTGTGGGGTGAATCAGGTGCCAGAGGTTGATGAGGCCCAGTGTCTGCATAAATCTGGCCAGTGGCGTATTCCCTCGTTGTTCAATACTTCTATGTGCGATCCATGTACAGATCTGCAACATCGTTGAAGTTTCCTCCCACTATGTGTGTGGAAGATTCCAAGCACAGTACGATCTCAGTTATCCTGTCTAGGGTATGCTACGGTAGTCTTGGTGGTGCATATACCCTAACTAGTGTGAGCTCAACCCCTTGCACTGCAGCATATATGCCATTCAGGTCTACCCAGGTTCTATGTATATGGAAGGCAGGGGATTTTTTTTTTTTGAAAAATAGTTTTATTGCGAAATCATAAAAAGGCACAGGTTCTCGTGGTCATCCAAGCCACTCAAATGCAAGATTATTGACATGCAATTTTCAGGACAAAACACAGCCATATAGGCCCACATCCCGGAGGCTGGGCGGCGTAGAATCAGAGCATGTGTCAAGAAAAACTCAGCTGTGCATTAAGGATACGCATCTATCTTTGTATTCGCTAATTTTCCTTTTTTTTTCTGTTTAACATAGAAGAAGAAACAAACCCCCCGAGCATGGCATCATTAGTAAAGTATTTAAAGAATCAGGCTATCTACGTGAGGCCCAACAAAGGCGCAGTCATTATCATGCAGTAAAAGACCTGTGGGGAGCACAGCAAATCACAGTTATACGCACCAAGGAATATTAGCGTGCATTCGGTGGGGTACTACACCCAACTTCAACCCTCCAACTCGGCTCCCCCTCCAGCATACTCTGACTCAGACTCATCAGGGGTGAATAATTCAGCGCTGGTGGCATCAGAATCATCATCCGTCAACCCCTCTATGCACATCATTCTCCAAGCAAGCAGATCATCTTGTAATTTCCCATCCCGGCGAGTGCGCTGCATGTGCGTCTCTTCAGCCAGGGCCCATTCTCTGGAATCTCTCAGCCAGAGGGATATCTCGGGAGCCCTTTGACCCATCCAGGTTATAGCCACGCGCCTCCTTGCCAAGACTAGCAGTAATTGTAGAAATTTATAAGACAGCTTCCTCTTTCTGGGCTTGGGCACTAGAGCCAAGAGACAATGGAGCGGGTCCAGCGCAGTTCTAAGTTTTGTGGCACGACCGATATGGTCCACCACCTCCCTCTTGAAGGTACTGACTAGAGGACATTCCCACGCTAGGTGGAAAAATCCCGCTTTCTGCGCACCACACCTAGGACAATTGTGTCGTCTATCTGCAGATATGCGATTCAGGGAGACCGAGGTCATATAGGTACGGTGGACAAAGTTGAAATGTATAAGTTTGAAACGGGCATTACAGGAGACCTTATGGGTCAAGAGCCCGATTAATTTACGCTGTCCCGGTTCCAACTCCACTCTCAAGTCCGCCTCCCAGGCCGCCCAAGACGGCGCGGTCGGGGGGGTCGAATCTTGACGCATGGCCGAGTAGAGCAGGGAAATCAGCCTTCTACCTCTACCACAGGATAAGATGATGTCAAGAGTATAGGTCAGCGGAGGCGCTTCCGGGAACTGGGGCCACGTTGTTCTGGCTATGTCTTGGAGGCCTCTGTAGTGGAGGTACTGCCCCCTACTTAACCCAAAAAACTCTATAGCCCGTTAAAAGGACACGAAAGAGTCATCTGGGTAGAGGTCCGCCAGGGTCTCCAGAGTCTCACATCCACCACAGCGCCACTCTCGGTAGGACATGTTCTCCTCCATCCGGAGTACCGGGGGCCAAGATCCACACTGGGAGCTCCCTATGAAATGGGGCCCGTCTTAATACCTTCTTGACGAATCGCTGCCAGATTCCTGCTGTGTGACGCACCACGTATGGCAAAGTTTCATCTGCACCCTGTCCTTGCATCAAGGCCTCCCTCAGAGCCCTTTCGTTCACCGTGCTTGCCAGCAGCAGCAGTTCCCAGTTCTCCTCGTCAGCGAACCACCTTGTGGCTGGAAGAAGTTGCGCCGCATAGTAATATAAGTCAAATCTCGGGGCCTCAAGGCCTCCCTCTTCCCAGCACCGGGTCACTGTGCGTAGAGCGACTGCACTGCACCCGCCCGCCCAGAGCAGAGAGGTAAGGAGCGAGTCAAGTGTGCGAAACGCTCGAGGAGGCAATGGACACAGGGTATTCTGCAAAACGTACAAAATCCTGGGAAGCATCACCATTTTGGCAATCGCCAATCGCCCCATAAGGGAGAGAGGGAGTGTGTTCCAAAAGGTGACAGATTTGTAGAGAGCTTAGAGTACTCGGTCGACGTTATAAGTCAGCAGGGTCTCGTCAGTTACGGCCACCTGTATGCCAAGGTAGCGGAACGCTTCCTGCTCGCATTGTAGACCCAAACATGGGATGTCTGCGCTTGGGTCCGGAGCACAGCCTGTCAATGGGAAAACCAGGGATTTACCGATGTTGATACGCAGCCCAGAGGCCCCGCCAAAGCGGTCCAGGGTCCGCATCAAAACGGGAAGGGCCTCGGCCGGGGATGTTAGATAGAATAATGCGTCGTCAGCATAGAGCGAGATCACATTGACAGTGTCACCTACCGTAATTCCCCATTGCTGCAATTCTGCGCGGGCAGAGACTGCCAGGGGTTCGATTGCTAGAGCAAACAGAAGAGGGGAGAGAGGGCAGCCCTGGCGGGTGCCTCTCTCCAAGGACCTTTCCTCCGAACGGGCCGATCCCAGCCGAACCCTGGCACGGGGCGCCCCGTAGAGCACACGGATCCAACTGCAAAACCCTGGTCCGAACCCCGTCCTCTGGAGCACCTTCATCAGATACCCCCAATGTACCGTATCAAAGGCCTTAGCTAGGTCAATTGACACAAGCACGTGGGGACCCTCTCTCCCCCGCACCCCATGAAGGACATGATTCAGGCGGCGCAAACTCATTGCCGTGTTACGGCCCGGGATAAATCCACACTGGTCCGAGGGGATCAGTTTAGTCATGTGTGGGGCTAGGCGAGTGGCCAACAGCTTAGTGAGGATCTTTGCATCCGTATTAATCAGGGTAATAGGACGGAATGCTGCTGGATCGCAACTATCTCCGCCCGTTTTCAAGATCATGCAGACTTCCCCTTGATTCATGGTGGGTGGAAGAGCGCCAGCGTCCAGAGCTTTATTGTAAACTTGAAATAAAAGGGGAGCCAGAACGTTCCCGAAAGTGTGATAAAACTCAGATGGGAAACCGTCCCCGCCAGGGGTCTTAGCTCGTGGGAGAGCGGCTAGCGCCGCGCAGATCTCACCCAGTGTCAGCTTGGCCTCAAGTTCCTTCACCGCTGCCTCTGGCAGGGTCTGGAGGTCCAAGTCTCGAAGATATGGTCGATAGGAGTCCTCCGTAACCAAGGGATCAGCTGCGTACACAGTCTGTAGATGGGAACGGAGGACCTCAAGGATATCTGACTCCGAATGGACCATATCGCCACTCGAGTCTCGTAGGGCAACTATCCTTTCAGGCGCAAATTCACGACGAAGGATCCAGGCTAATAAGCGGCCAGATTTGTCACCTTCGCGATGGAGACGTTGCCTGTATTGGCCCAATGTGTATTTGTCAAGTCGGGTAAGGATGTCATGTATCGACACCTGTGCCTCCTTCTCCGCCCGCTGATCTAAAGCATCAGGATCTGGTCGGGACTGGGTGCGTTGAAGCACAGCCTCCGCATCCTGCAATTCAGACAACAACTGTTTCCGGACCTATGTAATTCGACAGGGCAGTCGCCACATGGTCCTTACCCACCTGATCCTGGAGAATGTCAGTGGGCATTCGCAAGGTGCGGGGACGGGCAGCTCTATCAACCCACTGCGCCATGCACGTCACGGGGGCATGATCTGACAGATATCGGGCCTGATGCGTAACCGTCAAGGTGAGAGACGGGGCGAGATTAGCCGCAAGCACGCGGTCCAATCTGCTATGGGTACCATGTGTCGGAGTATAACACGTGTATAGCTTCTGGGTGGGATGACAAGTTCGCCACACATCCAGCGCCCCCAAATTGTGCATCACTTCCCGAAGACGCGCCGTCATACGGGGCTTTGTGCCCGACCGAGGAGGATGTCCATCCAACTCAGGGTGCAATACGCAATTGAAGTCCCCAAACCAGAGGAAGGGGGCATCCAGATCCAAAGCGACAAGATCTTGGATTTGAGAAAAAAAAGGTTGGGTCATCGATATTCAGTGCATAGGAGTTAAGGAGTAATAATTCCTTATCATCCAATTTAAGCCGAACTAGCAGATACCTGCCTTCAACGTCTGCCTCGACATACTGGACAGTGCAAAGGATCCCTGGGGCCACCCAAATGAGGACCCCCTGGCATATGTGGAATAGGAGGAGTGGAAGATTTGACCTCTCCATTTCTTAGACAGCCGCTGGGCGCCGACTTCATCTAAGTGGGTCTCCTACAAACAGGCCACCGAGACCCCATGTAGTTTAAGGAAGGAAAGGACCCTGTGTCTCTTGGTGCAAGTACCCAAACTGCGCACATTCCAAGTTAAGAATTTAAAACCCATGGTTGATGATTGCGCCCATCCGAGCCATAGTATACGTACATTATGACCTGCCGCCTCCGGGCCCCCGCTCCAGTCAGACCGGAAGGAGTAGCCCTGCCAATGAGCCATACATATGTCCGATTCATTATGCATATAATGCCATCAATAACCTCTACAGTAACCCTACCCCACCCTCCAAAAACCCTAGAACTCAGAACTTCTTCAAAAACATTTTCCCCACCCCCACCCACGAGCAAGAGGACAGCAACAAAGAAAAACGCCACCCCGCCCTTCGCCTGCCATTGCCAGGACGTACACAGCCACCCCATACAACTCACTCAACACACACTCACACACAACAAACCAAACCCACCCCCCCCCCCCCCCCAGCTCCCTGAGAGACCCAGTGGTCTAGGACAGTCCCCAGGCATGTCTACTAAATACAGTTACTAGTACGGGCGACAATCCGCCCTGGGTAAAAATGGACCCTGTACCTCAGTCCATTGGGGTGCAAGTCCTCCCCTTCAGCCAGGCATCCAAAGCCCCTAGTACCGGTTAGGAATAGCATTGGACCAGTAGAGTTCCAATAGGAAGCCCCCCAATTTGGAGGACAACAGAGCATTAACCAAACAGTACCTCAAGTTAAGTCTTTACTCCAACCTTGGTTCAGAAAGGCCAGTTTCCTGGATCCCTGGAGCCGTGGAGTCCGTGTCCGGCAATGTTTCCTGCAAAGTGTCTGGGACCAAAATCTCACTAGGGACGGATGCCCCAGGGGACCCCGGGACTGCCCCCGTCGGCGATGTTCTCATATGGAGTGCTGATTAACAACTAAAGAGTGTCGTAAAGAACGTATTTTGAGTGCGCACAAAACACAGAGAAAAAGAAGGAGGTTGCTCAGCATGAGCCGCAGTGGGCATCAGAGGGGATTTTTTAGGAAGCCCTTACTCACCACCCTGGGTGGTGACATGCTTCATCACCGGGCCCACCAGGAGAAGCCGAATGCCTCCCTGGTGTGCTACAACACCAGGTTACTGCGGAGCTGGTTTTTTGTGGCAAGAGTGTCAAAAAGAAATGTGATTTAAAAATGTCAGTGACTGTACCATGTAAAACATTTTATTCAATGGTCAGTATGGCATGGATAAAATATATGTGGGAAAACTACCAGTTTATGACTTGGTTGTTTCCACTTATAGTGGGGTCAACATGTTTCTGCCCTTATGTGTAAATTTTACTGGGCTTTCGTCAGGACCATCAGTTAGTGTACCACAACGGTGTGCGCACGCTAAGGCTCACCCTTACCAGAGGACGTGAAAGTTAAAAACAGGTTCAGAAAAATGGGTGCAAAAAACAAACCATGAGTGATGGGGGTACCTTCAAGTTAGAAGTATCAGTATAGTCTGAAAGGCAAAAAGACATACAGACACATAAGACAAACAACACATAGTTAGTGCAATTTATCACACAGGTTTTCTGCAGAGAGAGAACTCTGTGTGGAAGTGCTAGCAATAAAGGAACAGGTGATTGTTGTGCCATAAATGCTATTTTAGTGCTGAAGAACGCTGTACTCAATGTAGTTCAGCGTGTGGACATGCACTATGTCAAATGAGAAATGGCCGTTGGACAGATCGGCTCGAAATACATCACTCGTGTTTTAGCTATCAAAGCGCCCAACTAGAGGGCAAATGGTGATGTAAAGGATCGTCAGACAAGGTATTGCTGACGAATATTTGTGAAATCCTCACTTGTTATTTACAAGATCCACACCCCATGGGTCTCGGGAGGGGGTGGAGGCGACAATGGCACACCCTGTATGAGAAGATTAAAAAAGGGCAAGATCGGAGTTAGACTCAGAGGGAGGTGCTCGAATTACTTATCTGATTAATGATGGAAGTAGTCTCAGGATCTTACGCCCGCAACGCCTGTCACCCGTAGTGCACCTAGCGTCTCCTGCTACCGTACCCCGTGGATGTGGGGCCGGGAGCTGAGAACGCTAAAGATTGGTTCTGACAGGGGAGGGGCCGGGACAGTGGCCAATCAGGGTTTTGCTCGAAAATGAGGCTTGGAGGGATTAGCCAATTAGATCTGCGGCTCAGAGAGAGGCTCAGGATCGGGGCAGGTGGAAGGTTTGAACCAATCGGAGAGCGTGTTCAAAGCGAGGCTTGAAACACAGCTCCATTGGAACCTCCCTGCTAAGGAATACACTGGGATAGTATTGTCCCGGAGTGTAATTATTGTAAAAGTGAAGTGGGTTACAAGGAATTAGTCAAAATACAGAATTGTGAATTCGTAGTAGGGATTTTCTATGGGAGCAGTAGGATCGGGTCACAGAACAGAAATTTAATTATGTGTCACAAGACACAGTTTATTGGCATTAGTTTTTTAGTACTTAACTCCAAGGAATTTGGTCATTGAGGCCAGTGATGTGGGTCCCCAGCCATGTGGGTCCCCTACATACCCAACGTTGCTCCTTCTCAAAAAGGATGTTGGTTGTGTTTCTTTCAGTGGTAATTTGCTCTATGATCGTCCAATGTAGGTCATTTGGAGTGTGGTTGTGTTGAAGAAAATGCTCACTCATCTTTGTTGTGATTTTCCGGCATCTTATGTTACTGCGGTATTCGCAGATTCATAGTTTAACTTTGCGGGTAGTCATTCCAACGTATCTTTTGTTGCATGGGCACGTGATCAAGTAGACCACGTTGGTCGAATTACAATTGGTGTGTGATCTTTGTGTCCAGGTTTTACCAGGTTCCAAAGAGAGTTCTTTCGTATGTGAGGTCAAATGACACACACTGCAGTTTGAACATGGGTAATGCCCAATGATTGGGGGTAGACCCCAAGCGCTGGTGATGGATCTTACTGCGTGTGGGTTTGTCAATTCTGCTTTTGGACGGGTATGGACTAAGGAATCTTTGAGGCTCCTTCCTTTCTTGAAAGAGAACAGTGGTTTCTCCCAGGTCCTCTTGTTGCTTGTCACTATCTTCCAGTGTTTATTAATGGTTTTTTCATAGCGTCAGATAGGCAACTGTAGGTGGTCACACATGTAAGCGGTATCTCTTTGGTTTCCTTCACAGTATCTTCTAGGAGTGCTTCTCGGGGTTGATTCCTTGCACGTTTGTTTCCTTTCTCAAGTATTTTCAATGGATAGCCTCTTGCTCTTAGTCTGGTGGTCAGATCCCCTGCTTGGGATTTATAGTCCTTAATGTCACTGTAGTTCCTGCGTATCCGGAGGTACTGCCCGTAAGGAAGGTTTTCTTTGAGGGGTCTGGGATGATGGCTCGAGAATTCAAGGAGATTATTCTTAGCAGATGGTTTGTAGTGGGTTCTGGTTGTCAGACTAGTGTCTCGTATAGTAATGACCACATCCAAGAATACCACTGATTGCTTGCTAGAGCAATGTGTAAATTTAAGGTAAGGATCTAGAGTATTGATCCATCTGAAGAACTCTGTAAGGTCTTCCTCGCCTCCTTTCCAGATGAGGAGGATATCGTCTATATACCTCCTCCATAGTCCTATGGAGGAGGCGAAAAGATTGCTGGTGGGAAGGATATGTTTGGTCTCAAAGTCGTGGACGTATAAACCCGCCACGCTTGGGGCAAATGTGCTGCCCATGGAAGTTCCAGTGAATTGGAGGTACAGCTTTTCTTGATATTCAAAAAAGTTCTCTTTTAGAGCCATGGTTGCACACTGCAGTATGAATTCTTTGGGCGTTTGGTATTCCCAATTGATGGAGTCTAAAGCTGTCCCCAGGACCCTGAGTGTATCATCCTGGGGGATGCTGGTATAAAGACTCTCGATATCTAGAGTTACCAAAGTGATAGAGCCTTCCTCAAAGGCGACTTGTTCCAATAATTGCAGTAGGTTTTTTGTATCCTTCAAATATGTCGATGTCTTTTGTATGAGTGGTTTTAAGTAGTAGTCACAGAACATGGAAAGCGGTTCCAGAATCGAACCGATTCCTGACACTATTGGTCCGCCAGGGGGTGGGGTTTTGTTTTTATGAGTTTTGGGTAAGGTGTAGAAGTATGGAGTCGAACTGCCACCGGCCGTGAGGAATGCTGCCTCGTGTCTAGAAATGTGTCCATTTTCTTCTGCATCCTTAACCAGGTTATGGATGCGTTCCTTCAGATCTGCAGTTGGATTACTGTGGTGTAAATATTGTTAATATTGTATTTATAATATATATATATATATACAAGTGGTAGGTACTGTGTATCTTATCTAGGGAACACAACTTCTTTCATCTTTGTCACTGTTTTCTTTTCTGTCTGGTCCTGTGGTTTTCACTTCACAGTTGTTTATTTTTCGGTTCTGTACTTCTGTAATACTATTTACCTTGTACCTCTTTACTTTCGTTCTTTATTGGACTCTACCGGAACCCATTCCATATCACTGTTTATATTTGCGTACAAGCACAGCATAATCCTCGTTAGTACTAAGTATAGGAGGATGTTAAATATACACACCGGCACACGGTTCGAGACTGGTGTATCTTGATTTCAAATGGAGAAAAACATTTTAATATTTTTTTTTTTGGAACCTGTGAACTTTGCTATTCAACTAAAATAGCAAATACTACTTAAAGACAAAGGATAATATGATACCTATTTTTACTTGAGGAGTAAGACAAATAATGGATTGGTGGAGAATGAAATTAGAATAGAGCGCAGATATTGAGAATTCAACGCATCACGGTTTAAGTCGAACTCATATTGGAGACTTTATTCCGTGTATTATTAGATTTGATTTAGTACAACCCGAGCGAGAATAATATTAATATAGAACAAACAAACGCAAAGTTTGTCAGAAATGACAATTGCACACTACAATATGGCGCCTAAACAGGTTCAGTATATATAGACACAGCAATATGGCGACCACGCAGTACGCCAGATTTGAAAAAGACGATGACTTTTTGATACACGGTAAGCGTGAACTGTTGCCCTATCTTTTCTATGAGCTATAACTATCGTCGCGCGTTTAATTAATATGCATTATTTTGTTTTTTATATCTTTTGATGTCTGCCACCACAGACCCACTACAGATATAGTAATAGTGGGTGAGTCTTCCTGTCTCTGTGTGTATGTTTAAAAGACAATAGTTTCTCTTTGGGGATTACCTCTAATATTTGCGTATATTTATTGACCCTCAGGACATTACCGACACAACTTTGAGACTGAGGTGAGTCTCGGAGGCATATGTGATTTTATACAAGTATATTATCTAGTCTAGTATAGCGACTAATCAACTTTAAATTCTTTATAATTTAGATATCTTTGAAGTTCATTTGAACCAAGCACCTCTAGTACAGGATATTTAATAATTTCAACGTAAGTGACGTAGTGAGTCAGAGATACAAGGAAGCATAACAATTCTGAGACTGGTATAAATTGACTGTTACTTGTTAATATTGTTTCTACAGAATTGCATTACTTTAAATAAGGACACCCTTTACCCTACGGGAGGTGGAGGTGATTTATAATACTGGTGAGTGAAGTATAGGAGTGCAAGTGAGCCCGAGGAGCTTTGTAATTTGACGATTCTGAGACAAACATAATCTGATTGTCGCTTGTCAATATTTTTATCATAGATATGTACTAATTCAACGCTCAAAACCATGAGTGGAACTATACCCCATCCTTTATAATCTTAAGGAGGTGGAGGTGGAGGTGATACATGAAACTGGTGAGTCTTAGAAAGAGGTTTACTGTTATGAATAATACCTAACTTGAGATAGTGAGGATTGGAGAACTGGATTAGAAAGTGACATGGTTGATGGGACATGGTATTGTAGTCTAGTTGGAACTTTTTACTTATTGGATGTTTTTGTATTATACAGAGGACAAGAAGTTTTACTTCAGTCAAGAAGAGTAGATGAATCTTCTGGGACGAATTTCTTTTTTACTTTGAAAGGTGATTAATGTCACATTCACATCGTCATTTGGGTAATTTGGCGAGCACAAAGGTGACCCACTGATCTTGGTGTTACAGGATACTTTCCTTTCTTCGCATTCCTCAAAAACCACTGGAATCTATTATTGTGATTCTTTACTTTTTCACCTACCTTTAAGCTATTGAGAATTACTTTAGAGCTATGATGTATATTGATACATACATATTTTGATGTTTATTATGCAGCCCTGATGAAGTCGATGGCTAATGTATAAAGCCAGACGAAACACGTGTTGGCTGTAGATTGAAAATATTGGAACTTGTCAAGTTAAGGATTCCAAGAATAAAGAAGAACTTTACGACCGAATTACAGTCTAAGGATATTATTTGTGAACCTCTTGGATATATTGGAAACTGCATTGAAACCAGGATTTGAGGAATGGACATTGCATTTGTGACCGGTGAATTTTAGGGATTATTATTGTGGGATATGGTTGGTTGATGTACATTACTATATTGTGCTAGCCTTTACTTGGTGTACTATTGAACTTTGATATATAGGAGCGCAGGTGGGAGCCCCCATTGTATAATTTTCTTTCCCACTTTGAATGTGGGTATTGAGGGTAGTCTGGTAACCACCCTTCTTCTTGCACCTTGCTGCACCACTAATTTGAGAATTGTTTGTGAATCCCTGGTGATATTTAGAGCGCCCTTAACCTGCGAGGTTACCAGTGGTAATTTTTCTTTTATGATTATATATTTATATGTTGATACAGATATACATATGTGTATTTTATCTGTTCTTAGTTTATGTTTTCTATGTATATTTAGATATATGTATATATATATATATATTTATTTATTTCTTTGATGATCTCTCAAGCATCATTATGGAATTACTGCTTTCTACTCTGATTCAAGCATCTGAATCTATGAAAGATACCCAAATACTGGAGAAGAACAAAAGTTACTTACCTGTAAATTGTGGGTCTCCAGTATTGGTATCTTTCATAGATTCACATGCGGCCCACCCACCTCCTCTTAGAGGCTCTTTTATGCTCTTTTCCTCTTTTATCACACTTGTGCTGGAAACTCTGAGAGCCTGAGCCTCTGGGGAGGACATTTTGGAAGGTGGTGTCGCCTGATTGGCTGTAGTTTGGACTATATAAAATGAATTAGACGAGTCATGAAAGTGGAAGATTGTTTCCTATTAACTTCTAGCTTTTTAACATTTGCATTAATGGTTCGCCTTTTTAATTCTTTTTGTACATTGAAGTATTTTCGAATTTTAATGATTTTAAATAATTAAACAATAAAGACAAAATCAAGTGTTCAGATAGCCTCAGAAAATGTTTTTGCAACATTTTATTACAAAGATCTAAAAAGTCAGAATAATATCCTTCAAAAAGTGCATCAAGACAGATCTCCTAAATTTCACATTCCTCACCAGACCTGTTTCAGACTCTGGCACAGCCCTCCACAAGTTCTTGCAGGCTAGTGCAAATTTAGAAAAGCGAATTACTTTTCAGAATTTTTTTATATACAAATCTTATAAGCCTTTTTCCTTATTAGTCATAACTGGCCGTCCAATGAGTAACAATAATTCTAAATTTAAAATTAAATAGCTAATAAGGTCTCTATTTATTCATCCCCTATAGATTTATCTTGAGAGGAGTGAGGATTTTGGTGAAATATGCAGAAAAGACATTTAAGAAATTCAAGCAAGAATTTATTGTTTTAAAACAAATTTTGGATTTGCATTGGGATACAAAAACAAGGAGTTCTTTAATAGAGTAAAAAGGAATTTGAACAGCTTACAAAATGAAATTAAGCACAAAATGGAAAGTAAATTCTTTGAAGACCAACAAGATTAAGAAAACTATTGGTTTAACTTCAACTACTCTGGGTAAAGAAAATGTTACAGTAAAAAACAATTAGAAAGTATTGGGATGGCAGTTCATCTGTCACTGATTTTGATGCTTCATATAAATACAGTGTTGACATTTCAGCAATGTATAAAATACATTGATAAATCTTTTTATGAGAATGTCTTAACTCTGGAGTATCCGTTTGCAATTTGAACATTGTGCATTGCAAGCAACCTTGGAGCAAAGGATTTGTTTGCTTCGTGGGTCTAAAAGTGGGGCTGGTGATTTTCAACACTGTCAGCTCAGCACCAACACCATGGGACAAATTGTTTGAATTGAGAAGTGTGGAATCTTGAAGGGTTAGAGATCCACAAGCCTGTTCCTATGTAGAAGGGCATAAAATACTTAACTTTTTGATTCATGGGATAACCCATCAAACATGCAAACACATAATACATTTAAATACAGTCCAATTATTCTGTATTAAGAAGATTCAAAATACAGATAAAATATCATAATGTGAGATTTGCTCACGATGTGCTAACTATCACACAATCAAAGATATAAAGTGCTTTTTCAGAATCCATGCTTTCTATAAAAATCTGGAAAGTCCTAACACAATCATCTCATCTCTGTCTTATTTCAGGATCCTAAGTGCTTCACAATTATATCTGCCACTCAGATCCCAGCAACTTAAACTTGTTAATCTCACATTTGCGAATCTGATCTATCTACCAAATTATGATTATTTGTGTTTGTATTCTCGCCTTCATGGGTTGTTTAGGTTTGCAGTGTGCACAACAAACATTTAGATTACAATAGAAATCGCACTCCAAATGCACTGTAAATCTAGGACCGTTTCTCAGCACACAGACAGTAGTGTGGAGGCGAACTTGCATTCTACTAGAAGATGGCTCAATGCAGTCTTTGATCGTATTTTGGTTTAATAGGGTAGAACCAATAAAGAAGATCCCCAGTTCTATGTCTCTGTAGTTATTTTGTCTGTGTATCAACTATATATGTGAGTACAATAATAACATCCCATCTGCCCCTACCCTCATTTCTTAGGGGCGAGTAGTACTCCTTCTCAGGACAGTCACACTTTCCCCTTATAGGAGTCTCAGCTCATGATAGACACTTTTCTCTGTTAAACCATTAACATCTCGCCCAAACTCTGGAAACGGCATTCTACTAAATTTTAGGACCGCTATTCTCCTGCCGCTCCCCTTTCTCTCATGCCCCTCCTACTGCTTCTACTTCTCGAAACCATGCCCTTCCACTTATTGGCCTCTTTCCCCTGCGACTATCAGACTCACTACGGTTTCACTCAGCTCCTGTGCCCCCGCCCGTGAATTCTACCTATGTTGCCATCCTGCCCGTCACCTCTGCCCCTAACAATAATTGTTTGGATTGGCACCACCCACTGATCACACTTCCTCTCACTCCCCTGTCCTTTCCTCACATCAGATCTATAAACACCGCTCACGTGCTCTCCTACCCCTCCCGCTGCGGTAGACCCTACCTATCCTGTTGTGTAGCTTGCATTCTGGAACAGGGCATGCCCCTTCGCCATAATTCAGATTTGACGCCCCTCCTTCTCCCATCTACACCTCTTCCTTTCACTCCCTTTCCTCCTTCCTCCTATTGTGCCCTTGCCTGTAAGTTTCACCTAGTCTTGCCCACATCCATCCAACCACTGGCCAGCATGGATCTGTTGTGGCTGCTATGGGTCTGCCTGCTGCTGATGATCCCCATCATACTTATGGAGATGAACACCCTCTAAGTTTCACTTCAAAACAGTGTCTTACTCTGTGCTCTGCTTGGTGTTGCCGGCCCTGGCAGTGCCTTTCTGTCTGATGAAGAACGGAGGCAGAAATGTGGCGAACATGAGGCAAGTTCCATCATGGTTTTATACTAACTGGATGTTATTGTACTTTTGATTTCAATACTTTAAATTGCACTGGGCCCATCAGTATAGTAATCTGATCGTGCAGTGCTTGTGTGGGGCGTTAATACAGACAGCTGCCTAATAATACACTTAAATGTGCATGTGGTGTTTGCTCAGTTTATTTCAAGGCTCCATTTTTAGGTCGAGCTAGACAGTGCAAGCACTTTCTCTTCGAGACCTGCTGTAATCAGTATGTGTACATCAAGTTCCTCCCCTTTTTTGCCAGTGCTTTTTATTCGTCTCTGTCAGTGTCTTTTAAAAATCTCTGCTTCCTAGTGGTCAGTCCTGCCTCTTTGTCCCTCCTTTCTTTCTTCTGTTCCTCCCACAGAGCAGGGGCTTAGCACTGTCTCATCCGCTATGGTTCTTTATCTGTTCTCTGGGGACTCTTTCTTTCTTGGTTTCCTGCTCTGTTACTGTTTGTCTGTGTTCAGCTTCAGCGCCCTAGCTGCTTACTTTTAAATATAGCATTCTTCCTCCCGCCGCCTCTTAATGCCACCGTTGTGTTACTGCTGCCTCTTTTGCTATGCCTCCCACTCCGTTACTTGTTCAAGTAGCACTCTAGATGTACTTCTCCATGCCATTCCTGCTTCGTCTATACAGTAGAGGTTGAAACCAGCGTGTGTTCCCAACCCCTTCCCTACTTGAATATTCAATTTGCACAAATTCACTGCGAAATGTTAGCTTTCACAACACTATCAGATGCTCTAACATTAAACAACCTGTTTGTGCCTTTGCTAAAAGTATCTGCTTATTTATATAAACGTTCACAATAAACATGCATCATGTTTCATTTTTTGTACTCCACGAATTCCCCGAGTGTTCCCAAACGACCCATATACAGTTCAGGAGAGCGAAAGCAATCTTTACAGCTATGCCTCTCCTTTCACAAAAGGGCTATAAACTATTCATCCCCCTTCCAGCACCCCTCCGTCCTGCTGGTAGTGTGTCTCTCTTCCCCCAGAAGAAATAAATTAGCCAAACAATGTGCCTACACATTTCTCCCAAAAGAAACCTACCACCCTGAAGCATGGATTGGTAGAATGCAAGCCACAAATATAGCGTGATTCCCTTCCTCATGCATACCTATGCAGACAGCACTTCAAAGAAATCTTTGCAGCCAGCCTGACACAAATCTCATCTGAAACAATGCGTATAAGAAAGAACATCACCAAAGTTGATTTGGTTAATGTAAAACATACTTGTTTGACGTAACTGCAGGTTACATTACGCTCGTTTTTTTTCTTAAGGAACGGATTGATTCAGCTATTTGCCCGCTGTTAGAACTGGGGGTCACTAGTTGGCAGAGGTAGGTACAACTGTCCAAATAGGGACCCTTGATTCTAGTCAGGGTAAGGAGGAAACCCTCTGAGATAACCCCTGCTCACCCTCTAGGTAGCTTGGCACGAGCAGTAATGGCTAATCAGAAGGCAATGTGTAAAGTATTTGTACCAACAATCACAGTAACACAGTGAAAACACCACAAACTGACTCCTCAACAGTTTAGAAAAATAAAGGTATTTAATCTAAACTACACAAGACCAAAACGACAAAAATCCAACATACACAGTTCAAGAATATGGTTTCAAAAGAGTTCTTAAGGTTGTAGTAAAAGGTTCCACAGTTGCGTGAAAAGTTCACAGTTGCGTCACGTTTCAGACACAGTACCTTTAGTTGCGACAAAGTTCCGAAAGCAGAAGCTGGTGCTGTGGAAAACAAGCGATGCGTTGCTTCTGAGACCCTGGGGAGGCGATGCGACAGCCCCGCTGCAGCAGCGGGCGTGTTGCGACGAATCCGGTCTGTATGGGGAGGAAGGCCACATGTATGGATTCCGGTGCGTAGGTTCCGTAGGAAGTTTGTTCTTGCAAAGGCACGATGCGGCGATCTCTGGAGTTGCGACGATCTCCGGGGCGATGATGCGCGAACCAGCGGTGATCTTCTCTCTCGCAGCTCCTCGATGCGATGGCTTCTGCGACGACACTCGCAGTGACGTGATGCGGTCCGCAAGCAAGCAGTGCGGCGATCTCACCCAGCGACGAATGGCTCTGCGACGACACTCGCAGCGATGTTAGGCTTCCCGCACCAATCGGGTGCGTCCCGCAAACGAAGGATGCGACGGCTCTGACAGCGGCAACAGGCGCTGCGATGATCTCGACCTTCGTAGCGGCGGGAAACTTCTCGCTCTGTCGGGGATGCGCTCCGCAACGAGCGATGCGATAGCTTTTCAATTGCAAAAAGTCTCTCAAGCTTAGTTTCAAGCTTTCCAGCACAGGTACAACTTCCAGAGGCCCCACAACTGGATCAAGCACTCTAGGAAGAACAGAACTCTCTCAGCAGAGTTCAGGGAAGTTGGGGGTGAAGTCCTTTTGTTCCTGGGACTTCAGAACTGGGAGCCAGCTCTTCTCAGGCCCTTGGAGATTCCTTCAAGACAGGGGACACAGCACAACAGCAAAGTCCTTCCCCTCTCCTTGGCAGCAAAGCAACAGGTCAGTCCAGCAGAGCAACAGCAGGACAGTCTTCCTTCTTCAGATTCAGCTTTCTCCTTGGCAGAGGTTCCTTCTTGATTCCAGGATCTAATTTTCTGTTGTCAGGGGACCTGTACTTATACCCCTTAAAGTATTTGTTCTCTTTGTGCATGTGGGCCCTGAGCCCGGTCTGAACCAGTTCTGGGTGTTTCTTGAGTACTTTGTTTTCCTGGCTTCTCCTTTCCTTTCAGAATGAGGGGCAGGGTCGTCAGACGCCCAGCAGGAGGTGGAGCCAGCATTGTGGCAGGCAGGCACAGCCCTATTCAGGCCAGGTGCTAACTCCTCACACCACTCAGGTTGCAAATGCAGTCATTCAGCCTAGTACTGACTCAGCCAGCCTCCCGGGGAATCCCCAGCCCCTGTCACTCTCAAACCAGACAGTCAATACACAAACAGGCCAAGGCACACAGAAGGGTCAGACAAGAGAACGGCAACTTTCTAAAAGTGCTGTTCTCAAACACAGGATTTAAAAACAACCTTTCCTAAAAGATGTGTTATTAAATTCTGAGTTCAGGGATACTAGATACTTATGTCCTATCTTGTTCCTATGGGAAGAAATGCTGGTAGCCACTGTAGCCGGCTTCCCCCATGTTAACCTATGGAGCAAGATATCCTTACAATAGTGAAAATCGAAAATGGCTGCCTTTCACTACCAGAGCATGTCACCTGCACCAGCTCTACCTTTCACATACACTTCACCCTGCCCAGGGGGGTACCTTGGGCCTTCCATAGGGGTGACTAATGTGCACAAAAAGGGAAGGGTTAGGCCTGATCAGTGGGGACACTGACCAGGAGGACACATAAGTTCCTAGACAGCACACAGGCACTGCAGTGGCAGGCCCGAGACACCATTTTAGAGCTACTCATGTGGGTGGCACAATCAGTGCTGCAGGCCCACTAGTAGCATTTGTCATCACCAGCCATGGCACACCCCGTGCACTTTACTAGGGACTTCGTGGTGTTGCAAATATGCCAATCGGGTATATCCAATCATGATAACAATTTACATAGGGAGCACTTACACTCTGGCACTGATCAGAAGTGGCAGAGTGTCCAAAGCATCTAAACCAGCAAAACGAAATCCAGCACAGCATCAAAAATACAGAGGGTAGAGGTAAAAAGATAGGGGGAACCACGCCAAAGATGCCAGGTCTAACACGTGTCCCCTCCAGCTGAAAGTGGGGAGAACTACCCACCCTCTTGGGGGTTCTCTTCGCTAAGGCTGAAAAACCTGGACAGACCATCAGCGTTGGCGTGCTCTGTACCAGGGCGGTGTTCCACCGTAAAGTCCATTCCCTGTAGGGAGATGGACCACCTCAACAATTTTGGGTTCTCACCCCTCAATTGCATTAACCACCTGAGGGGCCTGTGGTCGGTCTGAACACGGAAGTGAGTACCAAACAGGTAGGGCCTCAACTCCTTCAGACCCCAGACCACAGCAAAAGCTTCCCTTTCAATCGCACTCCACCTCCGTTCCCTGGGGAGTAGCCTCCTACTAATGAAAGCTACGGACTGGTCTCTATTCTCCTCAGTGACTTGGGAGAGTACTGCTCCCACACCATGCTCTGAAGCATCTGTCTGCACTATGAACTCACTGGAAAAATCAGGTGCCTTGAGCACCGGTGCTGTGCACATGGCAGTTTTCAGGGTTTCAAAAGCAGTCTGGCAGGCTTCAGTCCATTCCACTCTCTTGGGCAACTTCCTAGAAGTGAGTTCTGTCAAGGGGGCGACAATGGTGCCATATCCCTTGACAAACCGTCTGTAATACCCGGTGAGTCCTAAAAAGGCTCTCACCTCTGTCTGGGTTTTGGGGGGCTCCCAAGCCAGAATGGTATCAATCTTTGCCTTTAGGGGCGCCACCTGGCCGCTCCCCACCTGGTATCCTAAGTACAACACAGATCCCTGCCCTATCTGGCACTTGCTGGCCTTGATAGTGAGGCCTGCCCTTTGCAGAGCCTTCAACACTTCAGAGGTGTTGCAAGTGTTCCTCCCACGTGGAGCTGAACACTGCAATGTCATCCAGGTATGCGGCGCTGAATTCCTCCTGCCCGGTCAGTACCTGGTTAATCAGTCTCTGGAAGGTGGCAGGGGCATTCTTCAACCCAAAGGGCATGACTCGGAACTCGAAGTGCCCCTCTGGCGTTGAGAATGCAGACCTCTCTTTGGCCCCATCAGTTAAAGAAATCTGCCAATACCCAGAGGTCAAATCAAAGGTACTAAGGTACTGGACAGCTCCCAACCGAACCACAAGCTCATCAGCTCTGGGGATGGGGTGTGCGTCAGTCTTCGTGACCGCATTGAGCCCACGGTAGTCCACACAAAACTGGAGTTCTGGCGTGGCACCGGGCGCAGTAGCTTTGCACACACTCGGCCAGTTATACCCTGTAGCACACTTTCCTTGCAACTAAGACCTGCATGCAATAAGCCAGGCCCCCTTTTACACATTCTCTCGTTATTACACTGTGGCATATACATTTCCAATATTGAATATCATAACATGCCTCTGGATATCGATTAACTATAAATCGACCCACGTACAACATGCCCTTTCCTCATACGTGACCCTTACTTGATGACTATACACTAACATCTAAATTTGCCTCGTGTACTCCGATAGCTTGTGGCCAGTTACTCAGAACTACAATCCTATTCCAAGGCGGCCACTCTATATGATGCCACGTCATCTCTGTGACCACACTATGACCGATTTCCTAATTTTTCCCATGAACATCGCAGCACGATTTGGAATAACGAATAACCAAAACCAACCGACATATGTATATATGCCTTTTTCTTTATCTTCTTATTATACTTTGCGATCACATACGAACTTCTAAATTTGTCTTTAGAACTATGGTAGTTCAGGGTTCGTCACCATTGGGAAACCCATTCTAAGATGGCTGCACGTTACGCCGCGTTACGTCGGCGCGTGGGCGGAGTCTCCGCTCCGGGCTACTTCCTGGTCCTCCCCACACCATTCTGGGAGGATAGTCGGAAGCGCCGGAGGGACTCGGCATCAGTAAGGCGGTATTTCGGAGAGTGAATGTATTTACGGGTTGGTCTCTGGGGTTCTGGCAGTATGGAGGCCTTAACGGGTTGTGCGTGTGGTGTTCGCTAGTGGCACAGGACACGGTAATGCAGTCATCATGTTAGGAAACATAGTGCTACAATTTTCAGAATAGCAGGAGTGATGTACCCATACGACATAACAGCAATTTTTTTTTTTTTTTTTACTACAGAACCACCGAGAGGTGGAAATGGCATTTTAAATCATTGCAAGCCCTAGTGGTGCCGCTACCTTCACATGAGGAGGTCTGGTCAGACATTATCATATAAACGAGTCAGTATTATATCTATGACGACTGCCCATCTGTATACAAACTGGTCAGTCCATATACTTTCATTCATTTAACCCAATACAGGTGGCTCTTACCAAGACGAGTCACTGCGAGACACGTGATCACGTGACACGGTGTCAATTTGATGGTTGCCGGTACATAATGGCTGGGCATCCATAAGGTAAATAAAGAGTTTTCACACAAACTAGTGCGTGTAATTTGGGACGTCCTAAACTGCACTCTCTTGCCACAGAGGTGCAGCATGATCAGTACAATGTCTGCAATGCTCTGGTTTTTATTTACACAGGTCCTTGTTCAATCAAATTTTGACATGAAGTTCGAGAATAGTGAACCCCCTTTTACGCCCTGATGAAGTTGCTGAATTTATAGCAACGAAACATGTTGGCTTGATAAAGAAGAGGATATGGTATACAATTAAACCATTTTTAATGGAAGGTCTTGCAGCATCAGAATAAAGAAAAAAGACGGCCAGTAAGACTTTTCCAGGTTTTATTTACCTGTTTGTTTTGGTTGTCTTGGGGTCTTAGTATGTATACATGTTGTCACAGTATTGTCTGAATCCACTCACTGTGTTCTGTGTGTTTTCTTGTCACTATTCTCACTGTGTGTACTAGTATATTTGTGTGCACCTTTCTTATAGAGAGAGTAACTGATGAGAAGTGGGTATACCGGATATTGCTAAACCGGCAACCCCCTCGGGTGTTACTAACGTGAGGTACTCTCTCTACTCCCCACACTTTTTCTAGTAAGTGTTGGCCTGTGGTTTTATATTTGGTTCATGTTGATTTACTGAGACATCCTGGCCTAAGGAGTAGTGTGAACACACACACCTAGGGTATAGAAACACACACTGTGGTCATTTACCCTTGTTGTGGTCAAGAAAGTGGATGATGTGTTAACTGAGGTAGGGCAACAGTTTGATTATTTTTGATTGAGTGGGGGGCATCCTTACCTCTCCTCCCCCTACACCCCTTGAGATTAGTGCAGCAGCTTTGGGTACCAAGACCACTGGGCTAGCCCAGGGGCTGCTGGAGGGCTCAATCACCCCTAGCGCCAACATCTTGAAAACTTCTTCCTTGATGCTGGCCCTGACCTTGTCAGCTACCCTGTAAAATTTCTGTTTCACAGGCAGACTATCTCTAGTGTCCACATCATGGACGCACCAATTGGTGACACCTGGGGTCAGGGAGAACAGAGAGGAGAACTGACCCAACACTTGGCGACAGTCTCTTTGCTGTTCTGGGGTCAGGGTGGGCTAGAGCACCACACCATCCACTGACCCTTCTTGCTCCTTAGCTGCCAGGAGGTCAGGGAGAGGATCACTATCCTCCTCCCCTCCTGCATCTCTAGCCAGGAGCATTGTCACTTTTGACCTCTCAAAGTGTGCTTTGAGGTGGTTCACATGCAAGACTCTCAAGATTTGCCTGGGGGTCCTCATGTTAACCAGGTAGGTTACCTCACTTTTCCTTTCCACCACCTCGTATGGCCCAGTCCACTTGTCTTGGAGCGCACAGTGCTCCACTGGCGCCATCACCCACACTTTCTGCCCAGGTTGCAATTCGACCAGAGTGGTATTCTGGTCGTCCCATCTTTTCATTTCTTCCTGGCTAGCTTCCAGGTTCTCCTGAGCGAGCTTCCTGAAGCGTTGTGTCTGGTTGCGAATGGCCAGCACATAGCTGTACACATCCTGGGGGGTTTTCCCACGGGATTTCTCCCACCCCTCCTTCACCAGTGTGAGAGGTCCTCTAACAGGCTGGCCATACAGGAGCTCAAAGGGACTGAACCCTAAGGACTTCTGAGGCACCGCCATGTAGGCAAACAACAGGCATGGTAACAAGACGTCCCACTTCCGTCTAATGGGCTCCACTAGGCCCATAATCCTACCTTTTAGGGTCCGGTTGAATCTTTCAACCAACCCATTTCCTTGAGGGTGGTAAGGAGTGGTGAACTTAATAAGTTACCCCACACTCCTCCCACAGAGACTTCATGTACCTAGAGATGAAGTTGGTACCCCGGTCGGAGACCACCTCTCTGGGGAACCCCACACGGGAAAAGATCCCCATCAATGCACGGCCCACCACGGGGGCTGTGATCGTCCTGAGAGGGACAGCTTCCGGGTACCGGGTGGCATGGCCAACCAAGACCAGGATGAACCTGTTGCCTAAGGCTGTCTTGGGGTCCAGGGGCCCTACAATGTCTATGCCAACCCGCTCAAAAGGGGTGCTCACCACTGGGAAGGGTTGGAGGGGTGCCTTCAACTTCATTCCGGTCTTGCCACTGGCTTGACAGGTTTGGCAAGACCTACAAAAGGATCCAACGTGCTTCTTCATCTGGGGCCCGTGGAAGTGGGTGACAAGCCTGTTTAGTGTCTTGTCTTGCCCCAGATGTCCTGCGAGAGGCACGTCCTGACCCAGACCCATTAGGAAGTTTCTGAAGCACTCTGATACCACCAGCACACGGGCTGCACCGGGCTCAGCAAACTTAGGCTCACTATACAATAAGTCATCTTCCCAGTAGATAAAGTGATCTCTGGCTGCTCCACCTGCTGCCTGATCTGCAGCCTGTTGCCGCAGACCAATGAGGGAAGGGCATTCCTTCTGCGCCTGGCAGAATTCCTCCCTGGAGGGACCACCTTCCTGCTGCCAATGGGTCAGCTCGGGGAGGTCCCCCAGTTCGGTCACCTGTTCCCCTGTAGGTTCCAGGGCATCCCCCTCAGGTTCTGCTCCTTCCTGGACCGTAGGAACTGCTGGGGCGGGTTTCCCGCACCCCCTGCCTCTTCCTCACATGGCAGGTCTCTGGGCCACTGTTTCAGGCTCCAGCTCTGCTGAGTCACCCTTACTGGCTGCCATAGCACGCGTGGTCACACAGATCCACACAGGCAACCCCAACATCTCCAAGTGAGTTCTGTGTTCTACATCCTTCCACGGAGAACTCTCCAGGTCGTTACCTAGCAGACAGTCTATAGGCAAGGCATCACTGACAACAACTTCCAAAAGACCAGAGACTCCCCCCCCCCATTCAAAGGGAACACGTGCCAACTTGCAGAGGCGCACTGAGCTGTCAGCTGGCACTACAGGGCGGAGTACATCAGGGATGATTTGCTCTTCAGACGCCCACTGACACCTCACGGATGTCACGCTGGCGCCGGTGTCTCTCAGAGACTCGACCTCTCTCCCATTGATGGTCACCTTCTGCCCATATTTCTTAGTGTTCAGGGGCAGTAAGGTTTCCTGGACCATCTCTTGGTCTCCTAGAGAGACAAGGGACATAACTGCTAAGCCCTCCTCCCCACTGGAAATCAAATCCCCGCCCAAAGCTATACTCGCTAACCCTGGGGCTTGAGCACCAGTGGGTGCTGTGTTCTTTTTGAGACAGTTGGGGCAATGTGGCCCACCTCTTTGCAGTGATAGCAGGTAGGTGGACCCCTGTTGTTTCTGTTATCTCTATTGTCCCGCTTGCCCTTCGGGGGCCATGGCTGTCTAGGTCTGAGGGGGTTGGGATTCCTTTCCCTGGGAACTATTTTGGGGCCCTTGTGAGAACTCCTTTTGGTTACCCTTGTCCCCCCACTCTTCTGCTGGGGACCCTGCCCACCTTTGGCTGTGGTACCCACAATTCCTCTGTGGACCCTGGTACTGGTCCAGCGGTCCGCCTCCTTAGCAAGCTCAATGGGGTCTGTTAGCTTGCTGTCTAAAAGATGCTGGCGCAGCTCTGGAACACAAAGACTACTCAAGTGCTCCCAACTGATTAAATGCAACAACCCCTTAAAATCAGTTACTTTACTGCCCTTCATCCAACCTTTCAGTGCACGCGAGTACAAATTCACACACTCCATCCAAGTCTCAGACTCTCTCTTCTTAGAGTTTCTAAACTGCTGTCTATACTGCTCTGGAGTAAGGCCATACCTGAGACATAATGCCTCCTTCATATTGGGGTAGGTCATGGCACCTGCCATCTCTAAGGGCTCTAGAGCACTCCTCCCAGAAGCCTCAAAATGTTTCCACAGGCCCGCCCCCCCAATGCTCTTCAGGCACACCATTCATTCTCAAAGCAATCTCATAGGACGTAAACCATGCATAAATATCCTCACTCCTATTATAATTCTGTACCAGATCCTTGGGAATATATTCTTTACCCCCATGCACTGGCTGTGCGCTGCCACCATTTGAACTGGCATCTACCTCCTTGGCTTTAAGATCCAGTTCTCTCATGCTCAACTCATGAGCCAAAAGCAATTTCTTTTCCTCCAAGGCGCAGGCACTTTTGTTCTCCTCCGCCGCCTTTTCTCTCTCTTTATCCATTTCCAATTGCTTCATTTTCATTTTCATGACTTCCAAGTCATATCCTCTTACTCTCTGATTTTCTTGTAACTCTTCTGGGGTGAGGCCCCTACCGGAATGGTTGCTGCCAGCTCCTCAGCCTACTCTGCCCACTGGCAGATCTGTGACTTGAAAATCATTCTCTGCATCCACATCATCATTTCCCTCTTGTGCCTCTCAATGGGCCTTCAAGATTCTTTGCAGCTCCTCCTTTCTGTAGGCGCTCTTTATGGAGCACTCAAACTCCTAATTTCCTAAGTTGCTCACCTTTGTATGAATACAGATCTCCAATGGCAAACTCCAATTCTACTTCTGCCCCCTCCCTGAGTGCCTTTCCTTTCGCAGACATGATGCTTTGAAGAGTTACTCAAAAATCGAATCAAAAAATCAAAAACCAGTAGTATGCGGTGGCGTAGTGGTCTGCACTCACTAGTGATGTACACCAATCACTGTGGGTCTAGTACAAATACAAGTTAAAATCCCCACTGCTGACCAACAATGTTAGAACTGGGGGTCTCTAGTTGGCAGAGGTAGGTATAACTGTCCAAATAGGGACCCTTGATTCTATTCAGGGTAAGAAGGAAACCCTCTGAGATAACCCCTGCTCACCCTCTAGATAGCTTGGCACGAGCAGTAATGACTAATCAGAAGGCAATGTGTAAAGTATTTGTACCAACACTCACAGTAACACAGTGAAAACACCACAAACTGACTCCACAACAGTTTAGAAAAATAAAGGTATTTAATCTAAACTACACAAGACCAAAACGACACAAATCCAACATACACAGTTCAAGAATATGGTTTCAAAAGAGTTCTTAAGGTTGTAATAAAAGGTTCCACAGTTGCGTGAAAAGTTCACAGTTGCGTCACGTTTCAGACACAGTACCTTTAGTTGCGACAAAGTTCCAAAAGCAGAAGCTGGTGCGGTGGAAAACAAGCGATGCGTTGCTCCTGAGACCCTGGGGAGGCGATGCGACAGCCCCGATGCAGCAGCAGGCGTGTTGCGACGAATCCGATCTGTATGGGGAGGAAGGCCACTTGTATGGATTCCGGTGCGTAGGTTCCATAGGAAGTTTGTTCTCGCAAAGGCACGATGCGGCGATATCTGGAGTTGCGACGATCTCCGGGGCGACGATGCGCGAACCAGCAGTGATCTTCTCTCTCGCAGCTCCTCGATGCGATGGCTTCTGCAACGACACTCGCAGCGACGTGATGCGGTCCGCAAGCAAGCAGTGCGGCGATCACACCCAGCGACGACAGGCTCTGCGACGACACTCGCAGTGATGTTAGGCTTCCCGCACGGATTGGGTGCGTCCCGCAAACGAAGGATGCGACGGCTCTGACAGCGGCAACAGGCGCTGCGATCTCGACCTTCATAGCGGCGGTAAACTTCTTGCTCTGTCGGGGATGCGCTCCGCAGCGAGCGATGCGATAACTTTTCAATTGCAAAAAGTCTCTCAAGCTTAGTTTCAAGCTTCCCAGCACAGGTACAACTTCCAGAGGCCCCACAACTGGATCAAGCACTCTAGGAAGGACAGAACTCTCTCAGCAGAGTTCAGGGAAGTTGGGGGTGAAGTCCTTTTGTTCCTGGTACTTCAGAACAGGGAGCCAGCTCTTCTCAGGCCCTTGGAGATTCCTTCAAGACAGGGGACACAGCATAACAGCAAAGTCCTTCCCCTCTCCTTGGCAGCAAAGCAACAGGTCATTCCAGTAGAGCAACAGCAGGACAGTCTTCCTTCTTCAGATTCAGCTTTCTCCTTGGCAGAGGTTCCTTCTTGATTCCAGGATGATCTAATTTTCTGTTGTCAGGGGGTCCTGTACTTATACCCCTTAAAGTATTTGTTCTCTTTGTGCATGTGGGCCCTGAGCCCAGTCTGAACCAGTTCTGGGTGTTTCTTGAGTACTTTGTTTTCCTTTCAGAGTGAGGGGCAGGGTCGTCAGACGCCCAGCAGGAGGTGGAGCCAGCATTGTGGCAGGCAGGCACAGCCCTATTCAGGCCCAGGTGCTAACTCCTCCCACCACTCAGGTTGCAAATGCAGTCATTCAGCCTAGGACTGACTCAGCCAGCCTCCCGGGGAATCCCCAGCCCTTGTCACTCTCAAACCAGACAGTCAATACACAAACAGGCCAAGGCACACAGAAGGGTCAGACAAGAGAACAGCAACTTTCTAAAAGTGATGTTCTCAAACACAGGATTTAAAAACAACCTTTCCTAAAAGATGTGTTATTAAGTTCTGAGTTCAGGGATACTAGACTCTTATGTCCTATCTTGTTCCTATGAGAAGAAATGCTGGTAGCCACTATAGCCAGCTTTGGTGCAGTGTGATTGTGATAAAACCGGCAGTACACAAGAATCGATTCACCACACTGCACCAAATTCACGGTATCACCGGTTTCAATAGTCACCTCGCCGCCAGCACTATCACAAGCGTCTTTTTCACGCTTTTTTCCACTCTCATCACAAGTGCATTATCAACGTATTTCAGTCGCATGGTCCTCAACATGCCACAACGAACCACACACAAAAAATGAGCACATCGCCACCGGTGCCCTTTTGTGACAGTTTGCACTGCGTCCGTTGCACTTTTTAACTTTAGAAAAAGTTGCATCGTAGAGAATGTAATTGACATGTTGTAAATATGTATATAATTCCCCTCTGAGATAACTTGTCTCTCCCCCTTTTCCTCTCTCCTGTTCAACCTTACAGGCTTGTTTAAAATACACTCAGGCAAAATGTTCATTGTAGTCCTGAAGATGATCCCAATTTAATTTTTGAAGACAGGGATCGAAACGTAACGTCGACAGTTTGTGCAGTACTGCTTCCCTTTTCAATCTTGTAATATGTGTTGCAGTTACTGTCGGTTCTGATCTTATGTAATATTTCATTGTACCATAAGCCACTGTTTTTCTCCACCTTCTTTGCCTGTTATTCTATCCTTCCCCCCATGTATTGTCTTTTCTTTTCCCCCTGACTCGGTATAGGCTTGTGATCAGTTAACTGTGGCTTGCTCCACTTCCCAAATCCTGTATATATTCACCAAAATCTTTGCAATAAAAACCTCCTTGTCCGGCTGGACATTGGAGTAAAAGATACATAGTCTTCATTTAAAGTCTGTGCTTATCATTACACGTTATATCTACCAAAAGCTTAGGACCTTTGTTAGCTCTAAACATTTCACTACCAGAGCATGTCACCTGCACCAGTACATGCTCTACCTTTCACATACACTGCACCCTGCCCAGGGGGGTACCTTGGGCCTTCCATAGGGGTGACTAATGTGCACAAAAAGGGAAGGGTTAGGCCTGATCAGTGGGGACACTGACCAGGAGGACATGGCAGTTCCTAGACTGCACACAGGCACTGCAGTGGCAGGCCCGAGACACCATTTTAGAGCTACTCATGTGGGTGGCACAATCAGTGCTGCAGGCCCACTAGTAGCATTTGTCATCACCAGCCCTTGCACACCCCGTGCACTTTACTAGGACTTCGTGGTGATACAAATATGCCAATCGGGTATATCCAATCATGATAACAATTTACATAGGGAGCACTTAGACTCTGGCACTGATCAGCAGTGGCAGAGTGTCCAAAGCATCTAAACCAGCAAAACGAAATCCAGCACAGCATCAAAAATACAGGAGGTAGAGGTAAAAAGATAGGGGGAAACCACGCCAAAGATGCCAGGTCTAACACCCGCTATGCTGGGAACCTTAAATAAACATAAACTAAGCCACACACCGAGGCTCTTGCTTCTCAGATTCTTTTGGACACATCACTTTACGGCCTTGTACCGAGAGATTGCTATTCCTTTTGTCATACAGGGAGTGTCTCAGTATACCCTGCTGTTCATATTTGCTTTCTGGAGGAATGGGATAACCCTGTTTTCCACCCTGCTGATTTCCCACCCATCCCCAGGGTCTTACAACACCCAAAGATTCGCTTTTTATTTATTTAATGCATTTTATATAGCGCTGACTTTACCCAAAGGTGTCAGAGTGCTTTACAATAGATCCAAGTATGTGACATGAGGAGATTTACATACTTACACGTTACAGATACAAACGGGATAGTTGAAACAGTAAAATAGGAGGTGGCAATCACATAAAAAAAGACAAAAAAACACATTCGGATTAGGTTAGTACAGGCATAGAATACATATTTACAACATCGTATGAACTTACATCAGGAGAATGCAAAGCGGCCTTAAGGGACTGTCATCTTGCAAGTTACGCTGAGAGTGAGACTGCAGGCCCATGTGAAGGGTTTTAAAACAAGTATTGGCCATGCCAATTGGTTTCGGCATATTAGTGTATTATGAAAATATGTCCTCTGTGCAGTGCTGAGTTGCAAAAGCAATCCAATGACACATGCTTGGCTCAGACAGGGTGAGAGGGGAACCCTTGCCCACTTGTAGTTGCCTTGTCATCTGACTCCGGCCTCTAAGAGGGCGAGGGCAGAGCCATGAAGAAGCACCAAGACAACTCAGCAGTAGGCACCTTTGGGGTACCTGTGCCCAGCAGCAGAGCGGATCCTGCAGAGGACATGGAGATCAGAGGTCTTCCCCTGAATGGGTCTTGTTCGTGCTATATAAAACTCCCAAAAAATAAATAAATACATGAAGCAGAGGAAGGACAAGCACATGCCCTTCCATACAGTGCTATATAAGGAATGAAATGAAGAATGAAGAAAGAAAAGTAATTCCATGACGTCAGACGTTGAAGGTTATAGTTTATCCAGTGAAAAGAAAGGGTAAACTAAGCATGGGCGGAAAATCCGTTACGCTCGCGGATTTTGCGGATTTTCGGGAAATCCGCAATCCGCGAGATTTGCGGATTTCCCGCAAAATCCGCAAATTTGCACGCAGCGGATTTTTTTGGCGGCGCGCGGCGTTGGTGATACAATTTTTGCGGCGCGCGGCGTTTATCATCGTTTGCCGAGTTGTTTTTTTCGATAGTTTGCGAGTGCTGCGCCATTTTGGATCTTGCTGTGTGATCCCGCGGGAATTGGCGAGCGCGATTACGTCATCGCGGCTTGCCAGCGATAGTTTGTCAACGCGAGTACGGCGAGATCACGTCTCGCGGTACTTCGCAATTGCGAGATTTGAGATGCGGCGAGCGAAAATATAAATTTGCAATTCTGCACAAGAAATCCACCAGCAAGCAGCATAAACCTTCTAGAAATGATGATTTTTATGTGAATAACTCCTTAGTTTGACATTTGCCTGCACTTTTTTAGCGAGGAGTCCATTTTGGGGAGGGGGGCAGGGGGGTGGGAGGAAGGAAGTGCCCCATAGTCTTCAACTTCCTGTTCCTGTTCAGCAGGCTCCTCCCAGTGCTTTGTCCATCTCCTGGTCACTTTTCATTTGGATGTGGACCTGGAAGGATTACTTTTTGTGGATGCTGCTGGATCTTTGGATTTGAGGCCTTTTTGACTTTCTTTGGATCACTGTTGGATTAGAAATTTTACAAGTAAGTTTGTTTGGGGCATTACAGTTGCTGCAACTAAAATTTTGGGATTTTCGATTTTTGGGCTGTTTTGGGGCCTTTTGCCCAGGGGTACTCAGTGGTGGGTGGACTGATTCTTTCTGTGGGTTGTCTTGAACTTAAACATCATGGAGGCCATAGATGAATTGGGATTGTGCTGATTTTTCTGTGTTTTTCGATTTTTTTTTTTTGTAAAATGTTGTGTTTTTCGATTTTTGACCTGTTGTTGGGGCCTTGACCAGGGGTAGTGAGTGGTGCATGGGCCTAGTCTTTCTGTGGGCTGTCTTGAATTTAAACATCATGGAGGGCATGGATGGAATGGGATTGTGCAGATTTTTCAGTGATTTTCGTTTTTTGGGCCTGTACTTGTGGCCTTTTCACCAGGGGTATTTGAGTCTAGCATGGGCCTAGTCTTTCTGTGGGCTGTCTTGAATTTAAACATCATGGAGGGCATGGATGGAATGGGATTGTGCTGATTTTGCAGTGTTTATCGATTTTTGGGGGTGTTCATGGGGAGGGACATGCCATGTGGCTGGTGGCCATTTTGAGTGCAGCTACAGGCACTGGCCATGTGCTGGCAGGCAAGTGGCCATTTTGAATGCAGGCTTTGTTGTTAGGCCTCCAACCATTTTGCCTACTTTTCAACCTTTATTTATGCCCAGGGGTAGTGAGTCTTGCATGGGCCTAGTCTTTCTGTGGGTTGTCTTGAATTTAAACATCATGGAGGCCATGGATGGAATGGGATTGTGCAGATTTTTCAGTGATTTTCGTTTTTTGGGCCTGCACTTGTGGCCTTTTCACCAGGGGTATTTGAGTCTAGCATGGGCCTAGTCTTTCTGTGGGCTGTCTTGAATTTAAACATCATGGAGGCCATGGATGGAATGGGATTGTGCTGATTTTGCAGTGTTTTTCGATTTTTGGGGGTGTTCATGGGGAGGGACATGCCATGTGGCTGGTGGCCATTTTGAGTGCAGCTACAGGCACTGGCCATGTGCTGGCAGGCAAGTGGCCATTTTGAATGCAGGCTTTGTTGTTAGGCCTCCAACCATTTTGCCTACTTTTCAACCTTTATTTATGCCCAGGGGTAGTGAGTCTTGCATGGGCCTAGTCTTTCTGTGGGTTGTCTTGAATTTAAACATCATGGAGGCCATGGATTGAATGGGATTGTGCTGATTTTGCAGTGTTTTTCGATTTTTGGGGGTGTTCATGGGGAGGGACATGCCATGTGGCTGGTGGCCATTTTGAGTGCAGCTACAGGCACTGGCCATGTGCTGGCAGGCAAGTGGCCATTTTGAATGCAGGCTTTGTTGTTAGGCCTCCAACCATTTTGCCTACTTTTCAACCTTTATTTATGCCCAGGGGTAGTGAGTCTTGCATGGGCCTAGTATTTCTGTGGGTTGTCTTGAATTTAAACATCATGGAGGCCATGGATTGAATGGGATTGTGCTGATTTTGCAGTGTTTTTCGATTTTTGGGCCTTTACTTGTGGCCTTTTCACCAGGGGTATTTGAGTCTAGCATGGGCCTAGTCTTTCTGTGGGCTGTCTTGAATTTAAACATCATGGAGGCCATGGATGGAATGGGATTGTGCTGATTTTGCAGTGTTTTTCGATTTTTGGGGGTGTTCATGGGGAGGGACATGCCATGTGGCTGGTGGCCATTTTGAGTGCAGCTACAGGCACTGGCCATGTGCTGGCAGGCAAGTGGCCATTTTTAATGCAGGCTTTGTTGTTAGGCCTCCAACCATTTTGCCTACTTTTCAACCTTTATTTATGCCCAGGGGTAGTGAGTCTTGCATGGGCCTAGTATTTCTGTGGGTTGTCTTGAATTTAAACATCATGGAGGCCATGGATTGAATGGGATTGTGCTGATTTTGCAGTGTTTTTCGATTTTTGGGGGTGTTCATGGGGAGGGACATTCCATGTGGCTGGTGGCCATTTTGAGTGCTGCTACAGGCACTGGCCATGTGCTGGCAGGCAAGTGGCCATTTTAAATGCAGGCTTTGTTGTTAGGCCTCCAACCATTTTGCCTACTTTTCAACCTTTATTTATGCCCACGGATAGTGAGTCTTGCATGGGCCTAGTCTTTCTGTGGGTTGTCTTGAATTTAAACATCATGGAGGCCATGGATGGAATGGGATTGTGCAGATTTTTCAGTGATTTTCGTTTTTTGGGCCTGTACTTGTGGCCTTTTCACCAGGGGTATTTGAGTCTAGCATGGGCCTAGTCTTTCTGTGGGCTGTCTTGAATTTAAACATCATGGAGGCCATGGATGGAATGGGATTGTGCTGATTTTGCAGTGTTTTTCGATTTTTGGGGGTGTTCATGGGGAGGGACATGCCATGTGGCTGGTGGCCATTTTGAGTGCAGCTACAGGCACTGGCCATGTGCTGGCAGGCAAGTGGCCATTTTGAATGCAGGCTTTGTTGTTAGGCCTCCAACCATTTTGCCTACTTTTCAACCTTTATTTATGCCCAGGGGTAGTGAGTCTTGCATGGGCCTAGTATTTCTGTGGGTTGTCTTGAATTTAAACATCATGGAGGCCATGGATTGAATGGTATTGTGCTGATTTTGCAGTGTTTTTCGATTTTTGGGGGTGTTCATGGGGAGGGACAGGCCATGTGGCTGGTGGCCATTTTGAGTGCAGCTACAGGCACTGGCCATGTGCTGGCAGGCAAGTGGCCATTTTAAATGCAGGCTTTGTTGTTAGGCCTCCAACCATTTTGCCTACTTTTCAACCTTTATTTATGCCCAGGGGTAGTGAGTCTTGCATGGGCCTAGTCTTTCTGTGGGTTGTCTTGAATTTAAACATTATGGAGGGCATGGATGGATTGGGATTGTGCTGATTTTGCAGTGTTTTTCGATTTTTTGGTGCTCTATAACTGAACTGATGTTCCTCTGTCTTCCATTTTTTTTAGGTGCACAAGACTCAAGAGAACCACCAGTGCCTGGAAGAAGTCCTGCAGCGGTGTGTGTGTGCAGCATAACGTCACGCGACGTCACGTCTGGCCTCAGACAACTCTACAATTCGTGCAACTGCGGCCTGCTGTCTGACCTGCTCTGAAGAAGATGGCCCGCCCCCAAAGAAAGTTCTCCGTAGCTCCTCTAGCAAGAAAGTTGCTAGTAAGGAGCAGAAGAAGCAAGTTACCAAGGAGGCTGGTGTGCCACCCGCCACTTTTTTTGGGAGCAAAAAAAAAAGTATGCCTGCAGCAGCAGGATCTTCTGGGGACCAAGCTGGGAGCAGCACCCCTGCTCCATTGGGTTCAGTGCCTCCACCACCACGCCAACTTAAGTCAAAGCCCTTGAGTGCTTCAGAGGCAGTCAGTGTACTTCTCCAATCACCATCGACCAGTGATGTTGGCTCATCGCAAGAAAGTAGCAGCAATGTCCCTGAATCAACACAGGTTGTTGTAACTCATCTGACAAGTGTTGAACAACCACAGCCGCAACAACAACACCATGTGCAAGTACACGCCCAAGTACATGTGGAAGGAGAGGCAGCAAAAGGAGATGCGCAAGCAAAGGTGCATGGAGGTTCACAAGTGCCCACAATAGTTGTTCCTCCCGAAGTAGGGGCACATTTGGAAATCGACAATGAAGCTGAGGTATCATTGGAAGCCACTCCTCCTGATGATCATTCATTGTCTTCCACATCCCTAGCAAGGAAAAGATCAAGGGGGGTGTCTACATCTTCTTCAAGCCCACCTCCTTCTGATGCAAGTGATCTGTCTTGGGAACCACAACTGCGGTCTGACAGTGAGGCACACCATGATCTGACACCGGTACCTAAGCGTAAAAGGAAGGTCGTCCAAAAACTCAAACCTATGGAGTGTGATGAGGCTCAACAAGAAGTGACAGATACTGCTGGTGATGAAGCCTCTCACGATGACGACGAGCCAGTCATCACAAAGGTCACTGCAGCCCCACCGGGCATGCAGCAAAGAGACATTTTGACCCTATCCCGAGAAGCTGCTGAGCGTGATGATGATGTCGGCGAGGAGGCAATGGAAATGGAATCATTAGATTTGGAGTTAAGTAGTACACCAAAACCTACCGCTTCCATATTTCTTCCTCGCAAGAAGGTACCCACCTCGTCCTCGACCTCAATTCGTGGTGGTGAAAGTGCAAAACGTACTGAAGTTCGGCAATCCACATCCTCCACTTCATCTGGCATTAGCAGCAGGACCACCACCACCAGTATCGCCGCCTCCTCCGCCCCCCGAAGACATTTCAAGTCTCCAGTTTGGGACTTCTTTAGTGTTTGCCCAAAAAATGAAAACGTAGCCATTTGAGCATTTGTAAGCTTCGAGTTAGTCGTGGTAAGTTGGGTTCCAACTATGGTACCGGAGGCCAGAGAGGTCATCTTAGGAGAACGCACGATGTCCAATGGTTTGCGCACCTACACACGATCAAGGAAGCCGCAATTGCACGCAATGAAAACGTTGTTTTTTCATCTGGTGATGACGAGGAGGTAGAAGACGATTCAAACACTTCACTTACACCCAGTTCCCCTGTCAGCAGCACACCCCATGGGAGCCACACTAAGAGTGTGGGAGAGAGTGAGACATCAATGCGGAAAAGTTCATCAGCGAGTGTAACTGGGTCGAAGAGATCATCATCATCCCGTAAATCCTTGGTCCAGGGCAACATTAAAAAGATGTTGTTTACAGAAGCGCAATATGAACGCAACCACCCAATGACCCGTCTGTATAACACTAAGCTGGCTAAAATGCTAGCTCTGGACCTTCTCCCTTTTTCTTTTGTAGAAGGGGTTGGTTTTCTAGAATTAGTGACAGCGCTCTGCCCTAAATGGAAGGTTCCTAGCCGGTTCTATTTTGCACGAGTTGCGGTTCCAGCACTACATGAAGATGTTCTGAAGGTGATTGGGGCAGCTTTGCAGAAGAGTGCTGTTCACACTATACATCTGACAACAGACATGTGGACCAGTGGCGCAGGCGCTGATTACATGTGCATCACTGCACACTGGGTCTCTTTTTCAGGGGCTAAAGCAAAGCTAAACTCAGGTGTTGACACTAACATTGTTTTTAAAGGTGCTCGGAAACATGCAACACTAGCCATGTTTGGTTTGGAGAAACGTCACACAGCAGAAAACATTTTGGATGTCTTTAACACAAAGGTCCTTAACTGTCTGTCCCCACTAAAACGCAAGGTTGGTTATGTTTCCACGGACAATGGCTCCAATATAGTTAAGGCCATGAGGGACGGTTACTATTTCAGAGTGCCGTGTTTGGCGCACTGTATAAACCTGGTTGTCCAAAAATTCTTGGGTAATAAAGGCAGTGCAGCGTACGGTGTATTGGACACCTGCCGAAAAATGTGCAAGCATTTCAGCCATTCTTTTAAGGCCCGGAAGCAGCTGAGGAGCCTGCTATATCAACATCAAATGCCAGTGAAAGCACTCATCCAGGAGGTGGTAACACGTTGGAACTCAACCTTCTACATGCTTGAGCGTCTGTATGAGCAGTATACGGAACTCGATCAATATTTCCTTAAAGAGGGTGCAGAGGAGCTGAGGATGGGTGGGCCGCAATGGAACATAGTTGAAAGCCTGACACGCATGCTTCGTCCTTTTGAGTTCTTCACGCGTGCAGTCAGCAAGGAGGACTCTAATTTGGGAAAAGCTATCCCATTGTTGTACATGCTGGAGGACCAACTGAAGGAGGTGTGTTCTGTGTTTAGAAAAGATAAAAACCAAGACACTTTGCTTCTGGCCGAGCAATTATTAGAGCTCCTACAAGGTGATGAACGTCTTAAAAAGATCCACTCAGAACAGCATTACATTTGTGCTACTATTCTGGATCCACGCTACAAAAAGGCGCTGGCAGGCCAAGCATTCTTTCCTTTTGATGATGAACATGTTCTAAAGTACAAACGTTGGCTAGCCTTGTCAGCCAAGAAGTTTGAAACAGAACGGCTGGAAATTGAAGGAAATGGCAGTACATCAGCAGGCCATCCCCAGTCAAAACAATCCACTTCTGCACCTGTGGCTGTGGCACAAGTGACCTCTCAGCCGTTAAAGACACCGGCAACCAGATCATCTGCATGAAAGACAACAGAAACATTGGAGGCTGAAGAGGATTGGCTAGCTCTGCGTGGGTTTGGTTCTCAAAAGGTCAGAGGCACAGCAAGAGCTAAGCAAAGTGGAGGAACCTTGGATGAGGACCTTGAGTCGATGGTGAAGGACTATCTGAATGACTCAACAGAGGTCTATGTTAATTCTGACCCATTGGCGTATTGGCATGGGAAAAAAGAATTGTGGCCACAGCTCACCAACCTGGCTTTAAACTACTTGTCTTGCCCACTCGCAAGCGTGTCTTCTGAACGGGTTTTCAGTGCGGCTGGTGGGATTGTAACTCCCAAACGGAGCCGCCTCTCGCCCAAAAATGTGGAGAGGTTAACAATGATCAAGATGAATCAGCACCTCATACAACCAGATTTCAGAGTACGAGAGAGCGTGCCGGATGAAGAGGAGGTGGCCAGCAACATAGATGAGGGAATTTCTACTCTGTCAGGTGACACTGAGCTCTCCCTGTCTGAATTTGCAGAGTATGATGACGAAGCCTTATTCTTATTCCTGGACCGTGATACCGACTTCGAGCCCTGAAAATGAGACAACGAATCAATAACTTTCTTTTTCATCCTTATTCACTTTTATTCCTGTGTGTCTGTCTTTCTTTGTTGTGCACAGTTAATATAATTCAAACTTTAATCAGATAATCACAAAAACAAGCCCATCAGCAGAACTGTCTTCACTTGTTTGCTAATTTATTTGAAGGTGCCGCAGTCTGCATTCCTCAGGTTCACAAGTTCAGAAGAACATGCTCCTCTATCCTCCTCCTCCAGACTCCTATTTCCATCAAAGCAGAGGGCTGGTTTACGCCCAATGAAGAAAGACTCAGCACTTGTGGGGGTGTTGTTCTACCTCTTTGCAGGTGAGTTGACGGGTCTGGGGCCATTGCTGGGAAGCACTAAAAGTGGTTTGGACCAAATCCGAGGCGGAAATTTTTTTGTGTTTTTGATGACTTGCTTGCCTTTGAGGTGCTCTTAGGGGGGGTTCCGTCTGTTTGTGGGTGAGTTTCGTGGTCTGGGAGCATTGCTGGGACACTCTAATCTTGATTGCATTTGCTTTTCAGGAAATCCGTCGTGCCAACCCCGACTTATGGCCTAGCTACGCAGCGCGTTTGGACCGAAGGCCCAGAAATATTGCAAGTATGAGATTTTGCTTTTGGCCTGTTTGGGGGTGTTATGCTTCTTGGCGGGTGGGTTGCCGGGTCTTGGGGCATTCCTGGGAAGGTCTAATACCGGGTAGAAGTGGTTGGGACAAAATCCAGGCCGATTTTTTTTTGTGGCTATTTCTGACATTTTGCTCTATGTAGCGTTTTCGGGGGTCCTGTTTGGGGGGCTTCCTGGTGTTTGTGGGTGAGTTTCGTGGTCTGGGAGCACTGCTGGGACACTCTAATCTTGATTGCATTTGCTTTTTAGGAAATCCGTCGTGCCAACCCCGACTTATGGCCTAGCTACGCAGCGCGTTTGGACCGAAGGCCCAGAAATATTGCAAGTATGAGATTTTGCTTTTGGCCTGTTTGGGGGTGTTATGCTTCTTGGCGGGTGGGTTGACGGGTCTTGGGGCATTCCTGGGAAGGTCTAATACCGGGTAGAAGTGGTTGGGACAAAATCCAGGCCGATTTTTTTTTGGCTATTTCTGACATTTTGCTCTATGTAGCGTTTTAGGGGGCCTGTTTGGGGGGCTTCCTGGTGTTTGTGGGTGAGTTTCGTGGTCTGGGAGCACTGCTGGCTATATATACTTTACTTTGCAAGAGGTTTGAAGCAAATCCATGGTGGCAGAGGGGACTTAGGGCCTAGCTGCAGAGCGCGCGCGGAGTGATTTGGGAAATTTGTGAAAAATTGACTAAGTCCCCATTTTTGTACTTTTGCTCTTTGGCTGTTTGGGGGTCTTCTACTCGTTTTCTCCTGGGTTGACGGCTCTGGGGCCATTGCTGGGAAGCTCTAATACCGGATAAAAGTGTTTTGGACCAAATCCCAGGCGGAATTTTTTTTGTGTTTTTGATGACTTGCTTGCCTTTGAGGTGCTCTTAGGGGGGGTTCCGTCTGTTTGTGGGTGAGTTTCGTGGTCTGGGAGCATTGCTGGGACACTCTAATCTTGATTGCATTTGCTTTTCAGGAAATCCGTCGTGCCAACCCCGACTTATGGCCTAGCTACGCAGCGCGTTTGGACCGAAGGCCCAGAAATATTGCAAGTATGAGATTTTGCTTTTGGCCTGTTTGGGGGTGTTATGCTTCTTGGCGGGTGGGTTGACGGGTCTTGGGGCATTCCTGGGAAGGTCTAATACCGGGTAGAAGTGGTTGGGACAAAATCCAGGCCGATTTTTTTTTTGCTATTTCTGACATTTTGCTCTATGTAGCGTTTTCGGGGGTCCTGTTTGGGGGGCTTCCTGGTGTTTGTGGGTGAGTTTCGTGGTCTGGGAGCACTGCTGGGACACTCTAATCTTGATTGCATTTACTTTTCAGGAAATCCGTCGTGCCAACCCCGACTTATGGCCTAGCTACGCAGCGCGTTTGGACCGAAGGCCCAGAAATATTGCAAGTATGAGATTTTGCTTTTGGCCTGTTTGGGGGTGTTATGCTTTTTGGCGGGTGGGTTGACGGGTCTTGGGGCATTCCTGGGAAGGTCTAATACCGGGTAGAAGTGGTTGGGACAAAATCCAGGCCGATTTTTTTTTGGCTATTTCTGACATTTTGCTCTATGTAGCTTTTTCGGGGGCCTGTTTGGGGGGCTTCCTGGTGTTTGTGGGTGAGTTTCGTGGTCTGGGAGCACTGCTGGCTATATATACTTTACTTTGCAAGAGGTTTGAAGCAAATCCATGGTGGCAGAGGGGACTTAGGGCCTAGCTGCAGAGCGCGCGCGGAGTGATTTGGGAAATTTGTGAAAAATTGACTAAGTCCCCATTTTTGTACTTTTGCTCTTTGGCTGTTTGGGGGTCTTCTACTCGTTTTCTCCTGGGTTGACGGCTCTGGGGCCATTGCTGGGAAGCTCTAATACCGGATAAAAGTGTTTTGGACCAAATCCCAGGCGGAATTTTTTTTGTGTTTTTGATGACTTGCTTGCCTTTGAGGTGCTCTTAGGGGGGGTTCCGTCTGTTTGTGGGTGAGTTTCGGGGTCTGGGAGCATTGCTGGGACACTCTAATCTTGATTGCATTTGCTTTTCAGGAAATCCGTCGTGCCAACCCCGACTTATGGCCTAGCTACGCAGCGCGTTTGGACCGAAGGCCCAGAAATATTGCAAGTATGAGATTTTGCTTTTGGCCTGTTTGGGGGTGTTATGCTTCTTGGCGGGTGGGTTGACGGGTCTTGGGGCATTCCTGGGAAGGTCTAATACCGGGTAGAAGTGGTTGGGACAAAATCCAGGCCGATTTTTTTTTGGCTATTTCTGACATTTTGCTCTATGTAGCGTTTTTGGGGGCCTGTTTGGGGGGCTTCCTGGTGTTTGTGGGTGAGTTTCGTGGTCTGGGAGCACTGCTGGGACACTCTAATCTTGATTGCATTTGCTTTTCAGGAAATCCGTCGTGCCAACCCCGACTTATGGCCTAGCTACGCAGCGCGTTTGGACCGAAGGCCCAGAAATATTGCAAGTATGAGATTTTGCTTTTGGCCTGTTTGGGGGTGTTACGCTTCTTGGCGGGTGGGTTGCCGGGTCTTGGGGCATTCCTGGGAAGGTCTAATACCGGGTAGAAGTGGTTGGGACAAAATCCGCGCGGAAAAGCCTTTAGTTTTGGCACTTTTTGTAACTTAGGGTTCGTTAGGGTTAGCCCTAGCAGCAGGATTGCATGTGTTTCGGGGTGTTCTAGATTTTTCCAACTGAGTTCTGGGGTCTTAGAGCACTCGTGAGAATGTGTAATTTTGGTTGCAAGTCATTTGAAGAAAATCCATGGTGGGAAAGGGGGGATTTGGCATAGTTAAAGAAAGCCTTTGCCACTATTCTTAACTTAGGGTTCGTTAGGGTTAGCAGTATTTCTATTGCATGTGTTTGAGTGGGGGGGATTTCGAGTCTTGGAGCGATGCTGGCTATGGCTACTTTTGCTTGGTTGCTTGCAAGTGGTTTGAATGCAATCCACGGTGGGTAATGGGTAATTAGGAAGGGGGTACTTCGGCCTACTTTTACTTTCAAAGTAAGTTTTGTCACCAGTTTTCTGCTAGGCCTCGTTTTTTGAGATTTGATTGGGGGTCTTCTACATTTTTGCGACTGGCTTTAGTAAGGGTCTGGGTGGGAGCACTGCTAGGAAGATCTAATTTTGTTCTAAAACACAGTTTACAGTACACCTAGCTTGAGGGGCAAGATCCGCTACATTAATTTGCCCATACTTATTTATCCTTCAAAAGGTGACTCAGAGTACGCACTTTCAAAAATATTGTACTGTCTACTAGGAAAAACAAATTGTGACTTTTTGCACTCCACAGCCTACATACCTTATATTTATTTATCAGTGGTGTTGTAATATTATATCACTTCCTGTTTTTCGTTGAATAATTACAGGCCGGGTTTCAGTCTCTGCAATGGGGAAAAAAGGATGGAGTCAGGCTTCACAGTAGCGAGCCACAATTCAGCATCAGGCAGGCAGTGGACAGGGTGTCTTCTGGTGACCAACATCGATGGACGAAGCGTCGGCTGCAATGGAGGAGTGCCGCTAATGGGATGATTTTTTTTCTGCAGGCAACTTACTTACCACTTCCAACAGGACCACTACAACCACATAGATACAGTATCCCTTGCCTTTTTCTCTGACTGTGACTGCATTTCTTGGCTCTCTCTCGGCTTCTACATTGATCCCTTAACACATCACTTAGTCCACTCCACTATCACATCTGCACCACACATAGTCATTTGTAAGTGCTCCTACGTAATTCGCAAGTCGCAGCACGCCCCAGGCCGTAGAGGACTGGGATGGCCCCAATGATGAAGCATGTCACCAAGGGGCAACCCTGGTGAGTGAGGGGACACCTAGAAAAAAAGCAATTTCTCCTTTTCTATCTACTCTACCTTCCAGACCAACCCCACTGAGTGTTGTTGTGAATGGATTTATAGTGACCAGCAAGGCTCTCGGGTATCTGGCTACAGAGACCTTATGTTGAATATCGTTATCAATAATTTACACATAGGCCCTTTACTGTTGCATTCTTTCTTCCACAGTTTTCGAATGTACTACTTACTTTTCACTGACATGCATGCAGTAGTGCATGCACTTTCAAAGATTGATGGATAGGTTTGTACCCAAAGAATTGTTTATGTTCAATTGTTTGTCTATGCTGTGCTTTTTTTTACAGGGTGTCTTCTGGTGACCAACATCGATGGACGAAGCGTCGGCTGCAATGGAGGAGTGCCGCTAATAGGAGGATTTTTTTTCTGCAGGCAACTTACTTACCACTTCCAACAGGACCACTACAACCACATAGATACAGTATCCCTTGCCTTTTTCTCTGACTGTGACTGCATTTCTTGGCTCTCTCTAGGCTTCTAAATTGATCCCTTAACACATCACTTAGTCCACTCCACTATCACATCTGCACCACACATAGTCATTTGTAAGTGCTCCTACGTAATTCGCAAGTCGCAGCACGCCCCAGGCCGTAGAGGACTGGGATGGCCCCAATGATGAAGCATGTCACCAAGGGGCAACCCTGGTGAGTGAGGGGACACCTAGAAAAAAAGCAATTTCTCCTTTTCTATCTACTATACCTTCTGTCAGGTTACGCAGCCCCTAAGCGCCTACCGTACTATGAAACTACATTTCCCATGAGTAGGCGGGAGACTTGCAGGAAGTTTATCTGGGGAACAGACGCGCTTCCTGTTGCGCGTTATTCTGGTTTCTGTTCTGCACCGGCATGAGAGCGGACGCTCTGCATGCTTTTCTATCGTGTCTCCTGTGGACTATCACCTCCCCCCCCCCCCCCCTGAGGCTCAGTGGGGAGCGCTTCCGTGTTCTGTCCTTGGCGGTAGACGGACTTCACGCGTCTTCAGGTAAAGCCGCTCTAAACTCTTCGGCCGCCCATGCGGTCAGCTGATTACTGCCTGAACGGATTGTTAAGGGAGGTTCTGTGACTGTTTTCTAACAGAATTCTACCTTTTATGAATTCCTGTTTGGTTGAATTGTGTGTGGCGGAGCACAGTGGCGGTCTATACCACGTGTTAGCGTTCACATCGGGGATCGTTTTTGTACTATTAAAACGGAGCGCGGTAGTAAGGACAAGTACGCGTCTCCGTTGTATAACTGTGTATTTCAAAGGACCTCCATAACTGGGCATGTAGTGAGGTAACTACAGGCTACCCCAGTTCTCTTTGTGTAGTGCACCGTGGGGTGTGTTGTTGGCAGAATTCAGTGGTGGTCGCAACTACGTTTTTCTGTTTGACCTTCACCAAAGATTCTCTACTGGGTCATTACTTAGAGAGCGCAGTGTTGTAGTTCTTGCTTCCTACACACTACCGTTTCCCTCTTCCTTTTTGTTGGACCATACATCTTTGCTTTGACTATTTGGAACCCCCTTTGTACATTGAGTCCTCTACCAAGTTTGTGGTATGTTGTGAGTAGTGGGTTTGATGTCTTAGTATAACGCGAGTGTGTTTGGTGCGACAGGAGTGTGTTCGTTAACTATATGTTTATGTGTTTCTTAGGCCTTCCTCACAGATTGTGGCAGAAGGGCTATAGTATTTCCTATCCAAGGTCATGTTTTCTTGGTGCTCAGGTACTTGTCTACTTCCTTGGTTATTTAGTGAGACTATATGAGAGTACCCTTGTATGTTAGGACAGCACTTCACTGATGCCTGTCTTGTCTTCTGTTACAGGTATCCTTTCCCTGCTGACCCTACCTTTACCCATCCCACATTTTTTATTTTAGTTTGTTATTTTTCTCCCCCGCCTAATGGCTCGAACACCCTGTGTTTACACTTCTGGGTGTTGGTGACATTTGGAGGTGGAACCATATTTGCATCGACTGGATCACGGGGAGTAAACCTGACACCTTCCAGACCAACCCCATTGAGTGTTGTTGTGAATGGATTTATAGTGACCAGCAAGGCTCTCGGGTATCTGGCTACAGAGACCTTATGTTGAATATCGTTATCAATAATTCCACACAGGCCCTGTACTGTCGCATTCTTTCTTTCCACAGTTGTCGAATGTACTACTTACTTTTCACTGACATGCATGCAGTAGTGCATGCACTTTCAAAGATTGATGGATAGGTTTGTACCCAAAGATTTGTTTATGTTCACAATAGTTTGTCTATGCTGTGCTATTTTTTCTTGTCTCCCAAAACCTTTCCCAAAAACCCCCGTACCCATCCATTTTTCAAACCCTAACCCTCTTCCCCCGGGCTGTGTGGTTTTGATTGATGTGTGACTAAATTATTATTACAGCAATAAATCCACACACTTGCTGGGTGGGGAGGATAAGGTGATAGCAACAGGCTGGTGAAGAAATCCGAGGATATATTCTTACTCTGCTTGACAAAGAACCATTGCTAATGTGAAAGAACTTCAACCGAATTAGTAGTTATACTTTACCATTTGTTAGGCTACAATGTGGCACTGCTCTACTGTACTTCTGTCACCTGCTATATTCTCAGTTGTACCGTTGAATTGCTCAGGAGGACAAACCAGATTTCATTTTCTTTTTTTTCATAGGCATGCAACTGCCACTGTGTCACACCACTAGTACCACCGCTATGAGGAAATTTTATCCGACCAAGATTGCCAACGTTATTCGGTGTTTCCCGTGGAGCCAGCCCTGGGTCTAGCCCTACTTTCAAACACAAATTACAGGTAAGATAAGCGTTTGGTGGTTTGGGGGTATAATGGAGTATTAGTACGAGAGACGAGAGACTGAAGGTAGTACTACTAAAGTCCTAGGACTCTTGGATTCACTTCACTTAGTCTGTGAGAGGCACTTAGTGTTGAAAACATTTGGGCATTTACACTTAAAGGAAGAAAATGGAACTAAACTTTCAGGAAAACAGTCAACGTTAAACCCCCACCCACCAGGCAAGCAGTAAAAAACAGGTATGCTCAGATAAAGTTTGAAAAAGTATATTTATATCCCTAACAAAATAATCTCCCGCAAGACCCTCCCTAACCCCAACGATTGTCCTTCAAAAGTCCCCAAAAACCCAACTCCCAATTCCCACCCCCCAAAAGTCTCTAAAAAAGGGGCAAGGGACACTATGGGTGGATGCTGTTAACTTTTTGGGCCAGGGCATCATGCTCCTCGCGGAGCAAGGCGAGCTCCTGCTGAAGGCGGGACACCATCAGGGTAGTGCGGCGCAGGCGTGCCTTCACTGCCTTGCAGGTGCAATGCCTGTGAGAGGCAGCTGTTGGCCTTGCTGCTCGGCGGTGGCGTTTGCCTTTGGCAGCCCGGCTCAGTCTGGGTGGACCACTGTGCTGGGTGGCAGCCCGTGGGGCCACGGAGGCCGATGCAGACAACGTTGTTGTAGTTGTCGACTGCACACTTTCCACGTCCTCCAGGGCCACCAGCCGCCGATATTCCGCAACAGTGGCCTCGATCCTCCGTTGCCGGGCCGCTCTAGCCAGCTCCTTCCTCCTTGTTCGTTTGGAAGGAGAACCTATATGAAGAAAGAAAGACATAGTCTGTAACCAATGCTCTTTAAGATTAACTCAATCATTCAGCAGAAATTTGTGTTGCAGTACAACTAGCAACTTGCAAGCGCATTACATAACTATTGAGGCCAGTATCTATCTAACCTCACACTTCTTCATCCTTGCTCTAACATTAGTGGGAGTTTAAGGAACAAATTCTACGAGCACTGTGGACTTCCATTGGAGTCGACTATGAAAGTACACCAGTCTTATTCTTCTTCTTATCTCTTGTTTTGGAAAATTGGTACGTTATTTTCTGCAAGCCGGCATAATGCCAGCGCAGTAAACTTGCACCCGAGAAAAAGAGACGCACGCCATGAGGAGTGACCTAGACTTGCGTTGCCGTTGCGTTACTGTACCCGTCCAGTACATGCAGGTGGTGAAGCTCTTACTTTTCTATTACGGGTGGCACTGAGAATACTCTGTTACAACTCAAGGGCTACTGCTTAATTAATTTAACTTTCACCCTACAGTGGAAATGAGTACTAGAAATGGAAAATTGAAGAAGATAAATAATCTGATTATCTATCACTTCACATGGGATGTTTTTGCTTATATATGGGAACACTTTAGGTGCTTTGCTTTTTATTGAGTGACCACTGATACATCCACACATGAATGACTGAGTACTACTAAACTTATTAAGAGAGGTAGGGAGTGGCCACCATAATAACCGGATCTATGCAGTGCTTGCAATACAAACTACTGCTACTATTTATGGTAGTATTTGGACAAAATTAAAAGTTCTTTTCCTTGCCTTTCCTACACTGGAACGGACGTGCGGGTGCAGTGTTACATGCTCTTCAAAGTTACACTTAGTTCATCCACTGACCGTCTACTCTCTCTAGATCATGGGTACTCACAAACTTTCTCTCAGGGGCTACATTTACAGTGTAGTTTGGGGCCGAGGGCCGCACTGGTGGGGGCGGAGTCAGAGGGGGCGGGGCTAAAGCAAAACGATAACTTGTGACCATGAGGTTGCACACCGGTCCCTGCAGCAGATGCCCTCATCCACTGAGCCACCAGACCCAGCATTTACATACATCTCTCTCCCTCCTGCTCTCCCTCCTGCCCTCCCTCCATCTCTCTCTCCCTCCTGCCCTCCCTCTCCCTCCCCCTCTGTCATCTCACTGTGTGTGTGTCTATCTGTGTCAGCCTTCAGCCCGGGTTGAGACCGCTTCCTCAACGCGCACACACAGACAACAACACCAAAGTACTTAACAGGTCTTTAAAAGACCATTAACATATTATTGAGGCTTTGTTTGTTTTAGCGCCCCTGCTTCTCCACCCTGACAATCACTGCTTGCCCGGCCCCACAGAGCAGAGGCTTTGTTCTATTTCACCTCTTTGTGGCCTTGCATCTCCACTCTGCTCTGTGGGGGCCGGGGGAGCAGTGATTGTCAGAGTGGAGATGCAGGGGCGCTAACAGGTGAAATACAAAAAAGCCTCTGCTCTGTGGGGGCCGGGGGAGCAGTGATTGTCTGCAAGGTCTGCGCACCGCCAAGGAAGGCTTGCCGGGCCACCACCGGCCCGCGGGCCGTACTAGGAGTACCCCTGCTCTAGATACACATATGCTATCTAAGAGTCAGATAGTAGCATGATCCAGGTATATGGACACATACAGTTTCTGTGTCACCCACCCAGGCTGTTGTCCTTCCACCCATCATTGCTTCATCATTCACCCAGCCATGCATCTCATATTCTTGCCTTCCCAGCTAGTCTTCAATCTCAATAAGTAAGGAATATATAAGAGCTTACCTCTGGCCGCCACCACCACCGTCTCAACTCTCACAGCCGCCGCCGCCGCCTCCTCCCCTGAAGAATCGCCCTCCGCCTCCGTGTCGAGCACCACCACCTCCACACTGGCCCCGCCACCAGATGTTCCACCTACAAAGTACATTTAAGAATGTTAGAATAAAGCACTCACTAGTCACTAGTATTTGGTCTAGGAATGAAGACATGTGAAAACAATGTAATTTGTGACTGTCTACGTTAAAGTTAAAAAAAATGTCCCTTTTTCCAGGGAAGGTTGTCTTGCTGCACTTTTTGGTACAACTGATGAAGGCTGTTTTTTTAACACGCACCATTTTTCTCCACACAGACAGAAGATGGACTTCTATCAACAAGATCAAGTTGAAACCAGGTGAGAGCTCGGCTCGACCACAAGAAATGTCTTCAATTAATCGTCAGCACTAACCACTTTTCCATTATCAGTTAAACGTTTAGTTTTATTATGACTTCATTTTAATAAATGTGTTTACTTTTAATAAAGCTTTTAAACTTAAATACAATCTGTGTTTTTTGGTCCAGACTAGAGTGACTGAGCGAAAGGTTTTGCAATTTTTGCAAGCATGAGTCCAGATAGAACACTTCAAAAGACATTATGGACAATCCCAGAGGACTGCACTAAGTTGATAGAGCTATTGCTGACTAGAATCATGGGAGTTTCGCCAACCGTGCAATCTTAGTTAGCTACACAGACAGACTAATAAGAATAATCTAGTAATACCACAGGGAGTCATAGTAGAGGCAGGATAAGAATTTAGATACAGTCTACAAGAAGAGCAAAGACAATTTTGAAAAAAGTCAAATGAGGAACGCTAGGAAAAATAGGTACTAGTCTAAAATGAAAACTTACTGGGGCCAGCAGAGGAGCCCTCGCCTGCCCGATCCTGGCCCTGTTGAACAGCATCCGCCGCCTGCTGCTCCTGTGTCCTCCTCTCGCCCCTGGGGGGAGCTGACGTACAACATGAAAGAAAGAACAGAAAACATGGATGATTGTTGCTTGTCAATGTCAACCAAATCAAACATTTCAAAAGAACAATAACAAAATATTTCCGCGAAATTATATTGATTATGGTTACTTTTCATTTATTTGCGGACCTGTGACTTCGAAAGTCACGTAACTCACTAAACAAAGTACTGAAACGTTCACCTAGGACTGGCAGGCAGCAGTCCGCAGGCAAAACGCAAAGTGACAGACAAACTCCATTGTGATTTCAGTCAGATCAGTGACAACACTAACAGTTGCCTGCTACATTACCAGTCATTTAAATAGTCAAACTATCAATCCAAAGCCACTATTTTTCTTATTGTCAGGGTTACAAAGGAAGGGGCAGATTTAAGCCCTTGCGGCTCTTTTGTGCCGTTCTTGCGTGACTTTTGTGACGCAGCAGCTAAACAAAAAAGGGCGCCATGGTGCGGCGTATAATATTATAACAACGTGACGCATTTGGGAGATGCATCCCGTTATAAAGCCCTGCGCCATCAGGGGGCGTTCCGGCGCAAGGGAGGGCATTCCTGCGCTGGAACACATCCTAATAGTGGCTGAGGGAAATCTACAAAATATCAATCAGTCACCTTTAGGACAATGATGCGTCACACAAACCCTGCACCTGCTTGAAGCAGACGTACGGCTTGACCCAGCATTGGGGAGATAGGGTACCCCAGAGCATTGATGGAGCTGCGCCATCGTTGCGACGCAACTCCAGCAGTAAAGCTTCGGTGACGTTTTGGGCCCATGGTGCGCCGCATTGCAAATACGGCGCACCATGTTTGGTGGTGGTAGCGGGCCGCACAATTAATGGCGCATCCCTGCTACTTTGCAGGGATGCGACGGTAATTGCAATTCTGCCCCTTAGGGGCATACTTACTTACGCGTTCTGGCGCATCTCCAGAGATGCGCCAGATCAAATGCGTCACGCAAAACTACCCTTGCGACACGGCAGATGTGCCTCATTTACAATGCGGCGCGCCCTGGCGCAAGGGTAGGCACTTGCGTGACGCATCTCGTCACGTAAGAGCGGCGCATCGCTGGAGTCACGTCGCCAACGCAATGCAACTCCAGTAATGCTCAGGGCCACCCAATACTTAACATGCTGTGTCAGTCCTTTCGCCTGCTTCGAGCAGACATAAGGAATTGAATTGACGTAGCAGCGTCGCAGAAGTGCCTGCGTTAAATCTTGTACATTTCACGCAGGCAATTTTGCGAGGCGCACAGCCGCTGGACCGCCCACCCTGCGTACTAGGAACGCACCCATTGTGGTGCAGGCCCATGGCTTTATAACGTGACGCATCTCCCTAGATGCGTCATGCTGTAAATGACTCGCAGGGATGCGGCACGTTTACGCCGCTGTTGCGTCACGCAAGGCAACGTAAACGTGGCGCAAGGGGCTTGTAAATGTAATCTGCCCCCTAGTGTCTAGCATTACGCAGTTCTGTAAAGTACACTCATACATAATAGTTACTCAGGCCAATGAGACCACGAAATAGAAAACAAATAAGCATAGTAGCAACGCCACTGAGAAGGAGAGCAGTGCACCTGAAATGCACAGAAGATTTTGAAATATAATTTAACTACAATGTAATCGTCATCAGCGGCATTATTGGCTTGCTCCATGTAAAAAACAAATATTTGCAATACAACAACACAGAGCAGGAGAAAACATCATAGTAGTGAGTGATTAAATGGCTACTACTACTCACCAAGCCCGGGGATCTCCAAGCCGAGCTGGTCCAGCAGGTCGCGCTCGCGGTCCAGGAGGTCCGTCCAGCGATGGGTGACCTGGCTGTAGGTGCGCTGGACCCCGTAGAGGTGGGATATGGCCCAGCACACCTTCTCCCACCGCTTCCGGCGCTCCCGCATGTTGTAGCCGCCGGCCGCGATCCTGCCGCCTCCCGCGATGGTCCTGGGCAGGCGGCGCTGGACGAAGTAGACCAGCGCGCCCACTTCCTACGGGCTGAATATCTCCCGTCGCGTCACCTGCTCCCCCCTCAATCTCCCGCATGCTGTCCTGCCACTGGGTCCAGCACTACTCCCCGCCGCCGCTGCGGCCCTCAAGTGCCTGGGCAGCTTCACGGCGCCTGGCTTGACCATGGTCTGGGCAGGTAAGGTAGGAAGAAGTAGAAAATTAAGAAAGAATAGGATAGGGAAGAAGAAAAGAAAAGAGTTTAAAAAAGTAGTTTAAAAGTAAAGAAAAATAGCAGAAAAGACAAAAATATACAGCTAGGAAAAGAGAGGGATAGATAAGAAGCAAAATCGTAAAAAAAAAACTGAAAACAAGCAAAGGATGGCAAAGATACCAAGAGGATTAAACACCATGCCCAGACACAGGAAATGAATGAAAAACAAGATGGCCGGCGCCCGTTCACGAGCGCGAAAGAAAGTTCGCGCGAGATTTTCCTCGCGATCTCGTGCGAACCTGTAGATTTCCCGCGCGATCTCGTGCGAACCTCTACTCGCAATGCGCTTACTGCGCGAGATTATACATAGCGGGCGGAAACGGAAATACGTCACGGAAACAAAATGGCCGCGCCCGTACTCGACCTTGGGGTAAATTCGCGTGTTGCGCTGCAAGCGGCTCGCGAATACTGCAAAAAAACTCGCGAAACAACAAGCCGCAAAAAAATAAAATGCTCATTCGCACGAATTGGCGGCTTCCGCGGTCGGTTTCGCACGACGCCGCGCCCCGCGAATAGCGCGAAAAAAACCGAAAAACGATTTCAGCAAAAGCAAAAGCAATGAGTAGGTGCAAAAGGTCAACCTCATGATTTGTAACGATTCTTTGTAGTGCTTCCTGAGGGGGCCCTCCAGAATTCGGTTGCCTGCTTGCAACTATTTTGTGTGACCCTGCTCTGACCTTAACTGTATGCCACAAAGGTCCTGATTTACAGCTAAAGGAGCAGACAAGCAGGTGCCAGGCTGGAACTTGAAATTCTTTCAGTGACACATTAATTAGCCCCTAATTCATTATTGTCAGTTGGGGCAGGGCAGGTGTTGTTAATAAACTAACCCCAAATTAATTCATGTCAGTTCAAGCAGGGCAGGTGGGCTTGCTTTTCCCCCCCATCTTCTACAGTGATGATGAACCAGAGGGTGGCATTGATGTAACAGAGGGTGGCATGGGTCAAAGAGAGGGTGCCAGTGGTAAAACAGAGGGTGCTGGGAGGCTGTGATGATGAACCAGACGTAGAAACAACATAGTCGCGACCGTTGCGAGCCGACAAGTAAGTTCGCAATTGCGAACTAGTACCAAATCCTCGCGAACTGGCAGAAACAATTGCGAACACACAAAAAAAAAAAATCCGCAAATTCGCGGGAATTCGCGGATTTTGCGGATTGCGAATCCGCAAATCCGCAAAATTCGCGAACGCGAGATCCGCAAAATTCGCTCATGCTTAGGGTAAACAAGCTATGCTTCCAAGCTGCAAAGATGTAGCATGCAGAGGAAAATCAGCTGATAAGAAAGTCATCTGATAAGAAACTCATTCATTCATGAGCAAGTGGCTGATCTAGTACTTAATTTGAGCTGATGGGGGTTCATGTGTTCAGCGCTGGCACTAAGTTCTCAACACCAGTATGAATGACAGTCCATCACATCGTGGCGCCGTTGGTCTAGTTTTGGAATGAGCACAACAGCAGTGTTTAATAATTCCATATACATTAAAAATGAATAATACCTGCCACCATGCCAATGATATAGGTTTAGGTGGCCTAGAATAGTTTGAATTGTTGCACTTTTGGGTGTGTGATGGTTAGTAGTTGTGCTGGTACTCTCATTGGCAACTCTGGCTGGAGCAATGGGTGGTGCCAGTTGCAGTGGCCTCTCGTGAAGTGCCCTGGAACCTACTTTTTCACAAATTGAGCTCTGGACTGACCCAACACCCACTCTATATAGTATTGTATATAATGCTGTAAGCACCAGGTAGCTGAAGATATCTGTAGCAAGACCACAAATGCTGCATCAAAGACACCTAACTAGCAAAGATGTTTTTTTGTGTTTTTTTTAGCAGTTTATATAGCGCGAAATCGACCCGAAGGTATGGGAGTGCTTTACATGAGCACCAGCTACTTTCAACCGAATGCCCACCCCATGCCAAGGAATGGGCAAGCATGTATCTACAGACAAGAGAGGGGAACCTGCCCTGTATGGTCTAATAGATGGCCTCAACGAGGTCCACTATATTATGTGACGTACCCAGAACCCACGAGGGACACTTCAGAAATACATTGGCTCCGATTTATTGAAATGATTTTTTATTTTAAAGTTCATTTTTCTTATAAATAGGTTGAAACAATCCAATGAATAAATATATACATAAATATAAGAAAGAGCAGCAAAACAAAATTAACAGTGGTTCTTACTCCACACTATCATACCAACTACACACATACTTAGACATTCACACATCACACGACATTTATGCAGGGATGGTCTTTGGTGGAATGGAGACCGATGGTTGGGTATCCTGGTTGGTTCTGTGAGTTCCAGGATAGGAACAAACACCAACGCGCGTTTCGGTGTGCGGCCCCGTCCGGGGCTACACCTTCATCAGGGCAAAGTGTGGTGGAGCAAGTGGAACCACAAAGGAGGTGGATGATCTGTTTTTATTGAGCTAAACTAGCTTCAAGTAGAGGAATCTTCTCGTTCAAGGTTGGTTATATCAGTTTTAACCCGCGTGTACAAGGGCATCAAGGTCTTTTAACATCTGTAGGAAAATTAGAATGTTTCGCCCGGAGATAGGTAAAAAGACTGGATCAGCTGTAGACGCCAATGCGAAGAAGTTGAAGGTTCCCTGGTAAAACAGAGAACAGCTCCGTAGATTGGGTTCCGTTTTTCATAAAAAATTACATGTGCTGGAGTGCACGCACGACGCCGGCCGGCAAACAGCTGACACAAGGCCAGGAGAGGGACCTTTTCCACTTTCAAGAGAGACTTCAGAGATGCGGCTGTCTCGCGACGCAGGGTTTCCAAGTAGAATGTCTTTTCCCCTTTCAAAGAAGAACGGCTTATTCGTAACACAGGGTTTCCTTAAGGGATAGGAAGAGGCGAGGGAGACGCAATATGAGGAGATGATGTCTGAAGCGCATCCGGTCGGCGGCGGCGGCAGCACACACAGGGGCAGGGAAGCATGTATCTACAGACAGAAATAAACATCAACGTTCTTTGGCGCCCATCCATATACATAATGCTCACTACACATAACAGGATAGTGCTGGCCACTATCGGACATATATCATTACTAGTAGTGTATTTTAACCTTACCAGCCAGTACCCAATATGATTCACCTCTAATTTTCATAACATAACAGAATACAGTGGTCACGGGCCACTTTAACTCCGGTCAATAATTAGTGTTCAAAGGCACTGAAATGTATTACCATAGCGCATGATAATGTAGTTATTCACTCCTAGCATGTCATTACTTATTCTTAGCCACATCCTGTGTATTTGCATTCTCTCTGTCTCGGACCAGCATATCTGTGTCTTCAACATGATCGGAACCATTATAGTGGCTGAATTTAGAAGTCGGTATGAGACCTTGCCCCCGACGGCGTCATTGATGTTTGTCATTTTTCCGTGGAACTCGTCTGTATTTGTTTCGTGTTATTCATTGTCTTGTTCATTTCTAACTTATTGCTCCGTATTTTCATCATACTGCATGTAATGTTCTATGATCCCATTATGACTGTTGACCTTGAAGTTTGCCTTTTGTGCTTTCTGCAGTGTTTCAAAAGTGCAACATGTACTAGGCAAATCTGACATTAGTAAACGTCCATTTCTGTAGGTTTGTCTCGATTTAAGAATTATGATAACGTTGTTACTTCAATAACTCAGTTGACTACTACTTGTTTTTAACTTTGTTTTGTGGCTGTTTTTACTTTTGGGGAGAGGTGACTCTTTTAATGAATGCTGAACACATCTTACTGTTGGACTTGGCCCTTTTGGCAGGTTCACCCCTAAACTTTTTGCTTTTAATTGTGACCTGATTCTAGTTGTTTTATGCTTCTGCGCACTTTAACACTGTGTCCCAGTGTGAAGTGCGTGCGCAGTCTGAGTGCGTATGGTGAGATTGGCCTGCCCTCCCATAGGAATGCATGGGGAATGTGTGTGTCCATGGTACTTCCTGATGTGTGGGGAGTGTAGGGGCGAGTTTGGTAGGTGCAAACTCGTGAGATTAAATGCTGCGAGACGGTGTGCGCAGATTTAATGTATCTAGTGTGGAAGTGCCACTTCTAGAAGTTTTTTACAACAAGGGGTGGTGAGGGACAGAGTCTCTGAATTAAACAGAATACTCTCACCCAGTCAAGAGATCAGGGCTAGATCCAACACCGTTTTTTAGCTCACTGCACCATCCCAGTTTCAGAACCTGGCTGTATGCAAATTAGTCTGTTACTGTCCCAGTGCATGATGGGAACAGGGCAAACCAAACTACAAAAGCCAATTCTTACACTGGGAAGGAAACAAGCTACCGGGGACCGGTTTCTGGCATTTCAGCCGTCTTCGGCCCGGCTTGCTTGAATCCTGATGGTGCAATGAGCAAGGGACTCACATCTGAGTATACCCTTCCACGCTTAGGGTGGACAAAAATATTTACAACAAGGGGTGGTGAGGGACAGAGTCTCTGAATTAAACAGAATACTCTCACCCAGTCAAGAGATCAGGGCTAGATCCAACACCGTTTTTTAGCTCACTGCACCATCCCAGTTTCAGAACCTGGCTGTATGCAAATTAGTCTGTTACTGTCCCAGTGCATGATGGGAACAGGGCAAACCAAACTACAAAAGCCAATTCTTACACTGGGAAGGAAACAAGCTACCGGGGACCGGTTTCTGGCATTTCAGCCGTCTTCGGCCCGGCTTGCTTGAATCCTGATGGTGCAATGAGCAAGGGACTCACATCTGAGTATACCCTTCCACGCTTAGGGTGGACAAAAATATTTACAACAAGGGGTGGTGAGGGACAGAGTCTCTGAATTAAACAGAATACTCTCACCCAGTCAAGAGATCAGGGCTAGATCCAACACCGTTTTTTAGCTCACTGCACCATCCCAGTTTCAGAACCTGGCTGTATGCAAATTAGTCTGTTACTGTCCCAGTGCATGATGGGAACAGGGCAAACCAAACTACAAAAGCCAATTCTTACACTGGGAAGGAAACAAGCTACCGGGGACCGGTTTCTGGCATTTCAGCCGTCTTCGGCCCGGCTTGCTTGAATCCTGATGGTGCAATGAGCAAGGGACTCACATCTGAGTATACCCTTCCACGCTTAGGGTGGACAAAAATATTTACAACAAGGGGCTTCTGCGCACTTTAACACTGTGTCCCAGTGTGAAGTACGTGCGCAGTCTGAGTGCGTATGGTGAGATTGGCCTGCCCTCCCATAGGAATGCATGGGGAATGTGTGTGTCCATGGTACTTCCTGATGTGTGGGGAGTGTAGGGGCGAGTTTGGTAGGTGCAAACTCGTGAGATTAAATGCTGCGAGACGGTGTGCGCAGATTTAATGTATCTAGTGTGGAAGTGCCACTTCTAGAAGTTGGCATGTCTGTGTAGTAAATGTGAATTGACTGTCTGGCTTGTGATTGGCTGGAGCTGGCTGGCGTGCCTGGCTCCAGGAGTCAGGATGGGTTTGCCCCGGTGGTGAATGGAGAGTTCTGCATGTTGATGGGAGGGAGGAGTGCACCTGGGACCTGAATAGGGCTGGGCCTTCCCTACACAATGCTGGCTCTGCCCCCTGTGGTGAGACTGCTGTCCCTAGCCTGTCCTGTGATTCGGGAGAGGGGCTGAGCACAACAAAGTGCTCCAAAACCAGTTGCATCTGGTTTCCCCTTAACCCTGTGCTACCAGACAAAGGATATGTATGTATATTAAGGGGCTGTGACCCCATGTATGTGTTCTCTGGATCCTAACTTGAGGGGGGCCTGCTGCTGCTGGGCACCAGGAGGAACCGCCACTGGGGACTGCCTCCCTGCTGGAGGGCCCTGTGAGCTGGCCCCTGGGCCCAGGCTTTTGCCCCCCCCCCCCCCACATTCTACAAGACTTTCCTCTGGAACTTGGTTCTCCAGCACCTGTGAGCGCTTTACTTTCTACAGGAGGAGAAGAGCTGCATTTATTCCTGGGCAGAGCGCTAGACTTATGCCCTGGTGAAAGCCCTATTACTGCCAAAGAGGACAGCTGGTGGACTGCAGCGCGAAACTGACTTGGGTGAGATTTCCCCCATGTTTAGGGGCCAAACGGAAGCCCACCCCGCGTTATTGCTGCCTTCAGGGATTGATTCTAAGAGCGGTTGCCCACCCCGCACTGATACCTTCATAGGGGGTGCCTACCCCGCAAATCTGCAGATTGTTATTCCAAGCGGGTGCCCACCCCGCCAGGGACTTTGCATATTGAACGGGTGGCTACCCCGTGTTGTGCCCCGCGCTTCCCCAACGTCAAGTCAAGTCAAAAAGTATGTTTATTTAGATCGTAATCTTTAAACAAATACAAAACAGTTAATATTAATTTTTTTAAATGTTCCCCAGCATGACAAGGACTAAATACACGTTAAAATGTTCTACTGCAATTTATAAAATGATCTCCCTCTAGTTACATGACATTTAGAAATGGATGCTCATACAATCGTTTCTTTAATAAAATCCTTACCCTGTATGGGTTAATAAAACCGACCAATTCTTCTAGATAAAATTTAAATTCATTCGTTATAAAATGTTTAAAATATTATTCTTGACTTATTATGAATCTCCGTACTACCTTTATGAACTTCCCTAAAGCAATTGCAATGTCGATACTAGGCAATTCTGTAATGAGCTCAATCGCTTGCACCCGAGTTCTTATACCATATTTTACAAATATAGGGCGCAGCCAAAGTTTACGCAGATCTAAGATGTTTATACAGTCCAATAGAATGTGCACTGAATCCCCTTTTGTACCCAGCCTACATTTACAACACCCATTGGGATACAGCATTTTGGTTTTAATTTCTTTATTTATTAGCCATGGGTTAATCCCAATGCGCAACCTTAGGATCTCTTGTCTAAACCACGGGTTTGGTAGGGTATCCAGGTAAGGGAACCAGTTTTCCTTTGCCCATGAATTCATCATGAACCCAACTGATGTTTTCTTACCAAGGTATTCCCTATCCACGCTTCTAGTGGCTTCTTGTCCATTACATTTTAGCTCTTTTTTTGTGCACTTTATTTTTAGGGAATCTTGGCATATGTCCACTTTTATATTCTCGCAGGCCTGTACCATTCTCTTCTTGCTCGTTTTTGCCCAGTTTAAATTACTTAATTGTATCTCTTTCCGACACCATTGTGCAACTTTTTGTCCTTTTTCATTTTCAAGGCGTTTCCAAAATCTAATCACTGCTACTTGTGCTTGTACTCCCCAATCCGTTGTTCCTAATTCTGTTCTTATTGCTTGCACCATTGCTGATGGGGGCAGGGATAAGAGATTTTTCAGACATTTTCCTTCCTCTTGGTCCCAGACTCCCTTACCGCTCAGATAAAGGATCTCTGCTCCATAGAGTACTTGCGGTGGTATCATTGCACTGAAGGCTTTTAGTAAAGGTAGATGAGACTTATCCCCATAGTCACGATTAAACATGTTTAAGCCAGCGATTGATGTTTGTGCCTTCGCTTTTTAGGCTTCTAGGTGTGTCTGCCTATTTAGTTGAAGGCCTATTTCTGTTTGGTCAACTATTACAAGGTCATCCACGTATAGAATACACAGCACCTTTTTGCCATTCATTCTTGGGCTAGCACTTCCCTCCACTTCAATCCAATCCGGTAGTTCCGATAAAAATATGGAAAATAGCTGGGGGGCCAGAACACAGCCTTGTCTTAAACGACTTTCGATGGGGATTTTTGGTGTTAATGACCCCTTGGTATCCCTAATTACTTGAGCCCAGTTGCCTCGGTGTAATTCTTTTAATATAGACAACAGGTGTCTTGGGATGTTTTTATTAATTAGTGTTTCCCAGAGGCAGTCCCGGTCAACTGAGTCGAAGGCGGCTCGGAAGTCAACAAAGCCAATGTGAAAATATCACCGCCGCCGGCCCAGGGGCTTCCTTGAAAAGGCCGCGCTGTGATTGGTCCACGCGCCCCTGAGCCTGGAGGCTCGTTGCGAGGGCCGCGCTCTGATTGGAGGAGCGCTCCAAGAAACCAGGAAGCGACGGGAGCCTACCCCACGCCCCTGAAGAGTAAAGTGTGGGCGACGTTTTTGCACCCAGGGACACCGAGAGCGAGGGGAAGCCCCGTGGTGCCCAGTGTGCTCGGAGTAGAAGACCCAGGCGGGAGCCTACCCCGCGCTGGGACAACTGGGAAGAGAAGCAACGCCCTCTGGACCCAGGCGGGAGCCTACCCGCTGGGACAAGCGACAGAGGCAGTCCCCAGGAGGAGAGCCGACCAAGGAAGCAGCCGGGAGCCTACCACGCGCTTCCGTGACCAGAAGACTGCCTGACCAGGTGAGAGGGGATCGGAGTCCCCCGTCAGCCACCCAGTGAGTGAAGAGGGGGTGGGTGGGGGCTCTGCAGGTAAAACTACTGATCCGGTCCAAAGCTGGATTCCTTACGTTGGAGACCCCTTTTTTCACCCTACCATTTGGGAGTCCCCCTAATGGGGGCTCACCGGCACAGCTGTGGCCGCTCTCTTTGTTCTTGCGGGGGCAAGTTTTAAAAAAAAAATTGTTTAAAGGTGCGAGTGTGTTCCAATGGTTGGGGGCATATTTTCAGAGGCCCTTGGACGTCAGGGGGCATTTCTTGGTGGTAGAGCAGCCCCGGCAGACAGCGGGCCGCTCCAACGATTGCGGGGCACTTGGGATCTAGAGCCCACGAGGCCCCCACACACCCAGGGGCATTGTAGTGTTCAGAGCCCACGAGGCTCCAACGTATGGCGCATTCTGTGATTGTTCGCCATAAGTTGGCAGGGTATGCTCAGACATGAGTCCCTTGCTCACTTTGCCACTGGATTCAAGCAAGCCTGGCTGAAGACGGCTGAAATGCCAGAAACCGGTCCTAGGAAGTTTGTTTCCGGTCCAGGGAAGGCATGGCTAGGCAGTTCAGGCTGGACTGTTTCCATGAGGCACAGGGTCAGACTGATTTGCATATGGCCATGTCTGAACTGGGGTGGCAGAGTGGGCTAAAGAACGGTGATGGTTTAAACCCAGATCTGTTGACTGGGTGTGAGTTTTTGATTGGTTCAGATGCTCCGTCCATCACCACCCCCTTTTGTACCGCTTTGTTCGCCATAAGTTGGCAGGGTATGCTCAGACGTGAGTCTCTTGCTCACTTTGCCCTGGATTCAAGCAAGCCTGGCTGAAGACGGCTGTAATGCCAGAAACCAGTCCTAGGAAGCTTGTTTCCGGTCCAGGGAAGGCATGGCATGGCATGGCAGTTTGGGCTGGACTGTTCCCATGAGGCACAGCGTTAGACGGATTTGAATATGGCCATGTCTGAACTGGGGTGGCAGAGTGGGCTTAAGAACGGTGATGGATTAAACCCAGATCTGTTGACTGGGTGTGAGTTTTTGAATGGTTCAGATGTTCCGTCCATCACCACCCCCTTTTTTACCGCTTTGTTCGCCATAAGTTGGCAGGGTATGCTCAGACGTGAGTCCCTTGCTCACTTTGCCACTGGATTCAAGCAAGCCCGGCTGAAGACGGCTGTAATGCCAGAAACCGGTCCTAGGAAGCTTGTTTCCGGTCCAGGGAAGGCATGGCATGGCAGTTCGGGCTGGACTGTTCCCATGAGGCACAGGGTCAGACTGATTTGCATATGGCCATGTCTGAACTCGGGTGGAAGAGTGGGCTAAAGGACGGGGATGGATTAAACCCAGATCTGTTGACTGGGTGTGAGTTTTTGATTGGTTCAGATGCTCCGTCCATCACCACCCCCTTTTGTACCGCTTTGTTCGCCATAAGTTGGCAGGGTCTGCTCAGACGTGAGTCCCTTGCTCACTTTGCCACTGGATTCAAGCATGCCTGGCTGAAGACGGCTGTATTGCCAGAAACCGGTCCTAGGAAGCTTGTTTCCGGCCCAGGGAAGGCATGGCATGGCAGTTCGGGCTGGACTGTTCCCATGAGGCACAGGGTCAGACTGATTTGCATATGGCCATGTCTGAACTGGGGTGGCAGAGTGGGCTAAAGAACGGTGATGGATTAAACCCATATCTGTTGACTGGATGTGAGTGTTTGATTGGTTCAGATGCTCCGTCCATCACCACCACCTTTTGTACCGCTTTGTTCGCCATACGTTGGCACGGTATGCTCAGACGTGAGTCCCTTGCTCACTTTGCCACTGGATTCAAGCAAGCCTGGCTGAAGACGGCTGGAATGCCAGAAACCGGTCCTAGGAAGCTTGTTTCCGGTCCAGGGAAAGCATGGCTTGGCAGTTCGAGCTAGACTGTTCCCATGAGGCACATGGTCAGACTGATTTGCATATGGCCATGTCTGAACTGGGGTGGCAGAGTGGGCTAAAGAACGGTTATGGATTAAACCTAGATCTGTTGACTGGGTGTGAGTGTTTGATTGGTTCAGATGCTCCGTCCATCACCACCCACTTTTGTACCACTATGGTGATTAGTACTGCGTAGTGTGTTCCTACCCTTTACCAATGGTGACTGGTTGTGTTCTATAAGTGTTATTTTGTGCTACAGATATTCTAAGTGCTGTTTCTACTAAGTGCTATTTCTACTAAGTGCTAATTTCTGACGGTGGCCCATGGGGCCCTGTCCTGTGTATCTAATCCCCTGTAAATATTGGCCAGTGCTAGTTGGCACAGTGTAATTGTGTGATTATGATCTAATGTGTTTATGGTAATAAAAAGGCTATTGTGTATATATAACCTTGTGTGGAGTTCCTTTTTGTGGTGTGCCTAGTGTGTTGCGTCAGTGTGTGTGTTGCGCAAACGCTTTACACATTGCCTCCAGGATAAGCCTTACTGCTCGTGTCACGCTACCAAGGGTGTGAGCAGGGGTTATCTTAACGTGTAACTCCCTTGCCATGACTGGAGTGGTGGTTTCTGCCTGGCTTTAGCGCACGCCTTAGCCAACCAGAAATCCCATTTCTAACACTTACTAACCTGAATTTTGCTGCCCACTGGTCTGTTCGCGCTTTACAGTGAAACACAAACAAGCACTGTATAGTCAGGCGGGTGCTGCTTGTGCTGTCTCTGCCTCCCGTCATCAATTAGGTATGCCACTGTTTTATTGCACATGCGTACGATGCAAGGCATCGTGCGCATGCAACACAGAGTGCGAATTATGCCACCAATCACGACGCAAACAAGCATTGAAAATGCAATAGGACTCGGATTTATCAGAGCCCTATTGCATTTTAGATGGAAGAGCGGGCACGAAAGAAGGCACGAACCGGAGGGGGTGGGGGATGGTTGTGACACAAGAAGTTACAGACTGCGGGAGGGAACGGGGAGAGACAGAGAAACCAAACATTTTTCGAAGTAAAGGGGCTGATAGCCTCGGAAGTGCAAAAATGACGTCAGGGCTGTCAGGAGGCTGGACTAAAATGCCGAAAACCAATCGAAATGCAGAATTTTTGATTGTGGCCAATCAAAGTTATGCCTGCGAAGTGGGCGGAGCTTCCCTTGCTATACTGGATACAGCATCTTTCGTCGAGACAGCGAATGCGCTGCCTAGGCGAAACCTAAAAACATTGAGTTCTTACCACTTGTGAAAGGGCTTGGATGGCAGAGCTTTCTCTTATGAGAGCCAGGCCCACTTGACCAACACCCCTTAGAACCGGGACTGCTGTGTATTCTGAGAGCTATATTCATTCAGTAGGGTACCTTAACTAAAGGTGCCATGGGCACCGTTTACAGCTAGGTTCTTTTACACAATGACAATGCATAAAAAATGTGCAAAGCATTTTGAAGTAAAATCTTTCTAGCGGTCACATTGTTTACTTTGGTTAAAAAAGGCTCCTTCTACATGAAGACACTATGCATAAGTAGTTACTTCACAATTGCATAGAAAACTGCAGTCACGAGCCACTATCTCCTACTACGAAAGCTCCGGAGACGGAGAAGAAACTATTCACATCTAAGGCACTTTATTTGTTCAATCGTCATTCAAAATCTAAATGTGTAAGGACACAACGTCATATTGGTAGCAAGTCATGACTGGAAAATAATAGATCCACAAACTCGACCCTCCGGAGAGTCCTAGAGATCTGTCAGTACAACAGGTCCTCCCCGCCATTCTGCTGCTCCCTGAGCACGCTAGAGTCCGTGGTTCGGGTCTGGCCACCGTCGCTAGACAAGGGGTGGCTTCTCCGGCTGCTTCGACCGCTCCCTGTTTCCCAACCAGGGCACACATCCTAGACAAGCATTTGCAATGCAATAGGTCTCGCATTTACGTGAGTTGGAGCTATTGACATTGTAAATGACAATGCCTTTTATTTATGCTTTGGTTTTTAAAACATAAATGAAATGTATTGTCATTTACAATGCTAATAGCTTAAACTCTCGCAAATGCAAGACCTATTGCTTTGCAAATGCTTGTTATGGTAACGACGCAGAGGTGTCGTGAAATGGGTGGGCAAATCACAGTTTGCCACTTGGTTCCGAAGCCTGCTGATAGAATCCTAGCTCAATAGATATTAATTCTCTATTGCAATCACTGGTGCCAGTCCCCGGCAAGAAAGCAATCCAATACTTTATCTGTAGGTACTGGTATTTTATATTGGCGATCAGAGGATTACCATTGCGGAACATCAGCCTTTAAAAACTCTAAATAAACAAAGAGACGTAATGCTTTGAAAAGTCAAGCCAACATGTTGAGGCACTTAGGCTAACATATCAGAACATGGCAAGCTTAAATTATTGTCGTGACTCTGATATCAGGTTAGCGAGTACGTTTTTTTTGCATAGAACACATTTCACACAGAATCGCATCCAGTTCTTTTGGGAGTAGATTAGTCCTTGTGAAACGTTCCTGATTGTGAACACAGCAAACCAAAGTCATCCATCAACCATCAAGCCGAAATGGCCCTATGTTTTGTGTGACACCCTCTGTCAGTCCTGGCATTTAGCTAACAGCTCTTTTGCTTAAGATTGTAAGCTAATGAGTATGATGGTAAAACGGAAACAAGTACAACAAGCATTTGCAATGCAATAGGTCTCGCATTACTGAAAGTTTGAGTTGTTGGCGTTGCAAATAATAATGCAAAGCCAGTAGCTCAAACTTTCAGTAAAGCGAGACCTAGCACATTGGTAGCTGTAAGAGGGGGTTGTAAGTATGGAGGTTTGTACTTTATAAATTTACTAGTGGCACTTTATTTTCTCTTGTCTCTTTTTGTAATGTTTCTCTTTCGAAAATGTATGTGTTTTTACAAAGCTAAATTAATTATCTCATGTTGAGAATATATGTTATATTCACATAAAGACATGTATATGTTCTGAAAATAAACTAAATAAAGAATGCATTTCCCATCTGATTATTACGAAATTAACGTAGGCTGCCAACTAATTGTATATGAGGCGTTCAAATCCTTTCTCACTCTACCAAGGGATGACTTTAAATAAGGAATTTGCAAGTGAAAATTGCTATCAAACCAATTCGAATACTTGGAGATGTCATAGGAAGATGCCTAAAATGTGCTTATGATTGCAAATTCACACTAAGTATGTATGAATGTATATATATATATATATATATATCTATCTATCTATATAGTAGGATACTTTATTTCGGTTACCAAGAACCATCAAAGTGTACATACAGTAATACAGTAAAACGTCTAAAAAATAAATACGTTGATAAATAAGATTGCACCTGCTCAAGTCGGTTTAATTTTTTTCCCTATCTGTTAAACTGTAAAAACTCAACAGGAACACATTTAATTCCTACAAATAGCCGATTGATACGAAATTGACTGAAAGACTGGGTACAAATAATTATTTGTCAGTGGATCAAAACCTTAATCAGATTTAAAAACATTATAAATATGCAAATATATAATTGAAAAATTACGAGTGTAAAAAATTAGTGTGCAACATTATTCAACGTGGTATCTCCTTTAGAATTTTGCTGTACCTATGCCAAACAGCTTGCAAAAATTTGCTGACAGCAAAAACAATAGCCGGGGTCGGGTCAGTTTTTATAATTCTATGGGCCACTAGATATCTTGACAAGCCTAAGGACCGACATATTGGACAAATCCATTTACAATGAGATCCTAGGTATGCTGAACAAATACAACAACATGTGAGTCTCAGTCTCTATGTCTAAAGCACAAGCAGGACAAAGACTTGTGGGCAAGTCCTTGCTCCATTTTTCAGTAAAGGATCTCAATGGAAGAAAGCTTAGGCGAAAGCGAACATACAAGCTTTTTGCTAGGGAAGGAGACATAGCATCTAAAAAATGACCAAAAGGGACCAATTTGAAATCAAGATATATGTTCGTCAATGATCCATTCTTTATGTAACCTCCATGTATGTGTACCCAATAGCCTGTTTTTCAAATTGACAATCTCTGCTGGAGATGTAGCATTGTGCACATCCCATAACCTGTTAAGATCCAGCCTCTGGAACCAATGTGAAATACATTTGATCCAGGGATCTGCCTTCGCGGCCTCCAAGTCAAGGAAATCTTTGAGCGCATCTCTGTAATCACTTAACTCCGGTGTAGACCAGCAACGAACCCAGTACATTAGCAGTTTAAGTGCTGCCTGATCATTGATTCTATTCAGTCCCAATTCAAAGTATAATGGATTTAAAGGTGTGCTGTTAGGAACAGAGACCACCTTTCTTGCAAATTTATTTTCAGAGATGGATAGTGGGTGCATATCTGTGCAGCCACAGATCTCGGCACCGTAAAGTGCAGCGCCCACCCTGTGCTTTTTTGCGATTGACCTCTAGGGCTGGTGAAACAAGACGTGAACTTGTTTGCTTTTGTAGCCTAATAATAGCATTTGATCTCTGCTCTATTAACATAGTGCTCCTAGTGGTTTGTCCTGTCCATTTAAAACTCTCCATTACCTTGACCCCAAGTTAGTCAAAACTATGCATCCTCTCTAGTACTTCCCCCACCCACGCAAATTAAATAGTTTTTGGACAGGCCCATTCCAAACACCATATATATTTTATTTTGTTTTGTTTACATTAAGCTCTAGGCCCATTGACCTACAAAACCCTTGGAACTTGGCAATTAAAATTTATTTGAAGCCCCATCGGGGTTTTAGACACAAGTCAGGAGTCATCTGCAAATAAAAGAATAGGAATGTTCCTCTTGTTCAGGTTGGGGGAATCGTTTTTACAATTCAACAGTACCTCCACTATATCGTTCATGTATAGAGTAAATAGTGTAGGTACAAGAACGCATACCTGGCGGACACCACATTTGACAGAGAAGCATTCAGTTATTTCACCCTGGTTGCCATATCTAACTTGGGCAAAATGTTTAGTATGAAGTCTAGCCATACGCTTGATAAGGTTAGTAAGGACACCCATGGATCACTAACCCTCCATAAATTATTACGCGGAATAAGATCAAAGGCGGCCCTAAGCTGCAAAGGCCACGTATAGCTTTTGTTTGAGTATTGTGACATACTTCCAGTGTAACACTGCAAATCTAAGAATTTGGTTGCAGGTGCTGATCTTTGTTCAGGTTCCAGCATGGAGGGGAAACATAATATTATTAGATTCAACACAGTCTATCAATTTGTCCAGCATTTGTTGTGCAAACACCTTCTGCACTTTATCGATCACAGTGATCGGCCTGTTGGTTAAAAGGGATACATACATCACCTTTTAACATGTTTTTTTAAATAAATGCAAACAATTTTGCATTGTCTCATTGTCTCAATGATTCTTGTATCTCACTTCCTGGTGCTATTGCATTTGACAGTAAATTAATGTATGATCCACAGAGTACACCATAGAAGCAGGCACAGACACAAGGCTGTCAGGGTATGGCATCAATGTATTCTTTATGGACACCCTCAACCCATGAGGTAAAAGAAGAGACGCGTTTCGGCAAAAGCCTTTATCAATCTAGTTGGCGCCATTTCATGCACTCTATATATAGTCACTCCCATTGTAGGTAAACGAAAAACATAGAAGACATACTCTCCAATGCGTCTCCACACTGTACGGCTAACAGAGCCTATAAATATGTGCTGCAAAGTTATGTCCACAATATTAGTGAGGCAATATGTTGACATATAAAAATGCACAATACATGATTTAGACAGTTTACAATAATTGCCTCATACTGACTGACATAGATCAAATAGCATTTGCAGGCATTGTATACTGAAACGTTATACTGGGAATGTAATTAAAACAGCTGAATGTGCCGCCAAACTAAAACCTCTTGTAACGCCTGAACACGTAAAAATCATGTTCACAATTAAAAACCTTCATACAGCTAAAAGTCATTCAATTGTTCCAAGGAGACAGTATTAGCCCAGAAGTAGATACAGCCTCTGATCACAGCAATGCTGCGACGCGCCCTCTGACCTCCATTTAGCAATCCGGATTGCCTCCCGAACTGTATGAAGATGCTGCATTCCAAGGCAGTTGTGAAAGGGCATGACAGCGGAAAGAATGGTAGCCGCACTCCGGTTTTTAAATGCATAACAAGTGTGCGATATATATATATATATATATATATATATATATATATATATATATATATATATATATATATATATATATGTATATATAATACGTTGACCTCTGTATATTTTCAAGTCTTGTGGTGAAATGATCACCAAATTAATATGTTTTTGTGTTTAGGTCATTGCGGCTGCCAAAGTGGGATTTAAAGCTGTTGGATATGAACTAAATCCCTGGTTAGTCTGGTACTCAAGATACCGTGCCTGGAGAGAAGGGGTGTACCACAAGGCCACCTTTCACATTTCTGATCTGTGGAAGGTGTGTATTTATTCGGAAGGTGTATTATTGTTCAATTGTGCTATTATTTCTCTGTTATATATAAAAATTGGTGGACTTCTTCCTGGCCTGCATAGGTTCAGTTAACAGTTAAAAAAGTGACTGACCAACCACAATTAAACAAGGTAAGTGGTCCTTTACCTAACCAACCAATTGATAAAGACAAATTATTACTTCATTGAGATCAGAAGGTAGTACTAAACGTGGTAGAGAACAGCACCTTTTCTGAGGGACAACAACAAGACCAGGCCTCATATTGAAAAAAGTGTGTTTTGCCTTCTCTTCACAGACTGGCTGGACAGCATTGATCAAACATGCTATTTAAGTTAAAGCTCTTTTAAGACAGTTGGTCTACTATTCAAGAGTGCCATAGCTGCAAAACAAATCCAATATTGGAAAATTGACTTACAAAACCTAAGTGGGGGCGCCTTAAGATAATAGTTTTACCTGCCACAAAGAAATAAGCTTTTCTGTGCTTTGTTGGGTACTGCAATCGTTTTAGACCCAATGCTTCCAACATTGCTGCCCCTTTGTCTGATCTGCTGGAAAAGCCTGCTCCAACATGAGGAAAATGGACAGATGAAGACGTTTTTTCTACAAACTGAAGACTCAAATTAGATTGTTTGAGATGTTGCCGCAGACATAGCCTGTGGACGGGACTCACTCGGTCTTAAACATTAGCGTTGAGCTAAATATTCCACAGTAGAGGAGAGTTTGAAAAAGTGGGCAGTAGAGATTTTGAATTATCTGTTAGGCAGATATTTCACATTCTTGACTGATCATGTGTTTTTTATTTAGCGCTGTAAATATACTAAACAGTGCATATTGAAATGGTTCTTGGCCCTTAAGGCATCAACCAATTCCAGTATACAGAGACTTTTGTCATGTTATCCTAAGTCCTCCCTACCTCGAGGTCAGGGTTTTAGGGTCTGGAAGAGACCTGATGTCTTAGCTCCAGAACTGGTATCAGGACAGCCTTGGTGTGTGCGTAGCCCAACCTAGTATGGTTATTATTGTTTTTGTTTTTTTAAAAACATATTTTATTTCCTTTGTTGCACATCCGCATTATACCATTGTGTACATTCTACTTTACATGCCTGGTTTTCATGTTCTCACATACTTACATCAGCTTAGGTCAATCCATCTATTTAAGTTTAGCATCATGTTTATTCTTAGTTTTCCCCACCAAATCCCCCCTCTCCAGCCCTCACTGCAGGTCGTTGGCTTATCTTTTCCCCGCTTAACTGTTCCACTCTTTATTGTCTATTGTGCGGTTATCCATTTTTCGGATGTTGATCCTGGTCTTGTATCGTCCTATGTTCCCAATTTTATCCTAGCTTGTTGCATCTACGGGATCCTGTTCCAATGCCCCCCCCTGGTTATGTCTTATGTGGCTCCCCTGTCGTGAATGTGTCATTGGTGTAGTGGACCCCGATCTCTGGTCCATGTGTTGCATCAACTCTACCAGTGCCTCCTGGACCCTGGCCCTCCCTGGCCCTCTCAAGTTTGCTCAGTTCCCGTCATGCACTCCTGAGCAGGATTGTGCCCTCGCAGCCCGCCCATTTCTCCAGTTCCTGCTTCCATCTAGCTTCCATCTAGCTGCACCAGGGTCCCTCTGTGCCTTCCACCTGCTAGTAATTTTGCACTTGGTTAGTATGAAGGCAAAGTCCTGAAATTTGTCAGTGACCTATGTCTTGGCTGTATGGGGGAACAAGCCAAGCAGGCAACATGCCGGAGTGCACTGCACTTCTCGGTCGGTGATTCAGGCCATTTCGTTTGTCACTGCCTGCCAATAAGGTGTCAGGGCCTGGCAGCTCCATATCATGTGTATGATGCTCAGTCCAACTCCCCACATCTCGGGCACTTCGAATTATCTCTGTGGAAGCAGTGGTTAATCCGGTTCGGAGTGATGTTTGCCCGATGCAGTATATAAAAACAAATCAAGCCAAATCGGGCATTCCTTGAAACCCTGGGCGTTCTCTGCAGGATGTTCTACAGTGCTTATCCTCAAGGGGTGTTCTTAGCTCTTCTGTCAAGCAGGTTCTCAGCATGTCCAGTGGCTTAGTGCAGTCTTTGCCTATCGCCTTGTACAGGCAGGTAACTGCTTTTATGGTGCCCCCAGCTGTTCCTATGTACCCACATGTGGCGTGTCGAGCAGGCTCAAGAGTACCCATCCCCAAGTGTTGTAGTATAACTCCCGTAATGGCTCTGAGTGATGCCCCAATCCATGCTAAATTCCTCAAACGGTATCACTTCCCCATCCATGTATAAGTCCCCCAATTTCGTGACCCCTGCCTGCTCCCATTCCACTAGTCCTCTACATTGCCCCCCCTGTGGTAAATCCCGGAGCATTGCCAGCGGCATCTATTCCAGCACCGCTGTATCACCTTATGTTCATTTGTGTTTGTGTTTCGGATTAGTACATCTCTCTCGGGGGTGAAGGGGCCTACCTCCCTATCTGGTGTCATTCTCCCTGCTATCCACTGCATAAGTCTCTGTATCTGCCATGACAGGTAATATGTCTCAAAGTCAGGGACCGCCAGCCCCATCTCCGCCAAGGGTCGTTTTAGTATTGTCAGGGCCACCCTGAGTCCCCCATACAAAGGATGAGAGGCATAAGTCTAGCTCTCGAAACCACGCTCTGAGTATCTACACAGGCAACGTGGTAAAAAAATACAAATGTCTGGGGTGTGTAACCATTTTTAATAACAGGACGATCCTTCCAGCCACGGAAATAGGACATTTCCCCCAGAAGGCCATATTGTCCTTTAAAGACCTCAACGCCCCTCCCATGTTTCCTTCCTGGATGTCTAACAACGAGTACAATACTTTTACCCCTAGGTACTTAAAGCATCGGGGCTCCCACCGCAGGTCTCCCAATACCTCCGGCGGTTGCCTGTCCTCTACTATCAGGAAGAGTCGAGATTTCTGCCAATTAACTCCTAACCCCTAGAGGTTCCCAAACTCTTCCATCATGTTCCTGGCCCCTTACATTTCCTCCTCAGGGTCCTTCAAAAATGAGAGAAGATAGTCAGCATATAAAGCTATGTGATGTGCATGCCCTCCCAATCATAGGCCTCTGTATCTGCCACTCGTCCATGCCAAGCAGGCCAGGGGCTCCATGGCCTGGGCAAATAACAGGAGGGGAAATGGGGCATCCATGGTGCGTATCCCTCTCCACTTGGTACTGTTCTGCGAATGTGCGGCCCGTACGCACTCTGGCCAGTGGGCTTGAATACAGCAGTTCCACCCATCGTATGAACCCCTGGCCTACACCCATCTTTTCTAAGACGGCATATAGAAAGTCCCATTCTAGGCTGTTGAAAGCTTTATCAATATCTATGGCGAAGATCGCTCCCTCCTGTTTCTCGCTTCTGCCCACTTCCAATATGGAGAGAAGCCGTCTTATATTTAGACTCGTGTTTCTACCCGAGATGAACCCAGTCTGGTCCGGATGGACCAGAGTGGTCATATATGGAAGGAGTCTCGTCACCAGCAATTTACTTAGAATTTTAAAGTCTAGATTGAGCATCGACAGTGGCCTGTAGGCCACGCTTTCTAGAGGGGACTTATCCGTTTTGGGCAGTGGAATCACCATTGCCTCTCGGGTGGTCTTTGGCAGGATTCTCTCCTCCCCTGCTGCTGTATATAACTTTACCAGCTGTGGGACCAGTTCCTCCACATAGGTGGCATAGACCTCGATAGGGAGTCCATCTGTTCCCAGAGTCTTGCCTCTGGCTAGTCCTTTAATCCCTGCTCTAGCATTGTGCTCCGAGATTTCAGTACCCAGTTGATCCGCCTCCTCATCAGACAGTGCAAGGATAGGAAGCCAGCCCAAGAAGTCCAGTCTCATTCCTCCCCCTCTGGACCCCGAGCTCTTATATAGGTGTTTATAATATTCGAGGAACCTATTGTTTATCTCAGCCTGCCTATATAGGAGGTGTCCTGCTTGGTCAGCCACTTCCATTATATTATTACTTCTATGGGCCAGATTGGTCAACCAGGCCAATAGTCTGCCCGCCTTATCTCTCTCCATGTGGGTTCCGTCCATATATGTTTTATAGTCGAAGCACCACAATCGTTCTTCCTGGACTGCTACTTCCTCCTTCACATTCAGGAGTTCATGCTGGAGCTCCAGGTGTTTGGGAGTTGTGTCTCTCTGTCTCTCAATATTCGATCCACCCTTTCCACATCTGTAATTAGTGCCCACCGTACCCCAATGGATGTCGCCATGCACCTCCCTCTGATCACAGCCTTAAAGGCTTCCCTGAGGCCAGGGTATGGGTATCCTGCAAAAAGGCAATATGAACCCCACGTCCACTCATGTGTGAGAAGATTTTATGTTGCTTGTGCATGGAGTGCATGCTCCAGACGTTCCAGAACAATAGGTTATATGTTATTCTACTGTTTGTTGTGTCTTATTCCTCCTTCCCTCTTCTTTTCTCGTTCCCAGGGTTCAGTCAAAGCTGGAACTGGCGGGCGCGACCATTGTTTACTGTCATATAGTCTTGCCCAGGCTCCCTGCAGTGTCCCCAAATTAAAACTTTATGAACACTTAAACTCCCCCAGGACAAGTGATAATCTCTCCCCATCCAAACTGTTCACTTATGTGCGACTTCTGATAATGTCTAAAGTTCAGGTAGAGGAGGGTCAAATGCTCAATTCGGAGAAGAGCTGTGCCCCCACCCGGTACCTACATTATTCTGATAGCAAGCCTTGGTCTCGACCCTTCTCAGTCCCTCTTAGTATGTTATTGTCTCTCTGAGACTCTCCCCGTATTTAATATTCCCTACTATACTTGCGTATCCCACAGTGTTCAGATAATTTCATCTACCAATCAGGGAATCACCATCTGGAGTTCTTGGCTGGCATCTCCCATCATACTGGAGCTTTGATCCAAGTCCTAGTCTCTGGGATCATCCCCAGACATCGAGATGATGTCCTGCCTTCCAAGTATGCTGAGGAATGCTATCGCCTCTACTGCTCTATCCCTTTCCGTCGCGTCTCCGCTACCGACGGTGCACCTGCAGTTTTTTCTCCTCTCCCTCTTTGTCGAGCCGGACCTTGCTCTTGTCATACTTGTCTTGAGTCATCCTGTTCCTGTGGTGTGTGCTGGTCGATCCATTCTGTAGTAGGGGATCTCTGTTATAGTCATAATCTAGTGAATAGTCCCGCCCATGTGCGTGGACCCCGGCAATCAAAAATAATCTCTTAAGTTGTCAAAATAATGCAGAAACTGCAAAGACACTTAAGAGAGAATTTAAAGACAAATAATGCAGCCTATATCCACAGGCTACACTGTCCAGTACTTCAACTAGAAATTCCACCAAAAATCACCACACACAGCACAGCCTGCTAGTTTCTACCATAGAGAAACCTGCCACCCCCAGTCAAAGACTAAGGAATGATAGAGAGGAAGGTAGGGACAGACAAGCCCCATAGGCTGCCATTATGTGGCTTAAATAGGATACTGTGCCTTTAAGAGAACTTTCCAGAACTTCTCCCAGTATCCCAGAATGCATAGCAGGTCCCTCTACTTTCAGTTCTTTTTTCCGGCTCCTGCTTACAGGACCCTGGCATTGAGCTCTCCCTTTTTCAAGGGTTTATTGGAATTGTTTTTGCACTTTTGAATTCTAAAGTGTTGCAGTTTATTTCTTGGTGTTCTCTTCTCCCTTTTGTGCTGTTTTTAGGTGTTTTGGGGCTCCAAAATGCCTGGCCTTTTTGTGAAGTGCCCAGCATGTGAGAGGAAGAAGGCCAAGAGTGATCCCCATGAGGTCTGCATCGTGTGCCTTCCAGAAGATCATGTCCCTGAGGATTGTGTAATCTGCCAGCAGCTTTCTGCTCGGACCTTGACGGACAGATTGAAGATCAGGCTGGCTGGCCTGGAGGATAGGCGTCTGCGGGCTGCAGGTGGGTCTGGGCAGCCTGGGAAGGTTCCCTCTGCCTCTGCTGAGGCCCCTGGGGGGCTCCCCGGGGGCAGGAAGTCCAGCAAACGGTCCCATTCTCCGTCGACGTCGATGGCATCGACGACGACGTCGAGAGGGATGACGACGGCGTGCTCCCCTTCTCCCCGGGGCTCTGGGTCGAGACGGCGTGACGGCTCGACGGCGAAGGAGAAGCCGACGTCGAAGCCGCCGTCGACGTCATCGTCTTCGTCGACGTCGAGATCCTCCTACCGATGCCGAAGGCACAGTGACGTGTATCGGCGCTCGCCGTCGAAGCGGCACCGACGCTCGCCGTCGAGGCGACACCGTCGGTCGTCGTCGAGGGGACACCATCGATCGCCGTCGAGGCGATACCGCCGATCGACGTCGAGGGGCTCCTCGACGTCGGGATCATCAAGACGACGGCGGCGCTCGTCGTCGAAGGCGGCCCGCCCGACGTCGAGAGGACGACGCGAGAAGTCGCGGAAGAGGAGGTCGACGTCGAGGAGTCGGCGATCGACGCCGAGGAGGAGAGGGTCGACGCCGAGGAGACGGCGTTCGACGCCGGAGTCCAGGAAGCGTCATTCGACGCCGGAGAAGCGTCGTTCTGCGTCCAGCAGACAGCGGTCAGCGTCGAGGAGTAGGTCACCCTCTCCGAAACGGCACAAAAGGGACTCTAGTACCAGGAGTCACGCTGCTTCCAGTGGAGGACGCAAGAGGAAGCGGTCGCCTGCTGATGGGATGGCTCTCCGCGCCCTTCGCCTAGAGGGTCACCGGGCTCGGTGTACTTGGAAGTGTACACGCCATCTCGGCCCAGGACTCCGACTCCCCCCCTGTGCCTAAGGAGGACCCTCGGCCCAAACCACCATTGCCTTCAGGAGATCCTCCCCCGCCTCCAGTCCCTCCGCATGGGCCCACCCCGCAGCCGAAGGTTCCTCCGCCGAGGTCCACTTCCCTGCCGTCCCTGCCTGCTCCTCCTAAGGGGACTCTGAAACCGAAACCCCAGGAGGAACCGAAGAAACCCCGTGAGGAACCACGGAAGACCCCTCCACGTAAACCGAAGGAGCGCCCACGAGCTGGCAGGTCTCGCTCTCGCTCTGGGCGGAAGGAGAGATCGCGGCGCAGATCATCCACGAGATCGAGACACCGCCATAGGAGGCGCGAATCTCGCTCCCACACGAGGTCCTCTGGGACCAGGGATTATTCCCCTACCCTATCGGGGTCACCGGACACCAGAGTGTCCCCAATAGATGATCTGGTTGCTTTTCAGGACGTCCTGTTGAGGGGCGCGGCGAAGCTAGGCATTTCCCTGACAGTGCCTACTCCAAAGACGTCGGTCATTTTCGAGACTCTACATCAGAAGCACTTGTCTCGTCCTCTCCTGCCCCTGGTACCGGGCCTGGAAGAACCGGCTATGGCTCTGTTTCTCACCCCGGCGGTGACGAGGGCGGCTCCGTCAAGATTACTAAAGAAGTACCGGGCTCCCGACTCGGATCCGGCCTTTTTGAGGGCGGAGCCTCCGCCTGACTCCGTCATCGTCACGGCGGCCTGCACGCAGCATGCCACCACTCCGTCCTCCACGGTTCCCCCGGACAAGGAGTCAAGGTGGATGTACTCGGCGGGGAGAAAGGTCTGTGGAACTTCCGCTACCTCCATGAAAGCGGCGAGTGCCGCGGCTCTGTTGGGACGATACGACCGCGCCCTCTGGGACTCCCTCGAACGCTTTGCGGAGCATTTGCCTCGGGAGCAGCGTGAAGACTTCATGGAAGTCCTGAGTGAGGGGATGCTGGTGGCCAACCAGATAATCAGCGCGGCTGCGGACTCTTCCCTGTTGGCGGCTCACGGATTTTGCCATGGTATCAACCAACGGCGCCACGCATGGCTCCGGCTTACGTCCCTAAAACCGGACGCACAGCAGAGGGTGGCCAATCTGCCGTTCTCCGGTGAGACCCTCTTCGGGAAGCATGCGGATGATGAAATGGCCCGCATGAAGGCGGAGGCCGAAACGCTGACGGCTGTGGGCCTGGAAAAGCCCAAAGAGACCAAGAAGCAGTACCGCCCCTTCCAACGGCGGTTCGGCGGACAAGGCCGAGGACGAGGACAGGCTTCGGGGCACTCGCAACAGCAGCAGCCGTTCCGTAAGCCTTTCCAGAAGGGCAGGGGAGGCCAGCAGTCGGCTCCGGCGCCCAAGGGCCAGGCGGGGTCTAGGCCCTAGGAACTTACTTCCCCCGGATCCGTTACCCACTCCGGTAGGGGGAAGCATCCAATTTTTTCTGGCAGAGTGGAGAAAAATTACTCAGGACAAGTGGGTGCTGAATATTGTTTGCAATGGATACAGTCTTCGGTTCACCAGCCCTCCTCCAGCGATTCCCCCGGTCAGCTCGCAGTTTCAGCTACGCGAGCTTCAGACGGAAGCGGATGTCCTGTTGAGGAAAAGGGCGATAGAAGACGTACCTCGGTCTCAGAGAGGAAGAGGTCTGTACTCCCGGTTCTTTCTGGTTCGCAAGAAGGACAAGAACGAGTTCAGGCCCATTCTGGATTTGCGACAAGCAAACAAATGGATTCGCAGAGAAAAGTTCTGCATGCTGTCGTTGCATCAGATTTACCCTCAGTTGCAACAGGGGGACTGGCTTTGCGCTATAGACCTACAGGATGCTTACTTCCATGTGCCCATTGCACACAAACACAGGAAGTTCCTGCGGTTCCAAGTCGGCACCAATCACTATCAATACACAGTACTCCCATTCGGACTGAAGTCTGCGCCGAGAACATTCTCGAAGTGCATGGCGGTGGTAGCAGCGCACCTGAGGAAGAACAAGGTGTTCGTCTACCCTTACTTGGACGATTGGTTGATCAAGGCATCCTCCTTCTCGGAAGCGCGAGCACACTTCCAGAAGACGTGTGTTCTCCTGAACAAGCTGGGGCTGCACATCAACATGGCCAAGTCTGTCCCGACTCCGGTCCAATGCATAAAGTACTTGGGAGCCTCCATCAATACGCTGTCAGCAAGCGTGTCTCCTTCGGAAGAGCGACGATTATCACTCCTTCGGAAGGCTCAGGCTCTTATGACGACTCCATCTACAACAGTGAGGACGGTGTCTTCTCTACTGGGATCGATGGCCTCTTGTATCTTCCTGACGCCGCACGCACGGCTGCACATGAGACCGTTGCAGGAGTGCTTGGAGGACCAGTGGGATCAGAGGAAAGGATCTTGGGACGACAAGATTCGGCTGTCGCTGCATGCTCTTCAGTCTCTGAAGTGGTGGTGTTCGGCGGAGAATCTCCTCAGAGGGGTTCCCTTTCACAAGGACATTCCCACGCAGACTGTCGTGACGGATGCATCTCTTCTGGGATGGGGAGCGCACTCCGGGACTCTACAGATTCAAGGCACGTGGTCACCGATGGAGGCCACGTATCACATCAATTTCCTGGAACTCAGGGCTGTTCACTTGGCGCTGAAGGCCTTTCTTCCGTCCTTCCAGACCAACTCTCTGCTTGTACAGACGGACAATACACCACGATGTATTACCTCAACAAGCAGGGGGGATCGAGATCGCGCACTCTGTCACAGGAGGCGCAGACGATCTGGCACTGGCTCCTGGCCAGAGGACTGACGATAACGGCCACCCATCTACCAGGTGTGCAGAATGTTCAGGCAGACGCACTGAGCAGACTGCTTCAGGAAAACCACGAATGGGTCATAAACGACGAAGTACTAGGAGAAGTCTTCGCAAGGTGGGGAACTCCAGACGTAGATTTGTTCGCCACCGCCGAAAACAGCAAGTGCAGAGACTTCGCCTCCAGGTACTTCCAGCAAGGGACGCTGGGGAATGCGTTATGGATCAACTGGACGAACGGTTTTCTGTACGCCTTTCCTCCCATTCCCCTGATTCCGGCGGTACTCATCAAGCTGGCCCGGTCCAGAGCTCGGATGATACTCATCGCCCCGGAGTGGCCCAGGCAGTGGTGGTTCACGGACCTTCTTCACCGGTCCCTCCTTCCTCACATTCGGTTGCCGTGCAGGCCGGACCTTCTCACGAAGTTCGGGGGACGGATGTTACACCCCAACCTCTCGTCTTTGAGTTTGGTGGCATGGCTCCTGAGATAGTGCAATATGGCCATCTGAATCTGCCCGATGACTGCATGGACATACTGAAGGAGTCTAAGAGACCTTCCACTCGGACCTCATATGCTTACAAGTGGAAGAGGTTTTGTGTCTGGTGCCAGTCTAAGAACCAGGACCCTACGACCTGCAAGGAAGATGTCATCCTTCCTTACCTTTTACATTTAGCGCAGTCTGGCCTTAATGTCCATTCCATTAAGGTACATCTTGCTGCATTGACTGCCTACAGGAAATGCCCTTCACAGACTCCCTTTTTCCAGATCCCTGTGATCAAAGATTTTCTGGAAGGTTTGAAGAAAGTATTCCCTCCTGTCAGGCTTCCCTCGCCTTCATGGGAATTGAATGTGGTGCTGTCCAGATTGATGAAGGAGCCTTTTGAACCTATTCATAAGGCTTCGTTGCAGCACCTGTCCTGGAAGGCGGCGTTCCTCGTGGCCATTACATCGGCCCGCAGGGTGAGTGAAATTCAGGCGTTATGTTGTAATGAACCTTATACTGTATTTCATGCTGCTAAGGTTGTTATGCGTACTCACCCTAAATTTCTTCCCAAGGTTATTTCTGATTTTCATGTCAACCAGACCATAACTTTGCCTACGTTTTTTCAGAACCCCTCATCCCCAGCGGAGAGGTCTTTCCATTCCCTGGATGTGAGGAGGGTGTTGAAATTTTATCTGGATAAAACCTAAGATATTCGTAGGTCTGACCAGTTGTTTGTCAATTATGGATCAGTCAGGACGGGTCTTGCGACCTCTAAGCAGTCCATCTCTAGGTGGATTGTGTCCTGCATACAATTGTGTTACCAAAAGGCTAATAAGACCTTAGGAGGTAAGCCTAAGGCTCATTCCACCAGGGGCAAAGCTGCCACGACGGCTCTGCTCCGTAACGTGCCGATTGCTGAAATCTGCAAGGCAGCCACTTGGAAGTCGGTTCATACCTTTGCTAAGCATTACTGCCTGGACACTGACGCCAGGGCAGACGCTCAGGTTGGGCAGGCTTCGCTGCGGAATTTGTTCGCACAGTAGTGGCGTTATGTATTATTCTCCACCGCCGTTTTGGTGTGGGGATGGGCTTGCAATTCTATTCACTAGATTATGACTATACACAGAGATCCCCTACTACAGAAGGAGTAGTTTCTGTCCTGTAACTCCAGTTCTGTAGTAGGGGTATCTCTGTTATAGTCATAAGCGCCCGCCCTCCTCCCCGGTGGAGATTTTCATTATGTATAGAATGCGACAGGTCTGGCGTGCTTCGCCTTCAAAAAGAACTGAAAGTAGAGGGACCTGATATGCATTATGGGATACTGGGAGAAGTTCTGGAAAGTTCTCTTAAAGGCACAGTATCCTATTTAAGCCACATAATGGCAGCCTATGGGGCTTGTCTGTCCCTACCTTCCTCTCTATCATTCCTGAGTCTTTGACTGGGGGAGGCAGGTTTCTCTATGGTAGAAACTAGCAGGCTGTGCTGTGTGTGGTGATTTTTGGTGGAATTTCTAGTTGAAGTACTGGACAGTGTAGCCTGTGGATATAGGCTGCATTATTTGTCTTTAAATTCTCTCTTAAGTGTCTTTGCAGTTTCTGCATTATTTTGACAACTTAAGAGATTATTTTTGATTGCCGGGGTCCACGCACATGGGCGGGACTATTCACTAGATTATGACTATAACAGAGATACCCCTACTACAGAACTGGAGTTACAGGACAGAAACTACTCCTTCCCACACTTCCTGTGGCGTATTGAAGAACCTTGTCCCTTCAATAGTTACCACTCTCAATTTATCAGGGAACACCATGGAGCATTGTATGCCCTGCTGTAGCAGTTTCCTTTTGGCGGTATATTATGATGCTCTCTGTTTCTGGACCTCCCGGGAGAAGTCCGGGAATATTCTGACAGTACTATTATCCACTATGAGTAGAACCTTCAATCGGGCCTGACCCAGCACATGGTCTCTGTCTTCCTAAAATAGCAGGTGCTGCGGAGGTCGTCCCGGTAGGGGTGCTCTCGCAGGGACTCTATGTGCTTGTATGGAGCAAGTACTTCTTCCGCCACGTTGGTGCGGATCCATTTTTCTAAGTATGCCACCATCTTGTCTCCCTCAATCTTTACCAGTATTCCCACTATGTGCAAATTGTTGCACTGTGCTTTGTTTTCGGCGTCTTCCGCCCTAAGTTCCAAGGCATGCACCCGCTTCTCCATTTCCATGAATCTATTTGTTGTTGTGGCCACCTGGGGTTTCATGTCGCAGACATCTCCTTTGGTTGCTGTGACCCTTTCTGCTGGCTTCCTATGATCCGCTCTCAGCAGTCCCAGGTCCTCTCTGAGGGTGTCAATTTTTGTTTCCACTGCCACTCTTAAGGTCTTGATAGCTTGGAGTATGTCGTAGAGGCAATGATCCTCCGGAGCGTCTCTCCCGGCGTTGCAACAAGTTACCTTCGACGTAAGGCCTCCAAGGTCGCCCCCGCCTATTCCTGCGGCTCCGGGTCCCGTCTTTTAGACACCTTCCCCATGGTGACTCCCCACCCAGTGTTCAGGTCTGTCTTGTAGGGCTTCCTGCCTCTTCACTGACTGCTTCCTCTGCTCAGAAACTCGAGCCCAAGTGGGATCCATGCACCGGGTGCCTCTATTTCCATTGTCCCAGGGGTCTTCCCACCCAGGTGTGGCAAACCCAAGATCTCCTGTATGCCCCAGAGATGTGGGGGATGCCCCCGGCTACTCTTCTATGCTTTTCGCCCCTCAGCTCTCTCCAAGTTGCACTAGATTGTGGCCCTGTGTGGAGTTAGGGGCTTATTTGCAGGGCTCGCGACTTTCTCTTTGCCTGTTACTTCCTATACTGCCTGGTGCCTGCCAAAAGATGATTCAGGCTCCGGGGCTCACCTCCGTCACTCCTATCTGTCTCCCTCTCCTTGGGTCATGCTGCTATTTATGTTTTATCCAGTTTTTTTTTACTTTATTGTTCGCCCGCCTGGAGGCTGCCTTAGTGCCTAGGCTCTCCTCCTATGATCCTGGGCCATGTTCACACCCTGGCCTCGCCTGGGCCTCCTGGATTTGTTGGTGATCTGATGCCTCTCTCTGTGGTTCAGTTGGGTGTCAGCCACATTCCTCACTATCCTGATGGTCGATTGGTCCCAGCCGCCACCCTCGCCGCTCCTTCAGGTTGAGGCTGGCCCCATCATCTCTCCCATGCGCTTCAGGGATTCTCTCTAGTAGCGGCCTCTCACCTGGCCGCAACCCCCGTGCCTGTGTGTTTCCTCCCGGGGCTCTGCTGTCAGGCTCCTATCTCGACTACGGCCTCTGCCGCCATTTCTCCGGCCGGGGATTCCCAATGTTCTCCCCGCACTCTGGCTTCCAAGGCTCCGATTCTCTTGGAGCACCTCACAGGTAGGTCTCTCATGGCCGTCTCTCATGGGTTCCGTGCCGAATTCACCATTCTGCCGCAGGCGTCATCTTGCCTTCCCCTTGCGGCTCCGCTTTACAGGTGCTTTCCGCCCCTCGCTACTAGCTTCCAATGCTTTTCCTGCACCCTGACTGCCGAGGCTCCGGGTCGCCTGGTGTCCTTCACCGGTAGGTCTTGCCTTGAATTTCACCATGCCTCTGTGTCTCAAGGGCACCGCGCCAGGCTCATAATGCTCTCATGGATACCATCTAGCCTTCCCTCGCAGCTCTGCTTTGCATTGTCTTTTAAACACTTGTTGCTTCTTATCAGCTCCCGATGTTGGGCTATGCGCGTCCACTGTTCTGTGGCAGTTGGGGCTGTTATTTTTTCCGCTTCAGGACCCCTTGATTGTGTCAGGATGGCACCAGATGGAGGGTCACCGGCAGGAGCACAGACCAAAGTTCCCTACTCCATTGGCGCCAGTTCACCGCACCCCCCCCCCGGTATGGTTATTATTGTTAATATTACTTTATTGTGTTTTAGCCCAAAGGTCTTTTAAAATAATTACATTCAGTGATATAATTTCCAATCACTATAAAGCTATGTATTTTTTCATATATGCAATAAAACTGTGTGACTAAATTTTTGGACTTTTAACGGTGCAGTTAAAAGTTCTGCTACCCCCAGGAGCACAGTTACTGATTCCGAGCCAAAAATAAAATCACTTGCCTCCTTAGTAGATCCAACTGAACATTTCCTCAAAATAGGAGTAAATACTGTTTACAGTGTACAGGAACAAAAATGTACACACTTTGCCTGATTTCCAGTATGGGTGATTTTTGTTTAATCCAAACCCCAACCTCTGGAGATTGGTAAACTAAGTAAATGTAAATGTAAATGTGTGTGTCTTGTAAAGCGCACTGCTACCGGAGGCGTCCTGGCCCTATAGACCGCTGGGGAACCCGTCCTGGCTTTCCCTGTGAGATGTTCCCTCCTGGGTATCTCCAAGGTGAAACCAGGCATCCCCGGCGTTTGTGGGGGGCCGTTGTGGAGATGAGGCAAGCTAATGCCCAGAGTTGCCGATTGTGATCCCTGGTTAGAGTAGGCACCGAGGCGAGAATTATCGAGTCCGCTGACCCTGGTGCACGACCCTGCCGCGTCGGGGATTGAACCCTGGTCCCGGGTCGTTCTCTGCTTCCGGGTCTGCCGCCTCTAACCAGTGAGCCACACCACTCCACTGTGCATAGGATATGCCACAATAAAATTAGTAACATTAAAATGTAAATTAATAATATACAACCTCTACCTCTCATTTTGTATCAAAGACAAGTAAATCTCAAGACCTTCTGAGGATTTATTAGATACATAGTTCAAAGCTGTATGCAATTGATAAAAATCCATCAGGCGGCTCTATTCTTGCCATTTGTAAAAAAAAAGTTTTTCAACTAGTGATTTAGTACCACTCAGAATACTATTGGGATTTATAAAATACTGAGTAAATCCTAAGTGCCAAAAACAAATTTAGCATACCTCAACCAAGAGATTTCCCAACATTATCCAACCAGTTGGATCACCTCCCTAGCGAGACTGGCCTCTGGTATCATGCAAATCCTTAACCAGAGGTGCAAGAGACTAAGTTTAATTCTGTCCTCCAAATAGTTTGAACCAAGCTCCAGATGACATGCAAAAGTGAACAGGGAATGTGGTACAGCCATCAGTCTGTGCAGAAACCTATTTTCCACTATCTGAACTGTATCTTCATTTTTGTAGATCCACACCCCAGATCCATAAGAGGCAATCGCAACACACGTAGGGCCTTATTACTACTTTGGCGGTCTTCAGCTGGGTCAGACTCGGTCCCAAGGAGACTGCCAAGGCCGTAGGGAGCCTGCCCGCCAGATTACGACTTTAATCCAGGGCTGGCGGTGCTGCGGCAATCTCACAACGGTGGTGTGTTAGGTTCAAAGGAGAGCCTAACAAGCCTACCACCAGCAGTAAGACAGCCTGCAGCACTTTGCAGCACTGGATGGCATGCACCATGTTGTGCATGCCACTCCTTGCAGGCACAAGGGGGCAATTCCAGGGGAGTACAACATATTCGCCCCGTGTGCAACCCCAGGCCCAAAATTGGCCAGGTACTGTGTTAGGGCCCCCTTACTTGCATGTCTGCCACCCTTTTCATTGAGGGGTCCCGCCATGAAAAGGCGTGGATGTGCAGGTTTGTATATGCTTGTTAGTGCCGGCAATGGCACCACGAGCATATTCAGGCCGTTGTCCGGCTGCCGCCACAGTGGGATCATTGATCCGGGCAGAGACGGTGGTCTAGTAGCAGTCCCACCCCCACTCTCCTACAAGGGTTGATGGGTGGTGGTGGTCGGACCACCACCATGAGTACGTTGGCACCAGGACCGCTGTACTCATAATAAGGCCCTTAGTATTATATATTGTGATAAATTGCTTCAATAGTTTGTGGCTTAATCTTCTTGCAAAATTAAGTAATTAATCAATAGATCTCTGGAATTGGAGTGCGTGTGATCTAAATATGAGGTCCCAATTCATCCTTGAGTCAAACTCAATCCCTAGATATGTCAAATGTTTCACTTTAACAATCGTGGTGCCTCCTAATTGAAATGTCATGGTTTTGGTATGTTTAGGGTCCTGATCGGCGTGTTTATAAAGCTCAATTTACTTGTATAATAGCTTTTAACTGAGCCTGGCCATGTTGTAATAGACCAAAGTCTCATTTGAGAAGATCTGATGCTGCATTGCAAGATGTAGTTTAATGAGAATGCTCCCTTAGGAAATTGTTGGCACTGATTGCCCAGACTGTATGTGGGAACTACTGCAGGTGTATACGTGCTATATCGCGGATCAGGGAGATTAGCTTTAGGATCAAGGGTGTTGCACATGCAGGTATTGGAATCCTAAAGCTATAAAGCTAGGCTAAAGCATCAAACAATGCTGAGTGTAATTATGTGTTATTTCTGGATCATATAATTTATATCAGAATCTGAAACATTAATTTGTAATTGCCAATTATTAAACAGGGTCAAAGTAACTTTCGGTATGGATGGTTTCCTAATGTCTTACATGGTACCAAAGCCCCAAACAAGTGGTCTGCTGGATGGGTTGTTTTGAAAAATAATTTATTTAGGTCTAATGCATGCTGAAATTAGGCCTCTATGCCTTGAATTTAGCAAAAGATTGTTCCCCAAATGCTTTTCTCATTGACAATTTATTTCCAGTACTCATATCTTTTGATAGCCAGATTCTGACTTAATTAGTTTGAATGAATCAGTTTGTTAATCGTGATTAGATTCTTCTGAAGTCGTTGAGGACTTTGAAAAAAAGAAAGCTGAGGAATGTGATCTGTCCACATTCTGGAAGTAAGGAAATTTCTTCAATACATTTTGATTACTATTGAGAGGCAGCTCTTCACAAAGCTCCCATTGTGTGTAATTTTATATTTCCCTAGGATATCTAGTTTTATATATATAATAGTGTGCATAATGATGATAATAATACATTTCTTTATGGGAGCGTGGCCAAGCAGCTAAGATGGCGGATGCACTTTAAAGGCGATCCGCGGCCTGCCCTTGTTATCCTGTATGCCATTGGGCTACAAGAAGCCATCCATGCACAATCAGCAAGCTGAATGTACCTAAGGTATCGGTGCAGCAGGTGGTAAAAAGACAATGCATCAAAAAAGCCGCAAACTGGTGCAATCTGAAGGAGTGTCCCTGGCCGCACATGAGACAACCCTGAGACACCCATAACATGCCATCCACATACCGCCTCCAAGAAAATGGGCATCCTCTTACTTGTCAGCAATTGCGGTTCTGCGGGCCGCAGGAGGTGGAGACGAGGTGAGGCCTACGATCCGACCCGCTGCCTGTGCTAGGCCGATACACCCTGCACGAAGGACCAAGTGGACTGGAGGTCTGAGATCCACCTGAGAGGGTGGCGACAGTGCATTGCGCTCACCCACAGGTGCGCTGCATCCTAGCAGGGGGCAGCGGATACTACAATCTCCCACTCTATTGCAGAGGTGACTTTGATGGCCACGGCTCACAGAGGTGAAGGGCTGGGAAATTGTGAGGGTACCCGGAAGAGGCATGTGGGTTGGCTCGGGCCCAGGCCTTGAGGTGAAAGCGGGCCTGCACGATCCCACCTTTGCCCTTTCGGCCCTAGCAAGGCCATACAACTAATGCTGCACAACTAATTTTCAATTGGAGCAGAAGAAGCACTAACTACCCCTAGCCACATTCTGCCAACTCTACTCCAATATTGGTACTCATCCAGAACAACCAACTGCCATGGAATGCCTAATCATCCCTTTATAGTGGCAATGCTCTACCCATTGATGGGGGCAAAGGCCGGGCTTCCCTGGGCCCACTGAAGGAAGCTAAATCGACAAACAACAAAAGAAAAAAGAAAGGCGAGAAGTGGGAGAAATATGGCGTAAGAGTCACCAGTGACCCAAGGATCGACACCGTGTGACATGGCAAGCCTACCACTTCTCCACTCATCTTAAGGGGGAGAAAATGCTGTAGGCACTTCAAATCCCACCCAGCAGCGGGGAGAGAAAACCGTGAAAAACCATGAAGGTAAAAGAAGCAGCCGTTCTGAACCAGAGAGCTTGGCCAGGCTGGGGACCCCCCTAGAGGAACATGCCGAGACTGAAGGAGGGGGCAGAGCTCACAGAAGTCTAAATAAACCCCTCAAACACCGCGCAAGACGCATCTGTCAAATCAAACTTACAGCCGGAATTGGAAGGAAGACAGTGCAGGCATCGGGCACACAGCGCTGCCATACACACCAACTCTAGCTGTGCCCAACTTACACCAGCGACCTGGGATCCACTAACCGCATGCCTATGGGTCAACAACTGGCAATGGTTCGCCTACGATCAGCCACCCCGCAGGTGACACCCTATTTAGGGCCATACGAACCACCTCAAACAGAAACAGCCTCGGGCACTGACTCCCTGAACCTCACATTAGCCACAAAAATGGACACACCATTAGGCGCAGTAGAAAAACTTGGTGTAACACTCGATCATACCTTCACTTTCCTGGAGGCAAAAATTGACAAAGTCATCATGGATTTTATGTTATTACATGCAGATAACCACAAAAGTGCTAGACAGGGTACAAGCCAATCCAACTGCCTCAAGGAAGTGCGACCAGTCACAAGCTCAAACACAGGCATGCTACACAGCCTCCAGGACAGAGTAAACATCCTGGGAGAAGGACTGGAGGACACTGAAGGTCGATCACAGTGCAATAATGTACGTGTGGTGGGTCTGCCGGAGGGCACGAAAGGCCAGGTTCCAGTATCCTATGCAGAAAACTGGTTAAAGGAGCTACTTCCAGAGGTGCACAGACATAATATTGAGTTTCTATTTTTGGAGTACAAAAATATAGAGTTGGAAATATCGAAGGGACTGAGTATCGCCATCAAGAATATCGATGACCAGAATATCGACATGAAGGTAAGCAATATCGCTTTTGTTAATATTGAAGTCAGTAATATCATTTGTAAAAATAGCGTTGGTAATAATATCAATGTTTATATTAGTGTTATGTATTTTAGTATGTTTTTTAAATGTATGTGTTCTATATTTTTTGATAAGTATTGTATTTTTCAAATATATGTATAACATTTGTAGAAGTTATTAATTTTTTTAAGTACATTTTGCGTTTTAGTTCGGTAGTGGGTTGTGGGTTTATAGGGAAATAGGGTTATACATTATTAATTTTTATTTATTGGTATTGATAATTAATTTATTGTTAATTATTAATTGGTAATTCATTTTTATTAATTGATCATTATAATAATTGTGCTAAGTCTTTCTAGGAGTTTGTTGTGGGTGTATAGGGGAATAGGGTGGGAAGTAATTTAATTATAATGAAGGAATTATTCGTTTTTATTTATTGGTATTGACAATGAATTTATTGTTAATTAATTATTAATGGGTAATTAATTTTTACTAATTGATTAATTGATAATTATATTAATTGTGTTAATTTTTTTAGGAGCATAAAATTGAACAAAATAGTAATTTTTACCCCTATGCTATCCAACACTTTCCCTACTGTTGCACTCACTGGAGTGGGAATAGTAATTTTTACCCCTTCGCTATCCAACACTTTCCCTACTGTTGCAGTCTCTGGAGTGGGAATAGTAATTTTTACCCCTACGTTATCCAACACTTTCTCTACTGTTGCACTCTCTGCACTGGGAATAGTAATTTTGACCTCTAAGCTATACAACACTTTCCCTACTGTTGCACTCCCTGGAGTGGAAATAGTAATTTTTACCCCTACGTTATCCAACACTTTTACTATTGTTGCCCTCACTGGAGTGGGAATAGTAATTTCTACCCCTACGCTATCCAACACTTTCCCAACTGTTGCACTCACTGGGGTGGGAATAGTAATATTTACCCCTACGCTATCCAACACTTTCCTTACTGTTGCAGTCACTTGAGCTGGAATAGTAATTGTTATCCCTTCGCTATCCAACACTTTCCCTACTATTGCACTCACTGGAGTGGGAATAGTAATTTTTTACCCTACGCTATCCAAAACTTTCCCTACTGTTGCACTTTCTGGAGTGGGGATAGTAATTGTACACCCCTCCGCTATCCAATATTTTCGCTCCTGTTTTAGTTAATGTAGTGTATAATGTATTTTAAAAGATAAAAAATATTCGATTTTTTAAATGTTATTTATATTTTTATATTTTTTTATATTATTGGTGTATGTGTATATATATGTATTTATAATTTAATTTTTTTATCACTTCATAAGTTATTAAAATAATTATTTATAAATATTATTAAGTAAGTAAATATATTATATTTTATACATATATATGTTTAATTTATGTATACATTATATGTATTCATTATCATTTTAAACATTTTAAAATAATTATGACTGTTTCTTTTAATTATATGTATTATTTACTTTATTTTACATTATTTTTTAAACATTAAAAAAATGATTTTTTGTTAACAACAACATTTTTGACAACAATATTTTTGTACTTACCATTATGTAGATAGGACTTTGATATTCTGAACAGCGATAATTTTGTGTCGATATTTTTGTACCTCAGTATTCTGACTGTCGTTCTTTTGTCAGTGATCCACTGCCAGAACATGCGTTGTCGCCTCAGTTCCTAGTAGAGCGGGCACACATGGTGCCGCCGACAAACCTCCTCCTTGTGCGAGCTCCAGACCATTCCAGATTCGACTACTGAATTACAGAGACAGGAATGCTATCCTGAGAGGAACTCGTAAATTGCCAGAAATAACGGTACAAAGTGCATGCATCATGCTGTTCCCTGACTATACATCACAGGTACAAAGAAGCAGGGGGTACGTTCAATCAGTAAAACGGTGCCTACACGATCAAGACATGCGCTACTCTCTGTTGTTCCTGGCCTGCCTCCAAGTAGTAGCAAAAAGCATCGCCCACTTTTTTGACTCCCCAGCTGATGCATGGGACTTGCTGAAAGACATGGGATTGGCAACTTGACGCACAATACCGTATACCCAAACAAAGCCACATCTAGACAGGGGTAGCTGCAGGCGCAACAAACATAAAGCAGTGACTAAGACAGCTACACCAAACACTGTCCCCGACCTGGAGCAAATTATTTTAGAGCAGTAAGAAGCACTACAGGTGGCAGCTGCAATCAGTGGCCGAATGCCCAGCTCAGATCAGGAAACTGGGTCAACAAAGTCTATGAATGAAGAGGACTTTGCCCACTTATGGCCCGAGGGGCTTGACTCTCCAACCCTTCCGGTGGTCATGCCACAAACTTCCGATGACATCATGTAGATACCAGCAGAACACTAGCAAACCAGGTGGAAACCTTCGGACCTGCGCGAGGCTTCGTCCTACGCAGTGCTAGGTGCCCTGAGCTGGCAAACACTGACATGCACATCTGCCCCGCTTAGGAGGGCGACACTAAATGGTGTTGTCATGCCACGTGTGGTCTGAGGGACCGTCCGACGTGCATTAAACTGTGCAGGGCTCTTCTGGTGTGACACAGCAAGGGCACATAAGGGCCAACATTGCTGCACGAGCGACCCCCGGCCCCGACACACGTTGACTAATTCAGCAAAACCATGCTACCACGCAACAGTTTTGCAGGGCTCTCGTTTTGGGTCCGCTCTAATACAGTTGCACATGTTATAGTGCTACACCCGGTTTTTCTTTATACAACCACCAAAAAGACGAGCACTACCCAACCCTGCACATTCAACGGACCTTAACCAGCGCAGAGCATCCAGGCTGTCTACAGCTCACAAATGACATACACATTCATAAACCTCACACATTACACAAACTAACGTCATCACTTGGAATGTGTGGGGTATCCACACGCCAGCTAGGTGATATTCCGTATACTCATACCTACAGCGAAGGTCCACTAATATATCATTACTGCAGGAAACGCACTTAACACAACTGGAAGATACTCGCCTTTGGTGAGGACAAGTATTCCTCACTAATTTCTTCATGCAGGCAAGAGGAATCACTGATATGGGTCAAGGCGGGGACACCCTTTTGCAGCTGAGGAAGTGAAGACAAATCTGGACGGCAGATATGTATTTGTAAAAGGCAGTTTAAATGGCCAAACCATTCTAGTAGGATCCATATATGCTCCAAACTTTGAGCAAACAGCATTTTTACATCAACTCACGTACTTTCCCTCTGGAGTGAGATTCCCTGGATGCTGGGAGGGGACTTTAAATTAGGTACTAGACGTCAGTCTAGACTGCTAATTCCCCCTTCCGACACTCACTGCTGCCTTCTAGAATGCCCACACACTAAACACATGGTTCGCCCACTGATCCTTGATGAATGTATGGCGTGCTCGTAATCCAGACACCCGATTATACTCTTTCTGTAGTCACGATCTCCATGCGAGATTGGACCGTATAGTGAGCTCACCAGACAAATAGACTACCTGGTATGCACGCATTCCGATCACAATCCCCAACAGATGCATCTTAGCTGTGATATATGTCCACCACCAGTCCCCACTTGGTGCCTCCAGCCGGCGGCATTTGATGACCCAGAGTACTGGGCTTCCCTAGGGGCAATTGCAGCAGAATACTTTGAGATTCATGTAGGCACCATCAACATCACACCTCTCGAATATGGTCATCAGAAGACATAGCAGGGGACTTACGTGGAATAGTGCAATATACGTAAACAACTGACAATAGAGATCGGCAAAGTGGGACAAGGGTTGTTACCGCACAAAACTAAGGCTGCATCAAGCATAGGAAACATGCAGTGTTTAAGCACAAAGCACAGCGAGCACATGGAACTGCTAGAACTGTTAAGGTGCTTGAACAAGCAGCACACTCAGCATGCACACATGGAAACTCCGACAGACATGGAAGACTACTGGCATGGTTATTATGCCAGGAACAACCTCGACACCCCATACATACCATCCACACAGCAGCAGGGCCCACAGTGCTCATACAACATGAGATGCTTGGAGAGATGACATTATGCTTCACTATATGAAACCGATGTCCTGCATGATCAGGAGCTCGTAAATGTCTTCCTAGGCTCTGTACACCTGCCAGTCATAACCCCAGAACAATGTGCATCATTAGATGCCCCGATCGAACTAGATGAGATTAGGGAGACCATAGCAGCGTTAGCGACAGGAAAACTCCCATGCTCGATGGCCTACCTGCAGAATATTGTAAGGCATACGCAGCAACCCTGACCCCACGCCTTCGCGCTCTATATGCTTCCGCCTTAGCGGAAACCACCCTTCCTGCATAATTGAATAAGGGGCGATTGGTTTCGCTTCCTAAGCCTCGTCCCCTAGCACTATTAAACACAGATTATAAAATATTAGCGAAGGTGCTGGCGGACCTGCCCGCGCCTCTGGTCCAGTCCCTGGTTCACGCTGACCAAAATGGATTTGTGCCAACCCGCAGTACTTCATTGAACTTGCGGCGCTTCTTTAGGGTGGCTAGGTACGCAATGGACCGGTGGCCTCGTTCTAGCTCGGAAATGAGGTAAACTGACCTTTCATGTCATGCAATATGCCACCATATTTACAGGCAAAAATATTCAGAGTGACCATAGTTTGTCTCGTGCAGTGTACGGTCATGGTTTTGATTTAAAGGAACCATACCGTAATCAAGCTGAGAAGGACGGGATTGTTACCGGAGGTGTTATTTATTTACTAAATTTGTGGTACACTTTACTATAGCAGTTTAGAAAATATATAAAGAAGGAACGCCTTTATATTTGTTCATCCTTATATTAATACAGATACCTATCACATAGCATGTCTGCCTTAAGCTCATTGAACCTTTTGGGTACCCAAGCATTTTTGCATGCTACAGGAGAACCTTTTATGAGATGGCAATACTGTAAGGAATATATTTGCAACTATATCTCAATGTTTGATGAGGATGACTTTAAACCAAAGTAGAAAAAGAAAATCTTGTACTGTTTAGGACTTGGTGGGTCACAAACGTATAATCAAATAAAAAAGAAGGTTACGCAAGATGGAGTTGGTGATGTTTTTACACATGCATTGAGGATAATGAGGAACATTTTTCACCGGTGGTGTGTATAGATATAAATGTTTTCAGCGCATGCAGGGAAAAAGCGTAACTGTGGATGAATATGTGTCAGCACTTACACATTTGCCCATTACTTGTCGTGTTGGTGCACTACAAGAAGAGTTTATATAAGACCAACTCATTATGCATATCAGCTATTCCAACATACAGGATAAGTTGTGGGTCAATGGGGAAGCTGTATTGAAAGACATAAGTGCTTTAGTAAAAAAAGAAGGATTAACAGGCAGGTGTGTGAAGGCTGTAGTTGGTGACGTAAAACAAATTCATATAATTAAAGTTGCGATAAAGTTAAAAGTAAATATTCCACAAAGGTCACACACAGTACCAGTGATGGTAACTCAAAACTCAAAATGGAAGAGCATTCTAGCTCATGTGAACCAAGGAGATGTTACAGATGTGGCAGCTTAGAACATTTGACGTTTTGTAAGACATTTTATGCCAAAAACAAAAAATATTCAGCATGTGGTGTCCTGTGACATTATGCAAGAGTGTGTAGGAAAAGGAAGGCTAACAAAGTAACCCTTATACAAGAGGAAGATCACTCAGGTACTGATCAGAAAGAAGAGGATACTGATGCCATTGGTGTTTCTTATATTTTGTACAAAGTTTTAAATGTTGAACATGCCACAAGAAAAATCCTGTTTTTGAATTGAATATTGGTGATGTAATGGTGAAGGTGGTTGCGGATTTGGGATCATTATCAATAGGGATGTATGAATGATTTATTTTTACAGATGCTTGGGAAACATTTAGAACTACCAGATGTGAAAACTAAACGTTATACTGGTGAGATCATTCATGTAATTGGCTTCAGAACCATGGGTTTTGTATTTAATGGGAGAAATGCTATGTGCAAATTATTCATTTGCGAGAAATGTCCTTCTGCACTTGGATGGTTTGATCAGGGGGATTTGGGAATAAAACTGGATCCTAATAGCCCAGAACCAGTTTTGCCTATAAAATATCATGAGGATTTGGGAAAGAGAATATTAGATGAATTTCCCAAGGTATTTTCTGGAAAGGTTGGCCTTTCCATAAAATCAGACATACATATGCAGTCAAGGCGTATATTCATAAAGTGAGGCATATTCCTTTTCAGATTGAGGAAGAGGTTTTAAAGAAATTAAAAAACTAAGTTCAAAATGGTGTACTCAAAAAAGTTGAATCTTCAGAGTGGGTGTCTCCATTGGTGGTGGTGAAACCTCTAATGGTAAGGTCAGATTATGTGTGGATCTTAGACAATTGAATAAGAACATACTTGTAAATCAGTATCCATTACTTAGAATTAACAAAATGTTTGCCAACATGAAGAATGGGAACTAGTTTTCCACATTGGATTTAAAATCTTCCTATAATCAGGTGACATTACATCCTGACTGTAAAAAGTTGACAACATTTATTATACCCATGGGATGTATTCAAGTTTGGTCTGTCGTCGGCCACTGCGATGTTTCATAGATGCAAGAGTAACTCGTTTGAGGGTATCAGTTGTGTAATGTTTTTTCAGGATGACATTCTTATTATGGGAAACACCAGAGAGAAGCATGGTGATAGACTGAGACAGGTGTTGAGACTCTTGGAGGACAAAGGTCTTCCAGTGGCATATGATGTATGAAAATTTGCCAGGGTGGAAGTCACTTACCTGGGATACAGCATAAGTGCTAACGGTATTCAATTCAAGAAAGTGTTGGTTGATGCCATTGGGAGTGCTCTGGCTTCCAAAAGCAAGGATAATGTCAGATCATTTATGGGCTTAATGGAATTTTATTCAAAATGTGTTCACACTTTTTCTGAAAAATCCTATGACATTCAAAACTTACTCAAGAATAAGGTCACCTTCTTTTGGTCTGAAGAGTGTCAGAATGAATTTGCAAAACGTAAAGTAGAAATTAGTACTGTACTGTTTTTTAAAGGGTTTGAACCTACATGCAAAATTTGTATAAAAAATGATGCAAATAAAAAAGGAATTATGAGCATTATTATCTCAGTATGATGGGAACAAAACTGAATGGGTAGTAGCATCAGCTTCATGGGCGTTGTCCGACTTGGAGGAGAAATATTCAATCATTGAAAGGGAGACTCTTGCATGTGTGTGTTGTCCCACACATTTTTAACAATATGTGTGAGGTTATTATGTTCTTCTAAGATTTGATCACAAACCATTGACAGAAGTACTCCCCACTACTGGTCTGCAGAAAGCATCACCCAGGTTAGCAAGAATGTCTATCAAACGTCTAGATTTCAATTATGATATTCTCTATATAAAAGGTATGAAGAACAGAGTTTATTTTATTTGCATTTATTTATTTTAAAGGTTTATATAGCGCTGGCTAGATCCGGAAGTATTAGAGCGCTTTACATGAGTATCAGATCATAGTTACCGGTTACATCGTTACAAAGGTTACACAGTTATTAGAGCATGGCAACATAGTTACTTGTAAGGTCGATATAAACAATAAGCACAAATATGTATTTGGAAAAGCAGGCAAGGGGAGAGATTCAGGGGAGGGGGTTAGGAGCAGGGGAAGTAGACAGATAATGAAGGTGGGAAAGAGGAGGGGAGGGTGAGAGACAGCAGGGAAAGAGGAGGTTAAGGGCAACGGGGACACAAACCGGTAGACGAGTCAAAGCAACGTCCAAAGTCCAGTAAGCTGTGATACCAGGGGAAGTGGAAGGGGTTTTGACACGCTGTAACAATCTAGCGGTATTCTTTCAACAAAAGATCCAAGCTATCTATACAGCCTTCCCCCTCAATCCACCTGAGCCAGTGGGAACATAGATAAGTGGCTCGGTCCCAGTGCTGGAACAATTTCATTTTCTGGACACAGTTATACTAGATCAGGTAATCAATAAGGTGTCCTCGGGTTCCCCGTTGGACCCTGCTCCGCCTCAACAGCTTGTGGCGGCTCTTGAATCCGTCCGTGCAACGATCCTTGAGGTGTTGAATTGCTCAATTACAACTAGCACAGTTCCCTCCCATTGGAAGTGCACGATGGTCAGGGCCCTCTTGAAGAAGCCTAGTCTGGATCATTTAAACCTATCCAACTACCGCCCAATCTCGCTCCTGCCCTGGCTGAGCAAACTGTTGGAAAAACACATCAATAATATCATGGTCAATCATCTAGAATCCAACAACTTGCTGGATGCCACACAAACCGGCTTCCGTCCTCAACATGGGACGGAGACCGCTCTGTTGATGGTAACAGAGGAGGCAAGGAGGCTGTCGGACGAGGGGGGAGTGGCTGCCATCATTCTTTTAGACCTCAGTGCAGCGTTCGACATGGTCAACCATACCATCTTGACTGACCGATTCAAGAGTGTCGGTGTGTCGGAGCTGCACTGGCATGGTTTTCATCCTTCCTCAGCAACCGCTACTTCCAGGTTTTCGAGGGAGATGTGGTCTCCTCCAGACTACCTCTGGGTTGTGGGGTTCCACAGGGCTCGGCCTTAAGTCCGACGCTCTTTAATATTTATATGAGGCCTTTGGCAGGGATTATCCACCTATTTGGCATCAAGATCGTCAGCTATGCAGGCAATACCCAGTTAGTGGTATCACTACACCACGATAAGGGTTCACCTAGCGCCCTGGCTCCCTGCCTTGAAACAGTGGTCAGATGGATAGAGCTCTCCTACCTCCGCCTCAACGGGGACAAAACAGAGATTATGCTGCTGGGGAATTCATCACCCACTATCTCTGTCCCCATGTGGCCATCCTGCCTGGGTCCTGCACCATCCCTGAAGCCACAAATAAAGAGCCTTGGCATGTGGATCAACATCTCCCTCAACTTTGTGTATCAGGCTACCACGCTCTCATCAATCTGTTATGGATTGATGAGAATGCTTCGCAAAATTATTCCCCTTCTTCCTTTTGAGGCAAGAAGGATAATGGTCCAAACTCTGATATTGTCCCGCCTGGACTATGGGAATATTCTGTACTTGGGAGCTCCCCAGGCCACAATAAATAAACTGCAAGTAGTTCAGAATTGTGCTGCACGGATGCTCCTGCAGGTTCCACGTCAGCAATCAGCAAGGCCAGTACTGCGACAGCTACACTGGCTACCAATTGCTGCCAGGATACAATTTAAAGCTATGTGTCTGGCACACAAAGCCATATGGAAGACTGGTCTACCCATTCTACACCCACTATTAACACCATATCTTCCGCATAGGACTCTACGCTCCAGTTCCTTATATTTGGCCACCATTAAGAAAACAAGGAAGGTGAGATGGGGAGGACGCTCTTTCTCATCCACTGCTGCTAAGTTGTGGAACTCCCTTCCCCAAGTTATGCGGGGGAACAACAACCTGTTGACCTTTCGCAAGCTCTTAAAAACACACCTGTTTGGAATGCTTCCTTAGCTCTGCGGATTGATGCTGTTCTGCTTTTCTTTTCCACAAGCGCTATGAGGCCTCCGGGTAGTTAGGCGCTATACAAATACTCTTCTATTCTTCTATTCTATTCTACTTCCCTATCTCTGTTGCGTTGCGAGAGGCTCCCTTTACGCAGTGGACTCTCTCAGAGGGGTCTCTGAGACTCCGAGTCCTACATACTGGATCCTTCCCCAAAAAGGGGAGAGGGAATGCTTTGGCAAGGGGTGCCATACCATACCTCAGCTGTGAGTGGCTCCCTTGGCACAGTGGACTCTCTCAGCGGGTTCGCTGAGACTCCAGAGTATAAATATTGGATCTTTCCCCAACAAGGGGAGAAGGAGTGCTTAGTCAAAGGGCACAAAGGACAGGGGGCTAGGCAGAGTAGCAGGCAAGGGGAGAAATTCAGGGGAGAGGGGATAGGAGATGGGGAAGGAGACAAAGAGAGAAAGAGTGCTAAATGGGAACATATTTAATTAATTCATTTTACATAGCACTGGCTAGACCCGAAGAAATCAGAGCATGGTGGTGAACAATTTGTGGATGAAGAGTGTGTGGCTGGATTGTTTGATGAGGGCATGGATGGTGTTAAAGTCAATGAGTGGAAAGAACAAGTGACCAAAGACAAAGACTTGCAAAAGATTTTGATGTTTGTAAACAATGGCTGGCCTTGGAAGAAGAGAGCAATTAAGGGTGAAAGTATATTTTAGGAAGTGAGAAATGAGTAGAGTGAAGAGAAGGGGTTGTTGTTAAGGTAGGAAAATGTGTACCTCCAATAATGTTAAGGAGAAGGATATTTGAAATATGTCATGGAGGACATCTGGGTATCTCCAAGACCATACGAAGTATCAGAAATGTGTGTTGGTGGCCAGGTTTGGATGGTGACATTGAAAAACTGGTGAGAGAATTTGTGGAATTCAATAGGTCAGATATATGTTCAGAAAACCTACCATACTCACCTTTTGCCTATTTCTTGCCCAAAAATACCATGAGAAAAGATTGGCATGGATATAATGGGTCAGATTGAAGATAAAGTCTCAGAAACAAAAACCTATCATTGTGGTTGTGGATCATTTTTCAAAATGACCAAAAATTGAATTTGTGAGTAAAGCTGATAGTAAGAGTGCTGCAATTTTTCAACAAGACATTCATGAGGAGCAGCCAAAATGTATAATTTTTGATAATGTTCCGCAATTTCTTTTGAGTTGTTTTTGAAGTGTACCATCTCAAAGGAAATAGTTTAGTTGAATGCTTCAATTGTGTAATAAAAGGGTCCATACAACTAACTATGAGCAGTATATTAAAATGGAAAACTTTGATTATGAATAGGATATGGGCTTTTATAAGATAGTGCCTAGTTATAGTACGTATCATAGTCCATTTGTTCTCATGAGGGGGCATGAACCTATTAGTAAGGATTTGGCTTGGCTGCCTGTTGAAGGGTCTCCTGAAAATGTAAAAAAGAAATTAACATTAGGAAAACAAGGTTACAAGGATTGGTAGGACAAAAAACTGGGGAGTGAAAATTGTTCCTGTTTGAATTTGTGATTGGGTGAAGGTAAGAAAAGAGAGGAAGGTACCTAAAGGGGAGAGTAACTTCTCAGAGCCTTTAAGAGTTTGTAAATTGTTTTGTAACTCTACCTTGTTAAGCAATAGAAAGGTGTAGCATTTGAGCCAGTTGGCTAAGTGTTAGTATGGACTAAATCAAGTTAATGTGGATCAATTATAATTGGATGGACGAAGGTAATGATTCTGTAGGCAGGAATGTCTGTTAATTCCTCAAATGTTATGAGTCATAATATGAAAGTTGCAGAAGATCTGGAGTTTGGAAGCTCCAAACTGTCTACGTGTCACCATCAAAATATGTTTGGGAGGTATGGTAGAGTTCTAAAATAAACCTCAGTTTTAAACCTCAGTTGTTAAACCTCAGAGGTTTAACAACTATATATGTACATGACCACTTATAAAAGCAATATGTGATATGTATTGAAAGTTATGTGCCCATGTAAAATGAGCCAGGATAGATATTTGGTGCTAATATAGTAAGCATTTTTCATTTTCTTTTGTTTGACTATCTTTGCGAACATTAATGTAATATTTATTTCTAATGTGTTTTTAACTTTCTTTGCAAACAGTAATTTTATTTGTTTCAAAAAGAGGAAGCTGTGTAGTAATGTATAGGGTCTATATATTTTATGTTTATTGTAGGACATTAGGGTAGAATTGAATGCAGAGATGAGATTCCAGGCAGAGGAGATGAGATAAGGGTTGCAGAGCAAGCCGTTCAGTTGATGTATGTACCATGCCTGGAGCTGTAAAAACTGAATCTTGGACAGGCAATGTAGTTCTGCAGTTCATTCTTACACATTGGTACACATTATATGCCACATTGCTTGCATGTAACAGAGACTCTATGCTGAAGTATAAATGTATCAGGACAAGCAGTATCTAAACAGACATAAAGTATATTCAGTATCTAAACGATCAGATTCCAGGCATGTTCATCTTTTTGTAGGGAAAAGTATTAAGTTGTACTCTGAAATAACGTTTAAACTCAGTTACAATTATTAGAAATAAATGACAAAAAGAGGGGGTGTTGAGAGAGTGGGATGCTCTCTGGATCCCTGTCCATTTAGACTAGTTGAAATATTAGTCAAATGATAAGCATTTTACTTAAAGTAGAGGACATTCTTGTGATGATGAGGTAATTGACAACTATCCTGTTCCCACTGACAACCCTCTGTATCAGTCCAATATTTTCATCAGTACAGAAGATAGACTGTCCCAGTGGGACAATTTAAAAGAACACAAATATTTATGCAGCAGCATCCATTAAATTACTTGTACTATGAAATTCTGCACAATATTATTTATTCATATTGAACATCAATCTGAATGCTCAAAATCCAGCAAAACATCTGGAACATATGTACACAAGGGTGCCCTGAATGTGTAGAAGGGATAAAGGCAGGACTCGTGTGAAAATTGAGGGTTAAGTGATGGCGCAAAGGGAGTGACAATATATACATCAACAATATTATTCTCATGACCGGAGTCCCGCTCCCTCGGCGGCTCGTTTTGGCTCCTGGACGTCATCTGCAGACACGGGAGTATAGGCCTATAGCCTCACGCGCGTAGCTTGTCTCAGCGTGTACCACGTGTCCCGTTGCCAGGGTGATGCCGGGACAGAAGAGGGGGGGGGGGGGAGAGAGAAACTGGAAGAGCGAATGGTGCTCAGAAACAGACTTAAAGCAGGGGGAAAAGGGCTTACTTGTCATTTGCTCTTTGGAAGTGAAATTGGAACAAGAACTGGGGCTGGTCCATCTGCTTTATCTGCTCTATCCGGATCAGTGATTGTCATTTCACAATTTGTATTTATATCTGATATACCAGCAAAACCTCGAGCAAACCATCAAGTAGCTAAGCGTCACCCTCGCACCATTGGCCTCTCACAGGGCGAATTAATTACCCGCTTAAAGAAAATTACCTGCTTAAAGAAAATTAAAGACACGAGAGCCCAGAGGAGATGTAATGCTGTTCTGAAAGAGTTTTACTATAGGCACCAGAGTAAGTCTCAAGGTGGAACTCAGCGGTGCCTACAGACGCCAGTAAACTATCTGATTTGTATTGTGACGCCCTCCCAAGTTACAGTCATGGAAAGGAGCACCAGAGAGGATGAAGGGGAAGGGGCTACCTTACAGAAGGAACAGAAAGGGCAGAAAACTCAAACAGGTGCAGCAAACAATGAAAAGGGGGGTGAAGTAGGCGAGCTCTCACAGGAAGCGACACCGACACCAACCCTACAATATCTGGAGAACTCAGAAACTGAGATGACACCTGTCCAACACACAACTAACAGACATAAAGGCCCGGAAACTAGAGGAACCAGAGCAAAGGAGAAAGACCTGGTAAAAGACCTGGCACGAATTGAGCTTCAAGAAAAAGAAAAAGTAAAAATTAAAGATAAGAACATTGAAAAAAAACTGGAAAAGGAAAGAGAAAAAACTAAGCGAAAGGAGAAAGAGAGAGAGACAGAAGGGGAAAGAAAAGGAGAAAGCAGTTAAACATAGGGAGGAGACTGGGGGTGAAACAGAAGAAAATGCCAAACTGGAGCTAATGGCCAAAAAAGCACAGAGATTACAGACTATAAAAAAATGTAAAAGAATCAGCAAAGAATACTGGTATACTTGCGTCATCCCAACCAAGAATTTCTAACATATTCAGCCCTCTACATAAGGATTGCCAGAATGATGCAATAACTAATGGAAAAATACAGATCGCAGTCCAGATCAAGACCTCTAAAGAGTGGAGTGGAAGCAGTAAAGATGTTCAATGCATGCCCCCAACCAACTCGGAGGAAAGTCAAACTACAGGGCCCAGCGAAGGAACTTGGAATGCTGACCCAAATGCTGAATCAAATATGAGGTGTAAAGAGACAAGGGCATCCATAGAAATAGACGTAATGTTATCTAACCAGAAAGAGCAAACTGAACAATCTGATCAAAAAAATACACCCGAGGAATTGGGGGACCTAAACCCTTCTCCAAATCAGGTCGCATCTCCAGCTGGGAAAGAGTCGCATTCAGTAAACCACTCTCTTTCAGATGAAGACTCCTAATCAGATCTATACAAGACAGGGATGTCTATCTCAAGCGACTCAAGTGATTCAAATGGTTCCAGCAAATTGAGCGATTCAAGAGAATCCAGCCCAAGCGCACAAATGGGCACAGCACCACTGGAGATCTCTGGCTCCAATGACTCGAGATTACTCAGCAAAATCAATGTCAGGAAAAAAAGGAGTGGGGGGAAAAAAGGTCAAAACACAAAGGAGAACAAAACTTGCTGAATGAGAAAACCACAGACCCTGGTAATAATACGGACTATGTGAAAAGCAGACCCAATTTTCCCCAAAGGAGCCCAAGGAGTAAATCATAAGGAGAAACACCATGTCAAACTTCGAACTCACAAGAGAACAAAGACAGATATCAAAAAACAATGGAGCCCTCACTGAGCCAGGTGCTTAGCTCAATTAAAAATGTTCACACGGATGTGAAGAAAGATAGCCAAAAGAATCGCTTGTCCATTGAAAAACTACAAGGCCCAGTGAAAAAAGTGGGCAGTATTTGTTCTGAGATCTCTGAGAGAATGGTCATGGTTGAAACTCGTACCGAGAACCTTGAAACCGATGTTGTGATGCTCCAGAAAAAAGGAAAAGAACAAGATGGAGTAATAAGGGATCTCACGTTTAAAATGGAAGATCAGGAAAACAGATCCAGAAGGAACAATTTGAGGTTTCTTGGAATTCCGGAGAACTTTGAGGGAAGCGACGCTAGAGGGGCAATGATTGACATTGTTAAAACGTCATTTCCGGAGTTGGAAGCCTGGGATATGGAAAGGAAAGTACAGCGGGTCCATCGTTTTCCCTTAATGCTATCAAAGCATTCCGATTCAGAAAAGGGGGTGGTGATGAACAGAGTGTCTGAATTAAGCAGACCACTCTAACCCAGTCCAAAGATCAGGGCTTGATCCATCACCGTTATTTATCTCACTGCACCATCCCAGCTCAGAACCTGGCTATATGCAAATCAGTCTGTCCCTGGCCCAGTGCATCATGGGAACAGGGCAGCCTAAACTACCAAGCCAATTCTTCCCCAGAAAGGAGACAAGCTACCTGTTCATCACCACCCCCTTTTCTGAATCATCAAAGCATTCCAACAAGCAAAATCAATATCCCAGGGCAATGCTGGTCTACTTTGGTAATGTCCTTATTTGTGAAAACATTTATGATCTAGCAAGACCCACTTCCCAAAGAGACTACAAGGGGTTCAAATTTTTTGCCAGACCGGACTTTGCTCACGCTACCGTGGAGCGCAGATGGAAAATGCGTCAGCTATTTGGACCTTTTGAAAAAGTTGGAGCAAAAGTATTTTTGCAAAATCCGGCACGCTTGAAAATAATATTCAAAGGCACAACAAGAAGCTTTAACAGCGAAATACAGGCGGGGGACTATCTACGTGAAATTTCCAAGTCCGGCTCTCGGAACCTAGCGAAAGAATCTTAATTATCTTTAGGGCTCCCGGTTTTATGGTATCTATTTTTTTGCCATTTCCGTCTGTATTTATCCATATTTATTTTTTGGGCATTTTTTCTGTATTTATCCACATTTATTTTTGCCACACGCAAAAGACGAAGTTACGGCTAGTATTTTTCCACATTTATTTAAATTGACAGGGCACACCTGCGCCCAGCTGTTATTGGTCAACACAATACATTCATTTGAAAACTTTGCCATTGTAGTACAAGCACATGTGCATTTCAAGAGACTTTGCAGACATTGAGGCTCTTTCTGGTTTGTTAATTAAATGAAGACCACTGAAAACCCGTTCAATATTTTAGGGGGTTCCTTGGTACGTTTGCTCCCAAAAAGAAAATGCTTCCAGTCATTGCTTAAGGTTTGTTTTCCGGATTCATTTAAGAAAACGTCCTTAAAAAAAGTGCAGTGTTTTCTAATACATTTCAATTCTATTGTACCATAAACAAGATAAGGGTGTTTACTAGTAAATTCACCGTGAACTGGGCAGGCCCTTAGAAGTGATTACTGTGTCAACAGCAATCACTCCTCAGTCGTGAGCACGTGCCAGTCAGGGCAAGTATTTCTCAAACGCGTAGCTATATATATGCGAATACCCGGTAACATATTGCATACTAACGCAAAAACAGATTTGTTGTGTGGAAAAACAAACCATGCAAACATGTTTTTGCTGAGTGTGGGTGCATATTTGTGTCTCATTTGATTGTTTTGTTTGAGGGCGCAGTGTTCTGCCAGCCTCTTGATACCTGGGGTTAATCCTAAATAGCCCATCAATCGTGGAATGGCGCGACGGCGGGCCCTTTCCCTCCACCACCGCGATAAATTAAGGCACCCTGTGGCATGTGCACACAAGAAGGCAAACATCGCCAGCGCTGCTAAAGTTTCATTTATCCAAGGCCCCCACGCTATTGCAATAATACAATAAGTGCACAGCTATGATCTGTGCATCTTTCTGTTTGTATCTTTGCTATGACTCGTGTGCTTAGTCCGGGTAAATATCGTGCATATGAAATTGCTTAGACTGTTCACATACAAAAGGATTGCTCTTTGTCGTCGCCCCCCCCCCCCCCCGCCCCAGACAATTGTGCGATCTGCATAGCCACAATGCTCGCCCGCGCGCCATTCCACGATTGATGGCCAACTTAGCATGTTAATGTTAATGCTAAGTAGGCCATCAATCGTGTAATGGCGCGCGGGTCCTGTCCCTCCACCACCGAGATAAACTAAGGCACCCTGTGGCATTCAGTACAGACAGGGATTTCAAAATAAATAAAAGTCCCCACCTCCCCCTCATGATAACGGAAGACGATCCTCTGCTGATGCTGGGGCATGGGGGGCAGGGGAAAGCCTCTTACCTTGCCTGTACAAACGGCGGCGGGGTGGTGCAGAGCTTGAGTGGCGGAGCCCTGGAAATGCAGAACGTCGAGAAGGGCCGGTGCAGGTGAAAACCTGATGGTGGCAGGAAGGCTTCTTCGAACAGCAGGGAAAGAAGCAATAGTCAGGTGAGCCCCCATATAAAGGGAAAAAGTAATGAGGGCGAGGCCGTAGGTGTTTGCACGCCCACACACATAGGCTTTATTCCCACGAGGATTGGCTCAGGTGAACGGCTGCCCTTTAAAGACCCTGTGCCAATGTGCCGATTTGTCCACACGAGGGCGCCAAAAGACTGATTTGAAGGGATTTAAAAAGGAATGCAGGCAGCGGCAGCGCGGCAACATTTGCCAGTGTTTTGCCGTTTCTATATATAAATACAGACAAAGGAAATATAGATTTCCGTCTGTATTTATATGTATTTATCCGTAAAAACGGAAAACCGGGAGCCCTAATTATATTAAACGAAGTGTGGTAGAAGGAGCGGATAGGTTGAATTAACTATTTCAATTTACATTGGGAAATGTGGGCTATAAGCTGAATGGTTGGGCAGCCTGTGGAAATTAAGTCTGAGACATTATCAGAGTATTCAGGCTTTTTGGACACAGCAATGCCCCTGCGCTATACAAGTATATGAAACATTAAAGAAATGACATATATAGCAAAAGAACTTCAGTTAGTATATATCCACACTTTAGGAATCGTTTTTTGAGAATCAGTTACTCCAGGTTCAGGTACAAAAGTTCCGAAAAAAGAAAGAGAAATGTTCTGTCCTTGATGTTAAATCATTGGTTTATTGTTCCTTTGTTAATGCCAACACGTGTTTCATCGCAGGGAACATACTGCGAATCTTCAGGGCTGGACGAAAAACATAAAAAGGTGCATTTGCAAGAGGTTCTTATTATAAATGCCGAGGGTTGGTGACTAGCCAAAGTGGAAAAGTGGACATGCTAATAGTGACTTGGTGTAATGGTGACATGTTCGCTATCAGAGTGAATTTGTGAGTAGTAAAGTGTACGTGTGGTTAAGTGAAAATATAGTGACATGTCTAAATATCCTTTATTGCTTTTTGGTGCAGTTGTATGACTGAACACTGGATTGTAGACACTAAATAGGTGAAGCATAGTAGGTCTTAAACATTTGCCGTAGAGAGCGTGTAGTGGTATAGTGAAAGAGTGTGACTGTGGTTGAAAGGGCGGTATTCCCATGTGACATCCGTATTCATGCGCATAAAATCTAGGTTAAATTAATACAATACATATATTACTCTGTATGAAAACATGGTCGGACGTATATATTCTCATAGTTGCTTCACTATGTAGAAACTGCAAGTTAGATAAGGAAATGTTTTTACTGGCGTGTCTGAGGGCCATTATGACTATATTTGGTATTGCTGAGAGCTATATTAGGAAAGCCTAGATGGATAAGCATTATGTGTTAATAGATTAAAAGAAAAGACCTACATGTATGCGTAGCGAGGGCATAAATGAATACCATTAGTGAGAAGACTGGATATATTTGAAGGGTTAAAAAAGGCAGGAAGGCGAAGGAGGAACTCATACTTATTAAATATTCGTATACTTTTAGAAACGTTTAAAGTTTCTAACCGGCTCCAAGATGTAGCATTAGAGAAAGCACTTGGCAAAGTATGTCACGCTTACCTTTAGTGAGGAAAGTTTGACAACAAATATCAGATTAAAAAGGCAAGTCCGTGTCAGGACCGAATTCGTGTAAGTAGGTTCGGGGTATGTAGCACGCTGCCTGCGTGGTTGGGGGATCTGGGTGGGAACAAGCTAATATTAGTTCCTGATTCACACCCACTTGGCGGAAAAACGTAGAAGACAAAAGAACTTGTAATTCGTAAACACACTTGTACCTTATTTAGTTTGGTGTGACGACCTACTACAACAATTTGCCAATCACCTCAATCAAAATAACTGGGAGCTTAGTTTTACCATGAAATCTAGTAAAACAAACATAGAATTCTTAGATCTGGAACTCTATGTAAAGAATAACAAACTAGAAAGTAAACTCTACAGGAAACCGACTTCCTGCAACGCCATACTCCGTGCAGACAGTTTCCATCCTCCTCATCAGATCAAGGCGATACCTTTCGGAGAATTTCTGCGTGCTAGACGTAATTGCAGTGATGACGCAGATCTTGAATCAACGGTCAAGGATATGGAGTCCAGATTTGTGAAACGTGGTTATCAAAAAACCACACTATCGTCAGCAAAAAAGAGACTCTCAAAAATAAAGAGACCAGATATTCTCAAAACGACTAACCCAAAACAGACTAAAGATACTACTATTAGAATGATCACTGAGTTCAATGGACTACACAATTTAGTCAGAAGAAGTATCACCAAACATTGGGGTCTGCTAAAAGAAGACGTGGTACTGAGAGAACTGATCCCAGTCACTCCACAAATCACTTTTCGCAAAGGGAGAACTTTGAGAAACAGACTCAGCCCTACTGTCCCCCAAGCGGACATGGCCCCTAACTGGCTCACCCAACGCAGCAATGGGTTTTTCAAATGTGGTTTTTGCACAATGTGCAAATGGGCCAAGCATAAAACTAGACATTTCCAAGGACCCAAACAAGAAAATTATGACATCAGAGTCAACATCAACTGTACCACAAAATATGTCATTTACATAATAGAATGTCGATGTGGTAAGAAATATGTAGGAAGCACCATCAGGATGCTAAAAGACAGAATGTCGGAACACATGAGAGCTATTCAGAAACAAGATCCGAGATATCCTGTAGCCCTTCATGTAGCCAAGTGTCAGACTAACACAGAAGACTTTTGTGTGTCTTTCTACGGAATCGAAACAGTGCCCGCTCATATCAGAGGTGGAAACCGTGAACTAACTCTAAGACAGAAAGAAGCAACCTGGATTATGCGTCTCCGGAGCATTGAATTCGGGCTTAATTATGATCCCGAGCTGCAATACTTCCTGGGCTAACAGACTTTTGTTTATTTTCCTGGATCATTGTTTCTCTCCCTATGTAATCTATACGAGTAGTGAACCCCATCCAGCGATACCAATCCATAGACGTATTGTGAACAGTTCTCCCTGTTTCAAATTTTTGCATTATTAGCAAAATCCATCTAGTAATACCGATTCAATGTGCACTACACCTTGCACATTTTGCCCCACTAAAAAGTGTGCATGTTCTACACACCAGCCTCATAGAACATTAATTATCTGTATTATGCCAGCAATTCAAGCCTTGTTCATAACCCCCCCACTCAGGCGTCATGGTTCACATACCATGAACGGTAACTTATAGCTCCCCGACATTTAAATTACAGGATAATTACACTGATTCGAAAACACTGCCACTACTTAGCTCTACCCGCATTTATATGCACAGAGCTTTCACAGCAATTACGCTGCCTGAAACACTACCTTCTTATTTCCACACTCATTTTAATAATTGGTAGTAACTCTTCTTTTCTGGGATGATTATTGCTCCGCTTCCGAAAAGATACACACGTTCTAGTGTATTTTAGTCAATAGACGACGGACTTCCGGTATATAACCGGCGAGCACTTCCCGTCACATGACCGTCATTCGTAAAACGGCACCGGGAACCTCAAGAGGGAGTTCAACACTGACAAGGTAAGCCAGCTCTCCCCCGCTCTGACAGGATTCCATACCCTAGCGATTACTGAACCAAGTACTGGAGAGTTTTCCAGTTGCTCCCGCCCTCACTCAATCCTTATCTTTTAGGTGTACCCGCCTGTCAAAGGATTTCTGGTCTCATACCGAGACACCTCGTAGACGCACAATAACTCCTCCCGGGTTTAGATTCACACCAAACTAAATAAGGTACAAGTGTGTTTACGAATTACAAGTTCTTTTGTCTTCTACGTTTTTCCGCCAAGTGGGTGTGAATCAGGAACTAATATTAGCTTGTTCCCACCCAGATCCCCCAACCACGCAGGCAGCGTGCTACATACCCCGAACCTACTTACACGAATTCGGTCCTGACACGGAATTGCCTTTTTAATCTGATATTTGTTGTCAAACTTTCCTCACTAAAGGTAAGCGTGACATACTTTGCCAAGTGCTTTCTCTAATGCTACATCTTGGAGCCGGTTAGAAACTTTAAACGTTTCTAAAAGTATACGAATATTTAATAAGTATGAGTTCCTCCTTCGCCTTCCTGCCTTTTTTAACCCTTCAAATATATCCAGTCTTCTCACTAATGGTATTCATTTATGCCCTCGCTACGCATACATGTAGGTCTTTTCTTTTAATCTATTAACACATAATGCTTATCCATCTAGGCTTTCCTAATATAGCTCTCAGCAATACCAAATATAGTCATAATGGCCCTCAGACACGCCAGTAAAAACATTTCCTTATCTAACTTGCAGTTTCTACATAGTGAAGCAACTATGAGAATATATACGTCCGACCATGTTTTCATACAGAGTAATATATGTATTGTATTAATTTAACCTAGATTTTATGCGCATGAATACGGATGTCACATGGGAATACCGCCCTTTCAACCACAGTCACACTCTTTCACTATACCACTACACGCTCTCTACGGCAAATGTTTAAGACCTACTATGCTTCACCTATTTAGTGTCTACAATCCAGTGTTCAGTCATACAACTGCACCAAAAAGCAATAAAGGATATTTAGACATGTCACTATATTTTCACTTAACCACACGTACACTTTACTACTCACAAATTCACTCTGATAGCGAACATGTCACCATTGCACCAAGTCACTATTAGCATGTCCACTTTTCCACTTTGGCTAGTCACCAACCCTCGGCATTTATAATAAGAACCTCTTGCAAATGCACCTTTTTATGTTTTTCGTCCAGCCCTGAAGATTCGCAGTATGTTCCCTGCGATGAAACACGTGTTGGCATTAACAAAGGAACAATAAACCAATGATTTAACATCAAGGACAGAACATTTCTCTTTCTTTTTTCGGAACTTTTGTACCTGAACCTGGAGTAACTGATTCTCAAAAAACGATTCCTAAAGTGTGGATATATACTAACTGAAGTTCTTTTGCTATATATGTCATTTCTTTAATGTTTCATATACTTGTATAGCGCAGGGGCATTGCTGTGTTTATGTTACTTGTGTGGATCCTCTAGATCCAACTTTGGGCGGTTTTGTGAGATTACCGCCCGCCCTTTTGCCTGTACCCACCACTTTACGGTGCTCTCTACCGTGCGGACACACTGGTGTGCGCCCAATTTCCCTGGTTGATTTGAAAAATCTCCTTGTTGCTTACATATACTGTTTACCAGGACAGGCTGCCCCCCGCAATTATAACTTTGTTTTTCTTCAAAATAACAACTCTCTGAGTAAACACCTTTTTCTGTACACCCACACTTTCTCTACCACAAACATGGATAGAGACAAGATAGCAACGGACCTTTTTGAGAATCTTGCTAAAGGCGTACCTACCTATACGGCCGCAGCCAATTCAGGTCCCCCTAGAACAGAGGGCCTTAAAGACAAATTCAAAAGACTAGAAAAGCTAAAAAAACAAGAAAACTCCCGATGGTGGGATGCTAGAACCTTAAAACAATATATGCGAGTCAAACAGATACCTAGAGGCTTGCGCTCCAACATCTTCCCCACATATGATGATCTTGACATAGACCTCCTAAAAAAATGGGAAGATTCTGTAACCAATAACTCGTTTTGCCTAATGGATATCCTGATAGAAAGCGCAGACCGCAAATCCAACCAACTACTAGGAGAGATTGCTACACTAGAACAAGAGATCAAGGATCTCAACCTACCAGAACCCACATGTAAAAACTATACTATTCTAGATGATGTCCTACTTAAACACCAGGAAGAAATTAAAACTAGAAAAGCGAGACAAATTAAGAGAGACGACGCAGACTACCGCAACGGTAGAATCTTCACCTATGACCGCAAGTATGATGCGATGATCCACCCTGACAACTCCAAAAAATCCGGAGATAATACATCTGCCCCCAGCTCTGTGTCTTCTAGTAACACGTCTTTAAACAGTGCAGGCACAAGTGCACCCGATCAAGAACTAAGTGGCCCTCCAGATGCCACTAATCTCCCTTTTTTAGTGGAAGTGAAACGGATCCGCAAAGGGAGCAGGACTCAACCCCAAAGGGGCACACAAAATCAAAAACCCATAGAGGTAGTAGAGGAGGCAAACGAAGATTACCGCAGAAAACTAAGATCAGGGACGATGAGGAAATAGCCAGCGTGAACAATGATGTACAAGTAATAAACCTGTCGACTTTCTCTCTATCCCCTGACATGAACAAACTTCTCTCTAAAGGTCTTAATTTTAATCCTTACTCCACAGGAGACATCTGTCAAACTAAGATTGATCTCTTCAAATTTGTCCGCAATCTTAAAATAAGAAAACATTTTGCCGGTAAAACTTGCACTAACAAAAATGTTTTGAATATTCCTGATGGTGTATTGCATGATGAGCTTACAATAAAGGATGTACAAGCCACTCATCTATTGTTGTCTATCACTGAACGAGAGGATAGCCCCATAGAAATGGAGCAACTTCTGCAAGATCTCAACATAGACACAGAACTTGGGACTGTGAGTGGTCTCAAAAACAAATCCACCTGGATACCCACCTTACCGGGTGGGAACAACATTGACAATTTCCACAAACGGGTTCTGGAAGACCTTAACAAAATCAACACTAGCAAACTGAACGAGACATTTACATTTAAGGATAATTTAACCAAAGGAGAACGTTATGCTCTTAAGACACTCATACAAACTCCCACCATTGTTATTCGTGAGGCAGACAAAGGAGGAAATATCGTGGTTATGAACACTGAAGACTACACTAATGAAATACTAAGCCAATTAGCAGATCCCACTTGCTATGAACCACTTGCATGTAACCCCATGGGTCCACTAACTGTGACCATCAACGACCACTTACACAAATGGAAAGAGGATGGTCTACTAAATGATGACGAATTTCTCTACCTAAAGGTCAATAAACCCACGTACCCTTGGCTATATACTCTCCCCAAAATCCACAAGGATCTCCCATTCCCTCCAGGCAGACCCATTGTCTCTGGAATAGGGGGGCCTACTGAAAGACTGGCGGAGTATGTGGACGTGTTTCTAGGTCCACTAGTCAGAAATCTTCCCTCCTATATTCAGGACTCGAAACACATATTGAGCCTGTTGAGTGACCTGGAATGGCAACCTAATACTACCCTAGTGACCATGGATGTTGTAGCACTCTACACCAGTATTAATCCAACTTTAGGCCTAAAAGAAATTACCCGCGTGCTATCTAACAGACCGGCATCCCTATGGGCACACACTCAAATGCTGATTTCCATGATGACATTGATCCTCGAAAACAACTACTTTATTTTCCACAAACAATGGTTTCAACAGAAACGTGGTGTAGCCATGGGTTCTAAATTCTCTCCCTCTTTCGCCAACCTCTTCATGGGTGCATTCGAAGCTGATCACATTTGGGGCACCCATGGAAGTATATATACAGATTCTATTCTGTTTTGGGGTCGTTATATAGACGACTGCATTTTGTTGTGGACGGGGACAGACGACCTACTACAACAATTTGCCAATCACCTCAATCAAAATAACTGGGAGCTTAGTTTTACCATGAAATCTAGTAAAACAAACATAGAATTCTTAGATCTGGAACTCTATGTAAAGAATAACAAACTAGAAAGTAAACTCTACAGGAAACCGACTTCCTGCAACGCCATACTCCGTGCAGACAGTTTCCATCCTCCTCATCAGATCAAGGCGATACCTTTCGGAGAATTTCTGCGTGCTAGACGTAATTGCAGTGATGACGCAGATCTTGAATCAACGGTCAAGGATATGGAGTCCAGATTTGTGAAACGTGGTTATCAAAAAACCACACTATCGTCAGCAAAAAAGAGACTCTCAAAAATAAAGAGACCAGATATTCTCAAAACGACTAACCCAAAACAGACTAAAGATACTACTATTAGAATGATCACTGAGTTCAATGGACTACACAATTTAGTCAGAAGAAGTATCACCAAACATTGGGGTCTGCTAAAAGAAGACGTGGTACTGAGAGAACTGATCCCAGTCACTCCACAAATCACTTTTCGCAAAGGGAGAACTTTGAGAAACAGACTCAGCCCTACTGTCCCCCAAGCGGACATGGCCCCTAACTGGCTCACCCAACGCAGCAATGGGTTTTTCAAATGTGGTTTTTGCACAATGTGCAAATGGGCCAAGCATAAAACTAGACATTTCCAAGGACCCAAACAAGAAAATTATGACATCAGAGTCAACATCAACTGTACCACAAAATATGTCATTTACATAATAGAATGTCGATGTGGTAAGAAATATGTAGGAAGCACCATCAGGATGCTAAAAGACAGAATGTCGGAACACATGAGAGCTATTCAGAAACAAGATCCGAGATATCCTGTAGCCCTTCATGTAGCCAAGTGTCAGACTAACACAGAAGACTTTTGTGTGTCTTTCTACGGAATCGAAACAGTGCCCGCTCATATCAGAGGTGGAAACCGTGAACTAACTCTAAGACAGAAAGAAGCAACCTGGATTATGCGTCTCCGGAGCATTGAATTCGGGCTTAATTATGATCCCGAGCTGCAATACTTCCTGGGCTAACAGACTTTTGTTTATTTTCCTGGATCATTGTTTCTCTCCCTATGTAATCTATACGAGTAGTGAACCCCATCCAGCGATACCAATCCATAGACGTATTGTGAACAGTTCTCCCTGTTTCAAATTTTTGCATTATTAGCAAAATCCATCTAGTAATACCGATTCAATGTGCACTACACCTTGCACATTTTGCCCCACTAAAAAGTGTGCATGTTCTACACACCAGCCTCATAGAACATTAATTATCTGTATTATGCCAGCAATTCAAGCCTTGTTCATAACCCCCCCACTCAGGCGTCATGGTTCACATACCATGAACGGTAACTTATAGCTCCCCGACATTTAAATTACAGGATAATTACACTGATTCGAAAACACTGCCACTACTTAGCTCTACCCGCATTTATATGCACAGAGCTTTCACAGCAATTACGCTGCCTGAAACACTACCTTCTTATTTCCACACTCATTTTAATAATTGGTAGTAACTCTTCTTTTCTGGGATGATTATTGCTCCGCTTCCGAAAAGATACACACGTTCTAGTGTATTTTAGTCAATAGACGACGGACTTCCGGTATATAACCGGCGAGCACTTCCCGTCACATGACCGTCATTCGTAAAACGGCACCGGGAACCTCAAGAGGGAGTTCAACACTGACAAGGTAAGCCAGCTCTCCCCCGCTCTGACAGGATTCCATACCCTAGCGATTACTGAACCAAGTACTGGAGAGTTTTCCAGTTGCTCCCGCCCTCACTCAATCCTTATCTTTTAGGTGTACCCGCCTGTCAAAGGATTTCTGGTCTCATACCGAGACACCTCGTAGACGCACAATAACTCCTCCCGGGTTTAGATTCACACCAAACTAAATAAGGTACAAGTGTGTTTACGAATTACAAGTTCTTTTGTCTTCTATGTTTTTCCGCCAAGTGGGTGTGAATCAGGAACTAATATTAGCTTGTTCCCACCCAGATCCCCCAACCACGCAGGCAGCGTGCTACATACCCCGAACCTACTTACACGAATTCGGTCCTGACACGGACTTGCCTTTTTAATCTGATATTTGTTGTCAAACTTTCCTCACTAAAGGTAAGCGTGACATACTTTGCCAAGTGCTTTCTCTAATGCTACATCTTGGAGCCGGTTAGAAACTTTAAACGTTTCTAAAAGTATACGAATATTTAATAAGTATGAGTTCCTCCTTCGCCTTCCTGCCTTTTTTAACCCTTCAAATATATCCAGTCTTCTCACTAATGGTATTCATTTATGCCCTCGCTACGCATACATGTAGGTCTTTTCTTTTAATCTATTAACACATAATGCTTATCCATCTAGGCTTTCCTAATATAGCTCTCAGCAATACCAAATATAGTCATAATGGCCCTCAGACACGCCAGTAAAAACATTTCCTTATCTAACTTGCAGTTTCTACATAGTGAAGCAACTATGAGAATATATACGTCCGACCATGTTTTCATACAGAGTAATATATGTATTGTATTAATTTAACCTAGATTTTATGCGCATGAATACGGATGTCACATGGGAATACCGCCCTTTCAACCACAGTCACACTCTTTCACTATACCACTACACGCTCTCTACGGCAAATGTTTAAGACCTACTATGCTTCACCTATTTAGTGTCTACAATCCAGTGTTCAGTCTTACAACTGCACCAAAAAGCAATAAAGGATATTTAGACATGTCACTATATTTTCACTTAACCACACGTACACTTTACTACTCACAAATTCACTCTGATAGCGAACATGTCACCATTACACCAAGTCACTATTAGCATGTCCACTTTTCCACTTTGGCTAGTCACCAACCCTCGGCATTTATAATAAGAACCTCTTGCAAATGCACCTTTTTATGTTTTTCGTCCAGCCCTGAAGATTCGCAGTATGTTCCCTGCGATGAAACACGTGTTGGCATTAACAAAGGAACAATAAACCAATGATTTAACATCAAGGACAGAACATTTCTCTTTCTTTTTTCGGAACTTTTGTACCTGAACCTGGAGTAACTGATTCTCAAAAAACGATTCCTAAAGTGTGGATATATACTAACTGAAGTTCTTTTGCTATATATGTCATTTCTTTAATGTTTCATATACTTGTATAGCGCAGGGGCATTGCTGTGTTTATGTTACTTGTGTGGATCCTCTAGATCCAACTTTGGGCGGTTTTGTGAGATTACCGCCCGCCCTTTTGCCTGTACCCACCACTTTACGGTGCTCTCTACCGTGCGGACACACTGGTGTGCGCCCAATTTCCCTGGTTGATTTGAAAAATCTCCTTGTTGCTTACATATTCAGGCTTTTTGGCTCAACTGGTAGTATATAAGTATATCACTTATATTAACAATCTAGCCCAGTCCGCAGGGCCCGCTTGCGCGGGGGTCACACCCCTGGTCCAGACAGGCCCAGGTAACCTTCAAAGATGGTGGTGGGTGGGGGTTGGGGAAGGGGAGGGGGGAAGGCAGGACAGGTTAGACATACAGGGTAGCAAATCTAATAGGGAAATACATATAGGGATCACAGAAAACAAGAAAGCCTGGGATACAAATTATGGCATTTTTCAATTAGTAGTATGGCTGGGATAAAATACTATCTCTGAATATTTGTGGTCTGAACGATCTTAAAAAAAGGCAAACAGTTGCAATTGGCCTACAAAATTGGGGAGCTAATATTATATGTATGCAGGAGACGCATATTGAAGGGTCCCAGAGTCAGCTGTTAAATACATATGTAAGTGTAAATTAATACTTGTATAGCACACTACTCACCCGCAAGGGTCTCAAGGCGCTTGTATGAATACCGTTGTGGAACCCATCCTGGCTTTCCCTGTGAGGCGTCCACTCCTGTGCACCCCCAAGGTGGCGGCCAGGCATCCTTAGCGTTGTGGGGGCCATTGTGGAGATTAAGCAAGCTATTGCCCAGAGTTGCAGAGTGGGACTCCATGATTGAAATAGGCACCGAGGCGAGAATTATCAGGTCCGTGGAATTTTGAGCCCAAGACCCGCTGAGGCGGGGAATTGAACCCTGGTCCCGGGCTAGACTTCTGCATCAGGGTCTGCCGCTCTAACCATTGAGCTGCTACCTCACAAGGTGCCAAAATTCGGGGGGTTGCTATTCTGGCTAAAGGGAGTGGAATGGTGTTTAATAAATCCAAAACTGATAAGTTTGGCCGTTGGGCTATCACCGAATGCAGAGACCAAACAGGGCAGAAATTGACAATTTGTGCTATTTATGGGAGCAATACAGATGACCCTGGGGTTTTCAACGAGGTCTCTAACGAATTGTCACACTGGTCTCTTCCGGTGATGATCTGTGGGGACTTCAATATAAACCTCCCGACAAACTGGTCCCTGAACGATGACTGGGTGTATAAAGGACGTAAACCTAAAGTTTTTCGTTCTCTCAAGGATCTGTGTCTTGTACATGGACTTGTGGATAGCTGGCAGACTTCTAATACTAATATTGGTGACCCTGGCTACACCTTTTATTCAAATCCACACCGCACGCATGCCAGAATTGATTATATATTACTTTCAAATTCACTAATTAAGAATTGCCATACAGTTAAATTGCCCAGTGTATTATCTGACCACAATCCCCTTTTTTGTACACTGACTATTAGACCAACTAAATCAGAGCCTATTCACTGGACATTCGAAAAAGCATTACTGAATGATCCTCAGTATCGTCTCCATATGAAAGATTGGATTCCCAAGTTCCTAGTTGAAAACATTGGTAGCACTTCAATAGAGGTTGTTTGGGATACTTTGAAAGCTGGGGTCCGGGGCGTATGTCATATTCACTTAGGTCAAACAGGGGGGAGAAAGAGGAGATACAGGATGAGCTTATGTTAGCAGAAGTAGGACTCGTTAGTGCCACCGGCAATAGGGACACTACTGGGGATATCTCTAGCACCTTAGCCAAAGTAGCAATTGCCAAGGCAGCGATCACTAATATATTTAAAGATAAGGCAATCCGGAAAGCCACGGCACGAAAAGAACTAATTTATTAAGTTAATGAGCAAGTGGGTCATCAACTGGTTGTGCGATTACGACAACAGGTCAATGCAAATTTGATTAGGGAGATTATAGATCCAGTGGCAGGGCAGTTAAAAGACTCAGAACTGATTAGGCAAGCATTTTGCAGGTTTTATAAAGAACTATATACGGAGAATGGCAAAGGAGACACGATCGAAATTGAAAGGTACCTGGAGAATTGTGAAGGTGTAAGCCTGGAGGTAAATACGCAGCAGACACTAGAGGAAGTTCCTAATATGGAAGAGGTATTGACCGCAGTCAAGAGCCTCCCTCAAGGGAAGGCAACAGGTCTGGATAGAATCCCTTCGGAGTTCTATGTTACATTCATAGACAAAATTAAATATGTCTTAAGGGATCTAATTATCCATATTTTCTCCCGGGGGGGGGGGGTTCATTCCTGGAAGGTCAACGATAAATCATATCCAGAGGGTGATCACGCTTTTTGACGGAACAGAAATTACAGGAGACCCTATGGCCCTAATTCTGTTGGATGCAGAGAAGGCCTTGATAGGGTCTCCTGGCAGTTTCTCTGGAAAGCAATGGCGACAATGGGATTTCGAATCAAGTTTATTCAGGCGATACAAAAAATGTATATTAATCCTAGGGCTGTTGTATCTGTTAATGGAAGTCTAACCAAGGAAATTATCATTTCCAGGGGAACTCGCCAGGGGTGCCCATGCTCGCCATTGCTCTTTGCAATATATATAGATTCCTTTATTCGCTATTTGGAGAAAAACAACAACATAACACCCATTATATCACAGGGGTATGCTACAAAAACATTAGCATATGCTGATGATATTGCCATAGTCACCGCAGACCCATTAGTAGCAATGCTGACCATCGAGGCCGAGGCCTGGAAATTTGGGCTGGTTTCTGGCTACGCGCTAAACCAAGGGAAGACACAAATCGTTCTAAACCAAAAAATTGTGATGGATGATCCAAGAGTGGTGAAGGGAGCGACATACTTGGGAGTCACAATTTCCTCAAAGCTGGAGTAAGTCGTGGACATAAACCTTAAGCCAATGTTGAACACAATACAAAAGGATCTACAACGTCTAGATAATCTCCACTTGTCCATTAATGGGAGGGCAAATGCAATTAAAATGGTGTATTTTCCCAAAATACTATACTTATTTACGGCAGTCTGTCTAGAATTTTCGAGTCAGTGGTTTACAGTAATAGAACGTACCTTTTCTAGATTTATATGGTCATATGCACAACCCCGCCGGGCATATAAATATCTTACCCTTCCTAAGAACAGAGGCGGGTTAGCTCTTCCCAACTTAAGGAGATATTATTGGTCATGTGTATTACTCTACAGTAAGGAACTACTGCAAGGGGGGGAAAACGCAGAGGAACATACCGCTTCAATCTTTCAGCTACTGGTGGGGAATTCCAGTTATGGCTATTTTTGGAGGTACATACACGACAGCTACCACAAAAAGGTCAAATTTAAGACTCTCTATAGCTGTTTTAAGGTATGGAAGGTCGTAAAGAAAATATTAGGACTAGGACCAATTTCACATTATACTCCGGTATTGAATAATCCTATTCTTCCTCCAATAATTTTTAAGGATAACTGCGTAAACAAATGGTATAATTTAGGGATAACACAATTAGGGGATTTTTACACTACTCAGGGGATTAAATCTTTTAACGCTCTGAAGGAAGAATTTGACTTAGATTGGTGGGATTTTTTTAAGTACCTCCAAATAAGGGATTTCTTAACTCATAAACTTGGGGCAAGGATACTCGGGGAAAAATTTATGGTAGTAGAGACAATTATACACTCTAAGAAACACTCAATAGGCGGGGTTTATAGTTCATTGCTGGACATGTTCCCGGACGATTTAGATAAAACGGCAATGAAGTGGTAAAGTAAACTCGAAATCTCAAAGGAAAGATTTTTATATTCCTATCAGCTAGCCCAAACCATTCTTATTTCCACCAACCTCCAAGCACAATTTCACAAAACCTACTTCTTTCTCTACTATACACCCGATAAGATCGCAAAATGGGGAACCGGCAAGGGGACTTGCTGCCCGAGATGCAATTTATTTAAAGCAGATTCCGTTCATATCTCTGCCTCTTGTCCAGTGTTAATACCTTTGACACAAGATATAGAGAGGTTCTTAACCTCAGTTCTTTGCAGAAATGTTACTTTGTCACATGAAGCAATGGTACTTGGGGCGGAAGACCCAGATAACCTTGAGAGTGGCCACGATTTTATATTCGTCGCTATGGCAGTCCTGCAGCTATGCCTAGCCTCGGCTTGGCTTGACCCGCTACCACCCTCCTTTCAACAGTGGCTAGCCAGGCTTTTAGCTGTGTATAATATCGAGATAGCTATATATAAGCGGAAAGTCAGATCGCGACGCAAAAGGGGTATGAACATCTGAACTCCTCTTACACAATGGAGAGACGCACAAAACTAATCATTATCAATGCTGTTATGTATGTATGTTATTGCTTTTTTTGTTTTCCGTGATGCCGGGAATATATTTTGTAAATTTTCTATAATGACTATGTATGTATGACAAGAACAATGTAAAGCACATGATGTTAATGTGTAGAATGTTTACCTGTCCGGGGGAGGAGGGGGGGAATATATATGTTAAAAAACAATAAAAACATTTTTTTAAAAAAAACAATATTATTCACAAAGAAAAGGTTTGGCCTACATGACAGTTATATACAAATAAATGAATTAGCAGCCATTATGTTGCTGAATAGGCACAATGAAAAAGCACTGTTTCCCACACTGGCATATAAACAACAAAATGCCGACGTTTCGACCCCAGACAGACGTAGGTGACCTTGATCCTTACCTTGGGGTTTTCCTCAGGACTGTAAAGGGGCACCTGAGAATTTAATAAAGGGAACAACTTAGAATTTATTTTAATTTATAATGCAAGCACTAGATGTAAAAGGGAAACGAAGTTACCATGAACCACCATTGGCTGGGTGGTTGAAGTGATAATAGTGGGCCCGTGGGCTCCTAGGTCAGAGAAAGAACAGATGGCAACCTGAAAAGAGGGGATGGTTGAACACCATCAGTTATTTGCAACATATTTAATTTTGATTGATATGGTGTATGCAAAGCATATCGCAAAATTATTGTGAGCTTACTTCTTATTAGGTGATTTCACATTTCAATTGTGTTCCTTTCAGAAAAGTTCCTTTCAAACAAAACAAAAGTGCCGTGATGGAATCCAACAAATACCACCACTGGTTTTGGGCTCCCAACAGAAAGGCCAAGCCACTGAGCAATATCTACCAAAACAAATGCCAACACTGCTACTTAATTTAAACTCTCATTCTGGTGAACATATTGAAAATAAAACAACATGTTCCATGGACTTATAATTTTGTTTTGAATCAATCTCTTTCTTTGTAATGATTTTACTTGACAAAATGTATACATGTTTTACCACCAACCAACAGAAGACAAAAAATCACAATTTTTTTTTACATCAAAACATATTTACATATTCACATTCCTAATTTTCATTGGCTCGCTCAATTAACCTTTTCAGACTCTCTTCCATTCATCCATCACATTCACAACTATCCCCTACTAAATTACACTTTCATTTTATTCATTTAATTCTATAATTCGAAAAACAAGCCATAGTACACCATGTCATCAAATTATAATCTTTCTGTACAAAATCAAGTTATTTTACATTCTTATGGCTGATGCATAGATGGTCTACGCGTTTCAAACTCTTGATAAATTCTGAGTTCTCATCAGGATCCAATAGCTGTAAAACAGACAAGAGTTTTCTCAGGCCCACTCACAAAATTAAGTCAAAAGCTCACCACTCTGTACCTCTAAACTCATTCTTACCTTCTCCTATTGTAGCTGTACAATAATAGCTGTTAAAAAAATACCCAGCCCGACACTGGGGACTGTGATGAAACAAAATATGACACAATAACACTGTAAATGCCGGCTTACAACAGTAATGTGTTTTAGGCCAGGGGATGAATGCCACTCACATTTATGTCTCTTCAATGCCGTACTGTATATATATATATATAAGCCTCCCTCTGTTCCTGCTGCCCTTGCACTCCATAGTGGCAGTAGCTGCGACTGAGTGCTTCCCATATTCAGGCTATATCCGCAGCTAAAAATTTAATTTGTACATTATTAGTTCTCTTTTAAGAATTCATAACTCAAATGACAAGGTGAAACATTGGCACCTTAATTTATCATAGAGGTTTGAAAGGCACCAAATGTAGGTGGTGTATTGTAAGTGAGCAAATAGATTTTATTTCATTGCCCCTAAAAAGGCTTGCATGCCTTCTGATATTAGGCCTAACAGTTTTTCTTATGACAGATATTTTGATTCATAACTTATATCATCTGCCATAAACACCTTTGTCAATAAAAAAAATATGTAAAAAATGAAAGATCATGTCTGAATTGTAAATGTCAGGTCTTCTTAAAATCTAAATCTATGTTTAATTTTGCGGATGCAGTGAGGTGGTCATGCATGCTTGCAGCGCTTTTGAAAAAAAGACACAGGTAATTAGAACCAAATGCCAAGAGGTTCACCATTCATTTTAAAGTTCAGTAGGATAGTAAAGTGTAATCAATAATAAATACCAATTACCCTGCAGCTTCTCCAGTCTAGTAAATTATATTCGCATTTTAAAAACATAATTTATAACACAAAAGTTAATTGAGCACTTTTTTATTGTTTCCCTTTTTAGGTCTCTTTCTCAGAGTACTCAAATATTGTCATTTTTGGTGTGCCTCAAATGGTAAGTTTGTTAGTTTCTTTTCATTTGTACGAATATGATATAATTAAATAATGTAGTCCATACTGTTAACGTCCTACTAATTTTGTGTCAATACGGTGTCATGTGGTCTCATAGGCTATTCAGGGCCTGTGTTCATCCTCTGTTAACATAGTCTTACCACCAAATTGTTTTTTGTTTACCTTACAAAAATGTCACATATCCTGTTACAGGGTCTCTGGAAGCTGAACATATAGACAGATTTACAAAGCTATTTTTCAGTCGCACACGGCCTGATTCACAGAATGAGGCCATTCGGGAACAAAAAAAGTGCTATCATTTGGTATTAGGAAGGGACGTGTTTAGGGCATCCCTTTCTAATACTGAATTGCAGTGGTATGTGTGAATGTTTTGTGACTGAAATGCTGTTGCAAATCATTTGCAAATTACCATCTACTGCAATTAGGTGGTAACCCATTCGCGAATAGGAAGGAGTCCCCAAAGGACCCCTTCCCTCTTGTGAATGTTTGTAAAAACATTTTGAACAGCAGGGAGTGGTCTTGCGTATCACTGCCTACTCTTGATAAAATGAAAAGAAAACTTGGCAATTTAAAATTTTACCTGCACAGTGCTTGCGTTGTACTTGTTAAATCTATTGTTTTTAATATATCTTAAAAGTGGTTTACATCCCACCTTTACTTATTATAGGTCTGTGTGCTTGTCACTTTACTTCTCCTCATTTCTATTGGTTGTAGGCATTCTATTTCCTTTTCCATGTGTGTTTCTCACTTATCAGTTTCCCAGGGCCAAAGTACTAGTTCTTATCCGCTGGCTTTGATGTGAACTTCTTTTATTTGCTTAAGGCTGCAAAGGTGTATTTAATTTGAGGACTTCAAACATTTAAAGCGTACATATCAACCGGCTTTGCTGTGAACTTCTTTTATTTGCTTAAGACTGCACATCGTTTATTTGCTTTGACGACGTCACATATTTAAAGTCTACTTCTTGATAGGTTTTTGCAGCTTTCTCCAATGTTTTTGATTTACACTTTTTGTGTCTGCACGCATTTCGAGTGTACTTGTGAGCCCAAGGAGAGCATGGAACCTTGCTCCAAGATTTTAATTTCTGGCCTTAACGCCACACTCTCTGTCCTGCCCCTTCGCTTTTATTTCGGCACTCTTGTTGTTTGAGCGTCGCATTCAACTGTGTGGCTTGTTCATGAAGCATACCAGGAGAATGCTTGCTTCCTGCTATCTCTCTTGTATGCTTTGCTTCCCAGCGCCACTTACACACCCAGCTGTTATTCTCTTGAACTGTGGTTTGAATGGTGTTTAAAACCGGAAATTGCTCAATTAATCTGTGTTATTCGTGCACTCTGGCTAAAATGATGTGTGTAGCCACTATCAAGTTATCTGTCCAACATCGCAAAAGCTGAGGAAATTTTCATTTCCAACAATTCAATTTGTGTTGAGCATCCAGAATGAACTAGTCCTATTTCACTATTAGTAATTAAAAATAGTACTGCATTCTCCTCTGTTAGCAGCCTTTTTTAGGTCGAGCCTGGGCTGCACACTCGCTGCTCTGTGAGGCATGCTGTATTGAGGTAGAGACTTGAAGCTCCGCCCATTCTACGCTCATATTTTTCTTTGGTTTGTGTCATTGTCCACTGTAAACTGTGACTTTTCATTGGTCAAAAGGCTTAGTAGTCCCTCCTTAGATACTGCATTGTCTAATTTTATAACCTCACATAGCGACACCCCCTGTTACGTGTGTTGTTACTCCATAGGCTTTAATTACAGCCTCCGAGTACTATTTTCTCAAATAGCTTTGTTCTGCTTGCAGTTGCAGGCAGGACATGCTCTCTCCTAATGCTTTTGGAAGATTTTTATTGCACGCATTTGCAATGCAATAGGTCTCGCATTTGCGAGTATTTAAGATACAGGCATTGAAAATGACAATGCCTTTAATTTATCTGTTTTAAAAAAAAAACACATAAATAAAAGGCATTGGCATTTACAAGGCCAATAGCTCAAACTCTTGTTAATGCGAGACCTATTGCATTGCAAATTTTTGTTTAACTCAGGCGTCTACAATTCTTCAAGCCAAGTATTCAAATCATTTGGTCCGATTCTCTCTGCGGAATAAATGGGACAGCTGAGCTCCCGCTGCTCGGAGGTGAGCAGTTGTCTGCATCTTGTCTCTGGATGCAGCCTATGGCATGCTGCTGTCACACGGAGTGCTGCACTGTCCACCATGCATTCTACATGAACCACATTGTGGCATGAGACCAAACAATGAGACAGGAAGTGATATGTGAGACTGCATGATGAGTACAGCACTGATGACTCTGACTGCCTTCATAGGGGTCTGTATCTACCTGAGGCCGAAGAAGTGCAGCATGGTTGAGTGAATGAATGTATTAGCAAGTGTGTGTGAGAGACTTTGTGTGTTTAGTACAGTTCATTCCCTAAATTTGCAAGTTATGTGTGTGCGACTGCAAAGGTACAGCATGGCTGAGTCTTACTGCATTGGGGTGTGTGAGAGACTGCATGAGCACGTGGGTCATTGCATTCGTAATTGTGTTTGTGTGAGACTGCACATGTTCTGCATAGTTCAGTCACACTGCATTCACAAGTAATGTGTGTGAGACTGCATGAGCACAGCATGGCTAAGTCTGACTTCATTGGTGTGTTTGTGAGACTGCATGAGTAGTGCTTTGTGTTACTTTTCTTTACTTTGTCACAGCAGCTCACATTGCTGGGATTCATGTCGAAATAAACATTAACAAAGCCAATAGATCTCGCATTGGCTTCAAGAACTTGTGATGCTTTTTATGACTATGTACATTTTTGGACCTCTGCTTGTGTTTATCACTGCACACATTTTTTTAGATTTAATTGCAAATGTTGTCTGAGGTAAGAGGCACAAGTTAGACTCTGTTGTTAGTCTATGTAAGACCAGGTGGTGCATGAATCCTCCTGACAATATTTATTACACACCACCTTTCAACATCTAGTTATATTTTGCCTTGCTCAAACAGAACACAGTAGACAAATTCACTAACACCGTTGCATAGATCTCCTACAGCCCCCTCCCCAATATGCCTCTGCATTCAAACCTGCTTTTCACAGTTTTATTTAGGGGTCCGTTTTATATAGTGCAAACATCACCCGAAGGTACAAGAGCCTTTATATTACCACCAGTACTTCATACTATTACACAGGTAAATAATCGCCTACACATTTTAATCTACAATTTTACTCTAGGGTCAGTTTTATATAGAGCCAACATCACCTGAAGGAACAGGACTGCTTTATATGACCACCACATACTGCACAATATATTGCCTTTCTAAAAGAACAAGTCATAAGACTTTTATAGAGTTTCTTTAACTTATATTGCAGAACTGCTCACCAACTTAAAACTTACCAAAAAATAATTACATTATTAATCACATAGGCGAAACCTAATGTATCTACTAATGATTGTTCTGTTTGAAACGCGTCCCGTTTTCCTTTAAGGAAAGCGGGAAGCATTTAAAAAATATATACATATATTGCTTTATTGAAAAGCAATGATAGACATGGTGGTCTGCTGACCCCAGCAGGCCATCATCCCTATGATTTTTGCGATTCCTAAAGGGTCGCTAACCAAGACCTACCTCATGAATATTAAAGAGACAGGTCTATTTGTGACCCATTAGTACTCGCAATATGTGTGAAACAAAAATTTGTACATGGGTGTTTGGGAATACTGAATAGTGAATTGCACAAATTTGGTAATTGCAAAACCTTTCCTACGTACACCTGGCCCGTGGATACAATATATTTTAGACTTAAAACTTCTTAACCTGCAAACTACAGATGAGTATTTTTAGACACATTTCCAGTGTGTCTATTGACCCAGGCCTCCAGTGGTACCATGTGGTCATCATTTCTGTCTTGTCCTCCCTGACTGAAAATCTTAACCCCAAGAGTCATTAACAACACCTCTTTATTTTTATTCTCTTGAACAATTTAGAAGCTGTTGGTGCAATATTTGTTCCTAATGGGCATTTTTCCTAGTATCATCGTGTAATTATTTAATTGCATTTATTCTAATAGGGAAAAACAGTAATCATGACATTGGCTATAGTTGTACAACCATAATGAAATGCAAATTGTTTTAAGATTTGTGTACTTAAAAAAACTAAACTTAGAATCCACATATCAAATAATTAACGCCTGCCTTAAAGAAGTTAGATATTTAGTCCCCCTGCTCCAAAGGCTACAGGTCCCTACAACCCAGAAACATTCCCTGACACCCACCTCACACCTCCTGACGTCCCTACGGACAATTTTTACCTGCTCAGAGCTGGTGATATTTATCTTCATTAAACTTCCCATAACTGGGGAAAACCTGAACAAAAGGATCCAGCAATTCCGAGTTCAGCAGGTTATTCCCCATGCTGGCAATTTTAATTTGTGATCCCCATTAGTTCATGGGAGATACTGGCCAGGATCACAAATTCGGGCGCTTTTATGTGCCTTTAGGTATAAAATAGAAATCGAAACGGAAGCATTATGTTTTTGATAATTCTTGGGGATATTTCGAGTTTTTGTTCTAGAACGCTTCTTGCCTCCTTCCAGTTATTTCCGAGCTTCAGGGAGTTAGGGTTCAATCTGTGAAGGGTTTGATTTGGTCCGACATTCTACAGTGCTTTCCACTAGCATGTGTTGTTTAGGTGGATGCACACTGGAACAGTCTGTTTTCAGGTCTTTACTGAAAGGATTATAGTTTGTTTACCTATGAGGCGTGGGTTCATTTAATTATTCCACATTCTTGGTCCCCAGGCCCCTAAAGATCTCCCTCTATGTTTGTGATGCGGTGCAGTCTGCAGGTTTCTGTTGGGCACCTGCATTACTCCACCTCATTTGCTAAAACACGACAGAATCTTGGAGTCACCTCTGCTTTCACCTTTCTTTCCGTTTTTTTAACTTTTACTTCTAGTACATCAAATAGCACACTTCTTTACTTATTTTACTTATGCTATAAACATGTTCGTACCTTCCCCAAACTATCCTTTCATTCTTGTTTTCTACACATAACTTTATTCACCCTCAGCTCCTCTCCTTTTCCATCCACGAACTCCTCTCAACCTTACTCTGCTTCTTGCCTCATCATGGCACACTCTGGAACCAAACTAACTGATTTTCACTCCGTGTTTGGTATGTGATTGTTCAATTTGTGATTTTTTTGTCTTCCTTCCAGTGTGATGTAAGTTGAAGTATGTCTTGTTTTGTTTCGTGCACAGCTCGCTGATACCTCATGGTTGAGTGCTCTATAGAAGAATGCTTAAATAAATAATTACATAAATGAATAAATAGCAGGGTCTTTGAGCCCATTCAGTGAGTTACTTTTATAGCTTGGTGTAAATGGTGATAGGGTTTGATGAGGCCTATTACATGGGCTTCATCAACTCTGCCCTGTGGACTCTTCTGCTTGTATACCATGTCTATATCGAACAATCTATCTCAGTATGCCTAGAACATAGAGACTCAAGGACAAGGACTGTTAACGGACAGGGAGCCAAGGAACATGGCGCCATGGCGAATGGACAAAGCAGAGATACCTCTGGTTGGAATGGGGTGAATGTATGACATAGTTCTGCATTCTGTCCATCAACTGTTGTTTTTGCATTTGTCACCCCGAGTGGGATGGGTATGCTCAGACGTGGACATGTGCTCTCCATGCCAATGGAATCAAGCTATCCTGGCTGAAGAGGGGTGAAACCCCGAAACCGGTCCTAGGATGCTTGTTTCCAGTCCAGGGAGGACTTGGTTTGGCAGTTCGGGATTGACTGTTCCCATGAGGCACAGGGTCAAGACTGATTTGTATATGGCTGGGTTCAAACTGGGATGGCATAGTGAGCAAAAAAACGATGGATTTAGGCCCAGATCTCTGTACTGGGGTGAATGTATGACATTGTTCTGCATTCTGTCTATCAACCATTGTTTTTGCAGACACAAAAAGAGACCAGGATATGTCAGTAAAAGTGGCAGAGGAATAGAGAGATTCTCACGGTTGAGCTGCATTGGGTCAAAAAAATATCATACAGAACAAAACAGGGGCAATAGAACACCAAGAACAATAGACACAATGAAAGATAGGGAAAGACCTGCTGCAGATGCAAAGAGACAATGAAACAAACTCAAGGTGGACGGTTTTCATTAGAACCTAGAAGAGGAACAGTGCATCTCAGAATTCCCAACAAAGAAACCATCGAACACTGCAGTAGAAAGACTCTGACCCACAACCACCTATGTTGTTTTAAAGGGGACAAGATCCATTGCCCTTGCCAATATGCTCTGCTGTAACTGATACAGGTTAGTTAGAGGGGTTCAGTACCAAACCTTACGCTGAAAACCACTAAACAGAGACAACCCACAACACACTATTGTAGCTGCACTCTAGAGTCTGCACAGAGCACTACGAGGCAACTGCTTTAAATACGAAGGCCTAGCAACATTACATAAAGGTAAAGAGATATCCTGGAAAATATCAAGACTGTGCTAACTGGTCATGTCTGAAAGTTGTCACTTTGTCTGACGACCATAAGCAAAACTGCTCATGCTGAGCTTTAACGAAAGTGTGAACTGGGCATAATAAAAATATAAATGAGATGTCTACTGGAAGATATTCCACTTGGGCTTGACATTATAATTAAACATAATGGAAACTGGTCTTGAATGTGTAAACTACGAATAAATGGAGCTGGTCATGATTTTATCATCATCAACATCATAAGCACACTTTATTTTGCGTCATTTGCGATGCATAAAAGTACAAACATAAGATTTAAAACATTTTTCTTATAAAAAAACAATTCCATAAAAAGTTCTTAATTAAAAACATTTAAAATGCACATTCCTGCATAGAGTGCAAATTCATATTTAAACAATTTATTTCACAATTTGATCCCTATTTGTTTCCCTTCTAATAGTAAAGCAACAAATAAGCCCTCCCCCCCTTAATACAGTCACATTTAAAACCTTATATACACACCATTATACTCTGGTACAACTCTGGGCTCTCCCAGTAACCTATTTTCATAAGTCAATAATACAGCATAAGAGATTAATAAATAGACATTCAAAGTACAACAGCCAGCATAAGGGTAACTTTTCATCTCAAATACACAGGTCTGATATAACTACCTATGTTTTAGGGCGGCTCACAAAAACGCTGCTAATACAAAGCACACCAGTGGTTCATCAAGTTGTTGGAAATAAAATAGTGCTGGCCGACATTGAAAAAAATGTATTTGGTGCAATAGATGAATTATATAATTATATATATTTTCCGCAGGGAGGAATATGTTGAGCAGAACAATATAATATGCAAATTAAACTGAATGGGAGTTAGCGGGAAAACCCAACATGAATGGGTTTAAGCAGACCTGTATAAGAATAAAATGGTGCTGTGGGTTCTGTACAAAAGCCAAATATGACTGCACGCCATGCTTTTACAAGGGGAACCATATGATATAAACCAACCGTACTTTTGTTTTTCACCCACCTATCCGCCTCAGCCTTCCTTAAAAAAATCTCTTTGAGCCTAGTCTTGGGAAAGCTCACACACTTCAATGGAAAGTCGAATAAGTATTGTAGACCCACGGCTATTAGAGTGGACTTTACATAATTCAGCTTTGGGATCTTATTAGCAAGATCCAGTGTTAGACAATCCCTTAATAGCTCTAGGGTTCCATTTTACTCTCTCCCTTTTCCATATCAAGTGTTGTAGTAGTAATGTTGCCAGTCAGATGGTATCACCAATGTAAGGTAGGCTTAGCTCACTATGATAAACATAGTTTGCACAGCTACGCGCCAATGAGAGCACTCTTTTCCCAAAAGTGTCCTCCACAAGTTGCAATGGTAGTATTTCTGCCATGCCCCATATTGTTGCCCCATATGTGGCAATAAGCTTGGCTTTGGCTGCATAAATATTTTACATTTCGTGAGTTGGCTTGGACCCCAGTTTCTTTGAGAATTTAAATATGGCTGCAATACTTTTTTCCTAGAGGGTTGCTCTATTTAAGAACATTTCTTTCCATGAAAACCTTCCGTCGAATAAGATCCTCAGGTATGAGAATGTGTCCACCATCTCTACCTTCCGATGAGCTATATGGAATATGGGAAGTTCCTTTGAGTGCGTCCCTGCAATAAGGACATACGATTTTGTGTCATCCACATGTACATCTAGACTGTCCATGATCCTGGTATACTCCTCTATGAGTCACTACAATCCCAAGGGAGTCCTAGCTGGAATCACTGCATCGTCTGCATAGAGGAGAACCGGTACAGCCTCACTATAGGAAACCTCCCTGATACTCTCTGCCAGGACTTCGACCACCCTGTTAGTGTAAAAGGAAAACAAAAATGGTGGAAGGACACATCCCTGTCTCACACCCTTCTCAATATAAAAAAACTTGTAGACTCACCTCCCTGCCATAATGGCCACAAGCGGTCGCCCATAAGTAAAGTTGTCTAATAAATATAATAATAGGTGGGTCAACTCCCACGCCGTCCATATTTGCCTATAGCTTACTATAGTCCATACAGTCCACTGCGGCAGAGAAGTCAATCAACGCCATAAAAAGTTGACCTTTCTTAACGACTGGGTACTTGGTGATCTCCACACTCAAATTGAGGTATTGCTCAATGGTCCCTTTGCCCTTTCTAAAACCATATTGTGCTTCCGGTAATACTTTCTTTTCCTCTACCTATTCCTCCCATTTGTTTAATAATAACCGTCCCATCAACTTGGCCGTGTTGCCAATAAGAGAGATAGGCCTATAATTTTTTCGGTTTGCCTTGTCCCCCTTTTGTTTATGTGAACGAATATTGAGTGCTACACGTTTTCAATGGGCCGCTTTGACGATAGAATTAAAAATGAAGGTCTATAACAGAGCCCATAAGTCCTTAGTCTCCAGGAAAATATCAACAAGGATTCCATTGGGGCCAGCGGCCTTCAGGGAACTTAACTGAGCAATTGCTCGCTCTATTTCTGTCACCTCAAGAACTATATAAACATTATTACTCCGCTCACAATAATTCAGTCTATTAGTTATGTTCCTTTTATTATTTTGGATATTTTTCTGGAAATGAGCCATCCGGCTATCTTCCTCAATATGCATGTCCAATGAGGGATCCTCAGCCTCTATTAAAAATGGTCCACCCAAGATTCTTCCCTCGAACTATTTATCCTCGTCCTTCTCATCGCCCTCGAACAAGGGCAGCATCCCTGAAAACCATTACCAAAGCACGGTGCAGATTTGCTGAGGCCTTAGTGCAATCTGAATCAAACCATCGCTCTGATAGGGGCTTTCTACGTGCAAATGAACGTGTCAAGCGTACTCTGATTTCACCCAGTACATCCTCAAACGCAATGGTTATCTGTATGGAGTAGCAGTATCGCCCAAGCAAGTCCGAATCTCAGGATGTTTACTTGTAAGTACCATTGGCAGAAAATCAACCTTATCCACTTTGTCCCACTTCAATACACATCCATTGTTACTGGCTAACACTGCATTCTTTCTGCTATAATTCTCCCATTTCAGATCACAGGCAAGAGGAGCATGGTCACTAAAATGTTAACTAAACTATCATTCAGAGTTTCTGAAGATAATATATAATCAATTGAGGGACCTTTCCCTGCACTTTCAAAGGTCCCATCCATAAGTGCAGTTTTCCTGTTTGCTATCCACAGGTTCCATGCAATCAGCAATCTATTCAGGGCGTTATCATGATTACTATGGTCAAAGCGGACTATAGTATCCCCTTCACACTCCATTATCCCACAAATTGGCTTTCCTAGCTTTTGGCAACTTCTGTCATTAAAATCTCCCATCTAGATAAGCTTCAGGGGCTTACGTTAATGGAAGCTCACATCATTAATCGCCTTCTTCAATTCCCCTGCCACTCGTGACATATTACCATCAAAGTTATTGTTATGGAAGTTTGATTATCAGGTCCCAATCTCCAATCTCTTAACGCCCCCCACCCCTTGCCGGCGAGGGGGGTTAAGAGATTCTCAGCAACTCAGTAAAATCTTTAAGGATTATGATGTTGGGAGAATTAGCTATCAGCATCAGAATTCCACCCTTCGCTCTACCGGCCCCGGATGGTATTGCCGGGGTTTGGTAGGAGCGAAAGCCATCCATAATAATGGGACCCACTTCCCACTTTTCCTGGAGGTTAAGGTCCAGCAGAGGAATATCTGCAGCATCCATGTGGTTAAATCAAGAACAATATTTGTAAATCACTGCTGTTGACTAAATTGAACTGCCAAAGACCGTTGGTCCTATGAGAATACTGTGAAGTAAAGAGAACCTGATTTGGAAGTGAAGGAGGTAGAGTAGATTTAAGTTGAAAAGTAAGCTGTATTACATGTGTCCTTGTTTTCGGATCCAAGCTGATATTGAATATATATGTATTTATTCTAAACACAACCCCTTTGCACTCTTTATGAGATCAGAGGTAAAAGTACAATACAAGGAACTTAATTGGCATACGATAAGTTGCACAGTATAAGTTTTGCCCTAGGGGCCTCACAAACCATGTACTAAAATAGTGGTATAAGAACCACGTGAGAAATAGAAAGCTGGTCTGGGGCCTGTGGAATCGCTGGGGCTACTCAGGACAACCAAAGGTTAGGATGTAGGATGCCCACGGGAGACGCGTGCAGTGTCTAAACACAGCTGCGGTTTACCATTGACTTTCCATGGGGAATGAACAAGTTACAATTTTAAAGAAAAAGGGTATAAGGAGGTGAACTGCGATGGAACCCTTTTAGACTAGGACACTTGGAGAGTCAATACCCACGGGAGCACCAGAGTACTCGTGTTACCTCACCCAGGGAAGCCGGGTGCATAGGTGTCTTTTGTGTCGGGTTTCGTCGTCGATTCCAATGGAGAGCTGCGAAGAAGTGCTGCAGGCGACCTGAGGAAAAGTGTCCGGGTGGATCCAAGGGTGGATCGAAGATGTGAAGAACCTGAAAGCAGAGGAGACAGAGTCTGGGCCACTAGCCAGTGACCAGGGTGGCGATAGAAAGATGCCACCAGATGTCGATGATTTCAGGTAAAAAGGTGAAGTTTGTCTCTTCAGCCACGAGGCCCAGGAGGGGTCGATGATGACTAGGAGCTGGATTCGAGCTGTCCCACAAAAGATCTAGTTCACTGCGGTGTCGCTATCCGGATTGGACCCAACAAGCCTTGACAAACGCAACCCAAGCAGGATGTCGAGATTGGCTTCGGCGCAGACCAGCAAGGTCTGTGGAACTTCTCCTTTGTAGGGATGTTGGAGCAAGCCTGGAGCAATAAGGAAAGCAAGTTGAAACAAAGGTTGGTCTTCTTGGGGGCTCACTAGCCAACGGACTAGGAACCGTGAAGACGCGTCGAGCTGAAATGCACAAAGCGGGTCCACCGGACATTAGTGGAGTGTGGGCCTCTGAGCTTTGGTGCAAAAGGTTCTCGGGGCTGGGGCTTCAAGCACCCCAATGCACAACTTCGGGATACCTCGGGAAGTTGATGCAGGTAGCAAAATGCAGGATGTCCAGGAGTTCCGGTCCCACATATCTCGTGTCCTCCACGGGTCTCAGCTTTGCTGTGAGCAAAGGTCGGGGTCAGAGATGTCTGGAAGTCCATGTCCTGTGTCGAAGATTCTTCGGGATCCGGCATGAGCCTCTAAAATGCAGAATAGCAAAGATACTGTTGGTGCCTGTTTGAACAGGGTGGTCACTGCTTGACCACAAGGGAGATTTCTTCCGTCTTCCAGTCGAAATGGAATGTCGAAGTTCCAGGATATATGTTGCAGAGTTTCGTCCGGGGTAATCTAAAGTCCTAGGGACTGGGGTTCTAAATTTATAGTAAGTTTAGGGGTTGGACTAACTCTAAGGTCCCTCCTATGGGTGGACCTGGGGTGGGGGTTGTTACACCCCTTTCCCTTTGTCCAGTTTCACGCCAGAGCTGGGGCTGAGTGCCCCAGCAACCTTTTTGAACTGGGAAATGCATGGGGCACCTTGTGTGCCCCAAGCATTGTCTGGAAAGCATTCACTGAATGCAGCCCTCCCTGCCCCAATACACTAAGAGCCTGTCTGGGGAGGTCCCATCACCTTCTGGACAGGAAACCTATTGTCCAGGCCTCCCCTGCTGGAGTTTCGTCCAGCAACAGGAGGGCAGACTCGTGTCTGTGGAAGCAGCATTAATTTTGTAATGCCGAGGCTCTGTTTAACTTTAACCGGGTAAACCAGTACCTACATGTCTTCTCGCTATAGAAGGATGGAATGCTACCCCCACCACCAGAACTGGTGGGGGCGGGGGTAGTATTCCAAAGTGTTTGACACCTTACACGACATGTTTTGATAAAGCCAAACCAAAGTTAGCATTAACCGCGAGGATTATAATGCACTTAAGAGTATATGGAATGGCTATATCATAGAACAGCTATAAGGAGATTGTTCCGAAAGCTGCAGAGGGGCTCAGCTCATGCTAGGGCACCCTCTCACATAAAACCAAGCACTCTACCTCCAGGATTGTCGAGGTCTGCCTTAGGAGTGGCTGATAGGTTCATATGTCTCTATATATGTATATAGATATAGTTATACTATATCTGAGTATGGGGTAATTACACCACCATACCCAGGCTGTAAGAACAGACCTGTGGTGTCAGTTTGGAAGGCAAAGCAGAGGTGGCACAATACATGCTGCAGCCCCTGGTAGGCCTAGGGTGCATCTTTGCCCTGGGTACCTAGGGTACACTATACAGGGGCTCACAAGGGTGACCCAGACCCAGGAACCAATCTGGTATGTACCTAAAAGTACATGGTATCAATTTAGAGAGAGAACAGCTGGGCTGTGGGCCTGATTAGCAGGTCCACAGCCACACTAAAGTAAAAAAAAAAACAGAGAATCACAGTAAAAAGTGGGGGTACCATAGGAAACAGACCCTACTCTTCTACAACCTTTATCCAGTAGGCACACTGGCTTTAAATATTAAGAGTAATTAATATAAAACTAGCAAGAGATGGCTTGCCACACCAACATTCACAACACCTCTGTGCAGCCTAGCCAAGCCATCTGCTATGATGCTGGGCTGAGCATAGAATGAAGTAAATTGTTACCTTAGCCCAAGTATCTTCATGTCAATGTTCCTGGTGCTCCACCCTCCAGCGTTGGTAAACTCACACACATTAATCCGTGAAGGCCCTCCTTCGTGACCTCCTCACTATTTGGGCCATTTGCTGGCTTGATAACGGTGCTGCATGAAAAACACCCCGACCAGAATATCGAAAAGGGTTTGTACACACGGTGTGTAACCAGGCTGTTGTAATGCTGCGGCGTGGGGGATAGGAGAGGCTTACACCGCCGTATATGTTTAACTTCTTTATTTCACCTGAAGAGCACCAGGAACACTTGCTCTCCCTGTTCAACTCGCGGCACTGTGTCACGGCCGCCCGGCGCTCCCAGCATTCCGTCACCCACGTGACAGGAACAGTAGAGCGCTACACCACATATCTCCCCCTTTTACATTATACCAAACAAAGAACATAACAACCTGGGAAGATGGGCAGAGGGTGTATGTGAAGGAGCACAGTGGGGCGTGGAACGAGGCGAAGGAGAGTGTTACACTTTCATGTCATATTCCTTGTACCGCCTGGGTAGTACCATGGCCCTGCCTGTGCATGTGCGTGTAGCAGTAGTGTGTGTTCTGGTTTCCCCAGAGTCGCTGTGTTGGTCATTGCTAGGTATCGTGGATGTTAGATGCCTAGTGTCTGACCCTCCTGTGACTTGGTTCTCTCGCAGTACGTGTTGGTCATTGACCTCTAGATTCCTCTGGACCCTGATGTTGTCAGCCTCCTCTGGCGCTCGTGATCCTGCTTCTCTGCGCTTCTGTTTCTGGTGCCTGTTCTTCCTCGTCCAGTTGTCGGTTTTCTCTGGTGTCTCCGCTCCTGTCTTGTCCCTACTCACTATTCTGTTGCACCTGGCCATTCTGTCCTGGGACCATACCTTTCCATCACTTAATAACACGGATCTGGCGTACGTTTCCATTACTTGCAATGGGGCGCTGAATTTGCTGTCACATTTTTTCCGTAGCTGTGCTAGCTTCACTCAAACCCATTCCCCCTTTTCCAGTGACACTTCCTTGACGTCGTGTCGCTGGTTACAGTTTTCCGTGTAGATTTTCTGTGCTTTTTCCAAGTTGATGCGCACCACTGCTGGCGACCACTTGCTTTGTAAAGTGAGCTGCATCCACGCCAAGTTATCTCTCATGAACGGGTCTCGGCCTCGTAGTATCTTAAAAGGACTCTATCCTGTAGTAGTTGGAGTAATGCGGTATGTCCACACTGTTCATCTTAGTTCCAACTCCCAGTTCTTTCCAGCGCTGATGGCTGCCTATACTGAGCCCATGATCACTCAGTTAAACCTCTCTGCTAGTCCGTTCCCGGCCGGGTGATACACAGGAGTGTGCTTGGTCACAATTCCATTCCTTTCCATGAATGCCTTCCACTTGTCGGACGTGAACTGTGGGCTGTTGTCACATGTGATGACCCTTGGTATGCCTTCCCTTAAGAAGGTGGACGTGAGAAAGGCTAGTATCGTGTCCGTGTCCGCTGTTTCACATAGGTCCACCTCTGACCACTTGGAATATCAGTCTATGTGGACGATGGCATACTTGGACACACTGCGCATTCAAGATTGGACCCAAAATGTCCACCGACAATTCTTCCCTTGGGCTGGTGGGGTTGACAAACTTCCGTAATGGCGGTCACAGCATGGTTTGAGCTTTGTCGGCATTATTACACTGCTAGCTAGCTCTGACGTGCCTTTCCACTTGGTTGCCATTGCTGGCCACCAATACGCCTGCTTGACTCTTTGCTTCGTCTTGACCATCCCTAGGTGAACTTCATGCATGATCGCAAGCAGGCGGTCCACAAGTTGCTTTGGGGGGATCTTCTTGTCTCCACATAGAAGGAATGTAGCATCGTCTCCCACTGATAGTTCTTCCTGCACTTTCAAAAATGTTCGCAGGTCGGTGTCCAGGTGCTTCTTCTCCGCCCATCCAGTCATAATGTGTCGCTTCACTGTCATGAGGCACGTGTCGTTCTCATACGCCATTTTCCAGTTGTGTCCACTGGTCACTTCCTCTTGGTCCTTCCCGAAGGCTATCATGTATTCATCCCACTCTGTGCTCTCTGGTGCTTCTTCCATTACTGCCGCTTTGCTGAGGTAGTCCGCCACTTTATTCTTGGTTCCTGGCAGATATTCTACATCATACATGAAGTCTAGCAGTCGGAGAGTCATTTTTGCGATGCGTGGTGTGGCGCTGGCATGTCCGCTGGACGTGAGTACTTTGACCAGCGGCTTGTGGTCAGTTCGAAGGAGAAATCTGGAACCCCAGAGGAACTGGCGGATTTTTTCCAACGCCCGTATCGCTGCCAACATCTTTCTCTATTACGCTAAACTTTTCTTCGTTGGAGGCGAGGGAGCGAGCCACGAAGCTAACAGTATTTACTTCACCATGCTAGGATCTCTGCACTCGACTGCTCCTAGCCCCCTGTCACTTGCGTCTGTGATGAGAATGGACAGAGCTGTTTGATCAAAGCTGTGTAAGGGCACTGCTGCGCAGACGTTATCTTTTATTTGTTAAAAGTCTTCTTGGGCAGCTAACGACCACGCAAAGACATTCTTCTCTTTGAGAATTTGGCGTAGGTGGTGCGTCTTGGTGGCAAAAGGGGGCACAAATTTGCTATAGAATTCCGCCATCCTCAAGAATGAGCGGACATCATCTTTGTTTTGAGGTGTGGGCGCATTCTTAATGGCTTCCACATTGGTCCGTTTGGGTGTGATTCCTCCGTCACTTATTTCGTGGCCCAGGTACGTGACCGTGCGTAGGCCAAATCTGCACTTGTCCCACTCTGCTGTGAGGCAGTTCTCTGCTAATATGCGTAACACTGTGGCAAGCTTGGCGTCATGGTTAGATTTGGTCCTTCCCATTATCAGAATGTTGTCCTGAAAGTATTGCACTCCCTTGTTGTCCTTGAATAACTTGTGCATCAGCTTCTGGAACACCGCTGCGGCGGATGCCAACCTGAAGGGCATCCGCCGGAACCTGTAGCACCCAAATGGCGTGATGAAGGATGTTAGTTGTTTGCAGGTGGGGTGTAGCGCAATTTGGTGGTATGCCGAAGTGAGGTCTTTTGTGGAGAACCATTTAATGTCTTTGGTCTGGGCCAACATCTCACTTATTTTGGGCAGTGGGAACTTGTCTACTATTAAGTTTTTGTTCAGTTCGCGCAAGTCTATGCAGAGGCGTACATTTCCATTTGGTTTTCGGGCTACTACTAAGGGTGCGAGCCATTCTGCAATCTCGATTGGTTCTATTACCCCATTGTCCTCTAGGCGTTGTAATTCCTGTTGTACCGCATCCCTGCAGTTGAAGGGAATGTTCCTTACTTGGTGGCTTACCGGCTTGGCACCCTCCTTGAGGCATATTTTGTGTGTAAATTTTGTGAGTCTATCTATGGTGCCTCGGAAAACATCCAGAAAGTCTGCTTTCCATGTGTTGTTCTCGTACGTTTGTGACTGATCTATCATGAGTACCTGCGTTGTGCCGCCGTAGTTGAGTTGGATCCCTAGAGCTCCCTGGTCCACCCACCCCAACACTGAGGCCCCTTTCTCAGCTAAATACAGCGTCCCTTCCGCGGTTCATCCCTTGAATTCGAACTGCAGTGGGCGGAACCCCACCATGGGAATTGGTTCCCCCGTGAAGGTGACTCAGTGGATGTCTGTGGGAAGCAGGTGAGTGCCCATGGTGTGTGTAAAATCTCTGTCCCATATGTAGCGTTGGATGATGGTGTACGGGGAACCTGAGTCTGCCACCATGGATACTTGAACACCCCCAATGGACAATACACATGAATGTTTTTTGGACCTGGAACAGTCTATGCCTGCATCTGGTCATCAATGCACAGCACGCTGTCTTCGTCTTCCTCCCCCGCACCCTCTCCTGCATCTGAGTCCTGCGTAACATATTTCAGATAGGTGTTTTGAGGCTTGCGTCTGCACACTTTTTCAAAATGTCCTATTACCCCGCAATACAAACACTTGGCTCTGAAGGCCGGGCACCGTCTATCATTGGCTGCATGTGCCTGGCTGCCACACCTATAGCAGCTGTTCTGGTTGTCTCCAGGGGTCTTATGGGGCGCGGCCATCTTGGGCGTGAATTTCTTGTGCCTTACACCAGGTCTGGGCGGAAGCTTGTGCTCATGGGGGCTTGTGTCAGTTACTTTGCACACTGTGGCTTTACTGGCGCTGTCTTTTTTTTGCTGCTTCCGCGCATTGTTTCGAGAGTCCTGCCTTTTTGACCAAAGCTACTATTTCCTTTAGAGGGGCGTCACCACTGACTCATAATTTTTCCTGTATGGACGTGTTAACTGTGTGCATGATGATTTGGTCACGTATTAAGTCATCATGAAGAACTCCAAATTTGCACGTGACAGCCAACCTCTTCAGCGGAGCTATGTAGTCCTCTACAGACTCCCCTGTGGTCTCCTTCCTTTGAAAGAAGTTGAAACGGTCTATGGCCGTGCACACTACCGGTTGGTAATGACTGTCCAAGTCTTGGAACACGTCGTCCTCTTCGGGTGGCCTCATCTTTTTTACCATGTTGAGGTACACTCTAAGGCCTTCCGGACCTGGAATTTTCTTCCTGCGTTTTCTCAGGAATACTTCTTCGCCCTCGTCTTCCAGAGCAGATAGATAGTTCAGGAAGTATCCTTTCCAATCCTCCCACTTCATGGCCGGTTCCCCTTGTTTGGGCAGGAAGGGGACCGGTTTCATGAGGGATAAGGTTTGCGCGCACATGCTGGCCGGTCTATGCAGTGGGGTGCCTTCTGCAGTGGATGGTGGGCTTCCAGGCACTACCTGGCCTCACTGAACCTCCGACTCTGCTTGTGCTGTGAGGACTTCATCCACGTGGTCTTGGAGCGCCAGGATCGGGTGCTAGAGGCAGTGCTGGACGTGCTCGGGCCTGGAATGGGGTGATTCCGTGGAGTGCAGATTTAGAGTCTATCCTCAGCTTACAAGCCTCCCTGGAGGGTCACTGGGGGCTGGGTGCAGAGGAAAGCCTTGTGCCACTGCTTATGGGGCTCAGGAACACTCACGGTTGCTGCTGTCTGTTCTGGGGTCCCCTGTGGGAAGTTCTGCTCTTGTTATGCAGCCCAGCGTGGACCCTTCTGCATGTGTGCTCTGCCCCAGCTCCTATAATGGGCTCTGAAGCACCCTCCTGTGCTGCTGACAGCTCTGGTCGCTGCTGCAAGAATTTGGCTGCTCCTGCGCTGTCAGCACGATACTCAAGCCTTCCCATCCATGCATGATTTGGACTTTGTCATGCTGCAAAAACACAAATGCTTTGAAATTGTGTTTGGTGTGTGTATCTGCATATCTTACCAGTGATATGTTCAATCTAAAGGACTGGTTTGTATGCTGCCTGACCTGAGTTAGGTGTCTGTAGCAACTGAGACTAAGATACATTGTTAGGGTCCACAGTAGCCCTTTAAGTTAGATTGGTGTGAAGTATTGGACAGGTGTTGTCCTGGAGATATAAACAGTTTCATGAGTGTAGTGCGTTATGTGCTTTAATGTGTGTTTCATTCATGTGAATTGTTGTGATGAATGAGTTAGTTCTGTTTGAGGTTGGATTGTATTGTTATTATTATTACTGTTCTTACTGATGTGAGCACAGTGAATATTTGAGCTGTGTTGCATTTGTACGCAGTGTTCTGCCTAATGTGTTCAGTCAAACGTATGTTGTTCCCTAGAGTAATAAATTGGTTTGTGCCCAGTGACATCGAAGTACAAGTCACATCTGCATGGCACTGCTTTCCACCGCGCAGCTCCAGGAAGTGTGCAGTTGTGTGTGTGTTATTCAATATCTAAAAACGTGCATCGCTGTTGAATCTTCGTTAATCATTTCCACATTGTAAATTGAGCCTGGACCTATCTCTGATTTCACTAACCCTACAATGTTCTTCAGCACTGTTATACTATTATTGTGACTGCGATTGCAAACACACACTCATTGAGATTTTTGATTTATAATAAGGTAACAAATCATTGCGAGCTGTCCCTTGGAATTTACTGGCATTTTTAAAGCTTATAAATTGCCATGTCAGGAGCGAAAAAGGCTAATTAGACAAAGTATTTAAATGAAAGTTAGAGCCACTGACCTGTCAACACTACAGAAATATAGACATAACCCGGGCCCAGGATGCAAGCAAAAATATTTGAGATTCCGTTTCATGTTGATACCGAAAGGCCAATTTGAGTTGTTCTGGAATACTAGTGATTAACCCTCGTAGGTTTGACCCCTATGTAACTATAAGTAGGAGTTGATAGAACATATAATTTGTTTGTCCTCGTTTTTTTGTTAATTTGAGAAAGAAATATTTGTAAAAACACATTTATTTCAATTTATTGTAAATCGGCCAAGGAAGCTGCCCCTACTGTTTTTCCTCAAAAGATTGTGAATTTTTTGGGAAAGTACCCATATTTTTAGATTTTTTTATTGTATTAGGAAAGTGTAAATGAGATGTAGATTTTATGGTAAATTTACACCATTTGTAATAGTGTGGTATTTTATTATTATGACGAATATTTTAATACAATAACCATTTTAATTCATTCAATGTTGTGTTCGCTGTTGTGAGCTTGTTTCCTCTCCAGTGAAGAGGCGGCTTGAGTGTTCCCATGAGGCACAGGGTCAAGACTGATTTGCATATAGCTGTGTCGGAACTGGCGTGGTGAAATGAGCTAAATAAAGAACGATGATGGATTCAACCCAGATCTGTGACTGGGGGTGAGTGTCTGAAAAGTTTCAGCGCTCCGTCCATCATCTCCTCGTGTTTGCTTTGTACGCCCTTAGTTGGCAGGGTATGTCCAGATGTGGGTCCCATGCTCTCTTTGCCACTGGATTCAAGCTAGCCTGGCTGATGAAGGCTGTTAGCCCGAAACTAACCCCAAGATGCTTATTTTTGGTCCAGGGAAGACCTGGCTTGGCAGTTTGGGCTGGACTGTTCCCATGAGGTACACGGTCAAGACTGATTTGCATATGGCTGGGTCTGTAACTGGGGGTGAGTGTCTGAAAGGTTTCAGTGCCCCGTCCCTCATCTCCTTGTGTTTACTCTGTTAACTAACTGTATGAAATAGCACAGCCCCTTTGGGTGGATGTGGAAGGTACTGTCTAATATGTTGTGCTGAGTGTTTGTTTTGTTTTTGCTGAGATGAGAGCTGTTTTGACGCAAGTGTGATGACATCAACCAGTAACTTTAGATGTATCAGCACTGTTTTGGATGCGTGATATTTGTTGTCTCCTAATGTTTCCTATTAATGAGGGTCTAGCAACTTTTTCTGCCAGCTACATTTCTCAGTCCTGAGATGAAGCATGAATCTTTTCATAAGTGAAAATAATCAATAATTCAGTATTATAAAAAACATCTGCCTTCTACTGTTGCACAAGATCGTTTGAAGGCTCGAAGTTCCTCTTCTCACCTGATTGGGAGTCTTGGTTTTACCTGACCGCTGGCCCAGACTGCTGGCCCTGGCTACTGACCGTGGCTACTTCGTGGCTTTCACAGACTCCCAGCGGTAAGTTCTTGCCCTAACTGGCGTCACTAATGCACCCCGTTGGGTGTCTAATTCTCTTCGCCAGTACAGTACAGTACAGACGGTGTTAATCAGCCTGGGGCATTCAAAGGCGCTCCTCTGCTTCCCCTGGCGTATTCCTATCTCTTCTTTTCCATCTGCGGGGACATTCCTTCCTTCACCCAGGTCTCCAGTCAGATTGACCTTGGCATTACCGCATACGAGATAATGGTGAGCCAATGAGAAGCATCTTGCAGATTTTTCTAGAAGATTCGCCTGGAAAACTAAGAGAAAATAGAAGTGTTGTTGATGCGATTAAATGTTATTGAATAGTTGGTTGGTTGATTGCTTTATTTCGATATGCATATATCATAAAAGCGATACACAAGATTAAAACAGCATGTCGAAAAAAGTATGACTGTACAATAAGTAGAAAACATTAAAACACATTAGAACATCATAAATTAGTTAAAAGGAGATTAAATTGATATGGACAGTCTTCTAAGTCTAATCAACCAGGCCCATTTTAAAAACTTGGCAACGGCACAAACAATCGGGGGGGCTGTATTAGTTAATAAAATCCGAAGGGCGACAGAGTGCTGACGAGTACCCAATTCTCTGCAGATAGGACCAAGCCAACGTGATCTTGGTCGGCCGTAATCTGGGCATTCAAAAAGAAAATGTGGCACAGTCTCTGGTTTATCGGGACAGAGAGCACAGTATCGTGAAGAGGGCTGGGATTTGTTCCACCTGGAACAAAGGTCGGCCAAGGGTAGCAACCCCAGCCGGAATTTGATGTACAGGGACCGGTCCGTGGCAATTGTTATTAGGTCCATGTATGGCTCGTAGGCAACGACATCTTTTATCAGCAGAAAAGCTGCGGTGGTTTTGCAGTGCTGCTGATTACTGATGCGCTTCACGCGGACCCACTCCCAGAACAGTTTTTTTAGGGTCTCCTTCGGGGGGGCGGAGTGGCTATGCCAACAAGAGTCCAGGCCTAGGTCCCCTAAAAGGTGTTTGATGTTCTTCAGCCATTTGATTCTGTGCCAACCGTCGGCGTGCATCACCTCAGCAAGGCCGTCAGCGTAGGGTTTTAGCTCCGGTACCCTCCACAGACGGGCCCAAAGCAAGAGGGGTCGCAGGCGAGCCTGGTCCCCTATTGCTTTGCAGCCAGCATCCATGAGCACTGGGATAGTCGGACTACTCGATGGTATGGCAAGGAGATCTTTGATGAATTTATTTTCCGCCTTGCACAGTAGATCCACTTTGTCCAGACCCCACAACTCAGCTCCATATAGTGACCCAGGGACCGCACAAGCTTTATATATATCAAGTAGGGGGGCAACGCAGTGTTTAGTTGAGTTGTTAAACTCTTTGAGGATAGCCCCCCCCACCCTTTTGTGGGTCATTACCATTTTGTTGATATGGGCGGTCCAGTTCATCGCGTCGTTGAGTCGGATTCCCAAGTAATCGAATTCTGCCACTCTTTCTAGGGGTATAGAATTCAAAATAGGGGGGCGGCCAAGTTTGCGGGGCGGGTGCAGAACTAGGTACTTGGTCTTTTCCACATTGATAACAAGGCCCCTGGAGGTGCAGAAGTCCTGGAAGCGATTTAGTAATGTCTGGAGACCTTGGGGGGTTTTAGAGATGAGGAGGGTGTCGTCGGCGAACAGCAAGGTTGGAATTTTTACGCCTCCCAGGGTGGGAGCGTCTGCTGGTTCGCCGAGTAGATGGTCTACCACCCCATTGATATAGAGGGAAAATAAGGTGGGGGCCAGAACACAGCCCTGCCTTACTCCCCTCTCGACCCTGATCTTGTCGGTCTTTTCCCCGTTCAACCCCCATCTAACCTGGGCATAGGTGTTTTTGTGCAGTTTGATGAGGAGGTTTAATAAATACGGGGGCATCCCTAGGTCGTGTAGCACCCTCCAGAGTTCCTCCCTGGGAACCAGGTCAAAGGCAGTCTTTAGGTCAATAAAGGCCAAGTAGAGACTGCCTTTGCCTAGCTCCACCACCTTCCAATGTATTAACAGGAGCCTAAATACCTGTTCAATGGTACCGGTGCCTGAACGGAACCCGGCTTGCATGTCGGACAGGATGTGGTTTTCATCCACCCATTGCGAGATCCTCCCCAAAATCACTTTCCCCGCCAATTTCTGGGACGAATCTATTAGGCTTATAGGCCTATAGTTCCCAGGTAGGTCCCTACTGCCCTTCTTGTAAATGGGGACCACCTCAGCGCCTCTCCAGGAGTCTGGCACTGTGCCACCCGCGACAATTGCATTGAGGAGTGCAGCAATTATTGCCCCCCACTCTTCCGGGTATGCTCGGAGAATATCGCCTGGGAGGCCATCCGGGCCGGCTGCTTTAAGAGGGACCAGGGTTTTGATCTGTTTTGTAACATCCAAGACAGAAAAGGATTCCAGGTCTTGGGCCAGACTAGAGGGCGGGGGGTCAAAGGGGTCATTAAGTGAGCCTTCGATGGCAGAGTAGAGTTTTTGGAAGTGGGAGAACCAAGTTTGGGCGTTGATGGTACAGGGCCTCGAGATATCCTCAGGACGGTTCCTGATACCCACCAAATCCCCAAAACGTTTTGCGTCTTTCCCTCGACTGGCAGTCAGAAGGTCCTGCCAGAAGTTATCCTCCCACTCCATCTTGGCGTTTTTTTGGCAGAGTGCGTAGTGCCTCCTGGCCACCCTAGTCCTAGATGGTACTTTGGACTTTACTGCTTCAATGAGAAGTGACTTCGCCTCCCTACATGTCTGATTGAACCAGCCCAGTCTGCCTCGTGGGCTAGGTTTCCTTCTATTCGTGTTGGCTGGCACTACGAAGAGGTCGCTAATAGCCTGGGTTAAAATACAGAACCTCGAGGCCACCTCCGCCAACCCTTCCACCTGGTGGTCAAGGTTGGTTAGGGCTGAAGCAAGAAGCTGCCTAATGGCAGAGGTTTTCTCCTCTGAGAGTGCTAGCTTTGCCCACTTTAGCCGCCGGCCACAGTTGGCGACAACTGACAGGTCCGGGGGGGGTTACGGGAAGTTCTAGTCACAGGGCTGGATATCCACCTGTGGGACATGGTGAGAGAGAGAAGATTGTGATCACTCTCGACAGATGGTATAATCACCATGTCCTCCACCATGCTCCACAGGTGTATGTCAAGGAGGAAATAGTCAATCCGTGACGTGTGCCCTGGCCTATTGTAAGTGTGGGCCCCAGCTTTGTCCGACCTGGTTCTGCCGTTGGCAGCCCTCAGGCCAAACTCCATGGCTATCGAGTTAATCTGGAGGACCACTTCTGTCCACTTCTTAATGGGAATCAGTTCGAGGGACGGGATCCCCCACCTGGCATCGAGTACCTCTTGATCAGATAAAATTTCAAGGTCCAAGGGCTCGAAAGTGCAGTTAAGATCGCCCCCCACCAGGGTGCAGGACCTATGGGGTGATAAGCGGAGCTGGGCTTCTAGGCAAGATAATACTGGGGATTCTCTGCCCCCCTTTGTGCCTCGGGCGTAAATGTTAAAAATGTTTAAAATAACTCGGCCTTGGGAGTTTTTCAACACTATGTTCAGGAGATCCGGGCATTTAGTGTCCCGCTCCACCACCCTGCAGTTGAGTTCTGAGGCCACCCAAATTAGGAGACCACCCGAAGGGCGGCCCCTGCCGGTTGCACTAGGGGCTGCTGGCAGAAAGTGGGTGGAGTAACCTGCCTTATGCAAGGGCACCCCGCTCCAGGTTTCCTGGAACAGGCATATGGAGTATTGCTCCACCAGCGAGTTCCAGTCTGGGAGTGCTAGCTTCCTCTCGAGGCCCGCCACATTCCAGCTGAAAACCCTAAGCGAGGGGTCCGTCACAGCTGCAATGCTACGGTTCTCGACGGGGGGCAACGTCGCCACAGCCCCCACAACAGGAAGGCCAGCCGGTAACCCGGGAGGTTCCCTGATTTCCCCTTGCTCAGAAACATACTTGGCGGTAACCTGGCTTTGTAGTGCGGTCGAGAGGCAACAGGTTTTAAGGGAGGGGATAGGCTCAACAGCAGGACTTGGAACCTCAAGAACATCCCCGGGGACGTCAAGGAGTCAGCAGCCCCAAAAGCCCCAGTTCTGCATCGCTGGCGCTGGGTAGAGCTGCTGTGCGAAGACTCCCGGGGAGGGGAGGCCGTGGGCGATGTTTAGAGGAGGGGGCCCGACAGGGCATAGTGGCGTGGTCGGGATCGTTCTTGGGTAAAAGAAGGATAGGTCGACAGCATCGACCCCCATTCCAGCCGTACGGCCTTGGGAGCATATTGCGTGGGCAGCTCTTATATCTTGAAAATTAACCACCACACAATTGCCCTCAAAAAGTTTTTTCCCGTGGCCAATCCAACTCACCCTACGCACCCCAAGGATCAGGCCGTCTACACCCACTGGAAGAGGTCTATTAGTTTTCATCCAGTGGATGACTTTGTTTTTCAGCGCCTGGTGTGTTTCCTGTTGTGATTCTTTTAGGAGGGGGACTTTGGTGAGGACAACAACATAAGGGTGACATTCTGGTGGGAGATTTACCGGAGGGCACTTGCGTGGCGGGATATGCTCGGGGGCCACTAGGGGAGGATTTTTTGGCAAGGAGGGGGTTTTAGACTGAGGCCGATTTTTGGGAGGAGAGGTTGGTTTAGTAGCCCTAGCGGTGGGTGCTGCTCCGTTGGTTTTAACAGGCGCAGCAATTGCCGAACGGGCACTTGGGCCAGTCCCTTTCTTCTGTGGGATCTTTTGGGCAGGGTTCGGCACAAGTGCCGTTACTGCTGGGGGGGGAGTGCCATGTACCTGAGCTACGTGGGTGAGTTCACTAGTCGTCGGCCGCTTCGCACCAGCCACCGGGACAGGGGTAGGGGCTTTCCCTGAGGCCGGTGTATTGGCCGGCAGAGACGACTGGACTCTAGTTGTTTGACCTGCTGGGACCTCCTTAACCACATTCCTATCTGGGATAAATTCAGAAGGTCTAGATTGGACTTTCAACAGGGTTTTCAAAGAGAAAAAGTTATCCCTAGTGGCCTGTTCAAAATTGTCGAGTCTAACCCCCAGGCTCCTGACTTGGTCAAGTAGCGGGTTAAACAAGGATTTTAGCAAAATCTCGAGAGACTCGAGGGAAGTAACCTGCTTTACTAGAGCCGGTGTGCCTGGTGGCAGAGGGGACGGTGTTGGGGGCTCTGCTGCATGCTGGGAGGGGCCTGCAGTCCTAAGGGGTTCCAACTCCCCAGTGCCTTGGTGTGTAGTGCCCCTGTTCAGCTTTGTCCTAGAACGCTTGTGGAGCATGGAATAGTTCCCCCTCCGAGTGTTGATTCCCCTTTTCCTTTTCCTATGGACCCGCGGAGATGGAGTCTGGGGAAGAGGTGATGTGTGAAGTGAGGGAACAGTGGGATCCGCAGTAGGCCTGATGTCGGGAGGGCTGGCTGTGTATGAGGATGGGCCAGAGGCAATAGCCTCGATGCAGCGACTACCTGGAGAGGGAAGTGATATGAGGCTTTCTATCCTGTCTATACCAGCCTCTAGCACTGCGATGTGGTGCTCATCAGGTTGGAGCAAGATGGCAGAGGGGATAGGCGGCGATAGAGCATGTGCCACAGTTCCCAAGGAGGAGCGCTTAGATGGAAGGAGGTCAAGTGAGAGGCGGCGTTCCGTCATTGCGATCTCCTTTTCAATGACGTTAGCCACCCGGGTGATGAATTTGTCCATTGTCCCGATCATCGTGGAACCCCCTAAAGCACTTGCTCCACCACCCCTCAAGGCTTTACCAGATCTGGTGGACATAGTGGATCCGAAGCCTGCAGATAGACTCGGGGGTAGAAGACGTGGAGGTCGATGAAAAGGGGGGGTGGCCCAGCCCAGCCTCTGCCAGCCCCTGACTGCCACAGACTGCCCGCCCTTTGCTCGGGCTTCGCTCGGCGTCCCGCTCGGCGTCCCGCCAAGCGTCGAGGTGTTCAATATGAAGGGGCGTTGCAGGCGGGGGCGTGTCTGAATGTGGGCGCGTCCGCTTGTGCAGCTGGGGAAGCAGGGACTCCTGGTCTTCCGAGTCCCTGCTAAGCGCCGATCAGCTGGTCCTTCCAGGCGCCTCCCCGCACTTTCGCCTCGCTTCGCGTTTCCCTCCTCCTTCAAGCCGCGAAGCGGCACCCGCGGAGCGGGTGCGGCGAGAGGCAGCGGCAACACAGGTGAGCCCGAGTAGAGAGTCAGACCCAAGGCACAGGGTCCGGCAACAACCTCCACAGCGTCCAGGAGTATCCCGCTGGAATGAGGGAACACGCGCCCTTTCTCCTGGTCAGGCGGGGGCGTGTCTGAATGTGGGCGCGTCCGCCTGTGCAGCTGGGGAAGCAGGGACTCCTGGTCTTCCGAGTCCCTGCTAAGCGCCGATCAGCTGGTCCTTCCAGGCGCCTCCCCGCACTTTCGCCTCGCTTCGCGTTTCCCTCCTCCTTCAAGCCGCGAAGCGGCACCCGCGGAGCGGGTGCGGCGAGAGGCAGCGGCAACACAGGTGAGCCCGAGTAGAGAGTCAGACCCAAGGCACAGGGTCCGGCAACAACCTCCACAGCGTCCAGGAGTATCCCGCTGGAATGAGGGAACACGCGCCCTTTCTCCTGGTCAGGCGGGGGCGTGTCTGAATGTGGGCGCGTCCGCCTGTGCAGCTGGGGAAGCAGGGACTCCTGGTCTTCCGAGTCCCTGCTAAGCGCCGATCAGCTGGTCCTTCCAGGCGCCTCCCCGCACTTTCGCCTCGCTTCGCGTTTCCCTCCTCCTTCAAGCCGCGAAGCGACACCCGCGGAGCGGGTGCGGCGAGAGGAGCGGCAGGTATCCATTTGGTGATGCAGTGTGCGCAACGAAATTCGTTTTATGTATTTAAATGTTTACTTACCTGTAAAACTCCGTAATCCATACATTATTTCCCCCCACCCTGCCCCTCCTCCTGCCCACGTCACCGCCCTATAGAAACACCTACTGCCGACCGCTACTGTGCTGTTGTACCATCTCACCGGAGGGTGGTAGTGCAAGCCTTTACTATAGGACAGATTCGAATTTAAAATTCAGCAAAATGAAATGAATGTTTACAAGGCGGGTTATGAAGCTAGAAAAGCATGCATGCCAATCGACCCTATTCTGACGACAGACAACCCATTTTTTAATTAAAAAAGGCTTTATTTTGTCTGTCTTCCGCTTGAAATTCCATGGGGGGAAATACATTCTCACGATTATTTTGTTTTAAAACTCCCACTTTCCTGTTCTAAAATGTTGGCCTGCATGGAAAAGATAAGATGAACATGAGCTCACCATGAACTAGTGGGCAGTTTCATATCAATGTTCTGGATTGCTGCTGTAGTGTGAAAGTTTCCAGCACTATTTAAAAATTCAGCACAAAAAGTTTAGCGGTGTTTTGAAAGAAAGAACAATACCTTCAAATTCCACGAAACTACTACCCAAGAAACCAGAACATATATATGTATGTGGGTGTATATATATCCACAGAAAAAAAAACAAAGGTTGAAGTGACATAATTGTTAGGTACTTTAATGAAATAAGATCTAACTTTAAAAAAAAAATGGAAAAACTGAAATTCACAAATTAGAGTTTAGTGAACTAACTATAAAAAAAAAACAGTGTAAACTAACTATAACTTGCAGCTCCGTGTGCGTCCAAACCTGCAGGGTACCCTTACGATATTGATTACTAGGGTGGCCTCTCTGGGTACAGCGATACTGGGTGGTGACACAGCAATACTGGCGCCTCAAAGTAATACTTTGTTTAATGTAACGTAAAGGAGGTGTCCTGTGAGACCCCACACATGGCCATGTCGGTTGGGGTGTGCCTACCCTACCTCCTTAGGTGAACTTTTTTCTAGGATTTGGAGACCGAGTCCCTAAGTCCTGTAAGGGAGGCTGCAATATTTTCTTCAGTTTTGCAGCCAGCCAATCAGATCATTCAGTACTTGCTCTACCAGCACCGGTACCATGGTATTGAAATGAATGACAGGATAAAAGGGTCCCTCTGCTAATTAGAATGGCCTATTTTGTAAAAAAACAAAATTATTACTGAAGGACTCCTGCGGGACCAATCGTCCAGATAAACCCAACTCCACTGAGAGTTAACCCCTTCATACCCCACCCAATCTCCAGTCATGCCAAGTACCACGCATCAGAATTTTAGACTAACGCAGTTTAGTGTGGTGCTCCGCATCACCGCACTGAAATGCATTGTCACGCATAATGCATGTCTTAGCTGTCACTGTCATAAACAGTAGCAGCCACTGCAAACAGTGTGGCTGAGTGCGCCTGTGGCCAGAGCGGGCTGCTCCCTTAGTCTCACAGGCTGGGGAGGGGGTGTCCCAGCAGCTGAGCATGCTCACAGTCAGAGACACAATGTATCTCTATTGTTCATTGATTTTCAGCAGGCACTTTGTGAGTCAGACGGCCAGTGGCATTGCTTGGCTGGGGGTTGGACCCAATTAGCTACTACCAAGACTGCCGGCTGGGGCCTGCCCTAGTCAGGTTGTGTGAAACACTTTGTGGCCATGGCTCAGATGACGTCGCATCCTGCTGCAGAGCATGGCGTTGGGGCAGTTAGCAGGCTGCTGAGCACCTGGTGGCATTAATCATGGTGTTTGGGAGGCATAGGGTTGGCTCTCACCTGGCCTTCTTGGCTGGGCCGCCTGCACTGTGGAGCTAAATAATATATGTAATGGCCCACCCGACTGGTCTACCTGCACTGTGGGGCTTATTATTATCTATGATGGCCCACCTGCATCTGGCTTGCCTGACCGGGGCACTCACACTGTAAGGGCTTAATAATATCTATAATGGCCCTCCGCCAAGTGGATGAACATTATTTTTAGGTTTTTTTTGCGCAGATTTGTTAAATATCATCCTGAGTGTGCTGGGTTTACTCAGACGTGAGTCCCAGGCTCTCCACACCACTGGAGTCAAGCTATCCAGGCTGATGAAGGCTGATAGCCAGAAACTGGTCCTTGGATGCTTGATTCTGGTCTGGGAAAGACATGGCTTGGTAGTTCGGACTGGACTGTTCACATGAGGCACAGGGTCAGGGCTGATTTGCATATAGCCAGTGTCTAACCCAGGGTGGCGTGGAGTGCAAAAAAACGATGGATTTAGGCCCAGATCCTTGTACATGGGTGAATGTATGACATTGTTCTACATTCTGTCCATCAACTGTGTTTTTTGCAATTTTCACCCCGAGTGTGCTGGGTATACTCAGACGTGAGTCCCAGGCTCTCCACACCACTGGAGTCAAGCTATCCAGGCTGATGAAGGCTGATAGCCAGAAACCGGTCCTTGGATGCTTGATTCCGGTCTGGGAAAGACATGGCTTGGTAGTTCGGACTGGACTGTTCCCATGAGGCACAGGGTCAGAGCTGATTTGCATATAGGCAGTGTCTAACCCAGGGTGGTGTGGATTGCAAAAAAACGATGGATTTAGGCCCAGATCCTTGTACTGGGGTGAATGTATGACATTGTTCTACATTCTGTCCATCAACTGTGTTTTTTGCAATTTTCACCCCGAGTGTGCTGGGTATACTCAGACGTGAGTCCCAGGCTCTCCACACCACTGGAGTCAAGCTATCCAGGCTGATGAAGGCTGATAGCCAGAAACCGGTCCTTGGATGCTTGATTCCGGTCTGGGAAAGACATGGCTTGGTAGTTCGGACTGGACTGTTCCCATGAGGCACAGGGTCACAGCTGATTTGCATATAGCCAGTGTCTAACCCAGGGTGGTGTGGAGTGCAAAAAAACGATGGATTTAGGCCCAGATCCTTGTACTGGGGTGAATGTATGACATTGTTCTACATTCTGTCCATCAACTGTGTTTTTTGCAATTTTCACCCCGAGTGTGCTGGGTATACTCAGACGTGAGTCCCAGGCTCTCCACACCACTGGAGTCAAGCTATCCAGGCTGATGAAGGCTGATAGCCAGAAACCGGTCCTTGGATGCTTGATTCCGGTCTGGGAAGGACATGGCTTGGTAGTTCGGACTGGACTGTTCCCATGAGGCACAGGGTCACAGCTGATTTGCATATAGCCAGTGTCTAACCCAGGGTGTTGTGGAGTGCAAAAAAACGATGGATTTAGGCCCAGATCCTTGTACTGGGGTGAATGTATGACATTGTTCTACATTCTGTCCATCAACTGTGTTTTTTGCAATTTTCACCCCGAGTGTGCTGGGTATACTCAGACGTGAGTCCCAGGCTCTCCACACCACTGGAGTCAAGCTATCCAGGCTGATGAAGGCTGATAGCCAGAAACTGGTCCTTGGATGCTTGATTCTGGTCTGGGAAAGACATGGCTTGGTAGTTCGGACTGGACTGTTCACATGAGGCAAAGGGTCAGAGCTGGTTTGCATATAGCCAGTGTCTAACCCAGGGTGGTGTGGAGTGCAAAAAAACGATGGATTTAGGCCCAGATCCTTGTACATGGGTGAATGTATGACATTGTTCTACATTCTGTCCATCAACTGTGTTTTTTGCAATTTTCACCCCGAGTGTGCTGGGTATACTCAGACGTGAGTCCCAGGCTCTCAACACCACTGGAGTCAAGCTATCCAGGCTGATGAAGGCTGATAGCCAGAAACCGGTCCTTGGATGCTTGATTCCGGTCTGGGAAAGACATGGCTTGGTAGTTCGGACTGGACTGTTCCCATGAGGCACAGGGTCAGAGCTGATTTGCATATAGGCAGTGTCTAACCCAGGGTGGTGTGGAGTGCAAAAAAACGATGGATTTAGGCCCAGATCCTTGTACTGGGGTGAATGTATGACATTGTTCTACATTCTGTCCATCAACTGTGTTTTTTGCAATTTTCACCCCGAGTGTGCTGGGTATACTCAGACGTGAGTCCCAGGCTCTCCACACCACTGGAGTCAAGCTATCCAGGCTGATGAAGGCTGATAGCCAGAAACCGGTCCTTGGATGCTTGATTCCGGTCTGGGAAAGACATGGCTTGGTAGGTCGGACTGGACTGTTCCCATGAGGCACAGGGTCAGAGCTGATTTGCATATAGGCAGTGTCTAACCCAGGGTGTTGTGGAGTGCAAAAAAATGATGGATTTAGGCCCAGATCCTTGTACTGGGGTGAATGTATGACATTGTTCTACATTCTGTCCATCAACTGTGTTTTTTGCAATTTTCACCCCAAGTGTTCTGGGTATACTCAGACGTGAGTCCCAGGCTCTCCACACCACTGGAGTCAGCTATCCAGGCTGATGAAGGCTGATAGCCAGAAACCGGTCCTCGGATGCTTGATTCCGGTCTGGGAAAGACATGGCTTGGTAGTTCGGACTGGACTGCTCCCATGAGGCACAGGGTCAGAGCTGATTTGCATATAGCCAGTGTCTAAACCAGGGTGGTGTGAAGTGCAAAAAAACGATGGATTTAGGCCCAGATCCTTGTACTGGGGTGAATGTATGACATTGTTCTACATTCTGTCCATCAACTGTGTTTTTTGCAATTTTCACCCCAAGTGTGCTGGGTATACTCAGACGTGAGTCCCAGGCTCTCCACACCACTGGAGTCAGCTATCCAGGCTGATGAAGGCTGATAGCCAGAAACCGGTCCTTGGATGCTTGATTCCGGTCTGGGAAAGACATGGCTTGGTAGTTCGGACTGGACTGTTCCCATGAGGCACAGGGTCAGAGCTGATTTGCATATAGCCAGTGTCTAACCCAGGGTGGTGTGGAGTGCAAAAAATGATGGTTTTAGGCCCAGATCCTTGTACTGGGGTGAATGTATGACATTGTTCTACATTCTGTCCATCCATTGTGTTTTATGCAATTTTCACCCCGAGTGTGCTGGGTATACTCAGACGTGAGTCCCAGGCTCTCCACACCACTGGAGTCAAGCTATCCAGGCTGATGAAGGCTGATAGCCAGAAACCGGTCCTTGGATGCTTGATTCCGGTCTGGGAAAGACATGGCTTGGTAGTTCAGACTGGACTGTTCCCATGAGGCACAGGGTCAGAGCTGATTTGCATATAGCCAGTGTCTAAACCAGGGTGGTGTGAAGTGCAAAAAAACGATGGATTTAGGCCCAGATCCTTGTACCGGGGTGAATGTATGACATTGTTCTACATTCTGTCCATCAACTGTGTTTTTTGCAATTTTCACCCCAAGTGTGCTGGGTATACTCAGACGTGAGTCCCAGGCTCTCCACACCACTGGAGTCAGCTATCCAGGCTGATGAAGGCTGATAGCCAGAAACCGGTCCTTGGATGCTTGATTCCGGTCTGGGAAAGACATGGCTTGGTAGTTCGGACTGGACTGTTCCCATGAGGCACAGGGTCAGAGCTGATTTGCATATAGCCAGTGTCTAACCCAGGGTGGTGTGGAGTGCAAAAATGTTTTTTGCAATTTTAAATATCAGTATCACCAGAGTTATTAGCAAAACATAAAATGCCTCTACTATGGAAACTCTTTTGGGACAATAACCATACTCAGTGGCGACTGTCACTTTGTAGTATATATGAATATACACATACAAACACATATGTGAGTATTTTTATTTATGATATACACACACACATAAAATAGAGAGAATATAAGAGAGAGAATGTGAAACTGAAATTAAATTAAATCTATCAATTTACCTCTGTAGGTCTGGAGCAGCTCTGTTTTTTTTAAAACTATAGTGGCTTACTCTTCTGCTTACATTTTTCCTGTTCAGCAATTTGAAATCGTCTTTATTTTGAGGCGATTGATTTCGCAGCCCACTTTGTTGAACCGGGCAGGTAATACGTCCGTTGTTTACCTGTTCAATTTGGATGCAAATTGCAATTTTAATTTGTTAGTTTATGGTTACATTCAAACCTGAATATATAATCTCACAGACGGGTAGCAGCAATTTTCACTACGGAAACAAGCCCCAAAGTTTAAGGACCAATCTGAATATAGAAGCATGGAGTCAAGTAGAGGGTTCAACAAAATGTTATAGCCACCTGTTAGCTATCAAAACAAAGCATGTTTTCATAGGCGTAGCCTGGTAGTGTCAGAAAAGTTATCATTTTTAATTAAGACTCCGAGGTTGCTATGATATTTGTCTGTCTGACTTTATAGTAAATAAAAGACACGTTTGTATAATCAAAACTGTACTTGCCGCACATTTTAGGCAAGAGAAACATCCAATGAGAGCACACACTTCCAAAGAGACATTAAGAAGTCACCTCTAAGTATTCTGCACTCTACTATGAACTTCAGGCCCTAGTTTTTAGGACGAGCATTAGAGAACCCTTGTACATTCTTTAGTGTATACTTGTATACTCTAGTATATACCTATATGTGTATCTTCTTTATGGGCTCTGGTGATCAGCCATAGACTTGTCTGCTTCCACTTAGGGACTTTTTTTCTGTCCAACTGCCTCTATTTAACTGTCTTGATAGAAAACGATCAGCAGAGGTCAGTGAAATGCCAGAAATGCTTTCTGCTGAGGAACTTTCTTTTAAAAAATTTTTTTCTGGCAACTGCCTCTATTTAATTTTCCTAATAGAAAACGACCAGCAGAGGTCAGTAATATACGAGAATCACTTTAGCATTCTCTTGATTCCAGTCCATAGAAATTGTCTTCCATGAGCTCCCGTAGACAATAATAAATTTTTCAAATCTTGTATTTTCAGTGATATGACTACCGAAGGCCCAGATTTTATATTAAAAACAGCTATGGACTACACCATTTCCTGCTGAAAGGCAATATTTCTCTCCATGTGATCCCATATCTGGCATGTCATGCAGTGTGGTGCTTACTTTCCCTCCGTGTTAAAGAACAATGTCTGTTGTAACTAACATTTTGTGAGCTAGGCATAATTTAGCAAAGCCTTTTGCTTATTCTACTTCTTCCAAACCTTTGATTTACTTGTTGCCTGTTAAAGTTTTCAGCAGACCCCATTTTTTTGTAAATGTTTTGATTGTCACGGATCCTGGAAGCAGTTCTTAACATTACTGGATTTTCCTGTGACCTACTATTGTAGTTTTCCTGGCTTACTCTTATACAAGTCCCTTTATTGTCACAAGAATTCTCCTTCTTTGGCTCATATTCCTCCAATTAGAGAAATTTCCACCTCAATTTCCCGTCCTGCTCAGCAGGCATCTGATTCTAAGGCAAAGCTATGAAATTTATTAAAAGTGACAAGTTGTTGAGTTGATTGAGCCACCATTAGAGCTGTGCCTTTCTATGCAAGGAAATACTTTTTGAGCAAGTCTGCCTCTTTCTCAAGAAGTGAATACTTACATTTAATAGGGCACGGTACTGTAATGAACAGAAATGCTGCTTGAATTGAAACCAAACAATCTGGCCAAATGGCGGAGCGAAAGTAGGGACCTGGCTAGTGCAAATTCATTTCGTTTTTTACAGTAGAGATATTGAATTGGCCGCAAACAGTAGAAATATCCTCCTAACTGTAGGAATCTCATCTATTCTGATGATCTTGATTTTATCATCCTTGTATGCAAACCCCAGGCTTGAAGTAGGTGCCTTGCTGATTCAGCATGGTATTGTAAGCAGAGGCGCAACTAGAGCCGAATTTGGGGGGGGGGCTAAGAAAAAAATTTGGGGGGGGCCTGAACCTTTAATCAGTAGGCAGAGTGGAGCTGCAGGGGCTCTTAGAAAGGGGTGAAACAACTGCAAGGCCTAATTAACGTTCAAATGGTCTTTTAAAGACCTGTGAAACGTTCGGGTGCGGCTCTGTATGTGCCTGGTATCTGTCTCATCCCAGGCTGCCACACACGACGGTGGGGGTGGGGGGAGGGGGGGGGGGCTGAAGCCCGGTGAGTCCATTGGGTGTTGCTCGCCTGATTGTAAGATACATTTTCTGTGGCATGACAGGTATATTGTCTGTGCATTCACTTGAGTACCTGCAGAATGAGGACTGCAGCCACTGGGTTCGGTAGTTTGTTGAAATACTAATAGCCTTCCAACACAAGGAAAGGTCAACGTATGAAATGATAGATCAGCCTCTCTCACTGAAACTAAGGGTGTTTTTAATTTTGCGAACACATGAGAACTGATATATAAGCACTATGAAGATGTAGACATGCTACGCAATTTCCTGGTAGAAGTGAATTTTCTAGGTTGACTGTCATTTCCGTCTTGAATTTGTGATAATCTACATAGACTTTGATTTCTCTGACGTTTATTACAGACGTGTGCTTTTGTTTGCGTCGAGCCTACTTTGAAAACTGAAGGATGAAGAAAAGCATGGTCTCAGGAGACTGTACACCCTTTTAATTTATCGGTTGTTTTTTTATTGAGAGCATGTAGGAATGCATTTTGAAGAGGAGAGGAATAATATTTTTAAAAAAGTTTTTTTATTTCAAAGTATTTTATTAGATTTTCATACATACAATTATCATCGCTTTACCATTACAGGGTATCAGCCAAAACTGGCTGTTCTTATCAAGGATAGAGGTAATTGGTATATATGTTTGGCTGCCCCCTTTTCCACTGTCTTGCTAGAAGAATAAGAGTGGGTGAAAAGGGGAAAGATAGAGAATAGAAGAGAGAGAGGCGAAGATAGAATACAAGAAGCTTACTTCAGCCTTGGGTCTGTTCTGAGGCTGTGGGGATATGCTTGTGGGCAAACGCCCTTCTCCAGCTGAGTTCACGGGAGTTCTTAGAGGTCCAGGTATTCGTCCAGTGAAGCCCACATTCCCCTGGTTGCTTGTCCCCAGGGTGAGTTCCGCAGGGCGGTACTGTCCACGCCTCTGAGGTACTTCACCCAGTTGAGCCAACCTTTGAATGTCGCCTCACAAACTCGTGCAGTCTGGTGGACTCGAGGATCTTCTGTTATTTCCTAACATTTTTGTGAAATGGAGCCAACCTGCCCATAATCATGAGGAGAAAGAGGAGTGAGGAGGTAATTTAGTCCTCAGTGGCTCTCCACCAGGTAAGTGGAGTTCCTAAGCTAGGACCCCTTGCAGTATTTGGAGATGAAGACATGCCCAGTAGGGATCTCATTGTCTACAAAGCATCCACAGGTATAGAGGATGCATTATAAGCGGAACAGTTTGTTGAGTGGGCGAAATGTGTTTTCTGGTACCACTCCACAAACCTTTTTGTTTTTCTGAACAACTTTCAAATCTTAACTTAGTTTAAAAAAAGCAGTGACATTGACATGCAAGGCATTTTCTCTGTGTTTCAGGATCATTGTTTGTTTTTCCTGTCTTGGACCACCATTCCTCAGATAACTCACATCTGCCATCCTCCAAACGACCCTCAGATTTTGGGTTGAATCCATCATCGTTCTTTAGCTGGTTGTAAAAAACTCCTAAAGGCGTTTTAAAAAATCTTGTAATGCCTATCATTTCAGTCAGTTTTGCTTTATTCGATTTTGAATTGAAATCATAAAAGCATACAGTTAAAAAACAAACATAAATCATACATACAATAGCACAAAGTATCTACACGTTTAAAAGACATTGATTTAAAAGACATTTGCCCTCCAGTGGGGATACTTTCCTTTAAAATTACATATTTTCATACGATAGGCATTCACAGTTCTACCCTTACATCATGTTCACCCTTAATAGGAGCAAGTTAATAAAGAATTCCATTTTTATATATGTTGTACACTGGTGCAAAGCGGTTAGGAGCGGAGGAACAACAATTATTCGAAGCATAGGATCTTCTACCCATCACGTAATTATAGTTGTACCCTACCTCTGGTCTTGAGGAGGATATGTATGGCGCGCTGGGGTAAAAATCATGTAAATCCCAGATCGATATTGGGCCATCATCTTCTTGGGGCTGCCAGGTTCGTAGGTACGGGACAATATGTCTAGACCTAAATTTTACCAACACTAAATCACCAGGAATGTCTTTTGGGAGGGAGCCTAACCAGCCCACCCTTCTAACACACATTACTGTTCCATCCAGGTCGGGTGGCAGAGGTCTGTTTTTTGATAGCCAAAAGGTAACCTTATTTAGTAAGTCGTGGTGCCTTTCGGATTTTCCATGTGTGAGTGGTGGTACTCCTGAGATAACACACACGAATGGGACGGCCTCAGGGGTTAGGTGTATGGAAGGTACTTTATTATTCTCTACTCTCGCAATAATATGCTGCGGTAGTACCGGTTTAGAAGCAATCTTAGGGGTTGTTTTATTGGGGGCTAGTTGTAGAGTTTTTAAATTGTTGCATAGTGTAGGTTGCGTTGGCACTATGGAGGCAACAGAGGATTGATGGCGATTAATTATTTGAGTGATTTTATCGGGAAATAAATTTATCTTGATCAGTTCCTCTATTTCCATCAGCTTATTCTCCAGGATATTTATTTTCTCCAACAACGGCGATATAAGAGATTTGAGCAATGGTTCAATCAGAGATGTTAGCGCCAGTTGAAGAGGAGGTACTAGATTGTCTAATTCTTCTACAGCCTCTGGAATTGAGGGGGAGTTAGTGACGGACAGTGGAGGGCTTAAACACAATTTTTGTACCTTTGGGTCAATCTCATTTTGGTGAACCTTGTCACATTTCCGTTTAACGGGTAAGATCTGCGTAAGTGCTGCGCATGGAGTGTTAACTTTGGTATGTAATGAGGTGGATTCCTGCGCAAAATCATTGTGGAGCAAAGTACTAAAGCTTTTAGCCGTACAGGGGGAAGCACTATTTAGTTTAGTTCTCAAATCTGCTGAGACATAATTGGTTTTACACAGATTGTTTAGTTCCGCTAACAGTGAGTGGCTTTGCAGAATACCGGATGTTTCTGAGGGAGATTGTTCACTGGTGGTGCTAGCTATGGCCTGGCAAGAATCACTCCCATCAGAATCACTAGGTATAGGCCGTGGTATACTAATTAAGTGGTGGTCTTGTGTACCATTACGCGAACCCCTCTGGTTGACAACATTTTTAGAGACCCCTTTCTGAACCATGGTTCCGTTCAATTGGGTAGGGGTAATACGGAACATCAACACGAAGGCAGAATTTTAGTGTTTACAGCTACGTGTCCATTAAATGTCAGCAAGCATTTGGTAGTTCAACTCTCTTTAGCTCCTCTGGTAGGGATTTCAGGGGGGTGGCCCGTCCGCGGGCGCGTCGTCACGGGACGAGGAACTGGACGTTGCTTTATGCGCCGCCTGGCGCTGCTTGATGAAGGGGGCGGCGTTCTGGTGTCAAGGCTACTGGGGGATGTAGTCCCTGACCGGCGGAGCAAAGCCCGGCCAGTCAGGGAGTGCAGGACGGTGTTCTCGGCGGAGCTGAGCCCGGCCGCCTCACGAAAGCTGGAAAATCCTGGGGCGCCTCAGCGGAGCGGGATATGCTCGGCCGGCGCGGAAACCCTTCCAATGACTGCCACCTCTGAACAGTCTCTGACAGTCTCTCCCAAACACCTCCAGAATCTTTAAAATGTCTTCTTTTTTCCCTTAGAGCGCAATTCTCCCAAAATGAAGCACAGATTTTTTAAAGATAGCCCAAAAAACAAAGGGTATCCCAAAGGGAGCCAAAAAAGGAAAACCAAAGTCTTTCTAGCATGCTAGATATCGAGAAGGGCTGTGAAAAATGTGAAAAACTGAAGAAATCACTTTTTTTCTGCTTCTTTAATCAGGTATATGCTACACCAGAATTAATCCCAGCCTTTACTCTATGCAATGCTCCGAACCACCACAAAGTCAAGAATAAGCAGCAAACAAATGAGGATTCCAGCGTTGTGCGGCGTTGTACGTTTCCCTTAGCTCAGAATCCCCACAGCAGCTACTGCCCCTGCCTCTCTCTCTGCTCCTCACCTGCCGCAGGCTTCGACTGAGCCCGCCAGGGGAGCAGAAGCAAGCCGCCAAGCCGTTGTTGAAAGTGCTCCAATATCCAAGGAAAAAGAAGAGAGGAAAACGGAAGCTTGTTGCTACCTGGATCTACTTCGCACCACTGCCTGATGCAGAAAAGCAGAAACAGGGTTTACACTCGGTCAGCAGTGCTCGCTGGGAGCAGAAACGCCAGCCAGCTTGCCGGACGCCAGCACCATTGCCGAGGGCGGGGCGGAGATCACCTGAGCTGCATCATTTCAATTGACTAACACTGGGTTTCCTTACTAAATTTAATAAGGGCTAACTTTAGATGCTGTTTTGACTCACCTGAAGTGTGATTTAAAATCCTCTTAAATGGTGAAGTCGTATTTTAAGTTACATTTCTGAAAATGCCACTTTTAGAAAGTTAACACAAGGTGAAGATGGACGGAGCACTGTTAATTTTCAGACACTTACCCCCAGTCACAGATCTGGGTTGAATCAATCATTGTTCTTTAGCTCACTTCGCCACCCCAGTTGAGACCCAGCTATATGCAAATCAGTCTTGACCCTGTGCCTAATGGGAACCGTCCAGCCCGAACTGCCAAGCCATGTCTTCCCTTGACCAGAAACAAGTATCCTGGGACCGGTTTCAGGGTTACACCCCTCATCAGCCAGGCTAGCTTGAATCCAGTGGCAAAGTGAGTAAGGGACCCACGTCTGGGCATACCCTGCCAACTTAGGGCAAACTCAAGGAGATAATGGATGAAGCGCTGAAACGTTTCACATGAAGTCTTTTCTATAAGATTTATTGTATCAGAGAAAAACCCAACACACAGTCAGGCCAGGCACAACCAGCAGCCAAACTGCTTTGTTCAAACCATAGAATGCATATGTATCACCCATGGACTGCACATTAGTTCATAAAAGCCTTGCTCAGAGCATTATCTAACATCTCATAGACATACGTAAGCACAACATAACAGTACCTATTTGAAGAGGTTTCACAATGATTTGTGCCACACTGTAATTCATCTGGAAAAGAAAGTGACTGCTACAATTAATGGAACCCATTCTGAAGAATTAGGGTGTTGTAGAGGGGATGTATTGAACAAAGGTCTCTGGCTTTGTGGAGCACTCCAGATAGTTGGAGCATATCTGTGTTTTTTTTGTTGCATAAATCTGGATAAATATAGACTTCAAGTAGGTGGTAACTCATTCGCAAATGGCAAGGGGTCCCCAAGGGACCTCTTCCCCTTTGTGAATGGTTGTAAAAGTATTTTTAAGAGCAGGCAGTGAACCCACAGACCACTGCCGGTCTTAAAAAATAAAAATAAAACTATCCATTTTACTTTTGTAAAGCATCTCGTTTCCCTTTAAGGAAAACAGGCTGCTTTACAAAAAAAGATTGCACAAAAAAATTGCTATATTTAACAGCAATAACGGACATGGTGGTCTGCTGACCTCAGAAGGCCACCATCCTCGAGATTTTTGCAATTTCTAGGGGGTCGCAAATTGCGATCTACCTCATTATCAGTAATGAGGTAAAGCGATTTATGACCCCCTAGGAATCGCAATCTGAAACTCTTTGTTTTCATGCATTGTAAATTCCGATTCCTAATTGCGATTCTCAGGATTTCGCTACTAGGTATTTGCAATTTACTATTTTGATGCATGTACCCCTTGGTTTTATGCAGATAATGCGTATTAAATATAAATATAGGTTTCAAGTCACAAGCTTTGACATCTTGCTTATTTTTACTTTCAGCATTAGGGTGTGCGGTTGAAGCTGCAAAAGAATAGGTCAAATGCCTCCGGAATATTTGAATCTCCCTTAGCTTTTTTTTGCAGGTTAATTTTAAACTTTTAAATGTTATTATTCAACTTTGCATTAAAGATTCTCATTTGAGAACATTTTCTGCTGGAAACATGGAACATTTAAACACCAACCTGAGTAAGTCATTTTTCTCATTAAATAATTTATACATAAATTTAGTTTATTAGCAGCGTTCATTGTAATATCCAATTACTTTATTAACGGTATAAATTACCTAAGGTTAATGAATTGCTGTCTCCATGCTGCACATAATTATAGAAGTAATTGTTGTGCACCTTATATACCTGATGCTTTTACCGCTATATACAGTTTATTGTGAGCTGTACATAGATTTCTTGGATTTGGTATCTATGGATTATTGATCTTCGGTAGTTGAGGCAGAGGCTGTAGCTATATACAGATTTGATTTACCTTAGTGACTTGAGGCATATTCCAGCCATTCCCAGCAGGGGTTTTATTTGTGTAGAGCTGGAAAAAATGTTTTGCCACGAGCTACGTTTTAGTGTTTCAGAGCTGGGAACTTGGAGTTTAATTTAGAGACCGGATGTATATTTATTGTAGTGGTCAACTGTTTGCCTCTATGGCTGCTTTGGCTCTTGTGGGCACGAGTTCAGTCAACTACCCAATTAAAACTACTGTTAAATCATGGTTGTCTATGTGTGTGTACATTGTTGTCAGTCCATGAGCATATAAATGTTCTTCGTGAAGCATGGGGGAACCTCTAAACAGGTTGAGCTGGAGCTGGGAGGATCAGCCACCTATCTCACCCAGTCTTCCATAGACATTATGGGGTAGCTTCCCAGGGTGTGAAGTTCTTTGAAAACACCCAAAAATGCTGATATCATCATGGCCTGTTTTTTTTTGCTTTTGTTAAATGGACACAGCCATTAGAATAGCCCTTTACAGTGTAGGCTGCCATGCGTCTTATTTGTTACCTAGATGTATGTTTAAGATCAACATGTGGATAGAACGGATGCATTTTTTGCCATGTTAGTTTAGTCTTGCAGAAGTCTTGGTGTCTTCAAACTCTGTTATTACATAAATATGATATAAAATCAGAGGTCAAACAGTAAATAAACCTCAGGATTCGACCATTGGTTTGCACTAGAATTATCTACAGTGGTCACGCCAGACTGTCAAGCCAGCTACTCTCAAACGAAGAGCTGATTTTAAAAGCCATGTAGCATGTGTCCAGCACAGATAAGGGGTACCAGTCTTCCCCTATCTCCACAACTGGCTGTTGAAGGCGGTCCACTCTCAACATGCCGAAGTCACATCTGACTCCCTCTCAGATGCTCCCTTTCATCAGAGCTGTACTGGAGACAGTGCAGTTTTGGGCCTATTCTCCTAAGCAGTGAGTCCAGGATATTCAGGCTCTGCTACCAATGTTTCAGCCTCTATACTGGATTTCAGTGAGAATGGCTCTGAGGTTGCTGGGCTGTATGGCCTCCTACATCCTGCTAGTGACACATACCAGATGGCACATGCAGGCCCTGAAGTGGGACTTGAAGTTCCAGTGGGCACAGCATCAAGGGACTCTCTCCAACATGGTCCAGATCATGGAGGGAACTGCACTGGACCTGCAGTAGTGGCTGACCAACCGCGATTGGGTCAGAGGTAGGACCCTTTCCCTCTCCCTTCCTCAACCAGACCACACAGTAGTAACAGATGCGTTACTCCTGGAATGGGGCGTCCATGTGGGAGAGGTTGAGATCAGAAGACTCTGGCCTCAGACTCCACATCAACTTGTTGGAGTTCCGAGCGATTCTTTTGTCATTCAAAGCCTTTATTCATTCAATTGAGGAAAAGCTGGCCAAATGTGTTCAGGGAAAACACCACCCCCATGCGGTACTGCTACAAACAGGGCGGGGTGGGGTCGTGAACCCTTTATCAAGAGGCCCAGCGTCTCTGTACATGGCTGGAACAGCAGGGCATATCCCTGATGGTTCAAAACCTTGCAGGTTCTCTGAACACCAGGGCAGACAAGCTCAGCCGTCGATGCCTAGCAGATTTCAAATGGTGTCTCCATACAGAGGTGGTGCTAGTTCTCTTTCAACAATGTGGAGAGCCTTGTTTAGATCTGTTTGTTCCCAGCGATAACGTGCAATGTCAGCAGTTTTGCGTGCTTGTGTTTCCAAGGCGGTTTTCGCTCGGAGAGACACTTTTCATCTTGAGTGGAGCTCAGGCCTCCTATACACCTTTCCGCCTATATCACTCCTGTCGATAGTGCTCAAGAAGATCAGGAGCGACCGAGCCCAAGTCATTCTAGTGGCTCTGGACTGGGCACAGAGAGTGTGGTATCCTGAGCTTCTCCAATTGAGCATCGAACCTCCGATCAAGTGGCCCTTTCGGTCAGACCTTCTGTTGCAGCAGCAGAGGAGGGTTCTCCACCTGAACCTGTCAACTCTATGCCGTCTTGCGTGGAGATTGAGTGGCGGAAATTGATAGCATTTGACCGTCCTCCTGAAGATTGCAATTGTATTTTGGTGGCCAGGCGGCCCTCTACCAAGCCCTTGTACGTCTGCCGGTGGAACACATTTGTAAAATATTGTACAAAAAGATCTACCGATTCGCTTTCTGATTCCCTCTCTCAAGTTTTGCTTTTTATTATGATCCTTGCCCAGCAGAGCTCTGCACTGGGCACTCTCGAAGGGTACCTTTCGGCCCTGTCTGCCTTCCTGAGGCTGCCCAACCAACCCTCTTTATTTAAATATCCTATTGCAAATAGATTTCTCAGAGGCCTTGTACATATGTTCCCACATTTCCCCTTTCGTTATGCCTCAAAGGGACCTTAATTTGGTTCTTACCTTCCTGATGTGTGCTCTGTTCGAAGCTCTGCACAACTGCTCCCTATGGCTGATTACCATCAAATAGCCTTTTTAGTGGCAATCCCTTCTGCCAGGAGGGTGAGCGAATTGTATGCTTTGTCATCCAAGCCTCCTTCCCTCACAATATTCCCTGATAGTTTGGTGCTTCTCACTAGGGCCTCTTTTCTCCCAAACGTGTTAACACCATTCCATGTGGTGCAATCTTCTACGCTCCTCCGGACCCCTCTAAAGAAGAGACGCAACTCCACCGTCTGGACCCAAAAAGAGCATTGCTGTTCTACCTTGACCACACTAAAGAGTTCTGGGTGGACAACCCCCAACCCCAATCCCCACATGCACCACGCATAGTCAAATTATCAGTGCTCCCGCGTAGCCGTAGGTCGTAGCACGCCGCATCCCGTAGAGGGGTGCGAAGACCCCAATGATGAAGCATGACACCAAGGGTCCTTTTGGTGTGTGAGGGGTATTTTAGAAACACTTTGTGCTCCCCACCATTGTAGGGAACACTTCACCCCATTTGGTGGATTCTTGTTGTTTATTTTCTTCTACCTGGGAGAAGGAATCCACTCTTATCTCTCTCTTCCCCTCCTTCGTTTTTATAGTATCTAGACTGCGTACAGCTGTGGTAGTTCTTCCCTTAGTACATCTCTAACACACACATAGCACACACACTCTACAACCACCACAATGGAAGGTGAACACGGCCTGACCTTCGGCGGAGATAAGATTGACCGCATCCTCGCCGCAGTCAATCCCTTTGAAGGACTTAGTAACACTGATCCCGGACCCAGTGTGGCAGACTGGGACGAGCTGTCCAATCTCAGGAGAACACAGATTAAAACCGCCCTCCATGGACTCCTCATGACAGAGTACCTTAGGAATAAAATATAACCACAAGGGTTGATAGTGAAGAATTTACCCTTCATTTTTCAAACAGATGCCCAATTTAAAAAAGAATGGTCCTTGATTTCTTGGCACTGTACGAGGGATTGGCTCGTACTCATAGTCAAGACAGCCACCAGAATTGCTCAAGAACTTAAAATAGACATCCCAAAAAGTGAGGTTGAACTCAAGACATATGAAAAACCTAGCGTGTTAAAAAAACGGTTGGAAGAACTCAACCAAGAAATGACCGACTTTGAGGTCACCCTGAAACAGAACAAGTTCAATAAATTAAAAAAGGACAAAGAACATTTCACCCCTGAAGAGGCATACCCATACACGAAAAGTGGCTATGTCACCAAAAACAATTACATAGGGTCTGATAGTGAGGGCTCTGAATGTGGGTCATCAGGCTCTAACTCCAGCGGACAACAAAGTTTTAAACAAAATAGGGGTTGATATAGACAGAGCAGACAACAATACCCAAAACAAAGGGGATGGAGGGGTTACCAACAAGCACCACCTCAATACCCACAGTACATGGGCCCCCCACAGTTCCCCCAATACCAATATGGTCCTCCACCACCCCCCCACGGACCTTTCTACCCACAATGGAATTCAGACTACGAAGGGCAATATTGCAATGCACAACCTTTTTTAGGGTCGCGCCCTGGACCACGGAGAGGCAGGAACAGGAAAGGCAATACAGTGGGATGGCAAGACACGGAACAAGAGGATCCTAGAATGAATACACGAGGCATGACAGGGAACCTCCCCAACCAAGCATCAACCTCGACCAAAAAGAGACCGACTTAATAGTCAATCTCACACCTTGGCCCCTTACCGATGTTCAGCGTACTGTACTCAACAAAGGCCTAGGTTTTGTTCCGACCAACAAACCCGACATTTTCAAAATAAATGTTGAAATGAATGAATTTGTCCGCAAAATCAAATTACAGGCCTTTTTCCAAGACAAAGAACCACAAGTGACCAATCCGAACTCAGGCTTAAAACCAAAATCCTCCTTCACCCCACCTGATGCAATGTAACCCTCACTGGTTAGAGGCGGCAGACCCGAGAGCAGAGGACGGCCCGGGACCAGGGTTCGATTCCCGGCGCGGCAGGTTTCTGGACCAGGGTCAGCGGACTCGATAATTCTCTCGCCTCGGTGCTCACTCTGATCAGCGATCACACTCGGCAACTCTGGGCATTAGCTTGCCTCATCTTCACTAACGGCCCCACCAGACCGCCGGGGATGCCTGGTCTCACCCTGGAGATACCCATTAAGGGACCATCTCTCAGGGAAGCCAGGAAGGGTTTCGCAGCGGTCGAAGCGCCTTGGGACCCTTCGGGTAAGTAGTGCGCTATATAAATGCCTATACATACATATACTTTTGAAAAGGCAGTGATGAGGGAAATAAATCAACTGGAAACCACAAATCTTCAGACTTTCCACAATACCAGCAAAGTGGAACAAGAAGCTATTAGAGAGCTGGCTACCAATGACGAGATTACTATAAAACCAGCAGACAAAGGGGGAGCCATTGTCCTACAAACTTCCATTGCTTACGACCAAGAGTGCCTCAGACTTCTCTCTGACAGACGCAACTACACGGTCTAGTCAGACGACCCGACGGAATCATTAAGGGTTAGGATCGGAGCCATGGTCGAGGAGGCACTAGCACATGACTGGCTTTCAAAAAAATAAGGGGAATTCTTGATCCAGAAAACACCTAAAATCCCTTACTTCTATTGTATCCCTAAAATACATAAAGACTATGCAAAACCCCCTGGAAGACCAATCGTCTTAGGAATTGGGTCGATTCTTGAGCCTCTCTCAAAATTTGCTGACGCTTTTCTTCGCCCAATAGTACAGGCCACTGACACGTATCTGAAGGATACAAAAGCTGTCCTCCAACTGTTACAAGACATATCATTCGACCCCAAGACGCAGCTACTGCTAAGCCTAGACATGGAGAGTCTTTACACCAGTTTACCGCACGATGAAGCTCAAACTATCATTGTAGAGGTACTGTTTAGTAATCCTTGGAAATACCAGACACCAAGAGGTGTAGTCCTGGAGTGCATCTCATTAGCACTTACTAAAAACTTTTTCAGGTATAACACCACTCTGTACCTTCAAAGCCATGGGACCAGCATGGGCAGTACATTTGCTCCTAGTATAGCGGGCCTGTACGTCCATCATCTGGAAACCAGCAAAATCTTACATTCAACCAACCCCTTCAGAGATAAGATCTTGATCTGGAAAAGATATATAGACGATGTCTTTGTAATCTGGGAGGGAGATTTACAGTCAGTCTCCGACTTTATGACATGGCTCAATAACCAGAATGCCTACCTAAAATTCACGAGCTCTGTCTCCAATGAGTCCCTAGTGTTCCTTGATTTGAACATATACTCCGAAGCGGGTACACTCAAGACCTCAACCCACTTCAAACCAACTGCTAGAAACTGTCTACTGAGGTTTGACAGTTTCCATCCTCGCCATCTACGTACAAATCTACCATATGGCCAGTTCCTCCGCCTCAGGCGGAACTGCATTGATGTTGCTCAATTTAAAACACAAGCCAAGGACCTCAAAATCAAACTACAGCAGAGACACTACCCAGACCAAATAATGGACACTGCAATGAAAAGGGCAAAGAATAATAACCGAGACGCCCTCCTTGAAGACAAGATGAAAACAGACAGTGACCAAAAAAGACAAGTATGTGTGACAACATACAACACACTATCAAATGAGGTCACCAAAATCATTAACAAGAATTGGCGAATCCTGAATTGTGGCCAGCTAACTTATGAGAAACCCATGTTCGCCCACAAACGTGGGAGAAATCTCAAAGACATTTTGGTACATACCCGCCCAAAAGAATGTCAAACTACTACACCGTCAATACATGGAATACAGGGACATTTCCCCAGTGGAAATTGTAGTAGCTGCCACCTTACCAGCAAAAGTAAAAACCTAACATTCAAGAACGGCAAGAAATGGGAACAAAGGAGTCTCACCACCTGCAATAGCAGAAATGTAATCTACATGATTACATGTCCGTGTACACTGGAATACATGGGCATGACATCAAGAGCAGTCAAAACAAGTATAAATGAACATAAAAGCAATATCAGGTGCAAAAAGAGCACCACCAAAATGGCAACTCACTTTCTCGAGGCACAACATTGTGTAAATGACATGAAATGGATAGTAATTGAACAATTACCAACAGAGAAGGCCCTGTTCCAAAAGGAACAACGTTGGGTGTTCCGTCTGGGAACACATATTGACGGATTAAATGATGACATCCCATCGGGGCAAGTAACCTGACTCACTATTTAGATCACAAATAGGTGAGTTTTTTTCGCTGGTTGAGCCACCAACACAGGATCTGTTTTTCTATCAAGTAAAATTACATCCCGTAATGATCAGTATAGGATATCATTACCATTATTTACTTGAATTAATACTGCTACTAATTTAATGCCACCTAGAGCTCTGGAGAATCATACGGGCATTATTGGCACTAGACGGTATTCTAGTCAAAAACTGTTGAGTCTGATCAATCGTGCCCATAAACCAGCGCTAGGAATCATGTATAGTCGGGCGATCCCCTATACTTTACGTTGTATTGAAAAAATCAGCGAAGGGAGAAGTGTCTGCATCATGGGCAAGGGTGGCTCGGACCGCACAACCGCGCATGCCCGCATCTGAGACATAAGAAGGTAACACACGCACATGAGCGGTATTGACCATCCGGACACCATAACTACAAAAAACGGAACTCCCATATTAGGTTCTTCCTGCCACTTATCTTTACCAATTAACCAATAACCACTCAATCCCGAACCAGCATAAAAAGGCCTCCTCAACGCGCTACCGCATTCACCGCGGAGCAGGGGCACAAGGATTTTGCAATTGCTGTAATCCGTGAGTAAAAACTTACTAGAACAAAGGGACCTTTCTTCGACAACCTATGAGTATCAACAACCACTGTAATATGTACTATCTTGCAGGAGCCATTGGGCCAGCCTGACCCCCAACGTTTTGAAGGCTCATGGGGCACTGTACCTAGGACAAAAAGTGTGTCTCTTTACCCTCTAATACTGGATTCTTCCACTCCATAAAGTTATGTTCCCTCAGGCACAAGGAAAATAAGACCATAGAGAGTGTGCTTTATGTTATGTGTGTGTTTGTACTGTATTTTGTCCCCTTTTTTTCCACAGGGTCACCTGCACTAGTTGTATGACATAGTTCATGTCTAGTGACACCCACTATTTACCTTTACAGGTCACTTATCCTGTGTAAATAATAAGGATTTTATTTCTGCAAAACGTGGTCTTCTTTTTTCCTTCTAGGTTACTTGCATAGTGGCGTAACTTTATTCAATCAGTAGGAACATTATAGTACTACTTTTCACTTTTCTGTATTATACACTATTTTATTAAATAAACGTGAGTAAGGTGTGGTGTGGTGCACCCCGTCCTGAAGAAGGAGTTGATCTCTGAAACATGTCGACGCACCCAAAGAGGTACTGTGCTTAATATCACACTATTACCTCGTCCTGCACCCATTTTTAATAGTACCAGCCCGGGGGCTCATTAAATTAATTCTGACCTACCCCACGAGCCAGGTATTTTTTAAAACATTCACGTACTCACATAACCTCACCACATACTCACACCCAATCCCCACATGCACCACGCATTGTCAAATTATCAGTGCTCCCACGTAGCCGCAGGTCATAGCACGCCGCATCTCGTAGAGGGGTGCGAAGACCCCAATGATGAAGCATGACACCAAGGGTCCTTTTAGTGTGTGAGGGGTATTTTAAAAACACTTTGTGCTCCCCACCATTGTAGGGAACACTTCACCCCATTTGGTGGATTCCTGTTGTTTATTTATACATATTGGTGCTCTGGATAAGACATTCCCGTTTCAAGCCCTCTTCCTTTGAACCCCTGTCCACCCTCCTGGTCTGTCTTGACTGCCCAGGTTAAAACATTAAAAATTCTGAGTATTCACCTTGAGCCTGAACTCTTTCTTGATGGATAAGTTAAGCTTGTTGCCTTCACTTGCTTTTTTCTTGTGAAGGTGTTCTTGAAAAATCTGCCTCTCCTCCCCAAGAATGTCCATCATGTGATGGTTCTGGCTACCGTACTGAGTCGCCTAGTTATTGCAATTCTCCTTTTGGGAATGCATCTAAGCCAAATAAGGAAGCTGCAGAGGGTCCAGAATGAAGCTGACAGACTGGCCTTAGGACTCTCACTGTTCTTCTCTGCGGCTTTGGCTTTCGATAGAAAAAAGGGTTGTTTTCAAGTCCATGTGTCATGCTTTTACAGCAGTACATCTTATTGACCTGGACTACTTATCTCAAAACTGAACCCACTTTGTACCCACACTCTGCTTCCGTTTCTCTGAGGCCCGCTGCTGGACTTGCAAAGAATCAAGAAGATTTGCTCCGGTGTAAAAGCGCTCTCAGTCAGAGCGGTAAGACTCTGGAATGACCTTCCCTGTAGTCTGCGGAAGATTCCCTCTACTTCATTTAAAGAAGTTCCTAAAGACCTGGCAACCTGCGAATTTTTAAACAATAATGGTAAAAGCATAACTTAAGAGTGTACAAATGCACAAATACAAGTTCTAAGGCTAGGTTAAGAGGGAAAGGTCCCCTGCATAGGGTACAGCAATGTCCCCTGCCCTGAGTTCCCAGAATCCGCTATCCTGTTCTTTGGATTTTGGCCTCAGCTTCATACTGAACCAGCCCTGTGCTTGCTCTTCGTAATGATAGAGGACTACTGTCCGTGTCGCAGGTTCATGTATGAAGCGTGGTGGTGGCAACATACCTCATTTTTGCAGTGCTCTTACTGTGACCAGACCATTGTATCTGCGCCACAAGAGTGGTGGCCTACTGGCCCACTTGGGGTAAAGTTCTGCTGTTACCAGTGAACCCGGGTTCCTGCGTTGATATCCTGAGAGCATGCATGTGCGTAATTATGTGTGTAGTTTGCATGTTATACGCAGTGTACTTGCTTGAACCGGAGTGAAGGCGGCCTGTGGGATCCATTTGTAAGCCCCTAGCCTGCTCACTCAGGATGTGAGGTTGCTCTCTCAGATAGTGCAAAGAGGAGACAAGCGATAAATACACATCTTTGGTCTGCTGTACCTGTGAGAGCTATTGAATGCCTTGTTGTTCTAGTTCTAGGTTCTCTTCAACCAAAGAGGGGGTACTCCAAAGAGTACCCAGAGAACTTCTGTGCTGCCAGTGCCTGCCTGACTGCCAGCTCCCAAGAGGTGAGGGGGGATCACTTTGAGTTGGACCTGGAACTGTTCCTTGTCTGGAACACCTGTAGGATCCTGCCTGAGGAAGAGGGAAGGAGCGAGCCAGCCATGCAGGAGGAGCACACCACTGTAATGCGCTAAAGCGATGAATGCTGTGCTATGAGTCTGGGTCCATTGAATAGAGACTCGTGGAAGCATGACAGGCATGCTGTATGCTTGGAGTTGGTCATTGCTGGCATAGCAGAGAGTTCATGACACTGACAAAGATTGCCCAAATGAATTGCCCTGTTAGCTGTGCTGTTGTAGCAATGGCACTTGCTACCCTGTGTGCCCAAGAGGTCGCTGAAGGAAAGGCTACTACTGAGTTGCGGCTAATGCCATGGGTGCTGCTTGAGACTTTGCTTTCACAGCCATGGCCCTTGCTCCAATTGTGCCTAAGCCATCCGCATCACTGAATAAGAGACCGAAGAAAGCCTGTGACGTGCCCTAGGTGAACAAACTTGTATATTAGCTAGTCCGGTGGCACTTGCCAACCATGTGCCTGTGTCTACTGCATGCAGAGCATGGAGCTGCTGCCTCGAGGCACTTGCCAGAGTATGGCTGAGTGATTGTGCGGCAGTTAACATGCTGACAGGAAGGAAGCCCTACCAGAACTCAGCTGCTCAGAAGGAAAGCAAAGACTGATGAGTGGGATGCTGGTTTGAGGGTTACGGCTCGCCTTAAATATAGGTTAGATGAATATTGAGAGATTGAGTGCTGTTAATGCCTACCAGATAGGGTGGTGGGATGGGCACTGCACCTGTGCTGAAACTGACAGGGGTACCTTATATTAAGGGAAGGTGGAAGGGGCGGTGGGGGGCATCCTCACCTACAGGGCACAACCCTGCACCAGAGACTCTGGGTATCTGATACTTTTGTGTAGTGTGTAGTATTACGTTTTACTGTGTTGTAAAGTATTTTTCTATACTAATATCAGCACTGACCTGACAATCACATTATCCTGCTGTAGGGAGTCTGTTGAGTCTCTTGCCTATTGTTCCCCTGCACTTATCTCCATGAAAAGCCAGTGACTGCTTGCCATCGCTTCCACTGTGAATCAAGTGCTAAAAGGCTTGTGCTTGTCTCAGTTTGCAGACCCACAGGAGGACAGACCCTAAGAGATTATAGGCAAATGACCACAGCTGTGACCCAGTAGCCCCCTAGCCCCTCAAATGGGTTCTGACAGCTTAATATTCACAGCATTGCCAATTGTGTCATACGTAACCTGGAGTACTTGACAGCTAGCCACACAGATAGGTGGAAAATAAAATAGAGCACAAATAAATAAACCCTCTCTATGAAGTATGATAGTTTATTTATTATTGTTTTTTTGCTTTAAGCTGTGCTCTGATTTTTTTATTGTCTGAACAAAAAAGTGTCTTCGGTAACAATGTAAAAACAAGCATTTGCAAGGCCAACATTTCCCGGTTTTAAATGGCAAAGATGCATTTGTATGCATGTCTGAAAATCTTGCAATAGGTTTCCTATTAAATGAATGTAATTCCAAGATGGCCAATATTCCTCATGACACATTTACACTGGTATGTCACAACTGAAGTGAGGATACGCAGACAGCACTTTCCGACCACCACTTTGAGGAATGGTAGAGCAGGCCGGGGTGTTCAAACACTGCTGAATGTCAAGGGCAAAGGGTGGGAACACCAGAAGTGCTATGTTTAAAAAATATATTTTTACAAAAAATGATAAAGCTAGGAGGGGCTGGTGGGGGCAGCATCAGGCTTGGAGAAGGGGTGGGCCAATATGAGGGGGGAAGAAGCACATGGAAGGGAGAGCAAGAAAAGGAATGCATTCCCATGGAGAGTGGAATATAGAAAAGTGGCTTCCTTAATGCAACAAAGTGAGAAGTGGAAGGATACAAGTCAAGCAATCAGAAAATATGAGATCAAAATGCTTTAGGGCCAAACACAAAAAGGGAGTAAAGCCTACATTGAGAGCATGGAACTGTGACAATACGGCCCTCACGAGAAAGGGGCTCACACAAAGACCACTGTATGTATATTGGAAACAATAGGTCTGACTAATAGACAGCTAAAGCAGTTTGTTCCAAGACCTAATGAGTTTAATTTACTCTGCTCCTTGAGTGCCTTGTTATCCAGTGTTTATTTCTTTATTTTATATTCTTTCCAAACACAAAGGTCCAATGCAACAACATGGTTGCAATACGATGTACAAAGCTGTGTGCGAGGAATGCATAGCCTGGCTCAAATGATTTATGTTAAGCACTAATGGTTTTAATATCCGGGTTGAATCAGTGAACTTTGTTGAAAAAATGCTTTAAAGAGAAAGTACACCATTCGTGACACAGGATACTGCTCAAGCAATCTCAAAACGACTAATTCCACTTCCCACGCTCCACAGCCTCTGTTGGGCTTTGGCATATAGAAATGCTGATCCAAGGCATTCCTAAGGTTAAAACTTAATAAATACACTTGGGTCACTATTCCTTGCATGAGAGGCCTAATAAATCAATCTATTGATTTTTAGGTCTCGCCTGAGACAGCGCATGTGCTGTCTCTTCGAGACATTTACTAAGTGGCTGTTAAAAGTGCCACCAGAGGCTTTTGCTGGCCTCCAGCTTGCGTTCACGAGCCTGTGCACGTGCACAGCTACCATCTTTGTTTTTATTGCTGTAATCAGGCTCCTCTGCTTGCACTACCTACTCCCTTCCCCCCCTTTCCCCCCTCCCTCCTGGTCAGCTTCATTTGTGTTTTCTATGCTGTGAATCATGCTCCTCTGCTTCCACTCCCCCTCCCTTCTCCCCCTCCCTCTTCGTCAGTTTCATTTGTGTCTTCTATGCTGTGAATGCTCCTCTGCTTGCACTCCCCCCTCCCTTCTCCCCCTCCCTCTACGTCAGTTTCATTTGCCTCTTGTATCCCGGTTATTATTTGCTTAAGCATTTACACACCACACGAATTGCCAGCAGTTAAACACGATGTGCAGGCCAATTAATAAAGGCAGAGCCCCCACGTAACCAAGTAAGTTGCCAAACCAACGCTGCTTCTCCCACTCCTGAGTCACAAGGGGGAGCTCATTCAATGTACCTCTATTCTGGCCCGCTCCATGTAGGGATTTTCTAATACTGAGATACACTCAAGACTCCCATCACGCACACCTTCTCTGACCTGCAACAGAAGGCTCCTTTCAGCATCTCTCTTCTGAGACAATCAACCCAGCTGTCACAACACACCCCATTCCTGGCTTGCATCATTCATTGGTCCATCTACCTAATTTTCATAATACGTTGATGTACTAATACAGGAAAATCTAAGCAAACCGCAATGCACCAAAATGCGAAGTGTACCCTCTGGATGAAGTCTGTTCCGTCTGTTCGGAGTTCTTCATCTGTACTTGGAATGAGAGAAACAATCGCGACATCTATTACTTAGCGATGATGTCATTAGCCCACTCATAACCCAGCTGTAGATTATGGAATGTCAATCAGTACAGTGCATGCCATTGCAATAGAAGAAAGACTACAAAACGGAGAAAAGATACAATGTACAGGGGGAAACTGCATCTCACTGAAATTAACCATAGCTGCATTGTTTATCTGTTTAGGTGGTGTGGCAGGGTGGGGTAAAAATATAACGGTCCTGATTGTGGCCGAGGTTATTTGAAACCTTTAACCCCACTGCTTTCATCCATAGCAGGGTTGGAACCACTTAGCTCTGAGACAAATAGCGCGTTTTTGTGCATGTCGGATTATTAAAGGACTAGGAGCTGTCACCTCAGTAACAATTCGAGGAAAAACTCAAGTATTCATTTTTCAGCACAAGTCTCCTTTGCTTTCAACAATAATGATTTGAGCATAGAGTATTCAGTTCCAAAACACGTTTGTAGTGCTTTCGGTTTGTATCCCAGTGTTGAGTTTTTAATTTAAACGAGTAAAATATTGGATTTAGCGATTTCCCCCAATTTGTGTCCTTGCATTGAAATAGAAATTTTGGCAGTAAATAGTGGCTAGGTGGTAAGGCTACTTGAAGCTGCTGCTGAACCTGTCTTTACGGGGGCTCAATGAATTAATCTGCTGTGGAAATAATGTGATATTTTCGTCACTGCCTCCCTGGAGAAGAAAGGCCAACCCTGTAGTACACATATTCATTGCTGGCTGCAAACTGCAAACATTCACCTCCCACAGGCATGCGTAAGATAAAAGCACATTCCACGGCTGGACATTTGTTCAAGGACCTGTGCAATGCACCAACAGGATCAGAATCATGTACTAACGCACAAGAAATGCGTCATCTACACAGTTCTCAACATACAGCTCAGTCAATCCTGATTTGAGTAATACATACGCACAATTGTACTGAGGTAGGAGTGTGCTCAGTCAGAGGATGGTGATAAGGCCACTGTGACAAAAAACAATGTTATCCCGAGCACTCTTTAAACCATATTCATCCAAGTTTAGGAATTTACAGGAAGGTGCCCTCGTCGCCGCACGTAGCCAAAACGTGCCTTTACAAATCAATCAAGTATTGAGGTTATAAACACTAGCCTCCAGACTGGGCGCCAAATTCACAACGTAAACGTCGTTTTCTCTTTGAAATTCAGATATGTTTATTCAGTTCATCCAATGTATTTTTTTAATCAATTTATTTATGCAACATTACATTGTCTTCCTTGCCAACATAATCGTCTTCTTATGTGGCAATGTTATTAGTGCAGTAATCCACTTAATCGTGACACCCAATGCATTTCGGGTCAAACAAAACCATGACCCTTCGTCAGGGGTCTGCAAATGGAAATCAAACAGGACCAGATTAGTCACCCTCGATAATCCACAACTGTACAATGCTCTATGCCGTAATATTAACAAAGCGGAAAGGAAAAGGAAAATAGAGTGCTGTTTAAAAATTTCCAAATCACCAAAAGCAAAATACACATTATAATAATTTCACTGAGCAGGAGCGTACTACACCCTAATGATAAGTGAACCCGTTATATTATAATGGCGCTTACTCCCCTCCCAACTTCATTGTTAACCGATGACCCACATGAAAACAACTTACGAGCATTCAAACGCTTCCGCGCCTCCGTGGATTCTAAAGTTTTACTCACATAGTAACTTCAACAGTTCTAATAGGATGGAGACTAAGTCACATGATCGCGACCACAACCAATGGTGTTGCGGCACCCCGGTCATGTGAGATGAGTGCTATAGCTTCATGACAAACGTCATGCTCACGTTACGAATGGAGATTGACACGCAAATAATAACAAAGAGAATTCCTCGTTTTTAGCGGAACGCTAAAAAATACACATAAAAAGAAAGCAACGAAGCATGAGCATTAATACTAAATGTGCAATACGAACAATATACAAGCCGAAACTTGCCCTCATTTAAACCATACTATGACAACATAACTGGGGAACAGGATTTGCCAAAGTCAATGCTGTAGATCAGTGCATTATAAAACCCACGCATGTTCAATACGATCATTCAAACCCACAGGATGGGTAGAGTTTAGTTTTTTGATCCAATAGAACTCCGCTCTCAGTCTCTGTTTTATAGGATCCATGTCAGGGCGCTGGTGGATTGACTCGATCACCATGAATTTCAGCTGCGAAATTTGGTGATTCATCTCTTTCCAATGACTCGCCACAGATGACTTTAGATTATTGAGTCTAATGTTACTCTTGTGCTCCGTTATGCGGACCTTCAATTTACGTTCAGTTTGCCCAATGTATATCTTGCCACATGGGCATTTGATCAAGTAAACACAATTTGCGGTGTCACAAGTGCTTGAGTGTTGTAATTCAATAGGAAAACCTTTGGTTGGATGCATCAATGTTTTTCCACAAATGACATTATTGCAGTGAGTGCAATTAAAGCATTTAGACATTCCTTTCCATATTGTCTTCTCCTTAACAGGAGTGTTGAGGAGTTCTTTGAGATTTTTCGATCTTTGGTAAGCAAACGTGATACGGTCATTGTATAAATCTTTCAGGTCGGGTTCAGATTGTACCAGATGCCAATGTTTGTTAATTGTTCTTTTGATTTTTTCTGCATCTGATGAGTATTTTAATACGCACACTGTTTTTTGTGTGGTCTGTTTGATTTTGGGTTCCAGTAGATCAATCCTCTTGATTTTATCTGTTTTCATCATGGCTTGTTGTAGAATGTCGCCAGGATAACCTCTCTGTTTATACTTAACAGTTTGTTGCATGATGGACTTTTTGACTTCCTCTTCATCAGATGTGATTCTCTTGAGTCGTATATATTGTGACAAAGGCAAATGTTTCTTGAGTGGCTCAGGATGAAAACTTTGGAATAGAAGACACGAATTTCTGTCAGCCGGCTTCTGAAACACTTTCGTGCTGATCTCATGGTCAGTTATGGTAATTTGCACATCAAGAAATGATATGGTCTCATTGGAAATTGTGTGTGTGAATTTGATCCTTTCGTTTCGACAATTGAGCACCTTAATGTTGTCTTCCAATTCTTCTTTGGATCCACGCCAAATCACAAAAATGTCATCAATGAACCGCTTAAACATGATCAGACCTTCTACCCATGTTTGATTTTCCAAAATGTGGTCCCTTTCAAATTTTTGCATAAAAATGTTAGCGTATGAGGGGGCCCCCCAAAAACCCATCGATGTTACATTGGATTGGTTAAAAAATTGTCCGTTCCACTCAAAATAACTGTGGTATAGTGCATACTGCATTAATTCCAATGTCAAAATTCTTTGATGTTCCTCAAGGTCACTGTGCAATAAGCTCCATTCGAGTGCTTCAATACCTTCCCTATGAGGGATGGAAGTATATAACGAAACGACGTCAATGGTACATAACCAATACATCTCTCCCTGCAACAATGTTACATTGTCTAACATGTTTAAGAAAGCTGTCGTGTCCTTAATGTATGTCTCACTTTTTTGGACGAGAGGTTGCAAAAACCTATCTACAAATTTACCCACTGGTTCCGAGATAGATCCACAGGCCGAGACAATGGGTCTGAATGGTGGTCTAATGGGGTCCTTATGTATCTTGGGCAACATGTATAGTTGCGGTCTTCTTGGGTATTTTAAATGAAAGAAAGCATGTGTTTTCTGACTGATCCATTTCATTGTGAGAGCATGGTCCAAAATCTGATATAGAACCTTTTGATATTCTTGTGTGGGATCTGAGGTTAATGGCAGATAAATTTCTTGATTTTGAACATGATTGTTGACCCATTGTCTCGGCCTGTGGATCTATCTCGGAACCAGTGGGTAAATTTGTAGATAAGTTTTTGCAACCTCTCGTCCAAAAAAGTGAGACATACATTAAGGACACGACAGCTTTCTTAAACATGTTAGACAATGTAACATTGTTGCAGGGAGAGATGTATTGGTTATGTACCATTGACGTTGTTTCGTTATATACTTCCATCCCTCATAGGGAAGGTATTGAAGCACTCGAATGGAGCTTATTGCACAGTGACCTTGAGGAACATCAAAGAATTTTGACATTGGAATTAATGCAGTATGCACTATACCACAGTTATTTTGAGTGGAACGGACAATTTTTTAACCAATCCAATGGAACATCGATGGGTTTTGGGGGGGCCCCCTCATACGCTAACATTTTTATGCAAAAATTTGAAAGGGACCACATTTTGGAAAATCAAACATGGGTAGAAGGTCTGATCATGTTTAAGCGGTTCATTGATGAAATTTTTGTGATTTGGCGTGGATCCAAAGAAGAATTGGAAGACAACATTAAGGTGCTCAATTGTCGAAACGAAAGGATCAAATTCACACACACAATTTCCAATGAGACCATATCATTTCTTGATGTGCAAATTACCATAAGTGACCATGAGATCAGCACGAAAGTGTTTCAGAAGCCGACTGTCAGAAATTCGTGTCTTCTATTCCAGAGTTTTCATCCTGAGCCACTCAAGAAACATTTGCCTTTGTCACAATATATACGACTCAAGAGAATCACATCTGATGAAGAGGAAGTCAAAAAGTCCATCATGCAACAAACTGTTAATTATAAACAGAGAGGTTATCCTGGCGACATTCTACAACAAGCCATGATGAAAACAGATAAAATCAAGAGGATTGATCTACTGGAACCCAAAATCAAACAGACCACACAAAAAACAGTGTGCGTATTAAAATACTCATCAGATGCAGAAAAAATCAAAAGAACAATTAACAAACATTGGCATCTTGTACAATCTGAACCCGACCTGAAAGATTTATACAATGACCGTATCACGTTTGCTTACCAAAGATCGAAAAATCTCAAAGAACTCCTCAACACTCCTGTTAAGGAGAAGACAATATGGAAAGGAATGTCTAAATGCTTTAATTGCACTCACTGCAATAATGTCATTTGTGGAAAAACATTGATGCATCCAACCAAAGGTTTTCCTATTGAATTACAACACTCAAGCACTTGTGACACCGCGAATTGTGTTTACTTGATCAAGTGCCCTTGTGGCAAGATATACATTGGGCAAACTGAACTTAAATTGAAGGTCCGCATAACGGAGCACAAGAGTAACATTAGACTCAATAATCTAAAGTCATCTGTGGGGAGTCATTGGAAAGAGATGAATCACCAAATTTCGCAGCTGAAATTCATGGTGATCGAGTCAATCCACCAGCGCCCTGACATGGATCCTATAAAACAGAGACTGAGAGCGGAGTTCTATTGGATCAAAAAACTAAACTCTACCCATCCTGTGGGTTTGAATGATCGTATTGAACATGTGTGGGTTTTATAATGCACTGATCTACAGCATTGACTTTGGCAAATCCTGTTCCCCAGTTATGTTGTCATAGTATGGTTTAAATGAGGGCAAGTTTCGGCTTGTATATTGTTCGTATTGCACATTTAGTATTAATGCTTATTCTTCGTTGCTTTCTTTTTATGTGTATTTTTTAGCGTTCCGCTAAAAACGAGGAATTCTCTTTGTTATTATTTGCGTGTCAATCTCCATTCGTAACGTGAGCATGACGTTTGTCATGAAGCTATAGCACTCATCTCACATGACCGGGGTGCCGCAACACCATTGGTTGTGGTCGCGATCATGTGACTTAGTCTCCATCCTATTAGAACTGTTGAAGTTACTATGTGGGTAAAACTTTAGAATCCACAGAGGCGCGGAAGCGTTTGAATGCTCGTAAGTTGTTTTCATGTGGGTCATCGGTTAACAATGCAGTTGGGAGGGGAGTAAGCGCCATTATAATATAACGGGTTCACTTATCATTAGGGTGTAGTACGCTCCTGCTCAGTGAAATGATTATGATGTGTATTTTACTTTTGGTGATTTGGAAATTTTTAAACAGCACTCTATTTTCCTTTTCCTTTCCGTTTTGTTAATGATATTACGGCATAGAGCATTGTACAGTTGTGGATTATCGAGGGTGACTAATCTGGTCCTGTTTGATTTCCATTTGCAGACCCCTGACGAAGGGTCATGGTTTTGTTTGACCCGAAATGCATTGGGTGTCACGATTAAGTGGATTACTGCACTAATAACATTGCCACATAAGAAGACGATTATGTTGGCAAGGAAGACAATGTAATGTTGCATAAATGAATTGATTAAAAAAATACATTGGATGAACTGAATAAACATATCTGAATTTCAAAGAGAAAACAACGTTTTCGTTGTGAATTTGGCGCCCAGTCTGGAGGCTAGTGTTTCTAACCTCAATACTTGATTGATAAGGCCACTGTGGCCATCTTATCCCAACTGGGGGATGCTCAGTCAGAGTAGGGTGACCAGATTTTCAGAATGAACAAGCATTGCCATAGCCAATAGGTCTCGCTTTTGGGACATTATACGTGTTTAAGCATGCAACAGTTAATGTTGTTGCACCAAGAATATTGTGCTGCATTACTAAACACTTATACAGTCCCAAAAGCGAGACCTATTTGCTATGACAATGCTTGTTGCAAATTGCCCTGTCACCATGTCTATGCTTTTTAGGTTGAGCATTCAAGACCTAATGTAACTTCTCTTGTGGGCTTAAAGTCATACCCATGCTTTTGATTTCTTTGTTTCACTGTCCTTTAAAAATCCTTGCTTGCTAGGAGTAAGTCCTGCTTTTTGTCCCTTTTTTTTTTCTCTTCAGTTCCTCCCATGCAGCAGGGACTGTCTCATTACGATTCTTTAAGGTTCTTTATCTGTTGTCAGTGGACTATTTTGTTCTTGTTTTCCTGCTCTTTTACTTTCTGCCTTTGTTCAGCGTTGGTGCCATAGCTGCTTTGATTTTACTATAACATTTCTCCCTCCCACCTTCTCTTAATGCCATGGTTGTTTAGTGCTCCCTCCGCGCTGTGCCTCCTGCTCCTTTGTGTGTGTGTGTGTTTTTTGATGTTCACCGTCAGTTGGGCTTTTTTTTGATATGATATTGGTTTGGGCTGTCTGTCGTGTCCCCTGCTAATTATCCACACGGACACAGACTGGTTCTCGAGGAGCTCTTTATTTTCATGTACCTCAGTCCCCGTCCCTACACTAACTGCCCTTTCCTGTTCCTGACCCCACCTCTTCCCCTCAGCCCACCTAGCTCCTCCCACCCCAACTACTAGACCGTCAACACTATAACATCTCCCCCCTTCTTAACAAAACAGCAAAATGAAATTAGTCCATTTCAACAATCAGTCTCTTTGGAGGCTGTACCTGGCGTCGTCGGCGAACCGGGGTGGACACAGTGTTCTTGACCACAGGTTCTGGTTCCGTGCAGGGTGCAGAGTCAGGTGCGCCAGTTTCTGGGTGGTTAGGGTTCTCCGGCACGGAGGCAGCGGGCGTGCAGTCACGCCTTTCAGGAGGGCACTTCTTAAAGTGGGATGCGTTCCGGGTGACCCGCCTGTTCTCTGACTCCGCGGTCACCATTGTGCCTTTCTGCTGCACAACTGTAAGAGGTTCATCTTTGAAGCGACAGTCAGTTTTCTGGCGCTGTTCTTGTTTAACAAGGACTCTGTCGCCCTCCTTGAGGGAAGGGGATCGGGCCCTCCGTTTGAGATCAGCATGTTCCTTCATCTTCTCCTTGTGATATCGATCTGTTGCAGCCATGTCTTTGATCTGATGGTCTGAGAGGGGCTTCCTCAGTGCGCCTTCCCAGGTTGGGATCCGAGTTCTTGGTGTCCTCCCAAGCATGAGAGTGGCAGGGCAGACACCCGTCGTGGAGTGAGGAGTGGTCCGGTATGCACAGAGGACTTCATTCAGTGCTGCTTGCAGGTCCTTTTTCTCGGCGGTGGCCTGCTGGAAGGTTTTCTTGATGGTGGACATGAAACGTTCAACAGTTCCATTGGCTTGTGGCCAGAGCGGGGTGACCTTGCGGTGTTGGAAGTCCATCTGTTTCGCAAAGTCACTGAATTTGTGCCCGTTGAATGGGGGTCCATTGTCCGTTTTGATGATTCTGGGAACACCCCAGATTGCAAAGACCTCCTCAAGTACTTTGAGAGTACAGGTGGCATTGGTGGACGGGATGAATTGAGCCACTGGGAACCGGGAATATTCATCTACAATGGCGATCACATATTTCCCTGACTGCAGAGGCCCGTAGAAATCCATTGCAACTTCTTGCCATACGCCGTCAGGTAGCGGGGTCATTTGGAGCGGTGCCGGCGGCGTGCTGGGGCCAGTTAGCTGACAGGGATGACAGTCCTTCAGAGTGGCTTCGACTATTTGGTCCAGAGCAGGGAACCAGACACGCTCTCGGAGCGCCCTCTTGGTGGAGACGACCCCACGATGACCTTCATGAGCTAGATCGACTACGCCTTGTCTGAGGGTGGCCGGGATGACTATCCGGTGGTCTCTTAGAAGAAGGCCATCTTCAGTAATTGAAAGTTCATCAGCGACGTGTCGGAACGCTTGGAGTTCACTTCTGACATCGGGGTTTTCCTCGTCGTCTTGTGGATGATGCCTCCACCTGTTGGACAGTATTCGCTTCATCACGATCTGCAGAACGGCGTCTTTGTTGGTTGCTTCGCGGATGGTGTCCATTGGTATGGCTGGAGGGCGAGCATGGTTTGACACAAAGTGGATGTATTCCTCTGCTATGGATGAAGTTGGTACTGGAGAGTCTCGGGGGTGGCGAGACATGTAGTCAGCAGGGTTGTCACCCTTCCCCGGTTTGTGAATGATTGTAAAGGTGTACTCCTGCAGCCGGAGGCCCCATCGCTCAATCCTGGGAGGCATCTTGCTCTTCGGGTTTCCGTATATCGTCACGAGTGCCTGATGGTCAGTAATGAGCGTGAAGTGCTTCCCGTAGATGAAGATGTGGAAGTGCTCACACGCCCATACGACCGCCAGGCTCTCCTTCTCAGGCTGAGAGTATTTCCTTTCCGGGTCAGTGAGGCTGCGGCTGGCATAGGCGATGATCCTCCGTTGGTCCGAGTCGTCGTCATATTGGGCCAGGATCGCACCCAGACCCACGGGACTGGCGTCTACAGTGATCTCTGTTTTCCGTTTGGGGTTGAAGTAGGACAAGCAGTCAGACGACTCAACCGCCCGTTTGATGTCTCTGAAGGCACGCTCGCAGTCTGAGGTCCACTCGAAGGGCTGGTTGGATTTCGTGAGGAGCCTCAGCGGATGACTTATCGTGGCATAGTCGCGGATGTAGCGAGCACAGTAGCTCGCCATCCCAAGGAAGGAGCGTAGATCGTTCACGTCCTCCGGGCTTTTGGTATTGTTGAGCACAGCCACCTTGTCTGGATCTGGTTTCATGCCGCTGGATGAGAAAATGTGTCCAAAGAATTTCAGTGTCGATTGATGGAACTCGCACTTGTCCTTGTTGAGAGTCAGATTGGCGTCTAGCAGAGCTCGGCAGACGCGGTCAAGGGCGATGTCGTGTTCTCGGAGGTTTGTGCCATACACCAGAATGTCATCGCTGTAGTTGAGAGAATTTGGAATGTGGTGGATGATTAGTCGAATTGTCTCTTGGAAAATTTCAGCTGCTGAGGACACACCAAAACTGAGGCGCTTGTACCGGAAGAGGCCGAGGTGTGTAGCGAATGTGGTGATGGAGCGAGAGCTGTCATCTAGCTCGAGCTGGTGATAGCCCTTGTTGAGGTCTAGCTTGGAGAAGACTGTGGCTCCATTGAGGGCTGTAATCATATCGCTCAGGTGTGGGCCGGGGTGCCTTTCCCTTTCGATTGCCGTGTTCGGCAGGCGCATGTCCACACAGAGACGGACCTTGTCGGGAGTCCCCTTTTTTGGCACAACGACTACTGGGGACACCCAGGGAGTGGGTCCTTCGGTGCGTTCGATGATGTCGGCATCCAGAAGGTCTTGCAGCTCTTGAGCCACTGCAGGTTGTAGGTGAAACGGCACTCGCCGTGGGTGTTGAGCAGTGGGCTTGATTCGCTCGTTGATGTGCAGGTGTACTTGCCGGCCCTTTAGTTTGCCTAGGCCCTTGAATAGAGCTGGGTATTTCACAGCGTAGTTGGAGCTGTCATTTATGTTGAAGAGGATGTGGACGAGGCGTAGGCGCTCCGCAGTCGGAAGACTTAGCAGGCAGTCGGCATCAGGTCCCTTGATGACGTGAATGACGGCGGGGATGGTGATACTGCCATATGTGAGAGTGGTGTCGAACTTCCCCAGGCATGGGAGTGGTTTTCTCGCCATCCATGTGTATACTCGAACAGGTGCAAAACGCAGGTGCGGCTTGGGAACCATGCGCTCGTGCTCAGCAACAGAGATGTAATTGAGAGATGCACCGCTGTCCATGACGAATTTCGCTGCATGGTTGCCCACCATGATGTCGAGCCGGGGGTACCGTTTGAGCTGATCGTTGTCAGCGATGTTGACATACTCGGTGGTGTAGAACGATCGCCTGGATGAGGAGGATCTGGACTCTCTTGAGGGGGATCGGCGATCCCATCTGGACCGTCTGGACTCAGGACTGGAGTGAGACGACGCTGGGGAGTGAACAGGTTCATCCTGAACAGCTCTGGCGTGGTGCCGCTTGGTTTCTGTCCTTGAAGACCTCGGCTGGCTGGTGCGTCGGTCAGCACCGCCACGTTGTTCTCGGTGATACTCGCTGCACATGGCCTCAAAATGATTGGAGCGTCCGCATTTCCGGCAGCGTTGGCCCATGGCAGGGCACGAGTCAATGTGAGGGTAATCATACCCGCACCTGTAGCACCGTCTGGTGCGTTCGGGTCGTCGATCTCTCCTCTCTGAGTCTCTTGGCCGGTGATCTGTTCGGCGTCTGGGTGAGAATCTGGATCGGCGTGATCTGTCACGCGGGTTGCCTCGGTAGGCCTGACGGCCATGTCGTCGGTCGGAGACGCGGTTGGCATGTTCTCGGCTACTGCTAGGTTTAACTTCAATCTCCGCTGCATTCTCTTCGGCTTGGTCATATATTCGTGAGTTCTCCTCGATTTCCGCCAACTCTTGTGGCTTCCTTAGTAGTCTTCGTCTCAGTGATTCTGAATGACACCCCGAGATTATTTGAGACTTGATGGCCGCATCCGGGGAGAAGTTTGTGAAGTCGCAGTACTGGGACTGACGCCTTAGTCGGTGTATGAAGGACGTTAGTGGCTCATCCTTGTCCTGGCGCTGTTGGTGAAATTTGTGTCTCTCATAATCAACATTTCGTTTGTGCAGGAAACGGTTGTTCAATATGTCTTTTACCTTGACGTAGGTGTCGCCGTCGGCGGTTGGGATCTCTCGCACTATCTTGCTGATCTCGCGCCCTCCTAGATTGCGAAGGGTTATTATTTTGTCCTCGTCAGTCTCGATTCTAGAACCCTTGACATAGTCCTCAAAATCCTCCAGCCATTCCTGCCATTTGAGGCCCATGCTGCTCCCTGTCGTGATTGTTAGGGGTTCTGGCGCTCGCAGGTGCGTGCCCTTGATTTCCTTTTTGGCGGGAGCATCCTGTGCGCCTGGCGCGGGAGGGTCGGACATCCTGGGGATGAGGTTTCGGTCCTGATGTTTGACTCTGGTCGCAGCTGCTGGTGTCCGCTCCCTTTACTTCTGGCGGTTTCTGTAGGCTTTGTAGATGCCAGTGCTTGTTTATTGCTGCCCGCTGCTGTGCCCCCGGGCACTGATCACTTACTGGTGGCTCTTGGCTGTACCCTTTTGATGCTGTCAGGGCTTGTTTGGAGAGTCCGCCTGACTCAAAGATGGCCGCCCTCAATTTCGATAGGGCCTGTCCTTAAAGCTGCCTGACCTTGCAATGGCCGCTCCCTTTGGCACACACGTGGCTCCCCTTTGCTCTCTCAGGGCATGCACGCGTCGCTGCACCGCTGAACTCGCGCCTGCAGGCGTCTGTCGGTTGCCGCTCGAGATGAGCTCACGCTGTGAGGGACGCTCGGCTGACGGATCCTTCAGCGCTGCTTCCTGGCTGCACGCGCGCCGACCTGGCGCTCTGTCTCGCGCATCGGCTTCCTGCGCAGCATCAGGCGGTGAGTTGGGGGCGATGTCGGAGTGGGCTCCCGACTTTCACTCACGGTTTGTTGCGTCGGCAGGCGGGTCTCGCGCCTCCAGCGCGACCGGCACTTGTCTCTTGGCGCCCTGCCTCTGATCCGGGCGGGCTTCGCGCGTCCAGCGCGAGCTGTCCTCTGTTCTGGCGCCCTCAATCGGCGCGCCGTCCGTTCTCCTGCCCACGCTCTGGGGGCCGCCTGGCCGCGCTCAGATTTCCCCTTCCACGTTGGGGCTTTTCCGTGGCGCCTCGGGACCACGGTCACAGCGGAGCCCTTGGCGCTCGACGCTGCGGGACGGGGCTCGTTCTGGGGGGGGTCACAGTTTCATCCCACCCTCGTCGCCAGCTGTCGTGTCCCCTGCTAATTATCCACACGGACACAGACTGGTTCTCGAGGAGCTCTTTATTTTCATGTACCTCAGTCCCCGTCCCTACACTAACTGCCCTTTCCTGTTCCTGACCCCACCTCTTCCCCTCAGCCCACCTAGCTCCTCCCACCCCAACTACTAGACCGTCAACACTATAACACTGTCTTTGAAGGAGGATTGGGCATGTTGAAGTTTTCTTTGTAAGAAGGAAGAGGCAATACAGCCCCTCCTACTCCTCCTAGTGCTCCGCACGCCTAATTATGAGGCAGACTCCAGCTCTCTGGGGAGAGGTGGTGTTGGTGGCACTTCTGGAGAGTGCACAGCTAAGCAGTGCACAGATGCCACATCGTTCTCCCCAACTATTATTAGTCCCTCATCCTCGATAAGCCAGCCCCCCCCCCCCCCCCCGGCAGGCCCAGCCTCCTCTAACAGGCACCTCCCCCTCCCTAACCCCATCCGCCTCCCCACTTTCTCCCCTGCCTTGGTTCTCATGTCATTCTAAAAGCGGCAAAAGTAAGGTGTTTTCTTACAGGAGATGCCTCTCCTGTAAGAACAGCTTTAAAAATAATAATAAGAATAATAATAATATACTGCCACCATACTGTCCTTACGAGCCCTTGGACAACCACTGTAAACAACGAGGGGTGGGCAGGGCTTAGAAAGGGTGCACAAAACCTAATGACTTCCCTCCTGCTTGGTAAGACGCACACCGCCCAGGGCATCAGGCCCAGACTTCTAATAGGCTCTTCCCAATCTAATCCCCTGCCTTGGCCCTGACGTCGCTCCGATGCATAAATGGTAACGTGCTGTGATAGTGACACAGAAATACACAAAGCCAGTTATTAGATTTTTGGGGCACTTGTTAAAATAAAATCGAATTCAATAAACTCCATACACAGCTGAAAAATGTGATGGAAAGAAAACCTTCGTAAAGTTATGGATTCCGTTCACTAGTCACTCCTGCCATCTAGTGGTGATTATCATTTTTTTCCTTTTAAAAACATATGACTAAGAAACACAGCCTTAGAGAGCTCCGAACTCTCAGTTTTTTCATCCGGATACATGCGGGTTTCCAGTGTTTGTGTGCTGCTAGGCAGTGAGCAGAAGACAATCTAATCAATACAATTGATACAGGCAGTGCTTGAAATGGAAAAATACAAGTGCAGATACTTTGTAGCAGAGTACCTGCTTATTTCTGAGACGTGCTGGTACTCTCGAATTAAGCATTTCTTTTGAGAAGTGCTGGTACTCTCCCTTTTAAAATAAAATAGTGCTGGTACTCCATACCGGACAGTACTGGCCCATTTAAAGATCTGGATACAGTGCTAGGACCACCACTGATCCATTACCTCACCAGACGACAGCCTCCATCCAGTATCATGACAGATGGAATGCACTACATGCAGACCATAGACGCTCAAGATTTTTTAAGTCTCGTGGTTTTGAGTGATGACATATTGCACAGATTATGCATATCCCTACTTTTATGATTTACAGATATACAGGCGCATGCATCAAAAGAAAAACTGGTCGCAAACCGGAAGATTATCAGAATATGCCCCTTTGCGATCGGTATTTTTGCATTTGGGATGCATGTGTGTGCGCAACATATGTGCACAGATCAATTTCAGGGGTGCAACAGGGTGTTCTTTTGACACCCTTGCACCCTGAAATTGCATTCGCAATTTGTGAGGACCTATTGGTACTCGCAAATTGCGCATGCAATTTCCCATTCATTCCTAAGGGCCTGTAGGCCCATAAGAATGAATGGGAAGCCATTCCTTATTTGCGACTCGCAATTTGCGAATCGCAAATAAGGAATGTGTAGGAATCACTATTTTTACAGCGATTCCTACATGCATAGACTTTTGCAAGTCCTTAATTGTGAATCCCTAATTATCTTAATTAAGGACTCGCAAAATCCTACCTTGATGCATGTGCCAGCAAATGTTTAATACTTAATTTCAAAGCACCGATTATATATTGTGCAGGTTAGACCATTAACAATGTGAAAATGTTGTGTTAAAGAAGCGCTCTGACGCCATACCCATGGCCAATGAGCACTATAAAAATACAGGTAATTTAAAGAAAAAAAACACAAGCGAACACACGGCTCCCTTAAAAATGTCTCAATGCTTACTTATTTTACATATCAGCACACTCACGGTTATTAATGTGTCCCGCTCTCAGTGTGTGATTCCCAGAAATAGCAAATTCACCAGGGTAGAGGCTGGTACCCGCTTCGCAGAGCCCACATGGAGCTATTCTCTGTTACGTGACCTTGATGTATCTCCGGAAGAAACTTCAAGATAATGTTCAAGATGGCCTTTCTAAAGAGACGCAGTGTGACCTTCAGTATGGTGCTTCCCCCAGCATAAGAACAGGAAAAAACTGTCCACTTATTCTGTACATTCCATCCCAACAAATGGAAAAAAGCATTTCTATACAAAAAACTCCTTTGATGTCACAAAAGATACATACATTGTAGGAGAAGCAAAATGACTCAGCTGGAAACTCAACCAACCACAGAAAGCAAGAATGAACATCGACATTGCTCACACCATGTACATCAAAATAAGCAATAAGAACGTAGAGATGTAGACGAGAATCGATACAACCTTCTACGGCCAATCTGGTATCATTACTTGACACAGCAGCTTCAATCCCCCATACCGCAAGCAGAGATCCAAAATTAAAGCTCAAGCATCACACCAACACCACAGTCAATCTAATGAAGATATTGCTGAATGGCTGAACGACAGCCCAACCTTGTCCAACCTCATTCTAACTACAACAACCATCTCAAATGTTTTTGCCATCAGCCTCTTCTGAAAGCGAACTATCGCTTCGCCAGACATCTAAGCACAGGTTGGCACGCAGAACGCTCTCTCAGTCAATTTAAAATACCCCCAGGCAAGATGTCGAGGCTGAATCTATATTCATGGCAAAATCATCTGTTTCTCTCTCAAACATGTTTGGCAGATTTATACCAAGCCTCTAGGATAATCCTAACCAACCAGAACAACAAAATATAAATGGAAGAATTTACAACCAAAAGCTATGTTAACAGAAGTTACCCGTAACACACTCTGGACATAGAGATCTTGCTGGCATGTGCGCACCACAACATTAGTGACATCCTCAGCAAATCGGCTACCTCAAATTGAGAAACATTGTAAACCTGGGCTGAAATCGTCCTCTAAGAGACTTCATGAAACACTGGCAAACTCAAATGCGAACGTTAATGGCCCAAGCCACTGTCTGAGAAGTATGCAGTATGCTGCAGGTCACACCAGGGAGGCTACAATAAAGATATAGTTAGTCCTTCCTCTCAATCATCTGCATGAAACCCTAAATCTGACAAAATAGATCTTCACAATCTATTTTGAAATGACCAGCCCCGAAGCCATTACTGCCGCCCCTCGCCATGAATGCCAAGAGACCAGAGTGGACCTTCTAATGTTTTTTGAGTCCAAACATTTGAGACTGTCATGCTTAACCATGGACTGTCCGTGCACCACAGCAAGAGATCTTTGGGAGTCTTGGTCAACGGTAAGGTCCACATGAAAGGCAAACATCTCCTTCTCATGTGAAACTCCTGACAGAAAGGCTTGGAGACTGTTTTTACCATGTGACATAGCCTTTGAGCTACTTACATGCTCCTTTACCCGAGCACTCTGCAAGCACATGGCTGTGGAACAAAAGCAGGGATTTTATCTTGGGGCTGGTGGTGACCGTCTGGAGTTGTGTTTTAGAGAAGAAATTTCTGTTCTTATTTGGTGTGAATTTTTTCTTTGATGCCTTTTATGTGGAAACTTTGTGGTTGACAATTAAGGGGATTGTTTGTTCTTTTCAGTTTTCTTGACCGCACCAGGGAAATGTATACTCTTATAGTTCTACAAGTGGCAAGACTTGCATGGGTGCCAGGTCAGCAGCTGTGCCTCATATGCTGATGAATTGCAGTTTTGAATTATTGGGATTAGTGGGCTACATGTGCACATTTATTCACGTGTCCCTTATGCAAAGTACCCACTCAAGCTGTTAATACTCTTATGTGCCACATATTTTGCTGTTTAAAGCATTTATGCTTGGACATGCTCATTTCGTAAATGCGTATATGTGATAGTTCCATATTTTGAACATATCTGAAAAGTAATGTTCTTTAAAGAGAAGCATCTACAACTCTAAAAAGGATCATGGTTGATCAAGATCCTGGGAACATAGTCAAAGAAAAAACTATTATTGTGTTTTATTAAAAAAATTTGTTTAGTGCTTGGTTTATGCACAGGTGCTATGATCGGTGAGCTCATTGTAAGGTCTCGCCTGAAGCACTGGTACACGCCCTGTCTTTCGAGATCTCTTGTATCTTAAACAAACCTAAAGTGGGCTTACAGCCCACCCATCACTTATCATAGGTTAGCATCTTCGTCTCTCTCACTTCTTTTGTCTTTCTGGGTCAGAGACAACTGAGCTGGTTTCATGTAGCCGGCCAGTCTTGCTTGAGACTTATTTAGATCTCTCTCTTTCTTTGTCTCTCTCTTTTTCTCTCTCTCACACACACACACTTGCATTTCAAGCTAGCACTCATCATATGAGCCACTCCACAATGCCACTCAATGCCACTTTCTCCATTCTGTGCCCATCCATTCTACACCATTCCACACTCTGCCACTCTACTCCCCTCTGCGCCATTCCATTCTAGTCCAGTCTACGGCCTCCACTGTACACTACTCCACTCTATGACACTCTACACAACTCCACTATGAGGTTTTACTCCACTTTACGCCACTTCACTCTAACACTCCACTCAACTTCACCCTATGCCTGACTCTATGCAACTCCACGCTACTTTACTCTACTATACGCCACCCCACTCAGTGAAACTCTATTCCATTCTTCTTCATTCTATTCCACTCCACTCTACACCTGTCTTCTCCACACTACTACACTTTACACCATGCTGCACCTTTGTACTCCACTCAGCTCTGCAATATTCCACTCATCTCTATGCCAGTCAACTCTAACACACTCTGTGACACTGTGAAACATTACTCCACTCAATACTACTCCACTCTGCGCCACTCCACTCTACGACACGTTACTCCACTTCTAGGGTACTCTAGAGATGCTAATTTGCTCTACTTAGTTACTTCACTCTACGCCACAATAACCTGCTCCACTCTAGGACAATCTACTCCACTGTGCTCTTATCCACTCCACTCTATGCTACTCTACTCCACTATACCACACTCTGATCCACTCTAAGCAACGCCACTCTGTGCCACTCCACTCTATGCCATTCTACTCTATGCCACTTTACTCTAATACATGCCACTCCCCAACACTTTATTCCACTCCTCTCCGCTCTTCTACACTTTATGCAATGTCACTCTAAGCCACTCCACTCTACATTATTCTACCCCACTCCAGTATTATATAGGGGAAAGTCAACCCTATGTAATTGACACTGTTTTCGTGAAACGTGTGCATCTGTTCTGTTTTTCTATAATATGATATTGCGTGCACTTTTTTCTACGTATTCACTCCACGGCAAACAAAAAATCATTAGTAAAAAACATTGTCATTTACTTTCACAAGTGCAAGACCTATTGCATTGCAAATGCTTATTGCTTTAAGAAGGTGCTAGGTCCTTCGGGCCAGTGTAGAATGGTGGACTACAAATAGATGGGTACCTCAGTACCTTTTGCTTTGACCATTCACAGAGGGCTCATGAAGATGACTTCTGCATACTACAGTCAACCTTCACCTTGGACAATTCTTTTGTAAGTTTGGGACATTTGCATGCACCTTGGTTGTCCCGGTAAATCAGCTAAACAATTCCAAATGTACCCTGAGGTGCCAGGTTTTTAGGAACCCGGTGGTGCCAGGGGATAACACCCGAAGACCTCTGAGTTCTCCCTGTTCCGGACCACAGAAACCAAGAGTCTTCTAGGTGAAGTCAGAGATCGAGTTTTATTGGCTGCAACCAAGTAACAAGCGTCCTAGAATTACAACAGCACGGGTCGTAAGTTCTCAGGAGTCTGTTCGTTTTTACAGAACCAGCCTTCTCCTTATATACAGAAATAACAGCTGCAGGCAAGAATTCTTCAGTTTACAATACGGTCATAGTCATATTTTCACAATAGAGCAAAACGCACAGTCATGTCGGCCAACCCATATTTTAGATGTCCAGTTTGTGACAGATGACCCAGCCAGGCCCAGAACTCCCATCAGATATCGATGAAACCCCAATAAAACAGGGCACCTCCTCGTCGTAAAACTGGCCATAAACAAGGAACATGGACAGGTGTATGTGTGTAGAAAACATGGCCTGTATGTAGTGAATGGTTTATGGCATGTTATGCATTGATGCTATCTTATTCGGCCACTGGGCGAGGAGCTGCCCAAACAGGTTTGGCTGGAGGCAGTGGAGTCAGTTTGGCCAGGTCATGGGGAAGTCAGCTAAGGTGGACGTGTCCTTTCAGATCAAACTCGGCCTCAATCGATTGACTTATATGAGGGCAAGCAATAAGATGGATGCCGTTCACAAAATGGAGTCCGAGGGTTCAGAACGGAAACCATGATTTAAGGGTGTTAGCATCGCTCAATCACGACGCAAATGCATAGGGATAATGTTCTAATCATTACCGGTCTGCCGATACCAAATTCGTCATGGTACGATGATATTTTGTGACACGAGTGTTGGACCTCGGTACCGGTATTACAGCAGGGTCCAGAATTTCAGAACTACAGACCATCTTTTTGCCCTCATATTAGGCAATAACTCATGCTAATCTGAGTCCAAATCTGTATTAATGAATTCACGGAGATGCTGCTGTAGCATCATTCTGATGCTCAGTTCGTCCCTTGACGCAGGCTTCCTTACACATGAAGTAGCACAGAGGCCACATATTGCAGGAGCGCACTGCACAAACAGGCAGAACATAAACAGAATGGCTAAGATCATCCCAATGAAGATCAGAGTTTTCCATCCCCAGGCAGAGAACAGTTCCCAGAGCCACCCTAGCAGGGACCAATCCCCTTTCTCCACGTGAAGGGAATCAGAGATTTTGTGCAGTTTGGAGATGGCCTGGTACACTGTCGGGGCATTATCAGGGATGAAAATGCAGCAACTGGATTGGATCACCCTACATACACCACCACGGTCTGCAAGTATGACATCTAGGGCGACCCTGTTCTGAAGAGTCATAAGTCTGTCCGACTGAAGCTCAGCTGCCAAGTTACTAAGGGCACCGGCTGTTTCGATCACGGCGGATTCGACTATCCTCGTTAACTGGCGAATGTTCCTGCTGTTCACCATTGGCCCCCAAAACGGCAGAAAACCCTTTGCGAAGTCCCCAAACTCTTGACCCGCAGTGTCGTCTTTATTCACGACACCCCTAACTGTCCTTGTCCGATGGTAATCTGCCTTGGCCGTGTAGGTGGGTGGCAGCAGAAACGAGACAAAACATGTGCCCGAGAAGTCAGGGGGCAACCACGTATATGCTCTGTCGTGGCAGACAAAGTATGTACCCTTAGCCGCTAAGAATGAAGGGGAGGTCTGAGATGAGAGAACATAGGTCTCAGTACAGACACTCTTCCCTAACTGGGCTCGAGGGTTGTTGCCATTTCCCTGCAGATATAGATGACCTCGGTGGGGTACTATCCAGATTGGGGAGGATTTCTTCGCCTTCTGACTTTCAGCCAAGGAAATTCCATACTTAGTTATATTCCATCGACTGTATGGTATAAGCTCATCTTTGGGAGTCGTTCTAACCGTGTCGATATCTCTACTCATATTTCTGATTCCTGCCACTAGTGCCTTGTTGTATGAATTTTTCCCTGGAACGTATGGTTCAAGGGAAAACAGGAACATGGTCTGGAAAGCCCACAGAGAAGCAAAATAACTAAATGGCAGGACAAAATACGGAATACCCTTATCTGTGGTGTGTGGCATAAGTCTGCATATCCAACAGTTCGTAGTGTTCATTACAGATTGGTGCTGGTGTAGGAGTTGGACAAATGAATTATTTACAAATTCTAATCTTCTGGCAGACTCGTGTTCAGGTAGGGGATGAAAGGAATGCGGGGAAATAGTAGGAGGAGGTGTGGGCTGAGTGTTGTGTATGAATGGAACTCGAAAAATGAACAGAGCATAGCCAATTAAAAACATTATTATGCTACACAACATTAAAATGCATATTACTAGAAATCGTCTTCTTGCCATTACAGTGCATATTTTCTTTTCAAAGTTCGTAGATCTAGCAGGTCTCTCTACCCTCGAAAACTCCATCCTCTAGTTGCTGCCCGCGGTGGGAGATTGATTCTGCCAAGGAGTGCTTTCTGTTCAGTCCGGGGTAATTCCCTCAGACCAATCAGAACCGTTGACCTAAACGTCCCCAGCTGCACTCCCCAGACTATCAACCGCGACCCTAGCAGCAGAACCGGATGGCGGTTCGAAAATCAAAAATGAGCAAGTTCCCTGGGCGAGAGAGCTGTAAAATCAAAAATAGTTCTTGGGGGAAAGGAAAATCGCATTAATTTGCTTTTGTTAGTCCCTTTTTCTCGACCTCAGATTATATCGTTGTTTCCCAGGTACGGTGTGGTCTTCAAACAATGTTTCAGGTTCTGTAGTGTCCAACTGCATTGACGGTGGCACAAATCCTTGCAAAATACGATCACTCTCCTTTTCTGTACCAGTTCCTTTCAATCGTGCATCGCTGAAGGGTGCAAAGCGCGGTGCGGACTCGGTCTCAGAGTCAGCAATTCCCTCCTGGACCCACCGGTCATATGGAAGAGGCAGAGGGACCCGTTTACAATGGGTCCCGTGGATCCAATTCTTCTTTCCTTCCACCCGAACGGCTGATCTTGTGGAAAGAAGGACGAGGTATGGCCCGGTCCACCTGGGCTGTTCGTTGTTCGTGCGCTGAAAATTCCGCACCAGCACCCAGGTGCCGGGTTCAATGGAGTGACCTGGATCATCAGAGGCTGGCGGAGAGGAACTGTGAACCTGTTGGTGTAAAACACGCAATTTAGTTGTCAATTCGTGTAAATAGTCAAGCAGTACAGGATGCTCTATTTCGCTTAGCCTCTTGGGCCTTGGCACGCCCCAGATGTTGGCTGGGCGGCCAAACACAATCTCGTAAGGGCTAAGTCCTAATCTAGAATGGACAATCATTCTGGTAGACAGGAGTGCTAAAGGCAGGGCGTCAGGCCATTTAAGACCTGTGCTGGCTTGGATCTTGGCTAGTTTGAGTTTTAGGGTGCCGTTGTAACATTCTACTAAACCAGCTGATTGGGGGTGATTCGCAGCGTGAAACTTCTGGTGTATGCCTAGACATTCGCACACTCTCTTCATCACTCGTCCCACAAATTCACTTCAATTATCGCTCCAGACCATTATAGGCATGCCGAACCTAGGGAAGAATTCCTTGACAAGGGCTTTGGCAGTTGACAAGGCAGTGCTGTCCTTATGGGGATACGCTTCTACCCACCTGGAGAAAGCGCAAACAACAACAAGCACGTATTTCAGATTGTTGCACCTCTCCATGTGGATGAAATCGAGCTGCAAAACCTCGAACGGATACGTCGGAGGCGCAAAATGACCAGCTGGAGTTGGGGTTCCCTTACCGGGATTGTACTTCAAACATACCATACAGTTCTTGACCAAATTCTCCGCGCCTTTTGGGATACCACTATTCTGCCATACTGGGGCCAATAGTTTACATATTCCTTTCACACTGATGTGTGCCATTCCATGGGCCATTGTCACCACTGCAAGCACATATGCATCGGGTAACAGCCATCGTTGATGTTCGGACAATTCGACCCAACAACCATTCGCATCCAATCTACCCTTGCTTTCTCTCCATTCATTCACCTCTTTTTCCGTGGCATCCGATTGTATGGACTTCACACTTTCAATAGTGTCCTCACACATGCCCACATCAGCAATCCATCTAGCAGGACCTACAACGTACATCCGACTCATTGTGTTCCTTGCAGTCTCTTTCGCAACTTCATCTGCAAATGCATTCCCACGACCAACATCATCTTGAATCTTTCTGTGTGCACTGCATTTCACGATCGCAACTTGTAGGGGCAAGGTCAGTGACTCGAGAAGGTCGTTCACTAGCTGACCATGTTGGATTCTTGCACCATGTGACGTCAGGAACCCACGTTCACGCCACAATCTTCCAAAATTATGGGCCACGCCGAAGGCGTATTGGCTATCAGTGTACACATTCACTCGCTTTCCTTTTGCCAACACACACGCTCTTATAAGTGCAACCAACTCGGCTGCTTGCACGGAATTGTGGGGGATGCCCGCGGCCTCTACAATCGTGTGCAATGTTGTTACAGCATATGCTGCGGTCGTATCACCATTTGGCAACTTGAAGCATGAACCATCAACCCATAAATTATCATTACATTCGGGAAGGGGAGTGTCCTGTAAGTCTACTCTCCCTTTTGTCTCTTCTTCTGTCCTAAAGCAGCAATCATGTTTTTCAACCTCATCTCTCTCTGCCGGAATAGGCAATAACGTAGCGGGGTTGAGTGTATCACACCTCTTTATGTGTATGTGACTTGCTAATAGTGTCAGCTCATAGCTGGACAGTCGAGCACTAGTTAAATGCTGTGTTTTTGTTCTGTTTAGTAAAATGTCTACTGCATGTGGGACCATAACGATCAGAGTATTATTCATGACTAACCCAGCAGACTGTCGAATACAGACAGCTGCTGCAGCAGTGGCCCTCAAGCAACTTGATCTAGAGTCGCTGAGAAATACGCGCATGGGCGTTGTTTGTCCCCAAAGTATTGTGTCAAGACTGATAATGCGCAACCTTCCTTCTCATGGACATATAATGTAAAAGGCTTACTGTAGTCGGGGTTGCCCTACACAGGAGCCGAACACAATGCATCACGCAACTCGTGGAAACTTGTCTGACAATCTTCAGACCAAGGCATAGGATCGGGTGTATCTTTACGGATTAGTGCCAGCAAAGGTTTAGCCAATAGTGAAAAATTCGGTATCCATTGTCTACAGTACGATGTAATGCCCAAGAAGGCCCGAACTTCTCTCTGTGTCCTTGGGGCACTCAATCTTGCAATTGCCTGTATTCTTTCTGGGGTCGGTCTCCTTCCCTCCTTCGATAAGATGTGACCTAAGTAGGTCACTTCTTGTCGACAAAATTGCAGTTTTGAGAGAGAGACTTTGTGTTTCATGTCACATAAATGACGCAACAACGACAATGTGGCTTGCTTGCAAATCTCTTCAGTGTCTGCAGCGATCAGCAGATCGTCTACATACTGAACCAGAGTTGCACCATCCTGTAGAACAATCTTGTCTAGTTGTGTTTTCAGAGCCTGACTGAATATCGATGGGCTTTCGCAGTAGCCCTGAGGAGCGCGTTTGAAGCGGAAGCTTCGTCCTCCTAAATTTAAGCCAAAAATGTCTCTGCTCTCCTCAGCAATCGGGATGCTGAAGAAAGCGTTCTTCAGGTCAATCACCGAAAACCAAGTGGCTGAAGCTGGAACCATTGTCAATAAGGCAGTAATGTCGGGGACAACTGGAAACTGTTGTACAACAATCTTATTCACTTCTCTGAGATCAATCACAAATCTGTACACAGGTGGCTGCGAAGGATCAGTACGCTTTAAGACTGGCAGAATAGGACTGTTACAAATGTTGCCTGTTGTCTCTTCAATGACATCTTTCTCGATCAGATCGTAAACGATCGCTAACAAAGTTTTTTCACATTCGCTATAGATTTTGTATTTGGGAATACGTGGCAACCTAACATTGGCTTTCAATGTTATGACATACGGTGCTATCTCCAAACGACCTACATCATTAGAACCAGTAGCCCAAAGTATATCTGGGAGAGATGACAATTCAGTTGGAATATTTTCCTTTGACAAATACATTGGGGAAACCACTTTCTTACCAAGGGTGAGTTGTACTCCCGAAGGAGAACAGTACAAAGTCGCATATAATCTTTTTAACAAATCCAAATTTTCGCCACAACCTGTTGTGAGAATGAGGGGTGCTTCTAATTCGCATGGGCCAACAGAAAGGGGCATGGGACTAGAGATCGGGTTTCTAACCGGGGCGCCAGAAAAACCTACTGAAACATTCATTTCGCCAGACAAAGGTGCGCCAGAAAGTTTTGAGTGCATAATCGAACTTTTTGTAGCACCAGTATCCAGCAGAAATGGCTCTGACACTCCTGATGTAATCACCTCGACATAAGGTCCATTCTGATCTACTGGAACTGAAACAACTCCCTCTCTTTGTCCATGGCTGTCCTAGCAATTATTACCCTCATTTTCGTTTTCGGCGTAATAGTCTTCAGCATAGTACTGAGCTGACCTAGAAGACGCATTATTCTGTTGATCAAAGCTATTCATGGAATTCTGAGGCGGAAAAGAAATTGTGTTCTGGGGGAAATTTCCACGGCCCCTACCCCTAGGAGCTTGTTGAACACCTTTACCTCTTGCACCGGAAACACCATTTAGACGTCGCGCTAGAGCTGGACAATTATTTTTGAAATGACCCTCTTCTTTGCAATAGGCACACTGATTCGGGCCATACGGCAAACGCTGATGAGAAAACTCTTTTCCTTGCGTGTTTCTCGTATACTGCTGTGGTCGCTGATAATTGGGCTGACTAGGAGTGCGATGCGGATAGGCTTGCTGGAGAAGAACTTTAGTTTTTAAATCTTTAGTCTTTTTGTCTGCCTTATCTAGTTCGTCTTTGCGCCTATTTTCGTAGTACTGGGCTGTGGCTAAAATCTGCGCTGACGTGGAAACAGCCCAAGCACTCTCTGAATCTTTCAATTTATTACATAGTTCAGGAAGTAAATTATGTACAAATTTATCTACAAACAATCTTTGGCCACCCTCGGTAGCCATATCCTGACCACTATGATCGACGAAAGTCTCTTCAAACCTTGTGAAAAAGTCAGACACATTCTCATCTTTCTTCTGCTTGTACGCAGACAACTTTTCCCAATTAACACGCAATTCAGGCATTAAGGTCTTCATGTATGTGATCATTCTACCAGGAAGTTCAGCTATTAAAGGCTCAGGTTTAGAACCACCAACTTGTCTAGCATCTGCAGCAGTAATATTAGCCCTTTTGTCACCTAGTTCTTGATCATGATTCGTATGACGAATCTTACTCCATAAAGGTTGTGGAACAACATTCCCAAATAACATGTCTATGTCTGCTAAATTCATTATGCATGAGCTGGCAGTCTGTGATAAATCCTTATAATACCCTGCGGGATTTTTACGTGGATCAGGTAATGTCTGCTTGAGTGCTAAAACTTCAGATCTTTTCCAGGGGACATGTACCCAAACACGCTGGAAATGTGGTGGAACTGGTGGATTTGCATTTGCATCACCTTCCCTCCAAACTGGAGGAACTTCTCTCATAGGGTACTGTCGCGGCTTTTTCCTACCTGACACGTCATCTTCATACAATGATCTAGAGACATTTCCCTTACTCCTATAAGATAACAACAAATCTATTGCTTTTTCAACATCAGCACCTATAATCATGCCTTCATAGAACTTAAAACGCATACGGAATAATTCTTTCATTTTGCGTTTTGGATCATTCGTCTCCAAATCTTCACAGAGATATACACACATCTCTTCGAATACGTATCTCTGAGTGGGTGCATCCCATTGTCGTAAGACTTCCATAACAGACTGAACGTCATATTTTACAGTGTCGGTAACCCATTTGCGTGCTAACTCATTCAGCACTTCTCTTTCCTCATAATCAGGCAGTTGACTACGCAACTGTCTACGTCCTGTTTTAGGGGTCGTTTTAGGCGACCCAAAGAAAGGTGAGAACAGACCAGTGACAGTACTTGCCACTCTCTGTCTAACAGAAGGAGAAGCTTGTGAAGAGGCAGATGTGCCAGAAAAGACAGGCTGATGTAAAGAGGAAGTCAAGGCAATAGCAGAGGAAGTCGAAGCAGTAGCAGTAGTAGTATCAGGATAAACAGTTAGAGCAGTAGGCAAAGTTGTAGAAGAAGTAGATGGAGTATGTAGCAAAGGCGGCGGCCCTTGAGAAGGCTGCGCGGGAGAAGTAGGAACCAGCTGAAGAGGAGCTGGTGCTTGTGTAAGGGCTGCATTTCGTGCGCCGGGGCGCGGTATAACAAAACGCTTCGGGGGTCCAGTAACACTCGATGTGTATGGGGGTGGTGAATTCAATAAATGGGACATTAATGGATCTTTCTCGGATGTTCCCTTTGAGTCTTGTCCTTCATGGGGCTACATCGGGTAGCATTTGTCTACTGCTAACTCCTTGCTTCTGAGCATTTGTTCACTCTCTTGCTCTTCCTCATTATCCCTGTATGCAACGGCGGCTTGCACCATTGACATACCTCTTTTATTTTTCTTTGCTAATTTTATTTCTTTTTGTTTGGCTTCTTTGCGCCATAAGCGAAAAGAGTCAAACATCGCCGGCCGGGCTTTCTTCTTGAACAATTTGACCTCCAGGTTATCTAAAATTTCTGAGTCAAAGCTACCATATTGGGGCCATTTTAAAACACCATCCTTGCGGGTGTATTTTATCCATACCTCATTATACGTGATAGGGCCTACTCCGTGCTTTATATATAACTCATATGTTGGAGTTCCAATCGGAGGAACCGGACACGAATCCTCTAATCGGGAGTCCTTACCACAACCAAGACAAAACAAGTTTCCAAGTCTGCTAAGACCAGGCATCTTCGCTCACTAGTCTAGCTTCAAACTTCAAGGGATTATCTATTTATGATATTCTCGTGAATACACGAATCCCTCGGTTTTGGCGCTTGCAAGTTCCAAACAAGGTGTATCTCAAAGATACCAAAACTAAGAACCAAACTAAGGACTGGGAGACGCTCCACTTATACTTAACTGAAGTATTGAAGATTGATGACGTCACTAGAAGACTCGTCTATCGTTTCGCTCTACCAATGATCACTGGGTCCAAAACAGGGCGATAGTCAGGGCAGCAGTCCTTCGTAGCCGTCGGGACGCGGGGAACCTCGCAGCAAAGATCTTCGGAACCACGTCGACATACAGGGGTCGCTGAAGTGGCTGTCCGTCCTCTGGAATTTTCACACGAAGCTCCTCACGAACATCTGGCTTGGACCGTCACCGCTTAATACCGCCCCGAGTTGGGCGCCAACTGAGGTGCCGGGTTTTTAGGAACCCGGTGGTGCCAGGGGATAACACCCGAAGACCTCTGAGTTCTCCCTGTTCCGGACCACAGAAACCAAGAGTCTTCTAGGTGAAGTCAGAGATCGAGTTTTATTGGCTGCAACCAAGTAACAAGCGTCCTAGAATTACAACAGCACGGGTCGTAAGTTCTCAGGAGTCTGTTCGTTTTTACAGAACCAGCCTTCTCCTTATATACAGAAATAACAGCTGCAGGCAAGAATTCTTCAGTTTACAATACGGTCATAGACATATTTTCACAATAGAGCAAAACGCACAGTCATGTCGGCCAACCCATATTTTAGATGTCCAGTTTGTGACAGATGACCCAGCCAGGCCCAGAACTCCCATCAGGTATCGATGAAACCCCAATAAAACAGGGCACCTCCTCGTCGTAAAACTGGCCATAAACAAGGAACATGGACAGGTGTATGTGTGTAGAAAACATGGCCTGTATGTAGTGAATGGTTTATGGCATGTTATGCATTGATGCTATCTTATTCGGCCACTGGGCGAGGAGCTGCCCAAACAGGTTTGGCTGGAGGCAGTGGAGTCAGTTTGGCCAGGTCATGGGGAAGTCAGCTAAGGTGGACGTGTCCTTTCAGATCAAACTCGGCCTCAATCGATTGACTTATATGAGGGCAAGCAATAAGATGGATGCCGTTCACAAAATGGAGTCCGAGGGTTCAGAACGGAAACCATGATTTAAGGGTGTTAGCATCGCTCAATCACGACGCAAATGCATAGGGATAATGTTCTAATCATTACCGGTCTGCCGATACCAAATTCGTCATGGTACGATGATATTTTGTGACACGAGTGTTGGACCTCGGTACCGGTATTACAGCAGGGTCCAGAATTTCAGAACCACAACCCGAAGAGCTGGACGACCCACTGAAGGGTCAAGCCAGACGCCTAGCTCTGACTCCGCTTGAGATGCTCTTGAAACCTCTAACCAACAAGCATTTACAATGAAATCGGTCTCTCCTTTGGGACCTTATATGTAGCTAGCTATGCAGCACATTAGCCTGGGTGCTGAAACATCTACTGTTCTTTAACATGGAAGGAAAGTAAGCACCAAACTGCGTGACACGCCAGGTATGGGAACACATGGAGAGAAATGTTGCCTTTCAGTGGCAAATGGTATAGTCCAAAGCTCTGTTTTTAATATAGAATCAGGCCTTCGGTGGTCATTACACTGAAAATGCAACATTAAAAAAAATATATTGTGTACTGGTCCTCATGGAAGACAATTTCTATGGACTGGAATCTAGAGATTGCTAAAGTGATTCTGGTGTTTTACTGACCCCTACTGGTCGTTTTCTATCAAGAAAGTTAAATAGAGGAAGTTGCCAGAAAATAAAAAAAAGAAATTCCCTCAGCAGAAAGCAATTCTGGTATTTTTCTGACCTCTACTGGTCGTTTTCTAACAAGACAGTTAAATAGAAGCAGTTGAACTGAAAATAATAGTCCCTAAGCGGACGCAGGCAAGTCCTAGGGCTGATCTCCAGATCCCACAAAGTACTTACACATATAAGTATATACTAAAGTATATACAAGAGGTCTCGAATGCTCAACCTAAAAACTAACCATGCAATCGTGGATTTTCCCTGTTGCATCCCTCGATCTCTCACAACATTCTTCTGCCTTCCTTTCCATGTGGGGGGCAGAGCAGCTGGCTTTTTCCCACTTGTTAAAACATTGCAGGGTGCCCTGCCACCCTCAACTTTAGGGTGTGCGCCCATTTCCCTTCGCACTAAGAATGGTTTTCCATTGAAGCTGAGATCAGATATACGGAGCAGCTGCACTTAATTAAGGTGGCACAGATTATACGCAAACTACAGGTTCACACAGCTCCCTCTTTGAAGGTCATGTTAGCGCCCAGAGACCCAATAGAGCTGTGGGATTTTTAAAGCACTGGAGTGGACAGCAGGGGCGGACTGGCCGTAGTAGGCACCGGGAAATCCCCCGGTGCACCGCACGGGTGGGGGCCGGTTTTGGGCCCCTGGGGGCCGTTTTTGTTACTGGGACGTTTTTGCAGCATAGCTGCAAAATCGGCCCTTTAATAAAATCGGCCGAAAATCGGCCCTGGCAAAGAGCTCGGCGGCACCCCCAACCCCCGGGGGGGGGGGGGGAGCACGCGGGCTTGTTCTGAGAAGGTCCGTTGATGTGTCAAAAGGCGTGAATGGCTCTCACAGGCCCAGCATGGTGACGTCCCCGCGTCAGCACCGCCCAGCAGCGGCGTTGATAATACAGTCGTCAGCGTTTACACCAGCGAGAATATATTCAAGGTCTGCTTGCGCCTGAACGTAATGTTGCTATTGGCAAGCTTGTGAAGGTAAATAAAAAACATAATAAAATAAATAACAAGCACACGCAGGGCCAATAATGCGAAGATGCACCACCTATATCAACATGAAGCTTGGAGGTGGGTAAATAGAAACGAGAAGGTATAATCTAACACGTGGTGCAGTGTATATTTTTTCAATGTTTGGGCTCGTTATTAGTGTTTACCTTATTTTTACCGTTATCCATAGCTCACTACTCTCGAAGCAGCTCAAATCCTACAGGCTAAGTAACAGCAAGTGGGACAAAACATGCCTGTGGTTTTTGAACACTATTGAAACATCCATTTGTGGAGGAACTAAATTTAGAGTTAAAAAAAACTTGGCAAATAATCCCTTACTGCATGGGTATCACGGAGAAGAAAAGTGCATCCCGTTCAGATCTGGCACTCCTCCAGCAATCAGGTTTGTCGCTTCCACCCACCTTTGAATCAGAACCTCTGTTTTTCCCTCACTGGCCTTTTTTTTAAAGAAAGTAGGGTCAGTGCCTCATGTTTAAGCGATTCAACTAATATCATTACCACACAGGTAATCGTAATATTAGTGTACATTTCCCTTTTTCTTATCTAGCCAGTAAACTTTGGAACTCTCTGCCCCTGTCTTTAAGATCCCAATCCAGTCATACTCTCTTTTTGGAGATCGCTAAAGGCATGGCTTTTTGCCGCCTCCTCTAAATTATTTAGTATTCCTTTGGCTGGTGTCTGAGGTCTCCGCTATCGCCAAGGCACTTGGTAATCGCACGCTCCATAAAACCTTTACTTACTTATTTACTTTGAAATGGAGAATAACATACAGTAACTGTATTCTCCTCTTGATTTCCACATTTAACAGTGCCAAGTTGGCAAAATCTATTTGTTAGCACTAACAGGTAAAAGATCTGCAGTGAAACTGTATTAAGACAAAGCAGTAATGTACCTTGAAATCGAACTAAAGTGTTTAATACTTGGTAACCTACTTATTGCTCACAAAAAAAAGTATAATTTCACTTTAACTTCAAAAAACTTCTAGGGCAGGGTCAAATTGGTTTCTTTCCTCCATGAAAGGGGTGTTGGGCTGGAGGAGTAGGCGAATGAACATGGAACAGAGCCGTGGGCACTAGTGCAGGGCTTCTCTAGATCCATGGCAATACTTACTCTTGGTCATTAGAATTTGAGTATAAAGATGAGCAGCCGCAATTGTCATGCTTAAATGCGAGTGAGCACATTTCAAAATCAATTTCCACCCACTTGTTTCGTTCTCTGACTGCAAAGAGATTCTAGGCCTTTTTTTGAGCTGTGAGACACCGAAAACCCTCCTATTTCAAGAGGAAACTCTAAGCTCAGCATGTAATCCTCCGGCTGAGTTTCCTTCACAATGGGGCACTTATTGAGGAGAAAGATTCAGTAGGCGGATGTTACTCCATATTTAGAAATGAAAAGACTCCAATTTCTGGAGAGAATTCCCAAAATTAGAGTATTGTCATTTCCCTCCATCATGGTCTGCTCTAGATTTTGATGTATGCACAACATCTGGCAAGAACTCTACGTAGGGTGGCCGGTACATGTTCTGCATGAACCATCCTCTAAATCAGGCTGTCTGCCTAAAAGCTGCGGAGGAATCCCTAGGAGGGCAGCTTTTTCAAATGCCATCTCGTATGTGCCCTCAGGATGGACCTCTGAAACCTCTCATCCGAAGTGCTCAGGTCATTCATTATCGATTCCCTCTTTGAATGCTGAATGACTGCGACAATGTGACAATGATTTGCTCCAGTGTTGTCATTGGCACATAACATATCTTCATTCTCTCTATTTATTAGGATTATTTATATAGCGCTGCTACACCAAACGATAATCGAGCACTTTACATGAAACAGACTGGTATATAGGTCAACCAGCATGAGAACATGTTACCTCAGCAGGGGTGAATAAAAACTGGACCTCGTCAACAGGGAAACATTACAAAAACGAGGTAGTGAGGTTGTTGCATGGCCGGACTGGCCGTAGCAGGCATCAGGCGTTTCCCCGGAAGGGTGGGGGTTGGTTTTGCAGCGGCGGGGCTGGTATTGCAGCGGGCTGCAATATCGGCCCCCAGTAACAACAAGCATTTACAATGCAATGGTCTCGTCCTTGTTAAAGTTAGAGCTATTGGCTTTGCTCATGACATTATTTTTGTTTTTAAAACATATAAATAAATGGCATTGTCATTTACAATGCCAATAGCTTAATCTCTCGCAAATGCGAGACCTATTGCATTTACACCCACACACACACACAGAGCCACACACAGAGCCACATGCACCCACACACACAGAGCCACACGCACCCACACACAGAGCCACACACAGAGCCACAAGCACCCACTCACACAGAGCCACAGAGACAGAGCCACACACACAGAGAGCCACACACACATACACAGAGCCACACACACAGAGCCACACACACACAGAGCCACACACACATAGAGCCACACACACAGAGCCACACACACACACACACACACACACACACAGAGCCACACACACACAGAGCCACACACACAGAGCCACACACACACACTGAGGCACACACACACAGAGCCACACACACACACAGAGCCACACACACACAGAGCCACACACAAACACAGAGCCACACACACACACAGAGCACACCACACACACACAGAGCCCACTACACACACACACAGAGCCCACAACACACACACACAGAGCCCACCACACACACAGAGCCCACCACACACACAGAGCCCACCACACACACACAGAGCCCACCATACACAGAGCCCACACACACACACACAGAGCCCACCACACACACACACAGCCCAGCACACACACACACAGAGCCCACCACACACACACAGAGCCCCCCACACACACAGAGCCCACCACACACACACAGAGCCCCCACACACACACAGCCACACACACAGAGCCATTTGTCAGTTACATAAAGGAGGAAATTATATCAAGTACATGATTATGACTGTTAAACCTTATCTCACCTATTTATATTCTAGTTTAGATGAGTTTATAAGTCGTTTCCGGAAAATAACTTTTCAGAAAATGGGATTCTGAGGTCACCCGTTGTCAAGTTCTGTGACCACGTAAAAGCCAACGGATATGCGTGACGCAATTTATTGAGCTTTTCAGAAAAGCCTGGCAGCAATTGCAAAGTAAAGTTATGTATTCCAATAATGTATTGGACACAGTGGCGGATCCTCCATGGGGGCGTTTGGGTGCCGCCCTCCTGCTTTCTCGCTGTGCAAGAAGGCAGAAACAAATGGTAGTTATTAACTACCATTGTTTCTGCCTTCTCGCACGGCGAGAAAGCAGAACTTCCTGGTTTAGAGTGGGGGTGTTACTCGAGGGCAGGGGGAGTGGCTTTCCCACTGTTGTTAATACTGACAGTTTGGGCAGCCTGAGGCCGCCCAAACAGACAGTATTAACAACAGTGGGAAGCTACTCCCCCAAGCCACTCCCCCCTGCCCTCGAGTAACACCACCCACTCACTCTACCTGTTCTCTCTGAATGCTGCAGCAGCATACAGAGAGAAAATGACGCAGCCTGGGGCAGCCGGCCGCACCAATCAAAAACGCGGCGGTGGAGAGGGAGGCTGCCTGTCGCGCCGCCTTCCTGATGACGAGCTGCCTGCAGGACTTGAACCAGGACGACGGGAGTCGGGACGGAGTCTCTACGGACGGTAAGTTGTTTATTTTATTTTATATATATTTGTTGTTTTCTTTTGTTTCCAAACCCCTCTGTGTCCCTCGCACAGCGCCCCGACCCCCTGGCACCCTCGCCCCCTTCCTTCCGTCCTTGCCCGTCACTGCTCTGCTTCCCATGCAGACCTTGTCGCCTGAGAGTTCACTGGTTTCAAAGAATCCTGATTATTCAAGCAAAATTGAAGGTCTCGTAGTGCGGAATTCCCTCCGATGACCGGGCCTGCACCCCCTTCTGCAGCCCTAAGGCTGGTCCAACATGCCAGCCCCAAAGCAGGCGTGTGCCTTCTCTGCACGCAGAAGCCCCAGGACCTGCAAACTTTGCTTAAACTGCATTCATGTTTTAAGCTGCGTTTAATGCGCTCCCCCCCTGCAGACACCACACCACACCTCCCTCGGTCCACCAACTACCGGCATAAATATTAATAGAGGTCTTATTCTGATTAAATGGGATTCAGAGGAAATCCCCGTTCAATCCGGAAGCTCAGACGCCTCAAGTTCCCACCCTGTATGAATTTCGATTCAGGCATAAAACTACAAAATCTGGCGGGTAGCGAATTCTGTGCTTGGCGCTGTAGCGTCTGTGCCGTGGAGATGGGTGAAGGGAACCCTCAGGTGGACCAGCGCCAACCCCAGGACAAGGGTCCCATCTGTGGCCCTGCAGCGCCACTCTATAGAGACAGGGGCACCCCGACAGAAGAGGCCTGAAGCCTGAAACCCCACTCTCACAGAGACAGGGACACCCCACTCTCTCCAGAGACAGGGACACCCAGAGAAGAGGCATGAAGCCTGAAACCCCACTCTCCCAGGGACAGGGACACCCCACTCTCTCCAGAGATAGGGACACCCGACTGAAGAGGCCTGTAGCCTGGAAACCCCACTCTCTATAGGGACAGGGACTCACCGACTTTGGGCTGGAAACCTGACATCCAGGGATGCTTTGCTCATGCTCCCAGTGTGGTTTACTTTCTAGGGAGTGCTTCATAGTAATTTCAAGTAATGTGTTCTGGGACTGTAGGCACCTCTCTTCCATTACTCTCCGAGGGGCATAGCACACAGCATTAAACACCAGAATTGTGTTTGGAATCTTTCTTGTTGGTCTTTCTGGCAGCTGGTGAGGGACTTGCTTTGGGCAGTCGAGAAGATGTTTGATAGGTGATATACCATGAGGGCTAGGGTGTTTAGGAGGTATCTCCCGGGTGCCTCCCGTAGGTGGTTCAGTCTTGCGAGCTTGCCGCAGTGAGGTACGACAATTGTTTTATGCCTCACCTCTTTCAAATGTCACCAGCCGCCACTGATTGGACATGAACGGTTATACTGAACAGGGTGGAAGCATTAGGTCTGTTAATGTGCGTCATTAAACTATTATTTGTTTTATGAGAAACAATTTTAATCTTGTTCTTGTATTAGCAATTGTTCCACTTTTCTGTACGTAGCACCTGTGACAGTAAAAAAATAAGTTGCACACAAAGCCGGTCGTCGCACGTCAGCCTTGATGTTGAGGCCCGTCTCATTTAATCAGAGCAAGAGCAATAATCACAACAAAGACCGGTATATCCTTGCGACCAAGCCCTTTCACTGAGCATCGGTCTACTGTTCACTGCGTTTCTTCAATCATTCCTTCTTATAATCTCATCAAACAACCGCCAAGTGTTTTTGACAAGACATATTTGAGTGAGTCAAGCTTATTTTAGAAAGGTTCTGTCGGTGGTTCGCCCACCGTCTTCAAATTTTAAAAAATTAGCGAAGGAGCGGCTCCGAACAGCTCCATCATCCCTCCACAGCCCCAGCATCCCTCCACAGCCCCAGCATCCCTCCACAGCCCCAGCATCCCTCCACAACCCCAGCACCCTCCACAGCCCAGCATCCCTTCACAGCCTCCAGCATTTCTTCACAGTCCCCAGCATCTCTCCACAGCCCAGTATTTTTCCACAGACCCATCGTCACCCCACATCCCTAGCACTTATTCTTAGCCCTACATTTTCTTTACATTCCAGTGTCACTCCACATCCCCAGCGTTTCTTTCTGACCCCCCCCCCCCCTGCCCTCCTTCTCTTCGCAGCACATCAGCTCTCCTGGATCCACGGATCTCTTCGCCCCTCTACAGCCCCGACATCACAGCATGTAGGATGAATGGTTTATAGCACACATTTTCCCTAAACTAGGTTTATATTCGTAGAGAATGAGGGGCACTGGGGCAATGACAGCTAAGCAGACACAAGAATGAATGACGGGGGCCTCTTCTAAGAGTCGATAAAGGGGATTTGTCCGTTTCCCGCCCACCCCATTCTCTCGCCTCAAGGGGGGGGGGGGCAAAGGGTCAATCCGACCTGAACCCGGTTTAGCTGGTCTGGGGTCGCCCGATTATCCCCTTCTGCCCCGTTGGCTGAGAAGGTGCTTTGATGGCCCCTTCACACCTGTTTAGCACCTGAGAAGTGCCTGCCCAGGTGCGCCCTGCGCCTCGAGGCTGAGTGACGTCTTCTGGCCACTGACAGTCCCAGCAGGGGGTGCAGGGACCGCCGTGCGACCCCCGCAGTGGGGGCCAGTCTGGCTCCCCCCGAGCCCTTTACAGCTGGCACCTTCATGGTGGCACACTCGGTGATATTAAAGAGCTCCTGGCGCTGCTGCCGCGTCTTACTTTATTTGATGATGCTGTGCCCTAAAAAAGTATGGGCAGATTATGTTAGTAAACGTATATCCTCTGGTTTTGTTACAGAGACGCCTCCTTTAACGTCCCTGCTGCACTCGACATCCCCAAAGAAAGAATTGAATATCCCTCGGCTCCAGGAGCGTGGCTAGCATTTGGTGCAGCGGGTGCAGTGGCACTGGCGCCCAATGAACCTGGGCAATGCTTTAGTTACTGCCCCAATTGCAGTCAAAGGGAGCATTTTCCTTGCTTATTCCCTGGACCCCTGGGCAGACATCCCTGCTCCCCTAATGCTCGCCCCTCTCTGTGCATTTTATGTATAGCTCTGCAACCTCCGGCTAGTGTTACCTAAGTACTAAGAAAAGGCATGAGTGAGTGTGGGGGTTAATGGGGAGGCTCTCCTCAATTCAAATCAAATACCTCTTTCAGGGGATGCTCAGAGTGTCCAGGCGGCAGGCCTCCGAGGGTCCTAGTGGAGGGCGCCCATAGGTTCTGTGTTTGGGGGTGACACCCCGCACCAGCTGCAGCCCCCTTCACCTCTGAGCCCCAAACACAGAGGAAGCTCGGTCAGTGTCTGCTCCCCGGATTCAAAGCCCCGGCACCCTGCAGGGCTCTGTCTTTCATCCTGTGTAACTCAAGGTTTGCGGCCCTCTACCCCGGTGGGATGGAAAAACTGGAGGCTCCTAAGGGGCGGGGTCTATGGAAACAAGGGTGTGGCTTAAAAACACGAGCTTAAAATCTGCTCGTGACCCGCCGGGTGCGGTTTTGCTGCTTCTGTCACTGTGTACAGATATATCATGCAACAAGTAACATTATATCTACAGCAAAGCCTGGGCCGTTGACTGTGTCAATGGTTGTTCGTTGCATAAGAAATGAGTAACGACTCCAGGCTTCGCTGTGTAAAGCGTTGAGAATAACCCTCGGACTGCTGGAGAGAGAGTGGCCTGAGGGCCAGAGCTGCGGACTTTAGCGCACGAGAGGTCGGTTCGATCCTTGCTCTGGCCTCAACATCCTGTAAAAATAAATACGCCCTTTAGTAATTTAGAAAACGAAAAAATATTTGAAACAGGCACTCAGCTGGGGCGGAGGACTCAACGACTTCTTCCGGCGGCGGTCGGGGGGAAATGGCAGAACAAAAGCGCCGCCATGTTTGCGATTCGGGGGGTGTATTTAGCAGTTGAGTGACGGATGACGTCACGGCTTAAAAACTGCAAAAAACACGCCCCCGAATCGCAAAAAGACGGGGCTTGAACTGAGTGACGCCCCTCTCCTCCAATGGCTGGCCTCCGTTTAGGAAGCCAGCCAATAGAGAAGAGGGGCGGGTTCAAGCCCCCATACTGCCAAAACAAAAAAATCTCGGACTCCGCCCACTGCTTATGCAGTGCAACGCTAGTCCGAGACCTAAAAAGTAGCAAGCAAGGTTTTCAAACCTCCTAGGGCCAGGCAGTGCTTTCCCAGGGGCTGGTTTGACAAAATCGCCAGGGCTGCTTTGGGTTCCCTGTCCGGCCCTGGTGGACAGGCATGGGTCTCTGGGTAAAGAGCAAATGGTAGAATGTTCCATTTCCCACTGTAGTATATGTAAATGTATGTTTTTGCATGGTCCGCGGAGCCGTACTTCGCGTGTGTTTCATGGAGACCTGTGACCTCCATGAACATCTTCTATGGTTGGCTTTGTTTTGCTAATTGTTTTAACTGCCATCACTGAAGTGTTGAGCAGCTCCTAATAATGGCCTGTTTTATTAAAGCAAAGGAAGCTAATAATAGTGACAACAAATAAAGTGCATTACATACCTATCCTTAATCCTTATGCTTTTTTCTAGAAATATTTTGTTCGTATAGTGTTAACTTCATGTATTTATCGGGGAAGAGATGTGGCCTAGCTGCTTTGAAACTGGGGAACCTGGTTTGAATCCCAACATCCGGTGATTCTTGTCAAATCACATAATATCCCTGGGCCTAAAACAATGTATTACGTGGTCTCCTGTTCTTGCAGAGTGCTTTAATTCCCTCCGACTGAGTCGTGCTTTATAAAAAAAAAAACTGCAAAAAGTATAGTATTTATGCTTGTGATAGAAATGAACACAAAACGATGCCCGTTGATGTTAAATGGGAAATTGATGGCAAAATCCATCTAGAGATTTCATTTTACAATGTTTAAAAGAGAAACCTGTGTTATAATCCCAGTTTCTTCACTTGATCAAATTATGTGAGCATACTGATTTTTTTTTATTTCACATTGTTTTATTTCCTTGAGAGGCCAAAAGAATGGGACCTGTAACATAATTTTTTCTTGAATGCTTTATGTTTAAAACAATTATTTTCAATAAATGTCCATCAAAACAAAAACACTAATGCTAAAAAAGAAATAACTTTTTTAATTTTGAAGGATATTTCTCGTATATTTACATGACAACTGTTCCCTGATTTCGTAACATTTTTGTATGGCTCAGCTCTTGTTAGGGTTCTTAAAACAAGCCAGGCCCCAGGCTCCCATTTTGGATTTGCTGGCCGGCCCCACTCCAGTGCCCGATTTTTGAAATACCTGGGAAAGTAGTAGACGCTTTTCTATTTGGTAGAAAGGCTGTGAGGAGGGGAGGAAATGTGACTAGGTTTTCGTTTGTTTTGTAGAGATCGTGTTTCATTCGGTTTCATTATCACATAATGTACTTTTGTATTTGACATTTGCAAATAGTAAAGCAATGCTGTTTAGAAATACCCTGAAGCGTATTAAAAGTGTTTTCCTGTTCATCATAAAAGCTCTCTTTCAAAAATAGATTTAAAAAACTGGAAGTCCTCCAGTCGCCGACTGGTTGCCAAAGCGTACAATTTTCTGAAAAGGGAACAATGCTGCCTCAGACACCACATGAAATACATTTTTTTTTCAATTCACAGATGCCACAGTTGGAAATAAAGCTTCAAAGGGAACTTCAGGAGAATGCCAGGGTCATTGCATGCCGCTTCCCCTTCCCACATTGGGTTCCGGACCACATAACAGGAGAGGGAGTAGACACTGTCTGGACATATGAATCTGGGCCTTTCTCAAGAGACGACAAAAGATGCACGGAGCCCATACCGCAGATACGTTATGACTAATTGAAGAAGAGTAATAAAATGTGTTTTTAAACTGATCTCTTAGTCTTGGAGTTCATTCTTTTTTAATTTATGAAATATTTTCCAATACCATTTTAGTGTAAAATTGAATAATTTAAATGTAATAGTGTATTGTTCAAAATAATTTAAATTTAAACGTGTATTGTATAAAAATACATAGATCACCCATTAAATTATTCAGCACCCCTCACTCCTCTAAAGTTATTAAATACTGCTATACCCTCCATTTTTAAAGAGGTGAGGCGGCTGTTGTAGCTGCTCCTTTTTTGTTCTCTTGTTTTATAATGAGAAGTTGCTGTTATTTTTCTTATTTTTTTTTAATGCTGTCCAATATAAGGATTTTTCTGCACTACATCTAGTGCAGAGATATGAGCTAACTTATCCTTGATAGATGTTGATACTTCTAACTGCAGATTCTTTCACCTTTAGAGTATCCCCAGGCTCCAAACTGGATCTGGAAGATTTTAACACTTGACTCCTACGCGCCGCAACGTGTCTTTGTAATTCTCGGCTTTGACTTCTATCTGCCCTGGAAATGATGATTGGAGCTGCATCCTAGTGCCACCCTTGCGTGCTGATTTCAGTTCATTTCTTTACGTGCCTTCGTACGCAGAACTGAAGTTCGCTCCCAACTTTTTCCTCACCAGTTGATGAGTTTTTCTTCAAATTCTTTTGTCAGTGTGCAAAGGCTATGTCCCCTCCTAAATCTACAGGGTTTTAGCCATGTAGGTACTTTCACAATTAGATGTCTGTGACAGATCCCCAAGTTTCTTGTGTTTGGGTTTGGCACATGACTCCAAGTCCTGAGAGGAGTGTGCCCTTATGAACCTGAAGGCTATCTGGGAATGTGATGCCAAGCTGTACGTCGGCGAGCACTGAAAGGAGCCTTGGGAAGCTCGCTCTAAGTCCAAGTTGAGGGTGTGAAGCCATTCCCACTATCAAGGGCGTTCCAACTGCAGGTCATCAGCGACGTTCAAGTCTTCTGGTTAGTCAAAATCTATGCAAAAGCACAAGCAGACTAAGCAGGATTGGTCCTAGTCCTGACATTCTCCGTATGAGACTTCACAAGGACATCAGGGTGCCTTGCGGTCGTGCTGTCAGTTCCCTCCCAAACAGCTGATTTTGCAACTGATTCCAATGCACCCCGTGTTTCCGGGTCATCAGTGATGTCAAAACAGATTGAAGCCTTCAGAAAGGCCATGTTGCAGAGATTCAACACCCTTTCAGCTCCCTCTGACACACCTTTGGGCTCCAGGGGTCCACGGTAACCTCCAGTTGGAATTCCACTGGAGGGTCTACTCTTAGTGCTGGGTGTGCCTCCAGGACACACCTTGAATTCTACTCGATTCGCAGAGCTGATTCTAACCCGACACTAAAATCTATGCAGGTCCGTACAACATCGACACCAATGCTGCCTGCGCTGGGAAGACTCCATTCCGATGTTCCTCTGAGCCAAATCCATCTCAGCCCTGACCAAGGTTGAGTCTCAATTCCATCCTGATGCACCTGCCCAGTTGATTCTGACTTAGAACCATGTAATTGTCTCGAAGTCACACTCAAGCTCTAGCAACTTTTCAGTTCAGACTCTTTTCTGAGCCAACTGGCTTTTGTGGATGATAATGGTGATGAAGGTGAGTATTTACCATAGCATTATGATGATTATTAGAAATGGGGGTCTCTAGTTGGCGGTGGTATGCACCCTGTTCAAGTAGGGACCCTTTCTTTTAGTCAAAGTAAGGGAGTTAAACACCCAAGATAACCCCTGCTCACCCCCTTGGTAGCTTGGCATGAGCAGCCAGGCCTATCTCAGAGACACTGTGTGAAGTATTTGTGCATAATACACACACACACACAGCAACACAGTGAAAACACTACAAATGGACACCACACCAGTTTAGAAAAATAAAGTATCTTTATCTAAACCAAACAAGACCAAACCGAGAAATGTCCAACATACATAACTCAAAATGTCACTTCGTAAAGGGTTTAAGCAATTCTGTCCATAGAACTCTATGAATGCGTTGATTTTACACAAAGTACCTTAGATGTGTCAAAATCCACTAGTAAAAACAATGGCAGAGGAGGGAAGCGTCGGAAAACACAGTGATGCGTCTGTTCCTGAGTCCCTGTGGAGACGATGCGTCAGTTCTGCTGCATGCAGAACTGTTGTGTCGAATTCGGACTGTAAGGGGAAGCGATGCGTCAAAATCCAAGATGTTTCTGGTCTGCAGGTGCTGAGGTGAAAAACTTGGCGCACAGGTGTGATGGGTGGAAGTCCGGACGTGCTGGAGGTCGATGCAGTGGTGGTAAACAGGCACTGTGTCGATTACTTCAGCCGCGGTCCCACAATGCTTTGATTATTTTAGCCACTCAGTACGGTGGTCTAGGACTTTAGATACAAGGTGTGCTGGATTCTGGCTGCGACGGTTACTTCGGCTGTGGGCTGGCACTGCGTTGATTCCTTCGGCCCCACAGCGGGTGTGCTGGGAAACCTGGTGGTGCTGCATTGGAAAAACAAGCGTTCGATGGGCAAGGTGTCGATTGTAGCTTTTTGCACAGGAACCACCTCCAAGGGCCCAAAACTGGGATTGGTACCACTTGGCACGTCAGAACTCCCAGCAGTGGAGTTCAAGGATGCTACAGGTGAAGTCTTTGATGGCCCTGAGACTTCTTAACAGGAGGCAAGCACACACAAGCCCTTGGAGAAACTTCTCAATCAGGATACACAGCAAAGCATAGTCCTTTTGCTTTCCAATGCAGAAGCTGCAATTGCAGGTCAACCCAGTAAAGCAACACACTTTAAAGGGGCACTACTTCTCCTTCCAGCTCTTCAACTCTTTTCATTGGCAGAGTCCCCTCTTGATCCAGAAGTGTTCTAAAAGTCTGGGGTTTTAGGTCCAATACTTATACCCCTTTTGACCTTTGAAGTAGGCACACTTTAAATGATTGTCTTTGAAGTCCTCAAGTTATTTCCTTGCCTGGTCTTGGCTCCAGAGACACTCCAGGGGGTGGAGTGAGCATTGTGAGAGGCCAGGCACAGCCTTATTCAGGTGTCCATGACCACTCCACCCTCAACTTTAGCTCAGAAAGGCCTATCAGCCTGGCGATGGGTAATCACACTATGCAGGGCACAGCTCAACTCCCTTTGTGTGACTGTCTAGAGTGAATGCACAAACATGCTCCTGTCAGTCTAAACCAGATGTTGATTCCACTGGCGGCAGAGGCACAGGATAGTAGAACAAGAAAATGCCCACTTTTTGACATTTTCAAACATTTAATTTGAAAACTACCTTCACTACAAGATGTGTTTTTGAAATTCTGAGCTCAGTGATCCCAAACTCCAAATCTCTAGCTGTTCTCAATTAAACATTACACTTGTAAGATGTTACAAAGCAGCTCAAATGAAAGCCGATGGGGGAGGTAGTCCTTGCACTAGTGGAAAACTAAATTGGCACTATTTCACTAGCAGGTCATGTAAAACACACCAATGCATGTCCTACCTTTCAAACACACTGCATCCTGCCCATGGGGGTACCTTGGACCTACAGTAGGGGTGCCTAACATGTAGAACAAGCATTTACAATGCAATGGTTTTGCCTTTGTTAAAGTTAGAGCGATTGGCATTGCTCTTGACATTATTTTTATTTATGTTTTTTTTAACATAAATAAATGGCATTGTCATTTACAATGCCACTAGCTTTATCTCTCGCAAATGACACACACCAACACCCACAGAGAGCCCCCCCAACACACACAAACCCCCCCCACACACACACCCACACAGAGCCCCCCCACACACAGCCACACAAAGCCCCCCACACACACCCACACAGAGCCCCCCCACACACACACACACACACACACACAGTCAAAATAACGTATTTTTTGGGGGGGTTAGAAATTGGTAGACACCCGCCTGACTCGGGTATATTGGCACGTATGCAATAGTAACGGAGAGAGTGTGAGCCAATTCAGAGCCTGCTCAGCCGCGAGGGCACAATCGTCGGCAAAATCTAGGAATATTATGACTCATGAGCAAGTAAATATAGTGGGGGGCGGGGGGGTGTAAATGTAGGGACAATTTGGGGAAGAACATCTCCAGGGACAAAACTGATGATTGGTGGAATACCCTGCAGAACTCCTTTCCACTCAAGGTGGGTACTCCCAGGTAGAAGAAATATAATCTGTTGGATAAACGATAACCATCAAGGAGGAGAACTCCCAACTGGCTGAAATGTCCACCGCTAGTATGGCAATGAACATTGTTCCACCAGAATGGTGGATGGAAATGAAACCTGCAAATCTCTAATCCAGCCTATGCAACTTAAAATATAAAATTTCACTTAAAAACTTAAGCAAAACCTCCATGAGAAAGCATTCAGTATCCCCTTTAAACATGGGAGCTACCCCAGAAATGGCAATGTATTATTATTTGTTTAATGTAAGGGATATGACAATATGTACATATCAGTATCTGCATACCGCATAATTTATCAATTATATCCAATACAAGACAGTAAAGATATCCTTAGATTACATTATATTTCATTTCCCTTTTCAAATTGATGGGATGCAAATATTGTTAAAAGGTTGAACTAGCTTCTTATGCCTCTTTACACAACAATGCTGCTTATTTAAATGCAAAACATCATCCGGAATTGTTCTGCGTTTGTCATTATGGACACCATTACAATCATGAAGAAATACGGGAATGGTGGAAGGCGAGAGAGGTGGGAAGGTGACAGCCCTAAATCTGGTGGATCATGCAGATACTGTACGCCATCCCAGGCAGCACCCCCCTCACATAGTACTAGGCCTGGAAAGTTAAATCAAAACAACACGATGCCTCTGGGACTGTTGTTAAGACTATTGCATTTCATAAATAAACAGCGCAATCAAGCACAGGAGGAGAATAATGCCAACGTGCAGGCAGATTTGATGGCACACAAAAGCAGCGAGCAAACAGTACAGAGGTACATCAATGTGAGCACTTGGCATTCCCTTCCGCCCCCCTCGACACATTTAGTGGACTCAAAGATGAGAATTGTAACGGAATGATGGAAGGAAAAGGAAGAAGACCAGTGAGATGTTGGGAGTTTAATGGAAGCAGTTAGGTGATGGGCGCACCGTGATACCAGTAGGGCAGGTGGAAATGCTAAGATTGATGTTGACATTCAGGTCAAACTCTGCCCGTTCGGAGGTGGGTCACTTCATGCCTAGCAGAGGGTGGCATGTGGGTGCGGGAGAATGCAAGGCAGGTGTAAGTGTGCTCAGCAAGAGAAAGAGTACAATAAGCCAGACCCTGAGAGCACACGTCACCTCTTGTCGGGGCTATGAGGGCCATAGGTCAGCAGGTGTCAGTTGCAGAGTTCATCAGAAGGTGAGAGCACAGGGTAATTTACGTTAATTTAGCAGAGCATGTTAGCAGGTGTCAAGGGTCAGCGTGGTTAGAATGGGCATGGGTCTACAAGGAAGATCGTGTGGCTTGGCACCTTGTCGGCAAAGTAAGGGCAAACAGGTCGGTCTACAGGGTGCAGCAGGGCACCCGTAGCCGGGCCCGGTTCACTCGGATTACTATGTTCAGCAAAGCAGAACATAGTGGGGTTAACAGTCACAAGTCGGCTAGAGATAAAGGGGCACTGGTCACATTGCATAACGTGGGTTTAGCACAAGTCATAATGAGGTAGACGGATAATGATCGCATGGCATAAGGTTAGCTCTAGGGACCTAAATGTAGGTGGGCAGTGGCCATAGAGGGGGGGGGGAGGAGGGGTGGAGGTAGATGGATAGTGATCGCATTAAATAACGTGAGTTTAGCATAGGTCACCTAGGGGTAAATGGGTGCCACTGGTCACGTTGCAGAGCGCGGGATTGGCGTAAGTCATATTGAGGTAGATGTGCACGGCCCTATTGCGTGGCGTGGATCTGGCACATGTCATCTCGTGCACTTGTTAAGCGTGGGCTGTCCGCAGGTGCGCAATTCTGCCCCCATCCCATACTCACTAGGAGTCCAACAGGAGTTTGGCGGCTGCTTCGGGACTGAGTTTCTGCAGCTTCTGGAAGTTGTGCCAGCGCTCCCGTTGCGTGCCCAGGTCCAGCAGTGAAGCGCTCTTGGCAGGCTGAGGGGTGGCAGGGGCCTTCTTCGGCGGCGGGGGTGACGGGGAGCGGGCGGCAGGGGGCTTCCGGGCCTGAGGGGGAGACTGGGAGCGGGCGGCGGGAGCCTTCCGCGCCGGGGGAGACTGCGAGCGGGCGGCAGGCGCCTTCCGGGCCTGCGGTGGGGACAGAGAGCGGGCGGCCGGTGCTCTGCGTGGCTGGGCGGGAGAAGGGGCGGGAACGGGGACGGGAGCACAAATCGACTCACCTGCACCTTGCGACGGCGGCACTTCTCCGGTCTCCCTCTTCGGCATGGGAGACCGGCAACGTCCTCCGCATCTCCCGGGGTTCCCTCCAGGCCACGGGAGCCCCGCGGGCGCCGCCATACTGCTTGCCGTCTTCCTTCTTGTTGCGGGGGGCGGGCACTTCCGGCCGGCGGCGCTAGGATTGGCCGGCCGGCCAGTCACGGGGCAGGAGAGACGCAGAAGTGCCGGCAATGCCGGACCAGACACGGGGGCGTTCCCGGCGTCGCGTGACGTCGGCAAAAGCCAAAGAATCTCGGGAACGCCCCCGTGTCTGGTCCGGCATTGACGGACAGGCCCTCTCGTCCAATGGCAAGGCTCCGTTTACGGAGCCAGCCAATGAATGACGAGGGCCGAACCAAAGCCACACTACTGTTCTCATCAGGTTTTCGCCTGCGCGAAAAAGCTGCGCAGAAAGCGCAGCTTTCGCCAGGCAAAACCTAAAAAGGGAAGGTTAGGGCCTGGCAAGTGGTTGCAATTGCCAGTTCGGACATGGTAGCTTAAAACTGCACTCACAAATAGTGCAATGGCAGGCCTTAGACAGGTTTACAGTGCTACTCGTGTGGGTAGTACAGCCAGTGCTTCAGGCCAACTAGTAGCATTTGATTTGCAGGCCCTGGGCACACATAGTGCACTTTATTAGGAACTTACCAATAAATCAAATATGCCAATCTTGGAGAACCAATCTGAATCACAGTGTACACAGGGATTGCTTGTACTTTAGCACTGATCAGCAGTGGCAAAGTGCCCAGAGTACATAAACCAGCAAAAATGAAGCACAGCACACCATTAAAAATACAGTAGGTAGAAGCAAAAAAATAGGGGAAACCAGGCCAAGGATTCCAGGTCTAACAATGCTGACAGTTTATATCTGGATTTGCAGGATGCCAGTTGGGCAGCAGTTCGGTGGATACTGGGTTATGTTGTTTTTCCCTGGGCCACTAATAGAAGAGAGTGCCTCCTTTGCTGTGGTAATTGGACGTGCAACAAAGGTTTTACATTTACAGCTGCCCACTATGGAAGTCCAAGCCAATGTAGTAACAGATGTTTTGTAACCAGGACAAACGTTTCAGAACAATTACTTGGATTTAATGAAGCCTGTACTGTCCCTTATGAGCACCTGGTCTAAGCCTTGTTCCCGTCCTCCAGTGAACAAGCAGGTTGCCAGCCGCCGCAGTCCAATCACAGGCAAACCTGACTTTTTGACGTAACACCCTGTACCAGAGAGTTTAGTGGTTCAAACTTCCTCCAGTAGGATGACCCCAATTCTTTTCCCATGATGCCTCCAGACAGACAGTTGAAATGTTTTGAAAATTTCAGAAAATAGATGTTTTCCTCAGCCAGCTTTGCCCTCTAGTCCGTCAATGCCAACTGCTTGCTAGACAAATATACCATGCAACATGGGACATGGTTAGGAAGAACTTGCCGGCAGTCCCTGAGAAATTTTGGGCCAAAATGGCTCAAACCATCCAAAATGGTCAGGATGCCGCAAAGTGTATGATGCGCTTTGGACAGAATACTAGTGAGTGCTTGGGCAGGGCAGGTGACACGATTGTGGTGTTCAGGTGGCACTCTTGGATGCAGTCCATCAGCTTCCCTGGGGATGTGTAAGCCTCTGTAATGGACATGTCATCTGATGGCGAGAAGGCCAACTTGACATTGGAATGTTTCTAAAGGGAGTTAGGCCACAGCAGTTCTCTAGGCCATTCTACCCTTGCTGACAATATCAAAGTTTCCTCCATTTTGAGGCAACTCCAGAGGATTAGCATACTTCCCCCACAACAGGCACTCTAGTCCTTTTGAGATTCTGGGGCAGGGATCAAGCAGACAACATCCGGATTATCAGGAAATCAGGGACAGCAAACTTCCAAATCCCCACACCTCCAGCAGCTGCCTCCAAGCCACTTTAGTTTGCACTTAGCAGTACACATTCAGCCGGTGGAAGAAAGGATCAGATATTTTTTACAAGAGTGGAAAAAGATAACCTCGGACAGGGGAATCTCTAGATCGTCTAACGAGACAATGCCATGCCATTCCTTTTCGACCCACCATACCTTTCATCCACATCCGAACATCTCTCAGAGGACCACATGTCCATCTTTCTGCAAAAAGTGCAGGCTATTTTGGCCAAAGGAGCAATAGAGAGGGACCTGGTGTGGGAAATAGGGGCTGACTGTTACCCCTGTTATTTCCTAGTGCCGAAGAAGGATGGCACTATGTTATATCTCCACTCTCTGAATGCTTTCTATTGGAAGGACAAATTCAAGATGCTCACGCTGCCCCAGTTTCTGTTTGACCTGGACTCAGGCTACTGGTTGGTGGCTTTGGACCTGCAGGACCTTTACATTGATGTACCTGTCCTGCAGTCCACAAACGCTAGTTAAGGCTCATGGAGGGCCAGGAGCATTTTCAGAATGTGCCCCTCTGATTTTCATGAAAGTGATGGTGGTGATAGTGGCACACCTTCAGAGGTTGTGGATTTCCCTTTTCCCCTCGATGACTGGCTATTGAAGGTGGGCTCTCCACAGTCATTCGTAGCCCACTTCTGGACAACGGCGAAACTCTTGACATCATTTGGGTTCACGATCAATGTACAGAAGTTACACCTGAATCAGTTGCACAGACTCCCTTTCATTGGAGACATCCTGGATGCAGTGCGGTTTCAGGCCTCCTTTCCACCAGAACGAGTCCAGGACATTCAGACTATGATCCTAATGTTTCTACATAGGTCCTGAGTCTTGGTGACAGTGACTCTGAGGCTTCTGTGGTTCTTGGCATCCTGCCTGTCAAGAATGCAAGGTGCGAATCATTTGTCTGATGCTGAAGGCCTTATTACCCTCCATCAAATGGAGGCAGGTTCAGATGCTCACGAACACCACGACTGCCATGTGGTACTGCAACAATCAGGACAGAGGGGGTGATAGGTCCTGCACTAGAAGGAACTTCTCTGGAGCTCCAGGACATTTCCCTGGTCGTAAGCCACCTGGCAGAATCTTTTAACGTTTAATGCAAGGGCTGACAAGCTCAGCTTGCAGTGCTTGGCAGATCGCGAATAGCGGTTACCCCCTTGGTGATACAAGGCATCTATCAGCAGTGGAGAGAACCCTGGTTAGATTTGTTCACCCCTACAAGAACGTGCAGTCTCAAAACTTTTCCAAGCTAGAGTTTTCATGAAGGTTCTCTTTCAGAGAAGCATTTTGGATAGAGTGGAGCACAGGACTCTTGTACATCTTTCCACTGCTATCTCATACGCCCCAAGTTCTGAAGAATATGAGGAATGACTGTGCCCAAGTCATCATAGTAGCTCCGGATTGGGCAAGAAGAATGTGGTTACTGGAATGTCTGGGCATGAGCATCTGTCCTCCGATCAGGCCAAGGCTTCAGCAGGTTCTCATGACGCAGCAGTCGGGCAGGGTCTTGCAACTGAGCCTGCGCAATCTGCACCCTCATGCTTATAGATTGAGCAGTGACAGTTGACTGCATTCAGTCTTCTTGCAGAGAATGAGGATGTCATCCTTGCTGAACAGTACCCCTCCACGAAGTCTGTCTATGCTGGGCATACAGGGACAGGTTTATAGCCTGTTGGGGCACTTCCAATTCCAAACTGTTGGATGTTCTGTTATTTGTTTTATCACTGGCCTGGCAAGGACTTGCTGTGGGCACCGTTAATCGTTACTTGTTGGCTCTTTCTGCCTTTTTAAGCTTATTGGACCAGATGTGCTTGTTCAAATTATCTGTTGTGATGAGGTTTCTAAAATGTTTGACTAATTTGTTTCCTTTCAAACTCTGTGCAATGCCACAGTGGGGTCTGAATTAGGTCTCCACTTTCCACATCATTCCACACCATTCCAACCCATGCACAGTTGTCATTTACATCTCCTGACTCTGAAGTCTGGGTTTCTATATATTGTGACCTCGGCTCATCACATGAGCAAAATCCAAGCTCTCTCAGCTCAGCCACCTCATAGCACCTTTTTTTCAGACAAAGTAGTACTGCAGACAAAGGTGGCCTTTTTGCCTACAGGTATTACAGCTTTTCATGTTGGACAATCCATCACTCTGCCAATGTTCTTTGCCCTGCCTCCCCCCTCAAAAAAGGAGTAGAGACTTCATGGGCTAGACCCTAAAAGAGATTTGAGTTTCTGATTTAGATCTCGGCGGATGGGTTACTCCGTCACAAATGTGACGGGTATCACGTCCACCAATATATAAATCCCATTATATCCTGTGGAATTTATATACATCCACTGAGATCTAAATCAGGCCCTTAGCGGGACATTAAGGAAATACTATAGACTGATTAAACAGCCAATAAAAAGTTGACATGACAACAGTCTTTATAGGTGATTAAGATCAGCTTGGGAATCTCCATCAGCAGAAGAATGAAAAAATGAGCTAGTGATAGAGTCAGCTGTTAACAGAGAAATTGGAACCTCGGCAGATCCTCAAAATGGGGGCTCAGCTTGAGTCTGACCATGTTCCTTGTTGGAACAGTTGAGATTAGTCAAAGCATTGAGAAGCAGTTCTGTTTTGGATCAATAATATGAATGAATTACCAAAACCTATGTATTTCTGAAATGTATACTCGATACTGAGTTTAGGACCGGTGGTAGATGTCTGTATTTGAGGGTACCCATACCAGCATGTGATTCAGAGGGCATTTTTCAAAACGTCTTCTTTCTTCCACAATGGCTTACATTTGAAAGGGACAAACACAGTAAATCCAGTCTGAAATAGCAAATGTACTACTATTCTGTATTCCCTCAAGTCTCTGGATAAAAATGGTTCGTCACTTGTGTGGGTAAGCCTAGTGCTCGCGATAGGAAAGTGCCCAGAACTCAATATAGACACATAACTTTTCCGCAGAATAATTGCCTTTTTTTTTTTTGCAATGATGGTAGCCGTGGATTTTGGGCCCTGGCTCAGCTGGCACCTAGGGAAACTTAGCAAATGTGCACATTTAAACAAAAATTGGGACACCCAGGGGAGTCCAGGGCTGGTTGACTTGCATAGCTTTCCCCAGGTTTTCTTATCTAGCAGCTATTGCAAACCTCAAACTTTGCCTAAAACACACATTTTCTTCAAGTTTCTGAAGCAAACTCCTGAAATCTTCTGGGAACTATTACCGATAAATTTGGCACCTCACTTTCTGGGTGGGCATAGCACCTGCTACAGGAAAAGGCCCAAAACTCAATGTGGAGACAACATTTTGTTGGACCGCATTGCCACAGCGGGTCTTGGGAGCTCGGCACTGGACTGGTTTGGGTCCTTTTTAGAGGACCGCAAACATTTGGTGTGGCTCTTGTCCTACAAATCCAACACTGTTGAAATGAGCTGTGGTGTCCCACAGGGTTCCTCCCTTTCGCCGATCCCTTTTAATATTTCCATACGTCTCCTAATCTCGAGTCTTTGGCAGATGGGGGTAAAAATCTTTAATTATGCTGATGACATGCAGCTGATTTTCACTCTGGAGAATTCCACCGAATGCAAAGATTTTGTTAGGAGAACCAACTAAATTCAACTCTGAAAAAACCAAGATAATCATTCCGAGCAATAAACCTACTCATTGGACACTCTCCTACTGGCCACCTGAATTAGGTGTGGCCCCAATTTGCAAACCAGCGATAAAGAGTTTGGGTCTTCACATTGACTCTGACCTCTCTATTAGTGCCCAAATTGGGGCAGTTACTTCTGCCTGCTTTGTCCACCTCTGTAAACTGAGTAAGATCAGACATTTCTTTAGTAAGGAGGCCAGTATTCAAATTGTGATTGCCATTATCCTATCAAAAATTGATTATGGAAATGCCCTCTATCTTGGTATTCCATTATATATGAGACACCATCTTCAGTTGATTCAGAACCAATCAGCTAGAATCATCTATCTTAAGGACAGAAGATGTCACATCACCCCGCTTCTTAAAGATCTCCACTGGCTTCCAGTGGAGCAGCGTGTGATGTTTAAAATTGGCTGTATTTTCTTTAAAGCCATTCAAGAAACTGCACCAAGTTTAATTTTCTCGTGCATCAGTAAGCACCTGCATCAGCCTAATCTGAGATCGAAGCATCTGAATCTTTTGACGGTGCCTAGAATCAGACGGAAATGTATTGAAGGGACCCAGTTTTCTTATCTGGGCCCGAACCTTTGGAACTCACTACCTACTTCTATTAGGCTTGAGGCTGACTACATGCATTTCAGGAAACTACTAAAAACCTAGCTGTTCATCCTGGCCTACATTTAGCTGATCTTCTGCCTGTTCTTCTCTGTTCTTTTTCTGCTCAGACTCCTCTGCGCCAAGAGACCTGTAGGTTAATGTGCTCACATACAAATTCCCATGTAACATAACATAACATTTCCTGTCGCAAAATTACCTGTTTAGGCAATGAGGGTAGGTGTGGTTGTTGGGCTTAGACTCAGTGGCCACCCAGGGAAACCTACCAAACCCAGACATTTCTGAAAACTGGACACCCAGGGGTGTCTAGAGCTATGTTCCTCATGTGGGTCCAGGAAGTTCTCTTCCAGGGGATCCTCATCAATAGTCATAAGCATTAGAATATTCCCGCCCATGCGCGGGACCCCGGAAACACTATATTACATGTGCCCCACATATATATATACATATATATATATATAAATCATATATATATAAAACATGCAATAGCAGCCAAATCACATTAGAACTGAAATATGCTGTGAAGAATTTCCACCATACATGTAATAATAAGCATTAGAAACATGAGAAACAACACCAAAGATTGTTTAGAAACTGTTTTAATGCTCATAAAGCAGTAGAAATTCTCATAAGTCACTGGAAGCATAGGAAGCTCCCAGGCTGCATTGCAAACACACAGTCTAAAAAGACTGTGGGCCCGATTCACAGAATTAACTTACTACTTTTGGCATTCACAGAATGCACTTACTCATTTCGGTATTCACAGAAGTTAGGACTACTAACTTTAGGACTCCTAAATGCCATCTGTGAATACCGAAAGTCTTAAAATTAGGATTTTTCTCAATTTAGTAGTAGTAAAGTTAGGACTCCTAACTTTAGGACTCCTAAATGCCTTCTGTGAATATCGAAAGTTTTAAAATTTGGATTTTTCTCAATTTAGTAGTAGTAAAGTTAGGACTCCTAACTTTACTACTACTAAATTGAGAAAAATCGTAATTTTAAGACTTTCGGTATTCACAGAAGGCATTTAGGCGTCCTAAAGTTAGTAGTCCTAACTTTACTACTACTAAATTGAGAAAAATCCTAATTTTAAGACTTTCAGAATTCACAGAAGGCATTTAGGAGTCCTAAAGTTAGTAGTCCTAACTTCTGTGAATACCGAAATGAGTAAGTTCATTCTGTGAATACCAAAAGTAGTAAGTGCATTCTGTGAATGCCAAAAGTAGTAAGTTCATTCTGTGAATCGGGCCCTGAAAAGCTAACCTGTAGCTGCATAGCAATAAACTGACACCGTGCCTTTAAAGGACTCATGACCCCCTGTATCCCATCATGCCCCAGGGGTGACAGTTCGGTCAGTTGTTCTTTCCGGCTCCTTCAGAGAAGGACCCTGGTTACACAGCTCCACTATTTTTCTGGTTTCTGACAGAAAAATACTTCACATTTGACAACTTTTACTCTTACTTTGACATTTAACATCTAGTCAAGTAAGATACTGCTTTTTTCAGTCAGTTTGGTGAACATTTTCTTCTGAGAATGCCTTCACTTTTTGACAAGTGGCAACAAGAAGGCAAAATCAGACAACCACGACGTTTGCATCCTGTATCTGCCTGAAGATCATGTTCCAGACACTTGTCCTCATTGTGAGCACCTGTCAGGAAGAACTCTCAAAGACAGGGAGAGGATTCGCATTTATGGCCTGGCTCACAGGGCTTCAAGAGGAAGATCACCAGGGAAGAAGGGCTCCAAGAAGGTTCATACATCTTCTAAAAAGAAGTCTTCATACCCTTCAACTTCAGCGTCGGGCTCGGCGCTGAGAAAAGAACCACAGGTGGAGTTTTCCTCTTCAAAACTACCGTCGACGGCGGGCTCGCCGCCGAAGAGAAGACCAGGTACATCGACGACGTCGAAAGATCCAGCTCCGTCGTCGAAATCCCCTCTGCCGGCATCAACCGGGCGACGATCGGCGTCGAGGAAGGCAACTCCGCCGCCGTCAACCGGGCGACGCTCGGCGTCGAGATCCATTACCCCTCCGCCGTCGTCAACCAGGCAACGACCCGCGTCGAGGGAGGTCACTCCGCCGTCGTCAACCAGGCGACGACCGGCGTCGAGGGAGGTCACTCCGCCGTCGTCAACCAGGCGACGACCGGCGTCGAGGACCAAGACCCCTCCGCCGTCGACAGTGGACCGTCGATCGGCGTCGAGGACGCAGTCTCCGTCAGTGCATCGTCGGCGCTCGGCGTCGAGGGTGCCCAATATCCCTCCGCCGTCGTCGCACAGGCACTAGACATCGAGACAGAGGTCTCCGTCGACGGCCGGCCATCGCCGTTCGACGTTGAGGCAGGGAGCTCCGTCGACGACTGGACATCGTCGTTCGACGTCGAGAGAGAAGCCTCCGTCGACGACGGGACATCGCCGTTCGACATCGAGACAGAAAGCTGCTCCGTTGACGGCTGGTCATCGCCGTTCGACGTTGAGACAGAGGACTCCGTCGACGGCTACTCATCGCCGCTCGACGTCGAGAGACTACAGACCCTCTCAAGAACATTCGAGGTCGAGATTGTTTGACCCTCCGACTCCTCGAAGACGTTCGACGGCGAGAGAAGAACGCTCGACGTCGAGGCATTCAGATGCGGTCATGGTGACGGAGTCTGCTTCACGTCATTCATCTTTACGGTCCTCTGGCTCCTCAACTGAACTTTCAAGGTCCAGAAGCCCTGTGCTCAGATCTCCTGAGCGGCGGCCAGATCCTTCGGCCGAGCAAATCAGGTTGTCACCTAGATGGTACAAATCTTTGGGCCATTGGCGAGAATCTGGGGCTACCAAGCGTATGCAGGAATATGCCAGCCCACACCACAGGTCTCCGCTTCAGGATCTGGTGGAGGAGATGGACAGGCGTAGCCCTTCTAGGCGCAAATCACCTGTGAGACCACCAGCTAAATCGCCCAGAAGATCCCGATCTCCTAGAAGGGAACCTCGGACGGAAGATCGGATCAGGTCTCGCTCTCCTAGGCGCAAATCACCCGTGAGATCACCAGCCAGATCTCCCAGAAGATCCCGATCTCCTAGAAGGGAACCTCGGACAGAAGATCGGATCAGGTCTCGCTCTCCTAGACGGAAGGAGCATTCAATGAGGTCGCGGGAGCGGAGACACAGTGCCCACCGTAGACGTCCACGTACTGAAGGACTGGGTTATTCTAAGACCCAGCGGTGCCAGGGGACAACACCTGAAACCTTTGTGGGTAACCTGTTCCGGCGTACAAATGACAGAGACACGGGATACTTCCTTCGGCGTCAAAGATTCGAGGTTTATTCACTGCAGGGAACACAGAAGTCACGAGAAGTACATAGCATGTAGGTTCACGGAGCCTGATTCGAATTGCTACTGTAGGTCGCTCCTTTTATACACATTTCTCTCATAGGTTAACATGGTACACAAAGGTTTACAACTTGGTTCCCATCGTAATCACCAGAAGGGGTTGCTTTCATGTATTCAGGGCCCGGAACATAAGTACGGAAACATTTGGTGGTTCCCAACTGTAAAAACCCATCTTCCCACCATTAGTACATTCCAATTGGCAGTAAACAGATCGAAGAAGGAACAGAGACTGGTGCAGAGGAAGGCAGAAACAGTGGGGAGATCGGAAAGGGTGTAAAAGGGGTGGTATCGGGAAACACGAGCTGCAGGCATCAAAGGGACGTGCCTAATGAGATGCACGACTAAGACAATAGACCGGCACGGCAAGATGTGCCTCAAGCGGAGCCATCTGCCATACAGTATCATCCCCCTCATCATAAAGACACTTTCAAAGGAAACGTGTCTTCCGCAAAAAGTCCTGGGAATCCCAGGGTCGCGAAGCGGACAGCGTCCGTTCGCTGGCTACTTGAGGGCAAGAAACAAAATGGATGCCGTATCTAAGATGGAACCCGTGGGTACAGATAGAGAAACCCACGAAACAAACGAACGGTTTAGGCTAGCACAGCGAAAACGCGTACACCCACTAAACTCGTCATTTGCGGTTCATAGATACCAGACTCGACCATATTCGTGCGAGTCAAAAACACCACTTACGATCGTTACGGAACCTCAGACGCTCCTTTTGCCCTCACGTAGGCAAGCACTAGTCGGAATCATATTTGATATTCATCAGACCATCTAGATGTTGCTGCAACATAATTCTATCCATCTGAGCTCCTTTGGTAACAGGCGGCTGTCTCATACACGTTGTAGCACAGAGGCCACATAAGGCAGGACCACACTGCACACAAAGGCAACACGTGAACAGAAATGCTACAACAACTCCGATGATCATCAGAATTTTCCAACCCCAAGTCGACATCAGGCCCCAAAACCACCCAAGTAGCGTCCAATCCCCTAAGTCCACGTGTATGGACTCAGAGATCTTATGCAACTTTGAGATGGCTTGATACAGTCGGAGCGTTATCTGGAATGAAAATACAGCAGCTCGAATGGATCACTTTACATACTCCACCTCGATGTGCTAAAACAACGTCTAAAACCATACGGTTTTGTAGCGTCATAAGCCTGTCTGCCTGAAGTTCCGCGGTGATATTACCAAGGGCACTGGCAGTGATATTAGCTGTCGATTCCACCACTCGAGTCAACTGTCTCAGGTTCCTACTATTAACCATAGGCCCCCAAAACGGAAAGAAACCCTTGAAAAAGTCTCCTGCCTCTTGACCGGCAGTGTCCTCTTCGCTAATCACGCCCCTCACAACTCTAGTCTTGTGGTAGTCTGCATCAACGGTAAACGTCGGAGGCAACAAATTGGCAATATAACATGTGCCCGCAAAGTCGGAGGGCAACCACGTATACGCACGATCATGACAGACAAAGTACGTACCCTTGGCAGTCAGAAACACAGGGGGAGAGAGCATCGGCAAGACATACGTCTCGGAGCAAGCACTCTCTCCAAGATGAGCTCTCGGGCTTCGGCCACGACCTTTTAGACAGAAATTACCAAGGTGGGGTACGATCCATATTGGAGACGAGCTTTTAAGCTGTCTTTCACCCACGAGCGCACTATACTCAGCCTCACTCAGATCCCTATAGGCTCGCACCTCTTCCTCTGGGATGAGCGACGGCTCATAGATATCCCTATCTAAATCAGCGATCGCTATGGCCAAAGGCTTGTGGTATGGACCAGGACCAAAGTGCGGAGGACGTGGCTCTCGATTGGGGTAGGAATCTAGTGCACTGCGAAACATTGTTTGTAATGCTCGAGCTGAACCCTGGGAACTATAAGGAAGGACCAGATATGGAATTCCTTTATCCGTGGTATGTGGCATTAACCCACACACCCAACAATTAGTAGTATTAACCACTAACTGATGCTGATGAAGGAGCTGAATGAAGGAATTATTTCTGAATTCTGCACGTCTAGCCTGTTCGTGTTGGGGTAGGATATGGAAGGAATGAGGGGACACAGTAGAGGTAATTTTAGGTTCAGAAGTAGGAGTAGGTATGGCAGAAGGTAGGAAGTACTGTATCATATAATACACCCCACCCGCCAATAACGATGAAACAATTAGAAAAAGAAGGAACACCTGAAACATAAAGCATTTTGTACGAGTAATTTGTTGCAGTTTGAATCTTTGCGCCTGAGCTTTTTCCAAGTCCATCAGCTTTGAAAACGCCATCCTCTAAAACCGTCCGCAACGTTTCTTGACGCACTTCGTTCTGTGTAGCAGTAGTCAATCCCTAGGAGTTCCCAGGAACCGATGGTCTCTGACCTAGTGTCTAGACCTACTAACCAGAAGGAAGTACACGCGCGGCCCTACGGCTCACCTGGATGCAAGGTATCCTAATTCACAAATATGTACAAAGTCTCTCAGCTGTGGAAGCAAAAACACATATATGGAAAAAAACTCAATATTTACAAAAATCACAGTTGCACGTGTGTTTAGACTGATCGTGGCAAAAGGGGGTAACGTAGATGTCGAGGGACAAAAACAAAAACTTTTATTTGTCCTTGGTATTAGATCGCAAAAAGTAGCGACTTCTTCCAGGACGTGTCTGTTCGTCAAACAGTGGATCCGATGAGGGAACAGAGTTCTGTTGATCAGTCAATTGTTCAGATCTTGAATCTTGTGATGGCAAATGTTCAACAATATCGTTCTGCTGCACTGAGGATTCTCCGACAAGCTGAGCGTCGCTAAAAGGTACAAAGGTCTGCAATGCTTCAACTTCAGACGAGGCAATGCCCTTCCTCACCCACGAGTCCGCTGGTAAAGGTATAGGTACCTTTTTAGTATGGGTGGCGTGCACCCAGTGCTTTCGACCTTCCAAACGGACAGCAGTCCTCGTGGCGAGAAGAACTTGGTAGGGTCCAGTAAAGCGGGGCTCAAGATTTCTTTTGCGTCCAAAATTCCGCGTCACCACCCAGTCTCCGGGCTGGAGCTGGTGGCCTGGACCCTCCGTCTGCGTCGGTAGTGCTTCAAAGACCTGTTGGTGAATTAACCTCAGTTTAGCAGTCAGATCATGAAGATAATCGATCAACATTGGATATTCAAGATCAGAAAACACACTCTGTCTAGGGACCCCCCAAACATTCGCAGGACGGCCGAACACTATTTCGTAGGGACTGAGCCCTACTCGGGAGTGTACAGTCGCCCTTGATGACAACAAAGCTAGAGGCAAACCGTCAGGCCACGAGAGACCAGTCGTAGCCTGAATCTTCGCTAGTTTTAGTTTAAGGGTGCCATTATACCCTTCAACCAAACCTGCTGACTGGGGATTATTGGCGCTATGGAATTTTTGAGTAATTCCAAGGCCCTTACACACATTCTTCATCACACTCCCCACAAACTCACTTCCGTTATCAGACCATACAATCCGTGGCATTCCATACCGAGGAAAGTATTCCTTCAGTAGGATTTTCGCAGTGGACAGAGCAGTATTGTCTTTGAGAGGGTAGGCTTCAATCCATCTGGAGAATGCGCAAACCACGACTAAAACATATTTCATGTTATTGCATCGCTCCATATGGATGAAGTCTAGCTGGATGACCTCAAAGGGACATGAAGGGGGAGCAAAATGGCCAGGAGGTGTAGGGGTTCCCTTACCAGGATTGTACATCATACATATCATGCAATTCTTGACCAATCTTTCAGCACTCTTAGTAATACCGTCATTCTTCCACACAGGGGACAACAACTTGCAGATACCTTTTGCACTAATATGCGCTAACCCGTGTGCCATCGTCACAACAGCTAGCACATACGCATCTGGCAACATCCATCTCTTATGCTCCGACAAATCAATCCAACAACCGTTCACATCCAACTTTCCCGTACTCTCTTTCCACTTCGTCTTTTCAGTCTCAGTGGCCTCATTCTGTATCGCTTTCACACTCTCGATAGTATCCTCACACATACCAGTCTCTGTGGGCCACCTAACCGAACTTGTCACATACATTCTGGTGCTAAGGTTCCGGGCAGTCTCCTTAGCAGTCTCATCCGCAAACGCATTACCCCGACCAACATCATCCGTCACCTTACGATGCGCACTACATTTAACAATCGCTACCTGCTTAGGCAATGTAAGTGCATCCAAAAGATCATTCACAAGCTGTCCATGCTGAATCTTAGTACCATGCGACGTCATAAAACCTCTCTCTCTCCACAATCGTCCAAAGCTATGAGCGACGCCAAAAGCATATTGGCTGTCGGTAAACACATTCACCCGTTTCCCTTTCGACAACAGACACGCTCTAGTCAAAGCGATCAGCGCTGCAGCTTGGGCAGAATTCTGATTTAATCTCGCAGTCTCCACAACAGTATTCAAAGTTACCACAGCATACGCAGTCGTCACATCACCATTCGGCAGTTTAAAACATGAACCATCCACATACAAGGTCCCATCGGGATCTTCCAAAGGAGTGTTTTTAAGGTCCACACGACCTTTTGTTTCCTCCTCAGTCCGTAAGTAGCAATCATGAGCTGCTACTTCATCTGATTCCATACTAATTGGCAATAAAGTCGCCGGGTTCAGGACATTACAACGTTTTATCTGAATATGACTTGCCAACAGCGTCAACTCATACCCAGACAACCTCGCACTCGTCAGTGTTGGGTTTTAGTACGATTCAAAAGAGTGTCAACTGCATGCGGTACCATCACCGTAAGCATATTATCCATGACCAATCCTGCAGATTGTCGGATGGACACCGCAGCTGCCGCTGTTGCTCTCAAACAACTCGGCAATGCTCTAGCTACCGGGTCCAAGGTCGGGGGAAAATATGCACATGGACGCTGCTTACCACCAAAAGGTTGCGTCAAGACACTCAACGCACAACCTTCCCTCTCGTGAACGTATAATGTAAACGGCTTGCTGTAGTCAGGGGTACCTAACACAGGGGCCGAACACAATGCGTCACGCAGTTCAGAAAAACTTTTCTGACATTCTTCCGTCCATGGTAAAGTAGTTGGAACATCCTTGCACGTAAGAGCTACCAATGGTTTCGCTAGCAATGAAAAATTTGGAATCCACTGCCTGCAGTATGACGTGATACCTAGGAAGGCACGCACATCTCTCTGAGTCGTTGGCACAGTCATTCGCGCAATCGCTGCAATTCTCTCTGGGGTCAACCTTCTTCCCTCCTTTGACAATAAGTGACCTAGATAGGGTACTTCTTGACAACAATATTGTGGTTTAGAAGGTGACACCTTGTGATGTAAGTCACAGAGATGTTGCAACAACGACACTGTAGCAATTTTGCAAATGTCCTGAGTGTCTGCGGCCACCAATAGGTCGTCGACGTATTGGATCAAGGCTGCACCAGCCGGCAACACAAATGCATCGAGTTGGCTCTTCAAGGCTTGACTGTATATCGATGGACTTTCACAGTAGCCCTGAGGAGCACGTTTAAACCGGAAGCTGCGGCCTCCAAGAGAGAAACCGCAAAGGTCTCTACTCTCTTCAGCAATCGGTATGCTGAAGAACGCATTCTTCAGATCGATCACTGAAAACCAAGATGCAGAAGCTGGAATCAGAGTCAGTAGAGCCATAATGTCAGGAACCACAGGGAACTGAGGAATCACAATTTTATTCACCTCCCGTAAATCGATAACAAAACGATAAACAGGTGGTTTCGAAGGGTCAGTACGTTTCAAAATGGGCAGTACAGGGCTGTTGCACACGTTTCCCCGAGTCTCCTCAATGACATCTTTCTCGATCAGGTCATGGATGATCGCTAACAATGCTCGTTCACCGTCAAGAGAGATACGATACTGGGGAATACGTGGCAATCGCACGTTAGACTTCAAGTGAACAACATAAGGGGAGATGTCAAGCAGGCCCACGTCATTGGGACCTGTTGCCCACAAAGATGCAGGAAGAGAACTCAATTCCGGTGGAAGCTTATCGAGAGACAAGTACATTGGAGAGATAACTCTCTCTCCCAAAGTAAGCTTTACTCCCGCAGGAGAACAATACAAAGTCGCATACAGACGTTTTAGCAAATCCAGGCCCAAAAGATTTTCACCACAACCAGTGGTCAAAATCAAAGGAGCTTGCAGCTCACGAGGCCCAATGGTAAGAGGCAAAGGGCGCGAAACTGGATTGCTAACGGGGGCGCCAGAGAATCCAACGGAAACATTTGTTAAGCCAGACAAAGGTGCGCCAGGGAGTTTCAAATGCATGATAGAACTTTTCGCTGCACCAGTGTCCAACAGAAAAGGCTCAACGACGCCCGAGGTGGCAACTGCGACGTAAGGCCCTCTCTGATCAACCGGAACTGATACTACTCCCTCTCCTTGTCTATGGCTGTCCTAGTAATTACCGTCGTCAGTTCCCTGATCGACGTAATAATCATCTACATTGTACTGCGCAGATCTTCCTTGCGATGATCCACGTTGATCAAAACAATTGTTTGAATCTGACGAATTGTCTGAACGATCATTTTGAGCACCCCGACCCCTACCACGTGATGCCTGTTGCGGACCACTACGACCTCCTCTAGATGCACTGCCACTATTTCGATCACGTAAGACTGGACAATCGAATTTCAAATGACCCTCATGTCTACAATAGGCACACTGATTGTACCCCAACGAAGATCTCTGTGAAGAGGAGTCATTTCGAGATTGCGATCTATTAGACTGAGACTGTGATCGATTACGCTGTTGCGAATCATTCTGATTCGAACGCGGAGGATACGCCTGTTGCAACAACACTTTAGTTTTGAGTTCTTTCGTCTTTTTATCGGCGCGATTATTTTCTTCTTTCTCCCTATTCTCATAATACTGTGCCGTAGCCAATATTTGAGCAGAAGTAGAGACAGCCCACGCACTCTCAGAATTTTTCAATTTGTTGCTCAAGTCAGGCAACAAGTTAGAGACAAATTTGTCCATGACCACCCTCGGTACCCATATCCTGACCACTATGATCGATGAATGCCTCCTCAAGTCTCGTAAAGAAATCAGAGACACTCTCGTCCTTCTTCTGTTTGCAAGCGGACAACTTATCCCAATTCACTTTCATAGCTGGCATAAGCGTTTTCATTAGGGTAGTGATTCTCTGAGGGAGATTAGCAATTAACTGTTCAGGTTTAGCACCACCAACTTGCAAACCATCAGCCGCTGTAAGCGCAGCCCAATCACCACCTAATTCGTTTGCATGATCTTCCTGACGAATCTTTGCCCATACCGGTTGCGGTACGACATTGCCAAACAGCATATCGATATCGGCAAGATTCATTATCGTAGCGTCTACGAGCTGCGATAATTCTTTATAATACCCTGCAGGATTTTTGCGAGGGTCAGGCAAAGATTGCTTTACCTGCAGAACTTCTGATCGTTTCCATGGAAGATGGATCCACACCTTCCGGAAATGTGGCAAGACTGGTGGAGCTTGAGTAGCATCACCTGGCATCCACACTGGTGGAACTTCACGCATGGGATACTGACCAGGTGCTTCTAACGGCCCCTCAATGTCTTCTACGAACAATGCTCGAGGCATTATAGAGGGACGAAAAGATAACAACTGCTCAACAGCGCGTCGAACATTAGAATCTACTATCATTCCGCTCGAAAACTGGAGCTGTAGATTAGTCAAAGCAGTCATTACATCGTCAGATGCATCAGCTGATATTTGGTCACGTAAAACCTTGCACATTTCTTCAAAAACGTATCTTTGTGTCGGTATATTGAATTGACAAAACGTATTCAATACCGAACGTGGAGGATTCCTAATGGGGTATTTCATCCAAGCCATTGCCATATTATACAGTGCGGCACGTTCCCTATTACCGGGAAGCTGACTACGTCTTTGAGGACCGTCCGAACCAGCGGACTCAGAAATAGGTCCAAGAGAATTGAAAAAGTTAGCAGCAACTAAAGGAGTACGACGTCGGGTAGATGGAGAAGTATAACTTAGGGGACTAACAAGAGAAGAATCGGGAACAGAAGAAACAGCAGAAGTAAGTAGAACGGGAGCAGCAGCGGGAGCAGGAGTATGAGGAAGTACAAGCGGAGGAGCAGTAGGAACAGAAGTAGGCAAGGGTGTAGGAACAGTCGGAAGAGCGGGAACAGGTTGAGGAACAGGTTGAGGAACAGGTACCGGAGCAGGTACAGGAGGAACCATAGGAGCTGTGGTACCCTGTGTGTACGGAGGTGGTGACTTCAAAAGATAGGATAGTACTGGGTCCTCAACTGATTCCTCTTTCTTATCCGTACCCGTTGGTAAAGCGGGATAACATTTATCTACAGACATGCGCTGAAGTCTATCGAAAACTTCCTTTTCCTCCTTATCTCGCTGAAACTGCTCTGCTTTTCTTACAGTGGTAGCAACTCCATCTCTCTGATTACGTTTGAATAGTCTGATTTCTTTTTGTTTGGCTTCTTTACGCCACAACCGAAAAGCATCAAACATGGCCGGCCTTGATTGTTTCTTAAACAATTTAGCCTCAAGGTTATCTAAAATCGGGGTCTCGAAACTACCATGAGGTGGCCAACTAAGGACACCATCCTTTTTAGTATAGCGAATCCAATATTCATTAAAGGTAATCGGACCTAACCCGTGCTTACTATAGAGCTCATAAGTTGGAGTTCCAACCGGAGGTATCGGACACGAATCCTCCAGTCGGGAATCCGTACCACAACGTCTAAAACAACTGAACAAAGTACTGCGGCCAGGCATCTTGCACACTAGCCGAGTTTCACAAACTTCAAGGGTTACGGGATTTACCAAGTCCCTGCAAAGAGCAAAAACCCTCGGTTTTTGGCGGCTGCAGACGTCAAATATCACAACAAAGAACTAAGTACTAAGAACCACAAATGCAATGGAACCATGCAACAACTAAGCACCCACAACTAAGGACTCTGGGAGCGACCCACAAATACTTAACTCAAAGATCGATGGCGTCACCAGGAAGGCCCGTCAAGTCGTCTCGCTGTACCAAGGTCTACGCCAGGCGCCAAAACAGGTCTACAGTCAGGGCAGCAGTCCGTCGCAGCCGTCAGGAGGCGGGAATCTTCGCGGGAAAAGTCGTCGGGCCACTTGTTTCGACAACAGGATCGATGAAGCGGGGTGCACCTTCCCTCGGAGATTTCACACGAAGTTCCTCACGATCGTCGGGCTTGGACCGGTACCACTGATGCAGCCCCACGTTGGGCGCCAACTGAAGGACTGGGTTATTCTAAGACCCAGCGGTGCCAGGGGACAACACCTGAAACCTTCGTGGGTAACCTGTTCCGGCGTACAAATGACAGAGACACGGGACACTTCCTTCGGCATCAAAGATTCGAGGTTTATTTACTGCAGGGAACACAGAAGTCACGAGAAGTACATAGCATGTAGGTTCACGGAGCCTGATTCGAATTGCTACTGTAGGTCGCTCCTTTTATGCACATTTCTCTCATAGGTTAACATGGTACACAAAGGTTTACAACTTGATTCCCATCGTAATCACCAGAAGGGGTTGCTTTCATGTATTCAGGGCCCGGAACATAAGTACGGAAACATTTGGTGGTTCCCAACTGTAAAAACCCATCTTCCCACCATTAGTACATTCCAATTGGCAGTAAACAGATCGAAGAAGGAACAGAGACAGGTGCAGAGGAAGGCAGAAACAGTGGGGAGATCGGAAAGGGTGTAAAAGGGGTGGTATCGGGAAACACGAGCTGCAGGCATCAAAGGGACGTGCCTAATGAGATGCACGACTAAGACAATAGACCGGCACGGCAAGATGTGCCTCAAGCGGAGCCATCTGCCTTACAGTATCATCCCCCTCATCATAAAGACACTTTCAAAGGAAACGTGTCTTCCGCAAAAAGTCCTGGGAATCCCAGGGTCGCGAAGCGGACAGCGTCCGTTCGCTGGCTACTTGAGGGCAAGAAACAAAATGGATGCCGTATCTAAGATGGAACCCGTGGGTACAGATAGAGAAACCCACGAAACAAACGAACGGTTTAGGCTAGCACAGCGAAAACGCGTACACCCACTAAACTCGTCATTTGCGGTTCATAGATACCAGACTCGACCATATTCGTGCGAGTCAAAAACACCACTTACGATCGTCACGGAACCTCACACGTACTCCGTCTACTTCCTCTACCTCTTCTACCAGATCGTCCAAGAGGGACTACTCCCCTACGTTGACGGACAGTCCTACGTCCAGGTCCTCCCCAGTGGATGACATTGGCACGTATCTGGACAGACCCTCCAGCATTTCGCGATTTCGCGATTCACGAAAAAATCGCGAAATTGGCAGACTACCGCGATGGCCGCGATAATAACAATATTGGCCGCGATATTTACAATAAAGTTTCTCTACTGTCGAGACAGCATAACAAACAATGCCCTTTAATTGGCTGTGCGCCCCCTCCCTTCGTGTGTGTCAGCCGGGGCCCGAGGCAGCTTCCGAGCACACACAGAGCCGCACGGAGCTCTTCACAGGTCTTTGAAAGACCCATTCACCTGTTAATGAGGCTTTGTTATTCAGCCCTCTTTCTCTCTCTCGTGGGCTCTCGGGGCTGAGTCTCGCCGCCTCTGCTGGGCGGTGGGGGAGGGGCTCTGCTCGTCCCTTTCTCTGCCCTGTCTTCTCGGCCGCGGTGCTGCTGAGGATCGAGCCCGCTGCGGGAGCTTCCCTGCTCGGAGGCAGCCCGGAATCGCGATTGGCTGGTGCGCTTTCAATCTGGTGCAGCGCGCTGAGAGAAAACAGCGCTAACGGGAACTGAACCCCCTTCTCACCAGGGACCAACTTCAGGGCTCAGGACTGAGGCAGGAGACAAAGCCCGCGCACCTAGCAACGCGTGTGCCCCAGAGGAGACCGGCGCCAGTCGAGGCCTCCCCGTGCTTTGGCAGCATCCTCTAATTTCACCAGACACCAACGTTTTCCCACCCTCGCCCACCTACCCCTCCAAACCTCACCCTCCACCTCGTCCCTTTTCATTTCTCAGAAACTTCTCTACCCTCGTCTAACAGCAGCCCATCTCTCCCTCGCCCACCTCTCTCCAGTACTCTTATGATTTCATCTAAAAGGAATGTGAAGAAAGCATACAGTGTCAAGTATGAAATATGTTCATGAAATTTAGATGTGTAAATCAAGAGAAAACTAAGAATATGACGAGTTAAAGAGCAATTGTCGGATTTTTTGTTTCGCAATATGGGAAACGTTGTTCATATTTTTTTGACACATATTTCCCAAACGCTATTAGACTTTTTTCAGCCTGTGTTTTTATTGCGTGCATGTGAGGATGTTTTGCTCAGCTGTTTTGTAATGCTTGTTTGAAATATGCCGTAAAACGCAGGTGGGTGTGGAACCTGTCAGGAGGGCTAAACAATGGCCTTTTGGTTACTAATGCTAGAGGAGAGCGGCTTTCCCGTGGCTTGGGTTTAGACAGTTAACTCCACTGAAATAACTTCCATCCATTCACGAAGATGATGATAATGGAGATAAGGAGCCAGATGAGTATGATGCTACATTAAACAATTTTAAATTTGGGGGGGGGGAATGAAGTGGTGATGAGGTTCAGGGCCTGCTGTATGTGAGCCAATCATGAAGGCGCCTCCACAATGGCACAAGTGAAGACAAAAAACTGAAATTGTGTGCATTATTATTCATTAACATTTTTGTGTCCTATATGCAGCCTTGAAGCCAAACAAAGTGTCTACATTGTAAATAAACCAAATATACGTGGTTTCATGTTGTTATACAACTAAAAAAACGGAGATATCTGTGTTTGTTGTAGGAAAAACCGCTAAATAAAATGCCGCTAAATTTCCATATTTGTGCCGCTAAATTTCCATTTTTGTGCCGCTAAATTTGCTAATCAATGCCGCTATATCCTGGGGGGTCTGTCTGGATGTACTACAAAGAGGAGCACTGAAACTGAACATTGAGATGTCTGTCCCTCCAGTAACGACAACAGTCATCTTTGAGACTTTACACAAGAAAGTCATCTCCCGGCCTCTGCTGCCTTTAGTCCCGGGGATTATGGATCCTGTCAAGGAGGTTTTCCTAACCCCAGCAGCGATCAGAGCGGTACCAGCCCGCATTCAGAAGAAGTAAAAACCAGCATCTTTTGACCCGGTGTTTGTAAAATCTGACCCTCCAGCAGACTCTGTGATTGTGGCAGCGGCGAGGAAGACAAATGCTGTCGCTGGTTCCTCTTCAGTCCCACCAGATAAGGACAGCAAAACTCAAGACTCATGGGGTCGAAAGGTTTGCAACTCAGCTGCTTCCACTCTTAAGGTTGCTAGTGCAGCTGCGCTTCTGGGTCGATACGACAGAGCCTTATGGGACTCAATGGAAAGATTCAAAGCCAAACTGCCAAAAGAAGACCAGCAGGACTTTGAAGAGACTGTTACAGAGGGGTGTCTGGTGGCAAACCAGATGATCAGCACGGCTGCGGATGGTGCAGTGCTTTCGGCTCATTCCTATTCCCATGGGGTTTGTGCCAGAAGATCGGCCTGGTTGCGCCTTACAGGTCTGAAGCCGGATGCTCAGCATCAGATTCTTAATCTCCCCTTTTCGGGCTCCGCTCTCTTCGGAGAACATGCGGACGAAGAGATTGTAAAAGTCAAAAATGTATTAATAGGGACAAGAAGGAAGGGCACATACAAGGTTTCAAGGAATAGTGGCTTTATTGCCAATAAAGCTGCAGCTTGAGACAATTTGCAGGAATGCAAAGTGATCTAATTTTCACAGAGAGAATTCAGGCTTTATATATGTTCACAATCTCTTGACAGGTTATTCATTAACTATTACATCATGGTGTGACCATGCTAGAATTAGATCCACGTGTACATTACAGTATCAAGGTGCATTTCAAAAATATGTCTACGTTCACATTTTACATTATTTGCGACACATCTGACCATGCAGCTACAGGTTAATCTTTAAACCACCATCTCCTGACTTTTCAGCCTTGCCTTGGCCGGTTATCTACAAATGTATATATGCAATGTTGATCTACTATCGGCAGAGGCCCGTGTCAGCCTTGCCGTGACCGGTTATCTACAAATGTACATATGCAATGTTGATCTACTATCGGCAGAGGCCCGTGTTTTCTGCTTTCCCACACAATGACGCACTTGCTATCTGTGCTAGGTAAACACTTTGCCCCTCTACGACGACAAGGCAAGGACAGGCCAAACTTGTCACACTCTAGGTCAGCGAGCAATTCCTGGAAAACGTTCACTGAACTGACTGAACTGCCTCTGGTATCTAGATAAAAGCTAGTGAATCATTAAACAATTTGAAGCTTCAGCAGAGTGGACACGCACAAGCTCACCTGTCTTTCTTTCCTGGTTTCAGCTGAATTTCAGACAACTTAATTTTAACCCTCTGTGCACCAGCCGTGCACCATGGAGCAACATTTCATTATGACAAGTGGGATCTGTTCATTTGCAAGCAGGTTACAGACAGAAATTAATATAAACTGCAGTTCAATTCAATATTGTCAAACAGCAAGGGGCCAACTTAATTTTTCATCTTTGACAAATCGACCCTTTGAACCTCAGTTTAAAATAATTTCATCACGCAGCATATCATAATTTTAATAATTATATTGTTCATTCTTATCATCGTCAGAAATGTCTATGTTCATTAACTCAGTAGTGACTGTTTGCATCAGCATCCTTTCTTTTTCCTTTAATTTCCTCACTTGGCATTTTGTCAGCTGTCCCAATAACTGACAGCACATTGGCAGGCAATTAACTAATAGACAACAGCCTATTATTAGTAGGAAAATTATTATGAACACCATCCCTATCTTCCAACCCCATGCGCTCAACCAACTCCAAAGTGAACCTCCTATATCCCATGTACCAGAATCCTGATGTGCTTCTACACCTATATGATGCAATCTTTTTATTGCTTCCCTGACAGTAACAGAGGAGTCCGGGACATAGGTGCAACAGGACGCCCCTATAATTGCACAGACTCCTCCCCTTTCTGCCAGCATCATGTCGAGGATCATTCTATTTTGTAACGAAACTAATCTCACAGCTTGAAGCTCTACTGTAATATTTTCAAGTATGCTTGTTGTTTCATTTATTGTTGCTTCTAGTAGCCTGGATAATCTACGTATATCTCTGGAGTTGATAGCTGGACCAATCCATGGTATCACTCCTTTAAATATGTCACCCGCTATCTGTGATGCTGTATCTCTTTGATCCACATCCACACTTCTCCTGCCTCTCCGTGGTGCATGTCTTTGCATGTCCCTTCGAACTTCTTTTGTGTCTTTAATTGCTATAGCAGGTAATACAAAACCTAGGTGACAACAACCACCCCAATTTGTTGGAAGCCATGTATAAGCCTTCTCTCCACAAATGAAATAAATTGAGTCACCTACGTAAAGTGGAATGCTAATATTTCCGGCCGTCATTTCAAATGTCATGTTACAATTTGTACTATTTCCTACCTGATAGGTCCCATTACTCTTAATACATATACTCCCTATTGCGTTGTGTTTTCTTAATTTTAACTTTAAAAATGGTATATTCTTATTTGCTTCTTTTGATGGGCCTGCTATCCCAATGCTTGTATTCTTATTTGGAAAGAGCGGGGTAAAGATGTCAGAAAGGGGAAATGTTGCATTTGGTTCTATCACTTCCGTGCAGTTCCCTAGTGTCAGAATATCTGCCATATATTTGTTATATAATGTTCCTGCAGGTGGAGCCATAGTTGTCCCTGTACCAGCAGTACTTTTCTTTAAATTCTGCAAAACAGCTATCAGTTCTATTTTTACTATTTTTATGTAAATGGCATAACAGGAGGCTGCAAACGGTAGTGGGACTTGAACCAGGGGCAAACTTTGGTCTACAGAAGCTGGGAATTGCAAACATATCCAGCAATCTCCCCTTGTTAATATCTTATTGGTATGATGCATCAAAGTCACAAAGGAATTGTGGTGCATATCTTCTCTGTGGGCTATTTCTTCAGGTGACAAAGTGTATGCAGGGATTGTAGCAGGTGTTGTTGGTGTTGAGATCAATTATTCCATGGGATAGAACACATCTAATAGATATACAGTAATTAATGCTAATAATAACAGACAGAATATCACCCCAGATATGCACATTTTAGACTTGTACCATTTTTTCTTCATTTTTAGAACTGTATTTTCCCTATCCATATCTATCTATCTATTCTTATACTTTCTTTAATTGGATGTAGTGCTATTGATGACACTATGTTGTGAATTATCACTATGAATCTTTACTATAATATAGGCTAAACACACAAAAAACATAAACACATATAAGGTGAGACTGTAATATAAAATATATTGCGAACAGCTATTCGTTAATATTTCAGATGGTCTCTGAGTATTTCTTTGTACTTCTCTCCTCCCAAAGATGTGCATGTGATTCTTGTAAAACACGACCCTTTGATCATAGATATCACTTGTTAGTGCAACCACATTTATGTTTACAGGAGTGTCCACTATACCTCACTCCAAATGTATCTTTCTGAAGCTGGTTATCCTGATGATCTGGAAAAAGTCCTTTGCTGGTTGCTGCAGCAGCACGGGTGCTCGCAGTGACAGAAGGACCCGCAAATTCCTTCTGGATCCGTTCAAGTCCTTTGCTGGTTGCTGCAGCAGCACGGGTGCTCGCAGTGACAGAAGGACTCGCAAATACCTTCTGGATCAGTTCATCTACTAATTACTGCAATGGCACGGGCACTATGCAGTTACAGGAGGACTCGCAAATACCTCCTGGATCAGTTCATCTACTCAACGTTGTATTGGCCCACTTTTTACTAAGAACTTCCCTAATGAATTGCTGTAGTCTCTTCCTGTTATGCAGACAGGTTGTTATTCCTGGTGGTAGTGTGCAATACACCCTAGTTTATTTTTCTCAGTCAGCAAGTACTCTATTCAAGGCTTCTTGTAATGCTAGACTATTCAAATCTTGCATTAGTTGGTATTCTAGCTGACTAAATACTTCCTCAAGGTAACTGAGTGCGACTTCGTTGTCTTCTTCACTGCTATTCTCAAAATCAAAAATCGTTGTCAAGATATCTGTTAGGATAATATCTAATAATAGTACTTCATCTATTTCTTGCAGAAGATCAGGTACCAGAATTACTGACATTTCATCTCCTTCTTCTTTGTAGATCTCAAATTGTACCTTTTTTCTTCTTTGATGAGTTCTGGTGTTGGCATGTGCTGCTGACCTGGGTCTTGGCTGGATGCAGTCTCAGGAGGTGCCCTCTTGACGTGGCTGGCATGAATCCAAGATTTGTTGTTGGTGCACTTCACTGCTGTCTTTGTGGCGAGTAGTACCTGTTGTGGTCCCTTCCAGCGAGCTTGGAGACAGTTGGACCTCTGGAATGCTTTGATGAGCACCCAGTCACCGGGCTTGAACTTGTGCCCCTCGATCTGCAGCGGCTCTGGAAGAGCTCCCTTCACGTGCTGGTTGATAGAAGCAAGAGTACGTGTAAGTGACATGCAGTAATCATTCAACAGTTCATTCGTCATCATAGGCAGAGCATTTTTGTCTGGAACTCCCCAAGCTACCATTGGCAACCCAGTGACGATCTCGTGCGCACTGAGTTTGGTCTTGGCATCTGGTGTGCTCCTCATGCTCATTAGGGCAATAGGTAGGGCATCCATCCAGGTCAATTTTGTGTCAGCACATATTTTTGCTATCTTGGACTTAAGCACGCCATTCTTTCTTTCCACTGCGCCAGCGGCCTCTGGATGGTAGGCGCAGTGTAGCTTCTGCTGTATTCCCAAGGCTTTGCATGTAACCTTTATTAGCTCATTACAGAAGTGACTGCCATTGTCTGAAAATATTGTTTTTGGGACCCCAAAACGTGGGATCAGTTCCTTTATCAAGCACTTGGCTGTTGAGATGGCATCATTGTGTTTCACCGGATATGCCTCTATCCACTTTGAATACATGCACACTACCACCAGGATATACCTATACATATTTGTAGGGGGCATCGCCACATAGTCTATTTGCAGGGCTTCAAATGGCATTGTTGGTTTCTGAAAGTGGCCTTTGGGTACTGGAGCAGTCTTACCCACATTGTACTGTGCACATACCATACATGTTTGACATATCTCTTGTGCTATTTTTCTTATGTTCTTGTTTACCCAGAATTTGTCCATGCAATTTATAATTGCGGTTTGTGTGTCTGTGGTGCTGATGTAGTTTGCATTGTTTGTGGGCTGTATGGTGGTGGAGTTGTTAATAATGCCTCTATTACAGGGTCTTCTGTATCTTCCTGTTCTAAGGGAGCATTAGGTAGAGTGGGGTACACATCTGGTATAGGCTTGTGAACTGTAAGACATTTATCCATTTCCATTTCTTTTTCCCTACAACTTGTTACACATCTTTCTTTTGCCTTCTCCCTATCATATGCCAAAGCTTTCCCTTTCGTTGTCCTAGGTTCCCCTGGCCATCTGTTAGCGGCATATGATCGCCATGCATGAAATGCATCCCATTGTAATAAACGTACTTTCTTCCCTTTCTTTTCACGTTCCCTTAAACAATCTTCTAAATAAAGCATTTTATCTCTGTCAAATGTCCCATATTCTGGAAACTGTAGATCAGGATTTTTTTCTAGTATAATGAGTCCATTGATCTAAGTGAATAGCTGTATGGTACCCTTTTTTCCGTGCTACGTACCATGCTGGTGTGCCACGAGGAGGTGTTGGTTGAGTGACATCTAAGGCTGTCCTGCGGCCTTTAGCTGTGCTCAAAAATAGTTTGCTAAGCATTTTGAATTTTATTCAGTTACTAATTTAATTATTTTTCCTCTTCTATCACTTGTAATTTCTTTTTATTTTAAAGTGCTCCTAAAATACACTATTGTACACTACTTTACACACTTTTTTATACTATTTTTCAACACTTTTGCAAGATACAGTTGTATGACCTATTTCAACAATATGCATATGTATTTTTAATTTTTAGACGTCTTTCAAAAGCATGCTCTGTCTAAAGGCGACCACCCGGGGTCCCTCATAGAAAAGTGACCACCCACGGTCCTTTCTCCTGTCCTTGGGATCCTTAAGATCTTTCACAGGTTGGACAGTCCTCCTCAGGCATCTATCTTAAAGGTGCCTTCAGACCTCCCCTAGAGATCCCTAATGAATCTCAGTTTGTACTTTCTGATGTATTTTAGAAAAACACTTTTTAATTGATAAAATTGAATTCAGTGCAATGAAGCACTGCCTACCTGATGTTGTGTGCACCCTTCTTAGCTGTGGCAAAATCACCTGATGGCTCAAAGGAAGCTGGTGGTGTCTTTTGTCAAAGGCTTATCAACGGGAGCCCTGTCATCTGGGCGTGTCAGGAAACAAGTCCTCTCAGTAGCTGCGCAGAGTACACCGAGACATCAAGGCTCCTGAAGAATCCAAAGACAGCAGTACATTATCCCCTGCAGAGACCATCAGTTCCTGTAGAGTCACGGCGCCATCTGTAAAAGTCAAAAATTTATTAATAGGGACAAGAAGGAAGGGCACATACAAGGTTTCAAGGAATAGTGGCTTTATTGCCAATAAAGCTGCAGCTTGAGACAATTTGCAGGAATGCAAAGTGATCTAATTTTCACAGAGAGAATTCAGGCTTTATATATGTTCACAATCTCTTGACAGGTTATTCATTAACTATTACATCATGGTGTGACCATGCTAGAATTAGATCCACATGTACATTACAGTATCAAGGTGCATTTCAAAAATATGTCTACATTCACATTTTACATTATTTGCGACACATCTGACCATGCAGCTACAGGTTAATCTTTAAACCACCATCTCCTGACTTTTCAGCCTTGCCTTGGCCGGTTATCTACAAATGTATATATGCAATGTTGATCTACTATCGGCAGAGGCCCGTGTCAGCCTTGCCGTGACCGGTTATCTACAAATGTACATATGCAATGTTGATCTACTATCGGCAGAGGCCCGTGTTTTCTGCTTTCCCACACAATGACGCACTTGCTATCTGTGCTAGGTAAACACTTTGCCCCTCTACGACGACAAGGCAAGGACAGGCCAAACTTGTCACACTCTAGGTCAGCGAGCAATTCCTGGAAAACGTTCACTGAACTGACTGAACTGCCTCTGGTATCTAGATAAAAGCTAGTGAATCATTAAACAATTTGAAGCTTCAGCAGAGTGGACACGCACAAGCTCACCTGTCTTTCTTTCCTGGTTTCAGCTGAATTTCAGACAACTTAATTTTAACCCTCTGTGCACCAGCCGTGCACCATGGAGCAACATTTCATTATGACAAGTGAGATCTGTTCATTTGCAAGCAGGTTACAGACAGAAATTAATATAAACTGCAGTTCAATTCAATATTGTCAAACAGCAAGGGGCCAACTTAATTTTTCATCTTTGACAAGATGACCCGAATGAAAATGGAACTGGATAAGGTGAAGGCGGTGGGCTTGGAGAAGAAAAAAGAATTCAAGCGCCGCTTCAAGACCAACAAGGGGAGAGGGGCTCAAAAGAGGGTTCTAACCCCTCAGTGGTCCCAAAATAAAACCCAAGGGAAACCCCAGTTTCGAGGCAAGCCCAACAGAGGTAGAGGAGGTCACCAACAGTCCTCCAACACCACAAGAGGAGGAAAGGCCTGAACAGAGGTTTCCTCTGGCGCCGTTACCCACTCCAGTGGGAGGAAGTGCTTTACAACACCTGGCAGAGTGGGTCAGCATCACAAAGGATCAGTGGGTGCTGAATATACTGCACAATGGATACAGGCTACGTTTCCGTGTGCCTCCGAAGAACATTCCTCCAAAGAGCTCTTGCCCTCACCAGCTAAGCTTGCTCCGACGAGAGGTGAAAGTCCTACTGCAAAAAAGGGCGATAGAGGAGGTTCCTCTCGCTCTAAGAGGAAAGGGAGTTTACTCCAGATATTTTCTTGTCCCCAAAAAAGATCAGGAAGACAAGTTCAGACCAATACTCGACCTACGACTATTAAACAAAGTCATTGTCAAAGAAAAGTTCTGCATGTTAGCGCTTCACCAAATATGTCCACATCTTCAAGCCGGGGATAGGATGTGTTCGGTGGATCTGCAAGATGCGTACTTTCACATCCCAATTGCAAAACAACATCGCAAGTACCTGAGGTTTGTCGTAGGAAACAAACACTACCAGTACAAAGTGTTACCCTTCGGTCTCAAGTCCGCTCCACGAGTCTTCACCAAATGCATGGCAGTGGTGGCGGCTTTTCTTCACAAGAAGGGTCTCTTCATTTACCCATACCTGAACGACTGTCTCCTAAAAGGTCCATCTCCGGTACAAGTAACACACGATCTGCAGCTGTGCCTGCACCAGCTACATAGGCTAGGCCTCCATGTGAACCTGGAGAAGTCAGTCCAGCGGCTTACACAGTCCATCCACTACCTAGGCTCCGTTCTGGACACAAGCTTGGGAAAAGCGTTTCCTTCGGAGGAAAGACTTTTTTCCATGAATCAGAAGTGTGGGATCCTGCTAGAGTCTCGTCTTCCAACAGCCCGACAAGTAGCATCCCTGCTGGGTTCCATGGCGTCCTGCATTTTCCTCATCCCAAACGCCAGGCTGAGAATGCGTCCTCTACAACAGGCTCTGGAGGATCAGTGGGACCAAGCGACAGGGCGCTGGGAAGATCGAATCACTCTTTCCCAGGCGACGAAAGAGGCCATCAAATGGTGGACTCGGAGAAAGAATGTGCTGGTGGGGGTACCGTTTCACCAACCCGTTCCTTCCCAGTCTATAGTGACGGATGCCTCCCTGCAAGGCTGGGGAGCACACATGGGTCCGCTTCAGATTCAAGGCCAGTGGTCTGCGCAGGAGCAGACATACCACATCAACATGCTGGAACTCAGAGCGGTATTCCTGGCTCTCAAAGCTTTCTTACCAGCGATCGAATCCAGCTCAGTCTTAGTTCAGACGGACAATACGACCACCATGTTCTATCTGAACAAACAAGGAGGCACAAGATTTCGTCCACTCTCTCGAGAGCTCAAGCAATCTGGCATTGGCTTCTCTCTCGAGGCCTCACAGTAGTGGCAGTGCACCTTCCAGGCGAGTTGAACGTAAAAGCAGATGCTCTCAGCAGGCACTTCGAAGATCAGCCAGACTGGGTGCTAAACGAAGAAGTAGTAGAAGAGCTTTTTCGTTGCTGGGGTCGTCCATCCATAGACTTGTTTGCAGACGACGAAAACACCAAATGCCACGCCTTCGCGTCCAGGTTCCACCGGCCAGGAATGCTGGGGAACGCTCTACTGATGTATTGGCCAGGGATGTTCGCATACGCGTTTCCTCCCCTAGCTCTGATTCCGAAAGTAGTTTCCAAGCTCCTCAGATCGAACATGGAAATGATCCTGATTGCTCCGGATTGGCCTCGGCAGTGGTGGTATCCGGACCTTCTACATCTGTCTGTGTGCCCACACAAACGGCTCCCTTGCAGGCCGGACCTGTTGAGCAAGATGAACGGGAGGATAATGCATCCCAACCTCCCATCATTGAACCTAACAGCATGGCTCCTGAGGTCCTGCAATATGGACATTTGAACTTGCCTCCCGAATGCATGAACATTTTAAAGGAGGCTAAGAGACCTTCCACGAGAGCTTCCTATGCGTTCAAGTGGAAAAGATTTTACTTGTGGTGTAGGGATCATCACTTGCATCCGACTAAGGGGCAGGAGGACGTCATCTTACCATACCTCCTTTCCCTAGCAACTGCTGGTTTAAAGTACACTTCTATTAGAGTGCATTTGACAGCTATTGTAGCATATAGAAAATCACCTGATCAGATGTCTTTCTTTCAGCTTCCAGTGGTTAAGGACTTTCTCCAGGGGTTGAAGAAAGTGTATCACCCTGTGCGAAATCCTTCTCCTCCTTGGGAATTAAACCTGGTTCTATCCACGTTAATGTCACCTCCTTTCGAGCCCATCCACAAGGCTTTCTTACAACATCTCTCTTGGAAGGCAGCTTTTTTGGGGGCGATTACCTCTGCGCGCAGAGTAAGTGAGATACAAGCGCTCTGTGCGAAAGAACCATATACTGTTTTCCACCACAACAGAGTAGTCCTAAGGGCTCATCCATCTTTCTTGCCTAAGGTCATCTCTGATTTTCATATAAATCAGTCTATTTCCCTCCCTTCCTTTTTTCCAAATCCTACGACCCCATTCGAGTGGTCACTTCACTCCTTAGACCTTAAGAGAGTGCTAAAGTTTTATTTGGAAAAGACTAAAGGGATTAGGAAAACGGACCAACTGTTTGTGAACTATGGCTCAATGAGAACAGGTTTTCCAGCGGCCAAGAGGTCCATCTCCAGATGGATTGTCTCTTGCATTAAATTGGCCTATCAGCTTGCAGGCAAGCCTTTGTTGATGTCACCAAAAGCGCATTCCACTAGAGGGAAAGCCGCTACAGTAGCCTTCTTACATGACATTCCAATGTCGGAAATATGCAAGGCTGCAACCTGGAAATCGGTGCATACCTTCACGAGGCATTACTGCCTCGAATCTGATTCCAGGGCCGATACTCAAGTAGGGCAAGCCTCCTTGAGGAATCTATTTGGGTAGTCTATAGTCTACTCAGACTTATTGATGAGATTACTGTCTTATCATTCCTTTGCCCGCAGGGATGAGGAGAGGCTCGCTACTCTATTCTAATGCTTATGACTATTGATGAGGATACCCTGGAAGAGAAGGATTAGTTACTTACCTGTAATCCTAGTTCTCTTCCAGGGGTATCCTCATCAAAGTCAAAAGCAACCCTCCCGCCTAAGCATGGGCAAATTTTGCGAATCTGGCGTTCGCGAATTTTGCGAATTTGCGAACTCGCAATCCGCAAAATCCGCGAATTCTCGCGAATTTGCGGATTTTTTTTTGTGTTCGCAAGGATTTCTGACAGTTCGCGAGGGTTTTGTACCAGTTCGCAATTGCGAACGTACATGTCGGCTCGCAACGGTCACGATTATGTTCTTTCTACGTCTGGTTCATCATCACAGGTTCCCAGCACCCTCTGTTTCCCCCCTGCCACCCTCTGTTTCACCCATGCCACCCTCTGGTACATCAATGCCACCCTCTGGTTCATCATCACTGTAGATTATGGGGGGAAAAAGCAAGCACACCTGCCTGCTTCAACTGACATGAATTAATTTGGGGTTGATTTATTAATGTGTCACTGTTTTAAAATTCCAGTCTGGCACCTGCTTCCTTATCTGTAATTTGCTTTCTGTTGTAGTGCAATTTTTTTTCCAGGACCTTTGTGGCCTACTTGTAGCTATTTTATGAGCCTGCTGTGAGGGTCAGAGCAGGGTCATACAATTGTTGCAACTAGCAACTGAACTCTGGAGGGGCCCTTGTCAGGAAGCACTACAGGGAACGGTTACTAATGATGAGTTTGAACTTTTAAACCTGCTTTCACTTTTGCAAAACTCGTTTTTCTGCAGAACAGCATTACAGCAACTGTAATGCCCCACCAAGCTTATATGAGAAAGTTGATTTCTAATCCAAAAGTTATCCAAAGAAAACCAAAAGGCCTCAAATCCAAAAAAGTGCAGGCAAATGTCAACCTGAGGAGTTATTCTGATAAAAATTATCATTTTCAGAAGGTCTATTCTGCTTGCTAGTAGATTTCTTGTGCAGAATTGCATTTTTGTAATTTCGCGAGTGCGAGATTGTTGCTGCCCACCGCACCTACATGTTCGCAATTGCGAACTTACACCGCACGCCGCAAAATTGTATCACCAAGAAAAAAAAATCCGCTGCGTGCGAATTTGCGGATTTTCGGTAAATTCGCGAGCGTTCGCGGATTGCGAATTTATCCAAAATCCGCGAGCGTAACGGATTTTCCGCCCATGCTTACTCCCGCCTTCCCGGGCAAAGGATGCTCTTTAATAAGGAGATATTGTTAACCTATTTGTTATTGGGTTTGTTTTTCAGTCTCCGAAAAGAACAACTGACCTAACTGTCACCCCTGGGGCATGATGGGATACAGGGGGTCATGAGTGCCTTAAAGGCACGGTGTCAGTTTATTGCTATGCAGCTACAGGTTAGCTTTTCAGTCTTTTTAGACTGTGTGTTTGCAATGCAGCCTGGGAGCTTCCTATGCTTCCAGTGACTTATGAGAATTTCTACTGCTTTATGAGCATTAAAACAGTTTCTAAACAATCTTTGGTGTTGTTTCTCATGTTTCTAATGCTTATTATTACATGTATGGTGGAAATTCTTCACAGCATATTTCAGCTCTAATGTGATTTGGCTGCTATTGCATGTTTTATATATATGATTTATATATATATATGTATATATATATGTGGGGCACATATAATATAGTGTTTCCGGGGTCCCGCGCATGGGCGGGAATATTCTAATGCTTATGACTTTGATGAGGATACCCCTGGAAGAGAACTAGGATTACATGTAAGTAACTAATCCTTTTCCTACCCATGATGCCTTGCAAACTCAAACTTTGCCTCGAATGGCACATTTTCCTTGCATTTCTGTGTGGTAAACCTCCGAAGTATGCAGGGATCTCCCTGCGAAGACTCCCATTGACACAGGTACGATCCTTTCATGTCAAGGGCACTAGAGGGGTAGTTTTTATATTGGGACAAGTGGAGAAACACAGAGTGGTTGGAATTTGTGGATCCCTGCATATTACAGAAGTGGCAGATCACACTGGACTCCCCTAGGTGTCCAGTTCTCAGAAATGTCTGTGTTTAGTAGGTTTCCTGGGGAGCAGCCGAGCCCGGGCCCAAAATCTGCAGCTACCTTTTTTGTTTATGGTGCCATGTTGCTTTTGAACCCTTTCCTGTTACTGGCACCAGGCCCCCACAGGTGGGGTACCATTTTTATCCAAAGACATGTTGAAATGTAGAGTAGAAGGAAATGTGTGGCTCCCTGCTGATACCAGGTCTTCCACTCACAGAAAGCAGAAGAAAGTGATTTATGTAACCACTCTTGACATTTTCAAGGACTTCTGGGAAAGAACACCTTGTGGCATCCATGCGAGGGTCACCAACCTGTAGTTCCCCGTTGTCAAGTTTACAAAAATATCTGGGTCTGGTAAGTTTCACTAGAGACAATGTACACCCTGGCAGTGAACATCAGATAAGAAAAGACAAAACATACAGCACAACCATCTTCTACTCAAGTACACACACTTAATGGTTGTATTTGGCATGAGGGTGACTGAAAATTTCAAAATGTAAATTGTCTCAATAAATGATTTCATGAAAATGCAGAAATCACTGTTGAGATAATTGGAATTTCAGAATTCTGAACCAGTGACTCACAGCTCCTGAGCTGTAAAGCCACAACAAAGCATCAACCATTTTACAGGACATTGAAGTATCTTTCATGCATTACACACAGAAAACCATTCAAAGCACCACCAGCGGGACCAACACTCATATCAACAATTGGCGCCATTCAAAAGCCCATCACTTTCATACATCCGCAGAACTGACATTCCAATCACACCAGCTGGTGGAGTGTGTGGATTGGCATTTGGCTGTCGGTGTGTGTGGACTGGCGTTGGCTGTCAGTGTGTGTGTAGTGACCAGCAGCAAGTTACTACACACACACTGCCAGCTTGCTGCTACTGCACACACCACCAGTCAACTGCTACTGCACATACACCAGCGGACCGCCACTAAAAATATTTTAAGTCAGCTTCCATTATACACCCCGCCAATGAACGACCACCCCTAACACCAGTCCACACACACCGCCAGCCAAACACCAGCCACACATATTTCCCGCCAAAACAAAGCCAACAACATCTATATTCAGTTCAACACATATAAATTATAAAAGACAAAAGCAAAACAATATCAATAAAATCACAAGGACATACAAATGATGACATATAAGCAGCCAAAGGCCAGTCCTCACACACCGAAAGCCAAATACCAGTCCACACACACAGCCAGCCAAATGCCAGTCCACATACACCACCAGCTAAACGCTACTCAGACATCATCATGAAGCTCCACACCACTTTCATTTCTAAAATACCCTGAGAATGAACAGATTACACACATAAAGCACATGCCGAAAAAAATAATCACACTAAAAACCACAAAATATTTTCAGGGTTTTTTCAAATATAAAATAACCCACCTATTGGTAGAAGATAAAAAATATATATGATTGCATAAAGAACAGGTGTACCTAGATACATCAAACTTTGGGAAACCTGATGTCAACAGAAAATATATAGCAATACAGACCATAGTCAGTTGTCTTTTGCTCTCGTCGGTGCTCCCAATGCTTGAGTTGTGTATGGTATTTTTTCAATTCAAGAATCTTTATTCGGTGATTAAAAAACACCATAAAAGCACACATACATATACATAGATAAAACGGCATTAAATATTAGTCAAGATCCTTGTGCATAAATAACAATAAAATACTAACATACAAGGCTGTAAATTTAAAACAGGGAGTCACAAGTCTTTTAATCCTCTCCCCTCGTCTTCCTTAGTCGGACCGCAACCTTGATAAAATTCATAACACAACACAAGGTTAGCGGGTCAGAAGCTTTTTGCAAGTAGATTAGTGCATCTCTGGCATGTTCCAGGTGGGCCTTTTTTAGGATGTCTACTAGGAATCTACGCCTGGGCATTGAATATTGGGGACAGAGCAAAGTAAAATGAAGGGAGTCCTGCGGAGACCGATTGTCGCAGCCGCAGGGTCCCTTCTGCTCGATTGACATGGTAAAACCTGCTGGCGAGGCCAACATAAAAGGAAGTAGGCTCAGTCTGAAACGGCACATAAGAAATCTGTCCTGTGTATTGTGTACAAGATACAGGTAGGGCTCCATACCCTCCACACTCTTCACCAAATTATGAGCCCTTATTGACTTTTTTTCCCCTTCAGCCAGAGCACGGCATTGGGTTTTCCGCTCTAGGAAAATTTCCCCTACTTGTTTCTTGTGCTGTGCTGAAATGGTGGTGGGGTTCTTGAAGAGGTTTCCAAACCCTAGTTCCTCAAGAGTGTTTCTCACATATTTGAGCCATGGGATGCGCATGCAGTGGGTCCTACCTAGGCAGTCCAGTAAGATTTTTCTACTTAGATGCGCGTCTGGATTTACCCAGATTTTTAGCCACGCCACAATTGGCCTAAGTTTTAACAAATCGACCAGATATGGCCTCCCTAGCTCCCTGTGAGCTATGAGTCCAGCAGTGCTGGGTGGTACCCTCAGGATAGATTTCAGATGTTTGTTCTCTTCTTGGTCAATTCTAGAGGTATTCACGAAGCCCCAAACTTCTGCCCCATAGCTTACTTTAGCGCATGTTATGGAGCTGTACAGGTTCATCACCTGTTCCGGACTCCATCTGCCCAACCTCCTGCCATATCCGGCTATTGCCCCGTTAGAGGCAATCATTTTGTTACAGCGCTCTTCCACCAAGGAGTTGAATTGAAGAGCACCATCAAAGGTTACTCCGAGATAGGAGAACGTTTTAACCTCCTCTAAACAATGGGAGCCTATTGTGTAAGAAAATTTTGAGGAAGGTTTTTTGCCTGCCAGGAGCACGTAAGATTTGCTTAGGTTGACAGATAAGTCCAGATCGCTCATAAACTTGACGAACCCATCTATCAGAATCTGTAGGCTTCGTGGTGTACGCGCCAGCAAGACCGCGTCGTCTGCGTAAAGCAGGACAGGGATTTGCCGCGTCCCAACCCTTGGGGAATCTGCCTTTAAGCCCAAAAGAAACTGTTCCAAATTATTAATGTAAAGGGAGAACAAAAAAGGGGCAAGAATACAACCTTGTCTGACTCCACTTTTGCATGGAAAGGAGTCCGTCAAACCTCCCTCCCTGTTAAATCTAACTCTAGCCGTGGTGTTGCTATGCAGCTCTCTTAGTATGGTAATTAGGCCGCTCTCGATCCCCATCCCTGCCATCATGTCCCACAACTTCCCTCTGTTGACCTGATCGAATGCTGCTGCCAGGTCCATGAATCCCATATAAATGGGTTCCTTACTGGCCAGAGTATATTTGGCAGTCAGCATATATAGGTTCAGGCATTGGTCGCTGGTGGACCTCCCTGACCTGAACCCATATTGAGTGTCCGAGAAGATGTTGTTCTCTTCGGTCCACTCGGACAATCTGTTCAGGAGTGCCCTTCCCAGAAGTTTAGCCGAGACGTCAATCAGGGAAATAGGCCGATAACACTTGGGGTCGTCCTTGTTGCCCTTTTTAAAGATTGGCACAATGATCGCTTTAGACCATGATGGAGGGAGACCGCAGGTGATAGCAGTGTTTAGGACCCTGGTCATCAGTGGGGCCCAAAGATCTATATTACTAAGAAAAAGGTCAGGGGGAATTCCATCTGGGCCCGGGGCTTTATTCTTAGTTAGACTCTCCATCCCTGCCGTGATCTCCTTAAGGGTAAATACTACCGGAGGAGCCTGACTTGGGGTTACTGATGACTCTACGTGGGGACCCGATTCATGGTTATACAGGCTCCTAAAGTGTGTGACCCACTGCTCCGGGAGGATGTTAGCCCCTATCTCCGGAGAATCATTTTCTTGAAAGGTCGGTTTATTGATGATTCTCCAGAACCCCGCTAGGTCCCTTCTTTCCCCTGCCTCTCTCAGATCTGCCCAAGCTTCTGCTTGCAGGGTGAGTTTCCTCCTTTTGGTCTCTTTTTTATATTTTTCTCTGCATGCCCTGATTACTTGGGGATCTCGTGGTTTTGACTTAAGGGAGCATTTCAGTTCCCTCAGTGCCTTGGAACAATCTTTATCAAACCACCGGGGATTGACCAGATTACGCGTGGGCGCACTGGACCTTAGTAATCCGTCTATCAGGTTGGCAATGTGGTTAAATGCTTCTAATAACCTTGGTCCCTGGACTTCCAGATCCAAACATTCATTTATGGCCAGCAGACCCTTATCGCTCAGATTTTTATAGAACTTTGCCCCATCTATTTTGGACCATTTCAGTCTCCTGCCTTGATCGGTGACCCTCTCCACGATTGAACGATGGGCATTGGAGCCAATACCCGCCCTATATGCGAGCATTAAAACAAGCGGGTTATGGTCGCTGAAAGTGTTCCAGTCTATCCCTACACTGACTACTTTATTAACCAGGGATCTCGAGACCAGAATATAATCTATAATAGACGAGCAGCCCCTGCCCTTAAAAGTTGGTGGGAGTGTACCATCCGACTGTGGGTCTACCATATTAATGGTGTGCTCTAGGTCGTACTTAAGCCGAAGCAACCTTAGAGCCGACCCAGTATACTTGTGTATGGTACAATTTAACACATGTAGGCACACATAGGCCAGGATTAGAAGGACACTCGGGTCAGTACATTTGATTCTCCTTTCGTACTCCTCGACAGAAACAGACAGACACTACATCTCCGGCAAGAAAAGTCTTTTTTGGGTGTTGGGCGAATGTAATTAGTAAAGTGATAATCTTGCCACACCCTCAATCATTACCATTCTCGCAACTCTTGCTTGCTTTACTAGAACAAGGCTACCTATTACAGACTGTTGAAACTGTACAAGACTCATCTTTCAATCTGCAGAAAGATCTTTGAAAGCAACATAAGTACTGAAGGATGCTAAATCAAATAAATGAACAGACAATTTCTTGTACGAGGTATATGACTTTTAAGCAGCATTGTAAGGCTCCAACATTGGATCTACACTATCTGCACCTTCTATGTGCTTGTTGTAGTCTAGAATGCACACTGATTTATGCATTTCTGTACCTGACCCCAAAGAGTCACAGGTGCAGTACTTTCATTGTGAATGTTTGTGAGCCTGTGCACCGCTGTTTGAAATTATAACACGCGAAGTTCATTACTACATAAGGCACTGCTCTGTCCCTTTGAACTTTCGTACACTCAAGCTCTTTAGGTTAACGTTTATGGATAGAGAGGATTGTGCCATATACCACAGTGACCACTCTGAACAATTCTTTATATACCTGCACACATCTGTAAAAATTGTCCACGTTTATATGGTGACCTTTGTGAAAAAGTGTTCTGGGAAGTTCCCACAAAATGTTTTCATTGACTCCAAAAAGGGAAGGACAACCTGGCCGCTCAATTGAAGGATCCCTACTGGTGTACTCTGAAGTTATGCTCATATCCAGTGGCACTACCACACAACAAATATAGCTTAGTATCATAATGTCTTCTTTTCCTGGGAATTATTCTCTGTAAATCACTAGGACCTTTTTGCCACTGCTACCCAGAACGGCCAAGGAAATGGTGACTAGTTCCCTCATTCTGTCGCGCTTGGATTACGCTAACGCACTTTATATCGGCCTTCCTGGATACCAGCTGAAAAAGCTGTAAACCATTTAAAATGCAGCTACAAGAGTGCCTCTTGATATCCCTGGCAGATCAAGTATAAGCGGACATCTTCGGGATCTGCACTATCTCCCAGTGGTGTTAACGTGTCCAGTTTAAGGCCCTCACCTTGCCCACGGTGCTCTATATAAATCTGGACCGCCATATCTCAGGAGACGTTTTGAGTTTTACATTCCCCGAAGACAACTGCGATCAGCCACATTATGTCTTGCAGTCATCACCAGATTTCATCTTGCACGTACGGGGGCAGCTCTCTATCTTTCAAGGCAGCTAAAGCTTTGAACACTCTGCCTTTTGAATTGCAAAACACTCAGGATCTCAGGCTGTTTAAAAAGAAGTTAAAGACATTGCTTTTTAACAACCTTGCAGCTCCTCCTAGCCCCTTGCTCTTTGTTTTCTGCAGTTGTCTTTCTCGCAGGGACACTCTTGAGTATCCGTGCGCGTTATAAGTGCGTCATAACATATAACATAACATTAATCAAACGACCCTTAACAGGACCAGAGTCTCTTCCACAGATATATCCTGACCTGGAACTTAAATCTATAAGAAACGATGAACTGAATGGTCAAGGACATTTCGAATCTTGAAGAGCCAGTCAAAATCAGGGTGATCTAGTGGCAACGCTGTAGCATTATCCAAATTATGCATCGTCTCAAGTCATGGTTGCTTGAGAAATAGCAGTTGCCATCAAGGGACCAAAAGACCCCTATAAAGGCAATGGTGACATCCTTAACAGTCCTATCAAAAACAATTAAACCTCAAAATGGCTTAATCTCATGGAGGTTTATAGGAGTCCACCGGGTAGTTATAGTGTAGGTCTTAAGTGTGGCACTGTTGTCCCTCAAATACTGTTGCACATACAAATTGGTCTGCTCAACAATATCATCCAAGATCACATCATCAAAAAAGAGCTGGAAGAAATTGATAGACACAAAGCTCCCTGTATTAACTCTACACCATGCAATGCCACTAAAGGCAAGCAAAGCAGACTGCACAGTGTTAGGGGCATTCCGAGGTTCTGCACTTCGAATTGGAAGCCTAGCTGCCCTGTTTGAAATCCAGCTCACTCATAGTGCACCGCAGGCACATAAATGTCCTAAATGAGGCACTTTATCAGCGATAATAGTGGATTCATCATCAGATGATTCCTCTCAGAAAGAAGATTCATAGTTAAAATCTTGCAGTAAGTCAGTTTCCTCTGATGCAGAATCATGTTTGGAAGCAGATTTAAAAAGCAAACCGGGGGCGTGGCCAAGATGGCGGCGGAGTAGGACATGCGTTACAGTCCCTCCGGCGCCTTGTGTACTATCACCTTGTATAGCACCCTCTTCGGCACCTACCTGGACACGGAATCGGGTTCCCCGGTGCCCCGTTGCTGCCCACCGAGGTCCGGTTCGCTGGTTTGTCCCGGCGGACCGCGGAAGCGGCACCAGCAGAAGTGCAGCCTGCACCCGCGCGCGGCCTGGGCAGTGATCTAGGCCCAGCGGCGGGAAAGAGAGGGACTGCGGCTGTAGTGGTGTGCGATGCCCGAGGGTTGGAGAGGGAGTGATCGCGGGCCCCGACTGGCCTAACGTGCGGACCCCCCGCTCACTGGTGAGCATAGTGACTCCGCCGGGGGTGTGTCTGAAGACGCCGGTCGCGCTGCGGCCTAAGCAGGGAGGCATTCGGAAGGGGCGCTGCCTGCCGGGAACAGCGGACCCTGGGCCCCCGTGATCTTGGGAGCAGGGAGGCCTACCGACGTTGGAGCCTTGCAACAGCGACGCCTGGGCTGGAGGAGCCTTGACGGCGTGGGACCGTCCACCCCGTGAACCGCGGAGGGCCCTGTGAGCGGGGCCCATACCTCCCCGGCAGTGGGGAGTGGAGTGAGGCCTGAAGAGCGGGGGCAGCGAAACCGGCGGCCTAGAAGGGGTGGCGCCCACCCGGAGCTGGACTGCGCTGGACACGTGTTGAGGCCCCAAGAAAGGTGAGGAGTGGAACCGGGGAGCGCTACTAGCGGTCCGCATTGTCGGCGGACGGTGCATGCCCGCTTCTGGGGAGTGTTGCGAAGCGAAGTGACTATCTGTCCGTGGCTGCCCCTCTGCCTGGCTGGAGCCCTGGGGGTCACGCGCAAACCAGGAGGCCTAGGGGAGAGTGAGAGCACCCCATGCTGAGCATGAACCTTAGTGACAGAAGCGCCCTGACCTGTGGAGACCCCGCCATATTGCCCCACACAGTGTCCCCTAATGGGCAACTTTACCGGACGGTGTCCTATGTAGAGCAGCAGCGGTGAGACACAGCGGAGCCGCGGGGTGAGCTGGGGCAGGCCCCTGGTCCTGAATGGCAGCCGTTACTGTTGACTCTCAGAGAGGGGGGAATATCGAGATGGAGCTGGTCTGGGCTTGCCGGGGCCCCCTACGAGCGCCTCTGACTTGGCACGCAGGGGCAGGAAGGAGTGGTGTGTGGTGAACAGAACTGGCAGAGCCTGGGCTATTGCGAGGGGCCTGGACACTGGGCTTGGGGCTGCACCGGCTGTACAATTCAGAAGACCCTCACTGCAGTGTGGAGCGAGAGAGGCACTAGACGGACGTGGTGACCCCCCATACCTTTTTCGCGATCTGGTTCGGGTTTGAGCGACAGCCATTATGGCGACCACCAGACTGAAAAAAGATAAGCCTGGGAAAGACGGGATATCAAACGGAACGACGCAACCTACATCGCCAGTCCCCGAGACGGGGTAAGAACGAGGAACCCGCGATTAAGGCCTTCATGATTGAACTTTTTGCGGCCATTAAAGAAGACATATCAGAGCTGCGCTCCCAACTGGCTTCTGACCTGCGTGAGGTGCAGAGGGACATAGATGGAGTGGGGAAGCGTGTCGCAACGTTGGAAGAGCATGACGTGGGGACGGCGGACGACATTCATCGACTTCAACAAGACGTAATTCGCCTGACGAGGCAGAACCTCGATCTACAAGCCCATACCGAGGACTTGGAGAATAAGTCCCGTCGCAACAACATCCGGATTCGCTCAGTGCCTTGGAAAGGAGAGGGGTCGGACTTGTGGGAGTATTTGGAGGCACTTTTCAAGCACATCCTGAATGAGGAAGACCTGCAAGCCATACGAATGGACCGAGTGCACCGTGTTGGTTTACCACGAGGCCCCAAAGCTCCCCCCTGATATATTAGTGTGTGTGCATGACTTTCAACTGAAGGAATAGTTCCTTCGGAAGGCACGCGACTTCGCTCCCCTTCAATTTCGGTATCATCGCCCCTTGTTATTTCAGGATCTGGCGGCCTCTACTCTGCACAAACGGCGGGAATTCAAGCTTGTCACTGCATACCTACAAGAGCAAAAGGTGCCCTACTCCTGGGGGCATCCATTCCGTCTCATCTTCCGATGGCAGAACAAGCTGGTCCAGGTGTGCTCCCTGGCGGTGGCCTTGGACCTTCTGGGGTTGGAGCGGCCTGACTCATTGTCTGAAGGTGGCGGCTCAGCTAGCAGACGACGACGCCGCTCTGCAGAGTGGCAGAGAGTGGGCAAGCCCGTGTCGGCGGGGAGGCCCGACCTATCAGCAAGCATGCAGGAGAGAGGTGCCGCGGTCGCTTCTGTGGTCCTGGTTACTGAAGCAGTGACGAACGGCAGTGAGGCGGCTTCATGAGACCGAGAGGGCCACTTGCAGGCGCCGGAGGGGGCTACCCCTACGAGGTAACACTTGTGCTTTATGTCCATGCTCGTGAGGGAGATCGATGTCACGAACTGGAGGAAAATTAACTGGTGCCATGTCCCCCTGTCTCTGAGACTTGTCTTCTTCTGCTTTTTGTATTATGTTTTTCTTTTTGGGTGTTGGGGGGGTGGTCTGGGGGGGTAGTGGTGGTAGCAGGGGCTTGATCAATTCCGGCAGACAGCTGATTCAGGGGTACTCACATGAGTGGTGGACCGGTGAAGGGGAGAGGGGTCCTGAGGGACGGATGGGCCACACAGAGCGGGAGGGTTTTGGTACGATCGGGCGGTCGCATGATACACTTGTGATCTGGGGGGAGATGGAGGACAGGGGAGTCAGCCATTCGACCACTCAGTACAGATGGCTGGGGCGGGTGGCCCCTGAGGAGCACTGTTGAAGGACCTACCAATGATGCCACTAACTCTAGGGACGTGGAATGTTAAGGGGCTGAATTCTCCCCAGAAGCGCCAAAAGATTTGGAAATATATCATTGATCATCAGTTAGATATAGTTGGCCTTCAAGAGACCCATCTGGCCAAACCAGAAGACTCACGCCTTAAGCACAAACTGTTCCCGCTTATATATAGGTCCTCCGCCTCCACGAAACAGAGGGGAGTGGCTCGACCCTGCATTTTCAACCAATGGGTGTACAGAGTGACAAGGAGGGGCGCTGGGTTATGGTGAAGGGCCTCCTGCGGGGCAGACTTTGCACCTTCCACATGTTATATGCACCTAACACTGGCCAGAATGGCTTCCTCCAAATCCTTTTGGCGAAAGTCGTAGATTTTGCTGAAGGGCCACTGATCATCATGGGGGACTTTAATCTGGTGTGGCAGAAGGACCTAGATAGCACTCACTCACAGAGATCCGACATGGGCACGTTTTCCCCTGACACGCAACAGAAGATTTTTGACATGGGCCTTTTTGATGCTTGGTGCTTCCTATACCCCCAATCTAGAGACTACACTTTTTTCTCCCACTTCCACCGCTCTTATTCACGACTTGACCACTTCTTCCTGAGTCAGTCCCCCCGAGGGGACCTCCGCGAAGCCAAGATCTTCCCACTGTCTGTTTCCGACCATAGCCTGCTCGCGGTGGGCCTTCATTGGGGCGCGAAGAGTAAGGACAGCCCTAGATGATATTTCCCGGGGGAAACATCCTTTACGACGCAACTTTTACCACGCAGTGCCTTTACAACGCAGGTTTTTCAACGCAGGTCATTACAACAACTTGCGCTGGGGGGCGCTCTAGGATAGGTAATAGTTTAATTTACTATCCAACACCTTCCCTACTATCCACGGGGACTGGAGTTGGAATAGTAAATTAAACTATTCACTATCCAGCACCCCTCAACGCAAGTCGGTGTAACGACTTGCGTTGAAAAACCTGCGTTGTAAAGGCATGCATGGTAAAAGCATGCGTTGTAACAACGTACATCCATTTCCCGGCTTCCCTGGTTCGGGACAAATCCTCCTGTAACACTCTGCGAGGAATTATATCTGAGTTTTTGGCGCTTAATGACCCGGGGGACACCTCGGTCTTCACTACATGGGACGCCTTTAAATCTTGTTTTCGCGGGCATTGCATGGCCCTGAATGCTGCTCTTAATAGGCAGCGTGGTCGGGAAAGGGAGCAGTTAGAGGAGGAGCTCTCCACTCTAGAGAAAGCGCATAAAGAGAACCCCTCCAGACTATCATTGCGGCAACTAACGGCCATCAGAGGTAAACTCCGGGCACACTACAATAACAGGGCCGAATACACCCTGCTAAAACTAAGACGTCTTTCCTACTCCCAGGGTAACAAGGTAGGGAGAAACCTTGCCAGGCAGCTTCGGGACAAGAGGGAGCGGGAATACATAGGGGGGATCCGTGACACTCAAGGGGTATTGACACACCAGGATGAAGCGAAGGCTGAGCTCTTTGGGGCCTTCTACAAGACCCTTTATGCAGGGGACAGCCTTGACACTACTGCGCAAAATGACTATCTGCGGGGAATAGCGCTGCCCCAGGTGTCAGCGGAATGGAATGAGGTACTCTCTGCCCCCCTCACCAGGGAAGAAGTACTAACTGCGATTAAGGCCTTGAAACCCCATAAGGCCCCGGGGGTGGATGGGTACACGGCCATTTTCTATAAGACATTTGCCTCTGAACTCTGCCCATACTTAGTCCGACTGTTCAACAGCATGGCGGAAGAGGGCGAAACTTCAAGCATGATGGCTGAGGCTCTAATATCTATCATACCCAAACCCGGGAAAGACCCTAGTAAATGTGCCTCCTATAGGCCGATTGCCCTCTTGAATTTGGATGCGAAACTCTACTCCTCTATCATAGCTCAGCGGCTCAATGATTTGATGCCAGCACTCATACACCCTGACCAGTCAGGGGTCATCAAGGGGCGCCAGACCCATGATAACACACGGCGGGTGATACACCTGATAGAAAAGGCCAATACGTTTAAAATCCCGGCAGTTCTGGTGGGAGTGGACGCCAAGAAGGCGTTTGACAGGGTGGACTGGGGTTTTTTATTCCACACGCTGGCTGACTTCGGCTTCTCCTCCAAATTTTTAACAATGATCCGGGGGAATTACCTCTCCCCCAGATCCAGAGTGGTGGTGAATGGACACCTGTGTTCCTTCTTTGAACATTCACGGGGCACTAGGAAGGGATGTCCCCTATTGCCTTTACTTTTTGCCCTTAGCATAGTACAGCTGGCAATAGCTGTGAGAGGCAACCCGACATTCGTGGCCTACCCTTCATTGGGGAGTCACAAAAGATTACTCTCTTTGCGGAAAATGTCCTCCTCTCCCTCTCTGATCCGGCCCACTCCCTTCCTCATGGACAAGCAGATCTGGAGCGCTTTGAAGCGGTGGCGGGGTTCAAAATTAATTATGACAAATCTTACGTCCTTAACCTCACACTCCCCCAGTCCGAAGTTCTCCATCTTAAGTCGCTAACACCTCTTCCATGGGCCGATTCCTCTATTCAGTACCCGTGGATCCACTTGACCCCCACGCTGGGGAATCTTTACTCTGACAACTCTCCCCCACTCCTAGCTAAGATCCAGGCCGACCTGGCCCGATGGAAGCCCATGTTTATTTCCTGGCTGGGGAGGATTCACGCTGTTAAAATGTCCCTTCTCCCCAAGCTACTGTACCTGTTCCTGGCCCTTCCTATTGACCTCGACAGGGAATTCTTCTGGCGGGAGACGTCTATGATGCTGCGCTTTATTAGGCAGGGGTGTCGGGCGCGCTTCTCCTTCGCCATCCTGCGTAGACCGAAGAAAGAGGGAGGCGTAGGGTTGCCTGATATTCACTTGTATTATAAAGCTGCACAACTCTGTGTACTAGTAGAGTGCTCACAACAAGAGTCAGAAAAACATTGGTTACACATGGATAGGAGCGTTGCAGGGATTTAGTATGGAAGCCCAGGAACGACCGGCCCAAGAATGCCTATATCAGTACCCCCACTAGCACCACCCTGAAGGTTAGAGATTCAGTCTCCAAAGATGACAGATGGACCACCTTCCCCTCCTCTAAAATTCACTTTAACCCCGCCTTTCCCCCCGCGTTAACCGAGGGCCCTTTTGGGGCTTGGAAGGAGGGTGGTTGTTTAGCGCTCACACACCTATTTCATAACTTAGACCCACTCACCTTTGACCACTGTGGAAGTGACTACGGGGTCCAGGAGAATGAACGATACCACCACGCTCAATAACGTCACTGGGCGCTCTCCCCCCAGGTGAGAGAGGCGGCCACTCGGCCTCTCACAAAGTTCGAAGCCTTCCTGACCAAGTCTTCCTCCATGAAGGGTGTCATCACCTTTCTATATGGGTTCCTATTTTTCACTGCAATTGCCCCTAGGCCTCGATACATGGCCATGTGGGAGGGGGTCCTTCAACAGGACATTTCAGATGCCAAGTGGACACACTTATGGTCAGACATTGAATTTGAATTTGAATTTAAAATATTTGTATAGCGCAACATACACCATGCGGTTTCTTGGCGCTGTGGAAGCAAATTTAGCAACAGAACAAAAGACTAATGAGGAAAAAAAAGAAAAATTAGGGGGGAGGGGGGGGGGGGGGGGGAGGGAGGTTTTATTCGTATTCTGTGTTTCAGTATGACGTTCCTCATATTGTTCCTTTATGTCACTGCATGCCAAAGCACTTGCCCGCGTAAGGTTCCAATGGAATTACTGTAAGGAGGCAGTTGTCAGATCAACCCGGGAGGCTTGGGCTTTCGATCGAATTGCTGTGATCTCACACATCCAGAAATTTCAGCTATCCTCCGCCTAAAGTGCAAGCCGGATGGTGTTCCTTATGCATGTCAGGGACTGCACCTCCCAGGGAACTACTCTGTATGCTAGAGGTTTGACCACAGGGAGCTTCCTCCGGCTTATCATACTATTCTCGGGCTGCTTATCAATGCTACCACCTGCGTGGGATGATGTGTGGTATTTTTGCATGTTCTTTTGTGTTTCAAACAAATGAAAAATGTCAATAAAAATACCTTTGACAAAAAAAAAGCAAACCAACAACCTGCTGGTCGGTCATTCTGCGAGCAGTCATAATGCTTAATAAGAAAACGGTCACAAAAAACAGACAACTATAAACAAAACTGAGTCAAATTAGAAATTAACAAACTATGGCGGTATCAAGCAGAAAATACTACTATTGCAATGTAATGATCTGAAAAGAAACTATCAATAGGAACCACACTAAAATCTCTGTTACAGAAATATACCTCTTACTTGCCACAGCCAGCTAGATTGAGGATCAACTGCACCTTCTCTGCATGGACACAGCAAGCACCAAAGATATCCAACTACAAAGGAAAAACAAAATTACACACAAGACAACACTTTACATATATTGCAGAAATACACACATGAATTTGGAACAATATAAAACATAGACTAAATATGCAAAATTATTACAACAGTTAAATAAAACATTCAAGCAGGGCAATAACATTCATTTGAAGTAAACACTACAAAAAAAAGTTTCCTTACCAAACACATGTAACTACTCAAACTGCAGATCTAACAGTTCTGAAAACGCAAGGAGGAGTCACCACCACAGAAATCCAAAGCTTTCCACTGCAATAAAAAGGAGAAATAAAACATTACATTTACAATTGGAAATGATGATAAGAAATAAAACAGTTAACCTTATAAAACACAACAAGCTGCTTCCTCACATACATAAAGTAAAAATGTCACCAGTGTCTAGATTCACCTGGGTCCTGTTGGCCTAAAAAATGACTGATCTGCCCTTGTCCTGGGGGCGGAACTAAAAACAAAGGAGATGTGTGTTTGGCTATGAGGAGCAACCTGTGCCCAAGGGGCCACTCCATGACATAACTCAAGGACTTCCCTGTTGGCTAGTGGTTTTCAACCCCACCCCACCCCCAATGGGCAGATAAGCCTAGAAAATGGGTGGTGGGGGGGGGGGGTGGAAAACAAAGTATATGTCCTTTTCAAAATGTGAAGCGACTCTTGCCCAAGGGGCATTCTCACACGAAGAAGAATTACAGTTGGTCTAATAGGGTGCATTCCTGCAGTGCAATCAAGGCCCCACATGTGATCCCACAGCAGGAATGCACTCCCCCAGTGTCTCTCTGCCTGACGGCACCCTCTCCTGCACAGGATTTTCCTTCAGGAAAGTCCTGTGGTCTGCTGCCCTGGAAGAAAATGGCATTGGGGACCTGGGGGGGAGCGCCAGCAATTCCCCCATTGGTGGGTGCAAGGACATACTGTATATGTCCTCAGCACTGGAGCACCGGTGCTAAAGGTGTGACCTGCAAATATTTAGAACTGGGGATATAGAAATGTTGTCATTAGGTCTGAATAGCTTCTCCTACTGGTCTTTGAATTTTACTGCCCAACCCCCTCAACTTGGATTGAATTGATATTTTCTTCTGGCCCATGCGTCTCAGAGCCAGACTACAGTTTAGAAACCATTTTCCTGAAAATCCAAGAGGATCTTTACCAAAAAAAGGCGGAGTGGGGTTTCCAGCACTGTGTGCTATAGTTTTAGATAGAGTGCGGCTAGACTCTGTGAAAGACCTCTATTTTGATACTGACCTTTCTCCAGCCCCATGAGCGCCATTAACAGGCAGTAAGAACGGCCAACAATTATTTTGGGAACAAGGATGTTATTTTGTAACTGTAGGACAGTAGTATCTGCTTCTTATGGTTACCCCCACTTGTTGCTGATGTCACACTGTTTTTGGCCTAGCTTAACCGGGATCCTGCTATCCAGGACCCCAGTCTATCTGCTTTCTCCCTTAAATTGATATGCATGTAATTTAGGTACGCCTCCAAATTGGATTCTGGGGTACCCTTATCAGTCCCTAGTATATGGTACACCATGTACCCATAGCATAGGTACGCCAGAGGCCTCCCATGGGCTGAAGCATGTATTATGCCACCCCTGAGAGTCCATCCAAATTGACACAACAAGCCTGCTACAGCAGACTGTGTACGCTGTTGCTTGCACCACTTACTTAAGATATAGGTTCACTACACTTACATACCTATCAGTCACCCCTATGGCAGGCCTTAACAATCCTGAAGGCAGGGTGGTGGGTTTTATGTGAGAGGGTGCCCTGCATGAGCTGAGCCCCTCTGCAGCCTTCGAAGACCATTCTCAGGGGTTGTCTGTGATGCAGCCAGACATATATGTTTAAGTGCATTATAACCACGCAGTAAATGCTAACTTTAAAACGGTTAGTTAGAATCATGTCGTTTTTGGTGTCAAACTCCTTGAAATCATACCTCCACACCAGTAACTGGTGTGGGAGGTATGATTCCACCCTTCCAAAGGGACATATGTGGGTCACCGGTCTACCCGGTACCAGCTTTCTCGAGGTTGTATGACGTTACAACGCATTCCGTTGCAACGCATACCTTTACTGCGCATGCGTTACAATGCGAATGCCTCTACCACACATAACCTTTACCACAAAAATGCCTTTACCACGCATACCTTTATAACGACTTTTGTTGTAAAACCATGCATGGTAATGGCATTTTCATGGTAAAGGTTATCTCATATCCCTGCCCCAATTCCTTTAACTTCTCCCTTGCGCCCTTCCCCCTCTAGCTCTCATATAATTTTTTTAAAAATACATTTCCATCCCTGTGCGACCCCCCTGGCCCCCTTCCTTATAAGAAATACCCCTGCCTTGAACCCCTTTTAATCTTGCCCTGCACGATTCCCCCACCCACAAACACTTCTATCAAATACCCCTCCCCTGCCCTGAACCCTAATAATTTACCTCTGGGCGACATAATCCCTCATCCCTTAAATTAATATTTTTTTTAACTAAAATCCCCCTTACCTCTCCACGAACTCTCCTCTCCAAGCTCTTCTGACGTGCGTTGTACGTCGTAAAGAGGAAGCGAAAGTGTCTTTCCATTTCCTCTAACGCCGCCGATTGCCTCCACATCTCCTATCAATCAACGTTTTTTAATGTTCATTTAGAAGTCAATGAAAGTCCGCATTTTTTTTACCATTAGCTTGTTCATGAAGTTAAGATTAGGGGTTACATCCCAAATTTTTGCGAGCTGTTAATCAAATCGGAGCTTGTACCTTTAACACACCTGCCTTTACTATGTATCTCGTAGTAAAGGTATGCTTGGTAAAGGCTATGCTGTTGCGTGTTTATCTAGGTTCCTGATTGATACTGTGACCTTATGCCCCTATTCGGCTATAAATCCATTTATTCCCTATATTGGCATAACCGTTCAAGTGGGATATTCAGAAAGTCATCTCTGGCCTCACACGAACAGAGCCACATTCCAGAATAGTTCTCTGCCACTTCCTTTGCAACCAATTAGTGCAATGACAGAGCAGAAGTCACTATCTGATATTCCTAGATTAACACTCCGAGATCTTCAACAAGATAAAAACTCAGCAGACCTGGAAATCCCCGCTTGCTGTGTTTTGATTAGTAATGGAACTCTAATGAGCAACTGATAGCTATCACTTCCTAGTGACATCTTTAATTGACGTCTTATGTCCAGCAAACTTGCGTCAAACCAGGCACCTGTCAGGTATAAATACTACCAGCGTTGCCTTAAGCAATTGCTGTTGTGCACCCTGTTGCTGGTGTCCCATTGCTGTTGTATGCTGTATGCAGTACGCTGATGCTGCTGCTGTCCCTTGGTGGTGAAGCTACTGATACCATTATCGCTGCTAAAGCGCGAACGATGGTGTGGTGAGCTTAGGAGCTGAACAGCCGTCCCTCTGCAAAGAGCCCAGCAGATTCCAAGCTGCCCGCGGACGCTGTTCCCCCTCCTCCTCCCGACGCGCTGAAGAGAGACGCTGCCTTTCTTCTGCTGAGAAATCCAGCTCCAGCATTTCCGGTGTACCCTCGCGGGTGACTGGGATATTGAGTGCCCCCTGAAGGAGATACCAGACCTCCATCATTCTATTCAGAGGTATGGTGTCGACTAAACCCTTAGATGAGAATTCTTGAAGCAAACCTTGGCAAAACCAACTTAACTTAAAGCTACTTACTTACTCCCCTTCCACGTGTTAGGCTTAGGTCAGGCACACTGGGGTAGGCTTAGTTAGAAGCACCAGTTGAGTATTTTAGCCTAATGTATATATGAATGTATATATGTTTTATTACTTTTAAACCATTGTATGGCTAAGAAACCATATCAATGCTTTTACAGTATCATTTCGCAATACTTATCTTACTGTACGTACTTTTTATAATAACAAGTCTTGCCATTGTGGCAATACATTTCTCTTGTACGAGAAGAAAGACTGTTCAATAAATGTTAACCCTTTATTGACAAACGCCCGTCTCTCTATTCTCTACATATCGTGAAAGTAAACTGCACTAACCTGACTGAGTGAAATACATGTCTATTGTTTCACACGACCCTAGAGATTGACTCTTGATCTGAGGAGCAAAGTTGTCATGTTGCACGGTTGTTGGAAAACTGAATCCCTTCTTGTCTGTGCCAGGGAAGCTTATCACTTCCCATGCAGAGAAGAAAGTTTCCAGTGACCTCTGAGCTAGTTGGTAACACACCCAATTAAGTTTAGCATAGTCAGTGGAGGCCTGGAATATCCGCAGTTCCACATCGATACTACTGTTTATGTTATTCCAATGCGCAGGGCCTAGTGGGAAACTAGGAACTACACTACATGGCGCCCAACGTTTGGTAAGGCGGTAAACTAACGCAAGACGTTAGAGTAACTCAGTCGTCTATATTTCACACAGACCCCTTTATCCCGTAAATACTCCAATAGACGTCTGGAGTGGGTGAAAGGTTAAAATCCGCCCGACCTTAGTAGGAAGAGATTCCTATGTAAAGCTCTGGTTTATTCAACGTTGAAGGATACAGTGTTCCAAAATATTGTGCACCTAATCTTTGTCTCCTTGGAGACCAACTCTGCAAACCTTGCATTTATACAATGCCAGGAGAAAACGGAACCACTGGGGCCGCAGCAGATGCGACTCAGCAAGGTCCCGAATACACAGACCCGGATGCAATAATCATCCCGGCACATTTAAGAAAGTCTATAACCTTAAAACTTATAGAGAACGGACTGACACCACAAGGTGGTACAGTAATTTTCGTGATAGAGGCTCACGAGTATCGGCAGACAGAGGTATTCTATTCATGGATAAACTTTCCAGCGGCAAACGCTACAACAAAAGAGTTTCACTATTACAAAATAGAGAAACCTCCGGAAGAGTACGCTCCTTTCGAGGAGATTAAATTCCACTTAAATTTCAAGAGCACCTGCTCTGGTTTAATGGCACCCTAAAACATAATGATCACATTACCAGGCTCGGTCCACTAGGTAGACCAGGAGCAACGTGGCCGGTTCTAGCCAGCTACACACCACATCCTGACATTGCAAAAATGTCCAGAGAAGAGCTGTTAGTACAGCTAAAAACACTTATAAAAATACATAGGCAATTAGTCCAATATGTAATGCGGACTGCAACAGTCCAGCCAGCTGTTAAATGTACCACAGCTGACCCCTCATCAGGGGAACACTAATAAAATCACACCACAGAACATACAGTCATGTCTTGGTAAAACACCCGTAAAACGGGAACAAATTCCTTTCTGGTTAGCACAGAAAATCACTCAAATAGAGGCAGTATTTCCTGATACTACCCCTATTGAGAAACACAGAATCTTGACCATCTGCCTTCCAATGGGAATCGCACCACACGTGGAGGACTGCGACACTTGGGGTACAGTCTTTGCTTCCATCTACACAAAAACACACGGTGTTCCGTCTATGGCGGTAATACCAGAAGTGCTAAAACAGATTCAAAATGAATACGGTCCAGAGCCCGCTTTAACTCTAGGTATGAAATTACTGAAAGACTTCAAGCAGGTCTCGGCTATATTATTAGCCAACATAAAAGGAGAAGCAGCATCTGTGGCGATCCGCCAGAAGTTGAAGGAAACAGATATAAAAGATCAGCCATTTGAGCTTGCAAAAATCATAGAAAAATGCTATGAAGAATTAGGTAGAGACAGCTTGGGTGGGACACCCGTAAAGCCCCAACTGCTCAAAAATCCTGAAAAATTATTTATTAAAAATAATTTAAACACTCCTAAAAAGAGCTGGGATGGAAATAAACAATCCACTCCCAAGGAAAACGTTTTCCAGACCAGAGGAAGGTCTCCTCGACGGAGGGAAAGAACTCCGACTCGAGAACGCCAGTCTCCCCAGCGGGAGCCCTCTGAGAAAAGATATAACCTTAGAAATAGGGATAATCTGAAAAAACCTGATAGATATCAAAGTATTGATACACGTCCCTCTCGATCTTTTCCACAGAATTCGGAAAGAAGAGGACGGTCAGACCCAGGAGAGCACACCAAGTCCAAAGACAAGGAACCTGCTCAGAGTAAAAAATCTCAATTTCCTAAAAAGAAGGTAGCCAGTATTAGAGTAATCAACCATGCCGAGAATACTGAGGACACTGTTGAAAAACGGGGAGTGGGCATTGACAATGTTGGACAGTGCAGCAGAAATCAGTATAGCGCGCAAGATCTGGATGAGTCATCTGGAGACAGTGGACACGAATGAATACATTCAGGTTGAAACTGCCGACACCAGACTTAGCGAGCCCCATAAAATATACTAAATAACATTGCGTATAGAGGGTGATAAGACTAGGAAAATAAGAGGTCTATTTTGGGATAAGCTCTCAAAAGGCTATGATATTCTGTTAGCTGAAAAAGATTGGCCCCAGAGTTTGTCAGGGAGTGCCCTCGTGGCGAAGAAGTGATTATGCCTGCCTTCTCGAATCACATTCCGATTCACAAAAAATATACATATGCAAGGAAATGGGCGGTAGCCCAGGCACCTGCATTATATAAAAATCATGTAGGATGGCATGAGGATTCACCTCCTCACAAAATCCAATTAAAAAGTGAACCAACTGCCCAACGGCAGTATCCCATTAAGCAAGAAGCTAAAAAACAAGTCAGGGAGATCTTAGATCAACTTGAGTACCAGGGGGTGATTGAGACATGCACCTCTCAAATGAACAATCCTTTGTTTCCTGTCTCCAAGCCAGACAATTCATATCGTCTAGTTTTGGACTACAGACATCTTAATACATGTTGCAAAACTTTTGCAGTACAAAACTCGCATAGTGCAGCCCTAATGAATAACATAGTTAGGAAAAAATATAAAACGACATTAGACATATCTAATGGTTTCATTTGTCAAAACATTGCACCAGAAAGCAGATATTTGACCGCTTTCTCAGCATTTGGGTTGCAGAAAAAAATTCTGTCGACTCCCACAGAGGTTCAAGAACAGCCCAGGACTATTCTCAGCTAGGGTAACAGAGTTACTACAAATCTATGATGATGAGGCATTATCTTACGTAGATGATATCTATCTCACAGACGACGACTTGGATACTCACTTGAAAAGAGTGAACACCATTATACTTGGGTTCGCAGCAGAGGGTTACAAATTCAACTTTAAAAAGTCCCGAATTGCCCATCTGACAGTACTATTCTTAGGGTACGAATTATCAAGTGAAGGGAAAAGCCTAGCGGACAACTTCTTAGAGAAGTGCGATGTACTCCAAGCTCCAAAAATGCTGAAGAATTTACAATCCATTCTAGGTTTTCTGAATTTCGGAAGAACTTACATCCTAAATTACGCAGAGAGGGTTAAACCTCTCTACGAACTAATTAAACCTGATTTTAAACAAATCAATTGGACTCAAAAACACACAGAAATTTTGAGATCACTGCAAACAGACATGTTAGCAAAAACAAAATTAGATACACGTGACAACACACGCGATCTTGTAATCCGAGTCATCCCAGGAAGATGCGGATTCACGTACCTAACCTCTAATGAGGGAGAAAAGGTACCAATTTCAGTTAAATCTCACTTGTACACACAAGCAGAAAAAACATTCAGTCACACAGAAAGAACTGTGAAAGCAGTGCAAATCGCATTAGCAAATGAACGAGAACTAGCACATGGCAAACGGATTAATATCCTTACAGCGGAATCCGCCTTCGAAGCGCTATTCAGCCCAGTAAACCTGCCTACAGTGTCACTGGATCCGAAATGGATACAGTGTATAGATTCTCTAGGAGCGGAAGATGTGAAATACTATTTCGCCCCACAATTCAAAGAAGTAAATGATTTAGAATATGAAGAAGAATATCCTCTGCTAATCGAAATTCTGCCTCTCCCACAGTACGCCTGTATAATCTATACAGATGGATTTATACAGCATTTCAACGTAGAGAGAAAATCCTATGATGCAGCATGTGCGATCATTAAAGGTCGTTGGCTGTGCGGTAAATTCAGACCGAAAGTAACAAAAACTGAATCTGTAAGAAACTGTTCGGTTAAGAGAACTGAAATCAGATGTTTAAAGATGGCGCTCGAAAATGCAGAACGTGAGTTCCCGACACTTATCGTGTGCGATTCTCATTTTTGCGTCAACTCTTACAACAATAAACTGCAGAGTTGGATTGAAAACGATTACAAAGATGACACAGGTGCCACAATAAAGCATAAATTGCTCTGGAAACAGGTAGCTCTTTTACACAAAGAACTACAAAAGACTCACGTGATTCACGCACAGAGTCTTCAACGTGATGGCGTTCACGTTGCAGGGAATTAATTGGCTAATACAGCCACAGCGGAAGCAACTAAACCGGCTTCCGTAGCCACAAAAAAGCGTACAGAAAAATACATAGACGGGGAAACCATGCTGGCAGTAAAAACGACCGTAAAGGGCGACTGTGCAGCACTACCCGTGCACTATCCACTCAATTATGCATACGTAATCGATGCAAACTCTGTTCCTTTTGCTCGAAACCCTGGAGTGGGGGACAGAGTAATTCCAAACAGGAGCAGGAGGGGCTTCCTCTTACTGGAAGCACACATGGGGTTGGGTCTGAGACATCAAACAATTAAGGTTTCTCTGAAAGAATTACAATCAGAGTACTGGTGGCCAGGAATGAGCATAGATATTCAATGTTTTGCTCAGACTTGTGAAGACTGCAACAGAGATCGCAGTAATGAACAGGCCAGTGTAGTTTCAGGATCCCTGCTAGACAGCATAAGGCGGTCTATCTGCGCAATCAAAGAAGAGAAGCGCGTCCCATTGTACACAGTTAAGGCTAAACACACTTAAAAAATATGGCCCCCAGCGCTCGGCTGACGCTAGAACGGTTATAAAAGATTTGCGAGTCTTTATCGGCACATACGCAATTACCACGTTCCATTCTGACCAGGGTCCTGATTTCAGCTCTCGAGCTTATAGGGGGGCCATGGCTAGCATGGGAATTGGGTTGCGGTATTCTTGTCCGTCGCACCCCGAAGGGAATAGTGTGGTAGAAAGAAAAAACAGTGACATAAAGCAATCTATAACAGCGAAGGTATTAGGTTCAGGCGCTGGGTGGGTCAAACATTTAATAAGTGTCCAGACTAGTCTTAATAACTTGCCAAGAAATTCTCTAAAAGGTTTCAGCCCATACGAACTATTGTTCGGAATTAGAATGAACATTCAGGACCTCAATAGTCAGATGTCAGTGGTACAAGAAAAAACAACAGACTTTGACATCAAAGATCGTTTTGGCTGTTTTACAGGAACTGAATGAAACAAGAAAATCCTTAAGCAACATAAAGTTAAAGCAACAGCCAGGTACCACTGACGAGGCACCACCAGCAACAGCCCCAGCAAGGCCTGTCTGGATTCCAAAGATTGGGGATCTAGTCAGAGAAAAGATCGCGGTGAAGAAGGAATTTGGGCCTTCTTACAGAAAAGCAGTACATGTCTTGGCAGTCACCGGAACAAGATCAGTTGTGCTACCGCCCCTTGCTGGTAAAAAGGAGAACAGAGTCGTGTCCATCGACCTGGTAAAACCACAAGCATGTGGCCTATAATCAACAGTAGGCCCAGTGGACTCCCAAGAAACAACAGAATACCCAAACTTGCAACAATCCAAGAGGTTCAAACTGAAAGACTAATCACATTCGATCAGCCTGCAGTGCACAATGAAGGACTATGCAATAATGCCATGGAACTCGTGCCTCTTGAAACACAGATTGAAACAGTTCGTCAAGAAACAACACCAGTCTACACTAATGTGGCATCAGAAAATGCTACCGAGAGACAGATTGAAAGAACAATCCCAACAATTGACAGAACTGCCTTTGGTTATTTCATCAACTTCGACAACTTCTCTGAAGATCAAAACGACCCCGAAGTGATGCCAGAAACAAAAAAGTATTCTAAAGAAAATACAACAGGACTCCTTCAACAAATCAAAGAATTATATCTGGATTCACCGTTGATTGAGCATTGGATTATTTCAGGGGTATTCATACTCCTACTTTGCCTAATTTTAGTTTTAATTTTAGGAAAGTTCATTACAATTGAATGGACACAGCAAGTCAGAACATCAACCTAGTCCTGAAACCACACAGATCATCCCACGTGAAGAAAAGAGAACTGTCAACAGTAAATGTCACAGCAATCCCAATACCTGGTGGGGTAGTATGGGAGAAAACAGACTATGAGATATATGGTCCGGTCGAAATCCTGAAGTATCCTCATCAACTGAAGGTTTCCTTAAGTGACTTTGTAAAACCTAGTACATTCTCTGATGATTGGGACTTTAACAGTATTAATGACATGATGTCTGATTTAGTAATGTCAGCTAGATTCACAGATCATGATTATTTACAAGGTTCATCTAGTTATGAGCAGTTATTCTGTTACACGCACTATGGTGATCATTACTTGCATAAATCTGCACAGCCTAGAAATGTTTTTATGTATAATCAATGGGAACATTGTGCTACACCACCTAAAAGCAGTTCTAAAGCATTTTTTGAGAAATTCAAATACTTCTCAGGGTTTAACACCAGTAATGCAGAAACGTTTTATTACAAACTGTTAGATAAAACAGGAATGAAAACAATGCTGACAAATTCTAAATTGATATATTCAGAAGCATTTTATGACAAAATGATGACATTTGGTTTTGATTATTGGAAAAAAAACATTGAAACGAAAACAATTTGGGGTACAAAAGATTGGCAGGTGCAAGGCATTGAAGCACTATTTAGAACCTGCATGATACCTGAACAAATGTTGTTTTTAAATGACACAATACACCAAACATCTTGTCTTGGCCTAGCTAGGATCAAAGACCTTAAAAAACCGTCTATACCAAAGCCAATACCTGAAAATATAACTACAGATATTGAGTTAGACGTGTCACAAATTTTACATTTTAACAGAACACATCCTGATTGGAAAAAGTGGTTAATCTGGCCTACTGACACAAACAACTGTCAAGATAGATTCCTGAATAAAACACAGGGGTTAAAAATGACCAGACTAGACCCGAGATACTCCCAGAGACAACATCCAGGGATAATAACAACATACAGTGTAGGGAAACTCTGCCTTGAATGGCTAACATCATCCACACTGGCTGAAATTAAGCAACACTTGTCTTTACTAAAAGATGGTGCTGATTTGCGCGATTTCATTCTTGGACCACGCAAACAGCGTCAAAAGCGTTTCATAGCGACCAGTATCTATGCTGCTTACAACGAGGCTTGGAAAGTCAAACAAATTGAAACAGCAGAAAAATACGAGAAATTGATCGTATTAATTTGGAGAAATCACTTTCTGTAGTGGACAATGGGTTAATGACTCTGTTTTCCAGAATATCTTCATTGGACAATATTGTATCCTCTGCCTTTGATGTGATAGAAAGAGACTTGCTAATGTTACAACATGGCCAATCTCAATTACGTTCTATTATACAATTAGGCTGGACGCTGCAAAATCTTCGTTCAGGCTATGTGCCTTGGCGTTTAATCAACACAACGTCATTATTTTCCATTTTTAACCTTACTGATAAACAGATCAGTTTGGCACAGAAAGGAGCAGACTATACAATCCTGAGCATCGAAAAACTTGAGAGATTACCATTGACAATGTCAGAGAGTCCTGTCATTGAATGGATAATACACAGAATTATCACCATTCCGATAACAACTTTCCGATTTAAAAAGTGCCTTGAATACATACCTACTGGCCAGTATGAACAATTGGGTAAAGGATATGTAAAATCTGAATGGAAATTACCATACACACATTCTTGCTATAGTGACAGCGACAAAAATGTATTTCTTAGTGGTGACAACTGTAAACATTCACTAAGCGGTATACTTTTGTGTCAGGGTATTAATTTACACGGAGCATGTGATGGAAATTCTAACAACCTTTCATGCCACCAGCTAGTCACACCTGTAACTCAGATAGAGCCCTTCTTTATGCAACTTGCAAACGGGAGTTACATTCTTAGAACGGATCACAGATGTTGTGGCCTTGTGCCAGGGAAAAGTTATCTAGTAAGCGTAACATCCATGGTCAAATGCTGTATGCAAGCATTGTTCCCGAGTGGGCCTGCAGACACAGTGACTCCCATCTGGCCTCGTCTGAATCTCTATTCTATACGAATTGATACTTTAAGCAAAATGAAGTCTGTGCTTTTACAGACAACAGTGCCTATAACGTCATCAAAAGAGACGTATGATCTTCTAGTTGCAAGGACAGCTACTGAAGTTCATGAACTTTTATCAACAAATTGCCCCGTGCATTTCGTAGAAATGCTTAGCCAACTCCTTAACATGTCTAGTGCCACAAGCATCCCAGGCATATTTAAGACAGTCTTTACGGGACTGCTAACACTTTTTCAGGCAATTTTGGGAATCGTTCCTAATTTTGTACACTCTGTTTTTGGCGGCATACCACTATTTTTGGGACTCGTTGCAGGGATTTTATTTTTGACCCTCCTGCTTCGTTATGGCAAGTCGAAACTCAGACATAGCTCCCATGGGAATGGAAGAGACAATCCTAGCAATGCGCTACCGGGACAGGATAACTAACGTCCTTGGATTGGCCAGGCTGAGAGATCTAAACATGACCTGGTTCCTTTCATTCAGACCTATATGGCAGAACTGTATCTTACCGGTACTCCGATGTATGCTATGCGGAGATGAATGCGTGTTGGACATCTGTCTTTCACTTCCATCAGCAGTACCAATGGACGTCGATACTTTGCTCAGTCCAATAACGGCTCACGCATTGTGTTGTCCCCAGCAGCTACCAATCCTGATGACGGCATTCGTTGAGACTCCTGTGCTACGACTAGGTGGTAACAGTGGAGCGAGTGATAAAAGCAACATCTTCCAGGTACGACCATCTGTGAGCATTGCTGATCCTGCCTATGATGACAGCAATCATTCTCACACCTGCCAAGTTACAGCACTATCGAATTTGGTTGAACTGTCACCTGATTTTGTAGACCAATTCTTTGAGAGCCTGTCTGATACGATGTTCTCACCCGTACAGAAACAATAACTTTCAAGAAGCTTTCCGACACACAGCGTTCCCATGAACTCTGAATTCGGCCTTCAGTTTTGAACAACAAAAACTGCTAAAAGCGTTGGAACTCTATTTCCCCGTTCAAGCAATAATTCTTTTGAATTGGACATTTTTTAATATTCACCCTCTTTTTTCTTTTGGCACGAACAATTCTTTGCTTAACGTAAAAACTATTCTTAGAGAACAGAAGCTTCAAACTTCTATTTCTAAACACATCTAGAGACATAACAAACTTACATCAGCCTCTAGCACATGTTATTGCAATGCATTTATATGTGATGATTTATCTCGCCCTTCTTCTGTTCAGAGATACTTCATGTGTAATTCTTTTTGCATAATCGTTCATTGATTTCATATGCAATAATTTTTGAATGATTTCTATGCTTCAAAAACGTACAGTACCTAAATTTCACGTATTACAATATACGCCTATTTCGAATGCATTTATGTATTTTGGGGTGGGCAATGTTACACATGCATCTAATTGCTCTAGTTTTAGTAATTTGATGGACATGAAAACGTGGAGTGGGTGTTGCGTGTTTATCTAGGTTCCTGATCGATACTGTGACCTTATGCCCCTATTCGGCTATAAATCCATTTATTCCCTATATTGGCATAACCGTTCAAGTGCGATATTCAGAAAGTCATCTCTGGCCTCACACGAACAGAGCCACATTCCAGAATAGTTCTCTGCCACTTCCTTTGCAACCAATTAGTGCAATGACAGAGCAGAAGTCACTATCTGATATTCCTAGATTAACACTCCGAGTTCTTCAACAAGATAAAAACTCAGCAGACCTGGAAATCCCCGCTTGCTGTGTTTTGATTAGTAATGGAACTCTAATGAGCAACTGATAGCTATCACTTCCTAGTGACATCTTTAATTGACGTCTTATGTCCAGCAAACTTGCGTCAAACCAGGCACCTGTCAGGTATAAATACTACCAACGTTGCCTTAAGCAATTGCTGTTGTGCACCCTGTTGCTGGTGTCCCATTGCTGTTGTATGCTGTATGCAGTATGCTGATGCTGCTGCTGTCCCTTGGTGGTGAAGCTACTGATACCATTATCGCTGCTAAAGCGCGAACGATGGTGTGGTGAGCTTAGGAGCTGAACAGCCGTCCCTCTGCGAAGAGCCCAGCAGATTCCAAGCTGCCTGCGGACGCTGTTCCCCCTCCTCCTCCCGACGCGCTGAAGAGAGACGCTGCCTTTCTTCTGCTGAGAAATCCAGCTCCAGCGTTTCCGGTGTACCCTCGCGGGTGACTGGGATATTGAGTGCCCCCTGAAGGAGATACCAGACCTCCATCATTCTATTCAGAGGTATGGTGTTGACTAAACCCTTAGATGAGAATTCTTGAAGCAAACCTTGGCAAAACCAACTTAACTTAAAGCTACTTACTTACTCCCCTTCCACGCGTTAGGCTTAGGTCAGGCACACTGGGGTAGGCTTAGTTAGAAGCACCAGTTGAGTATTTTAGCCTAATGTATATATGAATGTATATATGTGTTATTACTTTTAAACCATTGTATGGCTAAGAAACCATATCAATGCTTTTACAGTATCATTTCGCAATACTTATCTTACTGTACGTACTTTTTATAATAACAAGTCTTGCAATTGTGGCAATACATTTCTCTTGTACGAGAAGAAAGACTGTTCAATAAATGTTAACCCTTTATTGACAAACGCCTGTCTCTCTATTCTCTACATATCGTGAAAGTAAACTGCACTAACCTGACTGAGTGAAATACATGTCTATTTTTTCACACAACCCTAGAGATTGACTCTTGATCTGAGGAGCAAAGTTGTCATGTTGCACAGTTGTTGGAAAACTGAATCCCTTCTTGTCTGTGCCAGGGAAGCTGATCACTTCCCATGCAGAGAAGAAAGTTTCCAGTGACCTCTGAGCTAGTTGGTAACACACCCAATTAAGTTTAGCATAGTCAGTGGAGGCCTGGAATATCCGCAGTTCCACGTTGATACTACTGTTTATGTTATTCCAATGCGCAGGGCCTAGTGGGAAACTAGGAACTACACTACAATGCGTGGTAACCACGCATGCGTTGTAATGCATGCATGGTTAAGGGTATGCGTGCAAACGGCTGCGTTGTAGTGGCTGTTTTCCCTTTCTCGACCTGGGCAGCACTAAATGGATAATGCCAGCCACAGACATGATTCTGCTCTTCTGCTGCTGAGCCAAGCTTGAGCAGAGGAAGGCATGACAATAGGCATTCTGTCACAGGGAGGTGTGACCACCTCCCAGACAGGGTTTAACGTATTGGGGTTGGGTGGGTGCACTCTGAGAGTGCCAGAAAGTCTGCACTGGGGGCACATTTGGTGTCCCTGTGCATAGTCCAGCTCAAACCAGTTCTGGGAGCCATTTGCTTCTGCTCTGGCACGAAACTGGACAAAGGACATGGGTGTAGCCACCCCTCTGTCCTGCCCCTCACCTAGGAGGGTCCACAGAATATTTCCAACCCCTTCCCATGGGTATAAAGTGGGTTACCTGACTACAGGACTTTAGATTTTACCGGGACAAGATTCTGCTAAGAAGAAACCATGCACTTCGACTGCCTGCATGATGCTGGGCGACTGAATAATCTCCCTTGGAGTAAAGAAATGAATCCCTGCAAAAGCAGGCTCCTAAACGCATCTGACCGGTTTGCTTCACCCCAGCTCCTGAGGACTTCGAAGATTTCAGCAACACAGGAGGTGGGTTTCTGAATGTCCCTGAAGTTGATCTGCCCTCTCAGCGATTCTGAGACCAGTATCCCTCATGGGGACCGTGCAACCCGAACCCCTGAGCATCGCATGCACTTGCAGTTGCATATGCTTAGTGATGATTTCAAGATTGTGCATTGGACTCTGTGTAGTCCTGACCGCAAGCAGTATTTGCACTGAAGATTTCCAGCCTCCACTCCTTGAGTGTCCTGTGGGCTGGTACTTTGCAAACTTGCTTGAGGTCTCCTCGCGATCCCTGGTCCATTGGCTTGTGGGTCCTGGCCAGGGTTACCTTGTTAATTCTTAATCTTACCTGGTTGCTCCAGATGTGCCCTGACTCTCCATTGCTTGGAGAGTCCCCTGGACCTTTCATTTGCCAAGGCTTGTTGGTGCACCAGTCAGACATTGAACCCTCAGCTCTCGACATCATTCCTGGGACAGCTCACCTCTGGTTGCTGGTCGTCCTCGTTTCTCCTGGTCCCCGTGGCTGCAGAGTCAAGCAACCCTTCTTCACTCCTGAAGCACTCGACATCAGTGGGCATTCGACTACCGAGCCCCTGGTCATCTCAAGTGACCTAGACTCTGTCCCCTCTGCTTTCAAGTTCTTCTCACCTCGAATCCGGGCTTGGATTCCACTGGACATTCTTCGCCCCTCTGGCCGCAGGACTTCTTTGCAGCTCTCCATTGTAAGCACAGAAGGTTTTGACACCACTTGACCCCTATGCACCCGGCTCCTCTGGGTGTGTAACACGGGTACTTCGGGACTCACTGGTGGGTTGGCCTTAGAACCTTCTAAGTGCCAAAGGGTTTGCTAGATGTCCTCTTAGAAGTGTCCTTAACTTGTAATTTTCCAACCGCAACTTTCTGATAGAGTTGTATGGAGCACGAGTCTGTGTTTCTTCACTGCACCCGTCCTCCGTGGACTCCCTGTGTCACTCCTCTGGGTGGTTCCTTGGGATCCCAGTGATTCTACGTGCTCTAGGCACTGTGTCTAATTAAGTCGTTGTTGTTATACCATTTTTTTAGTATATGGTTCGGTCTGTGTACTTTGCTGTTTACGAATGTTCTATTGATTAAGTATTGTGTGCTTTGTGCCCTAGTCTCCTATAGAGACAAGTAGAAAATGCTATATTAAAAAATACATATTTTTATTTAAACACTGTGTGTTTCTCCTTTCATTCAGTCATTTATGAGGTGATATTCTGGTAAAGCAAGTCGCTTTACATTCCTTCAAGATTAAGCCTGCTCTCCATAGCTACAACTAGGATAGCTTTCAATAAGGTTATCTTTGACCTCATAGATCATAAGGGGTGTGTGGACTGGTATAAGGTGCCCACTTTAATAAGTGGACAGCATATACCAACCCACCTTCTCACAGTAACATCAGCTTTGGGGGAAAGGTTTCAGTTTACCGTGCCTGGAAGCAGAAAAGCAGGTTTAACACTGACTGCAAAGTGCTGTTGATGAACTCACTGCAGCTTCTCACCATCACCCCCTCCTTTATAAATCCCCTGCCCCCCCCCCCCCCCCAAAAAAAAAGAGCTGTAACAAGGTACTAGGAGCGGACAAAGCTGGGGTAGAGGTCGGATACACCCATTAAAAATAGTTAGAATGAACACGGCATACACGGTAAAGAAGGTGGGCTTCAATATGGATGCAAGCAGTAGATCCAACCACTGCTTAGTTTCCGCACCCCACTTACCCTACCTACATCACCACTTGTCCTTGAACTAACTGAAGAGTCCGGGAAAATCGGGGCACAAAACGTTATGTGGAAGGCACAGGAAACAGAAAAACAGGAGACAATTTAGTTTTTCTGAGCCCCCAATATACTCTGGGTGTTGGTATACTTCCTGTGGGAAAAAGTCCAAGAACCACAGGAAGCAGTTTGGCTGCTATCGAAATATGTATGCACATCCACTTGCTTATCACAGTTGAGCACAACCCCTCGACGTTCTGAGTGACACACCAGACAACTCGAACTTCGCTCTCATTCAGTTCCCCATCTATAATTGATATATATGTATAAAGGCCCTTTAAGGCAGTGATTGTACATTTGGAAACTGGTAACCACAGAATCCTACCTGGCAGTCCTACTTGGAGGGTGAAACTCACTACACAGGACAACTCTTAAATGAGAGAGTTCAAGTTTCAAAACAAACGGATCCGTTATTTAAATCTAGCATTATTATAACCAGAGAAAAAGAATAGAAAACGGATCCTCACCTCACAGTGGTATTTATGTTCTCTCACTGACGTTCCTTTCCAGTTCCTTTGCAACATGGCCATAACTGCAAAGTCATATTTTATATCATTAAAAATAGGAGTTCTACGGACAGTTGAGCAATTCTGAATATCATGTAGCACTGCACGCTTTTAAACAGAAAATGAGTTAAGGGTGTACCTTATGTATTATTCTGCAAGTGAAAGTTTGGATACATTTTCCTGAGCACTAAAATGTTCATTAACAGTTTATTCTACGCAGTTTGTAAAACACAAAGGTCTGCAAATCCCCATACAATACAGGCTGCTTCTAGTTTTATTTATAATGTTTTCACATAATAAACTGGATACCGACCACTATAGAGCGTGTTGATTTTAATCCGATTGATTACATGACTGATGCTGTTAGCCTTAGTCATTTCAGCAGCCTTTATGAAGTGGCGCATGAACCTGAGGCTAACGAAGCTTAAGCATTGCAAAATAGTTTCTGAAGGATTCTTCCCACCACATATTCCTCCTTGTGACTCTCACCAGTGGCCAGAATGAATCTGTAAGCTTAGCAGATCGTGCCACTGGCCATACTTACAATGCAATCCTGCTTCCGGGCATGATGGCACGGAGCTGCATAAATTCACCACCCTGCGCTCTGATGTCAGCTTCTTTTTTTTAGACCTTTTGAAGAGGTTCTGCACCTCTGTTCCTAATGATTTCATGTTTTACTGAAGTTTTTTCACAAAGACAGAGATGGCAAGCTTCAAACCGTGCTGCACAAGTTGCATACAGATGCTGGTAAAGTTCCTTCATGACATCTGTCATTGGTGTCTAGGTACCAAGCGTGACTCCAGTTTCTGTGAGAAATACTCACTGATGCAACTGAAGGCCATTAGCAATGCCATGGTCTGTATCACCGAGCCCAACAAATGAGGCAAGTCCCAATCCAGACTGCCCTCGCCAGGTAAGTCAAGATCAAGGTCTAAGGACAAGACATAAAATACACATGCAAAACTCTACAACATATAGGCACCCTTGTCTTAGGGAGAGGTTGCACAGTTGGCATTCTAGGAACCCAACCCTGGGCTTCGCCCTCACTATCAGATTTAATGGTGATTGTAGAGCTGATGATCCCAAGGGTTTCTGCCCATTGTCCACTCCACTTCAGATAGGGGCACTCAAGGAGGCCATGCTACAGATCCTCAAGTTTGGCCCAGCTCTGTCTGGCACGCCTTCAAGTCCTACAGACCTGCCAGATTCCCAGGTGAACATCCACTGGTGGGATAGCCCTTGGGGCCAAGTGACCACCTGCCAAGTGAGTCTGCTTCATCACCAGCCCAGGGCTGCACCTCAATTGTTTTGCTGTATGCCTCGGTCTTTGATGCTGCCACCGGCTTCAGTGACATCTGTTCTGGGCGATGATCTTGATGGTGACTCCAGATCCATCTTCAGCAAGTATTCACCCCAAGTCCCTCTCCACCATTATAAACACACAGCCTCAGTTAGAGGAGGACTCTCCTCAGTTTCCACCTCCTCAGCAACAGAACATTTTTTAGGATGGAAGCTGTTTTTTAGCTAAATTCTGGTGCTGTTCAGGTCCTTCAACCAGACCAACAGGAACAGGGTGAGGAGGCAGATCACTTACTTTCTCTTCCCTATACTGATGCTGGTCTATGTCTTCATTTGGCCTAAATGCTTTGCTTGAACCCTCCAGCATCCCTAACTGAGGAAAGTGTCTCATTTGCTATTATGTTACGGAGCTGCCATAAGTGATGGATGAACTCCTGGAATTAATCTCAGTCACTGGCAATCGCTAGGGCTACATTACTCTCATACTTTTTGTTTACCTACTTTGCCACCTAAAGGGAGGCCAGCCTTTTCCTTTACAGTTTTGGTCCTGCTCCAATAGAAAACCTATAGCCTAACCACCCATTTTTCGTCCCTTTAAAGCAGGAACACAAGCAACTCCAGACCAGCTTCATATAACTTAGACCTCATCATCGAGATATAGCTTGAGGCCTATGGTGCCACAAAAATGGGGCCTGTGTATGGGAATAAACGTCAAACTTATGGCAGTACTGCAACGTACAGCAAAGTGATGTATAGAATGCTTGAATTCATCTCAACCACAGGTGGTCACTCTGTACACATTCCTGTCCATCATGTTTGGGCCACTATGCCATACTAGATAGAGACCGCTCATATACAAATCAGTCTTGGTCCTGTTGCAAGTGGAACCGTCCATCCAAAACTGCCAGGATAGGCTTTTAGGAGGGTAGAAGAGATTTTGGAGTTACCACTCCTGACTCAGGAGACAGAATTTGTCAGGATTGGGAGTTCGAACAGCAGGTCTTTGAAGCCAATCCCAAACTTCGGAAAAATAATATAGCTCAGGAAGGTACATGCAAACCGTTTACCAAAATTATACTTAAAAGGGAAGAGAGTGGGGGACAGTGGAGAACAGAAGATCTGGACTGGACTGAGCTGGAGCCAGAGTATGGACATCAGAGCCCCGAAGGTATGATGGATGACCTGAGCACGGTTCCACAGAGCAGAATGTGGTAACCACTACTGGCCATAAACTGCAAAACCTACCAGAGCATAACATTCGTTCTGACCTTAACCACCTCTCCACATCAACAGGTATAAAATCAATTGTTTCAGGTATTATCTGCATTTTCGAAACAGAAGGCAGTGATAAGCCCAAAGGTGATGGCGATCCAACTCTCATATACAGCAGAAGTAAGATGGGGCACTGCAATACAAAAAAAGAAGAAAGAAGCATGAAACTCCAACACCTAACACAAGAGAACCAAAAGGAAAACAAATCAGATGTGAGGGAGTAAAGCCATGTGTGAACTCTTTCGACAAGCGCGCACCTTAATGAAAGTTGCTGGGCAAGTTGTAATTGGCTGACTCTGCCTTGATAGTGCCAAAGCCTTTCCCCAGCGACCTCCTCATCGTCTTGTTTCTCCTGAGCTCTAGCCCTAACCTGTGCCTAATCTGTGCCGTGGCCTCCATGGCTCATCCTTCAGTGCTTCCACTGTCCAGCTACAATTCTACTCTACCCTTCTGGTAACTCACTTTATGCTCTTGTGTTCAGAAATCTTGTGCTCTGATGTTACTGAGATCAAATCACTACAAGGCTTACATACTGACAGAGGTAGAAGGTCCAGGGTTGAAGTATCTCTGAGTCTCTGTTAGTATGTAGTGGCTTTTGGATTAACATGATTTAGAGCCTGGATCAAACCCTTTTCAGCCCTGGTGGCTAGTCGCCCAATTGTTAGGTACCATAGGGAAGTGCCTGGGAACCAAAATTCCTTATGCAGAACTCTACACTTGTGAGCCTTGTGGTGCAAGCTTCTACTCATAAGGTCAATCCAAACTCCTTTATGACTACTCTACTAGGCAGAGAGTCTAAATATGTTTAAGCAGTGAGCAAAAGCAATTTCCTCAGGAAGTGTAGCACCCTGCTCTTGATTGCTTCTAACCTTCTGGCCTGAAAGTTTCACATACTTTGGGATATGGCATGTGATAGAATTCCTTTGCTCAAACATCTCAGGGTGGCCACAATGCACACAGGCACATCTTACGTTGTGGCTTGTACACCACGGACTTGGCTGCCATGGGAACCAGCATCATTAGGTGACACATCTGGCTGCACTTGACTGGATTTTCTGGAGCTGTCTGGACCTCCTTGATGGACATGCACTTTGACATGGCTAGGCTTTTCAGTGAAAAGCTAACGTGGCCTTAGACTGTTTTATGAATAGTATAAATCTCCAATCTGCCAATGCCACCACCAGAGGCAACTATATTTGCTGCCAAACCAGCAGCCCATAAGACTACGTGGTGCTAGGACCAGAGGAAGTGCCACAGGTCGGGGACAACAGCAGCATTAGTCTTTTTTTTTAACTCTAGGAAACACAAACTGTCCGAGCAATCGATGCTACAAATTGTCCAGGATGCTGTTATGCCCTTTTTTTCTGACTATCCCACTACACGTTCCCTCAGTCATTGCACAGACATCCGGGGATCATATCCATGTTTTCTCGAGGGAGGTGTTGCTGTTACTTATGAAGGTTGCAATAAAAATAGTGTCGAAGCAGAGCAGGGGAAGGAATACAGTACTTCCTAGTCCCCAAGAATGATGGAAGCTAGAGTCTTATTCTAGACCTCAGGTTGCTGAACTTGTTCCTCAGAAAGGAGAAGTTCAAAATGGTGACACTCATGCAAGTTCTGCTGGCCTTGGAACATAAGGATTGGATTGTGCCCTTGGATTTGCAGGATGAGTACTTCCATGTGCCAGTCCTGCAATCCAACCATATTTATCTCTGCTTTGTCGCGGAAGCTGATCACTACCAGGTTACTTTCCTCTCTTTCAGCCTTCCATCTGCCCACTCGAGTCTTTATGAAGGTCATGTTGGTAGTCACATCCCTTCTTTCTAACTCAGAGATACACTTCGTTGAAGGTGAGCTCATCTCAGCTAGTGTTCGGTCATCTGTAGATCATGTTATCACTGTCTGCTCAGGGATTTTTAATCAACAAGTTACAATCTCACCTAAAGACTTCCCAGAGAGTGCCCTTCACCTAAGCCACCCTAGACACTATTGCCCTGAAAGCTTTTCTACAGCTGTGGTGAGTCCAGGGCCTTCAGACTATGATCCCAATATTTTAGGCTACCACTAATGTTCCTGCTGTGACAGTTCTGAGGCTCATTGGTCCCCTAGCCTCCTGAATCCTCAGCGCTGCCCAACCTGAGGTTTCATCAGACCTTGACCAGGGCGTCTAGAACTTTTCCACATGGATCACCAAATGCGCTGACAGAGTCACCACGATAAAATCAGCAAAAAACCAACAAGACCTTAAAGCAAGCCAGCTGGTACACCCCAGAGTTTGGAACCACCATGCACAACTATTACCAACTAGAGCAACAGTAACACGCAACAAGGAACCCCTCCGACAGAGTCGCTCACAAAACAGCACACAGCAACTACCACTTGCTCATCAAGGAAGCCAAGAGAGCAACCATCACCGCCTGCATTGATAGAGCGCCCATCCACACAAAATAAATCTTCAAAATAGTCAAGGAATTCTATACCCCAGCAGCCACGGAGAAGGCAATCCATCCCTCTCAAGAACTCTGCCACACCCTCTCAGACTACTTCCACACCAAGATTGACACCATCTACATCTTTGACCTCCAACCCACTGTTCTCAAACTCAACAGCCTCGACCAACCAGAGCACACTGCCGAATGATCACCACTTGTTCTCCACTCACCAGTCAGACAACCATTGCCATCATGTAATCCGTTCACTCCGGGGCACCCACTGACACCTGCCCACACCATTGTTTCAACCTCCGAACCCACCCAATCAGCACAGAACTCACCAGCATCACCAACACCTCCATCACCACAGCAGCCTTCCACAGACCTCTGAAATTATCGACTATTTTCCAGCTTCCTTACATGGCCAAAGTACTCAAGAAGGCCATCAACAAACAGCTTACCAAATACCTGGAACAAAACGACCTACTTGATACCTCCCAATCAGGATTCTATGCTAACCACAGCACTGAGACCGCTCTGATTGCTGCCACAGACGATATCAGAAGCTTCCTCTCCTGCAGAAAGACTGTGGCCCTGGTCCTCCTCGATCTCTCTGCTGCTTTTGATACCATTGCCCACCATCGTCATCAGACTCTACAGCACGGGTACTCATAGTACGGTCCACGGGCCAGCAGCGGCCCGGCAAGCCTTCCGTGGCGGCCCGCGGACCATGAGACATAGTACCCGCGTTTACAAAGACTGTCTGCAAACACTCTGCTGCTCTGTGGGGGTCAGGCAATTTATTCCGGCGAAGCCAGAGTGGAGCTGCAGCGGCGCCAAGAGGGTGTGAAATACAGCAATGCCCCATTCACAAGCAAATGGTCTTTTTGAAGACCTGTGAAATGCTCGGGTGGGGCTGTGTGTCTGTGCGCGCTGGGAAAGCAGGCTGGGGAAGCTGTCTCAGCCCGGGTGACACAGGCAGGGTGGGGTGACAGAGGGAGGTAGAGGGACAGAGACAGAGGGAGGGAAATGGAGACAGAGAAATGGAGACGGAGAAATGGAGACAGAAAAGGGAGACAGACAGACAGAGGGAGGAGGGCGATAGAGGGATGAGGGTGACAGAGGGATGAGGGCGACGGAGTGCGGGAGGCACAGTGAGGGAAGGGGAGTGAGGGAAGGGGAATGAGTGAGGGAAGGGGAGTGAGGGAGTGAGGGAAGGGGAGTGAGGGAAGGGGAGTGAGGGAAGGGGAGTGAGGGAAGGGAGTGAGGGAAGGGGGAGTGAGGGAGGGGAGTGAGGGAAGGGGAATGAGCGAAGGGAATGCGCAAAGGGAATGAGTGAGGGAAGGGGAGTGAGGGAGTGAGGGAAGGGAAGTGAGGGAGTGAGGGAAGGGGAGTGAGGGAAGGGGAGTGAGGGAAGGGAGTGAGGGAAGGGGGAGTGAGGGAAGGGGGAATGAGGGAAGGGGGAATGAGGGAGGGAGTGAGGGAAGGGGAATGAGGGAGGGAGTGAGGGAAGGGAGTGAGGGAAGGGGAATGAGGAAAGGGAATGAGCGAAGGGAATGAGCGAAGGGAATGAGTGAGGGAAGGGGAGTGAGGGAGTGAGGGAAGGGAAGTGAGGGAGTGAGGGAAGGGGAGTGAGGGAAGGGGAGTGAGGGAAGGGAGTGAGGGAAGGGGGAGTGAGTGAGGGAGTGAGGGAAGGGGGGAATGAGGGAAGGGGGAATGAGGGAGGGAGTGAGGGAAGGGAGTGAGGGAAGGGAAATGAGGGAAGGGAATGAGGGAAGGAATGAGGGAAGGGAATGAGCGAAGGGAATGAGCGAAGGGAATGAGGGAAGGGAGTGCGGGAAGGGGACTGAGGGAAGGGAGTGAGGGTGTGAGGGAAGGGGAGGGAGTGAGGGAAGGGGAGTGAGGGAAGAAAGTAAGGGAGGGAGAGGGGGAATAGGGGGAAGGAGAGTGAGGGAAGGGGAGTGGGGGAAGGGGAGTGAGGGAAGGAGTGAGAGAATGAGGGAAGGGGAGTGAGAGAATGAGGGAAGGGGAGTGAGGGAAGGGGAGGGAGTGAGGGAAGGGAGGGGATGAGGGAAGGGGAGGGAGGGAGTGAGGGAAGGGGAGTAAGGGAAGGGAGTGAGGGACGGCAGTGAGGGAAGGGAGTGATGGACGTGAGGGAGGGAGCGAGGGAAGGGGAGTGAGGGAAGAGAGTGATGGAAGGGGAGGGAGTGAGGGAGGGAGGAGTGATGGAGGGGGTGAGGGAAGGGGAGTGAGGGACGGGAGTGAGGGACGGGAGTGAGGGACAGGAAGGGGAGTGAGGGAAGGGAGTGAGGGAAGGGAGTGAGGGTAGGGGAGTGAGGGTAGAGAAGTGAGGGAAGAGAGTGAGGGAAAGGGAGGGAAGGGAAGGTAGTGAGGGAAGGGAGTGAGGGAGTGAGGGTAGGGAGTGAGGGTAGGGGAGTGAGGGAAGAGAGTGAGGGAAGGGGAGGGAGGGAGGGAGGGGTGATGGAGGGAGTGAGGGGAGGGAGTGAGGGAAGGGGAGTGAGGGAAGGGAGTGAGGGAAGGGAGTGAGGGACGGGAGTGAGGGACGGGAGTGAGGGAGGGAAGGGGAGTGGGAGAAAGGGAGTGAGGGAAGGGGAGTGAGGGAACGTAGTGAGGGTAGGGAGTGAGGCGAGGGCGTGAGGGGAGGGAGTGAGGCGAGGGAGTGAGGTGAGGGAGTGAGGGAGGGAGGGAAGGGGAGTGAGGGAAGGGGAGAGAGGGAAGGGGAGTGAGGGAAGGGGAGTGAGGGAAGGGGAGGGAGTGAGGGTGAGGGAAGGGGAGTGAGGGAGGGAGAGGGGGAATAGGGGGAAGGGGAGTGAGGGGAAGGGAAGGGGAGTGAGGGAAGGAAGGAGAGGAATGGAAAGGGAAGGGAGAGGGAGGAAGAGGGAGGAGAGGGAGGGAGAAGAAAGGGGAGGGAGAGGGAAGGAGATGAAGGTAGAGGGAGTGAGACAGTCAGAATGAGGGTGAGATAGGGAAAGAGAGGGAGTGAGACAGTCAGAGTGAGTGAGACAGAGGGAGACCGGGGAGGGAGAGAGGGAGATAGAGGGATGGAGGGAGGGAGGCAGAGAGAGATAGAGGGAGGGAGTCAGAGACAAAGAGAGAGAGAGAGAGAGAGAGAGAGAGAGAGAGAGAGAGGTGTGTATGTCGGGTCTGGTAGCTCAGTGGACGTAGGCGTCTGCTGCAGGGACCTGTGTTCAATCTCATGGTCAGTTTTTTTTGTTGCTCTAGCCCCGCTCCCACACTGACCCCGCCCCCACCGGTGCGGCCCTCGGACACAAACCACACTCTAAATTTGGCCCAGAGAGAAAGTTTGTGAGTACCCATGCTCTACAGCATCGGCATTCACCAAAACGCCCCCCGTAAATGGTTCGCCTCCTTTACAGGATGCACACAAAGCATCCAGCTGCCTCCTTTCACCTCCGAATGCAAGGACATCATATGCGGCATACCCTAAGGATCAAAACTCAGCCCCACCTTCTTCAACACCTACATGATGCCCTTCGCCGACATCATCAGATCCCACAGCCTCAACAACATTTTCTATGCAGGCTACGCTCAACTCATCCTCTCACTCACCAAACTGACCATGAAATGGCTAGTCAATGCAGTTGCCTCCTCCTGCTTCCACACTCTTTGCACGCCCGCAGACTCTCCAGATAGATCCCAGTCGACACCAGAAAGACCGTCACTCAGGTCCTCGTCACCAGCCGCCTCAACTACGGCAACAATCTCTACGCCGGCATCTCCACCCAGATGCTCAAAAGACTTTAGACTATACAGAATGCTGCCACCTGACTCATCCTTGACCTCCGCAAATGGACATCACCCCTTTACCTCAGAAAACTCCACTGGCTCCCCATCCAGAAGAGATGGCAGTTCAAGATCTTCACAAAGGCCTACAAAGCTCTGCATGAACAAGGACCGACCTACATCAACTATTGACTGAATTTCTATCTACCCGCAAGACACCTTTGGTACTCCTCACAAGCCTGTGCGCCTCCCCCTGAAGCCGCAGTAATGGCCACTCCTTCTACATTACCTCCAAGACCTGGAACAACCTATCCCTCCATCTTCAAACAGCACCCTTCCCGGCGGACTTCAGGAAGAAACTTAAGACCTGGCTCTACGATAGAGACGTCTCACCCACAGCGCCGAGATACCGCTGGTGGTACAGTGCTGCGCTATACAAATGCTCATTGATTGACCTCTTTGCTACTTCGAAAAATGCTCAATATTATGTGTTGTGGGCTCTGTAGTTTTCCCCTCGGGGTCTCTAGGAGATGTGTTCTGCCTTTGCTGTCCATCAACTGTTATTTTTGCATTTGTCACCCCGAGCGGGATGGGTATGCTCAGACGTGAGTCCCACGCTCTCCACACCACTGGAGTCAAGCTATGCTGGCTGAAGACGGCTGACAGCCAGAAACCGGTCCTAGGATGCTTGATTCCGGTCCGGGAAAGACATGGCTTGGCAGTTTGGGCTAAACTGTTCCCATGAGGCACGGGGTCAAGGCTGATTTGCATATGGCCATGTCTGAACTGGAGTGGTGTGGAGTACAAAAGAACGATGGATTTAGGCCCAGATCTCTGTACTGGGGTGAATATATAAATTTGTTCTGTATTCTGTCCATCAACTGTTATTTTTGCATTTGTCACCCCGAGTGGGATGGGTATGCTCAGACGTGAGTCCCATGCTCTCCACACCACTGGAGTCAAGCTATCCTGACTGAAGACAGCTGATAGCCAGAAACCGGTCCTAGGATGCTTGATTCCGGTCCAGGAAAGACATGGCTTGGCAGTTCGGGCTGGACTGTTCCCATGAGGCACGGGCCATAGCTGATTTGCATATGGCCATGTCTGAACTGGGGTGGTGTGGAGTGCAAAAAAACGATGGATTTAGGCCCAGATCTCTGTACTGGGGTGAATGTATGACATTGTTCTGCATTCTGTCCATCAACTGTTATTTTTGCATTTGTCACCCTGAGTGGGATGGGTATGCTCAGACGTGAGTCCCATGCTCTCCACACCACTGGAGCCAAGCTATCCTGGCTGAAGACGGCTGATAGCCAGAAACCGGTCCTAGGATGCTTGATTCCGGTCCAGGAAAAACATGGCTTGGCAGTACAGGCTGGACTGTTCCCATGAGGCACAGGGTCAAGGCTGATTTGCATATGGCCATGTCTGAACTGGGGTGGGGTGGAGTGCCAAAAAACTATGGATTTAGGCAAAGATCTCTGTACTGGGGTGAATGTATGACATTGTTCTGCATTCTATCCATCAACTGTTATTTTTGCATTTGTCACCCCGAGTGGGATGAGTATGCTCAGACGTGAGTCCCATGCTCTCCACACCACTGGAGTCAAGCTATCCTGGCTGGAGACGTCTGATAGCCAGAAACCGGTCCTAGGATGCTTGATTCCGGTACAGGAAAGACATGGCTTGGCAGTTCGGGCTGGACTGTTCCCATGAAGCCAGGGTCAAGGCCAATTTGCATATGGCCATGTCTGAACTGGGGAGGTGTGGAGTGCAAAAAACAATGAATTTAGGCCCAGATCTCTGCACTGGGGTGAATGTATGACATTGGTCTGCATTCTGTCCATCAACTGTTATGTTTGCATTTGCTGAGACTTCAGCCTTGTTCTACGTGTTTCCACCTCTTCCCCCGATACCAATCGTCATGAAGAAACTCAGGTGGGAATTAACACAGCTCATTCTGAGAGCTCCGGATTGGGCTCAGAGGGTCTGGTACTCCAAACTCCTAACTCTAGTATCTGCCTTCTATGTTGTCTGGTGCCTCAGAATATTATACTACCAGCAGCAAGGCAGAAGGAGTGTAACTTCCAAACAGCCGGAGTCTGCAGGTTCATGCGTGGAGATTGAGTACAATCACTTGAGAGCATTCGACGTCTCTTCATAAACTGAATGTTATTCTGGCTACCATCCATCCTTCCACCAAGTCCATTTATTCGAACTGCTGGGCACGTTTTGTCACCTGATGTGAGGAAAAGCATATTGGCCTTTACATTCACAATTGCCTGATCATAGTACTTTTGGTCTGGGAAGGCTTTGCTGTGCACACACTTTTTTTATTATAAAGATATATATATATATATAGTAGGTACTTATAGTTAGGCCCTTGTTACCATAGGAAAATCACAACATTCTATTCCCAATAACTTTGGCGCTGATTGACAAATCTTTGTGAAATTATCAAAACTTATACCCTTATGAATCAATCAAACACTCACACCCAGTCAAAAAATCTGGGTTTAATCCATCACCGTTCTTTAGCCCACTCTGCCACCCCAGTTCAGACATGGCTATATGCAAATCAGTCTGACCCTGTGCCTCATGGGAACAGTCCAGCCCGAACTGCCAAGCCATGTCTTCCCTGGACCGGAAACAAGCTTCCGAGGACCGTTGAGGGATGCTGTGTGCTAAGTGGTGCTGTGTCGTTGAGTGGTGCTGTGGCATTGAGTGGTGCTGAGGCATTGAGGGGTGCTGAGTGAATCTGTGGTGCTGAGTGCTGTGGCATTGAGTGATACTGTGGTGTTGAGTGGTGCAGTGGTGTTGAGTGGTGCTGTGGTGTTGAGTGGTGCTGTGGTGTTGAGTGGTGCTGTGGTGTTGAGTGGTTCTGTGGCGTTTTGTGGTGCTGTGGCATTGAGTGGTTCTGTGGCGTTGTGTGGTGTTGAGTGGTGCTGTGGTGTTGAGTGGTGCAGTGGTGTTGAGTGGTGCTGTGGTGTTGAGTGCTGCTGTGGTGTTGAGTGGTGCTGTGGTGTTGAATGGTTCTGTGGTGTTGAGTGGTGCTGTGGCATTGAGTGGTTCTGTGGCGTTTTGTGGTGCTGTGGCGCTGAGTGGTTCTGTGGCGTTGTGTGGTGTTGAGTGGTGCTGTGGTGTTGAGTGGTGCAGTGGTGTTGAGTGGTGCAGTGGTGTTGAGTGGTGCTGTGGTGTTGAGTGGTGCTGTGGTGTTGAATGGTTCTGTGGTGTTGAGTGGTGCTGTGGCATTGAGTGGTTCTGTGGCGTTGAGTGGTGCTGTGGCATTGAGTGGTGCTGAGTGATGCTGTGGCGTTGAGTGATGCAGTGGCGTTGAGTGATGCAGTGGCATTGAGTGATGCTGTGGCATTGAGTAATGCTGTGGTGTTGAATAATGCTGTGGCGTTGAGTGATGCTGTGGCATTGAGTGATGCTGTGGCATTGAGTGATGCTGTGGTATTGAGTAATGCTGTGGCATTGAAGGATGCTGTGCGTTGAGTGGTGCTGTGGCATTGAGTGGTGCTGTGGCATTGAGTGGTGCTGTTGCATTGAGTGGTGCTGTGGCATTGAGTGGTGCTGTGGCATTGAGTGGTGCTGTTGCATTGAGTGATGCTGTGGCATTGAGTGATTCTGTGACATTGAGTAATGCGGTGGCATTGCGGGATGCTTTGGTGTTGAGGGAATTCTGTGCGCTGAGTAGTGCTGCGGCATTGAGTGGTGCTGTGGCATTGAGTGGTGCTGTGGCGTTGAGGGGTTGTGTTGGAGGGTGGAGTTGGGGGGATGATTTGGAGGGTGGAGTTTGAGTTGGAGGGTGGAGTTCGAGGGTGTAGTTGGAGGGTGGAGTTGGAGAGTGTAGGGTGGATTTGGAGGGTGGATTTACATGTAGGATTTTGATTTAGACGGCGTAGTTGGATGGTGTAGTTGGAGGGTGTATTTGGAGGGTGGAGTTGGAGGGTGGTGTTGGAAGGTGGAGTTGGAGCGTTGAGTTGGAGGGTGGAGTTGGAGGTTGGAGTTGGAGGTTGGAGTTGGATGATAGAGTTGTAGGGTGTAGTTGGATTTTGAGGGTGGAGTTGGAGTCCGTAGTTGTAGTTTGCGGGTGGATTTGGAGGCTGTATTTGGAGGCTGGAGTTGTAGTTGGAGGGTGGATTTGTAGGGTGGATTTGGATGTTGGAGTTGGAGGGTGGAGTTGGATGGTGTTTTTGGAGGGTGGATTTGTAGTTGGAGGAAGGAGTTGGAGTGTGGGTTTTGAGTGTTGAGTTGGAGGGTGTAGTTGGATGGTGGAGTTAGAGGGTGTAGTCGGAGGGTGTATTTGGAGGGTGTAGTAGTGCTTGGATGGTGGATTTGGATGGTGGATTTTGAGGGTGAGTTGGAGGGTAGAGTGGTGGGCAGGTAGAGTGGTGGTTGTAGAGTGTGGGCGCTAGAGTGTGGGCGCTAGAGTGGTGGATAGAGTGGTGGTGTATAGGGTGGTGGCGCATGGAGTGGTGGCGCATAGAGTGGTGGCGCATAGAGTGGTAGAGTGTTGATGGAGACAGTTAGAGTGGTGGTGGTAGAAGGCTGTACTGTGTGTGAGAGAGAGAGTGTGTGTGAGAGAGAGTGTGTGTGAGGGAGCGAGAGTGTGTGTGTGTGTGTGAGAGAGAGAGAGTGTGTGTTTGAGAGAGAGTGTGTGTGTGTGTGAGAGAGAGAGAGTGTGTGTGAGAGAGAGAGAGTGTGTGTGAGATAGAGCGAGTGTGTGTGAGCAAGAGAGAGGGTGTGTGTGTGAGAGAAGGTGTGTGTGTGAGAGAGGGTGTGTGTAAGAGAGGGTGTGTGTGTGTGTGAGAGAGAGGGTGTGTGTGTGTGTGAGAGAGAGAGTGTGTGTGTGAGAGAGAGAGAGTGTGTGTGAGAGAGAGAGTGTGTGTGTGAGAGAGAGAGAGTGTGTGTGAGAGAGAGAGTGTGTGTGTGAGAGAGAGAGTGTGTGTGTGAGAGAGTGTGTGTGTGTGTGAGAGTGTGTGTGTGAGAGAGTGTGTGTGTGTGTGAGAGTGTGTGTGTGAGAGAGAGAGTGTGTGTGAGAGAGAGTGTGTGTTTGAGAGAGAGAGTGTGTGTGAGAGTGTGTGTGTGTGAGAGAGACGGAGAGAAAGTGTGTGTGTGTGTGTGAGTGAGAGAGAGTGTGTGTGTGAGATAGAGGGAGAGACAGTGTGGGTTTGTGAGAGTGTGTGTGAGAGAGAGAGGGAGTGAATAACAAGAAGCTAGGCAGCCCGGAAGGCGTCTCAAAATCCTGTCCGAGTACAAGCAGAACGGGGACACCACCCTTCGCTTTCGTAAATCCAATGCAGTCTACTTCTTGATAAGAACTCAAGGGAGGCAGGAAGAGGTGAAATACCTTTCAGTTTGAAGAACTATCAAAAGGCTGTTGAAATCGGATGCGAAGTATACCCTTATTTGTGAATTTTAAACACTCTGGCATTTTGTCAATAAAGCATTCTCAAATTGAATTGCATGGGAGAAAAAAATGGAAAGCGAGCGACAGAAATCATAGCCAAGTGGAAAGAGTCCCTGTCTAATCTGTAGTAGATTCTGCTGTCTTGCATAAAAGCGTAGGATGTCTTACGCCAGAGCCACGGATTTTGAAACTGAGCAGCATCCTGTGATTCTGGGCAAATCACTTAATTTTTCCGTGTCTATAAAAACAAACTCAAACAAGATCGAACGAAACCGGAAGAAATTACACAAATGGAAGGGGAAGGAAAGAGAGACGAGTTAAAGATAACGAGACAGAGTATGAAAGATGATATGAAGGAAAAAAAGAAAGGGGGTGAAGGGCATAGCGACTAGTGAGGGAGAGAAAACATAGAAGGGGAGAAGAAAATGAGAGAAGAGAAAAGGAGGGTAGAAAGAAAGAAAACAGCAGCATGTCTTATTAACAAGACTGAGAGACAGTGGAAGATTAATGAGAGAGAGGGCTGTAAAGAGGGAGAGAGAGAGAAAGGGTGAGTGCGAGAAAAATCAGAGGTAAATTAAGCGCACTCGATTAAGAAGCAGCAGGCCAAGGGAAGATAAGTGAGCATTAATGAGAGGCCACGGGCTTGGAGGGAGAGGATATGGGATTGGGGAAGGAGGGAGAGTAAACATAAGCGAGTGTGTGAAGGAGAGTAAATGAGAGGAGGGAAGAAGAGAGCGTGAGAGATGGGGGAGAGACAGGAGGCGCGAGCATATGGGCATTGCTGTGGGGGGTGGGTGGGCGGGGGAGCAGCAGCCTTTGATGTCTGGTGGTGTGAGAGACAAATGTTGGTGTGCGAGGCTTCCTTTCAAGTTGGGTGGGGGGCGGGGAGCAGGGGAGCAAGCGAGTGGGAGGGAATGAGTATAGCGCGCGCCTGGCGAAGCTTCACGCTTCAGTAGACAACATGCATTGGGAGAAATCCACTTGTTCAAGAGGGTTGTTTCAACTACAATGGTTCAGAGCTATAAATAGCTCGACCTAAAAAATGGCTGGTTGCTGCTTACTGCCTGTGGGATGGTGCATGGAGAAGAGGTGCATTGTGCTAGCTAGCATAGGATTTGTACTGGACACATGCTCTTCCAGTACAAACAACTATACTGTTTTTAACTCCTTCGCTGCAGCGGCTATTCCGCCGCAGCTCTAAGGGGCGGGGGGCTGCGCGGCGCGCCCTGCTGGTGATGGAACCGCTCCGTCACCAACCCCTGGTTGAACTGTGCTCATGGCAGAGCGGTTCCGTTACGGCCCCGCCCGTTCAACAGAACGTCCAGCGCAGGCGCGGAATCCGTGTCACGGAGGCGTGGCGAGCGGGTCGTGACAGAACCGCTCCGTCATCAGCACAGTGCGTCCTTGGCTGGTGATGGAGCGGTTCTGTCACCAGCAGGGGAGGGGTTAAACATTCCACCATTTGTATAGGTGCTGTAAAGTGCAGCACACATGCAATGTGTGAGATGTTGGAAGAAATTAAAACATTCCTCCATTTTTGTGTCTGCTTTAAGGAGGCGTCATTTTTCTTGACAGAAAGTCAGGCTTTGTGTCAAAAACGATGGGTGCTTGCACTAATCCACTGATATTACACCCATGTAATGCCCCTCGACACTAAGTGGCACACAGCAGTGAGGAAGGGCACAGTTTAAGAGCAAAATACCTATTGCGCTGTAAACTAAATATCCTTCCAACAGTTTGCTCTGCTTTGCATCCCTTTGTGTGACTTTGCTCTGGTGCAAACCTCAGGTATACCGGGCCCTAAGTTTTATGTTAAGCATACTTGTCTGTCAAATTAATTCATTTTTCAGCAATGTTATAATTATGGGAGGAATTTCGGCTGCCATAGGCACTTTGATAGGGGATCTGTTCGAAGATGGGTGCCCAGGACAATGACCTGCTTAGCCCAGCCCTTAAAACGTCACTGATTCAGAGGAAAATGTAGTTATAGAGGCAATAACTTTGTAATTAAAGTCCTTTTGTAAACCTGGTGCTATACATCCAGCGGGTGGTTTAGCATTTTATTCTTCTGGTGTTCAATTTGAATTTACCATCAAAATGGGTAATTGTAACAACTGGTATTGATGCTCTGTGAATTTAGTGATTCCGCACAAATTAAAGAGTCAGCTAATCAGCTTATTCATTATGGAAATCTGCAGCCAGGAATGCAGTACCACAGTACCACGTCCCGGCCCTTCCTCATTACTCCTTTCAACCATGGATGCCGTTTAGAGTTAGCCAATGGAGCAGCTGTGCCCTTGACTTGCCCCTCCCTACTCCTGGTGTTGGGACATGAAGGCAGAAACAGAAGTGAAGAAGGGCCGGAGACCCCATGTGTATTTCTGTAGTTTGCTCATTTTTCCTCTCCTCTGGCTCTTCAGTGGAACCTAGGAGGCTGTCCTGGGTAAACGGTGGGAAAAGAATCAACACTGTGACGTCATTGAGTCACGAAAGCAGGTATTGTCACTTCCTCTGGCCCTTGACCTTTCGATAACTCGACCCACATATCTGGCCCTTTGTTCTGGTATTTTACCGGGAACAGCAGCAGCCTTGGAATGAAGCTGGCCGTCAGCTCTACGCAACAAGCACACCGACTGAGCGCAAACCCTTGGCGCTTTCTTAAGCGGCCATCTTGGACATCACCAGAAGAGGTTGCTGTAATCACCCTGAAACCTGCCAGCAGGTGGACTTAAGTAAAGGAGGCGAGCCGAGCATGAGAAGTGGTGAGAGATGACATTAAATTCCAGAAAGGGGAACAGCAAGCCAGGTTGGTGATGCAACAGAAGAAAACAAAATAAACCATACTAATGTTGGAAAACAAATACTCCAGCATCACGTGCACAAGTTCTGGAGGAAAAGGGCGCGATATTGGCACTCCAGGAATTACTACAAATTCCACAAAATAAGAAAAGCAAAAAATTCAAGAACAGTACACTAAACTAGTTTTAAAACAATATCTTGCCTTGGAACGAGAAGTAGCCAGCTTTTTTTCTGGGTGAGTGTAAACACCAGTATCACAACAAGCACGCGAGGGGTATGCGTGTGCGCTCCACAACGAGCCGTATGTTTTGAATTATCGCCCCTGTGCCTGGGCACGTTAATTCAAAACATATGGCGCCTGTGCGGGTTACTGCAAGCAATAGGCCACACGCACAAGTGTGGGGTGAGCTTTTAAAAGCCCCTCACTATAAGTCTCGCCAGAGTAGGGCATTCGCGCTGCCATAGGCTCGGCCTAAACTATAGGATGGGTGAGCATTTTGTTTCCTGTCCACCTCCTCCTCCTTTATGTATGAAGCAAACATTGATGATGCAAATTATGGATGGTTAATCAATATATAATAGAATGGCCCCATTGGTGTTGCTACTGCGAGATGATCACTTTATTTTCATCTTTAGTGTTTTCTAAATAATTTTTTTAATAACATTATCAATTTTTCAGTGCTGCAATTGAGGTGTTACTTTTGAACACTGGAATTCTCTTGTTTTATTATTTATGCCACCAGAGCACTATGTATATGTGAAGAATTCTTCTCCCGTTGTCCTATTTGAAATTGTATCCCTGAGGCAAGATGGTAAAATATGACTGTGACTTCTGTTAAGGGCTGCACATTTGAGTTGTTCCACACCACCAAACTCAAAACTAGGCCCTTAGTGCTGGAAACTCCCATTTCCTAAATTTATAAATCAAAGCATGCTTTTCCTTTTTCCCACACTGAGGCAGACATTGTTATCTCTTTTTTTTTTGCAAGCTACACATTGGAAATATAACACAGCATAATGTGTTTCCACTTGCCCGTTTCCAAAAAACGCTGCAACTATTATAAATTAATATGTGTATCTCGGAATCACATTTCACTCTGTTTCATGCACGTGAAAGTAGTTTATGTTCGTCTGGTTCTGCAATGAACAACCATTTGTTCAAGAGGACGTCTACTGCCGTGCTTTTTAAATATGAATGTTGTCTGCCTATTAGGAGCCTTTCAGCAAAACACACCAGAGAGTGATTGTTCAAGACTGACAATGAGTATTGTAATGCAATTTGAGAGCATCGGTAATGTCATTTATCGAATGACTGTTTAATTACGATGTAATATGCAGTCCTGAGAATTATGTCCGATATTATCATAATTTTGAAGCCAGAGTTATTTCAGAGAGATGTATGATTACCATTTAGAAAATCCTGCCAAGTGTTTGGCAGATGTTTAAATTATTATTCCAATTTTGTTGATCCTCAGTTCTCAGGTAGCTAAACCAGAGTATGCATATTAACACAAAAGAGAATTTTAAATGACAGTTTATTTGAAATAGCAAAGATTTTCAAGTCCCACTTAGGATGTTATGTTTTTTCTTGTTGCTTCAAGTTACAAATAATTAACAAAGGGAAGGGGAAAGAAATACAGATTTGCGATAGTGAGAAAGTGTCATAAAGGAAATATTGTGGGAGAAGGTAATCTGGGATCACTGAAAAAAAGAAGGCAAAAACTTGCTAAAAAATTTATTGCGGGAGCTCTTGCAGCACAAAATTTTCTAAAATGGCTAACATGCTGGTTGGGCGTAGTACCTACCTATTCTCACTGTTGGATCTACTAGTAGCAATTAATACAACTGGGCATGGAGCACTTAATACCAGGACAGTACATACATTGGGGACACAAAGTTGGACTGGTTTATCTCTTCCTTTGGCATCATCCTGTGGCATCTTTCACGTCATATCGTGGTGGAATGTGTCATGTCCTTTCTATTCCTCATGCCATTATTCCAAGGGATCAATCTTTTAACCTTATGTTTTAACCCATATCATTTAGTCTATACTTGATGGATGTTGATGCACCACATTTTAATTCTTAGCGAAAATGACTTCCCCTCCGATTTCATCCATCATAAATTTACGTGGCTAACTTTGTCTCCATTCTTAGTCCACTGGCTTCTTAGTGGAAAGAGGTGAGTGCAAGGAGTAGAAAAAATGAAAGTGTACATGGGTCCTGTTAGAACTGGGGGTCTCTAGTTGGCAGAGGTAGGTACCACTGTCCAAATAGAGACCCTTGCTTCTAGTCAGGGTAAGAAGGATGCACTATTAGATAACCCCTGCTCACCCCCTTGGTAGCTTGGCACGAGCAGTCAGGCTTATCAAAGGCAATGTGCTGAGTATTTGTACCAACACTCACAGTAACACAGTGAAAACACCAAAAACTGACTGCACAACAGTTTAGAAAAATAAAGGGATTTAATCTAAACTGCACAAGGCCAAAACGACAAAAATCCAACATGCACAGTTCAAGAATATAGTTTCAAATAAGTTCTTAAGGTTGCGTTAAAATAATTCACAGTTGCGTCACGTTTTGGCCAACAGTAGCTTTAGTTGCGACACAAGTTCCAAGTGAAAGCTGTAGCGGGGAAAAGCAAGCGACGCGTCACTCCTGAGACCCTGGGGAGGCAATGTGACAACCCCGCTGGACGTAGCGGGCGTGTTGCGGTGACTCCGGTCTGTATGGGGAGGGAGGCGATACCTTACATGGATTCCGATGCACAGGTTTCGGTGGAAGCGGCTTGCAAAGGGTACGATGCGACGATCTTCGGGCGGTGATGATCTCTGTTGCGGCAACGATGCGCGGCTCAGCGTCGATCTTCTACTCTCGCGGCCTCTCGATGCGATGGCTCTGCGTCAACTCTTGCAGCGACGTGATGCGTTTCGCAAGCAAGCGGTGCGACTATCTCACCCAGTGACGACAGGCTCTGCGACGATACATGCAGCGCTGGTAATCTTCCCGCACCGGACTGGTGCATCCCGCAAATGAAGGGAGCAACGACTCTGGCAGCAACAACAGGCGCTGTGATGATCTCGGCCTTCGTTGCGGTGGGAATTTCCTCGCACTGATGGGGATGCGCTTCGCAAGCGAGCGAGGCGTTAAAACCTGCAGAAAGTCTTTACATTATTGGTTTCCAGCTTCCCAACACAGGTACAACTTCCAGAGGCACCACAACTGGCCCAAGCACTCTGGAAAGGACAGAACTCTGTCAGTACAGTTCAGGGAAGCTGGGGGTGAAGTCCTTTTGTTCCTGGGCCTTCTTAACAGGGAGCCAGCTCTCCTTCAGGCCCTTAGAGATTCCTACAAGCAAGGGGACACAGCACAAAGCAAAGTTCTTCCCCTCTCCTTGGCAGCAAAGCAACTGCAGGTCAGTCCAGCAAAGTAACAGCAGGACAGTCTTCCTTCTTCAGTCTTCCAGCTTTCTCCTTGGCAGAGGTGCCTTCTTGATTCCAGGATGATCTAAAGTTCAGTGGTCTGGGGTCCTGTACTTATACCCCAAAAAGTCTTTGTTCCCTTTGTTCAGGAGGGCTCAGAGCCCGGTCTGAACCAGTTCTGGGTGTTCCTTGAGCACTTTGTTTTACTGACCTCTCCTTTCCATTCAGAGAGAGGGGTAGGGTCGTCAGCTGCCCAGCAGGAGGTGGAGCCAGCATTGTGCAGGGAAAGCACAGCCCTAGAGCACTTTGTTGACATGATTCCTTCTCTCCTTCCACAATGCAGGGCAGAGACATCAGACGCACCACATGGGATGGAGCCAGCACTGTGGGGGCAGGCACAAGCCTATTCAGGTCCCAGGTGCAACTCCTCCCTCCCATCTAGATGCCGATCTCTCTATTCACCAATGGGCGGACTCATTCTGTCTCATGGAATCCCCCAGCCCCGTCACTCACAAACCAGACAGTCAATTCACAAACATCCAAAGCACACAGAAAGGTCAGACAAGAGAACAGACACTTTCTAAAAAGTGCTGTTCTCAAACACAGGATTTAAAAACCACCTTTCCTAAAAGATGTGCTATTAAATTCTGAGTTCAGGGATACCAGACTTTTATGTCCTATATTGCTCCTATGGGAAGATATGCAGGTAACCACTGTACACAGCATTCCCCATTATAGCCTATGGGCAAGATAGCCTTACAATAGTGAAATGGGTGTAATTCACTACCAGAGCATGTCACCCACACTAGTACAGGCTTTACCTTTCACATACACTGTGCCCTGCCTAGGGGGGTACCTGGGGCCTTCCATAGGGGTGTCCAATGTGTACAGAAAGGGAAGGGTTAGGCCTGGCCAGTGTGGACACTGGTCAGGTCAGTGTGGCAGTTAGCAACTGCACACAGGCACTGCGGTGGCAGCGCTGAGACACCATTTTAGGGCTATTCATGTGGGTGGCACAATCAGTGCTGCAGGCCCACTAGTAGGATTTGATTCACCAGCCCTGGCGCACTCAGTGCACTTTACTAGGGACTTCCTGGTAAAACAAATATGCCAATCATGGATAACCAATCACAATAACAATTTACACAGAGAGCATACACACTTTAGCACTGATCAGCAGTGGTATAGTGACCAGAGTCCTATTGCCAACAACCACAGGTCAGGAAAAATAAGGGAGGAAGAAGCAAAAAGTTTGGAATAACCCTGCAAAAAGGGCCATTTCTGACACATCCCCCTTCCAGCCTAAAGCCAGGGTAGACCAAACGATACCTCAATGGGATTCCCTGCTTAAGGCGATAGAACACGAAAACTGGCCCAAATAGCAGGGCACTATTTCTGTTCTACGCTGTCCTGAACCCAGTTGGATCACTCTATCCATACTCTCAGGGTCCACTACGCCAATCCATGTGGAACCCTTCTCCTGACCTGCGGACACCATCTGAGCAGCACCTAAACGTAACTTGCTCACAGGTGTGTCCCAACAGACAGACAGCAAGCCACAGTGGCCACCAACAGTGGTCAGGGATGAGACCCGGGCCTTATGCCTCTCAGGGCTCTCAAACCCTTGTGGCATCAGAGGGTGGGGGGCAGTAGCCCCAGGTGCTCGGCACCCTTTGTCCACTCTCCCTCCTGTCAGGTCATGTCTGACATCCCGGCACTGACCCACCAGTCCCAGACCTGTTTCCGGCGGTTGGACAGGAGGCTGGGGTGGGCTTTCCCACAACCGGTCCTCCTCTTCCTTGAGGCTCTGTACCCTCCCACCTGGAGCGGTACCCCCTTCTAGAATAGTCAGGTGACCTGTGGCAGGTGTCCTGCACCATTCACCCACCATTTCAGGGGTTTTATCCTGCAATTGGGTGTCAGGGTTCACAGGAGGTTTCCTCCTCGCAGCCCTGTTGTGGGTCTTACTTCTGCCCCCTCTCTGCAACAGAATCGTCCCAGGGCTCATTATGCTTGGAGTTGACGAGTGTGCTGGAGGCGCTGGACATCCAAGATGGCCGCCAACACACCCGTGGTTTAGAGGTCTAGTGGTTAGCCTCTACTGTTTAGTGCTCCAGGTGAGGCGCGCACCGACATTCTACTGCGCACTTCACCGAGAGTCTCACCGGGTTCAGACCTATTCATCGTGTGTAGATAGTTAGGAGGCGTTGTATCAAGCGTCGGATCTTCAGCGTCAGTTCCCTGTTCGAAGAAGAAACCCAAAGGTATAGTTCTACGCGCATGCTCACGATAATTAGGATTTATGCGCAGGTCGTGAGGAGTAGCGTTCTTGGTTGCTTGTTTATGCGCATGTCCCTAGAGAGTCAGGAGCAGTGCGCGGGTTCTGAGGTGAAGAGATTTTGGTTTTCTAATGTTCATAGTTCAGAAAGACGTAAAAGAACTAGAGTTTCATTTCTTAGTTATTTAGCGAGGCAAATAAGAAGTAGTTGTTAAACTACCTTGTACGGAGGCTTATCAGTCAAACAAAGGTAGATAATTGCATCATAAGTTTAGTTAGAACAAGGTGAGGTTCATGAGCATAAACCTTATTACAGCTTTAAGGTAGACATCTTTCGTTTTAGCAACCGCCAAGAATCCCCAAAATTACATGTTCAGAACCATTGATTTAGAACACAACAGGAAGAAGTTATAAGAGAAGACGAGAGTATTCAAAAGTAAGTCTTGAGAAGGGTAGCCAAGAAATACTAGAAAAGAAGTATATGTAAAACTTACCATATGTTGTCTCCTTAAAAAATTAGAGAAAGAACTTTGCAAGCAGCAGAAAGCAAAGAATAAGAAAGATAATTGCTACAACACATTAGCAGCACTCAAAGTAGAAGAGAAGCAAGCCCTAAAAAGGTTCCTGTTAAGAAATACAATCGTTATTGTGTGAAATATTGTATTAAAAATAAAATGAATAAGAGAACTTAGCCCTGACAGAGTGAAGTGCCCACGTTGGCATCAACACCTGAGCAGAATGACTGAAGAATTAGATTTAAAAAATGTAGGCGATATTTTGGGTAATATACAGAGAAGTTTGGAGGCAGTCAGAGAAGAGAACCAGATACTTCGACAAGAAGTGATCAACCTTAAAATGGGGGAAACTAGTTTAGGAGCTAGTTCTAAAACCTTTGCATTTGAGAATTCAAGAACCAATTCCAGCACTACAACCATGGCCCCCACACAAGTTATTCATTCATTGTCACCAGTTATACCTCTAGCTCGCCCAGAGCGATTTAATGGGGACCCGCAAAAAGCTCAAACCTTTTTGACCCAGTATTCGTTACACTTTATGTGCAGACCTACAATCTTTCTCGATGCACAATCTCGTGTTGCATTCATACTATCATACCTCAGTGGTGACGCAGCCTCCTGGTCAATGCCCTTGGTCACCACAGATGATCCAATTCTATACAACCTAGAGGATTTCAAGAAAGAATTCCTCCGGATTTTCAACAGAAGGAGAGCCTCGCAGGCGACAGATAATGAATTACTGGAACTGAGACAGGGAAACCGGGAACTAGTTGCTTACCTGGCACAGTTCCACGAACTGGCCAGAAAACAAAAGAGCAGCAGTTTTCTACCGAGGTCTACGTGACGAATGAAAGGATGCCTTGTCACAAATCCCAAATGCCCTACTGAAATATCAGAATTGGTGGATTTGGTGTTAGAAATCGACTTCCGTCAGACAGAACGCAAAAGTGAAAAGAGGAGAGAATTCTGACCTAGCGTACCACGATTCGATCGAATGAAAACAGAAATCTCGCGAGTTACTGAGGGAACAACCGGAGTAGAACCAATGCAAATAGGTGCAATCCGTAGCCCTCTATCCAAAGAAGAGAAAGAAAAAAGGCGACTAAACAAACTTTGTATGTATTGTTGAGGAAGTGGGCATTATGTTAAAACCTGTCAAAAGAGACCAAAGACACCCATGAGGGAGAAGGAAAACTCGCAGCACCACCAGTGAAAGGAGTTGGGCTGGTGGATGCAAGTGACAAGACAACTCCAGTGAACCATCAATTAGCTAATACCCTACAGGTCTCTTCGCCACTTTTGACATTATCAGTAACGTTAAAATTTAGAGATGTTGTGCTAACCGAAGTCATGATCATGGTGGATTCCGGAGCCACTGGCAATTTTTGTGATCAGAAGTTTGCTAAGAGCATTGGATTACAATCAATCAAAAAGGAAAAGAGTGAAAGAGTCAGGGCAGTGGATGGAACTGATTTAACTTCTGGTCTTCTGGTTACTAATCACACCGAACCGGTGAATTTGATAACAAGAGAAGAACATCAAGAGATCATACAATTCAATCTCATAGACGCCCCACAATTTCAACTGATTCTTAGATTGCCTTGGTTAACCGATCATAACCCATTAATAGATTGGACAGCAAGAGCGATTCAGTTAAACTCAGAATATTGCCTCAAGCATTGTTTCAAAGAAAAACAAATATTGTTAGAACCTAGTGTCGCTTCCCGACTTTGCGAGGGTGAAGCGTCTGTGTGCCTTATTCAGACAACAGAACTACCTGAAGCGCTAAAAGATTTTGCAGATGTATTCGGTGAGGTTCAGGCTGAACAGTTACCGCCACAAAGGTCCTATGATTGTAGGATAGACCTAGAGCCTGGGGCAAATTTCCCATGCAGCAGAGTATATGCTCTAACTGAAAAGGAAAATCTTCATTTAAAGGAATATTTGAGAAAAAATCTTGAAAATGGCTTCATTAGGCCATCGCAATCTCCAGTATCTTCTCTCCTTTTCTTTGTTCCGAAGAAAGGGGGGGAACTTAGGACTTGCATAGACTACAGAGGAATCAACAGGATAACAGTAAAAAATCGATACCCATTACCCCTAATTTCAGTACTCATTGATCAAGTCAAGGAAGCCAAAGTTTACCCTCAGTTGGATCTGCGGGGGGCTTACCACCTAGTCCGCCTTCGTGAAGGTGACGAGTGGAAGACTGTATTTCAGACGAGGTATGGTCTTTATGAGTACTTAGTAATGCCATATGGTCTTTGCAATGCACCCGCTGCATTCCAATACTTCATAAACGATGTTTTGAATGAATTCATCGACCAATGTGTAATAGGATACATTGACGACATTTTAATCTACTCGAACAATGAAGAAGAACACCAGACACAGGTTCGAGCAGTGTTACAGCGCCTGAGAAAGAATTCCCTCTATGTAAAATTGGAGAAGTGTTTGTTTCACACTGACAGTGGAATTCCTAGGATTCATCCTATCACCAGCAGGAATCACAATGGACCAAAAGAAGGTGCATGCCGTTATGGATTGGAAATCGCCCACAACAATAAAAGAGGTGCAAAGCTTCATTGGATTCTCTCATTTCTACCGACGATTTATTCATGACTTTTCCAAGAAAATCCTCCCTCTGACACGATTACTGAAGAAAGGAGTACCATTTAAATGGTCAGATGAAGCAGAAACAGCGTTTAATTTATTGAAGAAAAGTTTCACCACAGCTCCTGTTTTGTTACATGCGAATCCTGATGAACCATTCTACATGGAGACGGATGCTTCTGATTCAGCCATAGGAGGCATTCTTTCTCAATGACTCAGAGATACGGGTCAACTGCATCCAGTAGCCTTTCGTTCACGTAAATTAAACCCAGCCGAATGTAACTACACCATCACAGAGAAGCAACTTTTGGCAATAAAAGACGCCTTCAAGCATTGGAGGCATTATTTGATGGGTGCTAAACACACTGTAACGGTGTTCACCGACCATCATAACTTAAAATTCTTACGTTCAGCTCGCACCTTTACCCGACGACAATTACGTTGGTCGCTCTACTTTGCAGACTTCGATTTTGTTATTACTTTTTGACCTGGTGCAAAAAATGGGAAAGCTGATGCTCTCACTAGATTGGATACAGACAACTAAAAGGTGATCGTCGATAATCAACCCATCATTCCAAATGATAAAATTGTTGGTGCTGTGACTCAAACTTCTTTTGAAACTCAAGTGCGAAATGCAATGACTGCTACTGAAATGGAGACATGGTCTGCAGACGATTCACAACCCATTATTCAAAATGGTTTACCATATCATGAACTCGCTTTGTTTTTGCCTACAAAAAATCTCAAGGAGCAAGCTCTGAAATAATGTCATGATCACCCATTGGCAGGTCATAAAGGAGTATCGAAGACTGAAGAATTAGTTAAACGTTGTTTCTGGTGGCCTTATATGTGTCGAGACATTCGTCAGTATGTTTTGGGATGCGAGATCTGTGCATGGGGAAAGTCTGACAGACAGGCTCCTAAGGGTTTTTTACAACCATTGCCCACACCACCACACCCTTGGCACACTGTGTTGTTAGACCTAATAGTAGATCTACCTTCTTCCCAGGGATTTAACACTATCTTAGTCTGTGTAGATACCTTTAGTAAGATTACACATTTCATACCTCATAAAGGTACACCTACTGCAAAACAACTTGCCCAGCTCTTTAATCATAATGTCATTTGCCTACATGGTATTCCTAAGGTCTTGATTACAGACAGGGGCTCACAATTTCTGTCTCATTACTGGAAGGCCTATACTATGGGCCTTGGTGTTGACCATCGCTGTTGTTGAAGAGCTCCTTGCTGTATTGCACATTGTTGTCTAGGCAGACTTTGAAGGAGGCCCTTTTGGTGGATCTGATGAGGTGATGGTGTCATCGGTTGGCATTCTTGTGGGCTGCTTGGCTGTCCGGTGTTCGTTCACGGAGCCAGATCTTCTTCAGTTTTCAGCAGGTTTGCTTGGAGGCCCGGAGGTCTTCAGTGAACCAGCTGGCTTTCTTGTTGGTGTGACTGTTGGAGGGTTTCTTGATCGGTGCGAGGGTGTTGGCGCAGACGTGGATCTACTGTCTACGGTTGCGGGTGGCGGTGTAAGGGTCGGTGTGGTCGGCAGGTGCGCTCTCGGCGAGGCTGGTGGTTAGCTGGTCTTCGGTGACTTTGCTCCAGCAGTGGCGAGGCATCTGTTGGGTGCGGTGGTGGGTTTCTTGAAGGTGAAATGGATGCTGCGATGGTCAGTCCAGTGGAGTTCGGAGGTGTGGTTGAAGGAGACATGGGGGCTCGCGGAGAAGATGGGGTCAAGCGTTTGACCGGTCGAAGTGGGTGGGTGTTGTGACGGGTTGTCTGAGTCTGAGGTTGGCTAGGTTGGCGATCAGGGTGGTGGAGTTGGTGTCATTGTTGTTCTCAAGGTGAAAGTTCAGGTCCCTGAGGAGGATGTAGTCCATGGAGGCGAGGGCGTGTGTGCTGACGAAGTCGGCGATGGAGTGGCTGAACTGTGGTCGGGGTCCGGGGGGTCTGTAGATGAGGGTTCCTCTGAAGGTGGGGTTGGGGTTGGTGTGGATCTGGAAGTGCAGGTGTTCAACGGTGCTGAGTGTGTAGTCAGTGTTGGTCGAGACTCTGAGAGTGTTCCTGTGGACGTTGGGGATACCTCCTCCTGCTCCGTTGGTGCACTTTGGGTCGGCCAGGAAGCAGGTGTGTGACCGTCCGGCGTTGAGTGCGTGGAGGGTTTTGGCATCGTAGCAGTGTCGGGCGTCGTGGCGTTCATGGAGTCCAGGGGTCCTGGTGCTGGGCGTGGTCCAGGAGCGGACGGGCACAGACGGGCTTGCCTTAGGCATGCCTTCGGCACGCCAGCAACGTGCATGCTGCGCGCAGCAGCTGGGCGGCCTCCATATGAGGGGATGTGGGAGGGAGGAACAGCTGGGAGGCGGTAATGGGCGGCAAATGGGATTGCAGGGTGGTGGGGCCGCAGGGACGCAGCGACTGAAAAAATGGGCGGGGCTGCGGGAGAACTGGGCACCGGAAGGAAAAACAAGTTTAGGCAAAAAAACAAGTACAGGTACAGAGGAATAAAAAAAAGTCTGGACAAGAAAGCAAGTACAGGCACAGAGGAATAAAAACAAGTCTGTGCAAGAAAGCAAGTACAGGCACAGAGGAATAAAAACAAGTCTGGACAAGAAAGCAAGTACAGACACAGAGGAATAAAAACAAGTCTGGGCAAGAAAGCAAGTTAGGTGCATAGGAAAAATACAAGATTAGGCAAAAACAATGCTGGCAAAGCCGTGCAGCAGTGTGGGGAGCGACCTTCCCTGCAGTTAAGGGAAAGTTCGGCCGGCTTGTGGAAGGCCTAGCTTTAATGCTAAGTGTAAAATATGAAATTGAGGGACGCATCTTATTTCAGCAATTTTCCAATTTTTTCACAATCTTAATTTGTGGCTTAATATCGGAAAAGCAGGGTAATGGGGTTCAGAAGGCTGCCCAGATTTAATATTGATTAAATTCTATTTTCCTCAAAATAAAATGCTGGATAATCAATTGAAGGAAGTTCAGCTCTGATGGATATGATGAGTTCAAGTATTTGAAAGGTATCAATTCTGCTGATGGGTGATTTTAATGCTAAGATTCCCTTTAACTCATCGAATGATGGGTTCCAAAGGGGAAAGAAAATGCTCTCAGTATCTTGAGTCAGCATGTGAAACATCACCATGGGGATGGGAGAGGGAGAAAACTGGGTTTTTTTCTCGATTGATTGAATTTGACTGTAAATGGTAGATGCGTAGGGGACCAGCCTGCTCAACAAACATTCGATAATAGAAGGGTGTCTACATTGATAAATTATGTCATGATCTCCACAGAATGTTTTGGTATAGTTGAGGATTTAGTAGTAGGTGGTTTAGCAGGTTTAGTGATTGACGTACAGTAAAAATAACATAAAGGGCTATACCTACCACATAGCCCCCATTACCATTACCAAATAACCAGTCAGTTGGCAGCGAAGAAGGGTAAATTGTTTATTAAGCAAAATACTCTATATAGGAGCCTCTCCAACCTTCACCCATCAGGTGTGCGGAGAAGACTGCTGGCTTACAGTCAAAACCAAACATATATACTTTCGGTTCAACACATGAAGTCACCGTAAATGGAAAAACACCGCTCAGCCCTTGGGCCCCACGGAAGGACCATATATGGTACACATGATTGGTTCAAAGCTTTACTATTTATTACTGGGAAGGTCAGGAGGGGTGACTCCCTTTCATCCTGGTGCCCGGGAGTGTAGGCACGGTGCCTCCAGGAAAGCGCTTATCGCACCCAAATCCAGATGCGACCTTGAGTCCCAGGACAGAGGGAAAACAGTTTACCGTCAGCTGTTCTCAGTAACTCAAATGAACTGGTACTTGACAACTACTGGAGATTAACAAGTGATCACAGCTTGAGTTCTGACACAGAGGAAAGAAGATGGCGTCTGTATGGTTCTTGGCCTTTTCTATTAGTATGGAACATACAAATAAATAAACCTTTTCCTACCGGCTAAAGCATATATGGGTTATATTGTGCGCATATTAAGCAGAGAGGGTATATGGATACATCATGCTAACACAATTTATATATCTCCGATGCTCCTCGTGTATGCAAAAAATAATTTTCATCCCTCAGAACGGCCCTTTTAGCATGATGTAGCTAACTAAAATGGTTCAGTCCTCAAATATCCCTTCATCAATCTGCATTATATCCTTTATTTCTTGCTGAACTAATTGGGCTTTTACCGTTGCTGGGGAAGATCTTGCCACAGAGGAGGTGAGTTTAGTAGCACATTAAGAACAACATGCGGGCTCACATTGTATGCAAAGGCAACAGGTGAATATGATACTGGCTATACCTGCCAGCACCATCAGAATCTTCCATCCCCAAGCAGACAACAGACCCCAAAACCAACCAGAGAGGGACCAGCTACCAGTTTCTGTATGTACTTCAGTCGCCAATCGATGTAACTTTTGAATGGCCAAATGAAAAGAGGGGGCAGAGTCAGGGATATATACGCAACAGGAACTGCCGATCACGCGGCATGCTCCTCCTCGATCAGCCAAGATAACATCTAAAACCATATGATTCTGAAGCGAAACGAGTCTCGTCGCTTGAAGCACTACAGTTAAATTGGTCAATATGCCCGCAGTAGTGTTAATCACCCTTTCAACTACTCTGGACAAACGCCGTACTTCCTTGCTAGTGATTATAGGTCCCCAAATAGGAAATACTCCTTTTACTGAGGGATAAAACTCTGATTTCCCCATGTTAGTAATATTGTATTAGCATGATGATATATTCCTAGTATACAGGTAGGCACAGAATGTAATCTATAACTTCTCTCCTGAGTTAGTAGGGGTATATATGTGTGTGTGTGTTCTGTTTTCCTTGTGATTGCCGAAAACTATACAGACGCCATCTTTTCTTGTCTGCGTTAGGCATGAACAGTGATCACGTGCTACTTTCCAATGGCTGTCAGGCCCTAGCTTAGTTGATTTGCTGGAGACAGCTGAATACACGCTATTCTTCCCCTGTGCCTGGACTCATGGTCGCAACTGGCTTTGGGTGTGAAAAGCGCATTCCTGAAGGTGCCGTGCCTGCACTCCCGGGCACTGAGACTAACGGGAGTCACCCCTCCTGACCTCCCCAATAATAACTGAAGCAGAGCTTTGTACTAATCATGTGTGCCATATATGATCCTTCCTCGAGGGCCAAGAGCCAAGTGGTGTTTTTCCATCTACGGTGTTTCATGCGATATGTCGTAAGTATATATGTGTGTTTTGAATGTAAGCCAGCAGTCTTCTCCACGCACCTGGATGGGTGAGGATGGTAGAGGCTCCTCTATAGAGTATTCTGTATAATAAATGATTTAACTTTCTTCACCTCCAACTGACTGGTTATTGGGTAATTGGTATCGGGGCTATTGGTAAGTATAGCTCCTTATGTTATTTTCTATGGTACATCACTACGATGTCAATACAATGCTGTTCAGGGGTATGTGTTTGGTCTATGTCAGTGGTATCGATCTCTCTTCTACTTCTGGTAAGTGACAGGCTTTGTTTATCTAAACGATGATCCTTGTGGTAATTAGAAGGGGCTATATAAATTGGTGGGTACAAGAAAGACAAATAACAACGGAAGGCCCAGCCACGTGGAAGCCAAGTCTAGGCATTTTCTCCAGAGACGAAATATACATTAGGGGGAGTCAATAATGGTGGACTACTAAAGGTACGTAACCGATAGGTATAATTGCATCGACTTTCCCCTACCGAGATGTACCCTGCTCCCTGAACACAAAATGCAGAGGTACTATTTAATATAGCTACTGGAATAGCCCTATCATCTGTAACATTTCTTTTTTTGAATTGTTGAAAATACTGGGTGAAATTGAACTCTGCAAAATCCAAAATTTCATTCTTTAACCAGGTGATGTTTTTATGTGTCGTATACATATTCGTACACGCATTCGGATCTAAGGATTCCTCCCCATCATTTCCCTCTGGGTCAAATTCTTGGTTTACTTCTATATATGCTAGAATCATCTCGTAATCCTTCTCCGAATATCTTTGAGTATCTACTGTATAATGCAAATACATCATAGAGAGTAATTTGAACCAAGCTTCCCAACTTCCTAAATAAGACAGGGGTAAAGATATAAATAAATCGTGTTTGTACATAACAGAGGTCAGAAGACCACAGACCCAACAATTCATAGTATTGGTAGCACTGTGTGTTTAATGAAGCATTTCAACAAATACATTTTTCGTGTAAGTCTGACGGTGCCTTTCCTTATGTGGGGCCAAGGTATAAAATACATGTTCCGGAGGGAGGGTAGTGGTTCCTTAAACAGTATGCATAGGGTGGCGAAATTCTAAAAATATAAACACTCCCAATAATATTATTAACAAGGCCACTATAATGACCACAAATGCGACTTTAACAGGTTGGGTCCAACTAGAAAAGACAGGCATATTTACAGGGAAGTGACGTGGTGCAAAAGGACGCTCCTCTTTGGGGACAAAACTAGCAAAAGGGTACATGCTTGCCAAAAGTCCAAAAATAAACTCGGGCAATGCAGTCCAACCTGCCAGAGGGTGCTTCTTTTCTATGTCCATCTAGAGCTTCACAGGCAGGCTTCTATCGTTCATCACAAATAAGACTAAGCAACTGCTCACGTTGGAGTTATGTTCTCACAAAACCCTTGAAGAAAACCCAACCTGGGCCCTTATTTTTTTTTAACAAAAGTTTTATAGTCTGAACTCACATATCATGCATAGCTCTGTCATCCAGAGTCAACTGCCTCCATCAATGAATCATTAGAATCGTCAGTTACATTTTAAAAGATGAATAGCGATTGAAACCCCCATAAGGCAACGCCAAACACAGGAAGCAGTAATTGTGCAACCCCCCCACCTACCCCCTGCGCCCTCCCTGCGTGCCAACTTTCCCACCTGAAGCATATAGTACAAACACATTATGACTCCATGTACATATCATGCCAACTGTCGTTGTTCATAGTCCATCTCCTCATACTGTCGGGAGGGTGGCCTCCTCAGGCGGTGGGTCCAAGTCCAGACCTCGGTAATCCGCCCACCGTTCCAAATTTTGAAATGCTTCCTGGGACATCCCCTTGCTATAAATACTGGCTGTTCTATACCCATGCAGAAGTCCATTCCGTTCTTCCAGGCTGTGAGCGACCGGGCCCGGGGGGCCTTTCAGGCTTTCGCGATATTGCGTTTCGCCAGTGTAAACACCAGCAGCATTAGGTGACGCTTATACCTGTTTCCCCCAACCCCCGCCATGACATGCAGAAGTGCAAGCTTAGGGTCCCTCTGAATCTCCCAGGACAAAACCTCGACTAAGCAACGATGGACCCCATCCCAAAACCTCTGCAGCAATGCACATTCCCAAACTGTGTGTAGTAGTGTGCCTACTACCAGACCACAACGAAGGCATTCGGGGGACGCTACCAATCCCGCCTTCCATTAGCGCTGTCGGGTGTAGTATGTGCGGTGTGAATAACGGAACTGAATAAGTCGCAGGCGCGTGGAGATGGCCGCCCCCCTGGGACTTTCAAGAGCCTCCACCCAGTCTTCCTTGTCTAAGTCCTCGACGTCCCGGGGCTTTAAGGCCACTCAAGTCCGAGGAGCAGTGACGCACCAGCGTCTGATAGATACGCAACAGCTTCTTGTCTGGCAGCTCTCCCATGAAAATTTTGGCTTCTAAGGGACTGAATTCGGGGATCTGTTCCAGGCCCACTAATGAGGGTGCCAGGGCATGGCGAAACTGGAGGTACTTGTAAAACTGGGTGCGGGGCATCCCGAAGTCCTCCTGCAGGTTCGTAAAGGATTTAAGGGTATCTCCAGACAGTACATCGCCCAGGGTTGAGATGCCTATGGCGTCCCATCCCCTGAAGCCCGTCAAGACATTCAGCTGTGGGAGCTGACCATTGCACCAAAGAGGAGTTTCCTGCGTAAGGCCATTCCACCAGCCCATCCGCCGTAGTGCCTGCCTCCACACATGAAAGACCACCTGTGTGGCCGAGGGAAGGGTTCTCCGGAGGGGTGCCGCATACAGCAGCATATGCAAGGACGCTGAGCCCATTAAATGTCTCTTAACCGCGTAGGCCGGGTCGCCCCTGTCGCCATACCGCCAGTTGTTCAATACCAGGAGATGCGCCGCTTGATAATACAAGTGCACGTCCGACGTCGCCAGGCCTCCGGTATATGTCGACAAAAAGCACGTTCTTAGAGCCACCCGAGCTACGCCCCCCTCCCACAAAAATCAGCTCAGGGCCGTGTTAAGCTGTCGAAACCAGCGGGTGGGATCACATGGGGATGATTCTGCAGTTGGTCCACCAGGCGTGGGAGCGCCACCATTTTGAAAATAGCCGACCTGCCGAGTATAGAAAGCGGCATCCGCGCCCAAACATTCATGTCCTCACGTGCCCGATCCCACACCGGAGTTATGTTGCGGTCCCGGGATACAGCAGTGTCTTCAGATAGAAAGACCCCCAGGTATTTCACCCCGCCTGTCGCCATCTGGAGGCCTGACGCCCATTCCCCAATGCTCCGCTGACCACCCAGCGTCCACAGCGTGGATTTGCCCGGATTCAACCTGGATCCTTTTAAACAGGAAATTCCTTCTTTCTTTCTGAACAGAGCAAGCAAATGATTCAAGGCTCTCAGCGCGTTCAGTCCAGTGTCTCGCTCAGTACCCCAAAAGTGTATCTAACAAACCCTAGTACTCAAGTCTCTCCCTATCTCCTACCATCTTCACCTGGGGTGCCATGTCGTTTTCTGGGCTGCAGATTGTATCAAACATGGCCAGGCGTTTCCTGATCAGGGAACAAAATAGAGGATGGCGAATCCGTTGCAACAGGGATACTACGAGCCTCTCGTTCAACTGCAGGTGCAACAAAATCCAGGGCAATCACTTGTGCAGATGACAAAACCCCTTCCGAGCCAGGTGCTCTTTCTTCTTGCCCTTCTCCAACTTCCTATGCATCAGAAAAAGGAACAAAGCGAGGGGCTTGTTCACTTTCCTGGGTCAAAACTCCTTCCTGGTTTCGCTGATCATAAGGAAGCGGGAGGGGCAGTTTCTTTACACGCAAGACATGGATCCAATGTCTCTTGCCGTTCACCTCAACCACCGTCCATGTGGCCAGTAGAATCTGAAAGGGCTCGGACCAACGAGGGTCCAGACTGGATTTCCGCTGATAGCTGCGGACCAGAACCCACTGTCCTGGTTCCAAACAATGTCCGGGACCCACCGGCAGGGGCTGCAAAACTGCTGAAACCTGTTGAGGAATCGAACGAAGATCTTTAGTCAAGGCATACGGATAATCTGTCATCATAGGGTATTCAATATCACAAAACGTTCTGGGTCTCAGGACGCCCCAAACATTGGCAGGGCACCCAAAGATCACCTCGTAGGGCGATAAGCCAGAACGGGAATGTGGGGTAACTCGTATGGCCACAACCCAGTACTTTCTTGAAAGCAGACTGAGGGTGTCGAGCCGCATGGAAATTCTGCTTAATTTGTAACCCAATACAAACATGACTGATAAGATCTGCATTAAAGTGCCCCCCCGTTATCACTCCAGATCTCCCGAGGCAATCCATAGCGTGGGAAGTATTTTTTTATCAGAGACTTTGCTGTTGCCAGAGCAGTGTCGAGTTGGCCTCCACCCATTTACTGAAGGCACACACCACGACCAGAACATACTTCAGATTATTCGCACGCTCCAGCTGGATATATTCCATTTGGAGCACCTCAAAAGGCATAGATGGTGGTACAAAATGTCCATAGGTTGCCTACCTCCAGGATTATGTCATAAAGAAACCATGCAATATTGCACCAAATGAGCAGCAGTTCTTGGGATATTAGGATTATTCCACACAGGGTCTAGAGGTGCACAAATACCCTTTGCCCCAATATGTGCTGAGCCGTGTACCATGGTCACTACTGTTAAGAAAAACAAGGGAACCCACTCGGTAAGCAAGGACCAAGGGTATTGGTAATATCAGTCAACAAAGGTCCTTGACAGGGAACAGAATACACAGACTCAAAATAATTATAGGCAACAATCTGCATTATAGTAGCTAAGGTGTCCAGCCGGACCCTAAATGTAATCAATGGCAAGAATAGAAAACATTTAAAAACGACATATATGTAGTGGGACACAATCCTTTATCCACAACAAACAACAAGGCTAGACAAACAATATACAAGGGTAAGACATTTAACAGGCAATTTTACATTTTGTGAGAAGCTAGTGCAAGAATAGTGAAAATCAATCTAGCTTTACTCTTGTAGTAAAAACATAAATATATCACACAATGGGGAACTAGTGTTTAAACTACAACAACTGTCGACTGCGTTTCGATCCTGTAAAAATGTAGGATCATCATCAGGACAACCAATGCATTGCCTACTATACAAGCCTGTAAATAGAATGGGAAAGCAAAAAACAAAGGACATTTGTTTAAATTCTTAATTCATCCTACAGTCCATAGCATAAAAAGATTTCACGCCATGCCTTCAGGTGGAAAAACTGTCATACGTGCAGGTGAGTACAATGACTGGTGCCATTCATCCATAGTATCGTACCAGTGATCTCACAACCAGTGAATAGGGTACCGTGTTGGGCATTAAAAAGGGGGTAAAGGGGTGGGTGGGGGGGAAAACCGGAAAGGCTTAGGATTACCTAATTACAGGAACAAATCCATGTAAGCCCAGGATGGCTGAAGCTAGAAGATATCTTGGTTCTATTAGACACCAATGGTTGGGCGTGGCTCCGCTAGGAGTGCAGGGCAGGACCCCTAGTACCTACAAGAGGGTTGCCATGGTATCAGTAAGGTATTAAGCCAGAGGGAGTTGTTGATACTAAATAAGGGTTACAGGGCTTACCTGAGTGATAGGTAGGGTAGAGCCGGCCGTCCGATTACGGCGCTTTGGTAATATAAGAGGATGGACCGGGAATGGTGAGCCTAAGAAAGGTGCCTAAGGTGCCTAATTAGGAATGAGCCTTAAGGATATGGATGTTTAGTCTAAGGATATTAATGGCAACAACGCTTACCGACAAGCATTTTACGATTCCAAACGGATTGCAAATAGAACCATGAATTGATAGACGTCCAATTTGGGACGAATCTGTGAAAAGGGGGAGGAGGAATGTCAACCAAGGCTCCACGGAGATTACTCGTGATAGTGACGGGTCGGACCGGCGAACATACGGGGTGCTTACCTAGATGTGGGAACATGCACTGTTTCCCGTCTAGTAGCTCCGTTAGGGTCGAGGAAAGATGAGGAGAGTTGATTGGAATCCCTAGATATATTAAAAAGGCAACCAAATTAGTGTGGAGCCTGGGGACAAGGTAGTCAATGTTAAACAAAAAGAGGCAATAACGCTTACCGGCGTAAAACAATGATTGAGCCCAATTACGTGGTTGGTAGGCGCAAGGGCGGTGGACGCCCAAAATAAGGGCGAGACCTGTAAAATTAAGAACTAAGTCAATAATATTAGAAAGAGCTTATGAGTAAAGCTCACATGTCAGGGGTAGCAGGGAGAGAACTGCGCATACCTACGTGTTCACAATGGAACCGTATTCCACGTCTGACGGGCAGGATCGCACCGATCAAACGCCGGGTCGCCTACATGAGGCATAGAAATACAGTGTTGGCCATATTGAATGAGGTAATTGCCCGAACTGTGGCCTATTCTGGCAGCCATTATGGGATGGGCACAGGGTTTCCGAGGGGGCGGCCATCTTGAAGTGGGATTGAATTCCAACCAGTGAGGGAAGGAAAGAAACTGGAACTAGATTAATTCCAAAGATTGAAGGGATGGCTCAGTAAGTGTGAGTGAATAATTTAAATAGAGGCGCAGTGGGTGTAAGTAAATAGTAATGTATTTGGATAGTGAAGAATGGAAAGAAACTGGAACTAGATTAATACATTTTTAAAAACGGCGCAGTGGGTGTAAGTTGGTAACATTAGTTTGAACCGATTCTTAAGAAAAACATGTTAAATTTGATCGCAACCGTGACATTAGAAAATTATACATTGTTAGATGATGACAGCTTGATAATGTATTCGGACAACAAGTAGCCTATTTATACAGAAGGCTTCCTCTTCAAAGAAGTGTGGTCCAATCCTCATTATGATTCAGTCCATTTCTAATACTGTCCATGAGTAGAATCATTTTCAATTCCTCTCTATTCAGTAGACTCACAATGTCTCCTCCACGGGGTGGTAATTTCACTGATTTGAGGACCGTCCATTTCAAATCAAATCATTGTCAATGTGTCCTTTTTCTGTAAAATGGTCCACCAAGGGAGCGTTGGGGGTTTTACAGTGAATTCTGCTGCGGTGTTGGCCTATTCTGGTTTTAATCTTTTGTCTGGTTTGACCAACATATACGAGCTTGCATGGACACTGGATCAAGTAAATTACATCACAACTGTTGCAATTGGTGAAAGTTTTACAGTTGATGGTGACATTGTTAAAAATAAACATTTTACCTTCTACTGTGAAGTCACATACATTACACGATCCATATTTTGCATGACCAACAAGCGGTGTTTGGTTCCAAAGAGAATTTATCGTATCAAGTGTAGGGGGACTAGGGAGTGCAGCCCTGACTAGATGGTCCTTTAAGTTGGAACTTTTCTTGAATGCAAACAAGGGTCGATCAATATGCAAAGTACCAGCGTTAAGTATAGGCCAGTGTTTGATTATGCTTTTTTTCAAAACATTGGAGACAGGTGAAAATGTAGTTACACAGGCTATTCTTTTATTGGATTCATTTTCTTTATCTTTAGAAGAACCTCCCTAGGGCAATATCAGGCCCATTTTACTGCTCTCCTGACGAGTCTTCTGGGGTAACCCCTGTCTTTTAATTTGTTAGATAGGACTGCCGCTTCCCTAAAGTAATCCTCTTTTGCGAAGCAATTCCGTCTTATGCCGAGGAATTGTGAATAGGGTAGGGAGTCCCTCAGTGCTCTGGGGTGATTGCTATTATAGCTCAAAAGTGTGTTCCTTTCAGTAGGTTTACGATATAATTTAGTGTGTAATGAGCCTTCAGAATGATAAATGGTAAGGTCTAGAAAGGGAATAGATTCTGCGTCAACTGTACTGGTGAATGTAAGTCCACAACAATTGTTGTTAAGCCAATGAATAAACTGATTCAAGCTGTTAAAATCATTGTTTCAGATTAAGAAAATGTTGTCGATGTAACGTCTCCAAATGGAGATGTCAGAGGAGAATGGATTAGATGGAGTCAGTATGGTGTCAGTCTCGATTTTGTCCATAAAGAGTATGGCCAGATTGGGGGCAAAAATAGCCCCCATGGAAGTCCCCTTGATTTGTTGGTAATATTGTTGCTCGAATGCAAAAAAAATCTTGGAGAATGAAAACGGAAGGGACCAGATGTGGTCTGGGTCTGTTTTCAAGAATGTCCCGTACGACCAAAAGGGCTGCAGTCTGGGGGATGTTCGTGCATTGACCACAATACCTGATCTCCCACGGAAAAAGGTGTCTCCTCAATCAAGTTCACCATGGCCATACTGTCCCTGACGTAACACTGGGTAACTGGCACAAAATCTTTAATAAAGAAATTCACATAATGCCCAAGCGGCTCAAGAATGGAGACGCACCCGGATACTATAGGCCTACCCGGTGGATTTAAGACACTTTTATGAACCTTAGGGAGGGTGGTCACTACTGCATTCACTAATGCATTGGGCAACAACCATTGCTGTTTCTCAGATAAATCAATCCAGCAATAATTTGCATCTAGTTTCCCCACTTCCTTTGCCCAGTGAGCCAGTTCAGCCGGGGTAGCTTATTTCTGTATTTCTCGGACACTCTCCATTGTATTGTCAAACATGTCCGTCTCCACCACCCACCTAGCAGAAGTAGTCACGAACATTGAGGTCATTTTGGATTTTGCAGTTTCTTTAGCAATCTGATCAGCAAGAGCATTACCTTTACCTACTGTATCCACCACTGTCTTATGTGCACTGCATTTAGCTACGGCCACCATTTCTGGTAACGTCAATGCTGTCAGTAATCGTAAAATCAAAGGGCCAAGTTGTATTTTCTGAACATGGGAAGTAAGAAAACCTCTTGCGCCCACAGTCGGCCAAAGCTATGAGCCACACTGATGTCGTATTGGCTGTCTGTGTAAATATTTACTCTCAATCCTTCACTTTTTTTTTTCAATTCAATTCAATTCAATTAAGCTTTATTCGATTTAAAATATAAATCATAAAAGCATACAGATTATTAAAAACAGTCACAATAATTACATCTCACTAAAAATAGTTATTTACACGGTTAAAAAAGAAACAGTATTTTACAAGGTTTAACATTAAATCAGTTGTAGGCTTCCCCTGTCTAAAGTAATGTAATGTAATCCACGCCAAATTCGGGGCAAGGGCTAAAATTGTTTGAAATCGGCATTTTATAACCATTTTGTATATATACGTTTCTAGCCAACTGATGGTTGCTCTCTACTATTGGTCTTGACGGGGTGAGGTAAAACGCCCTAGGATAAAAGTCATGTAATTGCCATGTAGATATAGGGCCATCTCCCAGTTGGGGCTGCCAGGATTGTAGATAGGGGACGACACTTTCATTTCTAAATCTTACCAGGACAAAATCCCCTTTAGTGTCCTTAGGGAGCGGTCCCAGCCAACCCACCCTTCTGACGCTTACTATCGAGCCGCCAATATTAGGTGGCAGGGGTCTATTTTTCGTTAGCCAAAAGATGACTTTGTTTCTTAAGTCGTGCTGTCTTTCAGGTATTCCTTTCTTAAGTGCTGGGACACCCGAAAGAACACATACAAAGGGGCGGCTATTGGGGGTAAATTTATATGGTCACTTCTGCCAGAGATGATACCTTGGTTTTCGGCTATCACATTATGAGTGGTTGGGCCTAAGGTCGACCTTACGTTGGGGCTGGGCCTCTGGGTTGTAGTGGATCGGCTAACTACGTTTGGATTTTTTCGTGATGTCCTATGTGCAGCTATTGTTTTATTCCCACTGTTATTGCTTTGAGTAGCTGATTCGTGCACTACAGTGGCAGCTAGAACAGGTTGCTGACTGGGTTCTGCCATGTTCTTTATGAGGGACGTGCTGGCGTTGAGTGTCATCTCAATTTCACTGAGCTTTTCTCCTAAACTATTTATTCTTGCTATCAGTGGGGATATAATAGAAGTAACCAGCCGTTCTATAAGGTCCAGTAAAATTGCCTGGGAAGTAGGAGCAGGAAAATCCAAAGTTTTATGTATCTTAGCTGCTGTCGGGGTAGGTGTAGTCTTTGCTAGGGAACTTAGACACAATTTTTGTTGTTTGGCTTCACTCCCCATGCGTGTAGTCCCGTGTTGCTTCCTTTTGGTGGGTGGGATGTTAAGGGGCCCGGTATGATTACTATTAACTTTTACAAGTGGGGATGGGGAGAGGGCATCTGGTGTGTTATAGTCTATCAATAATGGCGTAGTGGGCTGGACATTAGGGGTTGCTAGGGGACTGACCAGAGCATGGAGTTGCTCGGTTACATAATCTGCTGCAACATACTGGGTCTTACAAAGGGCATTCAGTTCGTCAAGCAAGGCTGATCCATATGCTACATCGGCCGCCTGTGTGACGGGGGGATTGCAAAGCACGCTATCTTTGGACAAGCGTTGTTCTAATCTATCTGGTTCATGAGTGATAGGTGAGGTTACCCTTTCTAGATAGCAATCCATGGGCCCAGTGACCTCGCTCCTCTGCGCACCACAGCTCTTAGAAACTACCTTGCGTGGCATGAAGGTAGTAGATCAACAGTACAGTCTCGAAATGGGATCAGTAGCGAGGGCTTTGGAATGAGCAAGTGATAATAAGCATAATGTCGGTGTCACCTTTCACCTTACAGACAAAACCAAGGGGACTGGCCCGGTCCGGTCTCCTCTGGCCTCTGAGGGCCACAGAGGGCCCGCCCTTTGCCCGGGCTTAGCTCTGTCGCTCCCGTGCGCGTCTCGCGATGCGATAGGTTCTCCTCAGTTTTACCCGCGCCTCCGGGCGCCCCGCTGACGTCACCCGGTTGCCGGGGCACCTGGGGGATGTAGTCCCTTGCCCTCGCGGCGGTCAGGATGCTGGCGCTATGGACTCAACGGCCGTTCCCCTCACGGCAATAGGATTTCGCAGCAGGTCCTCCCCAGAGCGTCCACCTCCTCAATGAGGCTTCCCCCAGATCGCTCGGCTCTCCTCAGTTTTACCCGGACCTCCGGGCGCTCCGCTGACGTCACCCGGCCGCCGGGGCACCTGAGGGATGTAGTCCCTTGCCCTCGCGGCGGTCAGGATGCTGGCGCTATGGACTCAACGGCCGTTCCCCTCACGGCAATAGGATTTCACAGCAGGTCCTCCCCCAGAGCGGCCACCTCCTCAATGAGGCTTCCCTTCACTTAACTCACAGGCCCAAAGCAATGCCACTAACTCAGCTGCCTGTGCTGACTGATAGGTTACTCGGGAAGCCTCAACCACAGTGCGTAGAGTAGTTATCACATATGCAGCAGTTGTCGTGCCATCTGGTAACTTGAAACAAGAGCCATAAACATACATTTCCCCTTGAGGGTCAGATAGAGGACTGTCTGTGAGTTCTACCCATCCCTTCGTCTCTTCCTCCGTCCGAAATATACAATCATGTACATCATTGTTTTTCTCGTCAGAAGGGAGGGGTGGTAACGTGGCAGGATTCAGAGTGGCACAACATTTAATTGTAATATGGGGAGCAAATAAAGTCAATTCGTAGCCTGTAAGATGCGCACTCGTAAGGTGCTGGGTCTTCGTTTTGTTCAGCAATGTATCCACAGCGTGCGGTACCATCACTGTGAGGTCAGTATTCAGAACTAGCCCTTCCGACTGTCGAATGGCCAAGGCGACTGTGACGAAGCAGACATTTATATGATACCAAATACATATGTTTTCAGGCCTATAGTCTTCTTTGAACTACTAAAGAAAGACACCAGCAGAAATCCACAGAATGGTCGCACGCTCCATTCTGTGTGTCAAGCCAGTCTCAGTCAACTGCAACGTGCAGAGCAAACGCAAGGCTTCCGAGAAATGACATGCCAGCTTCCAGCTTTTAGCTTGCTATTGCTAAACCTCATATCTCCAGTAAAAGATGTCGACATGACCTGCCCTAGCTGGTCAAGTACGTGCCAAAATCCACGTACACTAGTAACGCAGATTTCACCTTTAGGGAAAAACCCAAATCTGCTCTTGTAGATGACACGTGGGTAACAATATTAGGGTGTAGGCACACTTCAAGCCTTAAAAAGGTATCACACAATATGTGTACTTCACTGATTGGTCTAGCAGGTCATAGCCTGATCCAGATTACGTATGCTATGATGCCCATCCTGTGAGGGCTTATACCTATAAAATGTCTCTGCACTGTCATACCAATTGGGCACTCAGTGAGCTTTGCTGAGGTCTCCGTGCGGCACGTATATTGCATTGTGATTACTTTCTCATTGGGTTCCCAATAAATCTTGCATACTCAAACATGCTGAGAGCGAATTTTTTATTTTACTGTTGTCATTGATCTTTTTATTCTTGCAGTTAAATACTGAGCTTCAACATTTGGTGGAGAGAATGCGGACTCATTACAGCTGACTGGCTACACCGACAGAGCACTGGTGATCGGACCCTTCGGCACCCATCTGAGGGCGGGGATTTGAGGTGATAACGTTCTGTTTGTTTATCTCTCCCCGGCCTGGTTGGTTGCTGGAGGGGGTCGGATCCGGTGGATGATCTGTGTGTGGCCTCTCTGTTGTCTTTGGTGTTGTCCTGCTCTTTTCGCTCTCGGCACGCTTGTGTTGTGTTTCTGCTCCTGACTCTTCTTATTCTTGGCTCTCTATGACGAGGTGTGCCTGTGTCCTGGGGATATTTACAAGGCTTGTTCAGACTCCATATCTTTCGTGGTTCCTTTTCTGATTACTTTCTTCATTCTGCTGTTTCTGGCTCTGATGGTTTACGTGTGTTTTTGACACCACACGGCCCGGGAGGTAGCTCCCGTCTAGCTCTCTTTCCTTTTCTCCAGCCCTCGGTGCTGTTGACCTTTCTTACGTTCTGTGCCACGGGCGTGTGTTCACCTCTGTCATTGCTGCCTGAAGTCCACTGCCTTTTCTCACATACATTTTTTTTATCTTATAGGGTCTGGCCTTGGTCCCCTGCGTTCCCTGGCTGGCTGGTGACGGCAAGCTTCTGCAGGATTCCTGGCCGGCAGTAACTCTTTGGTGATTTCGTGTCAGTGGGCCCTTGGCCAGCCATTGAGGGCGAAGGTCTGCAACCCCCACCCCCGCCGCAGAGAGTCACCGGCAGCTGGGATGCGGGATACCATCGCCAGACCATTCCCATCGGGTGCAGTGGACGTCGGTATGCTCTAACAGACTGGACGAAGCCCGGGGAGTACACTTGGAAGGGGATTTTAACTCTCCGGTATTGGGTTGTAGCAGTTGGCCCCTCATTGTGAGCTGTGGCAGTTTGTGCACCCCTGTGGGTGGTAGCAGGTAGCTCGCCGTTTTAGGGCGTGGCAGTTTCGCTCCCCAGATTGGCACATAGTGTTTGTGCCTGTTAAGTATCGCGATACGAGTGGCCAGGTTGGCTACTAGATTTAGTTTCTACTGTGTATTTGTTGATCGTGATTTTATTTGTTCTCATGAGCTCTGGCCTGGGTCCAGCACCATCGCCCACGCGCAGCTGGCCTAATATTTTGGCATTGATGAGGAACGCCCCGGGCGCTCCTGGCTCTTTGGCTGACGCCCGTCGCCCTGCCTGGGTTCCGCCTCCACCCTCCCCCTGGAGACGTCCACCTAGGGGCCAGAGTGGTTCTAGGTTCGTGCCTAGGGGATATCCTCTGCACGAAGAGGGGGGTGTGACGCCTGGTACAACAGTGTTTCTTTTCTCAATCATTATAGGTTTCATTGCATTTTTTTATTGTGTACTTGTGATGTGCTTGGCCTATGTAGTGGCCAAATATTGCTAGGAAGGTGGAGTATTTTTGCCTAGGGCTAGGTTCTAGTTTACCTTTGCCGGCTTATTCATTCAATCTGTATACTAGAACGTTACTGAAGGAGATCTGGTAGAAAACCTCCATCTCACACACCCAGTTACCAACGTTGCCAAATAAGAACTCCCGCTCACAATACCCCCTGGCCTCTGAAAGGGACTGGCTGGAAAGACCGATTAAAGTGCATCTCTCTAAAAATTGAAAATTTGATAGAATTTCTAATATTCCCCTCACTTCTTTGGGACTAAGTACAGCAGACCCACACACATTCTCTGCACAGAAAGTTTTTTCTACAGCGCTGCTGCGTAGGATCCCCGTATTTGTCCTACATGTTTTATGTGATTGACTGAACTGAACAAAACAATTCACCACTATCGCTCTATTGTTGAATGCCAGCACCCTGTGGCACAGCCTCAGACAGGGTCTGTTTTCCTACCTTACCTGTTTCCACAGGCCGTCAAGGCCCAAATAAACAAACTAGGATCTGGCTTCTTTTCTCCCTTGTGAAAATGCTTTGGTGAATTGGCATACATGACCTGTTGGGGTGATTGATGTATGGCTTTCTTGTTGCCCTCTTGCAAATACTGGGCGGCTGAAATATAAGTGAAGTGTTTCTGTCAACCTATTGTGTCATATGTTACTCTATTGAAGTCCACCCTGCAACCCATCTGTCTGGTATACTTGAACAGTTATTTGTAAAGCATTTAGGACTAGCTGCTACACACGACTCAACCATGGGAAACCTCAATAGTAAAAAGAATTTAAATACAGCTCAGCCAGCCCCACCCAAGAACTCACCTGCATATAATGTAGCTATAAAGAGAGGCTTAAGCTCAATCATGTACACACATAAGTGGCATGATCTGACATCTAAAAACAAGGATCTCCAATTCCCATGTAATGGAACATATGACATGGCCAAACTATCATACTTGCGCCAGATGTTAAATATAAAGGGAAAGAAGATTAGAAGTTTAGAATGGGAGGCGTACCATAATTGGGACTCTGTGTTAAGCGATATGCGTTCAACAAGCGCAGTCAAATCTAAGGTCCACAGCGAACTTATGGAAATTAAAAAATATATATTACAGGCAAAATTGGTGGGCAGATGGAGAAAAGACCAATTAGATACAATAGGCGCATTCCCATGTGTACAAATTAAAGAAGAAGAGGCAGAAGATCAAGTCTTAGAAGATATTCTCTTGGGATACCTGGGTGGTGATTCACCGCTGCAGGCACCTGAGTCAGAACACACTGAGCTAGCTCCCGGGGAACGAAAGGCAGCCATAACCTTTGTACACAGAGCATTGAAAGATAAGGCGGCGAGACCGGAATTGGAGTCTATCCAAGACCTGGGTACGCTGAAATTAATGAGAGAGATAGCAGTCAAAGCCGCTTCAGACTACAACGAGAAAAAACACAGTATTCTCAAAGAAAGTGTTAAAAAACAGGTTAAAATACCTAAACTAATAGACAGACCGTGGCAGCAATTATTTGAGGATGAATAACACGATGACTCATTCAGCAAACAACAATGGCACTCTCTAATATGGGATGCATTTACATATGTCCATCACACAGAACACGACATTTCAACACTAGAGCAGTGTTTAACGGAAACAGAGTCAGCTCCAGAGAACAAAAGAAGAGGCAGTTTGGGGGGGATGGTGGGAGGAGCTTCGGCGTCAAATCCAAATTCACCAAAACTGATGTTAAAAAGTGATTCTTTAAATTGTCAAGCGCTACTACAGCGGCTCGTGGAGGGCTCACTAACTGTGGACTCTTTTATACAAACATAGCATAGGAGGTATTTAGAGAAAACACTGTCCTTAGCACGAGCAGAGTTAATGAACAAAGCACCCCAGGCCCACTTAGCATATGCAAAGCAAGCCGACGCCCAGACGACCACAGGTAGTCGTGCCCAACTTCCAGAAAAATATGATTGGGAGGTAGGGAAGTTCGGATTCACAGACCCAGATTTAATAACATGGGAGGAGTCTAAGTTGCAGGAAACGCTTGAATATGCTATAGATAAATTACAACAATGGAAGCAGTTAATACACACATGTGCAGTAATTGACGTAGCTCACTCTCTGGCCCACTCCATCTCCACAGCCAACACAACAGGCAACTCCACGACAACAGAGGTCCCATCACTTATCATGCCCCTACGAGAGATACCGCCACCACCTGGCAGCGCGCCAAATGATTTAGCATATGTTTATGTCCCATGGTCAAGGCAAGACATTAGCACCTTCAGCAGAGACTTTCCCCGTTTAAGAGAGGAACCCAGAAGATGGTACGGAGAGCTTAGCAGAATGACAGCATTGGGAGGTCTACTGTGGCGCGACGTCGACACGCTATTTAACATCATCATCCCAAAAGATCTTTGGGAAGATTGTAAAAGAAAGATTGAGTGGCCAGATGTTGAACCAAACAGGGGGAAAGGAGGGACGCCAGGCCCAGAAGTAGAGGAGTTATACAAAAAAGTAGTGGAACACTTGAAGGAGAAGGTACCTGAAGATAGGGTTGATTGGAGCAAAATTACAAGTACCAAACAGGAGAAAGATGAAAGTGTGAATGCATACTTTGACCGCCTCCTGCAAGTATATAGGCAGAACAATGGATTGAAAGACCCCATGGGAGATGCAATGCCAGCCCTAGTAACTACATTTGTACAAGGCCTTGCACCACCCATCAGGACGCACCTGCAAACTTCTTTCGTCTGTTGGCAGCAGGAGAAAATTCAAAAAGTGCTATCAGCGGCTAAATACTGCGCAGATTTCCAGGCTAGCGCGCAGGCGATGGAGACAGAAAAATTAAAGAAAGAAAAAGTGAGGTTAATGGTAGCACAAGAACGGTTTTATAGCAATAACAGAGGTAGGGAAAGGAGCAGAGGGGGGGGAGGCGTAGGAAGACAGCAGACCGGTAGGACACCTTCCTTACCCCGCAGATCAACCTCCCTGCCCCCCCAAGGAACAGCATGCTTCTATTGCAAGGATCCTAATCATTGGAAAGCAGATTGTCCAATATTAAAGAAAAGAAATGAGGACAGTAGGTACAAACAGAACAGCGGGCAAGAGGGCAGACACCAGCACGCCAACTACACTCGGCACACAGAGTACCGAGACAACACGACACATGAAAATGAGTCCCAGCAGCAATGGGCAGGGAGGGAGGGATGGACTCCAGTAATGAATGACTGGCCCCCACCCCCACCCCCAGCATCATTCTAGGGATGCCTGAAAGTGGGAAACTGCGTGATAACAGCACCAGCAATAGCAGTAGATCAATCCGGACCATATGTAGAGGGAGAGGTATTGGGCAGGGTTGTTCCATTTCTAATTGACATAGGGGCTCAAAGATCAATGCTGAAGGCACTAACAACGCCTGAAGCTCCACTTTCTAGGACTACGATAACCGCAGTAGGCATGACTGGCCAACCTATTACAGAATACCTTACTGAGCCACTACAGTTTGTAGTAGGCACGATAACAGTGCACCACCAATTTATTCTTAGCAGGTTCTGCCCCGTGAATTTGCTGGGGAGAGATCTGTTATGCAAATTACAATGCACCATACACTGCTCACCAACAGGGGTCTTTTTAGAGAGCAAGGCAAGCGGTTTAATGATACAAGCCTTTATGAAATGCACTCCTTCCAGCACCGACCTCCAAATTCCACTAGAATTACGCAATTGTGTGCCGCCGGAGGTCTAGGCAACAAGTGCCAATGACGTAGGGCGGGTATTGAACTACCCACCGGTACAGATAAAACTGAAGCCAGGGGCAGTTCTCCCAAGAGTGCCACAATACAAGATCTCAAAAGAAGGGGAGGAGGGCATCGCACCAGTAATAAAAGACCTTCTGAAGCAAGGAATTTTAAGAGCGATTCAATACAGTCAATGTAACACCCCTAAACTTCCTGTAAAAAAGGGATCCAAGGGCCCGAAAGGGGCCCCTGTCTATAGATTCACTCAGGACCTCAGAGAATTGAACAAAATAGTCTTGCCATCTTTCCCAGTGGTCCCAAACCCAGCAACAATATTATCTAATATACCTGTGTCGGCTGCCACTTTCACCGTGATGGTTCTTAGCTCCGCCTTCTTCACCATCCCCTTGCACCCTGACAGCCAACATTTCTTCTCCTTCAGTTTTAGACAAAGAAGATTTTGTTGGACAAGGCTGGTACAGGGCTATACAGAGTCACCATCCATTTTCACACATGCCTTAAAAACAGATTTAGTCTCCCTGGTACTAAAGGAGGGGTCCACACTTATCCAGTATATTGACGATTTGCTATTGGCCTCACGTTCAAAGGAGGCTTGTGTAAAGGACACCATCGCTGTCCTATGCCACTTAGCATTAAAGGGATACAAAGTCTGCCCGAAGAAGTTACAGTTTTGCCTCACCTCTGTGAAATACCTAGGCCATGAGTTAACAGAAGGAACAAGAAAACTGTTGCCAGACAGAATCTCGACAATAACACATTTTCCCAGACCCCGCACTCAGAAGGAAGTTAGAGCTTTCTTAGGAGTTGCAGGATATTGTCGTCACTGGATACCAAACTTCTCTCTCATTGCAAAACCCCTACAGGCACTGACACACAAAGGCATACCTGACACTGTACCCTGGTCACAAGAATGCGAGGCAGCCTTCAATGCGCTAAAAAGGGGACTGGAAGAAGCACCAGCATTAGGCATACCAGTCTATGGAAAATATTTTCATTTGTTCTGCCACGAGCAGGGGGGGTGCTCAATGGGGGTCTTGGCTCAGAAACATGGAGCTTTCTACCGCCCCCTTGGCATACTATTCTGCCACGCTAGACCCAGTGGCTGCAGGGCTCCCGCCGTGTCTGAAAGCAGTAGCTGCTGCAGCACTCGCCGTGGAACAGTCAGACAACTTAGTGTTAGGACACACACTAGTGCTACATGTGCCCCACGCCGTGGACACACTTCTGACATCCACTAAGACACAGCACCTCACCAATGCACGCCTCACCAGGTATGAGTTGGTACTCCTGACACATCACATTATCATCAAGAGGTGTACCACTTTGAACCCTCCATGCCTGCTACCCACGGAGCATGAGCTGGAGGATTTTGATTCAGATGATTCCTTTCATGATTGTGCATTGGCCATAGACAGGCATACTAAGATACGCCCAGACCTTAAAGATATACCACTCCCAGATGCTCAAGGAGATCTATTTGTAGATGGGTCATGTTTAAGGGATGACACAGGAGTACTACAAGCATCCTATGCGGTGGGCACAGCAACTAAATTGTTGGAAGGAGGGAGACTGACAGCAGCAAAAAGTGCACAAGCAGCCAAACTTGTGGCACTTACAAGAGCATGTGCATGGGCTGAAGGGAAGAAAGTAAATATATACACGGACAGTCAGTACGCTTTTGGGGTGGTCCACGATTTTGGCAAGTTATGGTCAATGAGGGGGTTCCTTACATCAGCAGGCCAGCAAATACAGCATGCACAATTGATTTGTGACCTCCTCCAAGCACTGCTATTACCTTTCAAGGTGGCCATAATAAAATGTGCTGCCCACACTTCATCAAAAGACCCCATCTCCAGAGGCAATGCTTTCATTGACCAAGAAGCAAAGAGAATAGCGCTTATAGGCTGCGAGCGAGCTATGGTACAACTAGTAGGCAACAAGACAGACACAGAAGAGGGTAAGGGTTCACTGCATTTTGATCCAATACGTATTCAGAGGGAGGCCGCTGACAATGAAAGAGAGGAGTGGAAGCAACAGGGATGCAAACAAACTGAAGAGGGACTATGGGTAGGACCTAATGGCAGGATATGCTTGCCTTCAACCATGCTCCCTTCAATGAGTAGGTTGTTCCGTGGACCCTCACACGTGGGGCGTGATGGTATGGTCAGGTTATTCTCCCAGTGTTGGTACAACACGAAATTCCACCAGACAGCAGAAAGGCTGTGCAAGCAGTGTGCTGTCTGTGCGCAGTACAACACTGGAAAAGGTATCCCAACTGCGCCTGGCCACTTCCCACCCCCCCATGGACCATTTGAAAGCCTTCAGCTTGATTTTATAGACATGCCCCCCACCCAGTCATATAGATTTGTTTTGGTCATCGTTTGTATGTTTAGCAAATGGATAGAGGCCTACCCCACCAAACATTGTGATGCACAGAGCGTGGCCAAGTGTCTACTTAAGGAGCTATTGCCAAGATTTGGGGTACCTTCCCTCCTGGCATCCGACAATGGGCCTGCATTCATTTCCAATGTCATAAAGGGACTGTGCAAGGGATTGGCCATAAAACAAAGGCTACATTGCGCCTATCACCCACCGGCAGCAGGGGCTGTCGAACGGAGAAATGAAATTCTGAAAAATAAAATCACAAAGATCTGTGAGTCAACTGACCTCTCATGGGTAGATGCGCTGCCTCTAGCGCTTCTGGCAATGAGATGTACACCAGACAGAGTAACAAAGTCAAGTCCCCACGAAATAGTATTTGGCAGACCAATGCAAATACCAGGCCATATGTCAACAGCCCCCCTGTAAGTAATGGACGACTTATTGTTGTGTACTGTAGAGGCCACAACGCTACCAGCCCACGACCTAAAAGCTGGTGACCTGATTTGGGTCAAGGCCCACACACGGAGGAATTGCTTGCAGCCGAGATGGAAGGGGCCAAGACAGGTCATCCTCACGACGGCCACAGCTGTGAAGTGTGACGGCATAGCTTCGTGGATTCACGCGTCACACACGAAGAAAGTAACGGACGGAGAAAGTATGCAACCGATGCAGATATCAGCCGCCGAGCCCAGCAAAGGATACCACCTTCGCTCCCACAGCAAACAGAAACATGACCAAGGAAGTTAATGATCAACGGACTGCTGGCTAAATGCAATGCTCCTGACAAATAGACTTCGATCTGTGTCAAAACAAGCCTGCAGACAACGGTCCAGGATACAATTAACCATTTTATGCCCGGGAAAAGACATAACTGCAACTCTGACCCTGCTGGTACCGAGGCCACTATTGCTCAGTGAGCTAATACGTTTGATTTTCAATGACATTTCCTTTCCGGCGGGCCAAGAGCAAATTCCTGAGCAAGAGTTAACAGACCTACGTTTTGACATTCTCAATAGTTCTATTTTTGCGATACAGAGTACTGGTTCTAGCATTATTCAAAACCTTGAACACCATCCATTGTGCCGCTTTTTGCAACAGAAGTCACTGGTCCTAGACCCGTTCGAGACATTGAAAATTGATAGAAGAGCAGTGGTTAAATGCTTGACTCTAAGGGTCAGCTAGCATAGCGCCAAGTGGACCAAGAATAAATTTAGGGCCTATTCACAAGCCCGAGTGGATCAAGAATAAATTTAGGGCCTATTCACAAGAAGATTGCATAGCATAGGGAAGGGAAAGATTTGTACAGAGTCATGCAGTCCACTGAGAGACACACATGTAACTGGAGAGCAGTGATTCTTGCAATATTGTTACCAGTTCCAGCGGTTATAGTAACAGCAATTATAATAGCATATTCTGCTGAGCTTGAAATACCACACCTCAATGGAAGGGTGGGGGATGGTAGTGATGGAACTGAGCCAAAAAAAACACCAAGAGACTACGAACAAAATATAACAATGAACATTACTGGTGAGGGGGTGGATGTGAATAAAGGGGACCAAGAAGGATTGTGGGATACCAACGAAGGGAACCAATATGTGGAAATGTTGAAACTGTATGTGACAATTTTGAATATATCTGACTGCTATGTCTTCACACACCTGCCCACAGGCACCACACATAGTTTAAAGTACAACGTCCTGCCATTATCCAAATATGTAGGCTGTGTCCTTTTGCGAGACATGTTACAAAGTCAACACAGCATGTCTGTGTCAGTATCGATAGGTACACCCTCATCTGAAATACTGACTGTTGATCCCAGCGGTAGCAATGGCTATAGCTATAGCAGAAGGACAACAGACCCCCCTCCCAGACCTAAGAGGATCTCTTGTATGAATATGCAGCCAACTAAGGGAGACTTAGAGATGCTGAAAGGATTTGACAAGGCTTCTAGAAATAAGGAATGGAGGGGCAGGGCAGGTTGGGATAACATTGAAACAGGCCACTTGAAAATACCAAGGTTCAGGGTAGGGGAAGTTACAGCCCCCTCCTGCATCCTCAAGGAAGAAGTAGTAACACCCAAAAGAGTGCCGGTTCTTCCAAAGGGAGCTACCAGAACATGCACTCTTTCAGAACTGCTGTCCAAAGACAACTGGAAGGAGTGCATCTCATTTGGATGTACCTTCGAGGAGGTCGCTCAAGGAGAGCAGGGCCTATTTGATTGCGAGGACAGGATAAACAAGATAAAAGGCATACCACCCATAAAGGCAGTTCCCCAGATTTACATGGGAATGAGCAGCTGTAACCACACAACCAGACTAACTCGAGTTAGGAGTCGTGACGAGCCGTCACCAGGTCTGGTAGGTTACAAAGGCCTTTTCTTTGTTTGTGGTCCATGGGCATACTTCTACCTGCCCCAGGATGGTGTGGAAGTTGCTACTTAGCATCCATCATCCCACAGATGACCCATTTCACAAAATTAGTGCCAGCAGAAAAAACAAAGATGACACTGGTGAGGGCCAAGAGAACGGCCGCTTGGGTAGACCACGTGTTAACAGGTGTTGGGGCAATGGTTCCAATACTAGGCAATATCTATACTTCAGAACGGATACACCAGTTGTCCGGGATGAAGATCTAGCGGACTCTACTACTATACCAGAAGAGCTCACCTTGATGAGGGCTGTTGTAATTCAAAACCGGATTGCTCTTGATATGATTCTGGCCAAGGAGGGAGGAGTCTGTTCCGTCCTCCATGAGGCATCTTCCCCAGCATCTTCCCTGGCTCAGAGCCAATGCTGTGTATTCATTCCGGATAACAGTGGGAATATAATAAAAGCCATTAAAAAAATTAAAGATATAAGTAATGAGGCCCACGCGATACACACAGGTAGTCTATGGGAAGATGTGATGAAATGGTTCACAGGCTGGGGCTCATGGATACTTGAGGCAGTTATAATAGTGGTAGCAGCTCTTTTGACACTGTGCCTCCTGATAAGAATATGCCCATCTTGTTGTGCAGCAATTTTCAGGTCCTGTGCCAACTGCATATTCAGGAGAGGTGGTTCACCACACCACACTCATAAGGATGAGGATGAGGATGAGGGACAAGAGATGATAAAGATGAATGACTTCTGATTAACATATGATTTAGTATCAGATTTGGGGATGACGAAGCAGACATTTATATGATACCAAATACATATGTTTTCAGGCCTATAGTCTTCTTTGAACTACTAAAGAAAGACACCAGCAGAAATCCACAGAATGGTCGCACGCTCCATTCTGTGTGTCAAGCCAGTCTCAGTCAGCTGCAACGTGCAGAGCAAACGCAAGGCTTCCGAGAAATGACATGCCAGTTCCAGCTTTTATCTTGCTATTGCTAAACCTCATATCTCCAGTAAAAGATGTCGACATGACCTGCCCTAGCTGGTCAAGTACGTGCAAAAATCCATGTACACTAGAAACGCAGATTTCACCTTTAGGGAAAAACCCAAATCTGCTCTTGTAGATGACACGTGGGTAACAATATTAGGGTGTAGGCACACTTCAAGCCTTAAAAGGGTATCACACCATATGTGCCCTTCACTGATTGGTCTAGCAGGTCATAGCCTGATCCAGATTACGTATGCTATGATGCCCATCCTGTGAGGGCTTATACCTATAAAATGTCTCTGCACTGTCATACCAATTGGGCACTCAGTGAGCTTTGCTGAGGTCTCCGTGCGGCACGTATATTGCATTGTGATTACTTTCTAATTGGGTTCCCAATAAATCTTGCATACTCAAACATGCTGAGAGCGAATTGTTTATTTTACTGTTGTCATTGATCTTTTTATTCTTGCAGTTAAATACTGAGCTTCAACAACTGCAGCAGTTGCCCTTACACAGCTAGAAAGCGCTATGGCGACGTTATCCAACACCGCCGAGAAATAAGCACAAGGTCCCTGCTTACCACCAAATCCTTGTGTCAACACAGAAAGCGAGCAACCGTCCACCTCATATACATAAAGCATAAAAGGTTTTCGGAAGTCAGGAGTACCCAAGACGGGTGCAGAGCAAAGCGCAGATTGCAAAGAATCAAAAGCTTTCTGACACTCATCATGTCCAGGGTAGAGGTTCATGCACATCTTTAGTGGTTAAGTACAGGAGAGGTTTAGTGAGAAGGGAAAAATTAGGAATCCACTGGCGACAGTAAGAAGTTATACCAAGAAGTGCACGAACATCACGCTGAGTACGAGGTACGGACATGTTAGAAATGGTAGTCACTCAGGGGTTAGTCTCCTCCCCTCTTTTGACAGTAGATGACCAAGGTAGGTCACCTCCTGTCAACAATATTGAAATTTGGAAAGAGATACTTTATTACCATTAGCCGCCAAATTAGATAACATTTTAACAGTGGCTTCTTTACAACCTTCTTCAGTGTCGGAATCCACCAACAGATCGTCGACATATTGCAAGAGCACATTACCAGGAGGCAAGGTCAAATCATCCAATAATGCTTTCAGAGCCTGACTATAAATACTAGGACTCTCAGTGTACCCCTGGGCAGCGCGACAAAACCGGAAGCTGCGACCAGATAAGGAGAAGCCAAAAATATGACGGCTATCAGGGTGAATCGGAATGCTGAAGAAAGCATTCTTTAAATCAATAATGGAAAAATATTTAGCAGTGGGAGGAATCAGCGTGAGGATGGTAGTGATGTCAGAAACCACAGGGTATTGCGGCACCCCTATCTTGTTAATTTCACTCAGGTCAATTACTAAGCGATAAGTATCAACATGGTCCGGATCGCTCCCGACAGGGGCCTTTTTCAAAATCGGTAAAATGGGACTGTTTCATATATTGGCAGCCGTTTCCTCCACCACACCCTTTTCGATCAAATATTGTATGATGGAGAGCAAAGATTTCTCGCCTGTCAGAGAAATTTTGTATTGAGGTATCCGCGGTAAACAAGCATTTTGTTTCAAAGTAATAGAAACGGGTGGAATCTTTAACAATCCTACATCTGTGCCTCTTGTGGTCCACAGTGTCGCTGGGATAGCAGCAAACTCAGGAGGGAGGGGTTCATTTTTAGCAAAACAATGTAAAGTATGTTTACCAGGGGATACTATAGTCAGATAAACACCATCAGGAGAACAATGAATCTGTGCATGCAATTTCTTCAACAGATCCAATCCTAATAGATTCTCCCCACAATGTGAAGTCAACAGAAATGGAGAGTCCACTGTAACCGGACCAATTGTAAACGGAAAAGGTTTAGAAATGGGGCTCACCACCGGAATTCGAGAAAATCCCACCGAAACATTATTCTGCCCGGACAGAGCAGCCCCTGGGACCAGCGAACGAGAAATGGAACTATTCATCGGATCAACTAAAACATTTTCAGATGTCCTCATCAACCGCTCTTGCACATAAGGGCCTTGCTGATCAACGGGTACTGACACCTGGCCCCCACTCTGTCCTTGTCTGTACTATGTGTAAGCATACCCTTGAGTGCCATCAATCACACAGTCTTCGTTATAGTACTGCCTACCTCTCGGATTATCGAAATAATTCTTTTCAAATTCGCCATGTGTTGTCTGCTCTCTCCGCATATCACGACGATCCAAACCACCTTGACCTCTTCCTCTCCCTCTTATTGCCTCATTCTGAGCCAGCAACAATGGACACTGAGATCGCCAATGGCCTTCCTATTTACAGTAGGCGCACTGGTTTATTCCCAAAGCAACAGCTGGTCCTCTGCCTCGTCCAGTTCCCGCCCCCCTCGGGACAAACCCTCTACCACCTCTCTCTCTGCCTCGTCCCCTGATGACTTGCTGTAACAACACTTGTATCTTAAGATCCTTTGCTTTCTTTTCCGTCTTATCCTTACTCTCATTTTCCCGATGTTCGTAATACTGAGCCATACTCAGTATAACCGAAGGTGTAGAAGTGGTTCAAGTACTCTCAGCGGCTTGTAGCAGCGCAGAGACTTCTGGTAACAGATTTGTCACGAAATGATTAACAAATAATCTACTGATAAATCTTGCCCACTAAAGTCAATGAATACACCCTCAAATCTAGTGAAGAAATCCAAAACACTTTTGTCCTTCTTCTGCTTACACGCTGTCAATTTGTCCCAATCTACCTTACGGGGTAGAATTAAGGAATGCATGTAGGTAATAATCCGACCCAGTAAAGCCAATAGTTCGGGTTTCGGTTTATCACCAGGCTTTCGTTCCTTATCCCAATCTTTAATCTGATCCCAAGTTCCACCCAACTCTGCGGCATGGTCCTGGTCATGCACCTGACGCCACACATCAACGGGGACTAGTAACCTAAAAAATAGCTCTATGTCAGCTAGGGTCATACAGCTGAGGAGGCCACTTCTGTAAGCTCTTTATAGTAAGCCGTAGGGTTCTTTCGGGGGTCGGGGAGTTGTGACTTTAGCAATTGGACTTCACTCCTTTCCCAAGGGGTATAAACCCATTGTTCTTGAAATCGTGCCTCCACGCGACGTCTAGTTACTACATTCTGATTGTTACTTAATTCCGGTATTTCAGGATGGACGATAGGATGGACTTCCTGTACACTTCCTCTAGACCTAATTCAGACTTATGAGCCTGGTCCCGAATGTCATACATCACTTGTGGGGCTCTTCCTCCCGGGAAACACTGCTCCCATAGAGAAATAAGACGTATGGCCATGTGCTCTAGGGCATGCTGCTGCATAACAGGCTCATAATATTGAAGTGCACTCCATACATCAGCTAAAGTATAAATAGGATTGCGCATCCACTGGGATGACTGATTCACAATCGTCTGCTTTTCTTCTAGTCCTACCGCCGAATGAGTAAACAACCTTTGTGCGCCAAGATCCCCCAGAGCACGAGAGGGAGTAGGGTCAGCTAGAGTTGGGGTTGTGCTCACGGACTGGGAAGCCCAAGCGGAAGTTGGGGGAGACAAAACAACTGTGGACATAGTGGGAGACGGCAACGCATCGGGCCATAAAGTAGCCGATCCAAATGCTGAGGGAGATGAAACAGAGGACGTTCCCAGAGGGACGGGGGAGAGGAAACAACAGGCGCAGAAGCCGTTGGAGCCGGATTTAAAGGAACTGCAGGATATATGCGTTGTGGAGCATAAGGGGCAGGTGGATGCGCATCCAATAAATTCTCTATCTCATCCTATGGCTCAGTCCTAGTTACGTAGCTTTTATCCACCTGTAATCTAAATTGTCTATCTGTACAATAAATTCCTTTTTCGGTTTGAGTTTCATGGTAAGCTATGGCTTTCTGTGCAATCGTCTGACCTCCTTTCATTTTACATAACTTTTCCTCCCTGATGCGTCTATGCTTTGCTTCCTTCTGCAACTTGTTTAAAGAATCAAACATTGCCTGCCAACTTCATTTAGGAAACAATCGATCCTGCAAGAAATGTATCTTTTTCTCATCAAAGGACCCGGGTAAGGGCCATTGTAGTTCCACATTGTCGTTAGTATATTTATGCCAAAGCGCATTAAACAGAATGGGTGAAATACCATGTTTGACATACATATCATACCTTGGGCTGCCCTCTGGCGGGGCAGGTTGACTTTCATCCAAACATGTGCCTTTCCGGCGACAACAACATCTAAAACACAATTTACTAAAACACGGCATAATGATTGTTGACAGTTAAATTTAATTCAGGAAACAATCTTTCAAACATGGCCATGCTCACACATCCTCACCATTGTCACTTATCCTCAGAGTCAAACACGGACAAAACGATACATACATATATACACCAAGAAAGAATATTCAAAATGACATGTATTTTCCAAACAAAAGAATGGCGCCCGTCGACTCCCGTTCATGGAGAACTAATCAATTCAGATTCCAGACCAACAGATACCAAAATCAAGCAGTCCAAAGACTACCAAGAGACCGTCGGACAGGTATTAACCACAGACTGTCCTACAGACCATCCCGAAGCCTGCCTGGTTCACCCTCTGGACTATTCTGACTAAGCCCGCTGCCTTAGCGACGCTTCAGATATGTCCGAAAGGCTACCCAGGTACAACCACAGGCCTTTCCAAGACCAGTCCGACCGGGTGCGCACCACACAAGCCACACCAAGGCGTCCGATCGACGTCTCTATTATTCACAAAACAAGTCCATAGAGCATCTACCCATGCAGCCACAATGCTGCTCCGTCAGACCCTCAAAGTTCTCCGTGGTACACCGACCACCAAATCCAATACAGTTAACTGTTTCAAAAGCACTGCTCAACAGTGCGTTCCACAAGACATCAAAACAATTCACTCACCTGGTGCACGCAGGTACAATTGCGTATTGTCCACTGCCAACTCCTGAAGACCAACACGGTCAGCTCCCAGGTTACGCCAGTAGTGCTCCGGCGAAGGGTCACTAGCAGCTGGGGCTCCCTGATCGCGAGAGCGGGGTAAGTCAGAATTTTCGGTCAGTCCACCCACTCGACCAGAGCTCCCCTTTCTTTGCCCTTTCTACCCGGTTAAGGGAAGACGACCCTATCGCGGAGACCCATCAGAGTCGCCAACTGACGTACAGTAAAAATAACATAAAGGGCTATACCTACCACATGGCCCCCATTACCATTACCAAATAACCAGTCAGTTGGCAGTGAAGTAGGGTCAATCGTTTATTAGCAAAATACTCTATAGAGGAGCCTCTCCATCCTTCACCCATCAGGTGCGCGGAGAAGACTGCTGGCTTACAGTCAAAACCAAACATATATACTTTCGGTTCAACACATGAAGTCACCGTAAATGGAAAAACACCACTCGGCCCTTGGGCCCAAGGGAAGGACCATATATCGCACACATGATTGGTTCAAAGCTTTACTATTTATTACTGGGAAGGTCAGGAGGGGTGACTCCCTTTCGTCCTGGTTCCCGGGAGTGTAGGCCCGGCACCTCCAGGAATGCGCTTATCGCACCCAAAGCCAGATGCGACCTTGAGTCCCAGGACAGAGGGAAAACAGTTTACCTTCAGCTGCTCTCAGTAACTCAAATGAACTGGGACTTTACACCTACTGGAGAGTAACACATGATCACAGCTTGTGTTCTGACACAGAGGAAAGAAGAAGGTGTCTGTATGGTTCTTGGCCTTTTCTATTAGTATGGAACAAACAAAGAAATAAACCTTTTCCTTCCGGCTAAAGCATATATGGGTTATGTTGTGTGCATATTAAGCAGAGAGGATATCTAGATACATCATCCTAACACAATATATATATGTCCGATACTCCTTGTGTATGCAAAATCTATTTTTTATCCATCAGTGATCACAAGCCCCCAATCCTCACACTGTATTGGGATACACATTTAGGAGACTTGTGGCAAAATAGCACACCAGTTCCCTACTTGAATTAGCGTAGACTGGTATGGACCAGTAAACTAAAATGTTACACTCAAAATAAACTGAAGGAGATACTGAAACCGCAATCTACCTTGTTGCCTCAGCTTATTGTGCAGGAGTACAACAATCTAATTTCCCCCATAAGCAAAATGGCATCAGCAGGCTTAAAGTGTGGTTGGCGCAGGAAATATTTGCTGGGCTTGGCTAAAAAAACAGGTCAAGGCCTATAAAAGAGGCGGCTAAATGAGGAATATCTAATTAAATGCTAGAGGAAAAGCGATAGGAAGGATCTCAGAAGTATAGCTTTGGAAGACAAGGAGAGTGTATAGACTAAAGAAATTGTGTTCCTGAGATTGAGAAGTACTAAGAGCTTTTGGAAAATAATGAATAGAGTGCTGGGGGTGACCAAAAGTATTGTAGCAGCTCCTGTCCTAAAGGAAACATGGGTGAGTTATATATCGGAGCTTTACAAACTAAAAAGCTAGATGATGGAGGAGTGGGTAGTAGGCATGTTGATGCCTTAGAATCTGGGGTGGTGGAAAGCCACTTGATTCTGACAGTAGGGGGTATAGAATACATTATAAAAGGCCTAAAAGGTTCTAAAGGTTCTAGGGTCCAGCACCCTGATGACTTATTCTCTGACATAATTAAAAGTAACACAACCTTGTGGGCCCAAGTCTTGGCACTGGTATTTGGAGCAATAATAAGCAGCCAGGAGATACGGGGAACTTGGAAAGGCAGTATTAGGGTACCGCTGTATAAAACGGGGAAGCAGGGCCTGCTCTCTAGCTACCATATGATTACATTGTTGGATGTCCCCAGCAAGGTTTATGCAAAACATCTCCTGGGGCTGTTTGAAGATTGGGTAAGCAAGGCTAACATTCTCCTCAAGGTTCAAATAGGTTTTCACAAAGGCTATTCAACAACGGATGGCTGTTTAATATTAAACCTTTTGACCGAAAAATATGCCTTTAAAAAGAAGCAACCTCTATATGTGTCATACATTGATTTGTCAACAGCATTTGACCCTATAACTAAGCCCTTACTTTGGGAGAAGATGAGGAAATGGGAGTGCCTGCTAGGCTTAGTAAAGCTCATTATCCAACTACATGAATGCTCATGGACCAGGTTTGAATTGGGGGGTAATGGAGCCCTAACTAGAAATATTTACACTCCTAATGGATTAATGCATGGGTGTATGATATTCTCTATATATATTGCAAATGCAATGTGTAGTAAAGAGGTCCACACAAGAATGTTGTAGTTAAAGATGATTTATTCAAGCAGGTAACATGTTGAATAGTTCCAGACAACAAGTAGTTGAGATGTGAAGAGGAGCACCACCAGGAGCAGCCTGTCTGCTGCTCAGCCCACGTCCAACTGTCACTTCGCCTCTCTGTGTCCCCCTCTCTGTGTCCCAACATTCCGAGGCACATCAATACACCAACATTCTATTGAGCACACAGCACAAGCATTGGCTGAACAGGAGGTGTAAAAAATATCACTACATTAACAAATGCAGGATACTAACTATCCCCTTTCCTTACAACAGAAGCACAATTTCGAATATATGAATAAAATATAATAAAAGTAAACAAAGAACAGAAACATAGGAGGAACAACGGTGTGACGGAATAAACGTCAAGGAAAAGAGCAAGCAAGGCAGAGCGGAGAGATAGATAGGAGAAGACAAGGAGGAGGAGGTAAAGTGTAAGTATACAAATAGTGAAAGTATACATATAGAAAAAGAACCATACTCTACAACAATGAAATAGAAAGAAGGAGACAGTGAGAAGCAGAAGAAGAAATGAGTAGTAAAGAGAGACACAGACGTACCAAAGACTACCCCTATGCACACCCACTGGCCAGGCAGGCAAGCAAGGAAGGAATTACAAGGCACAACGCGAACAGAACACATACCCAAGCACAAGAAGAAGAGAAGGAAGGAACTCCTCCTGAACATTGGAAAACGAGAAGAACACTGCAGAAATGGAAGGGCAGAAGACCCAGGAATAATAAGAGCAAATGTGTATGGCACAGTTTCCAAAGATGAAAAGAAAGTGAACATCAATAGGAAAGCTGAACCGTAGAAAACAGAGAAGAAGTGAACAGACACAAACAGTATCACTTATCCTCCACCCCATTTTCAAATAGACAATTCAAAAAAGGTATAACAAGGTGTAACATTGCGTATAGAAAACAGCACTGTAACATCATAGAAATAACAGAGAGAAAACAACAGCCAATGGGACTGAAACCCATGGCCGCCCTCTAGCCCAAGGCAAAATGGTGTGGAGCACTGTGAATGGGACTGAGACCCATGACATAGTAGCCCGTGTAGGGACATCCCCCGTGTAGAGGTAAAGCACTGTGTAATGTAGTTATGGGACTATGACCATAAGCAAGTACCCTGGGAGAAGGGTGCAAGATAAGATAAAATGGGACAATAACCCATAAGACGCATCCTGAATGAGGGTAGCGATGTAAATGTAACTGGGACTGTAACCCATGCAACAGTGACCTGTGTAAGGGTGAAAACCGTAGGTAACCCATGTAGACAAATGTATGTTGGCAAATGAGGCTAGTACCCATTCCCATCCCAGTGTAGGGAAGAATAGAGTGAGAAACGTAACTATGTAAATAGAACAAGCTTACGAAACCCACTAAGAAATTCCCTGCAAGATAATTGCATCAAAACAGTTATGTGGCAAATCCAAAATCCATGGTGACAGAAAAAGCTTGAGGTGAGCTAGTCACAGGGAAACTGTGTGAAAATGTCATGCTTCTTAATAAGCGAAAACTTGTCTCTAGTCGATAATGGTATGTATGTCACTGTAATATTTCCCTAGGCAGAGAATGACACATGAGCTTCTTGTTCACCGGTTGGGGCTGTCAAAAATGAGATAATAATGAACTATATAGAAAATCACCCCCTGTCCGTATAGGAAGCATTTTAGTGTTTGAGCGATGTGCCAATGTTCCCAAGCTGACGTGCATTTCCCAAAACAATATGGAAATCTGAAGTCATACTTTTCCTTTAACAGAAAGGACCCATAAGTGGTAGGAATACCAGAACTATAACCATATGTAGTCCGGAGTGAAAAGCTGAAAAGCAGTGGTACTAGGAATCCCATGACATGGCTAGTACCTTTGCCATCCCAGTGTAAGGAAACGTAAGGTGAATGAACACACAGTAGATGCACAATAGTGTCCATAGACACAAAATTTACTTTAAGATGTACCGCACATCAGGCAAAGTTAATTTGTTCATGTTGCACAGGAATGAAAGGTTCCACTATTGACGTACGGAGATAATCCTACCCTATACCCAAGTTCGCCTTGTGAGGAACGCAGTAAGAGAGACCTACCACTAGAGTCAGTAGGGCAGGGCTTTAAGTGGGCCGGGTATCAAGGGGTCTGATCACCGGCAGTTTTTTCAAGGGGGCCTCGGAACGGGTCTCTATGGGGCTCTGTTTTGAGCCCTGGCACAGGCGCTCCGTTTTTTTCCGGACTGCAGTGACAGCAGTTTGCTGTCAGTGCAGACCAGAAAAAAGTGCCAGGGCGCACAGAGCCTGATAGAGACCCTTTTCAAGACAGCAGGCACATCGGTGTGTACATGCTCACATTGCTCACTTCTCACTAGGGGAGAAGTTATGGCATGACGTCATGCCAGGTGAGCGGTGTAGTGGAAGGGAAATCCTTTAAAGAGTCATTTTCTTTCTGGATTTCCCTTCTATTTCTGAAACGCTAGAGCAGCAGCATTGGGGTAGGGTCACCAGGGCTTCTAGTGGAAGCTTTTTCAATGTTATATGTAACCAGCCATAGTTGCAGCTTATGCAACTAATAACCATTGACAAAGCCAATAGTCCTTACTTGTTGTAGGTGTAATGTGACTTGTTGTCTCACATCTTTGGATGCAATGACAGGAACAGCAAAATACAAGTCGGGCGGCACACTATGCTAAACACAGATTTTTAGCGTAAATGTGTTAAAGCCACGCCCCTAATTACACTGACCACGCCCCTTTGAGAGGCTCCCCAGTTTTTTCATCCCACTTAAAGCCCTGCAGTAGGGTGACCCCTTCACTGCACAGCAAGTGGGCAAGGTGTAAACGTGTCATGTTCGGCACAGTTGCATTATGCTCAACCCTTCTGTTGTGTTCAATAAACAGGGAAGAACACCGTAGAGTTACACATGGTGGCAGGTAGAATGCCAGGAGGCTCTTGGCACGCTACTGCGCCTAGAAGTGTCACTCAAACAGTTCTTTCGTTGTGGAAGATCGTGATGTCACGTGCCCCTCTAACAGTTCTTTCGTTGTGGAAGATCGTGATGTCACTGAGGTTCTTTGAGGAGAATTGTGCGGCATAAGCAGTGAAGTAAAAATGCATGCGCACTTCAACTGTAAAGTCGTTAAGATTCAAAACCCCAAAGAAACGGTTTGATGACCCAAAAAAACCTCACTCACTGATGAGAGAACAAATGCGACTCACCGGCAATATTCCATCACTTGTCACAAACACTCACCGTAATCAGACAAAAACGGCTAAGGAAAATGCTTGCTGTGAAAATTAAATGACATGTGAACGTCTTGACTAGTACTTCACAGGAGATACTTCTTCATGTGAGTTGCCTCGGAGGATGTCACATCCCACAGCAGCTTTTAGGCGAAGTCTTGAACAGGTGCTCTTCTTGAGCGATTGGGGGTGAACAACATAACAGACCCAAGGCAATGTCAGGCACAGTTTATACCTGTGAACGTCTTGTAAAATACATAATCTGTGAGGCAACTTTAGTAAGAAGCAGGTGGGCATCTCCCAAACGTTGTAGCACTGTAGTAGACAATAGAAACCAGCAGCAAATACTGTATTGTAGAAAAGATACCTATGCGCTGCGATGGTGGTCAAGATGACAGAACCACATGTAGAAGGTTAAAAGTCCAAAGTACGTAGTGTGGATGAGCACAGCATGCCAGGGCTAGGGCTGTCCGATGGTGAGGACACTGGTGGGGTTGAACGGCGTAGTGCTTCATCATACTTGTATTGTTGTCTTCTTTCTTTTCTGTGTAAGGCTTGTTTCTTCCTTGTTGACGTCTGTGTTCTGTGTGGAACACACATGTTTCTTGTTCCCTTTTTTCTTTTCACTGTGGATACCTCTTTGTGTACTTTTTGTTGCCATCACACGTAGGCTGGAGTTCTGTTGTCTTCAGGTCCTCTTTTGTTTGGCAGGTCTCTGAAGTGCAGATTTAACACCTAGGTTTTCGCCAGCTCGTTGCCAAATAAATGTAGTAAAGAGGTCCACGTAAGAAGGTTGTAGTTAAAGATGATTTATTCAAGCAGGTAACATGTTGAATAGTTCTAGACAACAAGTAGTTGAGATGTGAAGAGGAGCCCCAACAGGAGCAGCCTGCCTGCTGCTCAGCCCATGCTCAACTGTCACTTCACCTCTCTGTGTCCCAACATTCAGACCCACATAAAGACTCCAACATTCTATTGAGCACACATCACAAGCACTGGCTGAGCAGGAGGTGTAAAATACATTACATTACCAAATGCAGGATACTACACAGTGGTATATAGTTCGATAATTCCTGCCAAAATTAGGCTATGACCTCTTTTCAGTAATGTTTTGTGTTGTTAATTGAAGTGCTTAGAGAGACATATGATGCTAAAATTGTTAGTTGTATGAGTGTGAGGTGTTGCCTGTAAAATATTTGAGGAGGCTGCGAACTATACAAATGAATGAATGTCTGAACAAAAGACTTAGCCTACATTGAAGATCCGTTAATAACCCTAAGGTTAGAGTTGGGCCTCACTAGTATAGTTTTTAAGTACAAACAGCTGCTCCTTAATTACCAGTTTAGTCTCCTTAGAGCTGATGAGGTCTCCTTAAGGCAAATTATAAAATCTTGTCAACAGAAGTATGCTGACAGATGGGTTGCTAACCCCCTTGATATAATGAGGCAGATTTATGTTGCCTGACGCATCTCTGCAAATCGGCAGAGATGCGCCAGGAAAGATACAGCACGCAAGTTCATCCTTGCGCCACCTATGATGGGCCGCATTTACAATGCGGCGCACCATGGTGCAGGAATGAACAGATGCGTGTCACATCTAGGGGTGAAGTTGGCGCAGTGCTGAAGTTGTGTTGGGTGCGGCACGCAACTCCAACTTGCCCTATCTTCAAGCAGGCGCAGGGTTTTGATGCATCAGCGTTGGGAAAGTGACTCAGTGAAATCTTGTAGATTTCACGGAGTCACTTTTGAGGGGAGTTCCTGCGGGTAAACATCCTTTACCAAGCAACTTTTACCACGCACTGCTTTTACAACGCAGGTTTTACAACGAAAACCATTACAATGCATTGCACTGGGGGGCGCTCTAGGATAAGTGATAGTTTAATTTACTATCCAACACCTTCCCTACTATCCACGGGGACTGGAGTTGGAATAGTAAATTAAACTATTCACTATTCAGCACCCCCCAAAGCAATGCGTTGTAATGGCTTGCGTTGTAAAACTTGCGTTGTAACATCATGCGTGGTAAAAGCATGCGTTGTAACAACGTACATCCGTTCCTGCGATGGAACGCCCCCCCCCTGCGTGGAAACGCCTACATGAAACCTGACGCAGGTTTCATGTGGCGCAGGGCCTTACACCGTGACGCATCTCCATAGATGCATCACGATGTAAGTATGTCGCAACGTGGCGCAGGGTTTACGCCGCCGCTGCTTCACGCAGGTGCGTCAGAAGAGACGCAACTGTGGCGCAAAAGTGCCGCAAGTCCGACATAAATCTTCCCCTAAGTTTTCCCTAGATGCTTGAGTAGTGATAGAATTTCAAGGATTGTCTGTTGCACAGCAGAAACAAACATTGGGCTCCAAGAGGAGTGACATAGAAAATGTGTGCAAGAGAGATAATCTGCATCATTTTAAGCAATCAAGTTATGGAGGGCATATTCAGCCTCACCTTTGGGATATAAAAAATGTTTACAAAAGAAGCCTTTATATAATGGAAGCTGATTAGACATGCAGGAGCAGGAACAGTTAAGTTTCCCTTTTGCCAAATTGTATCATTAACATTTTGCACTTGTAGTCTTCCCATGTTTTTATAATAGCAGAAGAAAACTGCTGTTACCTGCTTTTAAAATAACACAAGTTCACCATGCAAGTGGTCTAATGACAGAAATATTAAGATGCGATAATATATCATTGTGCTATGCGGTAGGGAAATTACTGTCTGTTGTTTACGAATGGCTGACTGAGCAGATTGGCCCACTGCATTAGTGATATGGAATGGAACCACTGATGTCCCCTAGTTATAATTGCTTTTTTGCACAAATACAATTATTATATGTTGCATTGCCACAGTTTTATCCGTCATAAAAGAGATGGTATTTTGTACAATTCTAATACTTATCTTGCCAATCACTCTCTGTATAAATAACTGTATTTTGCTCTAACGTTGCTCTACTTTGCACAACAGGAATTGTATTTTTGACAATGATAATTGTTAACCCTGTCTGTACAATGCCAATGCCTATCTTGCCCAATTGCGTACTGTGTAAAAACAACTGTATTTTGCAATACTGTCACTCTGTCTTGCACAAAACAATTGTATTTTGCACAATGATAATGAGAAATATGACCAATTTATATCTGTGTAAAGAGTGGCTTAAGGTAGAGTGCACCAGCTTGGACTGGAAACAGGACAGATGTTAATGTTTTACTGATTGTCTAGACAGTAGGTAAAACATAGCATTTTTAGGTCCTAAAATATATTTTTTATGTTGATGTGTGGAGCTTGGTAGAAACAGACTTTTTTTTTCTAGAGTAAAAATGTATATGTTTTTAAGATGACTGGAGTTTTTTTATAAGTAGCATGTTTATTTTCTGTTCCGTATGCTAACAAACTGTTTGTATTGCCTTGTTTGGCATGATATCAAACTGTTGAAAGAATCAAATCAAATTAAATACATGGCTAAGGATTTTCTGATCAACATTCAACATGGAGAAGGGCCGATAGGAGCCCACCTCCAGGGGGTCCCCCAACGTTTCAATGTTAATAGGATTAGAGTCTCTTTTTTGGATATCCCCATTGAGATACATGTAGTAATTTTAAAAATCTGGCATGGATCCGGCCCTCCAGGACCGGTTTGGAGACCCCTGCATAATGCAATCCGGGATTAGCCCTCTATCCAGTGCTTCAGTATATACCTGTAGTAGTCTATCAACCAAGGTCTCAGAAAAGAGCTTAGAAAATTCTGCCAGGAGCTAACCCCTTTGGGCGATTTGGCGGTTTTAAAAGTATCTACTGCGCTTAGCAATTCTTGCCTGATTTACAAGCATGTTGAGCCCCAGATTGTAAACATTAGCCCGTGTGGGACATTAGGTTATTCTTAAGACCAAGGAGAGATTGAAGATGGACTATTGGTGGCCGGGGTTGAATCCATATATGGAGTGGTTGCTGAGAATATGCATTGTATGTGTTAGCAGTGACAAGTTGTTTAAAACTACGACCTCACTTAAGGTATACTTCAGCCTTCTACTGCGGCCATTGGGTCCTTGAAAATTGTGGGTCTATCGATGGGTGAAATAGCAAACTCTTTTTTTATTATGTGTTCTTAAGATTTCCGGAGGTGCCATGTGTGCATGACATAAGCAAACAGGGTGTAATAAAAAGCTTGATGTACTACTGTACCAAACTGCAAATCAGTAACTGAAATGTACCATCGCTCACATGTTCCTAATACAGATTTCGTACGATTTACTTATTAAAAATATTGATTCACTAAAAGAAATTCGTACCCATTCGCAAATTGCTATGCCATCCTGAAGCATAGGAGATTGCAGGGAGGACCTGTTTTGTGTCCCTGCTACTTTTTTGTGCCAAAATGACTCTTCAAGAAAGCGCAATAAAATGCTCTCTTATGATGAGATTGCTAAATTGGTGGAGGAGTGTGTAGCAAATAACCATCTTTTTGGTAAAGTCTTCCTAACTGTTCGTGATGCCACCGAAAAAGACAACATGGAGCTGTTTCCAAAAAATTATAAATGGTGTGGGGATAACAACATGCAGTGATCCTGAAATTCGGAAATGATAGTAGGGCTTTCGCTCATGCACAAAGGAAATGCTAGCCAGTAGAATGAATGAATGAATGAAAGGCGATTTATAACGCGCAAACTTAGCCCTAGATGGCATCAAGGCGCAAAAGTAGTAGCAAGGACGCTGCTGGAACTGGAGGAGACCTTCTGACCAGCCATCAGCAATACCAATGGAGGAGGCCATTGAGAGCACACTCACTACTGAGGCTGTATCTAGCCTAATTAATATTGACACCTCAGAACCTTGTGAGTAGCACACAGGTTAGTGTTGTTTTTATTTTTTATTAAAGAAATACAAATATTGGATCTTAAAATATTTTTATTATAAAGATCGTTTAACCCCTTCGATGCTCATGACGGAACGGTTCCATCATGAGCGTCGGTTGGCCTGTGCTCATGACGGAACCGTTCCGTCATGAGCCCGTTGGCTCATTAGAACCTTCAGCACAGCGCGAGAATTCGAGCCGCGCTGAAGGTGTTAATTCTATATAAAAAGATTACATTTGATTTGGGCTAATTTTACAGATCAAGCCATTAACAATTCTTATGTTTAAGAAATTGCATTGTGTGATTTGGAGACCAGTGACATTTGTTGGGGTTTTAGGAGTCAAAATGAATACACAGTTTACTATTGTGTTATAAGGGAACCACTTTTATTAATAGAATAACTTACAGATTTAGTATCATGATCCTGGAAAAGCAAAAATTGTGTATTATTGATTTAGGAGGCGTACAATTCAATATAGGCTTTTATGTAGGGCTCAGGGATGATCCTTGGGCCATGTCACATATAATGTCCTTGGGAGCGGAGGTTAAGGGAGGTAAACAGATGCTCTGTGTCCATCCTGAGAGGAAGAAAGTGATCCACTTGAGTTCGTGTTGCAGTATGCCGATGTTGTGGAGTCTGCCCATGAGGATGTGCTGGGAGATGGTGTTAAATTTCACCGAGAGGTTGAGGCGGATCAAGCCCACAGTTTCTCTGTAGTCAAGGAGAGTTCTGATGTTGTCTGCGGTCCCAAGGCTGTGATTGTCCCTTAATCCTGATTGTGAGGCATCGAATAGGTGGTTTCGTTCCAGGTAGTTGGTGAGCTGTTGGTTGATGGCTTTCTCAAGTACTTTTACTGGGTATGGGGCAGGAAGATTGGTCTGTAATTTTTTAGGTCACTGGGGTCAGCAGAGCAATTCTTGAGCAGGGGTCTGACCTCTGCATGTTTCCATCCACCTGGGAAGGTTGCTATAGCGGTGTAATTATTGAGGATGCTGGTGAGTTTTGTGACGATTATGTTGGCCCGAGGTTGAAATGATGGTGGAGCAGAGGTCGGTGGGTGCCTCAGAGTGGATGGAGGACATGATGCTCATGGGGGTCTGAGTGTCAAGTGGAGGCCCGGTTGTTATAGTTGGGCTGGTCTTTGCTGGTGAGATGACATTAGAAGTTTTTGTTGATGGTGGCGATCTTGCTGTGGTAGTAGTCTGAGAGGGTGTCCCAGAGTTTTTGGGATGGGTGGATAGTGTTTTCTGTAGCTGACGGATTGCAGAATTCCCTTATGATTTTGGAGAGCTCCTTCGTGTAGTTCGCCACTAAGTTTTGCGGATTAACTGTTGTTTACACATTTCCATTTTCAATATGGGTATATTGCAAGCCTTAGACTTTACAGACAACAATTTTAGAACACGTCTGTCTCCAGATCCCTGTTGACATGCTGTTGAAGTGATCTTTGAATGTCTAAACTTTAATGTTAATGTAGAAAACCTTTAATTTAACGTTGCTATCATTTTTGAGAATGAATATCTGCATTAGCATTCTAACTTCAATGACTTTAACAGGTTGGAAAGCAGTAAAGTTGTACTTCAGGTGCTCGCTATAAAGCACTCACGTGCCTTTCTCTCCAAAGATTGCTTTCACCTTTTTGTCCATCGCAGCAAAGATGTGCTCATAATTCCTTTCATGTCATGGTACAGCGCTGCCACCGGCTGCTGGGACTCTATCCGGCTGAAAGTAATGAAGCACATTTGTCCACATCATTAAACTTAATGCTTTGATTCTCTGCGGCCCAACCGTTGCCAAGCTGGTCTAATGGAGCTGAGCGGCACCAACCATGCAGACTTAATTAAATGTGCAGGTACAATTTCTGAAATGATTTAGAAACTGACTTCTGAGAAATTAACAGCAATTGACACTAAAAAAGGGAAATAAGCTGTTTTTACAACCCATCATTGGAGACAATTGCTAGGGAGATTATCAAGTCTAAATTAGGTTCTTCTAAATGAATATTTCTGTTTATGTTAATATATGTATGCTGCTTATTCTAAAGGGATGTTGCGAGCTCGTTGGACGTGGAGCACATTAGGCTGATAGACATTCATAGAACCTCAGACTGCTGGGAACAGAGCTGGAGAATGTTGAGCTCTCACGCCTCAGCTCCATGCCCATAGAGATGTCACGACTGAAAGGGATGAAATACTAAGTCTGCACGCCGCCATGGCTCACAGCGCTATCTAGAATAGACGGATTAATAACCAGTACTGAGCAAATCACCCTTGATGCCAGAGTGTCTCCTGACTGATTGGAACCAAAGAGGCGGTAGGAAAGAGTAAGAGTTATGTGAGCGTTTATGTGTGTGTGGGGGTGGGGGGACCTACAGGCTAAAAGCATGCCTGTCAACAAATAAACGCTTGAAATGGGTAAAGAAAAAATAGCTTCAGACCTCTTGGAAAGACCCCTTCTCAAATTCCTCCACGAAGAATGATTGTCATTGGTCTCAACCTCTTACAGGAAGCTGGTATTTATTTATACATAATTGTTTCGTCGACAGATTAAAGTTCGTTTTGGTTGTTCATCATATATAGATACATACAAAATACAAACAAATATATTAATGTATTTTTCTTCCTTGCAAGTTTTACAAAACAGTCATCGTTCGCTTAGGGTCAAGGTTTCTTCCCAACTCTTGGTTGCCAAGGGAATAAGCCTTGCCTAAATTTAGAATAGAAAGCTTTGCATGTAAGTGGGCTAACAAGTCAAAATCAAACTTGTTTCTCAACACCTCCTTCACCTTCGAGTACAATGGGAAGGAGTATCCTATCCAGCTGGCATGTTAGCACCAGACCTCCTAGGGCATTATGCTGTATGGTTATGGTATATACAGGTCACAGACGTACATATAAGCATAGTTAAGGTTTTTGTCATTAACCCATTGGCTGCTAGCCACATTCCCCGCTGTGCTGGGGGGGAGGGGGGCGCGCGCAGCGCCCAGGTGCTCATAACGACCTCAGCTCGTCATGAGCCATGGTGTTCGTGTGCTCATGACGAGCTGAGCTCGTCATGGCCACACCCGTTTCTTTAGAACGTTCGCACAGCAGGGGAATTTGCTCAGCGTTGGTGGCATGGTTTCTCCCGACTTTTTCCCTCTGACCTACAGCTTTGCGGACTTCATTTTTGCTGGCTTTAGGGTTCTGGGCACTTTACCGTTGCTAAACAGTGCTAAAGTGCATATGCTCTGTACTCTGAACGTGGTAGCATTGGCATTTGGTAATAGGCATATTTAATTTACTTATAAGTCCCTTGTAAAGTGAGCTTTATGTGCCCAAGGTCTGTAAATAAAATGCTGCATGTGGACCTGCAGCACTGATTGTGCCACTCACTCAGTAGCCCTTTACACATGGCTCAGGCCTACCACTGCAGAACCTGTGGGTGACGTTTTAAACTGCCATTTCGCATGGCAAGCTAACCTATTTGCCAGTCCCAAACCTTCTTTTTTATTACATGCAAGTCACCCATAAGGTAGGATGCAGTGTATTTAAAAAGTGGGACATAGCATTTGAAGTTTAACATGCCGTGGTAGTGAAATACTCTTAAATTCATTTTTCACTACTGCATGGCCTATCTCTCCCATTGATTGACATTGGGATGACCTCAAACATCTTTTACATGTCATTTCTGATTGGGAGCAGATAGAAATTTGGAGTTGGTGTGTCTAGACTCAATTCAAATTCACAACTTATGGTGAAGTCAGATTTTAAATTGTAAGTCTGAAACTTCAACTTTTAGAAGGTTGGCCTGTTCTTACTTTAACTATTCTGTGCCTTTGCCTGTCTCTGAATACACATCTGGGTTCGGGTGACAGCTGGGCTTTGGGCATTCCCTCTAGACAGTCATGCAAAGGGAGCCGGTTGGGCCATTTCCATCCTGATGGCCCATCACCAGGCGATGGACCTTCCTAAGGTAGATTGGGATGGAGGAGGTGACACTTGCAATTGAATAGGTCAGTGCCTGTCCCAACACAAAGAGCTGCATAGCCCCCCGTATTGTGTCTGGAGCTAGAGCAGGAGATCTTTAAAGGCCTCTTTGTTGTCTCCCCCACTTCAAAGGCACATTTGGGTATAAGTACTGGACCCCAACACCACTAAACCAGAACAAATCTGGAACCAAGGAAATGCTGGCTGGAAAAAGTGCTTCTGTGCTGTATGAGGGAATGCCATTTCATCCTGCATTGCTGAGTTGACTTGCTGCCTGCTGATTGCAGTGCTAAAGGAGGGACTGACACTTTGCAACTTGTCTGCTGTGTTGGCCTGCTGCTTCTTGCCTGGGAGTAAGAGGGACAGGACCTGCTCTGTACATCTGTGAACCTAAAATTCTCCAAGGGCCTGCTGGCTTGCCTCCTGTTTTCTGAAGTCTCAGAGACACAAACGACTTCTTGCAACTCTTCTGGTGCTGCTGGACCCGGCCCTCTACGAGTCCGACCCTTTCTTGCGGTACCACTTTCAGTCCCTGGACTCAGAAGTGGCTTCTGCAGCTGTTCGTCTGCAAAAACCAGTACAGTTATCCAACGACATGAGAACAAATCGACACACCGGTCTTTGACGCCAACGCAGTGCTGAATTGACGACGACGAAGGTCCTGACTGCGAGGCTCAGTGACAATAGAGCGCTGATCTGAAGAAATCCCTCCATGGCTAAACAACAAAGCATCGCTGATTCTTTGACATTTTCTGTGAGGCTTGGTAACAATGCATTGGCCAGACTGCGTGAATCAGATTCTTCGACGTCAATGCTTTAATCTAGACAAGGTACTTTTTTAGCGCACCCTGCGTGCGTTCTGTAGCTGGACTGCCCTCCATCATGCTCAGGGTGAGATTTAGATTTGCACAGGTCCCTTGTGACCTCAAGTAACCTTTTCACCACTAGTGACTTCTACGCACTGTTTTTCACATTTAATATTTAAAAAAGTCATATCTCAAGTTCTACTTATAGGATTTTTGTCATGTTGGTCTTGTTTTACTCAGATGAATACTCTCTATTTATCTAAAGTGGTTTTGAGTCTTTCTGTGATGTTTTCATTGTGTTACTGTAATTTAAATGTTGCGCAAATACCTTACGTTTTGCCTGACCGCTCTTTGCCAAGCTACTGGAGGTTCAGCACAGGTTAATTTAGGTTGTGTAACTGACTTACCCTGACTAGGATTATGGCTCCTGTTTGGACAGGGTGTATACTCTGCCGACCAGGAACCTCAATTTTTAACAGCTGGCAAGCAACAAAAGCTCACTCTAGGAGGATCATGTAATAGTTTCAATGGGTGCTCAGTGTTTGGAAGCACGCAGGTGGCATGTTAGCAGAAGTACTCCAAGTTCATTTTGGTACACCTCCAGTTGCTCTGCTGTCAAACTTCCTACTGAATAACAGTAGAGCTACCAGGTGATAGGATATACATTACTTAAGTATTAGTAAGGTGTTCAGATGGCTCTCATTCTTCAAGAAAACAAGGTACAGTTGTTTATGTTAATAGTTGCTTAGAGATTTTTTGCATGTGTGATTATCTCTTTTGTCCACCTAGTATCAGGGCTTGACCTAACTTAAATTACTAAATTTCCCACCCTCGTATTGTAAGGACTCCAAAATGCCACGTCTCTTTTTAAGAGGTTTACCTTAATCCTACTTAAACATGGCAGTTTAACTCGTATTGGAATTCTATTTCATTTACAATATTTATTTGTCATCTAAGATAAAACCTTTTAGTTTCAAAAAGATTAGAGTGACAAGACGATCCTAATTATAAATTGTTCTCATTCTCATTGAAACTATAAAAGATGGTACAATTCTATTCAAAGGCGCTTCTTTGATATGAACTTGAATACCCTTAATCTTTCTTAAATTCCTTCAAAATATTTTTCAAGAAACGATTTGTGTTTTTCTCCTGGTGTTTTTTTAGAGTGTCACCATTCTATACTTCTGTTTGCATGGTCTAAGTATTAACTGATTATGGGGATGATTTATAATTTGGCGGATAGGGTACTCCATTGCAAATGTGATGGAATACCCTGTCCACCAAACTCATAGTGTGCCCTCCTCATTTAGAGACTCATTTAGAGATAGGTAGATCATAAGTTGTCTTTCAGCAGGGCTCCCTCCAACTTAGCTTTGTTGATAGAAAACTTCCTCCACAGTCAGAGAGAAAAGGGACCATCAGAGGAAAGGCATTAGATAGTTCGCCCTATTTGGGGTGGACGCTGTGATGTCCTTTTTTATGACTGTCACTACCAGAAAAGCCTGAAGGTGAGGGGGCCAAAAAAATATTGCCTCCCAAACCCTGATGGAAAACTCCCGGATTGTGGGGGTCGTTAGTTTTTTGTTTCTCAAAAATAAATTTCCACTTTGAGAGTTTGTTTTTGATAAGCAGAACATTTTTTAAAGTTCAGTGGACAGCCATTAAAACAGATGGTGGTTGTCCACCAAATTATTTGTAACTTGAAAGGAACTACCATGATGGAGGTTCCTTTCAACATACAATATCGCTGAGATATTGGCCATCTCTAAATCTGTCAGATGGTAGTGTTTCAGGTGGTAGAGGTAATGTCCTCTGCCACCAGGACGGACTGTACTTTGTTCGCCAATGCCTAAATCTGCCCCATATCTCTTTTGCTCTCCGAGCTGAGATATCATTACTGTACTTCTTTTTGAGTAATAACTATTACTCTGACAATCGACATCATTCGACTTATTAGGTATGGCTTGCAATAATTCCCAAACTACTAGAGCCACAGCTCAATCTGCAGGCGTAATTTCTGTGATTTAACTTATCACACTACCTTCCCCAAACCTTCCTTTAACTATGACTGTGAGAAGATGAATTTTTATGTAATTAGTGGGAAATTTGCTGTTGGTCTACAAACTGCTAATTCATGGATTTACGATTGCTTGAAATACCATTGCTGTGTAGTTTAACAATATCAAAACCTGGTTAAATCCCTTGCCTAGAGTTAAAATCATAGTTGTCAAGAGGAGCTACAGTCACCCTGCTTAATAGTTGCATTGTCAATAATCTAATGCTAGTGGCGAATGGAGTAGACCAATTTAAAAAGCTGTTGCACTTTGTCTCTACTGAAAGCATGGATTCCGATGTGCAGTGGCAAGCACTCTCAGAGGCGGCAATACCTGCATGTCTGCCTATGCACGAGGCAATGCAGGTCCTCTGCTTCCCCCAAAGTAAGACCAGTTCAGAAAGAGCATTCTGCCTTACTTATACCACAGGGAGAGAATATGCTCTTACAGCAACAGGCACTGGAGATGCCTATCCTCTCTCAAGAAGGTACAGAACACCCTCCTGAAGACCTAAAGGATTATTGTTCACTCTCTGGCAGGGCAATGTCCATTGTATGGGTTTTGGTGGAGTTCCTAAAGGGGTGGCTTCCTTGCAATGTGTTTCAGGTATACAATCTACCCCATGACACATTCTCAAGACAAAGAAGGATGAGTCACAGTTTGGATCTTTAAAGTTGAGACCTACACTGAGACTCACAATGCAAAAGGAGATAATGCACAAAGTGGAGATGGGAATAGGGAAGAAACAGCTGTTTGATCTGAACACACCCATATACATATGGAAGCGTTGAGGGTGAGATATCAAGCGAGAGACAGAAAAATACAAGGACACAAATAAAGGTGAATTGGAAAGTAAGATATGATGCAATGGGGGAGAGAATGAGGAGGGGTTAGATCATAAAAGCATAAAGAAGATATGTTACAAATTGAATACGCTGGTTTGTTTGTTATGATTAGATGTATTATGCATTAGTGATAAATTGTTTAAATATAGAGAGCAAGCATTTACAATGCAATGGTCTCGGCATTATTAAAGGTAGAGCTTTTGGCATTGCTCATGACATTTTTTTACATTTTTTTAAAAAACATAAATAAATGGTATTGTCATTTACAATGGCAATAGGTGAGCTTTAGAGAGTAGTAGAGAGTATTCGCGGACACAGAGCCACACACACAGAAAGCCACACACACACAGAGAGCCCCCCCACACACACACAGCCCCCCCCACACACACACAGCCCCACACACACACCCACCCCCACACACACACAGCTCCACACACACACACAGCCCCCCCCACACACACACACAGAGTCCCCCCCCACACACACAGAGCCCCACACACACACACAGAGCCCCACACACAGAGCCCCACACACAGAGCCCCACACATAGAGCCCCCCACACACAGAGCCCCCCACACACACAGAACCCCACACACACAGAGCCCCACACAAACACAGAGCCCCACCCACACACACAGAGCCCCCCACACACACATAGCCCCACACACACAGAACCTCCCCACACACACACAGAGCCCCCCACACACACACAGAGCCCCACACACACACACCCAGAGCCCCACACACAGAGAGCCCCACGCACTAAGAGCCCCACACACACACACACACACACACACAGACCATCGCACACACACACAACATGGACTTACTGTACTCCTAATTCCACCACAAAACGTACCTAAGTGTACAACCTTCAAACAACTAGTGTGTGTTAACTTCAGACATTCTCAACACTTTCAAGGTCACCAATTAACAAGACAATGTCTTCCCTATTCAATTAAAGTCACTCTCTTTCAAAGATCTCACGTCTTTCACTGATTAAAATTCTTACCTGTTCAAGCAAGATGATTGCAAAAAAGCAATTTCTGTTCATCTACATAAAAACAAATGAACACCCTACTACAGGACTAAAAATCAGGCTTCAGACATACAGACAGCAACAATTGGTGACACCCTCAATATTATCGTGGTTCTCCGACATCTATTGGCTACCTTTGACACAGTCCACCATCATGCACTACTGGACACCCTATAGATGTGCATGGGAATGAACGACAATGCCAAAACAGTTTACATCCCACCTATCCAATGGACATCAATTAGTTTAGATGAACTCGCCCAGATGACAGCAAATTGCAGTGACCTTCAATGATCCTCAAGGTTCTATCCTATCACATCATCAGTCTCCACACAAAATCACTTGGTTTGCTCTTGGTCCATCATAACGCCACAATACACCAGTATGCAACTGAACCGCAGCTCTACCTATGCACCTCAATGAGCAGCAACACTGGTGTTTCAAAATGGATGTCAAGTGCATAACTGAAACTGAACCTCATTCAATAGAGCCAGGGTAGATTTTCTGTGATCTTGTAAGGGCTGTATTAGAGACTGGAGTTGTAAAGCAGAGCTCCTCTTGCTGACAGTTCATTTACAATCTGATACACTACATGCCCCTCTTTTAATAATGCCATTAGAATAATGTGGATTTCTTCTTTAAACTTTACCATCTGTAATAGTGTGGATATGTGAATTCTATATGATTTAAGACAGTGTAACCCTTTCTGATAAGCACATTCTAAACTGACCTCCTATAATTATTTTCATATCCTCAGTATGACTTAAGATTTCAACATCCATTGTCATGTCAGTTTCTCTTCAATTGGATACTTCTGCACAACACAAATTAGATATGAAGTACATGCAAGATTCTAAACTAGCCACTAACCTTGACAATGGGACTTTAAACCCATGCAAATATTATATATTCTGGCACAACACTCGCTGGGGGCCATCTGTATTTCGTGGAGGAGGTTGAGGACCCTGCTATTTAATCTCCTGACTGATCTTCTCTAGCTACGATTTGCTACACTGCAATATGATAAGAAATGGAGCCGGTGTCAAATGTATCCCATACATTGGCCCTAAACCTGGCTCTTGTGAAGTGTGAACAATGTATTTTTAGTAATCAATCACTGACATTGCCCCCTGTTAAGATACTGGCGGAGGAAATCATGTCAATAACAGGCTACAAAAAAGACTTAAATACATATTTATTTACGTGTTTTAGACTATGGGCATGGATTTTATGTTAGGTAAAAGATTCTATACCCTAAACTCGAACAAACTTTTATTTCAAGCTTATCATGTAGATTAATTTTATTAGGACTTAAAAATACTTTATATTAATCCGATCGAAGGCACCTCTGTTTTTAGACACTGGCTAGTGAAAGGGGTCCTATGAAGGTAGACAAATGTGTAGGCCGCGTACCTTGAAGGGTGAATCTGTTGAGCACGTTTCATTCTTTGATATTTTCATCATGTATAGACTAAGTATATATATTGCCACTAACAGAGAATGCAAAAAGACAATATGGTGTGGAGGGTTTGTGGTCCAACAGACAAGTATTTTACCTTAAGAACAAGTATTTGCTTATCTCGGCCAAGTCTAACGAATCTCGGGTCGGACTAGCAGATGTTCAATGTATATCATTATCGCTGTGAGTCTGACTTTTATCACGCAAATCGAACTCGGAGCCATATAGGCGGACAGCATGTGCGGTGGCTTTAAGGGGCAGAGAGATTCGCTCAGTGGCGTGGCGAGACATAACTTATTCATGTCAGCAGCTAATGTACGACTTAAGAGTTTGGCAGACCTATGGGAAGGGCAGCAACTGAAGAAGTGGAAATATCCGCTTCAGCCTGATATGCAAGCGATGTTTACTGCAGTGGCTGTGTAAGAACAAGGCAACTCACCTGTACACTCCACTCCACACCGGCTCCAGCGTCCTCATCCTCCGGGGCGTGGGCAGCATGGCGAGCTACTGGTGGGAGGGGCGCGGACGGACAAAGAGTCGGCCCGAATAAGCGGGGAGCACTGCTAGGGTTTGCTTCAGGTTAGCCAGGGGTGGGGGTCCGAGTATTTTACCCTAAGAACAAGTATTTGTTTATCCTGGCCAAGTCTAACGAATCTCGGGTCGGACTAGCAGATGTTCAATGTATATCATTATCGCTGTGAGTCTGACTTTTATCATGCAAATCGAACTCGGAGCCATATAGGCAGACAGCATGTGCGGCGGCTTTAAGGGGCGGAGAGATTCGCTCAGTGGCGTGGCGAGACATAACTTATTCATGTCAGTAGCTAATGTACGACTTAAGAGTTCGGAAGACCTATGGGAAGGGCAGCGACTGAAGAAGTGGAAATATCCGCTTCAGCCTGATATGCATGTGATGTTTACTGCTGTAACTGTGTAAGAACAAGGCAACTCTCCTGTACACTCCGCTCAACACTGGCTCCCGCGTCCTCATCCTCCGGGGCGGGGGCAGCCTTTCGGGCTGCTGGGGAGGGGGTGGCGCGGACGGACAAAGATTCGGCCCGAATAAGCGGGGAGCACTGCTAGGGTTTGCTTCAGGTTAGCCAGGGGTGGGGGTCCGAGTATTTTACCCTAAGAACAAGTATTTGTTTATCCTGGCCAAGTCTAACGAATCTCGGGTCGGACTAGCAGATGTTCAATGTATATCATTATCGCTGTGAGTCTGACTTCTATCATGCAAATCGAACTCGGAGCCATATAGGCAGACAGCATGTGCGGCGGCTTTAAGGGGCGGAGAGATTCGCTCAGTGGCGTGGCGAGACATAACTTATTCATGTCAGTAGCTAATGTACGACTTAAGAGTTCGGAAGACCTATGGGAAGGGCAGCGACTGAAGAAGTGGAAATATCCGCTTCAGCCTGATATGCATGCGATGTTTACTGCTGTGACTGTGTAAGAACAAGGCAACTCTCCTGTACACTCCGCTCAACACTGGCTCCCGCGTCCTCATCCTCCGGGGCGGGGGCAGCCTTTCGGGCTGCTGGGGGGGGGGGGGGTGGCGCGGACGGACAAAGAGTCGGCCCGAATAAGCGGGGAGCACTGCTAGGGTTTGCTTCGGGTTAGCCAGGGGTGGGGGTTTGTGAGGGGTCTGTCCACGGCTATAAAAATACAGGGGAGCCCAACGGGGCGCGCGGCCAGCCTGGGAATGTACAAACCAAAAACAAACAAAATGGCTGCCAAAGCTCCGAAATTTTTCAGAATCGGGGCGTGTTTTGGCATTCTGAGTGACGGATGACGTCACAGTCGAAAGAGCACAAAATCGCCCCGAATCCGAAAGAGACGGGGCTTTATTGGAGTGACTCCCTTCTCCTCCAATGGCTGGCCTCCGTTTAGGAAGCCAGCCAATGGAGGAGAATGGAGGAGAGAGGCGGGTTCAAGCCCCCATACTCCAAAACATTAAATCTCCTCCCGGAGACTGCGCAAGCGCAGCCTACGGTCCTCGACCTAAAAATAGGTAGTGTGTAGTGTAAATCACCACTGACCTGCTAATACGCAGATGTTTACCTCCGTATGGCACAATAAAGCCTAAGCTAAAATACAGGGAATTGAAATATAACGTAGAATGCTAAGTGTGAATTATACAAGAAATGGTAGTAATGCTACAGCAATCTTCTAACTAGCAGTATAGAAAGTGAACATGTACCGCCCTACATCATTTGGGATCCTTCACCCGAAGGAATTGATGAAAAACCACTTGTGATTAGGTGAACTGTAACCTAATCAAGTGGAAAAACACAAATGTGATTGGTTGGTATGTATGGCAAAAGGAGGGTAAGAGTAGATAGCAGTGCACCACATGTGTTTAAAGTAACTGTGTAAAAAAGTTTGTGAATGTTAAGATTGGGTTGTAGAAGTGGAACATTTATTTTAATGGTATCCTATCTACACCCAAATTAGTAAACTTATATATACTCTGATGTTATAAAGGTCAACATGTTTCTGCGGTATTTGGAGTCATAAGATCTCCTCCAGCTTCATCAGGACCTTATGTCAAATGCTACTGCGTATAAGTGGAAATTTACAAACAAAAAAGTGATAAAGGTGTCACCTGGCATTCGCCTGCTCAGTCAGTCACGAGGGACGAATCATCAATGAAAAGGAAAAACGAAAACAACACATAATTATGACAGTTTACTTTGGCACATAGTGAATATGTGAGTTTCTTTTGAAGCCAATCATATATTGGTCTACGGTCTCAAATAAGTAGATAACACAATATGGTCATTCTTTATATTGTAGGACCTTATTTTTAAGACAATGGTGTATCTTTTACTCACCCAATTCATGGGGAATATACGCTCCACCCCACCTGGCTACAGCTCAGGTAAAAACGGAGCACCGCTCTGTGAGGAAGAAGGAGGGAGGGAAGTAGAGGAGGAAAGATGCATAACCATCAAACATTGTATCTGCATATTTAGCACGGCAGCCAATGACCAATCATTCATTATTGCAATAAGGAAATTGCTTTAATCAGAAGTTGGCCCAATCTATAGTGCCCATGAGTTCAGTGATTGGTATATATTCACTCGATACACTCATCAACAACATCACACCTTTACTCTGCCCGGTTATTGCACACAAAGTTGGATTCCGTTATTCATCAAAGAGAAAAACGAGTCAAAACCCTTATTCTTTAGAAAACTGTACCATTCTATGTTCTAGAGAGATAAGTAACGCACCCCTACCCTGCTTACCTGTCCTTCGGTACTCCGGACATCCGTCTTGGCTTTCATGGAGGGAGGTACCGAATGGACAGGAAGCGGGTATTTATGCTTCCTTGTTGATAGTGATCTACAATACCATTGGATAGTCATGTCACGTGACCGTGCGCTGCAGAACCAAGATCGACGTCTGCGTCGCCACGCTCTGCTGTCACATGGTATACGTATCACCTGATGTTGCGTCAAGCGTGACGTAGCGTTGGAAGGGAAAGACGCTATTCTCCTGGCATAGACGGATGCGTATCGCTAATCGAGGTTTGTTGACAGTCTTGGTTGCCTAGCAATGGATACACAGAGTTTGTTGACAGACTCAGTTGCCTGGCAATTTACGCGCGTGATGCTGAGTATTTTTACAAGAAATGCTAGCGTCTTATCTTGTGTAATGAAATGCCCCATAAAGGATCGTATGTAAACTAATTTGATATTTTTTATTTTGTGGGGGAGTGCGTTATCTTATAAGTAACATTGCGCTCTATACATAGAAGCAAGCGTATTGCTAGGCGAGTTTCGACAGTCCTAGTTGCCTAGCAATTTGTGCATCTACTCTTTCATAGTGACTACGCTTGTCAACGAATGGGGGTGATGTGATCATCTTAATGGCAGTCCTATGGTAAAGCGTGCTTCTGGTGCACTATCGATTCTCATAAGTTGGGAGTATAACATTCTAACTTATAGAAATCTTTTCAGATATAAAACGATTGCTCTGCTCATCGCCCAAACTAATGCTGTAATCATAAAGACATCCAAGGGATGTCTTCATTCAGGCCTGTTTTGTGAGTTTGTAACCTATAGACCCATCTCTGTTCGCGTTTGAACAAAAACGTGCTGATATCTGCAATATGTGGTGGTATTATTGGTTGTTCTAAGACCGTCCATCTCATGTCTGTTGGTAGATGTTTTGCGAGTAGAAAGTGATTGGTGAGCTTGGTAGCCTGTCTACTCCACCGTATTGAGCTCTTATGTTCAGATATTCTCAATTTGATCTTGCGAGTGGTCATGCCTACATACATCTTGCTACAGGGAGATTTGATTAGGTAGATCAAATTTGTGCTGTTGCAGTTTGTGAATCTGCGTTGTTCCCACAATTTCTCCGTCCCGATGTCAATGGTTGTAGTTTTTTCTGTTTGGGGACATGCGGCACATTGTCCACAGGGATGGTGTCCTGTAACTATTGGCATGTTCCACAAGGTGCCAACTATTCTGGGTCCTTCAGTTTTCGGTCTTGTGTGGACAAGTTTATCCTTTAGATTTTGGCCTCTCTTGTAAGCAAACAGAGGGGGGGGGAAGTATCTTGGCCGGTGTTTAATATCCCCCAATGTCTCTTTACAATTTTGGTTATCTGATTAGAAAAGGTTCCAAATGTGCTCACACAGGTAATGCATTCTGTTTTGGGCTTGGGTGGTAGAATTTCCAGAAGGCCGGCTCTATTATTGTTAGCTGCTCGTTTCTTGGATGTCATGATCAGTTTTCTAGGGTAATCCTTGTGTGACAGATCCAGGGAGAGTTGCTGGGCATGTGTCTCAAAGAGTGTCCTATTTGAGCAATTTCTTTGTATACGCAAAAACTGCCCATAGGGTAGATTGTCCCGCAGGGCCTTCGGATGGCAGCTGTTGTAATTAAGTAGAGAGTTACGCGCCATTGGTTTCCGGTGGAGTTCCGAGGCTAGACCAGTGGGAGTGCTGCGGATGAGTAAATCTAGAAAGGCCAGTTGCTGAGTGTTGTATTCCATTGTAAATTTCAGAAATGAATGCCTTTGATTCAGCCACGTATGGAACTCTTTTAGCTCTGTCTCACTTCCACGCCACACCACGAAAATATCGTCAATTTAACGTTTCCAGGTTCGCAGACAACTTAGGTGGAGATTGGTGTCTGCGAACACATGTTCTTGCTCGAAGTGGTGTACGTACAGATTAGCGAGACTAGGGGCAAAAACGCTGCCCATACTAGTCCCGCTAATCTGCAAGTAGAGACTGTCCTCGAAGCCGAAGAAGTTCTCTGTCATCGCCAAGGTGGCTAGGTTCATGATGACACTGACAGGTGTTATGGAGTCTAGTTCTTTAGCTGACAATAATGACTCCACCACTTCCAATGTCTCAGCCTGGGGGATAGACGTATACAGACTTTCAATGTCGAATGATACTAAGATATCAGTTAGAGGATTGAATTCGATATCGGGCAATAACCTCAATATATCTTTAGTATCCCTTAGGAAGGTTGGCATTTCTCGTACCATCGGTTGCAAAAATACATCGACAAAGGTCGAGAGTGGTTCTAAAAGTGAACCTATCCCAGATATTATAGGGCGCCCTGCAGGCGGGCGTTGAGTTTTGTGTATCTTTGGCAGCTGATAAAAATACGGTGTGATTGGATTGGATGTACGAAGGAATTGCCCTTCTTTTGGTGTAATCCACCCTTCGTTGAGCGCCTCTTCGACGATATGTCCTATCGTGTTAGTCAACCTTTTGGTTAGATCTATAGTGAGTTTGCGATAGGATCTGTTGTCGCTAAATTGGCGTAGGCACTCATCGCGATAGGTCTGTACATCTAGAATCACTATCACGCCCCCTTTGTCCGCTGGTTTTATGACAATATTGGGGTTTTCTGCGAGTGTCTTTATCGATTCTTGTTCCTGCCGTGAAAGATTGTAAAAGACCTTCTGTTTGGTTTTAAACAGTTCCTGCAGGTCATGGTCCACTGCTTCTTCGAATGTCAAGACCGTAGGTGGCAAGCCGATGGTACTTGGGTTGAATGTTGACGTTTTTTTTAGTCCTGTATTGTCATTGGAACTAGATTGTTCAAGCTCCCTAGATTTGTTCGCAAACAGATAATGCAGGCGGATCTTTCTGAAGAATTTGCCCATTTCGATCTGTGCTTGGAAAGGGTCGTTAATGTTGGTGGAAACGAATCCCAGTCCTTTATTCAGTGTCCGTTCTTCAATCTCAGAGATACAGTGGGAGCTCAAGTTGACCACTAGACATGAGCCGCTGAACTCCCTGCTTGGTCCTGCGGGATCTTTTTCCCACTCCTCAGATCCATGGTTTGAGGGGGCAGGTTCCATCGAACTTGTCCTTGCCCTGAAGTTCTTTGTCGTCCTCGGCCTCTCCTGCCCGACCCTAAAAAAGGCTGTTGATTGAAATTGCCAAAAAATTGTGGTTGACCATTGGTGGGTATGGGGGTGGCCCCCAAGGCGTGGGTTGCCACCAAGGTGGATATTGTGGTTGGGAGGCGAAGCCTTGATTATAGCCCCTCCAACCTCTCCTGTTGTTACCTCTACCTCTTTGCAGATGTGGGGAATGACCCGAAGTAGAGCCCTCCGAATCACTGGAGACACCGTCTGAGCTGGTGCTTCCATAGTTGGATGCTCCCTTTTGTCCATTCCTGGTGTTCGTTGGAGGTACAAAGTGCTCACTGGTATAAGGATATACCTTTTCCATGGAGAATTTTTCAAGATCTTTTTTGAATTTCTCGAGTTTGGTAAACAGAATAGATTCCTTAAACTCCTTGACTGATTTATTACCATCCTCTTGTTGTTTGGAGAACGCTTTAGTAGAGGAGATGGTAGTCTTTATTTGTCCTTCCAGGACCTGAATCTCTACAAGTATTTTGTCTGCGGTTTTCTTAGCAGTTTTTATAATCAGCACCAGCCAATCACGTGTACACTTCCACGCTATAAGTGACCAATCTTTTAGAAAGTCTTTATCATCTAGGAACAGTCGTGGGACATTTCCTACGATTAGTCCACTAGGAGCACAATTGCTTCTTAGATAATCCGCCATAACTATCCCGTGCACACATACCCTCGCTTGATTTTTCTTTAGAACTAGTATCTTGGCCCAGCCTTCATCAGGGTTGGTGGGGTTAACCGAAATTATGTCCAGCATACTTGGATTTTCAGATAGTAGTGTCTGGATCTCATCCTCGCCAAAAGCGAGGCCTAGATTAGTGGCCATGTCTAAATGTCTGTCGGACTACTATTGTGTTATCGGTTAAGACCTCTCAACTCAATTACATCCGCTCACCCTCTTCTCTCAATATGTCGGAAAGGAGATATAAGACCCGCAGTTGAACCACTGCTCTGAAACAATAAATAAGAAGAGGGTCAATGGGGAATATTTAATGACCTACGATGGTATCATCCCCCAGAAATCAGTACTACCATAAGATACCAGTAGGTCAGACAAATGAAAAACTGTCTCAAAAAAGTGTTGGGTAGGGAACAGTCACCAAGTCTATATTTCAATGGTACGTGGTGATCATCAAAATGATTGCCATCAGATACCCGTCCTGTGCCGCCCTACATCATTTGGGATCCTTCACCCGAAGGAAATGATGAAAAACCACTTGTGATTAGGTGAACTGTAACCTAATCAAGTGGAAAAAACACAAATGTGATGGGTTGGTATGTATGGCATAAGGAGGGTAAGAGTAGATAGCAGTGCACCAAATGTGTTTAAAGTAACTGTGTAAAAAAGTTTGTTAATGTTAAGATTGGGTTGTAGAAGTGGAACATTTATTTTAATGGTATCCTATCTACACCCAGCATTAAAACCAGTGCACGAGTGTAGTAAACCTATATATACTCTGATGTTATAAAGGTCAACATGTTTCTGCGGTATTTGGAGTCATAAGATCTCCTCCAGCTTCATCAGAACCTTATGTCAAATGCTACTGCGTATAAGTGGAAATTTACAAACAAAAAAGTGATAATGGTGTCACCTGACATTCGCCTGCTCAGTCAGTCACGAGGGACGAATCATCAATGAAAAGGAAAAACGAAAACAACACATAATTATGACAGTTTACTTTGGCACATAGTGAATATGTGAGTTTCTTTTGAAGCCAATCATATATTGGTCTACGGTCTAAAATAAGTAGATAACACAATATGGTCATTCTTTATATTGTAGGACCTTATTTTAAAGACAATGGTGTATCTTTTACTCACCCAATTCATGGGGAATATATGCTCCACCCCACCTGGCTACAGCTCAGGTAAAAACGGAGCACCGCTCTGTGAGGAAGAAGGAGGGAGGGAAGTAGAGGAGGAAAGATGCATAACCATCAAACATTGTATCTGCATATTTAGCACAGCAGCCAATGACCAATCATTCATTATTGCAATAAGGAAATTGCTTTAATCAGAAGTTGGTCCAATCTATAGTGCCCATGAGTTCAGTGATTGGTATATATTCACTCGATACACTCATCAACAACATCACACCTTTACTCTGCCCGGTTATTGCACACAAAGTTGGATTCCCTTATTCATCAAAGAGAAAAACGAGTCAAAACCCTTATTCTTTAGAAAACTGTACCATTCTATGTTCTAGAGAGCTAAGTAACGCACCCCTACCCTGCTTACCTGTCCGTCGGTACTCCGGACATCCGTCTTAACTGTCATGGAGGGAGGTACCGAACGGACAGGAAGCGGGTCTTTATGCTTCCTTGTTGATAGTGATCTACGATACCATTGGATAGTCATGTCACGTGACCGTGCGCTGCAGAACCAAGATCGACGTCTGCGTCGCCATGCTCCGCTGTCACATGGTATACGTATCACCTGATGTTGTGTCAAGCGTGACGTAGCGTTGAAAGGGAAAGACGCTATTCTCCTGGCATAGACGGATGCGTATCGCTAATCGAGGTTTGTTGACAGTCTCGGTTGCCTAGCAATGGATACACAGAGTATGTTGACAGTCTCAGTTGCCTGGCAATTTACGCGCGTGATGCTGAGTATTTTTACAAGAAATGCTAACGTCTTATCTTGTGTAATGAAATGCCCCATAAAGGATCGTATGTAAACTAATTTGATATTTTTTATTTTGTGGGGAAGTGCGTTATCTTATAAGTAACATTGTGCTATATACATTGAAGCAAGCGTATTGCTAGGCGAGTTTCGACAGTCCTAGTTGCCTAGCAATTTGTGCATCTACTCTTTCATAGTGACTACGCTTGTCAACGAATGGGGGTGATGTGATCATCTTAATGGCAGTCCTATGGTAAAGCATGCTTCTGGTGCACAATCGATTCTCATAAGTTGGGAGTATAACATTCTAACTTATAGAAATCTTTTCAGATATAAAACGATTGCTCTGCTCATCGCCCAAACTAATGCTGTAATCATAAAGACATCCAAGGGATGTCTTCATTCAGGCCTGTTTTGTGAGTTTGTAACCTATAGACCCATCTCTGTTCGCGTTTGAACAAAAACGTGCTGATATCTGCAATATGTGGTGGTATTATTGGTTGTTCTAAGACCGTCCATCTCATGTCTGTTGGTAGATGTTTTGCGAGTAGAAAGTGATTGGTGAGCTTGGTAGCCTGTCTACTACACCGTATTGAGCTCTTATGTTCAGATATTCTCAATTTGATCTTGCGAGTGGTCATGCCTACATACATCTTGCTACAGGGACATTTGATTAGGTAGATCAAATTTGTGCTTTTGCAGTTTGTGAATCTGCGTTGTTCCCACAATTTCTCCGTCCCGATGTCAATGGTTGTAGTTTTTTCTGTTTGGGGACATGCGGCACATTGTCCACAGGGATGGTGTCCTGTAACTGCTGGCATGTTCCACAAGGTGCCAACTACTCTGGGTCCTTCAGTTTTCGGTCTTGTGTGGACAAGTTTATCCTTTAGATTTTGGCCTCTCTTGTAAGCAAACAGAGGGGGGGGGAAGTATCTTGGCCGGTGTTTAATATCCCCCAATGTCTCTTTACAATTTTTGTTATCTGATTAGAAAAGGTTCCAAATGTGCTCACACAGGTAATGCATTCTGTTTTGGGCTTGGGTGGTAGAATTTCCAGAAGGCCGGCTCTGTTATTGTTAGCTGCTCGTTTCTTGGATGTCATGATCAGTTTTCTAGGGTAATCCTTGTGTGACAGATCCAGGGAGAGTTGCTGGGCATGTGTCTCAAAGAGTGTCCTATTTGAGCAATTTCTTTGTATACGCAAAAACTGCCCATAGGGTAGATTGTCCCGCAGGGCCTGCGGATGGCAGCTGTTGTAATTAAGTAGAGAGTTACGCGCCATTGTTTTCCGGTGGAGTTCCGAGGCTAGACCAGTGGGAGTGCTGCGGATGAGTAAATCTAGAAAGGCCAGTTGCTGAGTGTTGTATTCCATTGTAAATTTCAAAAATGAATTCCTTTGATTGAGCCACGTATGGAACTCTTTTAGCTCTGTCTCACTTCCATGCCACACCACGAAAATATCGTCAATGTAACGTTTCCAGGTTCGCAGACAACTTAGGTGGAGATTGGTGTCTGCGAACACATGTTCTTGCTCGAAGTGGTGTACGTACAGATTAGCGAGACTAGGGGCAAAAACGCTGCCCATACTAGTCCCGCTAATCTGCAAGTAGAGACTGTCCTCAAAGCCGAAGAAGTTCTCTGTCATCGCCAAGGTGGCTAGGTTCATGATGACACTGACAGGTGTTATGGAGTCTAGTTCTTTAGCTGACAATAATGGCTCCACCACTTCCAATGTCTCAGCCTGGGGGATAGACGTATACAGACTTTCAATGTCGAATGATACTAAGATATCAGTTAGAGGATTGAATTCGATATCGGGCAATAACCTCAATATATCTTTAGTATCCCTTAGGAAGGTTGGCATTTCTCGTACCATCGGTTGCAAAAATACATCGACAAAGGTCGAGAGAGGTTCTAAAAGTGAACCTATCCCAGATATTATAGGGCGCCCTACAGGCGGGCGTTGAGTTTTGTGTATCTTTGGCAGCTGATAAAAATACGGTGTGATTGGATTGGATGTACGAAGGAATTGCCCTTCTTTTGGTGTAATCCACCCTTCGTTGAGCGCCTCTTCGACGATATGTCCTATCGTGTTAGTCAACCTTTCGGTTGGATCTATAGTGAGTTTGCGATAGGATCTGTTGTCGCTAAATTGGCGTAGGCACTCATCGCGATAGGTCCGCACATCTAGAATCACTATCGCGCCCCTTTGTCCGCTGGTTTCATGAAAATATTGGGGTTTTCTGCGAGTGTCTTTATCGATTCTTGTTCCTGCCGTGAAAGATTGTAAAAGACCTTCTGTTTGGTTTTAAACAGTTCCTGCAGGTCATGGTCCACTGCTTCTTCGAATGTCAAGACCTTAGGTGGCAAGCCGATGGTACTTGGGTTGAACGTTGACGTTTTTTTTAGTCCTGTATTGTCATTGGAACTAGATTGTTCAAGCTCCCTAGATTTGTTCGCAAACAGATAATGCAGGCGGATCTTTCTGAAGAATTTGCCCATTTCGATCTGTGCTTGGAAAGGGTCGTTTATGTTGGTGGAAATGAATCCCAGTCCTTTATTCAGTGTCCGTTCTTCAATCACAGAGATACAGTGGGAGCTCAAGTTGACTACTAGACTTGAGCCGCTGAACTCCCTGCTTGGTCCTGCGGGATCTTTTTCCCGCTCCTCAGATCCATGGTTTGAGGGGGCAGGTTCCATCGAACTTGTCCTTGCCCTGAAGTTCTTTGTCGTCCTCGGTCTCTCCTGCCCGACCCTAAAAAAGGCTGTTGATTGTAATTGCCAAAAAATTGTGGTTGACCATATGGATTCACCATTGGTGGGTATGGGGGTGGCCCCCAAGGCGTGGGTTGCCACCAAGGTGGATATTGTGGTTGGGAGGCGAAGCCTTGATTATAGCCCCTCCAACCTCTCCTGTTGTTACCTCTACCTCTTTGCAGATGTGGGGAATGACCCGAAGTAGAGCCCTCCGAATCACTGGAGACACCGTCTGAGCTGGTGCTTCCATAGTTGGATGCTCCCTTTTGTCCATTCCTGGTGTTCGTTGGAGGTACAAAGTGCTCACTGGTATAAGGATATACCTTTTCCATGGAGAATTTTTCAAGATCTTTTTTGAATTTCTCGAGTTTGGTAAACAGAATAGATTCCTTAAACTCCTTGGCTGATTTATTACCATCCTCTTGTTGTTTGGAGAACGCTTTAGTAGAGGAGATGGTAGTCTTTATTTGTCCTTCCAGGACCTGAATCTCTACAAGTATTTTGTCTGCGGTTTTCCTAGCAGTTTTTATAATCAGCACCAACCAATCACGTGTACACTTCCACGCTATAAGTGACCAATCTTTTAGAAAGTCCTTATCATCTAGGAACAGTTGTGGGACATTTCCTACGATTAGTCCACTAGGAGCACAATTGCTTCTTAGATAATCCGCCATAACTATCCCGTGCACACATACCCTCGCTTGATTTTTCTTTAGAACTAGTATCTTGGCCCAGCCTTCATCAGGGTTGGTGGGGTTAACCGAAATTATGTCCAGCATACTTGGATTTTCAGATAGTAGTGTCTGGATCTCATCCTCGCCAAAAGCGAGGCCTAGATTAGTGGCCATGTCTAAATGTCTGTCGGACTACTATTGTGTTATCGGTTAAGACCTCTCAACTCAATTACATCCGCTCACCCTCTTCTCTCAATATGTCGGAAAGGAGATATAAGACCCGCAGTTGAACCACTGCTCTGAAACAATAAATAAGAAGAGGGTCAATGGGGAATATTTAATGACCTACGATGGTATCATCCCCTAGAAATCAGTACTACCATAAGATACCAGTAGGTCAGACAAATGAAAAACTGTCTCAAAAAAGTGTTGGTTAGGGAACAGTTACCAAGTCTATATTTCAATGGTACGTGGTGATCATCCAAATGATTCCCATCAGATACCCGTCCTGTGCCGCCCTACATCATTTGGGATCCTTCACCCGAAGGAATTGATGAAAAACCACTTGTGATTAGGTGAACTTTAACCTAATCAAGTGGAAAAAACACAAATGTGATGGGTTGGTATGTATGGCATAAGGAGGGTAAGAGTAGATAGCAGTGCACCAAATGTGTTTAAAGTAACTGTGTAAAAAAGTTTGTGAATGTTAAGATTGGGTTGTAGAAGTGGAAAATTTATTTTAATGGTATCCTATCTACACCCAACATTAAAACCAGTGCATGAGTGTATTAAACTTATATATACTCTGATGTTATAAAGGTCAACATGTTTCTGCGGTATTTGGAGTCATAAGATCTCCTCTAGCTTCATCAGGACCTTATGTCAAATGCTACTGCGTATAAGTGGAAATTTACAAACAAAAAAGTGATAAAGGTGTCACCTGACATTTCCACTTATACGCAGTATAACCCAATCTTAACATTCACAAACTTTTTTACACAGTTACTTTAAACACATTTGGTGCACTGCTATCTACTCTTACCCTCCTTACCCTCCTTATGCCATACATACCAACCCATCACATTTGTGTTTTTTCCATTTGATTAGGTTACAGTTCACCTAATCACAAGTGGTTTTTCATCAATTCCTTCGGGTGAAGGATCCCAAATGATGTAGGGCGGCACAGGACGGGTATCTGATGGGAATCATTTTGATGATCACCACATACCATTGAAATACAGACTTGGTGACTGTTCCCTAACCAACACTTTTTTGAGACAGTTTTTCATTTGTCTGACCTACTGGTATCTTATGGTAGTACTGATTTTTGGGGGATGATACCATCGTAGGTCATTAAATATTCCCCATTGACCCTCTTCCTATTTATTGGTAATGAATGTAAACCGCTGCCTTTGAAGTTGTGTAGCTACTTCATCATGGAAAGACCTAGATCCTACAAGGTGTAAATTTGTTTGTTCAATGGGGAATCTGGGTTGGCTTCAACCTTGCGTTGACACAATGTGGCCAGTCAGTAATGTCTCCAGATGTCCATCATGGGGAGAGCATGGGCACTGCCTGTACTGCGTGTTCTGTGTCCTGATTGGCTATATGTACCGAATTTATGTGGCATCTTACACTATGGCGTTTTGGGAGCGTGCATACCCATCCAGCCATGCGTGCTGTATTGGAGCCAATCTCCGTCGACCATTGTGGTGTCGCTGCGCCTATCTGTGGCATTGATCTGGAATTTCCTGTTTGTGCGTTTGTCCGCAGGCTATGTGCAGCCCTACCTGAGGCCTGTCAATCACTGACATCAGGCTTAGGTCTCAGAGCCTGCCTGACCATGTATTTCTGAGTTGGTGTAGATGTGGAGTTCACAACGGGCAAATTCATTAATAAAGATGCTATTTCATTTTTATACATAAATGTATTGTTCTTCATGTTGACATCGACTTTCTCAATATTAACACTGCCACAGAATTCCCACTGGCGCTCTAACTGTTATTCTTGCTACTCGGGGATTTAAGCTCTCCTGCCTGCTGATTTCATTCTTTTAGATATTCACTTGGTCTTAGGAGTTCGCCTGTGCCTTCAAATAATGCAGGGTTTGTGCATCTTTTGACAAGCCTACTGGGATTTTCTTCCGTCGATGATGCTAGCAGTGGACCCATCACTAATGAGCTGGCCTGAGTAATGGGAGCCTTGTTGTGTGTTCCCTACTTCATCACCTTCAAGCCACGGCGAAGAGACCTACAATATCTGTGTTGCAATTGCGATTAATTCAGTACCAGAATGTTTGTGGTTGCACCTTATCGCTTGTGGGTTAACATAGACCTCTTAGGAATGCAATTCTAAGTCATTGTAATCATTGTTGCAGGGCTTCTGCTCCACTGTTCCTGTCTTCATTCAACCTGATTTTGTTGATGACACATTTAATTTATTAGTTTCCATGATCTTACCCTTTCTGGGCTGCTCATGTTCAGGCGTTATATTATGCTGGTTAGTTCCCTTTAGGCCATTGGTTATTAAAGGCTTAACGTCACTTGTTGAATGTGTTGATAACTTGGTGGAGGAGTCTGCCTGTGGGCTGCTTAGAGCTTGATCACTGTTTTCAACCTGATTAAAAATTGGCTAAAGTTTTTCACAATGATGTATGCTTGGCTTTGATGTAACTTTACTTTTGCCCTTGCACTGTCTCTTACTCTTGCATTTGTTGAGTTGCTCCTTTATACGAGACCTACAGCTTCCTCATGCATACCTACAAAGCCCGCAACAAAGCCGGACCAGCTTGCGACTGCCTCTCATTCCACGTACCCACCAGACACCTCCGCTCCACCCAACTTGCCCTGGCCACCATTCCACGGATCCACAAGGCTAGAACCAGAGAGAAATATTTCTCCTGCCTCTCCGCCAAGACCTGGAACACCCTGCCTATCCACCTCAGACAATCCCTGTTGCTGACCCAATTCAGGAAGGATCTTAAGACCCGGCTCTTCGACTGAACCCAAGCACACCGACGGATCAGCAGCCCCCCAACCCCTTTCCCCACCCCAGCGCCTTGAGACTCTTACGATGAGAAGCAGCACTTTACAAGCCCTGATTGATTGATTGATTGACCTAAATATTCCTGGGTGGGGGTCCCTATCCTCAGATAAGTGCGTAGCAAGCCTGTCGATGATTGATTTAGAGCCCCTTGATGGGTCTTGCTTATTACAATTACTTTGACTCCATTCTTGATTCACAGGTGGTGCTGCTTTACTTTTATTGCATATGAGGTCAGAGGGCTTAGGGGTAAGGGACATAGTTGAATAGTTAGTAGTCCTAGGTTGATGGATTTCTGCGACTACTATGAGGTTGTTCGCACAAGTGTCAGGGGGCAGGAAATACGTAGTTCACTTGTGATGGCCTCTTCTGCATGTAGTTCTATTTTGATGGGGGGTATTGCCTGCTCTATTACCTGCTGCCCCACCTTCTGTGTCTTTGAAGTTATTTTTACTTCTGCTCTCAAACATTTATAATTTTGGGCAGGGTACTAATTTTATCCAGTATAGTAGAGTTGGGGCATTTTGGCTAGATTACTAACATGAGATTGCCTGTAAAAATAAATTGTTGGGTTGTATAAGTCTTTTTTCTACTCCTGATACACATATGGCAAGTTTATTCAGAAAATCCACCTGTATGTCCAATTTGCCAGAGTGGTAATCGAGAGCATTGTCTATAGGTTTTATTGCATTTAGGAGTGGGAGCCAACTGCATGCAGTTAGCCGGACGGCCTGTGTTCCTCTTGGTTCCCATAAAACAACTTAGGGCTGTTTGTCAGGGTGTTATTCAGTTGTGGCTCATTCCACTGCAAACCTTTGCCTTTAATTTGTTTTTGTTTTTAATCCATTACAGTGTTGCTATCCTGACGAACACTTTTGGGGCTCAGTGCACTAGTAGCAATTATGGTCTCCTTTAGTGATGTGCTTCAATATAAACTGTTCGAAGGCAGCGCTATCCGTGTTGCCACATTGGCCGCATTAACCATCTTACCCTCCTTTTGCTCTGTCATGGTTGGTGACCAGTCACAGTTGGTGACCAGGTGGGACAGCGGCTGACCTTCTTGGATCCTGGGGTGGTAGCCTGCTCAGCCAGATCGCCTTGATTGACCACCAGATCTGAGATCATTGACACTAATTGTTGTCAGGTTTCTTAAGCCATCACCCCCACACTCATGCTAACTCCAGAGGCACTTTTACTGGATGCGGCAAACTCAGGACTAATGCTGGACTGTGAAGAGTTCAGGACTTCTCATGAAATTCTCCTGTGATAACATCATTTTGTTGAAATTAATAAGCTTGGTCGATGGTTGATTTATTTTATGTTTCATTCTTGCAGTTGTCTCCCCTAATGTGACACTGCTGGTGCTGCTACTTTCCTTCATATTAGTTGCTAGACATTGCAGCTACCTGTGATTTGGACTCAGTAGTGGTCTTGACCTGATTCTGCCCGATCTCATTCCTTTAAACTAAATTGCTGAGTATAGATCAGCTGATTAGGGTTTTGTTCAATGTGTCAGCCACTCCCCTGGGGTTTCTGGTAGATTTTATTGTTGCACAACAACAACAAGTGAGGAGGGTCTAAGGGCAAGTTTACCGACCAACCAGATATACGCCCCTAACACAATCTATCACAACAATTGATATCTGGGGGTCAGAAAGAGAAAGGAAAGCTTTGACAGTAGGATCCACTATACCAGACAGTAACAGTGAGAAATGATAAAAGAGTGGTCGAGTCAAGACTCAAGGGTACCAGGAGGGAAATATTGTTCCCATCAGAAGCCACACTGTACCGCCCTTATTATCATCATATGGGATCTCTTTACCCAGGAGGCAAGACGGCCGGTAAATATTACCGTGACCGAGATGTAATATGAGGTATGAGAGCAGAACAGAGAAGTGTGGTAGTGGCTGCTGAAAAAAGCAGTGTATAGTGATGAAAAAAGTGAAGGGTACTAAAATTAGGTGAATGGGTGGTAAAAAGAATTTTAATAATAACCCCCAAACCCTAAGGTTAAAAGGCAGGTGTAGGTGCAGGCTTTAAATAATAACCGCACTTAGTGGTCGACATGTTTCAGCATATTGTAAGATGTTCTTAATGCATTCCTCAGGACCTGTATATAATACACTACTGCTTTCAAAAAATAAATTAAAAGTGTCACCTGAAAGTCCAGGCGTGCTCAACCGTAAACTGTCAATGAAATGGTTAGGGATCCAACATGTAAAACAAAACGACAAACAAACAAACAAATAATACAATGCACGTTATTATTTGTATTCATGGTGACATTACAATATGTTCAATCATGCCTGATCGTTATTTCAGGTATGCACTCACCCTTATGTGTAGGCTGAGGAGCTTCACCCCACCTGGCTGCAGCGCAGGTAAAAGGAGCACCGCTCTGTGAGAAATCACATAACGTTTAATCGAGCGGTCAGTGATTAAACACTAACTCATTTGAGTAGCATAATAAACTTTGAGATGGCAGGTTAACTGGGCTATTTATAACCAGGCTGGGCGTGGGCGCCGTGTTCTGTCATGACTCAGGGGCAGTGACCACACGAGGGGGATAGGTAATACGAAAGGGCCGTGCAGCGTCAGTTAGGAGATACTGACGGAGATCGCTTAATATTTAAGTTACGGAAAAGCATCTAACAGCGTGTCAGTTTCAGAACGCGCACAGGGGAAAACCGCTACGCATTGTAAAGCGGCGTTCAGGGTGGAGAGAAGCGCCGCAATTGCTCGATGTCAGGCTGGCCTCTAGCGGCAAACACAAGCCGAGCGAGGCATCAGAAATCTACGCATAATGCGTTGGATCATGCGTTAGCTCACCTGGCCGTCGGCGTCTCCAGGCAGTCTTCAGTACTGCTCGGGGGGGCGCCGACCGCCGAGTGAGCCAGTGTTTTGTTTGATTCACGGAACCAGCGCGTTGACGAGCAGTCACGTGATAGTGAGACTGCTGGGAGTTGTAGTCCGCTCTAGGAACCAACTCTGTAGGACCAAATATGCTGGTACTACCAATGTCAAGTGTGGGTCCTAAGTGATGTACTGAGATGCGCAAAGGTATATAAATGATTTTTACGAGTACATTACAAAAACATGGCCTTAACGGCATGACTCTGGGGCAGTGTGTACTATTGCGCAATGGATGGATGTTAAGTTACAGACGTCTACTAACAATGATGATAATATGAAAGCGCTCTTTAAGGGGGTTGTTATGCACCATTGGAGCTGATGCACATATGCGCAGTGGATGTAGAAGATGACTGTTGCTGCTGATGTTAATATTAATGCGCTTCAAAGGGATTGTGATGCGCTATTAATACTTGCATATTTTGAAGGGAGGCAATGGAGACCGATTTCCAATGGGTATTGTGTACAGTGCTAAGGTATCAATGGGAGGAATATAATGATTACGCCCAATCAGAGGGACATCCAGGGTATGGGTTCATTGAGTCCCTCCTTGTCACTGTTGATGCGGTATACCCATTTCTGTTCTATCTTGAACAAGAACCTGCTTATATCTGCACATGAGTCTGGAATGTGCGGTTGTTCAAGAACTGTCCAGTAAAAATCTTCTGGACCATGGCCTTTCTCCAGGAAATGTGCGGTAAGTCTGGTTGCTTGTTTGCGGCAACGCACCGTGCTTTTGTGTTCCTGGATGCGTGTGCGTACCTTTCTAGTAGTCATACCGACATACCGTAATCCACAAGGACATTTGATCAGGTATATCAGGTTACTGCTATTACAATTAGTAAACCTGTTCTGTGTCCATGGGCGATTAGTGCCGATGTCAACTTCTGTGGATTTATTAGTCTGAGGGCAGACAGAACAATTACCACATGGGTGGTGGCCAACCACAGCTGGTAAATCCCACAGGGTCCCCACTTGTCTCTCTTCTTTACTGCGTGGGCGTGTATGAACCAGTTGGTCCTTCAAGTTGGGTCCTCTTTTATATGCAAACATGGGCTGGGGAATGTTGTCACCTCCCGTTTTTAGGATGGACCAGTGTTTCTTTATGATTTTCTGCAACTGGTTGGATCGGCTATTGAAGGTATTTACAAAGGCAATCCGGTCTGATTTTTCTTTCGGAGGATTGATTGCAAGAAGGGCATCCCTCTGGTTGTTAGAGGCCCTCTTTTTAGATCTCCGAATGATTTTCTTAGGGTATCGTTTCTCCTTTAGTTGTTCCTCCAGGTTTTTGGAGTGCGTTTCAAAAGACTCCTTCTTGGAACAGTTTCTCTGTACCCTCAAGAACTGGCCAAAAGGTAAATTGTCCCTCAGGGCTCTTGGGTGGCAACTGTCATACCGTAACAAAGCATTCCTGGCCATGGGTTTACGATATAACTCGGACTCAATGCCCACTGGGGTTGCGTGTAGTCTCAGATCAAGGAATGCCAGTGAGGTTCTACTGTGCTCCATGGTGAACTTCAGATATTGGTTTACACTGTTTAACCAACCATGAAATGATAGTAGTTGTTCTTCAGTGCCCCGCCATACTACAAGAATATCATCAATATAGCGTTTCCACACGTGTATTGATGATAGGTATGGGTTGGTGTTAGTAAAAACACTCTGTTGCTCAAAATGGTGCACATATAGATTCGCCAGGCTCGGCGCGAAAACACTGCCCATGCTGGTCCCGGACGTTTGTAGATATAGCGTGTCTTCAAAACAGAAGTAGTTCTCTTTCATCGCCATTTCTGCAAGTTGCATTATAAATGGTATTGGTGTCATCGATTGATGGTTATTCTGCTCCAGAAGTGCTCCCACTACTTCTAGAGTCTCAGTTTGAGGGATCGAGGTGTATAGGGATTCGACATCGAACGATACTAAGATGTCAGTCTCCATATTGTATTGTATCGTCGGAAGAAGTCTTAGGACATCTTTGGTGTCTTGTAGAAAGGTGGGCATAGCTTTGACCATCGGGTTAAGGAAGTGGTCCACAAAAGTAGAAAGGGGTTCCAATACTGACCCAATGCCAGAAATAATAGGCCTCCCAGGTGGTGGCCTTATTGGCTTGTGGACTTTGGGCAAGCAATAAAAGTAAGGAATTGTAGGGTGTTGTGTGACCAAATATTGTCCTTCCTGTGAGGTTATCCATCCCTCACTCGTGGCTTCTTCTACCAAGGCACTTATTCTGTTTTGTAGACCTTCGGTAGGATCCGATCTCAGTGGTAAGTAGGATTTACGGTCACTGAGTTGTCGCAGACACTCATTTCTGTACACTGTAGTGTCTAAAATTACAGTCGCTCCCCCTTTATCAGCCGGTTTTATGGTGATATTATCGTTGGCGGTGAGTGAGCGCAAAGCTTGCTGCTCATCTCTGGAGAGATTCATAAATGGCTTAACATCCTTTTTATATAGGTCCGTGACATCCTTTTCAACAGCCATTTCGAAGGTAAGGACTTTCGGCGGTAGTGTGGCACTGGGTGGATTAAATGAAGAAGGTCTCTTCAGACCAGTGTTAACGTCCATACAGGTGGTCTCCAAAGTAGTTGTTTTCGCAAAAAAGTAATGCAACCTTATCTTCCTGAAGAGCTTGGAAAGTTCAATTTGAGCCAAAAAGGGATCACCTTTTTGGGTAGCCACGAATCCCAAACCTTTATTCAGGAGAAGTTCCTCATTGGTAGACAGGGTGTGTGAACTAAGGTTTATCACGAGGCCGGCTGGTTGCTTGTTCCCGCAGCGTCTTGGGGGACTTTCTTCCCGCTGCGTAGACCCATTCCCGATTGTTGCGGGATGTTCGTGTCCGTGTTCCAATGGACTTGCTGTTGCACTGCCCCTTGTCTCCTCCTGCCTCGGCCTCGTCTCTGGCCAAAACCTAAAAAAGGAAACGATCCCGGGCCTTGTTGCATCTGTGGTGGATAAAAGGGGGGACCCATCTGTGGAGGGCAGGTTGGACCCATCATCCATGGGTTGATAGGCCACCATGGTTGGTGGTTACCAAAGTTTTGCGATTGGTTTCTCCAATTTCTCTTATTTCCACGACCCCGTGGGGCTTGGTTGGATGATCCGGGCTGTGATGCATCTGAGTCACTGGATGTCCCATCTGAACTGGAGGTGCCATAGTTAGAGCCGCCTCTTTTGCCACTGCGACTGAATGTGGGTGCTACATAACTGTCGCTACTGTAGGGGTATATTTTCTCCATTGAGAATTTCTCGAGATCCTTTTTAAACTTCTCTAGTTTTATGGATAAGATCGATTCCTTGAAATCTTTATTGGTCTTGTCCGTGTCGTCCTGTCCCTTTTTAAACTGTCCACTTTTAAGAGTGGCTTTTATGTGGCCTTCCAAGACCTGAATCTCAATCAGAATGTTATCCGCGACTCTTTTCGCGGTTTTAATGATCAGGACTAGCCAGTCTCTCGTGCATCTCCAGGCTATTAGTGCCCAATCTTTGAGAAATTGTTTGTCGTCAAGAAAGAGGCGTGGTGCATTATTGACGATGAGGCCTGTGGGTGCACAGTTGCCCCTAAGATATTGGGCCATGATGATGCCATGAACAGAAGTACGAGAGTGGGATTTCTTTAGGATCAAGACTTTGTTCCAATTATCATCATTGTTAACTGCCTGGGGTGGAGCGGACACATTGTCCAGAAGGCTAGGGTTTTCATCTAAGATGTTTTGTACTTCGGCACTTTCGAATGCTAACCCCCAGTTGGTAGCCATAGCTCCGAGTTAGACAGGTGAAACAGTCAAGCCTCAGAGCGAGATACTCAAAGTATATTTTATTGCATTGGTGACCAATGTGGTCAACAAAAGAGTTTTAAAAAGACCCACAGCCTTAGCTGTACCAGTAACACAACAACAACAAGTGAGGAGGGTCTAAGGGCAAGTTTACCGACCAACCAGATATACGCCCCTAACACAATCTATCACAACAATTGATATCTGGGGGTCAGAAAGAGAAAGGAAAGCTTTGACAGTAGGATCCACTATACCAGACAGTAACAGTGAGAAATGATAAAAGAGTGGTCGAGTCAAGACTCAAGGGTACCAGGAGGGAAATATTGTTCCCATCAGAAGCCACACTGTACCGCCCTTATTATCATCATATGGGATCTCTTTACCCAGGAGGCAAGACGGCCGGTAAATATTACCGTGACCGAGATGTAATATGAGGTATGAGAGCAGAACAGAGAAGTGTGGTAGTGGCTGCTGAAAAAAGCAGTGTATAGTGATGAAAAAAGTGAAGGGTACTAAAATTAGGTGAATGGGTGGTAAAAAGAATTTTAATAATAACCCCCAAACCCTAAGGTTAAAAGGCAGGTGTAGGTGCAGGCTTTAAATAATAACCGCACTTAGTGGTCGACATGTTTCAGCATATTGTAAGATGTTCTTAATGCATTCCTCAGGACCTGTATATAATACACTACTGCTTTCAAAAAATAAATTAAAAGTGTCACCTGAAAGTCCAGGCGTGCTCAACCGTAAACTGTCAATGAAATGGTTAGGGATCCAACATGTAAAACAAAACGACAAACAAACAAACAAATAATACAATGCACGTTATTATTTGTATTCATGGTGACATTACAATATGTTCAATCATGCCTGATCGTTATTTCAGGTATGCACTCACCCTTATGTGTAGGCTGAGGAGCTTCACCCCACCTGGCTGCAGCGCAGGTAAAAGGAGCACCGCTCTGTGAGAAATCACATAACGTTTAATCGAGCGGTCAGTGATTAAACACTAACTCATTTGAGTAGCATAATAAACTTTGAGATGGCAGGTTAACTGGGCTATTTATAACCAGGCTGGGCGTGGGCGCCGTGTTCTGTCATGACTCAGGGGCAGTGACCACACGAGGGGGATAGGTAATACGAAAGGGCCGTGCAGCGTCAGTTAGGAGATACTGACGGAGATCGCTTAATATTTAAGTTACGGAAAAGCATCTAACAGCGTGTCAGTTTCAGAACGCGCACAGGGGAAAACCGCTACGCATTGTAAAGCGGCGTTCAGGGTGGAGAGAAGCGCCGCAATTGCTCGATGTCAGGCTGGCCTCTAGCGGCAAACACAAGCCGAGCGAGGCATCAGAAATCTACGCATAATGCGTTGGATCATGCGTTAGCTCACCTGGCCGTCGGCGTCTCCAGGCAGTCTTCAGTACTGCTCGGGGGGGCGCCGACCGCCGAGTGAGCCAGTGTTTTGTTTGATTCACGGAACCAGCGCGTTGACGAGCAGTCACGTGATAGTGAGACTGCTGGGAGTTGTAGTCCGCTCTAGGAACCAACTCTGTAGGACCAAATATGCTGGTACTACCAATGTCAAGTGTGGGTCCTAAGTGATGTACTGAGATGCGCAAAGGTATATAAATGATTTTTACGAGTACATTACAAAAACATGGCCTTTTTCATCACTATACACTGCTTTTTTCAGCAGCCACTACCACACTTCTCTGTTCTGCTCTCATACCTCATATTACATCTCGGTCACGGTAATATTTACCGGCCGTCTTGCCTCCTGGGTAAAGAGATCCCATATGATGATAATAAGGGCGGTACAGTGTGGCTTCTGATGGGAACAATATTTCCCTCCTGGTACCCTTGAGTCTTGACTCGACCACTCTTTTATCATTTCTCACTGTTACTGTCTGGTATAGTGGATCCTACTGTCAAAGCTTTCCTTTCTCTTTCTGACCCCCAGATATCAATTGTTGTGATAGATTTTATTGTTGCCCAAATATGATAAGGTAACAGTCGAAGAATCATTCAGGGGGAAGTACGGGGAAGGTACCCAGGCTTAGTAGATTCCAGTAGAGGTAACAGAGAAAATAGGCAAAATACAGCTAAATTTAGCTTTTTGTGATAAAATGGGGAAAATGAGCAGAGGTACAAAGTGTTTGTTTTATTATTTCTAAAAACGGCATCAATGGAAGGTTTGCTGTGCTAAGATCACAATTTTCTCAGCTTTCAGGAGCAGGCAAAGCTGTATTAAAAAAACATTACAGCAGGATTGCCATTTCTTTAAAATGTAGCCCATGTTTCCACATTTTTGTGGTTTCAACTTATTTGCAGTTTGTGGTGGAAACAGGTGTAAAACCCACGGGAAATGCTGGAAAGCTATATCTTTCTGAATAGTAGATACAAGGCCGAAATGTGCAAGGGATCATTTGTGTGGCTCCGTCAAGGTTTTACTGAAGAAACTAAGGGCCTGATTCTGAGTTTCGGTGGACCTAGAGCAGAGCACACCACCGCTCCACTCCAGAACTTCCGAAACCTACCTCCACACGCCCACCAGATTACAAGTAATTTAGTGGTCTGGTTGGTGGGCGGTGCGACGGTACCGCAGAAGTGCTGTTAAAGACTCATAGTGAGCCTTAAACAGCACTGCAGCAGGACCACAAGTGCATGTTTCTGCACATATTGTGCATTCCTTCCCGTTCAGGAACCGGGCATGCAAAACTACAGGGGACACAACATGTGCCCCCCTGCAGGCACCCCCGTGCATAGGGGAAGGAGAGGGCTGTGCAACCGCCATGAAAAGGGTGTTGGAGAGGCAACTCAAAATATGTTCAGCAGTGCTGTTGCAGTACTAGCAGCATATTTTGGCATTGAACCGCTGTCAGACCTTGCCAGACCGCAACAGGATCCTTGATCCACGGCAGTAGCAGCAGTTCCGTGTGTGAATCTCACAGGGTTTGCTTACCTAGAAACCCCTGAAAACCTCAAACTTTGGCTAAAAACATGCATTTACTTTATATTTCTGTAGGGGAAAATCTTCCCACCACCTAGCGCTGCCCCACATCACCACTTACATGGGTGGGCCTAATGTCTGCGACACACAGGGCCCGAAAACACTATCAGGCACATGCATCATTGTTGGCTTTTGCGATTTCTTAATTGAAATTTTTAAGGAATCACAAAAGCCTATGCATGAAGAAACCGCTGAAAAATTTGCGATTTCTTAAAATTCCTTAATTGTGACTCGCAAATTGCGAATCGCAATTAAGGAATACCTCCCCATTCATTCCTACGGGCCTAGAGGCCCATAGGAATGAATGGGAAGACATTCTCAATTTGCGATTCGCAATTAGCGAATCGCAAATTGAGAATGCGATTTCAAGGGTGCAGGGGTGTCCAAAGGACATTCTGTGCACATATGTTGTGCACACACATGCCCTTAGGGCATGTGTGTGCACAACATGAAACTTTGAAAAATGCACAAAAGTGCATTTTCCAAAGTTTTCGCAAATTACCATGAGGTTCAACCTCATGGTAATTTGTTCCCCCTAATTGCAAATTCGCATTTTTTTAAAGTTTCATGCATTGCATTTAAGGAATCGCAAAATGCGATTCCTTAAATGCAATCGCAATTTGAGAATTCGCAAATATTTGCGTATTCTCAAATTGCGAGGGCCTTCACCCTTCATGCATTCCAAAAGCAGATTTTGCGATCGCAAACGGCCGATTTTTGCGATTCACACCGTTTGCGATCGCAAAATCCTTTGATGCATGTGCCTGTATGTGCTTACACTTGAATACCTGAGTGAAAAGTGAAGTTGCTGCATGACAAGGAGAGAGACTATTATCCTCCCTTATCTGACAGCTGACTACAACCTCGCTGCATCATCTACATTTTTAACGTGTTGCCCTAGCAAAATTATCAACTCTTTACCAGAACATAGCTGCGAACCAAATTATTGAATGATAATCTATTGAAAGTGCCACTTCTTCAGCCTCAAAATATAAATAATGGATTAAACCAGAATAACAATTGCGTAGTCCGCACTCCATGTGCATAATATACTATATTGCACCAACCGAGCGTAACATAGGACAAATAAAAGAATCCTTTGGACCCATGCTGTATGCAAGCTTGTAATCATATATGTGCAATAGACGGCTACCTGATGAAGGCATGTATGCCGAAACGCGTGTAGTTTGACACCTGCTGCACTGCCTCCATCATCATTATGTCTATCATGTATATTGGACATACAATTATGATTGTAGCTGTATGATAAATATAAATTATAATGTAAAAAAGAATAATATATATACAAAACAAGAATAATAAAAAATATATGTTTTGATATTTATATCTGTGTAAACCCATTTTTATTTAAAAGGGTGCTACCTTCATGGTCTTTGTCTCTTTCACTGTACCGTAATATAATATAACATAGACAGAACTTTGAAATAAATATCTAGCTAAATCTTTCCTTAATGTTCTATTGTTCCCTATTTTAGCTAGATGTTAGATAGGGGTCCCTTGCTTCCATAACATCATAGTGAGCCTTAAACAGCACTGCAGCAGGACCACCAGTGCATGTTTCTGCACAGGCAGGAATGCACCATATTGTGCATTCCTTCCCGGTCAGGAACCGGGCATGCAAAACTACATGGGACACAACATGTGCCCCCCTGCAGGCACCCTCGTGCATAGGGGAAAGAGAGGGCTGTGAAACCGCCATGAAAAGGGTGTTGGAGAGGCAACTCAAAATATGTTCAGCAGTGCTGTTGCAGTGCTAGCAGCATATTTTGGCATTGAACCGCTGTCAGACCTTGCCAGACCGCAACAGGATCCTTGATCCACGGCAGTAGCAGCGGTTCCGTGTGTGAATCTCACAGGGTTTGCTTACCTAGAAACCCCTGAAAACCTCAAACTTTGGCTAAAAACATGCATTTACTTTATATTTCTGTAGGGGAAAATCTTACAACCACCCAGCGCTGCCCCACATCACCACTTACATGGGTGGGCCTAATGTCTGCGACACTCAGGGCCCGAAAACACTATGTGGCGAGATGAGAGATTGCTGTAGGTGAGATATTTGGGGATGGGCTCGGTCGCCACCCACACAAACCTACAAACTACAAACATTTCTTAATACTAGACACACATCTGGTGTGCCTTATGTGGATATCATGCTATTTACTTACCTGCAATACCCTGCAAACCTAAAACTTTGCATAAATTCACACTTTTTCCTTACATTTCTGTGATGGAAACTTCAGAATCTGCAGGGAACCACAAAGCTCCTACCATCCTGTGTTACCCCAGTAGTCCCAATACAAATACCCCACTTGGGTGGCTAGACCTAGTGCCTCCAACACAAACAGATCAAACCGAAGTTAATGGCGGGAATGCTGGGTGGTAGGAAATATGTTGATCCCCGTCGATTCTGGACCTTTCTCTCTTAAGGAAAATGAAAAGAAACCTAGACTAACCTTACTATTCTCCATTTATCTGCTTCCCTCAAAGTCCTGAGTGATGCTGAGCGCATGCCAAGTGAACCTTTACTAATGCCCCCTTTACAGCAACATGAGGCTCAGAAAGACATGTCTTTCATACGCCTTTAACACACTCACTATGCTAAATCCAACTTTTTCCAGTGTGTCAATGTAAGTTGGGGGTTGTCCAAGGATGGCTTCATGCCTTGAGCTACATTCTTCAAACTCTGGGGCATATTTACAAGGAAATGATGCTCCACTATTTCCAAAATGCATGGATGTGCTGTTTTTACAACAATGCAGTAAACCCCAGTGTTTTTCCTAGCGCTGGTGCTAAAAATAGCTGCCTGGCGCCCATGCAGCCATATCGCCTGCATTACGGGGAATTATTGTTTTTTCAATTATTTTTATTAGCATTTAGAACAAGAATAAAAACAAGATTGGGGATTTGGAGAACTGCAGTGAATAATATCATTCATGCTTGCATATTCTCTCATTGGAAAAAAGAAAAGAAGCGTATAGAGGAAGGGAGAAACCACAGCATTAGAGGAAAGGGGAGAAAGGAGGAAGAAGGGTAGAGTGAAAGAGACATGCGAAAGGGGGAAAAGCAGATCGAGATAAATTTCATATTTGCGTATCCCATATTACACAGGTAGTAAAATTAAGTCGCAAAATTAAACAGCCAACTCAGAGAGATGAAAACAAGAGCAATCTTCACCCTGAGACGGGCAGAGTTACACTAGAAAAGGAAATTGTAAGGGCCAGTGCCACATCCATAGGTGGTCTATAGTGACACATCAGGTTGAACATAGGCGCAGTCAGGTAGGGTGTATTAATCTGGACTAGGGATCTAAAAAACTGTGGGGGAATGTTGTTTAAGAGTAGAGTCCTGTGTGTGCATATATGTTAAGAATGGTTACCAAATGTCCTTGGGCACAGGATGGTGGGACATCTGCTACCAGTAAAAAGCCAGATGTTCCTGACAAAAGGTTGCATCCTTTATTCAAGATTAAATTTTGGGCACTGGCTTTCACCCCCAATGTAAAACAATACAGCTTTTTGCCAGCAATAGTAGCACAGCCGCCAAGCGACGATTTTCCAGCGGATGGTCCTGCACATTGCCCAAAAGGCGTATTAGTGGTGTGTGTGATACTGGGTGACCCAGAATCTGTACAAGTTCATGGAGTATGGTCTGCTAGTAGTTCCCAATCAGAGGGCAGGTCCATATCAGGTGTATAAAGGTGGCTTGTGGGGCCATGCATCTCTTACAATGTGCACCTGGTGAGAACCCCATTTGTTGTAGTTGTGCCAGTGTGTGGTATAACTAGTGTAGAATTTAAAATGAATGAGCCGCAATCTATAATTAGGAATAAGAGTAGTCAATTGTGCACAACTGTATTTCCATTGTTCCTCTTTTGTAGGAGCCCCCATGTCACGTTCCCAGATTGTGCAAGCATTAGGGGTGCGAATAAGAGCAGAGTCTTGCATAATATTGTAAAGTCTAGTGATTCGTTTGCAAAGGGGAGGGTGGAGCAAGCATGTGTTCAAAAGCATGTCGCTGTGGACGTGGCTCGGGAAAGTGGCATAGAGTGTCTTGCACGCGGCACACAGTTGCTGGTAGAGAATAGCATCCAGCACAGTGATGTAAGAGGCATCAATGGGGTCGAACGGAGGAATGAAATGGCCATCCGTGTATATGTCTGCAAAGATAAACAAGTGCCTTTGATGCACATGTGTTCTGGTGCTAGTAGCTTGTAGTAAAGTAAGTAATATGTTCTGAGCCAGCGGAATGGATGGGGCATATAAGACAGTAAGTGTAGCATGGTGGCACATGCCAAACCATGGCCATCACAAGCATTCCACTGTGTCAACCATTTTACGCAGAGGTTTGTAGCTCTTGTATAGTGCAGTATTTAATGACCAAGGGGAGGCGGTGTCGATTTCAACTTTCATGTGGGCAGAAAGTTTATTGGGTATAGCCAGTAGTTTCGCATGTGGGCTTGGGCATAGAGTGGGTAAACGTGCAAGTTAGGTGTCCCCAGGCCTCCTTGACAGAAGGGGAGTGTACATGTTTCTCAAGCTAACCAGGAATACTTACCAGCCCAGGCAAGGGATATAGGATTGGAGTGCAGGCGCTTGACAAAAGAAGGGGGATGGGCACGTTACTGAAAAGATAGACAAATTTGGGTACTATTATCACTTGGCTATCTCCAGACGTTCCGCTAAAAAAAGGGGGAGTCTGTTCCATATCAGGATTTTCTTTTCCAGCCAGGTCATGGACCGCCCAAAGCTTACCCTCCATAGCTCTTCAACGTCCCTACTCAGCCAGGATCCTAAGTAGCGTACAGGCTCCAGCACCAGTTGCAATAGAAAGTCTGATGTCACTGGCATAGTCATGTCAGTTAATGGAAACAGAGTGGATTTGGTCCAGTTGATACATATACTGGAGCATCCGCCAAAATATTCCCGTATAATGGAATCGAGATTGTTTGGAGGCTTGCGGATATATAGAACAATATTGTCCGCATACAAAGGTATGAGAAAATTACATGCCGTAAAATTTAAATCCCGGTGCACATGATGCTGACACAGTCTTGCCACCATAGGCTCCATGGCTATCGCAATTGAAATACGCAATAAAGGGCAGCCATGACAAATGCCTCTTGTTACTGGTAATGGATGTTATAACATGCCTTTGAGGTGAAGTCTGCCCATTGGATATGTGTATAGTAATTGAATGAGGCGGACAAACTTGGAGCTTAAACCGAGACGAGGAAGGAGAAAAAATAAATATGGCCACTTCAACAAGTCAAATGCTTTTGTGGCTTAAAGTAAAGCGCAAGCGCAGGGAGGCTGGTTTCTATAGTATGAATCATGGAGAAGAGGGTGCGCAGGTTGTGCGCAGTAGATTGGTCAGGGACAAAGCCTAATTGGTTTGGGCGCACTAAGTCTAGGTAAAGCACAAGGAGGCAGTTAGCGAGTAATTTAGCAAGACTTCTTATCTACATTGATCATAGATAATGGTTGATAAGAATGGCAGTGGTTTGCCAGTTTGTCAGGCTTATTAATAGTGACAATGGCAGCCTCACAGAGCGATGGAGGTAGCTCACCAGCAGATAAAGAAGCCTCAAACATAGCCTGTAGGTGTGGTATCAGCACAAGAGCAAATTCTTTGTAAAAGGAGGCAGTCAGGCATCCAGGTCCGGTGCTCTATCGCCAGCCAGGACCTGTATAAGCTGTATTAACTCCTCCACAGTGAAAGGGGAATCAAGACAAGCGTGGTGAGAGCATTCCAGCCAGAGTAACTGTAATGTATCCAAATAGTTTTGGATCTTAGTTGGGAACAGAGAAACAGAAGTCCTATAGAGGTCAGCATAATATGAGTAGTCATAGTGTGAAGCAGAGCTTCAGGTGCGGTATGCTGTTCCTGTCACTCTTCGAGGAGTCCGACCACGTATTCAGAGGCCCGAGGTCATCTGAGCATGCATGCAAGGGTTCTCCCAGGATGGTTCCCCTCGCCGTACCTACGCGTCACCACATCGCAAGTGATAAAGCTCAGCTCCCACGCAGCCTCATAGTTGCATTCGCTGAGTGTTTCCTGGAACTGTGCCATAGTGGAAGCGGATTTAGACACACAGTAGTCTAGTTCTAGTATTCGGAGTTGACCCTCCAGTGTCGCCAAATGCATTCTAATTCCTTTGAGGCCGCCTGCCTGCTTTGTGATCACAGCTTCAAAGGCTTCCCAGAACACCAAGGGGGAAGAGACTGAGTCCTTGTTAGGTTCAAAGAAATTTAGTATGGCCACGTGTATCTGATAACAAAAGACAGGTTCACAAAAGGCACTGGGCGAGAGCTGCCATGTGAATGCGCGTGGTATATTCAATGGAAAAGAGACAAGTGAAAAAAGTGAAAAAATCAGGGCTGTCATGATTGGGACCATAAACTGACATTAGTATCACTGAGCATTGGTGCAGGACGACGGCTACAATAGTGAACCGACCATCTATGTGAGTTGAGTGCCATGCTATGCCTTAACATAGAAAGACACCCACAGCAACACCCATTGCATGCCTCTTTCATGCAGATATCTGTGTGAAAGGGCACCATATTTGCAAAGCGGCATTAAACCACAAAAGGTAGCTCAACGCCACTTTATAAATATAGTGCAGGGTATTGCATCATCGGAACATTAGAAAAAATGACATTCTGTAGCACAATACACTTGTAAATATGCCCCTCTGTGTGGATATCTACTTTTAAAGCTGAGGTAAACATCCTTAGGATGATTGTTCTCCAAAGAGCATGTCCACTACTACTGATGGCATTTAGTTTTGGTGCATAGAGTACTCTGTGACAACATTGCTTGTGTTTCAGCTACAGTTATGTTCGGTGCCGTGACTATAATGCATTTGTTTTATGTCAAATAGAACATTAACCATATTTTTACAACAAATGAAAGTGTCAAACTGGGCATAATGAAGACCAAGATTTTCTTAACGAGAAAAACTATTTAAAAGGATGTTTACTTCCTGATGTAGTGGCCCATGGAAGATATGTATCCATGCACAACCACTGAAAGGCATATACTATCAGCAGGGCGGCTGCGAATGTCCTAATACTTCATTTCTGTATGGTGCAAAGTAAAGAAAATGTGAAAATATAGGCCTGGATGAGATGGGCATTGGGGCCTTCATCCTTGCTTACAGCAGACTTTGCAATGACCACATGGTCGAGCCTTTCTCCAATAGGCAAATATCCGATTTTACAGCGTTGCAACGTCTCCCACAGCACCTGAACTAGAGCTAACAGCTTCTGCAGCAGTTAGACTTTCAATAACTGCTGATTGAAAGTCCAGGAAAGACATTAGCCTTCCTGTAGTGCTTGATAGTAAAGAGCATGTGCATTGTAAGTTACCAACTGGATCAGGGGAGTAAACAACTTCATATACCGTGTTCAAGTTTTATGATTGGGCTATATGGCTGAAGTAATTCTTAACCAATTTGCCCATGTACTTGTTGTAATCAAGTCTAAAGTTACACTTGTGACCCCAAACTGTGACTAGTGAAGTCATAAATTGTAATGAGCATGTATACATCCTGCTTATGTGAGAATTTAGCTGCTAGCCTTTCACTGGAACACAAAGCATGCTCTAGATTTTTTGGAGTTTCTTGCAAACAAGCTTCTGTGGGAATCCTTTGTGGCGACATGGAAGCGTACCACATTCCACAGGACAGCTTTGTGCAGCTCGCTGAACACCTCTACACATGTATAGAAGCTGTCCATATAAAGGTTGTAATATTTTTAAAGATGTTATTGGACAAGCAACCATGCAATTATTGCAATGATTCCTAGCATGGAAGGGCAATCTGCAGGATTTAGAGTGGAGCCTTCCCTGTATACTTTCGTGTGAGAGACTCAACATACCTTTAATGGCAGGTGGAGTTTTGATCTTGGATGGTGAGATGTGTCTTCCAGAAGCAACTATTCCCGGTTCTCCCCAAACCCAGCTATGATCAAGAGAATATATGTATCACTCTCTTTAATCACAACTGTCCCCAGGGTAAAATGGAATTGGGTAGAGAAAAAGCTAATATAGCAGCTTAATCTGCGTTGTCCTTCCAAGAATCTCCCGCAGGCTCTTATCTAAGGTCTCAGTAGTCTAAAGGGAAAAACAGAATTAATCTATTATTTGATTTTTTACTAATTGGGACAACGTTGATTATCTATATATAGCCTTACCTAATTCCCACTACTAAACAATGCCCTCACACTTTACCAGACTCGAGTTCCTACAGAACAAAGACCCTTAAGGGAAAAAAAAGCTGGTTTGATTTTTTTGAAATACATACACATGCAATATCTCTTCTGTTCACCGCTTCTCTCTCATTGGCGATGCGTCCATTGGGGTCCTTGCACCTCTAATGCCACAACCCCATTTAGAAATCGTTCTACTTCTGGCGCTAATTGCAGCAATTGATTGTAATTAGCGTCAGAAGTAGAACACAGATGCTAAAGGGGGGGGGGGGGCTACGGTAGCACTCTCAGGTGACAGTGCAATAGTGCACATGTTCGTTTTTAGCCTGAGAGACCGAGTGTTACTTCATGCGCAGTCCCCGGTCTCTTAATTTGCAAGCAGTAAGGAAAAGAAAGGCTTGGAAGGCACCGCTCACAACACATCAAACCCGCAAAATGGCTAAAACAACGGGCAATACACTTGGCAAAGAGGGTCGGGTAACACAAGTGGTAGTTGGTAGCCCGACCTGTATTCCCATAAATACATCAACAAATTCTAGTGAACAACGCCAAGTTGAGTCGGAAGATATAATCATGGCAAAAATAGAGGGGAAGCTAAAGGCATTGCTTAACCCACCATTAGATAAACTTAAGGCTATTGAAAATTGCCTGAATGTTATAGATCAAAACATTTTGCTTCCCATCAGCCAAGTAACAAATAATTGGCCTTCAAAATTGAATAGACAAATAGCACATCTGGCCGTAGAGGCTAATACTGTCACAGCATCGGGAAATATCAGAACCGTAGAGAACTAGCAGGCTCATAAATCTAATAAGAACAATGCACAGTCGATAGCTGTCAGCCCTACTCGGGCAGGGAAGAAATTAGGAGGTAATAATGGTTCGGAGAGACAAGATAGGGGAGAAACAACCATCGAGAACAGTAAGAAACATTTTAGCCTACCACCAGAATCCACACCCAATACTGTTGTGCTTTCGAATGTCCCAACAATTGAACCGAATTCGGAGGAACATTGGTTTTCTCTAAAAAATAAAGCTCTACACTTAGTAAATATTAGAACTGGACCAGGCAACCACCTGTTTGAAGATTTCAAAATGGTGCGCAGGGTGTCGTGGATAGGAAGCTCAAAAAAACATGTAAAGGGCAGCTGCATTGTTCTGAATTTTGCCTCACCTGAGTTAGTGAGAACTATTTTAGAAAGGGCAGGGACAACGCACATGGGAAGGGAGGACATTCATATTCTACCTTTGGGTTTCTTTTATCGTAACCCACAGACAATATCTGCCCATAGGCATAACAGTCAACCCACCACACACAATTTTGGGAGATACAATTATAATGTCACGACTTTTAACCGTTTTGAACAGGCGTTCTCCAACTTGGATGACCAAGATTGACTCCCGACTAAACTGCTTAGCGCAAGATGCCAAGAGGGACAGCCGATAGTGAAAACCCCACAACATGTACAAATGTGTTCAGCAGAGGGTAATATGGTGAAGGAAAACATTCTGACACGCTTAGCAACGCAGCCAAATGACTGCTCTATAGTAGTGGCCAACCCACGGCCAACAGAACCTATTATAACTAACAATTCAGCAAATACCCGCAATCTAGAGGAATTAAGTAAAAGTCAAGAGCTTAAAATTTTAAGCTGGACTGGCTGATACTGATTGGCTACACATATTGTGTGGTATAGACATAATAATGTTTCAGGAGACATGGGCCACAGTCGATCTACATATAGATGGGTACCATTGCACTAGTGTGATGGCACCAAAACCCGACTTTGTACGTGCATCTGGCGGATTATTAACTGGCGCCAGGATAACCGCCGGAGAAAGTATTAGGGCAATACCGACTACAAGTTTAAATATCCAAATTACAGAATATAAGAGACGGGTACCATTATATCTGATTAACTTTTATAATAATGATTTTAACTTGGTCCCTATTAAGAACTTTGTTGAACTTTTTAAAATTATATCAGACCTAGCCCAACATCATGCAATGGGCGATGAAATAGGGATCCTCCTTGGAGTAGATTTTAACGCGAAAATATCAGGGTCATCCCAAGGCATGGATAAATTACAAGTTGACTCAGCAACACGAAGGGGCTTAGAATTAAAGTGTTTCATCAATGAACATATCCTTACTAATGTAATGGATTTGTTTCATATTCCGGAAGAACAACAGATACCAACTTTTAGAGGCAGGGATTGCTCATCAACCATCGATTATATCTTTATGTCCCCATGCTTAGTAGATCGGCTCGTAGAGGCGAAAGTTCTTACCACAAGTTTTGGAGATCACAACCCGTTGTTAGCCGCCTTATGTGTAGGTACCAGGCCTGTGCATGCAACTGCTCATGGGGCAAGAGACATAACCCCCTCAACTAATAAATTAAGATTAAAATGGAGGGCGGTAGATAGCGAGGGTATTGTAGAAACCGTGCTAGCAGAACACAGGCATTTATTTAATTCCTGCATATCAACAGATGGGAGTCATATAAGGAAAATTGATGAGTTTGCCAAATTATGTTCTATTATAAAATCCCTTCTCTCAGTGCCTCTACACAAGGCAGAGAAAGAACCTAGATGGTTCGATCATAGTTCCTCACAGGCAAATAGTGCCCTACGCAAGGCTCTGTCCTCTAAACCTAGGTGCCCAGTGGAGATAAGAGCGGCAAGGAAGACATATAAAACCAAGATGGGGGAACGAAAGGCCACCCTATTGACGGAGCGCTTGGAGGCCTTAGTCGATTCCGCCGGTGGGAAGAATGGAAAATCCTTTTGGCCCGCAGTTAGGAATATGCGTAACACGGGCCCACACTTGATAACTATTAGTTGCACTATTTCGAGTGATATATGGGAGAACCATTTTTCTAAAATATACGCTGCACCCTCAGAAAAGGAATCCTGCTATACACCAGGACAACTAAGTTGTTTGCACACAGAGCCTTGGTAAAAAGGCGCCTGGCTCTGATGGCCTCCCAATAGACATTATTAAGTGGAAGCAGGATCTTTAGGCCCCAATTTTATTAAATGTTTTAAACAGTGTGCCCTTAGCTCCCATGCTCGACAGTTGGTCAACTAGCATTGTCGTGTCGATATACAAAAAGCGAGATAGATCTGACCCGATTAATTATAGGCCGATTTCGCTGTTGGACAATACACTGAAGATCTTGGGGAGGATACTTTACAACAGGGTCCTGGAATGGACGGAGGAAAGCGGGATATTAGATCCCTGTCAGATGGGATTTAGAAGTAAGGTTGGCACGGTCGAGCAGTATTTGAATCTCAAACTAATAATTTGTAAATATAAAATTGCTCGATCCTCACCGATCTACCTAGCTTTCATGGACTTATTGTCCGCATTTGATTTAGTTAATCGGGCGAAACTCTGGACCATCCTCCTGGACTATGGATTAGACAGATCCCTGGTACACTTCCTGGCATTTTTACACCCCGATCTTAATGCCCAAGTAAGGATTGGACTGGGCGGGGAAACCTCGGGCGCGATTAAGGTGGGATGAGGTGTCAGACAGGGGTGCGTTTTAGCACCCCTGCTTTTCATCATTTACATCAATGGGCTGAGTAATTCACTAAGGCAGGCAACCCCAGATGTACCAAGAATCAATGGGAAATTACTCCTGGCACTACTTTACGCAGACGATGCGGTCCTTATGGGCCACACCCCTAACTCCCTGCGTATTTTGGTGAAAACCTTCATTGAATTTATGGATGACCTGGACCTACGCGTAAATTTGAAAACATCTTTTATTATGTTGTGTGGGCCAGGGAAACGACAGCTCAATTCCATATCAGTGGGGGGGCAACAGATTACACTCTACCAGCCAATTCCCATATTTAGGGATGGTCTTTGCTGCGAACGGCTCGTGGACTGAACATTTGGCCCACTCCACGAGTAAGTTCTCAAAGGCCATCAATTCAATCCTTAGCTTACCACGCCCAAGGAAAATAGGTGCTACTAAGGCCATTTAAAAAAAAATTGAATTGCAATGTGCCCCAGTAGCTACATATGGGGCAGAGATATGGGGCCTGGCAAAAAATCATTGCATCCAATTAGAAGAAAATGGATTCTGTAGGAGAATCCTGGGTGCACCGTTTTCCACCTCTGATTATATTTGCCACAGGGAACTGAACTTGCATTTTATTTGTGATATTATTGGGACGAGACCGGCGTTTTTTGGCTCTCAAATTTGGAGGAATAATTCAGCCACCTTGACGCAAGAAATAAGAAGTGACTGCCTCAGTTGTGACAAAGGTATGGAGATTAGGCGTGGGCGGAAAATCCGTTCCGCTCGCGGATTTTGCGGATTTTCGGGAAATCCGCAATCCGCGAGATTTGCGAATTTCCCGCAAAATCCGCAAATCCGCGAGCAGCGGATTTTGCTCGCACTGCTCGCACTGTTCGCGTGAGTTCGCGCCCCGCGAATAAGTGCAAAATTGCAGAAATACGATTTTAGCAAAACTGAAAGTAACTACTTACCAGGTTCAAAAGTTCAGGCTCATCATTAGTAGCCATTTCCTGGAGTGCTTCCTGAGGGGCCCCTCCAGAGTTCAGTTGCCAGTTGAAACTAGTATGTGACCCTGCTCTGAACCTCAGAATAGTTACACATATGCCACAAAGGTCCTGAATTACAGCTAAGGGAGACAAGCAGGAGCCAGGCTGGAAGTTAAAATCCATTAATCAGCCCCTAATTCATTATTGTCAGTTGGGGCAGGGCAGGTGTTGTAACTAATTTTGCAACAATGAAAGCACTTAGCAAGTGCAAAAGATCACTAATCAGGGCGCACTAAGGAAGCAGGTGCCAGCTAAAAAAATATTCTGTGACACATGAATCAGCCCCAAATTAATTCAGGTCACTTGAGGCAGGGAAGGTGTGCTTTGCTTTGCCGAAAATAATGTACACTGGACAACCAGAGGGTGTGGTGATGAAACAGAGGGTGGCATGGGTGGGCCAGAGGGTGGCATGAGTAGTCAGAGAGTGGCAGTGGTGACAGAGAGTGGCAGTGATGAAGAAGAGTGTCCCAAACAGGCTGGACACGTAGAAACAACAAGTTCGCGAAACTTGCGACCCGACAGGTACGTTCGCAATTTGCGAAAGTGTACAAAACCCTCGCGAACTGGCAGAAACACGGGCGAACACACAAAAAAAAAAAATCCGCAAATTCGCGGGAATTCGCAGATTTTGCGGATTGCGAATCCGCAAATCCACAAAATTCGCGAACGCGAGATCCGCAAAATTCGCTCATGCTTAATGGAGATCCCTTGGTTCTCTGGAGTCTACAAAAGCTTATGTAGCGTCGGCAAAGGTAATCTTTTCATGGATATCACTAGTATTGTGTCCAGTGATAAGAGGGAGCTTCAACTTGCACTATACGCACTTTACAATTCAGAGAGGACAAATGAGGTACTCAGTAAATCAACTGTGGTAGCATATATGAATAAGGAAATGCAAAGGTATCCCTTGCCTCTTTACCTCACTCTACCAATGTCTAATTGGAGAAGATCGCTTTTGTTCCGCCTAAGGGCTGGAAACGTAAGAGTTTTGCTATGTTTTCCCTTGGGTTATTGTCCAAAAACGCACTGTAAACCCTGCCCTTGTGATGGAGTGAGCACACAAAATGACTTGCATTTTTTCTTCTGTAAATTTTACCTAAAATATATTAAATGGTTTTTAACTCCATATTTCAGAAAACACAGACCCCTTTTCTTGGGAGATTCATATTTGTTGTTGCTCTCTTTGGACACTGAAGAATTAGTCTTTCGCACTAGCACTTTCCTGAGACTTATTATCCGCACTGGTAAAATGATGGAAAACCCATGAATTGTTAGTTTGTTTTAATTCTTAAATAATCTGTTGTAAATTTCGAAGAATTTGTATAAGTCTTTTAAATGAGATTTTATGATACTCTGTCACGTCATGACTTTTATGAATTTTTTTAATTCGAATAAAGAAACTTTGAATTGAATTGAATTGAATTATTACATGTTAATACTTTACTAATGCATGCTACAGGTTGGTCATTGGTTGTAGCTTGTATGCTTTGGCTGGTGTACAGTGGTTGCTGGTTCAGACTGTGAAGTGTCCACATTTCCTAGCACCAATAGGATTGGCTGTCAGACTTGTTGAGATGGTGCTGTACTCTTTCAGCAACAAGAGCAAAGTTATGTGAAGTGAAAAGAGGGGAGATGCAGTGACCGATCTATGTTTATTATTCCCAGCACTAATTGCTTTATTAACCTTCCTGCTTCCTCAAATTTGCTTAAAAATGTACTGTTTGTCCACTCAAACTTTTCTTGGGGAGAATCCCCCAAAACCCCCTGTAGGTTGTTCAAGCTCACTAGCTAAGCTCGCTCACCGCAGTGCAGTACAATAATAATGTCATGCCTCACCACGTTCAAATATCACCAGCCGCCACTGTTCTCTCTCACATTGAATTACACCTGAAAATGAGTCTTTTGGCAAGGAATACAACATACCATAAAGTAACCAAATACCCCAAAAGAGCGCTACATAATTAATTTCGTTCAAAAATTCATATTATTTGCGCTTATTGTATCTTCTCCAAAAATAATTCTTCTCTGGCAGTCTTTCTCTGAAACACACAGGACATAGGTACATATATACACAAAATGTATTTTATTGTTTCTTTCCTCCTTATAGATCCCTTTCAACAACTGGAAATAACAGCGCTGAAGATATGGTATACCAGGACACAAAAAGTCTGTGAGTTCACCAAGGATGGTAAGTTTCTTTTCCGCTGGCTATAGTAATTAAATGCACTTTACCAGGATTATGGAATGGGTTGCAGTTGTTTTAAATTCGTTGTTTTGTCATTCTTTCAGGACCCACTGTGCCATTAAATAGGATTCATAGGACATGTAGGCAATTAAACTCCAATCACTAAGGCGAGTAGCTGATGTACAAATCATTAAATGGCATTCACCCAAGACAGGAAATGTAGCATAAAAACTGGAACAAAACTCTCTGCAAACTCCTCTACGTGCTGGTCTTGCTCGAATAAAAACTTACCTTGAAAAGAAAGAAGACAAGCGGTGTTTGGCAAAACAGGAACCATTAGTTTAATTAAGCACAACGGCCAAGAGTGACAGAGTTGAGGTCTCAAGACTGTCTCAAAGTACATTGGTTTTAGTTCTCACTATAAATATTTCTCCGAGTATCATAAAACAATTTGTACATTCCCTAGAGAAAGAAAGCAGGGTCTAGTCACAGAGTCATAAACCTGAGCACCTGGTATGGAGCGCAGATGGGTCTAGACCTTGCGTGGAAACAGTGCAGGCCAGTGGGTACATGTCCAGATGTCCGGCATGGGGAGCGAGTGATCATGGTGTGTAGTGTGCATGCTGTGTTCTTATTGGCTGAGTGTTCCTAACTTCATGTGGCAGCAAACTTTATGGTGTTTAGGAAACGCGCACCCCTCCAGTTAAAGGTGTTTTTATTGGAGGCCAAGCTCCATGGACCATTGTGTTGGCGGTCTATCTGTGGGATTGATCTGTGTTTTTCCTGTTTGTACATTTGTCTACAGGCTACGTGTCACTGCACCTGTGGTCTGTCAATCAGTTGCTTCACAGGGCCTGCCTGAACACGTATTTCTGACTCCGGGTTGATGAGGAGGTCATATCAGGTGGATTTGACAACAGTGTGTGAGTTTGATGTTATACGTGCATATATCATGGCGTACATTGACATCATATTTTCCAATTTTATTTCAAATGCCTTTATTTCAGCTTAAGCCATAAAAGTGAGGAAATAAATAAATAAATACAGGTCATACATAAGCACAATAATGTTATCAAAATAAACAATACACAACCTATCCACGTCCTTAATTGCAAAGTCAATAAGTTGCTACAATGAAATTGTTAATACAAAACTCACACTATAAAATAGAATAAAGCCACTATAAAAATTTGCAGCAGTCAATACCTTAAAATCACTTTGTGGCAATAATAACCCTCTTTTTATCCCACATCATACCCAAGAATTTTGCAAGTGCACAGATATAAAAGGGAGATGTATCCGCACGTAGTATTTTTAAGGTAATCATATGGCTTGAGGGACCTTGTATCTTACATGAAGGAAAATGAGTATTTTATGATATGTATTTATACAATGTTTCTATTATGATTATGGCTATATTTTAATAACAATTTTATGTATAGGGTGCACTTTTATGGTTGTAACCAATCAAATAAAGTTTTCTTACTAACTGACCCAGCAACCGACATACTGGTGCAATTCAGAAAAAGCTAAACCTAGTATATGCTGAGCACACAAATAGGACATGAGGGATGGTTTCTTGTTGGCCTAGACAAAATGGACACTCCTTACAAGACACACCTTTCCATTTCACAGTAAACACTTTGTCAGGGGGTGTACCCACTCTAAACTGATGGTAGAGCTTCCTATCAAAACGAACCATAACCAAATGCCAATACTGCTCTAGTGCATATGTGGATTTATATGGTCTCAGCCAATAACTGCCTTATCTTTTTGCACTCTCTATTAAACAAACTATACCTTCTACAGTGCACCAACTTTTTATTTCCACATAGGACTACAAAATGAGTAGCAATATCCTTGAAGATCTCTGTATGCATCTCACTAGCCCCACATTTATCATTAATTACATCTTCAATGCAGCAATTTAGGCAAGAAATTTAGGGCAGCATTTTGTATAGTGGTCATGATGAGCTCTGGTTTCTCATTAATTGCCCGCCAATTAGGGAAGACTTTATCTGCTGAATGTTCAATATTCCTAGTTCTAGTAAGGGTTGAGCAGTCAACTCAGAACTTGTTAAATAAGTCCTCCATCGTAAGACTTAAAGGGTTAGGATCAAACTCTTCCCTTTCTGTTACAGTCATATTGTTGACAAGGTGCCACAGGTTTAAATCGGCCATTACATAATCAATCCGACTTTTTGATTTAGAATTACGAAACGTATATGCCCCCTTAGTGTCATAATTAGTCCTCCCATTGGCAGCTTGTATACCAAATGCAATAGCGAGTGCCTTCAGCTGGAGAGCTGCCCCTGCCCATCTCTTAACTGGGGCAATCTCTAGTTGGGTAATAGGCCATCTTTCGTCCTCCTATGTTGTGATTTCATCATCATCCCTTCCAAGGGGCTCGAATAGGGTGTTAAAATCATCAGCATGAATCTGATATACCCCTTGGCTATTGTCTATCCTGGAAGGATTCAAAAGATTAAATTGTGGCGAGGCAGCCCCACCCATTTCCCCTCTCATATAAATATTAAAGAGTGACACAATAGATTTTCTGTTGCAGCTTACTTCGATGCCTAATATATCCTCACGGTCAGTTTCCAGTTGTCGAATTTTGCATTTCAGTGAGGACTTGACCCATGTTATCGATCCACCGGCTGGATTCCCCCCTTTGCTATTCTTTTCCGGCATAAAATATGTCAAAGTCCCCAGTCCATGCACAGTGCTTTTGCACCAAGTTGTTATAAAGAAGCAGATATCATAACATAAAGTGACACCAATAAGGGAGTATCTGCTTAGCGTTGAATCATGCGAAATTTCAAGAAATTAGTGAGGTTATCAATGGGACGTAATTTACATGGGCACCATTAAGGGGACGAATAGATAGACAATCACTACCCTCAATGGAGTCTACTTGAATGCTCAAAGGGATAGGTCCGGTCTGGATATTAGCAAAAAGTAATAGTTCTCCCGCATCATGTCCCCTTCTAGATAAGTAAAATTACCTTTTTCTGGGATATCTGCATGTCTGTAGATCTTGGTATATTACGGTTCTCTGCAGGTTCATCCACCCCCCCTCAGCTGGTACAGCCTCCATGGGCCTGTTATGCTACTTGCTCTTTGGGCCCATTTTCCAATATTAACACTTGCAAAGTGTGCTGGCTCCCGAGTGTGTCTTAAATCTGCCTCCGGAGCCATAAAGTGACATTCAGTGAAAGTGGGGGGGCATTGCCACACCCAAGCAGTCAAGAAACACTAGATTGCATCTCTCAATTCCCAGCGGCACACGTTGTGAGCCATTTTGCCATCAGCACTTTGGGGTGTGTGGTGGCAACTGCCACATACACACTCTCAGGATGTATACATAATCAGTAGATCTCTCACACAGCATGTATATCTTGATACCATAATAAGCTCTTTTGCTTGGTATGTACTGCCTGAACAGCAGCCACCCTTTATACAGGATCAGGAATACAAATCTCTGGAAACCTGCCAAACAAATCATCTAGTATAGGCCGAATTTGAAACAACCTGTGATGGACTGAATGGTCCCAGGGCAATGCAGAAGAATTATCATTGAAATGTAGCAATACCTGCAATATCGAAAAACTGCCTCTGCTCGTGACCCTAGAGAAGGAGGGTGTTGTTCAAACTGTGCAAGATGACAGTACATGTAGTTTGTGCACTATCCCAATCTCCTTGTGTTTACTTTATTCTATCCCAATGTTCAGCATAAGATACAGCAATGTTTCAACTCTCCAAGTGAAGTGGGAGTTCCAGTTTGCCCTAGAATGAGGTCCAAGGGTGCCTCCATGCTCCCTCAGAAACTGTTCAGCATGCATGCATTTTACAGGTGTACAATTTCCTCAAGGAATTCAACATCTAGAAGTAGATGGGCATAGTCAATAGGCAAAACATTTTCTGTATTGAATTTACATTTAGCATGTGCAGTGAATGTGGGATTAGGGGCAGGACTACATTGGGGGGCTGCCAAGAGAGCACTCTGTAGCTTGCTTGATGATTTACTGTTCTCCTTTTAGGTTGGCCTACCCTGCTACTGTCTCTCCATTGCACAAATTGTGCTTTCAAAGGCACATCATTTCAGTCATAACCATGTTCATCAGAATCATTGGAAATCAAGTGATCAGCTGAAACTCCACCAATTGAATACCTGCTTCCAGATTCTGCTTAATTTTCCTTCCCCTCTGATGTCTCACTATATGATCCTGCCTCAGAGCTGTCCTCAAGTTAAGGCCTGGGCAGCAGTCAACCACTGAGATGCCACTTTTGTCGACTGCCTGAAACTGGTCTAAAACGGGAAACAACACTTACAATGCAACTTTTACAACGCACTACCTTTACAACGAAACTTTTACAACGCATGCCATTACAACGCAACCATTACAACGCATGTCACTACAACGCATACCACTACAAAGCATGTCATTACAACACAGTCATTACAACGCATACCATTACAACGCATACCTACACTATCCAACACTTACCCTACTGTTGCACCCCCTGGAGTTAGAATAGTAATTTTTACCCCTACACTATCCAACACTTACCATACATGCAATGTAATGGTATGCGTAGTAATGGTATGCGTTGTAAATGTAGTATGCGTTGTAGTGGTATGCGTTGTAAAGGTAGTTTCAAAGAATTCGTTGTAATGGCATGCGTTGTAATAGAATGCGTTGTAATGGATGTTGCGGTGTAAAAAATGCGTTGTAAAGGTATGCGTTGTAAAAGTATGCGTTGTAACGACATACATCCGTCTAAAACCTTTCATTGGAAACACTATTTCCTACGTAGAAGCCAGAAGTATGTTTTTATTCAGAGGGTGGGTGTGTGCATCTGTGGGATATGTCAGAAATGTCTGTGAGATCTGTCAAAGTGAAAACCAAAATAAACATAGCTTCTCGATTCTGCGATCCGAAGAACTCCTCAAAATAACTTCTCAAACAATAGTAGAGTAGACAAAAAAATGCCTCACTTCAACTTGCCACATACTGAAGACTACAGCATTTGTTATGGGAAGAAGGGTGAGCCCACTCCAGCTATTGTTCTTTTACTGTGGCACTCACATACAGCAGTAGCAATTTTAGGTGGGGGATAGCTAAACCCAAGCCATATCAAAGTCACATAGTGACAGAATGTAACCCCATGTGCTAAAGATTGGAGGGATTTGCTAGCACAAGCTGAAAGCCATTGTATATTTCTGGCAGCCATCTTGTTTGCCATGTGCTGCCACATGCTTGCCATGTACTCTGTCCTCCCTCAGTGTTGACTGCTCTTGTATTCTGCCTAGAAACAAACTATATTTAGCATCTTCCACCTTCACACATGCTCAGTTGAGCTTGCAGCTGTCCTTGCAGCTGTTCCTAGTCTGTAAATGTCAGGATGTGTTCACCAGAATTAACAACTGTTAGCTCCTCCCACTTTGTTGAGCAAGCAGATCTTGTATGCCCATATTAGTAATTTTGCATGCTTACATGAGCCAAGACTGCCCCTTGGTCTTATGCTGACTATGTAACCCTAAGCATATATAAGGCCTCTTTTTTCTGTACTCCTGAGACTGCCTCATTCAGTTGCTAAGGCTCCTGTGTGACGTAGTCTCCCTCATTTGAGGTTAATAAAGATGTTACTTTTATATTTCAGCTTTTGTGCCAATTTCTTCTTTGTTGGTTTAAAAGGACCAAGTATCAGTGGGACCACTGAGAAGGTTTCTATTTTCTTCAAATGGCGCTCCAACGTGGACCTCATCAGAGAAGTGGCTATCTAAGGAGTGACCTTGTCAGGAGACAGAAATCTACTGTGGAGGACAGGACAGGACTCTACTAAGGAGGTACTCTGTGCACGGAGATTCTGGGGATTCTCTGTCTCTGCAGCCCAGTATAATTCTGATCTTCCTGATTTTGATCCTCCACATGATGTCATTCCTGACTGAGAACCTTTTTGGCGTGAGTATTCTAAAAAGGGCACGGTTTTACGATCGTGACTCCCTATTAAATACCCAGAGACAGAAGCAAGAACAGAAACTGGTCTGCATTACGAGACATTCCACGTTGAATTCAACTATAAAGCAGGTATTTAACTCAAATTGGCATCTGTTGAATGTAGACCGAAATAAAAATAAACTTGCCAAACCTTTGTTTGCCCATCGGCGAAACAAAAACCTAAAAGATCAAATTGTCAGATCTCGGTTCACAAAATCCACAAGTACCCCGTTCATACAAAAATCGATTGATGGAAGGGACGGGGTGAAAGGTACCTCCCGTTGTGGATCATGTCAATCTTGCGATTCCATCATGATTGTTGAAAGTATAATATTCAATGAAGTAACCATTAATGCTAAGGAATTATGCACCTGCAACACCCAGAATGTAGTCTACTTAATTGTGTGCCCCTGCAATCTGGGCTACGTGGGCGAGACCTCTCGAGCAATAAAAACACGCTTAACTGAGCACAGATCTGCCATCAAAACAAAAAAATCAATGGCACCACTGGTTAACCACTATTTGGAATATAAACATCTACCTACAGACATGAAATGGTGCATTCTAGAAAAAATACACATACCGGAATCCAAAGGAGGTAGCAAAATTCGCAAAAAGAAAGAGGTCTACTGGATTTTTACCCTCAATACTTTCAACCAGGGATTGAACCTTGAACTTCCATGGGAAAATGCTATCACGTAAGAATATCAACCCTAGATAGACAATAATTATACGTTATCTTAATATAGAATTCTGATATTTCCGTATAGATCTAATCCGCGCGTGACACTTGCTAGAATCCAAATTAAATAGTAGGGCAGTGATTGTTTTGTCGCTAGCGTAACAGTTAAACTTAGCTGGATAAATATTGGATAAATGATTGTTCAAGTTCACGTTTAGTGATCGTTTAGTAACCATTGATTCGCTTAGATATAATTGTCCTACGTTTGTGCCCATGCCTGCGCTGGCCACTCGCCTTCTGCAATCTAAAAGTATAGCCCTTTAAGAAAGGGGAGGTATCAGTCCTGACACCGAATGGGACCGGTGCTATAAATACACCAATCGGCTATTTACTCCCATTCCCTCATCTCTGCTACGGATACTCTTGCCGCCATTAACCACGCCGGACTGCAATCATTAAGCAGGTATGCGTCAAACGGTTTGTCAAACGCGTTTCTCCATCTTACTCATTAATATCAAAGTTAGGTGTATGCAGGCATTTTGAGTAAACACCAGCATTCTTTTCTTCTTGCTTACTTTTATATATAAAGGTGAATATATTGGCCAAACACGTGTTACGCAACATATGACCCTATACTTTGGAGGCTTATAAGAACACGCTCAGTCTAATTGCCGAAGGTAAGCTTTTCACGGTAGAAACTATCTCCTTTACATAGGGGCGCTGTAGGGAAAGTTTAACTCAATACATTGTATCGGTTCCCCTACAGAGTTAATGATTATTCATGAGATGAGTACCGAATATTGAAGATTCCTGACACACTAGCAGGATCCAAATATTTCCACTCATAAAGGTAATTTTTAGAGATATAACATACACGTCAGCAATCAGGTGAACTTTGGCTAGATCATATGCACAACCATAACTGAGACATCCTGTGTTTTTATTTCCCTTTCCACAATAGCGGAATGACTAATATTTTATAGTACTGCCTTTTAATCGTTTGAACCTATAAACCTTGAAGATTCTTTGAGAAACAGCTTCAGGTATGCATTGGTCATGAATTAAATTAATAGATTGCACGAGTTAGCTTTATAGACTTTATAAAATATGTTTGGTCTATATTTACAGAACAGAACCCTTTACATACTCTAATCGAGATACACTTTAACTTACAGCTATAGAATTAGTGCTGATAATATGGACTAATAGCTATAGTATGAGCGCTGATAGCTTTGATCCGAGTAAACCTTAACTCTTAAAATAGTGAGATTTTCACCCTTCAATGGGCTTTATAATTAAAATATAAGCCATCACCGTTCTGGTTTTTTCCTTACTTTATAAAACTTATTAAAAAGAATGTCCCCCCCTCTTCTCCTTGCCAAAATAACTTATAAATTAGGCAGGATTTCTATACTTAGGATTCATCCACTTCTTCTTTTTTTCTACATTCTAAGGACCAAAATATATACTACTTATGTATGCTCCTATGTGACCTACTTACCATTCTTTCTGTATAATGATGTATGTATGTGGTTCAGTTTTCCTGTTAGCTTACTCAGAGACCGTGTCATCAAATAGTGATCTCCAAGTAACGTTCAATATGTATAAAAAAATGTTAAAATCTGAATGTATATACTTTGCTATTTTGTCTCTCTCTAATGTCCTTTTTCTGCGGTAAAATGTATTATATATACTCTCTGGCATTAAATGTTAGTGCAAATTATCAGATCTGATGAAATATATCCATTTAAACACAAGTAAAAGTTTCCCTGTTTTCCTCCCATAATTTTAGAAATGTGCTGATAAGGTGCTGATAAGGTCCTGATGAAGACACTCTGTGTCGAAACGCGTTGACAGCGACCCGAGCCATTAGCAGTGGGAACCATTACAGTTTCCACCTCTGTTTTTGAGATAAAGAGATTAGTTTATCTGTTTTCTCTTAATGTCATTTTATATTTGATGTTAACAATGTAACATTTTCTATCAATTTGTATCAATGGTATTACATTTTATATGTGTTTATAATTAATGGTTATCTTGCTTTCTTTTACTTGTGTTTATATATTATTGTACTACATTGCCTTTAGCCAGATTATTCTTATTGCCTGGATACTATTGTTCTCTATCACTTGTTGTTCCCTGATCCAGGAATCTGACTTTGCTCAGGGGGTCCCTGTTTAACACAATAATTTATCCACGGCAAGCCGTGTGGGACTTTGTTTGCTTTTTTTGTCTATCTGTTTACCGCCACTGGACAGTGTGAATCTTTACTGTATATTCTTTTTCATATATTCTGGTCCTTGTATCTGATATTGTCACTTTGACACCAAACTCTGGTCTTCATTATAGTAAAGTATTTCTATACGAACATCCCATATAGTAATCTAGCCTCCCCGTAATGGCTAATCTCCAAACATTCGGTTTCTCCGATGAAGACTTTGAAACCCTAGTAGGCACTAGTGCATCCTTTGGTAATAGCTCCACAACTAATCCCCAAAGTAGTACAGATATAAACAAGTTACAAACTCTCCGAAAGAAACTGGCTAGGATAGAGGCCCATGGGGAGTTTATGCTTAATTATTTAAAAGCTGGCATAATCCCTTTAGGACTGAGAGTTCGTAACAGCCCTGGACTATTTGTGGATGTAAAAGCCTTTTTGACTAAATGGAGCATGATTGCTAATCGATGCTCTAGGGATCTTAGGATTTTAATCATATCTACATCGAAAGAAATAGCCCTAGAGATAAAGAAAGAAATAGAGGCCTTAGAGGACAAAATTAAAAAATCCACAACTTTAGAAGAGGCTGAAAAACAACTTGAAACAGTAAAAAAAGATGTCCTTTCTTTTACCGACTATCTTAGTAAAAGGAAGAATGATAAATTTACAAAGGACAAAAGGTTTTATACATTAGAGCGAACATATCCATATCTTGGCAAAATTTTTTATAAATCAGACTACCAACAGGGAGATTTCAATTACAGTGCCCACCATAAAATTAATACATTCTCAGACTCCTCTGACCCAGATTCAGATGGAGACAACGAGATGGCATATCAGGATGAAGGCCCTTACATCCCCCAGAATGGCCGAAGAAATATGCGGCAGCCTTTTTTAGCCCAGCGCGGGGGGAGGAGGGGACGCCAGAAGGTGAGATTTCAAAATCAGTCAAGAGGCCAGTTGAGAGGCCAATATCAGAATCACCAATACCCTCAGGAACCTCAACAGTATCTGGAGACCCGAAACAAACAGTACTGGAGACAAGGGATGTGATTCCTATTTTTAATCTATCTTTACATAGATTAACTAGTCAGGACGTATCCCTACTCTCGAAGGGTCTCTCTTTTGTCCCCCATGCTAATGCCAACCTATTTGAGGTCTACCAAGACATTCATTCTTTCTTTCGCAAAATTAGATTGAAATTTTTTTTTTGGGAAAGTGAACAATTACAAACAGACAATAGGATAGCGAATATAGTGTCTCTCCCTTCTAACTTCACCCCCTCCCTTGACCAAATAGGTCCAGAACCCGCAATATTCGAAAAGGTGGTTTTGAACCGACTGGAACAGGCCTTTCGCTTCATACCAAAACCTAAATATAACATCACCAAAGAGGAATATGTATCTATGAATGACCTCAAGAATAACAAATCGATCGTTGTTAAAAGCATCGACAAAGGTGGTGGTATTGTCTTGTTAGATTCGACTAAATATGAGACAAAGATGATGACCATGCTGAATGACACCTCATTTTATAAGAAAATTAAACTCAATCCAACTGAAAGAATTATCAAGACAATACAAAGAATAACTCTGAAAGCAAAAGAAACTGGTATTATTACTGAAAAGGAATTTGCCTTCCTAAATACCCCCATATAGGCCAATAGTTTCAACATTAGGAACCCCCCTCGAGGCAGTCTCTAAATATTTAGATAAAATACTACGCCCTTATATTTCTTTGATCCCATCTTACATCAGGGATACTGGTGACATTATTTCCAAAATAGAGAACCTTCCATTCAACAAATATAGAGACATACTAGTTACATTAGACATCGAATCATTGTACAGCAAAATTCCACAGAATGAAGCAATTGCTGCCACGATGTGGTTTATTGATGAACACAATATTCCCTGTTCTAAATTTATAAAAGAATGTCTTTCACTCACCTTGAAAGAAAACTTTTTTGAGTTTGGTGATAACTTGTACCTGCAGACAAAGGGTGTGAGCATGGGGGCTTCCATGGCACCTTCAATAGCCAACATATATATGTCGCTTTTTGAATCTAAATTCATCTTTAAAGAAATTGCCCCCTTCTATGAGTCTGTTTCCCATTGGTACCGTTACATAGACGACATCTTTTTTGTATGGACCGATGGGGAACAGACTCTGGAGGATTTTCTAGCATGGTTGAACCTCACAGACAGTAATTTACATTTTACTGCTCACACAGATAAATGCAAAGTTGAATTCCTAGACATTTGCATTAGAAATAATAAAATAGAGGGGCTTCTTGAAGTGGATTTATATACGAAACCATCCGCTAGAAACACCTTGTTACACTTCAAAAGTTACCACCCGAGATGTCAAAAGGACAGTATTCCCTTTTGCAATTCCTCAGGGTGAGGCGCAATTGCACTACCCTCACAGACTATGACATCCAGTCTGTCGCAGTGAAGGAAAAATTCATAAAGCGAGGGTACCCACATCGCCTAGTCAGAGAAGCCTACAAAAGGGCACGGTTTTACGATCGTGACTCCCTACTAAATACCCAGAGACAGAAGCAAGAACAGAAACTGGTCTGCATTACGAGACATTCCACGTTGAATTCAACTATAAAGCAGGTAATTAACTCAAATTGGCTTCTGTTGAATGTAGACCGAAATAAAAATAAACTTGCCAAACCTTTGTTTGCCCATCGGCGAAACAAAAACCTAAAAGATCAAATTGTCAGATCTCGGTTCACAAAATCCACAAGTACCCCGTTCATACAAAAATCGATTGATGGAAGGGACGGGGTGAAAAGTACCTCCCGTTGTGGATCATGTCAATCTTGCTATTCCATCATGATTGGTGAAAGTATAATATTCAATGAAGTAACCATTAATGCTAAGGAATTATGCACCTGCAACACCCAGAATGTAGTCTACTTAATTGTGTGCCCCTGCAATCTGGGCTACGTGGGCGAGACCTCTCGAGCAATAAAAACACGCTTAACTGAGCACAGATCTGCAATCAAAACGAAAAAATCAATGGCACTACTGGTTAACCACTATTTGGAATATAAACATCTACCTACAGACATGAAATGGTGCATTCTAGAAAAAATACACATACCGGAATCCAAAGGAGGTAGCAAAATTCGCAAAAAGAAAGAGGTCTACTGGATTTTTACCCTCAATACTTTCAACCAGGGATTGAACCTTGAACTTCCATGGGAAAATGCTATCACGTAAGAATATCAACCCTAGATAGACAAAAATTATACGTTATCTTAATATAGAATTCTGATATTTCCGTATAGATCTAATCCGCGCGTGACACTTGCTAGAATTCAAATTAAGTAGTAGGGCAATGATTGTTTTGTCGCTAGCGTAACAGTTAAACTTAGCTGGATAAATATTGGATAAATGATTGTTCAAGTTCACGTTTAGTGATCGTTTAGTAACCATTGATTCACTTAGATATAATTGTCCTACGTTTGTGCCCATGCCTGCACTGGCCACTCGCCTTCTGCAATCTAAAAGTATAGCCCTTTAAGAAAGGGGAGGTATCAGTCCTGACACCGAATGGGACCGGTGCTATAAATACACCAATCGGCTATTTACTCCCATTCCCTCATCTCTGCTATGCATACTCTTGCCGCCATTAACCACGCCGGACTGCAATCATTAAGCAGGTATGCGTCTCGCGGTTTGTCAAACAATGCCGTTTGTAAGGAATCAATCAGGCTTATTTTTATATTCCGTGTGTGATCTAAACCATACGCTGGGATAACGTGCAATCTGAGCGAGCGAGTACCACCCAAAAGTGATCCCTTTCTTGTAATCTACGAACAACTTTGCCTTTAGCGGCACAGGCATGAGAAAAGAACGGCTGAATCTTGCCCCCCTTTTTTAATATTTATCCCGCTAGGGAGATACATTAAAATTAGATGAAGATAGTCAAGCGACTCTGTGTCCTCTTGTACGGGTTTAACTTGTAAACCGTCTGAATCACGTTTCCGTCTGTTTTGTCAATTACAGAAACCGCGCTTCTGAGCCCGTCTGTCCTGCCTTAAACTGTTGCTGCCTTTGCAACAATGTTACACGTCGGCTGACAGCGGATTTATACTACGTACGTGTTTCTCTATCTTACTCATTAATATCAAAGTTAGGTGTATGCAGGCATTTTGAGTAAACACCAGCCTTCTTTTCTTCTTGCTTACTTTTTTACATAAAGGCGAATATATTGGCCAAACACGTGTTACGCAACATATGAACCTATACTTTGGAGGCTTATAAGAACACGCTCAGTCTAATTGCCGAAGGTAAGCTTTTCACGGTAGAAACTATCTTGTTTACATAGGGGCGCTGTAGGGAAAGTTTAACTCAATACATTGTATTGGTTCCCCTACAGAGTTAATGATTATTCATGAGATGAGTACCGAATATTGAAGATTCCTGACACACTAGCAGGATCCAAATATTTCCACTCATAAAGGTATTTTTTAGAGATATACCATATACATCAGCAATCAGGTGAACTTTGGCTAGATCATATGCACAACCATAACTGAGACATCCTGTGTTTTTATTTCCCTTTCCACAATAGCGGAATGACTAATATTTTATAGTACTGCCTTTTAATCGTTTGAACCTATAAACCTTGAAGATTCTTTGAGAAACAGCTTCAGGTATGCATTGGTCATGAATATAAATTAATAGATTGCACGAGTTAGCTTTATAGACTTTATAAAATATGTTTGGTCTATATTTACAGAACAGAACCCTTTACATACTCTAATCGGGATACACTTGAACTTACAGCTATAGAATTAGTGCTGATAATATGGACTAATAGCTATAGTATGAGCGCTGATAGCTTTGACCCGAGTAAACCTTAACTCTTAAAATAGTGAGATTTTCACCCTTCAATGGGCTTTATAATTAAAATATAAGCCATCACCGTTCTGGTTTTTTCCTTACTTTATAAAACTTATTAAAAAGAATGTCCCCCCCTCTTCTCCTTGCCAAAATAACTTATAAATTAGGCAGGATTTCTATACTTAGGATTCATCCACTTCTTCTTTTTTCTACATTCTAAGGACCAAAATATATACTACTTATGTATGCTCCTATGTGACCTACTTACCATTCTTTCTGTATAATGATGTATGTATGTGGTTCAGTTTTCCTGTTAGCTTACTCAGAGACAGTGTCATCAAATAGTGATCTCCAAGTAACGTTCAATATGTATAAAAAAATGTTAAAATCTGAATGTATATACTTTGCTATTTTGTCTCTCTCTAATGTCCTTTTTCTGCTGTAAAATGTATTATATATACTCTCTGGCATTAAATGTTAGTGCAATTTATCAGATCTGATGAAATATATCCATTTAAACACAAGTAAAAGTTTCCCTGTTATCCTCCCATAATTTTAGAAATGTGCTGATAAGGTGCTGATAAGGTCCTGATGAAGACACTCTGTGTCGAAACGCGTCGACACCGACCCAAGCCATCAGCAGTGGGAGCCATTACAGTTTCCACCTCTGTTTTTGAGATAAAGAGATTAGTTTATCTGTTTTCTCTTAATGTCATTTTATATTTGATGTTAACAATGTAACATTTTTTATCAATTTGTATCAATGGTATTAAATTTTATATGTGTTTATAATTAATGGTTATCTTGCTTTCTTTTACTTTTGTTTATATATTATTGTACTACATTGCCTTTAGCCAGATTATTCTTATTGCCTGGATACTATTGTTCTCTATCACTTGTTGTTCCCTGATCCAGGAATCTGACTTTGCTCAGGGGGTCCCTGTTTAACACAATGATCCCCCACATGATGTCATTCCTGACTGAGAACCTTTTTGGCGTGAGTATTCTAAAAAAGACCGTTAGGTCATTCAGAACTTGGCAGTTAGAATTTGGACAACCATTTGTTTGGTAAGACTGGTTCTGGGGCGCTTCCTGTTGGTTTTTGATGCCTTGGATTGGTAAGGTAGTTTAGTAACGCTTACTGTGGCTTTGGATTATTATGATTGGCCAATATTTGTATTTGTATATGTGTAATATGTAAATTGCAATTTATATAGCCAGGTAATGAGGAGATTTTTCTCTGTTTTGAATTGAATTGAACGGCACATAGTGCAAGAGTACCTTAAGTGCTAAATTGATTATAGTACTCCATATTTTGCACTATTTTTGGCATGCCTGTTTCATGTACACATAGGAGAATGTGTTGCTTTTTGGAGGTACCATAGTGAGATGTGAAGTGAATTAGCCGGCTCCCCTGAGGCAATACCTAAATAGGTTTAGGTATAAAAACATATTTCTTTATGGTGATTCTGTATCCCCAGCGAATTAAAATATGACAATAATACAAACAAGGATCCTTTTCTGCGCACTTCTATAAATGGAGAAATGCAGAGTGATTTTTTGTTGTCCTGCCAGACAAAGCTAGTGAATTGAGTATGTTTTGGCTTCCTGGAAATAAAACAGTTTGTTGGGCTGGTTTTTTTGCAGTCTTTTGGAATACTATTGAGAAGCGAACAGCTATGCTCTCGCAACTACAAACAAGTGTTCCACAATTCAGTACAATAAACAGGTATCAAAAAATGAAATAACATAGAAGCAGATCCTTTGGTGTGTTTCTGGTCCCAGCAGGGTGAAGATTTATTAAATCCAGACTTGAGGAATATCAGTAAGCCGACACATGTTTCGTCGTGTGCCGTTGAGTCAACACGACTCTTCAGGGCTGGTGGTACAAAGCACAGTGTATACATATTTACTGGTACGTCATCTCGCAAAATTGGACTGCATATGGTGACATAAAGTGCATCACGCATGCAGTAGTGGTGTGCGTATCCAGTTGCACAGGGAGTGGGTGTGATGGGTGGTGACGTTCAGGACACTAAGAGTGTCACACTCTGAGGAAGTGAGTGGTTTTCCTTGAGTGGTGGTGCCCTGGGTGTGAGGTTGATGGTGTTCAGTTGACAATTGTGGCAAGCGTTCACGTACACACGGTGGTCCTGCCTATCTAGGGTTACAGAGTGGTGAGATAAATTTGTGAGGGCAAGCAAAAGTGAAGAGAAAGTTTTGTCGGTGACAAGTTCATGCCGGAGTGTGTGAATCTCATTTGTGGTCTAAAGTGACTACGTGGTATTTAAAGCGATATCTATAGTGATGTATTGAGATGCATGCTCTCTCTAAGAGGTTTAGTTGTTTACCTTTAAACTCAACTCCTGGATGTGGGTTGAGTATGGTCTGGAAGTTATGGCAATATTCCACGTAGGTGGATTAGAGAGAGACTACAAAGGCGAGAGGAGCAGAGAAAACATCATCAGGAGGGCATAAAATGAGGAATGTGAGAGAACCTTTCAATGGATGGTTACATTGAAAATAAAACAAAATAACCAGGACACTGTATTGGAAGTATCCTTACCACTGGGATTATTTACATTCAAATATCTTGATAGGTAGTGGTGGAGTATCCCGTGGATTTAGAAGCAAGATCGCGTACTATCAGCTCTGTTTCACCCTTTTTGGGGGTGTCAGAGACTTCAGGTTAAAGACGCTGTGATAAAGAAATAAAGTGAAGCAACACGATCAGTGAACTTAAGGTAGCATACATCGTGTTTACCTCTATGAGTTTTTCGGTACAATTGCTGGGAGAAATTAAAGGCTAAAGATAACATTCGGTACCTGAGTATTGTTGTATTTCAGGTGTTGACCGGGAGGGGATCCGTAAGGTAGAAAACCTCGGAAAACGGGTGCGTTCCCTTGATTGGCGGTAAGCTGTAAGGATTTAGAAGATAGCGTGCATTTATTGCAAGTGCGATCGCCAGTTCGCGTTTATCCCTGAACTCAATGCTATTTGAAATTTAGTTGTAAGAGGGAACGGGCGGCGACTTACCTATAGTTAGGTATCCCTCCTCCGTTGATTCCCGGTGGCCGTCTGTCGTGAGCGGACCCCGGACCCGAGGAGGAAGTGACGCTATGTAGGAAAACTAGACATAGAAGATACCGGTTGGTTGGGATGTGCGAAGAGTGGCCGCCATCTTAGCATGGGGAAATATTATTGCTGGATGTATCGCGTGTTGGCCAGTTGTTTTGGACAAAGGTAGTGTGTCCACTTGCGGAGTGTAGTGGAGGAGAGGAAAATAATGCCGCTTGGCATATTTAATTCATAATTGCCATGATACTAATTTTTAATTATAAGCACGGTGCTCTCATGTTGGCATTATGTGTAGACAAAAATGGTGTGTCTATATCTTATGTACTCACGAGGGAGAAAGTAGATAGTGCCAATTAGAAAACATTAATGTATATATATTTTCTATGCCGGTGAGACCTTAAGTAGAACTTATTCAGATGGTGCTATTGGTTGGATAGGTGGGTGGAAGATTCCCGAGATGGGTGTCTGTGCCTTCTACTGTTCTTGAGTGTCTTATGGGATTATATGTTTCTGCAGAAGGTGATTCCATAGGGTGACAATCCACCAAGTGAGGGTGCATTCACATCGTTGTGAGAAGGTGACTTCATAGATCACATTAATATAGTTTACAAAAAACCAAATTGCATTTTTTTGTCCAATCTCACCGGCAATTCAGATAGTTCATGAGACCCTGGCCCCATTTCAGGGTAACAATACACCAAGTGAGGGTGCATTCACATTGTTGTGAAAAGGTGACTTCATAGATCACATTAATATAGGTTACAAAAAACCAAATTGCATCTTTTTTGTCAAATCTCATCGGCGATTCTGGTAGTTCATAAGATAGTAGCCTCATTTCACACATGTAATAGGTTATAGAACATTCAAAATTGACATGTATGGTTACAAATTAACATTATGAGAAGCGTTCATATGAGTTGCAATACGTGCATTATTTTGTTACATTTTTATCCCAAATGATGTAGATCTTTGTACAACAGGGAGTAGCCATGGGCTCCAAATTCTCACCCTCCTTCGCTAATCTCTTTATGGGGGCGTTGGAGGCTGACTTGATTTGGGGTACCAAGGGAATTCAATACATCGACTCCATAGTTTTTTGGGGTCGATACATTGACGATTGCTTTCTGCTTTGGTCAGGCTCTGAAGAACTTCTCCAATCCTTTTTTGAACACCTAAACAACAATACATGGGAAATGAGCTTCACCATGAAACACAGCCTTACTAGTATGGAGTTCTTAGATTTGGACTTCTACATAAAAGATAACAAAATACACTCCAAACTTTTCAGGAAGCCAACGTCCTGTAACTCTATACTCCATGCCTCCAGTTTTCACCCTGAACACCAGTTACGCTCCATCCCATATGGAGAATTCTTACGAGCCAAACGTAACTGTAGTGAATCCAATGAGTTCGAGAAATGCATCTCGAATATGAGAGACAGATTTCTAAGACGAGGGTACTCTAAATCATCCCTCAAAATAGCAGAACAAAAAACCAGAACCATCCCGAGACCTGACTGTCTGAAAACACGCACGGAGACAGAGTCCTCCGGACAACAAATCAGACTGATAACTGAGTACAATGCACTTAACTACACCACCAAAAAGAGCTTCAACAAACACTGGAAACTGCTAACAGAGGATCCCGTGCTTAAGGAGTTCCTTCCAGACAGACCTGCCATTACGTACAAGAAGGGTTTCACTCTAAAAAACAAACTGAGCCCCACGGTGCCCCCTAACACTGTGGCACGAGATTGGCTATCCACAAGAGGTCTGGGCTTCTACAAATGTGGTTTATGTTCCATGTGTATCTGGGGAAAACATGGCACCACGACTTTCAAGGGTCCGGAAGGGACTATGTACAAAATCAAACACAATATCACTTGTCTGACCAAATTTGTTGTCTACATAATTGAATGTAAATGTGGCAAAATCTATGTTGGCAGTACCATCAGGGCACTTAGAGAAAGAATTGCAGAACACATGAGGGCTATACAGAAAAGAGACCCGAGGTACCCAGTAGCCCTACACGTAGCGGAGTGCCAACCTCTAGAGGAGGACTTCAAAGTGCGTGTTTTTGGGATCGACGTGATTCCCCTCAATATCCCAGGGGGTAATAGAGAACTGACGCTCAGACGTAGAGAGGCCACATGGATCATGCGCCTACAGAGCGTGGAACATGGGCTAAACTACGACCCTGAGCTTCAATATTTTCTAGGTAACTAATGAGTTACCTGTGGGGATCCCATCTTTTGAAAAACAATGATATCTACTTCTAGATACTACATAACTCCCATGAAACAACCACAGATACTCTGTTGCACAAAGATCTACATCGTTTGGGATAAAAATGTAACAAAATAATGCACGTATTGCAACTCATATGAACGCTTCTCATAATGTTAATTTGTAACCATACATGTCAATTTTGAATGTTCTATAACCTATTACATGTGTGAAATGAGGCTACTATCTTATGAACTACCAGAATCGCCGATGAGATTTGACAAAAAAGATGCAATTTGGTTTTTTGTAACCTATATTAATGTGATCTATGAAGTCACCTTTTCACAACAATGTGAATGCACCCTCACTTGGTGTATTGTTACCCTGAAATGGGGCCAGTGTCTCATGAACTATCTGAATTGCCGGTGAGATTGGACAAAAAAGATGCAATTTGGTTTTTTGGAAACTATATTAATGTGATCTATGAAGTCACCTTCTCACAACGATGTGAATGCACCCTCACTTGGTGGATTGTCACCCTATGGAATCACCTTCTGCAGAAACATATAATCCCATAAGACACTCAAGAACAGTAGAAGGCACAGACACCCATCTCGGGAATCTTCCACCCACCTATCCAACCAATAGCACCATGTGAATAAGTTCTACTTAAGGTCTCACCGGCATAGAAAATATATATACATTAATGTTTTCTAATTGGCAATATCTACTTTCTCCCTCGTGAGTACATAAGATATAGACACACCATTTTTGTCTACACATAATGCCAACATGAGAGCACCGTGCTTATAACTAAAAATTAGTATCATGGCAATTATGAATTAAATATGCCAAGCGGCATTATTTTCCTCTCCTCCACTACACTCCGCAAGTGGACACACTACCTTTGTCCAAAACAACTGGCCAACACGCGATACATCCAGCAATAATATTTCCCCATGCTAAGATGGCGGCCACTCTTCGCACATCCCAACCAACCGGTATCTTCTATGTCTAGTTTTCCTACATAGCGTTACTTCCTCCTCGGGTCCGGGGTCCGCTCACGACAGACCGCCACCGGGAATCAACGGAGGAGGGATACCTAACTATAGGTAAGTCGCCGCCCGCGCCCTCTTACAACTAAATTTCAAATAGCATTGAGTTCACGGATAAACGCGAACTGGCGATCGCACTTGCAATAAATGCACGCTATCTTCTAAATCCTTACAGCTTACCGCCAATCAAGGAAACGCACCCGTTTTCCGAGGTTTTCTACCTTGCGGATCCCCTCCCGGTCAACACCTGCAATACAACAATACTCAGGTACCGAACGTTATCTTTAGCCTTTAATTTCTCCCAGCAATTGTACCGAAAAACTCATGGAGGTAAACACGATGTATGCTACCTTAAGTTCACTGATCGTGTTGCTTCACTTTATTTCTTTATCACAGCGTCTTTAACCTGAAGTCTCTGACACCCCCAAAAAGGGTGAAACAGAGCTGATAGTACGCGATCTTGCTTCTAAATCCACGGGATACTCCACCACTACCTATCAAGATATTTGAATGTAAATAATCCCAGTGGTAAGGATACTTCCAATACAGTGTCCTGGTTATTTTGTTTTATTTTCAATGTAACCATCCATTGAAAGGTTCTCTCACATTCCTCATTTTATGCCCTCCTGATGATGTTTTCTCTTCTCCTCTCGCCTTTGTAGTCTCTCTCTAATCCACCTACGTGGAATATTGCCATAACTTCCAGACCATACTCAACCCACATCCAGGAGTTGAGTTTAAAGGTAAACAACTAAACCTCTTAGAGAGAGCATGCATCTCAATACATCACTATAGATATCGCTTTAAATACCACGTAGTCACTTTAGACCACAAATGAGATTCACACACTCCGGCATGAACTTGTCACCGACAAAACTTTCTCTTCACTTTTGCTTGCCCTCACAAATTTATCTCACCACTCTGTAACCCTAGATAGGCAGGACCACCGTGTGTACGTGAACGCTTGCCACAATTGTCAACTGAACACCATCAACCTCACACCCAGGGCACCACCACTCAAGGAAAACCACTCACTTCCTCAGAGTGTGACACTCTTAGTGTCCTGAACGTCACCACCCATCACACCCACTCCCTGTGCAACTGGATACGCACACCACTACTGCATGCGTGATGCACTTTATGTCACCATATGCAGTCCAATTTTGCGAGATGACGTACCAGTAAATATGTATACACTGTGCTTTGTACCACCAGCCCTGAAGAGTCGTGTTGACTCAACGGCACACGACGAAACACGTGTCGGCTTACTGATATTCCTCAAGTCTGGATTTAATAAATCTTCACCCTGCTGGGACAAGAAACACACCAAAGGATCTGCTTCTATGTTATTTCATTTTTTGATACCTGTTTATTGTACTGAATTGTGGAACACTTGTTTGTAGTTGCGAGAGCATAGCTGTTTAATTTTCGTATAGTCTCTGACTTTTTAGATGGTTAAGGGTGTTTTTCCGTCTGCTCTTTACGCACTACATAGCCACCAATTTCGAAATACACACATTACCGTAAATTTGAGGCAGTGCGCCCATGACATCTACATTCTAAAAAATACCCCCAAGTAGTTTACTATTGAGAAGCGCTTCTTGTAAATATGACTTACAACTAGTATTTACAAATGGTTTGGTTTAAGTACAGAGTGTGGGCTGTCCTTTGTTTCGGTCCTAAGTGTTGATCTGTGGGTTAATCATGTGTTTAAATGTCTATGTGGTTCGTGGTTTCACATTAGTGATACTTCTGTAAGTAAATAGCGATTATGCTATTTGTTAAATATTGGCTCTTAAGCGTGCTGTATCATGTGTTCTGAGTGTATGACCCATTCTGTATATGTCTGGAATGAGCTCAATGTGTTTGTTTGTGTTTTCTTGCTGTCATCAGTATGTTATGCAAATGTCATTTAATTAATAATAAATAAAATTAAATAAAAATCCAGAAATTAACCATATGATATGCTAAATAACTACATGTTACTGTTAGATTGATAAGAGTAAGCAACGATGCACATGTACAAACAGCCAATGCTTAAAAGATGAAATTAGAATTCACATTGAATAGGAATAAAATAGGCCTAAAAAAAAACAAAATTGTGTGTTTTTGCAATAAATAAACAATTATAAAATGTTACAACATTTTCCTTAGATACATTGTTTTAGATATAAACAGGCAAACACATCATCTGAGTAAATTGGATGTTGTTAAACTAAAACACATATTATAGAACATATATTGAAATGCCTCAGTTTTAAATAGACAGTCACTGTGCTTCCATTTCAACACTTAAAAAAGCTTTCCAACAGCTGTGTTTTAACTGCCCATGAGGAACAGCTGTTGCTTTGATTGTAGGCCATGGAGCGACAGGAATGTTGACTCAGCCAGGATTTTGTCAGTTAAGCACAGGTAAAATCGTGCATTTCAGACTGCTGTTTTAAAAAGTTACAAAAATCAGGTTCATTATTTTGGATAACAGGAAGACATTTAAAGTAAGGATTTCCTTTCTTAAAGCCTTTTTTATAAGCATATTCGTGGTTCTGATGTTAAATAATTGCCCTTTTAAAAAGTGGCGCAAAACTTTTCATGTTTCAAGTTAGGCTTCTGTGCTTAGGCTTATGAATGAATGTGTCTAAATATGATAGGCAAGAGATACAGCTTGCTTTTCATATGTGAAATTATCAAAAATGATTGGTTTTAATAAAAATAATTATGAAAAAATAATTAAAAAATAACTGCTTTTAAATTTGTTTTTTAATATTTATAAAGCTTAATACTCATACTGTGACCTCCTAGCAGTAAAATTACATTTAAGTTGTCTTGTACCGCATAATGAGTAAATTTGCATATTAAATATCACTCTGCTTAGGCATAAAAAACTCATTTTTATAAGGGTATATATGATGTATTTTTGATTTCTCACTCCTGGGCTATCTAGAGAACATTCTGAGGATGACTATTATGCAAGCCCTTACCTTCTTTGTTTGCCGATACACCTGGGAACTGCCTGCAGCCTCACAGGGACTCCCGGCCACTGCTGACTGTCTGTGCAATATTTGCCCTTCTCCATTGCCTGCCTCCATGTTGGACGCGGACCGCCGGCTGCTGCACTACAATTACCATCAGGCAGCACGGCGAGGTCTCGCGAGAGGAGGGGGGGGCGAGGAAGATAAAATCACCGGCGGGCTCCGGCGCCGCGGGAAGCCCTTATCTGCTTTGTTTGCCGATACACCTGGGAACTGCCTGCAGCCTCACAGGGACTCCCGGCCACTGCTGACTGTCTGTGCAATCTTTGCCCTTCACCACTGCCTGCCCCCACGTTGGACGCAGACCACTGGCTGCTGCACTACAATTACCATCAGGCAGCGCGGCGAGGTCTCGCGTGTGGAGGGGGGCGAGGAAGATAAAATCACCGGCGGGCCACGGGCGGGCCCGTCCATGCCCGTCAGAGGCCGTAAGAGGCTGGGCTGGGCCATCCCCCCTTACTTGTACGCCACGACCCATTAAATATCCAAAGCCAAGAGGATATTTCGGCAATCGTACTTGAGGCGGTGATATTGAGGGCGTGAAGAACTCTATTTCAGCGCTCCTCACACCAAGGTACTGAACTTCGCTCTCCCTTACGAGGAACCTGTTGTGTTTAATAATTGTGAAATCTTTGGGAGGCTGTTGCAATTGCATGCAAGATGAGTAATCAAAAAGAGACATGTTTAGCTGCGGGGGGAAGTGTAAGGGGGAATACAATAGAATCAGCAACTACCCTGCCAGGGTATATTTCGCGGTCCCCTATTGGATCCTTAGATATCAATGACTGGTGACATAAAATATGTATCAGAGCCAAATACACATCACACAAAGTTCATTTTACTTTTTCTTGGGTTTATTTATTAAGTTTGTATGAAAAAGTTCATCTGGATCATTTAGATTGACATGGGTTATATTTAACTCCACATATCATATAAGATAGGGGAAAGGGAGACAGTTTTCTCACAATACATTGATCGAACAAGAAAAGATTCATAAAATATGTACATGTCCCACACACTCCCAGACACATCAATTAAACTCACACTCACTTTCAGACTCATCAGATACAGACACACTCGGTCATATACATCGATTCATAACATTCATAATAGTGCATCAAGGCCTGCAGAAAGAATATAATGTGCATAGACAAAGGTCAGGTTGTGGAGGCCAGCAGTAGAGAAAAGATAGTTAACAATAACTAGGCTTTAGCCATCCACAACGTTCATGCCAACGCGCGTTTCGATGTAGGGCCTATTCAGGCCGCACCTTCATCAGGGTGGTGATGTACCAGGGGGTGGGGGTTCACACACTGTAGATAAAAAAGTTCTATCATTAAAATTGCATATAATTATAGAAAAATACATTTGATAAATAATTCCAGAACATACATAGCGTTTACTTCACAACGAGATGTGTTGAGGCTCTGATATCATATGGTCACTCAAAGGCATATGGGTTCTTCCTCAATGGGCAAGAACAAATGGTCAAATTTGATGGACCATGGAGAGGGGGGAGCAGAAATCCAGTGGGAACACCTTATTCCATTCATCTATCAGCATACCATCTTTCAGTCAATCGGGACAGCTCAGTGGGGAAGAAGTCCTGTCATATTAAGGAATCCTAACTAGGTAAGTCAAATACGGGGGCGGGAATTCCTATATTGGGGATGTTCATAGGTCAAAATAGGGTCATTTTGCGGGAAGGGTTCCAGGTACTTACCAATTCCCAAACAACACGAAGTGGGTATACACCAGAGGTGGGTAACACGTTCTCCAGGCTGCAGTGTTTAACAAATATCTGTGGAGAGAAGCCACATCATAATAATATCTGTATCTAACCCACTTGGGGGCTGAAAACGTCTTCGGTCGCCAGTCATCATTCGCCCAATATCAGACAAAGTACCTGTGGCGAGAAATCCTCTCCTGCATGCGCGAAGGCTTTCGAGGGTTTGAGCAGGGGGTTCTAAAATCTATGGCCAGGCCAGGATAGGATAGTGTCCGAAGAGTTTTAGAATCAAGATAGCCTGGGGGAAAAAGATATACAATCATCACACAGTGTCCTTTTTAGTGTTTCCCTTAGTGCTACCAAACAGAAATAGCTAGCTCCCTAATGCAACAGGGTTCATAAGGGAAGCAAGCAATAGAATACCTTTCCTAGGACAGGGGCTGTTGGAGTATGGAATTTCTCCAGTCTGAACAATCGAGTTCTCTCTCTGGGTGGGCGGCGTTTAATTAAGTAGGTTTCCGTCTTCTGCAATACAGATAGAATACATGCAGGAAATTGCCGTACATTCTAGTAGATATAAACAAAACTGGAAGTATGCGCTGGTCAAGTGCTCTTGCGATAGAAAGGCATCAACTTAACATATGGGTTAATGCTAACCGGGATCGAAAGACTCAATCTGTGGTCGAGGCTCGATTACGCTACAGCTGCCGGGGGGTCAGCAGGAAGTGCTGGAGGCAGGATATGGGTCCAAGCCTGGGGAGGGGAGGAGAGTTCCAACAGATGGGAGGAGAACTAATTTAACCATCATGCATTACGTTATCATGTGTTACATTATTGATGAAGAGGAAAATTTTATGGATGAAGCATACTAGGGGTTGTCAAACGGCGCTGCCTTAGAAAAAGCGCTCTTACCCAGTTCCCGGGGCTCTAAACGAACCACACAGCGGCGTGTTCTTCAGAGGGCAGGTTGGCGGGACTACCGCAAGTGAAGGCGTAACGGGGGCTTGAAGTACATACAGGTAAGTCAGAGCCCTGTAACAGACAGCGAAGTTTCAGTTAGGCGGATAAAATCTTATGGGCGGCCATCCAATATTAAAATTGCACAAGGCAAGGAAGGTACAGCTAGCCGTGAGGCGCAAATGGGGGTTGCTTGGAGGGGCGCTATTACCTGAATTCTAAGGCTCCATACGGACCGCACGGCGGCGTCCTCTTCCGGGAAAAGACTGGCAGGGCTTACACGGTGGATAACGGGCCTTTTAAGGCTCCGTGTCTTCTTCCGTTATTCGTCTCAGGTGCGTTCTCCATCCTAAGGCACAACATAGAGGGCAGACAACTTATGGCTCATTGTTAAAGAGACGGCCATCTTAGGGTGGAGAGAATTTCCGTGCAGATAAGTGCAAAGAGTCCTGCTCCTAGCGCATTTGGATAACTGCAGCAAATTCTGCACTCGGTAGGGGGCTCCAAAAACGGCTCTTAGACCAGTTGGTAGAGTCTCTAGCCATCCTCATCCATCGTGAAGTGCTGAGGTCTAGGGTCCGCCGCCGAAAGGGTAGTTGGCCAGTGAGAGACGGGCCCCGTGTTAATGAGGTCGGCCAAGAGCAGGCACGGTTGGGACTGGATATTCAGAGAAGGGACTTCTTTTCAGAGGGAGGCTGCCCCGAAGGTCACATTATAGATGTATTAAAGGGTTACCCACCCATGGACGGTTTCGGAGAGGGTGTCCTTGTCACAAAAGGGCATTGAACCAGGGACATTCTTCATTGTGGACATTTTTCACAGAGTTGAGCATAAATATCCAGAATACCTCTCTTTTCTTACGTAGTTTGGTGGAATCAACTCCAGGTTTGGACGATATTTTCTCCAATATGAACCATCTGAGTTCTTTTTCCACATGGCCTTTATCCAGCCAATGTGCGACAATCGGGGCAGAGGTTTTCTTGTTCCTGATATTGGACTTGTGTTCGCCTATCCTAAGGCGACATTCACGGCCAGTTTCCCCTACATAAGGGAGGTCACAGGGACATAAAATGACATAAATAATGTTGGCAGTGCGGCAGTTAGTCATTTTTTTGTTGCGAGCCACCGATATGGTACGCTCAGTCGTGCTCACTGAATCGCCTACTATAGCATGGGGGCAAGCATTGCATGTACCACATCGATGGTTGCCAAATTCGGGGTTCAGGTTGGTAATGGCGGTTTGGACACTGGGGGGGTGCCTCCGGCATTTTGCCCCTGACAAGATGGTATTTTAGGTTTTTGTTCCTTTTAAAGGCAAATATGGGTCTGCCAAGAGGGGTTTTGTCTTTCTCCAGGTTTAAAAGGTGCCAGCTTGAATTTTTGATCTGTCGCACTTTATTGTTCAGGTTGGAGTGGCGAGTGATACACACCAGTTGTTCAGCGGGCTCAGTGTGTTTCGGTAAAAACATGAGGTCTCTGTTCGCATATCTGGCTCTTTTGAACAAATCCTTGACAAGTTTTCTGGGATAGCCTCGGTGTAACAGTTTTTCTTTCAATGTATCTGATTGAGATAGGTAATCACGTATATCAGTACAATTCCTTCGGATTCGGAAGAATTGACTGTACGGGATACTGTCCTTTTGGCTCCTGGGGTGAAAGCTAGCGTACTGGAGCAGTGTATTCCTGGCTGTAGGCTTGGTATATAATGATACCCTTAAGGTGATGTCCAGGTGTTTGACCCAGATATCTAGGAATTCAATTATTTTGTCACTGTGGTGACAGGTAAAGCGTAGGTTGGAATCGGCCGCCTTCAGCCAAGTAATGAATTCCTCCAGGGATATATGGTCCCCCTTCCAAATGAAAAAGATGTAGTCGATAAATCGACACCAACCCCTAACATTCTCGTGGAAGGGGGCCATTTCATTGAAGATGTTGATCCGTTCAAATTCGCCCATATACAGGCAGGCGATGCTTGGGGCACAACTGGCCCCCATACTGACACCATTTGTCTGTCTATAAAGCGAGTTATTGAATTCGAAGTAGTTTTCATAGAGTACCATTTCAAGGCACTGCAATATGAACTCTGAGTTAGTGATATCTGGTCTGGTGGTCAATATTTTCTCAATGGTATCATACGCCCCTCTCTGAGGGATGTTAGAATAAAGAGATTCGACATCGAGAGTGACAAGCAACTCCCAATTGTTGAAATACGGGGTGCCTTCCACCTGGCTGATAAAGTGTCCCGTGTCCGTGACATAAGATTCTAGTTCAGTAACCAGGGGTTGGAGGAATCTGTCTATGTACTTGGACAGAGGTTCAGTCGCGGACCCTATGGTGGAGACTATGGGTCTTAGGGGGGGGGGGTCAGTTCAGTTCTTATGGGTTTTCGGGACCCCATATATGATAGGCATTCTGGTGGTACTGGGGGTCAGAAATTCCGCCTCGGATTCACAGATCCAGTTCATGTCTACAGCTCTTTCTACAAGGGTCAAGATTCGTTGTTTGAGTTGCTGTTCAGGGTTTGGGATAATCTTTTGATAGTGGCCCGAAAGGGAGAGGAGGTCATTCATTTTGTTGGTATAGTCAGAGGTGTCAAAAATGACAATGCCTCCCCCTTTGTCACAGGGTTTGATGGTGATATTTCTATTATCCTTCAGCTCCCTGAGGATAACATCTTCATCCCTCGAAAGATTGGAGTCAGGGATGGGTACATATTTAATCATTTTTTCTACCTTTCCAGTCACCACCTTTTCAAGCATGTCAAGGGAGGGAATGAAAGAGGACGGGGGTTTTAGACCAGATTTGTTATCCTGGTCTTGGGTGGGGGGCCGATCAGCGAAGTATTTTTTAAGCCGAATCTTCCTAAAGAAGAGATGGAGGTCCTTGGTAAATTCAAACTTGTCAAAGTTCGCTGATGGTACAAACGACAATCCTCGATTCAAAAGATTCGTGGCCATGGGATCAATTTCTTTATGGTAAGATTGAACACAGGGATGCCCCTTATGTTTTCCAATATTGATGGCTGCGGGTTTGGACATACATCTGGGGTTGCCCCCGACCCAGATGGAAATTCCTCGACTGGGGGGTCCACGGGGGCGGGCGTGGGTTGCCCCGGCGGTTCCGCAAAAAACGATTCTGAGGGTTGTTTCGCTCATAGCCTCCGGCTCTATTAGATCAATTGGTGTTATATCCATGGTCAAAGTTAGGATCATATTTCTCCTGGCCCTCCCCCTCCGAGTCTGTCGTATCTGAGAAGGTGGTGACCCTTTTGTTGCCTCAATGGGTGGCCTGTACGCGTTGGTTGCCTTCCTCCTGATTGGAATAGTATCCCGTAGATAATTAGGGATACGCCCGTTCCTGAGAGAAGAGGCGAATATCTTTACGGAGCTTGTCCGTTTTTCTTTTTAGGAGGTAATCTGTGAAAGAATCCAGTTCCTGGTGTATTTCTTCCAATTTGCTTTTACAAAGGTCAACCGCGTTTCCATCCCTTAATTTGTCCTCCAATTCCAGGATCTCTTTGTTGAGAGCAGCAATTACTTCACGGGCGTTTTCCACGATAAGCATCATATAGTCCCTGGAGCAACGGTTAGAAATAAGGGCCCATCGCTCCAGGAACTGCCTGATCTCCACGAAAAGGCCTGGTATGTTGCGTACCTTCAGACCTATAGGGATAGTGCCTGCTCTCAGATAGTCCAACATAAATTGGGCATGTAGTTCGATTCTCTTGGTTTTTTTCTTTAGGTTTAATAGTTTAGTCCAGTCCCCATCAAGACCCCTGGGGATGGGGAACTGTGGATTTACGTTGGTAGAGGTGCCCATCATTTTTGCCAAATCCTCATCGGTAAATCCAAAGGTCTTAATGCTGTCCATGTTAGGAATGTAATCACACAATAGTCCTGATCAAAATCACTCTCACTGCACATTCACTCTCAGTCTCATACACACTGGTTGGCTGCTCTCACCGCAGGTACCCAGAACCACCCCACAGCACAGGGCTGTGAAGGAACAACAAAATAGAAGGGGGTTTCCCAAGGGGATTTAGAATGCTGGCAGGCAAAAAGAGGAAAGAAGCAATACAATAGAATCAGCAACTACCCTGCCAGGGTATATTTTGCGGGCCCCTATTGAATCCTTAGATAGCAATGAATGGTGACATACAATATGTATCAGAGCCAAATACACATCACACAAAGTTCATTTTACTTTTTTTGGGTTTATTTATTAAGTTTGTATGAAAAAGTTCATCTGGATCATTTAGATTAACATGGGTTATATTTTACTCCACATATCATATAAGATAGGGGAAAGGGAGACAGTTTTCTCACAATACAATACACTTGTCAAAGTTCGCTGATGGTACAAACGACAATCCTCGAGTCAAAAGATTTGTGGCCATGGGATAAATTCTTTATGGGTAAGATTGAACACAGGGATGCCCCTTATGTTTTCCAATATTGATGGCTGCGGATTTGGACATACATCTGGGGTTGCCCCCGACCCATATAGGAATTCCTTGACTGGGGGGTTCACGGGGGCATAAGGGCGTAAGGGGGACCCTGGACACTTTTATAATAAGGGCGGAGTCTCTTTTAAATCACGAAATTCTGCTAACTGAGAAGTGGCTCTCACTGGACAAGTTAATTGAACAGAAGAGATCGTCCATGGGCCCCATTGCTAGATGTCCATTCCCCCTTACTGGGATTGCCCCGGACAAAGCATTAGGGGAAACAGGGTCACTACTAAGGCCACAATACACTCTCCCTTACTTACAGTAGGGGCGGGCTCATCACCACAAACCATAGAGCTAGATGATGATGACCATGATCAATCACACACTTTCTCACAAACAGAGGGGGACACACTCAATCGCATTTCCTTGACACCAGACCTTTTAGGGCGAAGGGAGACTGAGGATGTAACACCCACTCATGAGGTAGCGGAAAAAAATACTCAAGAGCTCAGAGAAGAGGTGGTCACACGTTCAAAAAAGGTTTTGCAGGCAACAGGTATCACTACCAAGACAAACACCCCTAGTGAGATCAAACCCCCAGCTAGGAGTACAAGGAAAGGGGGACATCACGCCCCGAAAAACTCGAGACAGAGAGGAGGAGCGAAAGGGAAGGGGGCTATGGAAGAAGGGGCACTGATAATGCCCACACTGTGTCCGAATTGCAGTGAGGTAGCAGTGCTGGAGGAGTGTAAAACAGATATAGTCATAAAGTTGGAGTCCCTATTAATAGCCCATCTGGGGCCCCTGCATGAGAGGCTCAAAGTGATAGAAGACGTAAGGTTGAGTAATTCCGACCCCTGATGCCATTCTGATGCGTATAAGGTTGAGTAATTCCGACCCCTGATGCCATTCTGATGCGTATAAGGTTGAGTAATTCCGACCCCTGATGCCATTCTGATGCGACTTCACAACACTGTGTAAGTTTTGTTTGAACGTAACCTCGAGAATATATGTAGGAAGTAATCGGTTTGGTAATTGAATGCTGACCCCTCGCTTTTGAAATCTTTCCGTAAAGGTGGCCACTGTTCAGCAACTGAGTAACTGGTTGAGTAATCCCGACCCTTGATGCCACTTTGATGTGACTCACAGACAGACCATCACTAGTGGTACGTAAGTGGCTACAAATGCCTGCATATGTGTATCCACACGATTTATTACAGTGATGCAGCTCTTTGCAATTTTGCATTCATTTCTCATCCTTAGCAACGATTCCCTCTTAAAAAGCTTGATGAAGAAACAAGCTCTAAAGAAACAGATCTACAGTGACGACTAAGGTCGCCCCCCTTTTTTAAGTAAGTTTGCATATCCTCATGTGCACGCACCTAGGTCATTCTTATATACAAACCATTAATTTCATCATTCCATTTGCAGTTCGTGGAAACTGCTTGGTATCCTAATCCCCCGTGTGGGTTGACAACAGGGAACTTCACCAATCGGCTGATTGGTAGATAATCCATGTGAGTGTTATCTTGGATTTTAACAATTTCAATTCCTTGAGTTCTCACTCGTATGTGACAATTTGTTAGCCTTCCCCTCTGTGTATTAGTGAATTTATATCACTTGAGTTTGAACGAGACTTTTGGTTGTTCTCACTCTAATATCCGCAACACTTGGAGGCCTAGCAGGCCCTAAGCCCATGGTAAATTGCTGTTATTTACTTTGTCTAACTGGATGATGGTTCAAAAACAGTGATCTGATCAATTGTTTTAATTTCACAGATACTATCGCCCCTTCCTACCTTGCCCTTTCTGTCCTGATGAAGACCCCGTTAAAGGACCAAACTTAGCCTACGGCCAGGAGTCGAAACGTCGACGGCTCGTTTTTTCTGACGCAGACCTCCGGCACTTGTCCTTTAATTACCCCTAATGGTTCATGTGTGACCGCTGAAGGTCTTCTGTGTAATAATTTTACATTGAATGCCCTAAGTATTCAGGCTGTTGTATCAAATTTGCTTTGATTCATATGTTATCGCTTACGATTGTGTTCACTGTAATTATGTTTACTTTTCTTTAACTTTACACTGCCCTGAGCACACCCCCTCCTTCACTTTCCTCCCCTCTCCCCCGACTTTGGGGCTTTCCGAAATGAATTATGAATGTACTGTTAAATGTTTGAAACCGGGTATTGAAAATAAATGACAATACCTTTTTTCAGTAGTTTTGATTATTGTCTACAGAGTTGAGAAAGTAAAAATAAGTTCTGTTTTCCGTGTATGGTGCACATAACACAATTCCCTTGCGGGGACCCCCCTTCTCTACACATACCAAAGTGATAGAAGGGCAACTCTCACAACTAACTGCAAAAAGTAGCATGGAGGCCGTAATAGAGAAGGGGCCACGGATTACGGGGAGGGGAAATGCTGAGACTAACATACAACTTAAGTTAGGACAGTTGAATGGGGGCACTAGTGGGGCAAATGATAATGAAATCACCCATGCTAAACCCAGACAAGATGTGACAAAGAAGACTGCAAGAGAGGAATGTACTGTCAGCAAGGTCCATGGCCACTCAAGCACAATGGAAGCCAACGGGCAGATAAGGGGGGAGAGACCAGTGGACCGATCACATACTGACAGTGCATTCCGATCACAGGGCGGTGGATTTGTCAATCCCACCGAATTAGTACCACCAGGAGTGAACGCTGCACCTAATACCCAGGACCTGCCAGTATTAGACTTACTCCCAGCGGCAAGCCCTTATTCTGTGGTCTTGACAGGGATCCACACAAGTAAAATGGGTAGGGAAGAGACCACGCTTTCCTTTATAAACAAAGCAGCCCATTGGCTGGCCACTTATGCAGGCTTTAGTATCAGCAACCATAGGCACATCTTAATGGCCAGACGAGTATCTAGGATCAGAAAAAGCAGGAAGGGATTCCCGGGAGATTGTGTAATCTTAAACTTTAGACACCCGGAATTGGTAAGAGAATTGCTGTATCACCAAAAGAAGGGAATATTCCAGGAGGGGAGTAGTACCAGGGTTAGATTGCTCCCACTGGGCTTCTTTTATAGAGACCCAATGCATGCCCAGAATAGGGAAGATTCAAAGCAAACAGTGGCAAGATTAACTTGGGGGGAGGGTCAGTTGCCGTTATTTAACCGATTTGCCCCCCTACAAAGTGTTTCTGCCCTAAGCGACTTAGACTGACTGCATGAGGGGTCAATAATAGAACCTGGGAGTGCCTGGGAGGACATGTATCAGGAAAAAGTTATTGGAGGACCAGGCAGGCAGGGATTGCTGCATCAATAGAGCCCTTAACACAGATAGCCCATAGCAAGGAGTGTGGCTCACTGATTAGAGCGGCAGACCCTGATGCAGAGGTCTGGCCCGGGACCAGGGTTCAATTCCCGACGCGGCAGGGTCCTGAGCCCAAAAATGTCCACGGACTCGATAATTCTCGCCTCGGTGCCTACTCTGCAACTCTGGGCAATAGCTTGCCTAATCTCCACTACGGCGGCCCACCCGCTGCGGGATGCCTGGCTTTCACCTTGGGGATGCCCAGTAGGGGTTATCTCACAGGGAAAAAGCCAGGACGGGTTCCTAAGGCAAGCACCTTGATGCCTTCGGGTGATACGTGCGCTATATAAGTCGCAATACATTTACATTTACAAGAACGATAGTGAGCCTAGTCTCCCTAAAGGGACGGTACCTCATAGGGGGCATATTATCCCAAGGTCCAGTTCCCAACCAGAAGGAGGGCAGGGATCCATTAACATAATCACCTGGAACATAGCGGGCCTGTCCAGCAAACTAAAAAATCAGGTCTGGTTAGTTTACATAAGGGGATTTAACATCATTTGCCTACAGGAGACGTGGGAGGCAGATCCCTCCTACTTAGCCTTGGAAGGGTACAAATTGTACTGTATTCCAGCAGTAAGATCTGTGGCAGGGCGAGCTAAGGGAGGTCTTATTACTTATGTGGATATGAGGCTAAGGGGAAAATGGGAGGACTTAGCTTGGGACTCTGCCTGTATTCAGAGTATTCAGCTAACGACTAGGGGATTGAAATTCATTTTTATTAACTTTTATATTGCTATCAAAGGAGGCCAAACACTGGTAAGTCTGGCAGAGCTGGATCAGAGGCTGACAGGAATAGAATTAAAGGGTGCAAACAGAGCTCAGTTGGTGGTGATGGGAGACTTCAATTGCCACTTGTGTAAACATTTAATTAATAGCAAGGGGGATTGGGCCTCATGCCCAATGGAAGAGGGACTCCATATGGAACACACGAGAGAGGGATTGGAATTAAGTAAGGTGTTGGGCACCCATGCCCTTACACACACACTAGACTTGTTAAGAATAGTTGGGGACCCGGGCATCTCAATCTCTAGGAGTAGAGGGGGAAGGGAGTAGGTAAGGCGGCCCCCCACTCACACAGTATTCAAACAATTAGAGCCTCACCTACATGTAACCGCATCCACATAGAAGACCAACAAGAACGGGACTACTTATCATTAATATTTCCCAGGAATTTGTCCAATAACATAAATCCTTAGGTCAGGATGCGTGCTTATTATAAAATCACACAGGACCACATACAATTCACCCAAAAAATGTGTGAAAAATAGAGAGAGTACCTCACGGTAGAACAACCTGAGGGGGTTCCCGGTTAATAATTACCGGTATACCCACTTCTCATCATCGGCCACTCTCTCTATGTGAAAAGACAAACGTGCACTAAAAGAGAATGATAGTGCGGACGTGAGAATAGTGGTGAAAAACACAAATAGTGACAGACGTATCAACACTGACACACACTTGTAGTGTACAGAAAAAAAAATAGACCCCTAACCAAACACACAGAAGAATTATAATGTGTAGTAGGGTTTTGCTTGCTTTACCGTTTTATTCTGACGCAGCAAACCCCACTTGTTAAAAATGGTTATTTGTATACCATGGTGATTTATCTCAAGCCGACATGTTTCATCGCTCCATGTTTTAGCGATTTCATCAGGGCATTAGAGGGGTAAACTATTCTCAGTTTTTTCAGACAAATGTGGACCTTGAGGGTGCTACGTCAGCACGTACCAGCACCACTCATTAGGGCACCGTGTCAGGAATTCACGTGTCCCACAATGTGACCGGAAATAATCGCAGCCACTGTTGCCGAGTCCCTCCGGCGCTTCCGATAAGTAGTGTCGTTCTTGTTGGTCTTCTATGTGGATGCGGTTACATGTAGGTGAGGCTCTAATTGTTTGAAGACCCGGGCATCTCCCCAACCTTTCAAGGCAAGGGAAGGGGCTCTATTATTGATTTTATTTTTGTACCCAACTCTCAAACATGTTGGATACTGAGTTTTAAAGTTGAACCGAGCACTTTCAGTGATCACAACCCGTTGGTGTTGATCCTACAGGATCCTGATACCCCCCAAATACTCTCCCTGTAAACAGACAAGGGGTCTTCTTACAGCCACAGATCAGGGAAGGAGATTAAGATGGTCGAATATAAACTGTGACAAATTTTACAAGGCATTACTGACGGAGGAACATCATCAGGTATGGAAGTGCCTAGACTCCACCATAGAGGGGGCGGACTTAATCAAAGCATTTGAGTAGGTTGCCCGTTGTATAGATGGGCTGCTCAGAAGCAGAATTAGAAAAGAAGCAGAGAAAACCCCCAGGTGGTTTAATCAGCAATGCTCTAGCGCCTTGAAGGATCTGAAGGCAGCATTAAAGTCTGTCCCCAAATACAAGATGAGGGTGTCTATGTGTCGGGGGAGGTACAAGCAGGCCTTCAAACCTCACTGCAAAACCAGGCATGGGAAAACCTGAGAGAAGCGGCCGAAGCAAGGTATATGACTGCTTTCTGGAAAACTGTGAACAAACCGTATTTCCAAGATAGGAACAAGCCTAAACTTGTCTGCCATGTCTTACCAGAGGCCTGGGTGGAGCATTTTAATGGTCTCTACAATCCTGATAGTATGAGCACTGCTTTGCCACTCGAAGGGGTAGGAAATCGAACAGCTTTGGAAACCCCTTTTACCTTAAGCGAGATAAAAGTGGGAATTGAGGGACTAACCCGCAAAAAGGCCCAGGGACCGGATGGGATCCCCCCGGATCTTCTGCTATCACAGGTAGACCTGTGGGCTCCCATCCTAGTAAGCACTCAATGAGTGCTTGGTGGAATTGTGAATTGTTTTTAGCCACTGTTGGCTATATATGAGAGTCGTGGTAACAGACTCTTGCCCACCTTGAGCACCTACTGGACTTATATTTGGACTTGCTTACATACGCTGTGCGCTCCTGTATAACTGTACCTTTGTGTGCTTTTCCCATCCTAGTAAGAGTGATTAATACGTCAGTGGAGGCAGGCATGCCCTTATCTTGGTCCACTGCGATTATAGTTCCAATTTTCAAGAAGGGTAATAAAGACAACCCTCAATGCTATAGGCCCATCTCCCTTATTGACGTCACTGTGAAGTCATGGGGAGAACTATTTTGAATTGGCTACTGACATGGGCTGATGATCATGACATCATCTCGGACATCCAGTACGGCATCAGGCCGGGTCGCCCAACAACTGACCAATGCCTAAACCTCTATCTCCTGACTGCCAAGTACACCATCACCAGCAATGAGATGGTGTACCTGGCTTTCATGGACTTAACAGCTGCATTTGATCGGGTCAATCATAGGAAATTGTGGGGTATTCTAGGGGCCATGGGCGTGGATTCAGGTCTGGTCAACATCTTAAGCACCCTACACCAGTATACCTCAGCACAGGTCCGATATAATGATGAGGGTGATACTTCAGACTTTTTTCCTTGCTCTAGGGGTGTGAGACAGGGCTGTATCTTGGCACCTTTTCTTTTTACCTTATATATTAATGGTTTAGACAAAGCATTGGGGGCGTTAGGTGCGGACAGCCCGAGGGTAGGTAACAGAGAGATACTGGTCCTACTATACGCGGACGACACAGTGCTTCTGTCACGCACCGCGCGGGGCCTCCAGCATTTGATTGATGGTTTTGTTATTTTTATGGAGAATCTGGACTTGTCCGCTAACCTCTCAAAATCTTACATTATGGAGATGGGAAAAAGACCAGCCAGGAAATTTACCTTTAGGATTCGCTCCCACCCTATAGAACAAGTGCAGGCATTTTCCTACTTGGGAATTTTATTTGACACCCAAACTTGGTTCAATAAACTTATTGAGGAGAAATGTAGATCTCTTTCAAGTTCCACTGGGGCTATTATGAACTTCGCACACAGACTGGGTCGCTGGGCCCCAGAACAAATTGTGAATTTGTATAGGGCCATTTACAAGGCAAAAAATGTTATATGGTAGCGAGGTCTGGGGATTCATTGACCCTTCAAGGATACAGGTGGAAGAAAATAAATTATTTCGAAGGTTACTCAGAGTACCACAGAGTACCCCCTCCTATTCAATCCACGAAGAACTGGGTCTCACCTATATTAGAGACGAGATGCAACTAAAACCCCTCTCTTGTCGGATAAAATGGTGGATCAACCCTGAGGCGGCCTTAGGCAGGCAGATTGTAACTGATTGTATGAATAGGGAGTATGGGCATAATATCCCCTGGTTGAAATACGTAAAGGAAACCCTCTCAGGCCTGGGTCTTGCGGACCATTTCAATAATCCGAAACTGCTGTCGGCCGGGATCAAGGAGATTGTCAAGTCAGCATTTCTGAAGCAGAAGGCCTCCTCTAGGGAAGACACTGAGATGATCAAGCCAACCGTGAGAGCTCACTTACTCGCCAAATCTAGACCAGGGTTGGAACCATACCTGGCGTATTTGTGCAAAGCCCAGGATAGATTCCTCATGACTAGATTTAGGCTGAACCTACTCCATCACACCCTGGGGAGCCCATCAGGGTTTTTTATCTTCGATAGAGATGAGGGGCCTATGCGGCTGCCACTATAAGTCTCCGCAGGATACGGTCCATTTTGTTTTACTGTGCCCATTTTATGCTCTCCCCAGGAAGTTGTTTTTAAAGAATATCTTAAAGTCTGTCAGGTTGAAACACGCAAGGGTGGCGCTGTTATTTTTTAAATTGTCTGAGGAGGCTCTACACTCTATTGCACCGTGAATTTTTAAAGGATGGACGCAAGACTAAGAAACACTAAAGAATCAGGATTTTGATTGGGGTAATGAAATCTCCCCCCTGCATCTCGGATCATTTGAATGTTGTTTTATGAGGGTTTTTTAAATTAGATGAATTGTCAAGATCGGGGTGAATCCCATTTTTTAGGTTGTATTATAGTTCTATCCCTCGGAAACCTTCCCTTGTGACCCTAATGTGCCAGATTGCACCAGTAATTATAACTTTAGGACCATTTGATTTTTATTTCCATGATGCCTAGTACTCACATTTGTTAAATACTCCCTATTAACGATCCAAGTACCTTGCAAAAGGTTTTATTTCTGGAGTTTTAAATATATGTTTTGTGCTTTTATGGTATTGTTGTATACTGAATAAAGTAAATTTGAATTGAATTGAATGACTATTATGCAAACAAAAATATAGGATATTCATTTTTAAGTGCCCCAAATATCAAAGTTGAAATTGGGCAAAATTCACTAATTTTTTAAGAAATTCTGCATTCAGAGCAGCTTTTAACTTGTTTTAAGCCTCAGTAACTGCATACATTTAGGTATAATACAAACAGCTGACTTCTATATTGTTAAACAAGTATACTGCACACTGCTTATAATTGAAAATATGTATAAAAAATGACCAGAAGTTATTTTCTTAATTCTAAACTGACAAACAGGGGAATGGGGCTGCATTGTCACAAATAATAGGACAGCTGGGAAGAGTTAAAAGTCAGTTCCATATTTAGAAGCCTAGCACGGCTCCCAGAGCAAGGTCTGCTTTGACATTTTGACATCTGAAACTTTTTGAAAGACAAGATGGCAGCGCATGGGAAGAAGGAGGAGTTGTGCTTATTTTTTGTAGGCAAAAGCAAGTTTTTATGCACTCATATGAATATACCACAATACAATTGTATATGTGAGCTTGGCCATATATACAGCACTAATGCTTTTAGTTTGGCGCTTACTAGGGCTGAGCCAATGGGATTTAGACTTCATTTGCCCTTATATTACAACTAGTAAACTTACTAAAGGGATTTGAGGTTGGGTATTCATGTTTTTAGCTTCACGTACTATTTACCTCCTCAGAGTTTGTTTATCCAGTTGCTACAAATAGGGGTTGATAGTGTTGACAGAAGGGAAACCTGTTTCAGGTTTCCTACTGTCAAAATGGGGGAAGGAAGCTATCTCCTCTACAAATTAAGGCTAGGTAATATGTATGTTGCTCTCTCTTTTTCTCAATTTTGTTTTAGCCTGTCTAAGCTGTCTGTGAAATAGCAATGAGACATTTCATTGACTATTCAGTAATACTGTTTTAAACATTGTTAGCATTAATAAAATGAATTAGTATATATGTTATGTTACTGCCCATCGTGTTTGATGAAATTATGACAGGATCAGTAGTCTAGATTGTTGTTTGCTTATTTTGATCTTTAAGGGGAACTAGATGTGGGTAGTTTTTGTTCTAAAATTCTTAGGTGATAACACCATTATTGTATGTTATTCTCATGCTACATAGTTTTGCAAGGGCATTGCTAGTTTTTTATTAGCTAGGCTGTGTAAATAAACTGACAGTCCTTATTGGAGCTGATGTTGCATAGTTTGGATCATGAATAGTAGAACGCAGGAAAGATGCCCATGTGATCCATAGCAGACATTTTTGAAGGAAATATTGTTTTATTGATAAGAAACCCTGTTAAATTAGTAGTTTTAGATTTTCCTGTTCCTCCTATAACATGAGAGCATGGTCCAAAGCATACAATGTAGGTGCTTTTATTAAGAAGAATCATTTTAGAAGTGTCTGCAGTCCTGTTCAAGTAGTTTAAAATCTATAAGTAAAAGTGTAGAACATTTTCTTTTTTATTTTGAGGGTTTTCAGATTAGTACACAGGAATACACCAATGTAAAAATGTAGGGTATGTCTGTGTTGTTTTTCTCTTTTCCTCACAATTTATAAAATGAATACAGACTTCCTTGGCTGCTTGGGATTGGGTGATGTATTACTCTTGTCAGTCCACCATAAGAGTTCCTTTTATACTTGCCAATTGGTCAAGGATGTTGTTTTGTTTACTCTCTCATAGATAGATGAAAGTGGTTCCTAGGGTGCCTTGCTAATATATGGGGCGTCCCAAGACTAGGAAATATTCTGAGACTATCCTTTCTGTTGATAGACTGTTTCTGTGCCTTGTCTAAAGACCTTTTGTTCTGTCCACCAATAGATATTTGCTGCCTTACAACCATTGCCAGAGGGGCCCGGACATCAGATTCAGCCTTGGGAGTCAGCGTCAGCACCAGTCCAGTTTGAAGCCAAAGTGAAGGTAACCAGCACAGGCCTTGCTGGCAACTAGGACCTCAGGGAAGGCGGAAGCCCTAAGATGTAATGTGTACCCCTGCCACTGTCTTGGGCAAAAGACGGGGTCACAAATCAGAAAGGAGAAATTATGGATCAAGTACTTAATGCCCAGCTGAGAGTCACAGACCGACTAGAATGGCGAGGAGGCTTTGGTGGAGGTGACCCCTTTTGAAACAAGGGTTGCTTCAGAGATCCTAGAATCCGGCCTCTGAATTCTGGTCCAGAGTGAGTGCAAGTTTGCTCCTTTGTTTGTTGGTCAAGAGATACCTGGGTACACTGGATGCAATGTGTGGCCCCAAAAAATGAGCCGTGCGCCAGCAGAGCAATACAGGAGTTAGGTAAGGACTTGAGTTTAGGGTATAGGTGCTGTGCCTCTGGTGCCTGTTAGATTGAAGTGAAGAAAACTGGTGCACTGCCTGAGACACTGGACGGGATTGCTAAGAGCATTTGCCCTGATGGGTGACTGACCTATCCTGAAAGAAGAGACTTTTTCCCTGAAACTGGGCTGTGATTCTTGAGTTGCTAGTTGTGCAGCTCCACCGTAGAAACAACAAGAGCCTGCTCAAACAGACACAGGGAGAAGACTCCCCTCTGGTTGGTTGTACAGCGGCTTCAATTTCCCCAAGGACTTCTTCTTCCTTTTTTGTCAATTTGTATCCCTTTAGTCGTACCGTTTTTTTGAGGAGCAGCTCTTTGCAGCTCTTCGTCCTAATTCTTATTGCCCTGTGTGGTCCTCTTGGTCCCAAATAATTGATGTTCTAGCCCTCATAAAATGAAAATGGACAAGTAGCCCTGAAAATGTTTTTACTAGATGGTTTTAAGATTTGCTTTTGCTTAGAAAAATTATAATTCTGTTTGTAATAGTGGTCATTACTTTCTTCTGCTATCTATATGTTAATGATGACCCGTGCTATGTTCTCTTTGTATTCCTGCTTATGCCTTATATATACCCGCCTAATGAAATGTTTAGAATAGAAAATGCCCACTTAGCAATGAATTAGGATATTTATAAATTGATACATTTATGAAAATTAATGTGCAAATATTTTCTATGTTCCTATTGGATCATAGGAATGTCTTTAGCTCATGCTAAAAGGACTATCTGTTAAAGATTGGAGGGATTTGTTAGCGCTAGCTGAAAGCCATTTTGTAATTCTGGCAGCCATCTTGTTTGCCATGTGCTGCCACGTGCTCGCCATGTGCTCTGTCCTCCCTCAGAGTTGACTGTTCTTGTAATCTGCCAAGAAACAAACTATATTTAGCATCTTCCACCTTCCAAGTTCTTGCCCAACGTCATCCTTAGGCCGACACAGTAATACGGCGAGGTAGGAGCACTGTGGCGACCTATGGGTATATATACATCACATCTTGCTAAGACAAGAAGAAGGAGACCGAAAATTCCCAGCCGACACACTGACTAGAGACGCTGAGGTTCCTGTATGCCGGCACTCCAGGTTCCAGTGGTCTAACATCGCTTGCGGGGTTCCCACTCAAGACCAGAACGGGGGTCTCACAGTCTCACATTTCAGGTAATGGGGTTGACTAAATCCTAGATAGATTCTTGGCTTAACAGCTACATATGTGCTAGGTACACTTAGGTACATCTAGTTAGGGAGACATGGTAGGAGTACGCATCTTTTTATCATATGTTTCATATACTCATATGTATTCATGATTATTGTAAGATGGTAGAGCTATACCATCCGTTTACCTTTCTAGTACTGCTACTCATTTATATCTCAAACTATCGAATGGTTGTTGCAGCTCATCTATTTTACACCAGAATAACAACTGTTCAATAAAAAAAATTTGAAAACGCCCAGCCTGTTTATTCTGTGTATCTCTCTGAGACAGACTAAATAGGCACAGGTGACTGAGCGAAAAGTAGTATATTGTTTCCAGGGTCCTGAGGGATCCCGGTTGTCATGTTTGATTCTAGGGGAACTGTGAGCTAGTTGGAACAAGAGGCCCACATACACGGTGGGGGTGTATGGAATCAGTCTAGCACCAATCCTACAGTGTATGTTGTCTAAATGCGCAGATCCTGTATAAATATTATAGGAGCTACACAACATGACTCCATCAACGTTGGTTGGGTACTTATTCAACAGTAGAATCTGAGTAGTTTAGTTGTTCTATTTCTCAGAAATCCCTATTCACAAAACACCACAGACGTCTGGAGTGGGTGGATAAACTCTGCCACAACTGAGTAGGTGAAACATTGTATTTATTGGCTGTTGGTTAATCAAGCTTGAAGGACAAAGTGTTCCTCAATTTATGCTAAACATCTTATTTTAGTTTCCTTGAAAAGCTCCTCTTTCTTTTTTAAAACAATGACTGAGGAAGAAGATAGAGTTGTGCAAAATCTAAATCTCTCAGCCGATGAGGAAAATACGGTACAAACGGGGGTGGTGATGGACGGAGCATCTGAATCAATCAAACACTCACACCCAGTCAAAAGATCTGGGTTTAATCCATCACCGTTCTTTAGCCCACTCTGCCACCCCAGTTCAGACCTGGCTATATGCAAATCAGTCTGACCCTGTGCCTCATGGGAACAGTCCAGCCCGAACTGCTAAGCCATGTCTTCCCTGGACCGGAAACAAGCTTCTGAGGACAGGTTTCTGGCATTCCAGCCGTCTTCAGCCCGGCTTGCTTGAATCCAGTGGCAAAGTGAGCAAGGAACTCACGTCTGAGAATACCCTGCCACATTTATGGCGGCCAAAAGCGGTACAAAAGGGGGTGGTGATGGACGGAGCATCTGAATCAATCAAACACTCACACCCAGTCGAAAGATCTGGGTTTAATCCATCACCGTTCTTTAGTCCACTCTGCCACCCCAGTTCAGACATGGCTATATGCAAATCAGTCTGACCCTGTGCCTCATGGGAACAGTCCAGCCCGAACTGCCAAGCCATGTCTTCCCTGGACCGGAAACAAGCTTCCGAGGACCGGTTTCTGGCATTCCAGCCGTCTTCAGCCCGGCTTGCTTGAATCCAGTGGCAAAGTGAGCAAGGGACTCCCGTCTGAGCGTACCCTGCCACACTTATGGCGGCCAAACGCGGTACAAAAGGGGGTGGTGATGGACGGAGCATCTGAATCAATCAAACACTCACACCCAGTCGAAAGATCTGGGTTTAATCGAATGGAAAATGCAGCTGCAATCTACATTGCAGAAAATGTTAGAAATGCGATCATCCTGAAACTGCTTGTGCATGGTTTAACACCTAGGAGTGGCATAGTAGCTTTCGTGATCGAGGCGCACGAATCATACAGAACAGAGGTATTTTATTCGTGGGTTACATTACCAGCAGCAAATGCAAGAACAAAAGCATTTAATTTCTACACAGAAGATAAATTACCAGCGGAATATTGTCCGTATGAGGACATTGAAGTTCCACTTACATACCAGGAACACTTGTACTGGTTTAAAGGCACCCTCCCTCATACAAGAAGTAGAGTAAGACTCGGTCCGCTCGGAAGAGAGGGAGACACATAGCCAATATTAGCTGCCTACATACCACATCCTGGCATTGAAACAATGTCAGGAGGAGACTTATTCATACTTCACAAAGAATTAATAGACCTTTACAGAAAGATGACACAATTCGTCATAAGGACACTTACAGTCCAGCCGGCAACGGTTACAACAAATACAACTGCAGTTAAAAATACAGCAACTAAAATTACAACACAAACATTACACGTAGTAATGGGTAAAATGCCCGCAAAACATGAACAAACGTCATTCTTGATAGCTCAGAAAATTACACAGCTAGAAGCAGTATTCCCAAATACCAGTGCTTACAAAAAATACAGAATGCTGACAATTTGCTTGGTCATGGGGATAACACCCGGATAGAGGATTGTACCTGGTGGGGTACAGTTTTCGCTGCCATATATACCATAACTTATGGTATACCATCCTTAGCAGTAATACCAGATATATTAAGACAAAGACAAAATTAGTACGGAGCAGAACGTGCTCTGAACTTAGGGATGAAATTACTAGGTAATTATGCCCAGGTATCATCCATAATATAAGCAAATATTAAAGGGGAGGCAGCATCAGTGGCTATCTGCCAATGCTTATGGTAATTCAGTCCTTTACAACAGGAGCACAAACTACCTAAAATAATTGAAACTGCATATGCAGAATTAGGCAGGGACAGTTTGGGTGGAAAAGCATTAAAACCACAACTGAGGGGTAGTCCAGAAAAAGGAGACCTTCAAACAGACAACTGCTTCTAGTCAAAAGAAGTGGGATAATAACAAAAAACAAAAAGTCAAAGAAGACAGATCTCAATCCAGACGTAGATCTCCTCCACAGGAGCCCTCCGTAAGGAGGTATAACCTTAGGAATAGGGACAATAGTAGGAAACCTGACAGGTATCAGGATACTGATACATATTCCTCTCGTTCCTTTTAGGGTTGAACGAAATACTCTGAGAGAGAATGATGGGCAGACAAACAAGAATAGCGTACAAAGTCCAGAGAACAAGATTGGCCGCCATCATTCGTCATGGATTGCCCTAGGGGCGAAACAGTGATATTACCAGAATTTTCCGACCATGTTCCCAAATATCTAAAATATACATATGCGCGGGAGTGGGCAAGCCCCAGCATTATACAAAAACCATGTTGGATGGGATAAGGATTCAACCCACCACATAATTCCATAAAAAAAATACCCCAACTGAACAAAGGCAGTATCCAATCAAATAAAAAGCTAAAAAACAGGTCAGGGAGATCTTAGATCAACTTGAATACCAAAGAGTTACTGAAACATGCAGCTCTCAAATGAATAACCCTTGGTTTCCTGTATCCAAAGCAGACAATTCATACCATTTAGTTTTGGATTACAGACATTTAAACACTTGCACTAAAACATTTACAGTACAAAATGCACACAGTGCTGCATTAATGAATACCATTGTGCACAAAAAATATAAAAGGACACTAGATATCTCAAATGGATTTCTTGGCAAAAATATAGCACCTGCATGCAGATATTTGACAGCATTCTCAGCGATAGGGTCCCAGCGTCAATTTCATCAACTCCCCCAAGGGTTTCGGAACAGCCTGGGTTTGTTTTCAGCTAGGGTAACTGAGTTAATTCAGAATCTGGATGAGGAGGCATTGTCCTATGTGGATGATATTTATATAACATTCGATGACCTGGAGGAACACTTGACCAGAGTAAACACCATAATATTGGTATTTGCCTCTGAGGGTTATAAATTCAACTTTAAAATATCAAAGATCGCCCATCTCAATGTCCTGTTTTTGGGATATGAGCTTTCAGGTGACAGGAAAAGCTTAGCAGCTAACTTTTTGGGAAAATGTGCGCTGCTCCAACCTCCAAAAACATTTAAAAAACTTCCACTCAATCCTGGGATTCCTGAACTTTGGCAGAACATTCATTTTGGATTATGCAGAAAGAGTAAAACCTTTCTACTATTTAATAAAACCTGACTTTTCAGTTAGAAAATGGAAACAGGAACACACAGATATCCTTTGTTCCCTGCAAGGTGATATGATAGCTTCTAAACATTTACAGACATGCGTAAATGTATGCAACTTGGTGATCCATATAGTTGCAGGTCAATCAGGGTACACATACCTAACATAAAATGAAGGTGAGACAGTACCAATAGCATACAAATCACATTTGTACACAAATGCTGAGATATGCTTTGCATCAATAGAACAATTCCAATAGCAGTACAGAGTGCTGTAGTGAGAGAAAGAGCACAGGATCAAGGGAAGCCCACGTTATCCCAGTTCCAGCCTTAATTGCCGTTATCCCAGTTCCAGCCTTGGAGTCTGTGGCAAAGGCAAGCATTCCCAACGCCAAAGCCTTACATCCAAGATGGATACAATGGGCTAATTCTCTCACTGCAACAGATGTAGAATATGAGTACGACCCAAATCTAAAAACACAAACATTCCTGCAATACGAACAAGAATTTCCTCTACCAAATGAAATAATGCCTCTACATCACTATGAATATATATTTTGAAATGATGGTTCTGCTCAACTGGCCATAGGGAGTAAACAGCAATACAGCGATGTGTGTGCTATCGTTAAGGGACGCATGCAGGATGGAAAGTTCTGTCCGAGTTGTATGAAAACGCAATCTCTAGGAGACTGCACAGCCCAGCTGTTAGAATTAAAAGCACTATTACTGGCTCTAGTAAATACGGATCGAGAATTCCCTACACTAATCGTGTGTGATTCCTTTTACTGTGTACAGTCATACAATGACTATTTACATCATTGTGGACAGAATGGTTTAAAGATGCAAAAGATGGCACAATAAAGCAAAAAACGCCATGGGAACATGTAGTGGAGTTGAAAAACAAACTACCAAGGGCTCATGTGATCCATACGCTGAGTTATCAACTAGGCGTTCACATTGAAGGAGATTCATTGGATGATGAAGCCTTGAAAGGGGCTGTACGCACGGCTTCCGTAGCTGCAATCACTCGTTCAAAAATGATAATACAAAATTCTAGAAGCACACAAGGGTATAGGTTCTGCACATGCAGGAATTACTGTTTCTCTACTGAAACAATGCAATTGATGGCCAGGACTAAGAAATCTGGCTAAGGACTATGTCTTGAAATGCGACATCTGCCAGCAGATGAAAGGCTCCACCATAACACGTCCAGCGCAGACACAATTACTTATAGCAGACAAACCACTTCCATGTGTTTATTTGGACCACTGCGGCCCCTTAAAAAGTGATGGGGGTTACAAGTACATAATGGTTGCAGTGAATTCCTGCTTTAGGTTTCTATGGGTGTGGCCCCAGCGCTCTGCTGATGCTCCAACTGCTATAAAAGATTTGTGAGTCTTCATAGGGACATACTTAATTCCTGTAGTGAGGAAACAGCACTCCACCTCTTCAAAGGCCATCACTCCTGCATTAGAAGTTCATAAAGCTAGAGCTCAATCAGCTACACTCTATGGATCTGAGCTATGAGTTGGAGAAAATATTCAGTCTCTCATCATTGGGGAAAACAAAATCATGAGAATTCTTACTTGTTTGCCCAAAAAGACCCAGATGATCCCTCTTACACATGATATTGGGATAAAAATAATAGGATATCTTGCTGTATGGAGGCTATTGCCCTGATGGATCAGAATTTGGACAAAGCAGGAATTAGAGATTTACAGGCAGACCTTGAGGGAGCTACTGCATTTGGATGTATTTGTCACTCTTCCCTAATTGGCCCACATCCGTAAAGTTGCTCTCCGACTTAGGTGTGAACCGCTACTGGGCAACCCAGAGCCTGTTGACCCCTGATTCAAAGAGAGATCAAATTCATATACTTGGAATTCATAATGCACAAAGTCACTTTAAATCCTGAGTTGGGGAGACTGACTATTTAAATTTTGTCTTTTAAACCGAGCTTTGAGTCCTTTTTAGATGAGATTGAACCACAACTGGCAAAGTCTCTCTATATGAAATTCAGGTATGAGATATTACAAGTCAGCACTTTTACAGCTAAATGGGCAAGACTTCAATTGATGGCTAGTGATCCTAAATGCTCACTGTGTACATTAGGTGCTAATGAGGATACTGTGCGTGTTCTATTCTTTTGCGCAGCATATGCTACCCCCAGACGTAGGTGGATCAAGACCCTGTGCAGAAGATTGAACATCATGGGCTATTTAGAGTCGCTTAGAATTTTAAAAGTTGACAGTGGCCAACTTTTTGAATTTGGTGTTAGTAATTTTTTGTTAGCTGTCAGTCATATAAGATATAGGAATGGGCTTAAGTTTCAAAAGGTTTAAAAAATGATTTTTAGAATGTTGTATATATTTTTAACTTTTTAATGTTTTTAGTCGGAATCATCGAAAAATGCCAGCAGTAGTGGAGCCCAAATTGGTCCACTCGCACTAATTGAATAGTTATCTTTGTACTGTATTGGCAAGAACTCTAATTAAATCAAGTGCAATAGAGGTTAAGACTAAAAGGAGAAAATGTAAACAGTATATATGTCTTGCATTTTAGACCCTTGTAAATAAAATACGTTTTTATGTTTATATTTAGAATAATGTAAATTAAAATATGTACAAAGACTTGTTTTATAATCTTTGATGATTCTTTGAATCGAATAAAGATTTTTGATGATGATGACATACGCAATAGGCACATTACATTTTGATCGTGGCCCGGCGTTTAGCTCTTGTGCTCACAAGGAAGCCATGGGAGGTTTGGGTGTAGCATTGCGGTACTCTTCTCTGTGCCATCCCAAGGCAAATTGGTTGTGAAGAGGAAAAACTGGAACTTAAAGCAGTCTTTAACAGCTAGAGCATTAGGCTTGGATGGAAGTTGGGTAAAACATCTGTATGGAGTTCAAAGGGCATTGAATAATCAGCCAAGAAGTTCTCTAGGGGGTGTCACGCCTTATGAGGTCCTATTTGGGACGAGAATGTTGGTACCTGATATTATTTGTAAAGGCACAGTGGCGGAAAAAAATACCTTTTGACACCCATAAATGTTTGGCTGTTATACAGGATCTGAATGAATCCAGGGCACTACAGAGTAATGTCCAGGTGATGGGATCGCCACAGGGGTAGTCAAGTCTGTCACAGCAAAACCTGTCTGGATCACTAAAGTTGGGGATCTGGTCAGAGAGAAAATAGAGAACAAAAAATAATTGGGGCCATCATACAGAAAACCTGTAACTGTCCTGGCAGTTGAACGAACAAGAACAGTACTTCTGCCACTACTTGCAGGTAAAACAGAGAAAAGATTTGTCTTAATTGACTTAATCAAACCACACTATGTGGCCGATACTGAGTAGTATGCTGCGTGGACTCCGGAGTAACAGACACCCTCCTCTCGCAACTATACAAGACATTCAAACATAAAGACTCATCACGTTTGAAGAGTCACCTGCACGGAATGATGGACTATGCAACAATGCCATGAAACTAGTTCCTCTTGAAACTGAAGTTCAAATTGAGAACACAAATGAAAGACAAATTTTAATTTGACCAAACATGGATATCTACGTCAACATGCCCCAACAAAAGCAAGCTACAGTTTCCACAAGACCTGCGGAACTACTGAAAATTGATCGAACTGGTTATTTCATTGACTTTAATACCGTTTGATTGGATCCAAGTGCACCTGAAATGATGCCAGCCCAAAAAACTCATCTACAACGATTCAAAGATTTTCTGAACTTTCTTTAAACGACTTACCTGGTATCACCTTGTGTGGAATTCTGGGTAACTAATGGGATACTTTTCTTTCTTTTCTGGATAGGCTTAGTAATTGTCTTTAGTATGCTTATTAAAGGAACTTATCTTCAAAAAAGCTCTGCAGCACAAAAAGTGAATGTGATTCTGAAACCACATCTATCATCACATCATGAAAAAAGAGACCTATCATCAGAGAACATTACAGCAATTCCTATACCTAACGGTATAAGGTTGATTATGATATATTTGGCCCGACAAAACTTTTACAATTACCACATTTATTTAAAATTTCAATGAGTGATATCATTACCTCAAGTACATTTCCCGATTATTGGGATTATGAAACTCTAAATAATATGTTGTCTGATTTTGGAAAATCTGCTGCTTTTTCTAATTATGAAATATTGGAAGATACATCAGACTTTAAAACAATGTATTGTTATCAACATTATGGTCATCATTTTCCACCTAAATCTGCTAATCCAAGAAATTTTTCACATTCTACCAATGGGAGCAGTGCCAGACACCGTCGAAAAGCAGTTAAAAAACATTTGCACAGAAATTTCCGTATTTTTCAGGGGTTAACACATCAGACCCAGCCTCATAATATTATACGGTTGCACTAACATCAGCACAGACAAATATGTTGACTAACACCAAACAAATGTATTCTGCTTCCTTTATTGCCCATCTGTCTGAACAGGGTTTTGACTTTTGGAAATACAACATAGACTTAAAATCTGTCTGGGGTACTAGAGACTGGCAGGTCCAGGGAACAGAGGCACTATTTAGAGCATGCCTTATTCCTTAGCAAATAATGTTCTTAAATGAAACAGTGCAACAAACAACCTGTCTTGGACTAGCCAGGAACAAAGATTTGAATACACCTCGTGTGCCAGCGCCATCACACACTGAGGATAACATAACATCACAAGAAGGGATTACGCTAGATGAGATCATGCGATACGATAGATAAGACCTGATTGAAAGGGATGGTTGATTTGGCCCACAGACACCAATAACTCTTAGGAGAGAGTCTTGGGTAAAACAAAAGGATTTAGGATCAACAGGCCAAAACCATGTTATGTACAGAGACAACACCCAGGGGTAGTGACAAACTTTCAGTGGTGGGAAGTTATGCCTCGATTGGCTAAAGACCTCAACACATACACATGTGAAACAACACTTATTATTACTTACAGAGGATATGGGCCTACAGGATTTTTTATGAGGTCCTAGGAAGCCACAACACAAACGTTTCTATTATGCTCTCTACAATGAGATTCAGAAAGATGCTGCGGAACGATTATGAGAAATAGATCATATAAATCCAGAGAAAGATCTTGCAGTGGTCAACAATGGGTTGACAACATTAACCTCCAGGATATAGTCACTGGGCAACATTGTATCTTCTGCTATTGATGTACTAGAACAGGATCTGTCCATATTACAACAAGGACAATCATAATTGTGTTCTATTATGTTATTAAGCCTGATGCTGCAATCTTTGGGCGCAGACTATGTGCCTTGGTGGTTCATAAACAGTACGTTTCTGTTTTCTTCGTACAATCTGACAGAAAAACAGATAGAAATGGCACAAAGGCGAGACAAATATAAAATGCTGCATATTAAAAAACTGGATAGATTAGCATTTACAGTGGCAGAGTCACCATCAATGGAATGGTTAATCCATGGCCACAAAACTTTTCCGATCACTACCTTTCAATTCCAACATTGCCTTGAACTAATGCAGACAGGCAGATATGAAGAAATGGGTAGGGAATTCATTAAGGAATCTTGAGAATTACCGTACAGATATTGATGCCGGAGTGGGGAATAAGAAGTGTTTCTAAGCAGTACTAACTGCGAGAATACTTTAAGTGGATCAGATATATGCCCGGATATAATGCTTCATGGGGCCTGTAACGGTATGGTAGCAAACATATCCTGTCACTTAAAGGGTCCCCCAGCTGCCAAAATCACTCTAGTATTCAGGCTACTTTCAAATAAGAGTTACTTGATGCTGAATGATCAAGGCTGCTGTGGGATGCTTCCCGGCATCGCATATTTGGTAACCGCGATTTCCAGGGTAATTTGCGGAATGCAAGTATTGTTTCCACCAACACATACAGTCAGGGAGGCACTGTTATGGCCTTCACTAAATGTTTCATTCATATGGTTTGATGCTTTGAGCAGAATGAAAGCAATGCTTATTGAGAAATCTGTGCCCTTAACCTCCGCTCGAGAGAATTTTCATCTTCATGTAGCAAGGTTTCAGCAGATATACAGGCACGCATACGTACCAATTGCCCATTCCATTTAGCAGAAATGGTCAATTGTATCTTTCACATGTCTGATACGACAGGCATTGTCACCTATTTAAGACCATAAGTTCAGGACTATTAATCACCTGTCTGACAGTCCTCGGAGTTATAGCAAACTTTATACACTTCGTGTTTGGAAGCATATTTGGAGGGCTTCTGATCCTGTGTCTATTAGCAGGTATCCTGATTGTCAGTTTTCTGCTATGCAATGGACATCCCAGTCACCAAGGAGATGGAAACAGTACTCAAGGAGAGAAAATACTGTGATCGTATGATACAACATCTAGGCACCACACCTCGCTTAAGGGAACTAAGTGCTTCTTGGGTCTTGTCATTTAGACCAGTCTGGATGGACTGCATCTTACCTGTCCTCTGATGCCTGTTTTGTGGAGAAGAATGCATGTTGGACATCTATCTGACACTTCCATCATGTGGGCAACCGGACGTTGATGCTTTACTGGACCCGATAACGGCCCATATTCCGCAGTGTCCCCAGTGTATTCCTATGTTGATGGCGGCATTCCAAGAGCCACCAAAGGTAGTATCAGCTCCTGTTGGTATGGACATAGGCTCTACCTCTGTCACCCAGGTCTTGGATGGTGCACAGATTGCCTCAGCATCGGTTGTGGACAGTACAAGAGATCATCTGTGCTCAATTTACATTATCTGTGAGGTGTTACATGGACTGTCAACTGCGGCGGGGGCAACCAAAATATTGCGTCTACCAGCCAGGACACATAAACATTTGACTCATTTGGCCTTTCGTGTGCTGGGAAAAATGTTATTTTAAAAAACAGACAGGAATTGGAACACTATATCAAAATTAACATTCTTTTTGAGCATGCATGGCTTTCAAATGCTTGTAGCGGTTCGGACTATACCAACGGACGTGTTAGAGCTATAGCTTGAGTGTCAATTTCCGTTTTTTACTGCTTTTTAAAGGAAATTTTATTTTTAGAACTTTTTTATCATTTTAAAATATTGCTTTTGTTACAACCAGAAACTTATGTTTTAACTATTTTGCATACAAGTATCTAGTACACCTAGTAGTACGTTTAGAATTTAACTATGTCGCCTATTCGGAAGAGGAGTGGGTGTTATATTCCATGTAGGTACCATAATATAGGCCCAGGTAACTTAATTACCTTTCACCTATATTCTTCCCTACATTACACTTGTCACAGTTCACAGGGACTGACCATTTATCTAGATACGACGCTGCATTCAGAATGTGAGTATTCCCTAGTTCAGTTCGAAATCTCATACATTATAAATGAGGATTCTTGGAAGCACAGCATAACGTCCATCTCCTGTAATAAATCTATGTATAAAGTTCATGCCCGATGTCATCCTTAGGCCGACACAGTAATACAGCGAGGTAGGACCCCCGAGGAGACCTCTGGGTATATATACATCACATCTTGCTAAGACAAGAAGTGTTGCGTGTTTATCTAGGTTCCTGATCGATACTGTGACCTTATGCCCCTATTCGGCTATAAATCCATTTATTCCCTATATTGGCATAACCGTTCAAGTGCGATTTTCAGAAAAGTCATCTCTGGCCTCACACGAACAGAGCCACATTCCAGCATAGTTCTCTGCCACTTCCTTTGCGACCAATTAGTGCAATGACAGAGCAGAAGTCACTATCTGATATTCCTAGATTAACACTCCGAGTTCTTCAACAAGATAAAAACTCAGCAAACCTGGAAATCCCCGCTTGCTGTGTTTTGATTAGTAATGGAACTCTAATGAGCAACTGATAACTATCACTTCCTAGTGACATCTTTAATTGACGTCTTATGTCCAGCAAACTTGCGTCAAACCCGGCACCTGTCAGGTATAAATATTACCAACGTTGCCTTAAGCAATGAGCTACTGTTGCTGATGCAAGCTGTCTGCAAGACCCCGTGTTGGTGAAGCTAGCACCCTGTCGCTGCAGCCTGCTGTCCCCTTGGTGGTGAAGCTACTGATACCATTATCGCTGCTAAAGCGCGAACGATGGTGCAGTACGCTTAGGAGCTGAACAGCCGTCCCTCTGCGAAGACATCCAGCAGATTCCAGCTGCCCGCGGACGCTGTCCCCCCTCCTTCCTCGACGCGCTGAAGAAGAGCCGCTGCCTTTCTCGTGCAGAGAAATCCAGCTCCGGCGTTTCCGGTCTACCCTCGCGGGTGACTGGGATATCGAGAGTGACCCCTGAAGGAGATACCAATCCTCCATCATTCTATTCAGAGGTATGGTGTTGACTAAACCCTTAGACGAGAATTCTTGAAACAAACCTTGGCAAAACCAACTTAACTTAAGGCTACTTACTTACTCCCCTTCCACGTGTTAGGCTTAGGTCAGGCACACTGGGGTAGGCGTAGTTAGAAGCACCAGTTGAGTATGTTAGCCTAATGTATATATGACTGTATATATGTTTTATTACTTTTAAACCATTGTATGGCTAAGAAACCATATCAATGCTTTTACAGTTCTATTTCGCAATACTTATCTTACTGTACGTACTTTTTATAATAACAATTCTTGCAATTGTGGCAATACATTTCTCTTGTACGAGAAGAAAGACTGTTCAATAAATGTTAACCCTTTATTGACAAACGCCCGTCTCTCTATTCTCTACATCTCGTGAAAGTAAACTGCACTAGACTGACTGAGTGAAATACATGTCTATTGTTTCACACGACCCTAGAGATCGACTCTTGATCTGAGGAGCAAAGTTGTCATGTTGCACGGTTGTTGGAAAGCTGAATCCCTTCTTGTCTGTGCCAGGGAAGCTGATCACTTCCCATGCAGAGAAGAAAGTTTCCAGTGACCTCTGAGCTAGTTGGTAGCACACCCAATTAAGTTTAGCATAGTCAGTGGAGGCCTGGAATATCTGCAGTTCCACGTCGATACTACTGTTTATGTTATTCCAATGCGCAGGGCCTAGTGGGAAACTAGGAATTACACTACATGGCGCCCAACGTGGGGCGATAAACTAACGCAAGACTTTAGAGTAACTCAGTCGTGCATATTTCACACAGACCCCTTTCTCCCGTAAATACTCCAATAGACATCTGGAGTGGGTGAAAGGTTAAAATCCGCCCGAACTCAGTAGGAAGAGATTCCTATGTAAAGCTCTGGTTTATTCAACGTTGAAGGATACAGTGTTCCAAAATATTGTGCACCTAATCTTTGTCTCCTTGGAGACCTACTCTGCAAAGCCTGCATTTATAAAAAATGTCAGACAGTGAAGAAGAAAGGGAAGCAGCTAGGCTGGCATCCCTACTAATTGAGGAGGACTCGAGTCTCCTACAGACTGACCCGGATGCAATAATCATCCCGGTCCACTTAAGAAGATCTATGACGTTAAAACTTATAGAAAACGGACTGACACCTCAAGGTGGTACAGTAATTTTCGTGATAGAGGCTCACGAGTATCGGCAGACAGAGGTATTCTATTCATGGATAAACTTTCCAGCGGTAAACGCTATAACAAAAGAGTTTCACTATTACAAAATAGAGAAACCTCCGGAAGAGTACGCTCCTTTCGAGGAGATTGAAATTCCACTTAAATTTCAAGAGCACCTGCTCTGGTTTAATGGCGCCCTAAAACACAATGATCACATAACAAGGCTCGGTCCACTAGGTAGACCAGGAGCAACGTGGCCGGTTCTAGCCAGCTACACACCACATCCTGACATTGTAAAAATGTCTAAGGAAGAGCTGTTAGTACAGCTCAAAACACTAATTAAAATACATAGGCAATTAGTCCAATATGTAATGCGGACTGCAACAGTCCAACCAGCTGTTAATACACCACAGCTGACCCCTCATCAGGGGAACACAAATAAAATTACACCACAGAACATACAGTCATGTCTTGGTAAAACACCCGTAAAACGGAAACAAATTCCTTTCTGGTTAGCACAGAAAATCACTCAAATATAGGCAGTATTTCCTGATACTACCCCTATTGAGAAACACAGAATCTTGACCATCTGCCTTCCTATGGGAATCGCACCACACGTGGAGGACTGTGACACTTGTGGCACAGTCTTTGCTTCCATTTACACAAAAACACACAGTGTTCCGTCTATGGCGGTAGTACCAGAAGTGCTAAAACAGATTCAAAATGAATTCGGTCCAGAGCCCGCTTTAAATCTAGGTATGAAATTACTGAAAGACTTCAAGCAGGTCTCGGCTATATTATTAGCCAACATTAAAGGAGAAGCAGCATCTGTGGCGATTCGCCAGAAGTTGAAGGAAACAGATATAAAAGATCCTGTTGAGCTTGCAAAAATCATAGAAAAATGCTATGAAGAATTAGGTAGAGACAGCTTGGGTTTGTAAACCAGTTAAGCCCTAACTGCTCGAAAATCCTGAAAAATTATTTATTAAAAATAATTCAAACACTCCTAAAAAGAGCTGGGATGGAAATAAACAATCCACTCCCAAGGAAAAAGTTTTCCAGTCCAGAGGAAGGTCTCCTCGACGGAGGGAAAGAACTCCGACTCGAGAACGCCAGTCTCCCCAGAGGGAGCCCTCTGAGAAAAGATATAACCTTAGAAATAGGGATAATCTAAAAAAAACCTGATAGATATCAAAGTATTGATACACGTCCCTCTCGATCTCTTCCACGGAATTCGGAAAGAAGAGGACGGTCAGACCCAGGAGAGCACACCAAGTCCAAAGACAAGGAACCTGCTCAAAATAAGAAATCTCAATTTCAGAAAAAGAAGGTAGCCAGTATTAGAGTAATCAACCATGCCGAGAATACTGAGGACACAGTTGAAAAACGGGGAGTGGGCATTGACAATGTTGGACAGTGCAGCAGAAATCAGTATAGCGCGCAAGATCTTGATGAGTCATCTGGAGACAGTGGACACGAATGAATACATTCAGGTTGAAACTGCCGACACCAGACTTAGCGAGCCCCATAAAATATACGAAATAACATTGCGTATAGAGGGTGATAAGACTAGGAAGATTAAGGGTCTATTTTGGGATAAGCTCTCAAAAGGCTATGATATTCTGTTAGCTGAAAAAGATTGGCCCCCAGAGTTTGTCAGGGAGTGCCATCGTGGCGAAGAAGTGATTATGCCTGCCTTCTCGAATCACATTCCGATTCACAAAAAATATACATATGCAAGGAAATGGGCAGTGGCCCAGGCACCTGCATTATATAAAAATCATGTAGGATGGGATGAGGATTCACCTCCTCACAAAATCCAATTAAAAAGTGAACCAACTGCCCAACGGCAGTATCCCATAAAGCAAGAAGCTAAAAAACAGGTCAGGGAGATCTTAGATCAACTTGAATACCAGGGGGTGATTGAAACATGCACCTCTCAAATGAACAATCCTTTGTTTCTTGTCTCCAAGCCAGACAATTCATATCGTCTAGTTTTGGACTACAGACCCCTTAATACATGTTGCAAAACTTTTGCAGTACAAAACTCGCATAGTGCAGCCCTAATGAATAATATAGTTAGGAAAAAATATAAAACGACATTAGACATATCTAATGGTTTCTTTTGTCAAAACATTGCACCAGAAAGCAGATATTTGACCGCTTTCTCCGCATTTGGATCGCAGAAAAAATTCTGTCGACTCCCACAGGGGTTCAAGAACAGCCCAGGACTATTCTCAGCTAGGGTAACAGAGTTACTACAAATCTATGATGATGAGGCATTATCTTACGTAGATGATATCTATCTCACAGATGACGACTTGGATACTCACTTGAAAAGAGTGAACTCCATTATACTTGGGTTCGCAGCAGAGGGTTACAAATTCAACTTTAAAAAGTCTCGAATTGCCCATCTGACAGTACTGTTTTTAGGGTACGAGTTATCAAGTGAAGGGAAAAGCCTAGCAGACAACTTCTTAGAGAAGTGCGCTGTACTCCAAGCTCCAAAAACGCTGAAGAATTTACAATCCATTCTAGGTTTTCTGAATTTCGGAAGAACTTACATCCTAAATTACGCAGAGAGGGTTAAACCTCTCTACGAACTAATGAAACCTGATTTTAAACAAATCAATTGGACTCAAAAACACACAGAAATTTAGAGATCACTCTAAACAGACATGTTAGCAAAAACAAAATTAGATACACATGACAACACACGCGATCTTGTAATCCGAGTCATCCCAGGAAGATGCGGATGCACGTACCTAACCTCTAATGAGGGAGAAAAGGTACCAATAGCTTACAAATCACATTTGTACACAAAGGCTGAAATAAAATTCAGTTCAACGGAGAAAATTCTAACTGCGGTTCAGACTGCTGTAGCAAAAGAAAGGCCCCTAGCACAAGGTAAACGAATAATAATCGTAACACCTATACCGGCTTTAGAAGCGGTAACTAAAGCAAGCATTCCTAATGCTAAAGCTTTGCATCCGAGATGGATTCAGTGGGTTAATTCTCTTGCTGCAACAGACGTAGTTTACGAATTTGATCCTAACTTAAAAACACAGGAATTTTTACAATATGAATATGAATGTCCTCTGCCAATTGAAATCCTGCCTCTCGAAGAATATGGAAGTATTATATATACTGACGGATCAGCACAACCCGCAGTTGGGGGTAAGCAAGCTTACAGTGCTGCGTGCGCGATTGTAAAAGGTCGCTGGCACAAAGGAAAATTTAGACCACTGGTCACCAAAACACAATCTCTAGGAGATTGCTCGGCTCAACGAGCTGAATTAGTAGCATTTAAGATGGCGCTAGAAAATACCGATCTCGAATTCCCCACACTAATAGTGTGCGATTCTTTTCATTGCGTACAATCTTATAATGAATACTTGCAGAATTGGGTGGAAAATGGTTTCAAAGATGCAAAAGGTGGCACAATAAAGCATAAAATGCTTTGGGAACAGGTAGTTCTTTTACAGAAAGAACTACAAAAGACTCATGTGATACATACACTGAGTCATCAATGTGATGGCGTTCACGTTGCAGGGAATTCATTGGCTGATGAAGCCGCGAAGGCAGTTGTGCAAACGGCTTCCGTAGCTGCGATAACTCGGTCACAAACAAAAATAGACAGCGATATTCTACAAGCTGTCAGTACGTCAGTAAAAAATGATAAGAAAACACTCCCAAAAGGCTTTCCTGAAAAGTACTTGTACTTAACGGATACAAATAATGTTCCTTTTGCTCGAATCCCTGGAGTGGGGGATAGAGTAATTCCAAACAGAAAACACAGATTAGGACTAATCAAAGCGGCACACGAAGGGCTTGCTTCTGCACACGCTGGCGTTTCCGCAACAATATCACTATTAAAACAAAGATATTGGTGGCCTCGCTTGAGAATGCAAACTAAAAAGTATGTATTAGAATGCGACATATGCCAAAGGATAAAAGTATCAACAGTAAAACGACCAGCGCAGACACCCCTTCTCATCTCGGATAAACCATTTGCATGCGTTTACCTGGACCACTGAGGTCCCCTACAAAGGGATGGCAACTATAGATATATCATGGTAGCAGTGGATTCCTGTACGAGATTCATATGGATGTGGTCCCAGCGCTCGGCTGACGCTAGAACGGTTATAAAAGATTTGCGAGTCTTTATCGGCACATACGCAATTACCACGTTCCATTCTGACCAGGGTCCTGCTTTTAGCTCTCGAGCTTATAAGGAGGCCATGGCTGGCATGGGAATTGGGTTGCGGTATTCTTGTCCATCGCACCCTGAAGGGAATAGTGTGGTAGAAAGAAAAAAACGGGATATAAAGCAATCTATAACAGCGAAGGTATTAGGTTCAGGCGCTGGGTGGGTCAAACATTTAATAAGTGTCCAGACTAGTCTTAATAACATGCCAAGAAATTCTCTAAAAGGTTTCAGCCCATACGAACTATTGTTCGGAATTAGAATGCGTATTCAGGACCTCGATAGTCAGATGTCAGTGGTACAAGAAGAAACAACGCACTTTGATGTAAAGGATCGTTTGGCTGTTTTACAGGAACTGAATGAAACAAGAAAATCTTTAAGCAACATAAAGTTAAAGCAACAGCCAAGTACCACTGACGAGGCACCACCAGCAACAGCCCCAGCAAGGCCTGTCTGGATTCCAAAGATTGGGGATCTAGTCAGAGAAAAGATCGCGGTTAAGAAGGAATTTGGGCCTTCTTACAGAAAAGCAGTACCTGTCTTGGCAGTCACCGGAACAAGATCAGTTGTGCTACCGCCCCTTGCTGGTAAAAAGGAGAACAGAGTCGTGTCCATCGATCTGGTAAAACCACAAGCATGTGGCCTATAATCAACAGTAGGCCCAGTGGACTCCCAAGAAACAACAGAATACCCAAACTTGCAACAATCCAAGAGGTTCAAACTGAAAGACTCATCACATTCGATCAGCCTGCAGTGCACAATGAAGGACTATGCAATAATGCCATGGAACTCGTGCCTCTTGAAACACAGATTGAAACAGTTCGTCAAGAAACATCACCAGTCTACACTAATGTGGCATCAGAAAGTGCTACCGAGAGACAGATTGAAAGAACAATCCCATCAATTGACAGAACTGCCTCTGGTTATTTCATCAACTTCGACAACTTCTCTGAAGATCAAAATGAGCCCGAAGTGATGCCAGAAACAAAAAAGTATTCTAAAGAAAATACAACAGGACTCCTTCAACAAATCAAAGAACTATATCTGGATTCACCGTTGATTGAGCATTGGATTATCTCAGGGGTATTCATACTCCTACTATGCCTAATTTTAGTTTTAATTTTAGGGAAGTTCATTACAATTGAATGGACACAGCAAGTCAGAACATCAACCTAGTCCTGAAACCACACAGATCATCCCACGTGAAGAAAAGAGAACTGTCAACAGTAAACGTCACAGCAATTCCAATACCTGGTGGGGTAGTATGGGAGAAAACAGACTATGAGATATATGGTCCGGTCGAAATCCTGAAGTATCCTCATCAACTAAAGGTTTCCTTAAGTGACTTTGTGACACCTAGTACATTCTCTGATGATTGGGACTTTAACAGTATTAATGACATGATGTCTGATTTAGTAATGTCAGCTAGATTCACAGATCATGATTATTTACAAGGTTCATCTAGTTATGAGCAGCTATTCTGTTACACCCACTATGGGGATCACTACTTGCATAAATCTGCACAGCCTAGAAATGTTTTTATGTATAATCAATGGGAACATTGTTCTACACCACCTAAAAGCAGTTCTAAAGCATTCTTTGAGAAATTCACATACTTCTCAGGGTTTAACGCCAGTGATGCAGAAACGTTTTATTACAAACTGTTAGATAAAACAGGAATGAAAACAATGCTGACAAATTCTAAATTGATATATTCAGAAGCATTTTATGACAAAATGATGACATTTGGTTTTGATTATTGGAAAAATAATATTGAAACGAAAACAATTTGGGGTACAAAAGATTGGCAGGTGCAAGGCATTGAAGCACTATTTAGAACCTGCATGATACCAGAACAAATGTTAATTTTAAATGACACAATACACCAAACATCTTGTCTTGGCCTAGCTAAGAACAAAGACCTTAAAACACCGTCTATACCAAAGCCAATACCTGAGAATACAACTACAGATATTGAGTTAGACGTGTCACAAATTTTACATTTCAACAGAACAAATCCTGATTGGAAAAAGTGGTTAATCTGGCCTACAGACACAAACAGCTGTCAAGATAGATTCCTGAATAAAACACAGGGTTTAAAAATGACCAGATTAGACTCGAGATACATACAGTGTAGGGAAACTCTGCCTTGAATGGCTAACTTCGTCCACACTGGCTGAAATTAAGCAACACTTGTCTTTATTAAAAGATGGTGCTGATTTGCGCGATTTCATTCTTGGACCACGCAAACAGCGTCAAAAGTGTTTCATAGCGACCAGTATCTATGCTGCTTATAACGAGGCTTGGAAAGTAAAACAAATTGAAACTGCTGAAAAAATACGAGAAATCGATCGTATTCATTTGGAGAAATCACTTTCTGTAGTAGACAATGGGTTAATGACTCTGTCTTCCAGAATATATTCGTTGGACAATATTGTATCCTCTGCCTTTGATGTGATAGACAGAGACTTGCTAATGTTACAACATGGCCAGTCGCAATTGCGTTCTATTATAGAACTAGGCTGGACGCTGCAAAATCTTCGTTCAGGCTATGTGCCTTGGCGTTTAATCAACACAACGTCATTATTTTCCATTTTTAACCTTACTGATAAACAGATCAGTTTGGCACAGAAAGGAGCAGACTATACAATCCTGAGCATCGAAAAACTCGAGAGATTACCATTGACAATGTCAGAGAGTCCTGTCATTGAATGGATAATACACGGAATTATCACCATTCCGATAACAACTTTCCGATTTAAAAAGTGCCTTGAGTACATACCTGCTGGCCAGTATGAACAATTGAGTAAAGGATATGTAAAATCTGAATGGAAATTACCATACACTCATTCTTGCTATAGTGACAGCGACAAAAATGTATTTCTTAGTGGTGACAACTGTAAACATTCACTAAGCGGTATACTTTTGTGTCAGGGTATTAATTTACATGGAGCATGTGATGGAAATTCTAACAACCTTTCATGCCACCAGCTAGTCACACCTGCAACTCAGATAGAGCCCTTCTTTATGCAACTTTCAAACGGGAGTTACATTCTTAGAACGGATCACAGATGTTGTGGCCTCGTGCCAGGGAAAAGTTATCTAGTGAAAGTAACATCCATGGTCAAATGCTGTATGCAAGCATTGTTTCCGAGTGGGCCTGCAGACACAGTGACTCCCATCTGGCCTCGTCTGAATCTCTATTCTATACGAATTGATACATTAAGCAAAATGAAATCTGTACTTTTACAGACAACAGTGCCTATAACGTCATCAAAAGAGACGTATGATCTTCTAGTTGCAAGGACAGCTACTGAAGTTCATGACCTTTTATCAACAAATTGCCCCGTGCATTTCGTAGAAATGTTGAGCCAACTCCTTAACATGTCTAGTGCCACAAGCATCCCAGGCATATTTAAGACAGTCTTTACGGGACTGTTAACACCCTTCCAGGCAATTTTGGGAATCGTTCCTAATTTTGTACACTCTGTTTTTGGCGGGATACCAGTATTTTTGGGACTTGTAGCAGGGATTTTATTTTTGACCCTCCTGCTTCGTTATGGCAAGCCAAAACTCAGACAAAGCTCCCATGGGAATGGAAGAGACAATCCTAGCAATGCGCTACCGGGACAGGATAACTAACGTCCTTGGATTGGCCAGGCTGAGAGATCTAAACATGACCTGGTTCCTTTCATTCAGACCGATATGGCAAAATTGCATTTTACCTGTGCTACGGTGTATGCTTTGCGGCGATGAATGCGTGTTGGACATTTGTCTTTCACTTCCATCAGCAGTACCAATGGACGTTGATACTTTGCTCAGTCCAATAACGGCTCACGCATTGTGTTGTCCCCAGCGGCTACCAATCCTGATGACGGCATTCGTGGAGACTCCTGTGCTACAACCAAGTGGTAACAGTGGAGCGAGTGACAAAAGCAACATCATCCAGGTACAACGTTCTGTGAGCATTGCTGCTCCCGACGACGATGACAGCAATCATTCTCACACCTGCCAAGTTACAGCGCTATCTAATTTGGTTGAACTGTCACCTGATTTTGTAGACCAATTTTTTGAGAGCCTGTCTGATACGATGTTCTCACCCGTACAGAAACAATAACTTTTAAGAAGCTTTCCGACACACAGCGTTCCCATGAACTCTGAATTCGGCCTTCAGTTTTGATCAACAAAAACTGCAAAAAGCTTTGGAACTCTATTTCCCCGTTCGAGCATTAATTCTTTTGAATTGGACATTTTTAATATTCACCTTTTTTTGGCACGAACAATTCTTTGCTTAACGTAAAAACTATTCTTAGAGAACAGAAGCTTCACACTTCTATTTCTAAACACATCTAGAGACATAACAACATTACATCAGCCTCTAGCACATGTTATTACAATGCATTTATATGTGATGATTTATCTCGCCCTTCTTCTGTTAGAGATACTTCATGTGTAATTCTTTTTGCATAATCGTTCAATGATTTCATATGCAATAATTTTTTGAATGATTACTATGCTTCAAAAAACGTACAGTACCTAAAATTCATGTATTACAAGTACGCCTATTTCGAATGCATTTATGTATTTTGGGGTGGGCAATGTTACACATGCATCTAATTGCTTTAGTTTTAGTAATTTTGATGGACATGAACCCGTGGAGTGGGTGTTGCGTGTTTATCTAGGTTCCTGATCGATACTGTGACCTTATGCCCCTATTCGGCTATAAATCCATTTATTCCCTATATTGGCATAACCGTTCAAGTGCGATTTTCAGAAAAGTCATCTCTGGCCTCACACGAACAGAGCCACATTCCAGCATAGTTCTCTGCCACTTCCTTTGCGACCAATTAGTGCAATGACAGAGCAGAAGTCACTATCTGATATTCCTAGATTAACACTCCGAGTTCTTCAACAAGATAAAAACTCAGCAAACCTGGAAATCCCCGCTTGCTGTGTTTTGATTAGTAATGGAACTCTAATGAGCAACTGATAACTATCAAGTCAAGTCAAAAAGTGCTTTATTCGAGTTGTTACTCATAAAAGCATATTATACACAAGAATTTAAAAACAAATTAAATTTACAATCCAGCACAATGACGCAACTCTATAGATTACATATAAAAATTCATTCAGTCAAAAGAAGAATTAAAACATTTGATAAAAATACTTTCCAAGATGAGAAACGCTGGAGTCTAAAAGCAATTATACAAATGCAAAAAAACAATTATCAAGACAGAGAATAGTTGATTAACTAGCAGTCTCTATCTTGATACATGGTCCATGATAGATAAAAAGCAGTAATGTCAAATTCATGAGGGCTAATTTGTCACACAGAGAATAGTTATTTAACTAGCAGTCTCTGTCTAAATTATCGGGCAGAGAATAGTTATTTAACTAGCAGTCTCTGCCTGAGCATCCATGCCCAACCCAGGTATTTTGCTGTAGCTATCAGGATCCAAGAAACTTGAGTCGTACAAATAATTCGCATAGCTACTGAACTACTTGATGTCCCAAGGTTCCTGCACATAGGAGCTAACCATACTCGTCTTGGAATAGCATATGATCCGCATGAAAACAGAAAGTGACCCAGAGACTCATCCCCCAACCCACAAGCTGGGCAGGTGCTACTTCCACCTGAACCCCATTTAGCTGTCAATATTTTTATAGGAAGTGCACCAGCTCTCAGTTGGAATAGGAGCTTCCTGTCACCTGGTTTGGAGATGGTATCCCAATATGGTTCCAAGACTGGATACATTTTAGCTTCAAGAAAATGCGAAGACATGGACCCAGAGCTTGAAGCATTTAAAGTTTTAGTAACAATCCATTCCCAAAAAATATCTTTTAAGACACGCTTAGAGGGGAAAGATGTCCCAGCAGGGTCCTGCCATAAAGAACTCAACCCCAGCTCAAACAATATAGATTTCAATGATTTAAGCCAGCTTATCTTGTGAAAGCCATCAGCTTTGATCACATCCACAAAACCCGCGGCATAATGTGAGAGCTCAGGAGTGGTCCAGAGTCTGCGCCAATACAAGATCGGGCGTAATCTGGCCAAGTCCTTGATTTGTTTCCTTCCTAGATCATATCGGAGAGGCAACAACGGAGTACTTTTAGGTGTACCGGTAAGAGTTCTTAAGAATTTATTTTCAGAGGCTTGCAGAGAAGTAAGATTTTCAAAGCCCCACATTTCAGCGCCGTAAAGTGCAGACCCAATAGCCTTTGCTTCATATACCAATAAGGCTGGTTTAACAGGTTTGGTTAGCGATTTCCTGTGTTCAGAATTAATTGTGCCAGCTATTTGTTTGTGTCGCAAAATAGCAATATTTATATGCTGGCTCCACCTATGGTCATCAGTTATTTGGATACCTAGGTATGTGAATGATTTAACTAACTCTAAAGGCCCTCCACTCATCATAATTTTGGACTTAAAGCTACGCTGCGGCTTGAAGCTCATTAGTTTAGTTTTCATAGTATTCACCTCCAGTCCATGTTCCCCACAAAAGTTCTCAAAAATTGTCAGAGCACGCTGTAGTCCACTAGGGGTTTTTGATAAAATTAGCGTGTCATCCGCAAACATTAGTATGGGGATTTTTAGTCCAGCAAGAGAAGGAGCATCAACATTCGCAGTTTCCAATCGAGAAACTACCCCGTTTATAAACAATGTAAATAGAGTAGGAGCCATTGAGCACCCTTGTCTGACCCCTTTTTCAACACGGAAATCAGGAGTGACCATCCCGTGACCGCCCCACTGAATTTTTGCATAGTTAGACTCGTGGAGGCGCAGTATCAGGGTTAGCAACTCATCCGAAACCCCCAAGCTATGCAAGACCTGCCACAGTTTTGCACGTGGGACCAGGTCGAATGCAGCCCGCAAGTCGACAAATGCCGCAAACAGGCTACACCCCCCCAGAACCACGGTTTTCCACTGCAATAATTGGAAGCGGAACACTTGATCGATCGTGCTTGTTGCCCTTCTAAAACCTGCTTGGAATGGAGATAGAATATTAAAATCCTCAGCCCAGTCGAGAAGCCTATTGACCACCACGCGACCCACGATTTTTTGCACAGTGTCAATAAGGCTAATAGGCCTATAGTTACAGGGCTGAGCTCGGTCCCCCTTCTTATACACGGGGATAATAACTGCACCCCTCCATGAATCAGGGACATCTGCTCCTTGGGCAATTGAGTTTATAAGCAAATGTATATATTTGCTCCAGCGTTCACTATCATTTAAGAATATATCAGCGGGTACTCCATCTTGTCCTGGAGCTCGCCCGCGCTTTACTGTACAGATTGCAGACATAATCTCTTTAAAAGTAAAATTGTCATCTTCAAAAAACTTCATAGCTATACTGTCATCAACTGAGACCCGGGTATTAAGAGTGTATTGCAAACTAAAGAATTCAACCCATGCCTCCTGTGAGACGTTATTACTTGGTGACTCTTCAGCTCTCTCAGAACCCCATTTTACAATATTCCAGAATACTCTGGAATCCTTCCTGTCACTGGCCATTTTCAGTTTGCACCAGTGTTGCTCGTCCCAATCCTTCTTAGCTTCAGCAATGCATACTTTATATTCTTTCCTGGCTAGAGAAACAGACGCACAGTCTCGCTTCTTGATTGCCCGGCCAAGGTCTAGTCTTGCCTTCCTACAATCAGAGTTATACCATCTAGCATCTTTTCTGGTAGTAACCCCCTTATGTTTATCAGGTCTTAGAAAATGCGCCTTGATCTTACCAAAGAGGGTATCGTGTATTTTGACCACTTCACCCAGATCCTTAGGAGAGGCATTAGCCAGTTCCATAGCTAGAATGGCTTGATCAGTTTCACTATTAATAATATCAATATCCTGCTGATTTCTCGCTACAGTGTCCCAACGTAGCCTACGCATATTGTTCTCGGGGACAATGGGCGGAGGGACGAATTCATTCATACAGCTAGAGTTTGATTCAGCAGGCCACCATTTGTGAGTCACACTTAGGGGGTTATGGTCACTCTCAGATCTTATGATGACTTCCATATCACAAAGGGCAGGCCACAAATGCAAACTGCAGATCACATAGTCAATTCGACTTTTGTGCCTCCCATTGTCGAATGTTGGTGAGCCAATTCTATCCCCAGCTGTTCTCCCGTTCATAGCTCTCAAGCCTTTTTCAAGACACAGTGCATTAATAGCTATAATGTCCTCTGTCCAACGGGAGACTGGTTTCAGTTGTAATTCAGGGATGCCCCAGAAGGAATCCTCATCAGCACCAGTGAAAGCATCACCCACAACCAATGGCTCAAACGTCCTATTAAGGTCTCCTGCTATAACAATGTTATTTTTAACGGAGTGCTCCTCGATGAGGTCGGCCAAGGTTAGTAATGTTTCAGACCGACCTTTGGAACTCCTAATATAAATATTGTAAATATCAAGTGACCCTGTACTGTCATTTGAAATCCTAATAAGCTGGATATCATTGTGTCCAGTAGCTATATTTTTAACTGAGAAATTTATTGCTTGTCGAATCCAGATAGTAAGCCCCCCCATAGGTCTACCTTTCGGACCCTTGACAGCTGACACATAAAAATTCAGATAGCTTAATACAAAGACAGGGTCGCAGGCCCAAGTTTCCTGGAATATACAAATATCAAATTGGGTAACAAAGCCAAGCCAGTCCCCACAATCGAGCTTGGATGTCAGACCAGCTATATTCCAGCAGAGTAGGTTAGCAACTCCAGACAAACGTCCCTGGCGTAATCCAGGAAAAGAATTTAGTACACAGGCCTCACCCTCTGGTTGGACAACCAAGTTATTCGACAAATCATTGGTAAGGCAATTAACATTCTGGGTAGATAAGCTATCCGAATTTTGATCCCCATTTGCTAGTGGTACTTGACTTAGATTTATAGAGAGTCAATCACAGGCATCAAGATTGGAAAGTGCTGAAAATCTATTCTCTAGATTTAGACTCCTCTCTGGTTGCTTCACTTCCCTCCGCCCTTTTGTTGGGACAACGTTCCACTTAGTTTTTAGCATTGTTTTATTAGAGACCCTCCCACTACACTGATAGAAAAAGTCTAAAGTGAGTGGAATGATTTCAGTCGATCTCCGCTGCGGAGGTAGAAGGTTGGGTAGAATATTGGGCAAAACCTCTGGGTCAGAAAAATGTAGGATGACGCAGTCACCCATAAACTTCTTTGTGCTATTACCTATCCACCTCACCCTTCTAGCCTTTACTATTTCGTCAGCCAATTGGTGCCTACCCCTAGGAGTTATTACCATGTTATTTGTTAGCCAATAAAGTGCTTTAGACAATAGGGATGAGGTAGATTCTTCCTGACCAGACTGCAAAAGAGGGACATTGGCTAAAACCAAGACCAATGGAGAGGCCTCAACTATCAACTCTACCGAGCCATTTACAGATTCTGGGGCGGAGGATGCATCCGAGGGAACATCTTTATTCTCTGCACTATCTAAAATGGATATCAAGGGAGCCACCGGAGGAACTGGTAGTGAAGAAGCCCCGCCCCCCACCAAAGAAGAAGAGACCTTACTGGACTCAACCCTACTAGAAACAGCATCTGGTAGTTTGCCTACTTCAGATAAGGTTTGATTCAGCAAACCCCCAAGGCGATTCACTTCCTTAGTAAGTTTATCAATTCTACCTAACAGGGGATTAACAATGTCCTTTATCTTAGTGTCTAACATACTCAGTAAGTTCTTAAATTGACCACTAGTAAGAGACATAGAAACGTCATCCAGAGTGACATCTTCTTCCCTTGCTGATTTGCTAGGGGGCGATGCAATCTTTTTGCGGCTTGATCTGAGCCCAAATCGTTTCGGCTGTGGCTGTGGCTTTTTAGCCCCTCTGGTGGATCGTGGAGCGGGCACCGGAGTGGGGGCTTTGTCCTCGGGTAGTTGTTGCTCTGTCTCCACCTCACTCTCGCTGTCTAACTCAATCAGGACCGACCGGTTCATTACAGCGATATCAGCTTGGTCAGATTCACTTACAGGTGGACAGCAGGAGGTAGGTTGCTCCGTGGATTCGGCAAAAGCTGAAGCCGGCGAAGTTGGTGAACCCAGGGCAGACGGTGAACTCAGGCCAAGCGAAGATCTCCTGTCACTATTAATTTTGGCAACTACCTGAAAGATATAGTTGTCCATAGTGTTTTTTGCAGGGGATAGCTTTTTGCCGGGCATAATTCACTAACAGACGATGCTTTTCATAAGCACAGGGTAAACAGGTGCTCCAAGAGGCAACAATTCAATAAATAACCCCCAGCTATAACACAGGCTATCCTCCTTGAATCAGGTTTTTTAGCAGAGTAACGGGCCCAACCCAACCTTGTCCAGCCTCGGACGGCCTCAGACGGCCCGCCCTTTGTCCGGGCTTCGTCCGGGCGTCCCGCTCGCGTCCCGCGACGCGGAGGGAGCAGCGTTTTTCTAGCGCCTCAGGGCGCGATGACCCCGCTGGAGTGGATCCGGGTCGCTGGGCAGGCTGGGAGTTGTAGTCTCCCTCCTCTCGGCGGCCGCTAAGGTGACAACAGCGGCGGCGGGAGGGAGACCGGGCACAGCAAAGCAGGAAGAAAGGTCGAGTCTGGGACGACCAGCAGCGTAGAAGTCTCCTCTTCAAGGACAGGACACCCGCTCTGCCGAGGGAGCAGCGTTTTTCTAGCGCCTCAGGGCGCGATGACCCCGCTGGAGTGGATCCGGGTCGCTGGGCAGGCTGGGAGTTGTAGTCTCCCTCCTCTCGGCGGCCGCTAAGGTGACAACAGCGGCGGCGGGAGGGAGACCGGGCACAGCAAAGCAGGAAGAAAGGTCGAGTCTGGGACGACCAGCAGCGTAGAAGTCTCCTCTTCAAGGACAGGACACCCGCTCTGCCGAGGGAGCAGCGTTTTTCTAGCGCCTCAGGGCGCGATGACCCCGCTGGAGTGGATCCGGGTCGCTGGGCAGGCTGGGAGTTGTAGTCTCCCTCCTCTCGGCGGCCGCTAAGGTGACAACAGCGGCGGCGGGAGGGAGACCGGGCACAGCAAAGCAGGAAGAAAGGTCGAGTCTGGGACGACCAGCAGCGTAGAAGTCTCCTCTTCAAGGACAGGACACCCGCTCTGCCGAGGGAGCAGCGTTTTTCTAGCGCCTCAGGGCGCGATGACCCCGCTGGAGTGGATCCGGGTCGCTGGGCAGGCTGGGAGTTGTAGTCTCCCTCCTCTCGGCGGCCGCTAAGGTGACAACAGCGGCGGCGGGAGGGAGACCGGGCACAGCAAAGCAGGAAGAAAGGTCGAGTCTGGGACGACCAGCAGCGTAGAAGTCTCCTCTTCAAGGACAGGACACCCGCTCTGCCGAGGGAGCAGCGTTTTTCTAGCGCCTCAGGGCGCGATGACCCCGCTGGAGTGGATCCGGGTCGCTGGGCAGGCTGGGAGTTGTAGTCTCCCTCCTCTCGGCGGCCGCTAAGGTGACAACAGCGGCGGCGGGAGGGAGACCGGGCACAGCAAAGCAGGAAGAAAGGTCGAGTCTGGGACGACCAGCAGCGTAGAAGTCTCCTCTTCAAGGACAGGACACCCGCTCTGCCGAGGGAGCAGCGTTTTTCTAGCGCCTCAGGGCGCGATGACCCCGCTGGAGTGGATCCGGGTCGCTGGGCAGGCTGGGAGTTGTAGTCTCCCTCCTCTCGGCGGCCGCTAAGGTGACAACAGCGGCGGCGGGAGGGAGACCGGGCACAGCAAAGCAGGAAGAAAGGTCGAGTCTGGGACGACCAGCAGCGTAGAAGTCTCCTCTTCAAGGACAGGACACCTATCACTTCCTAGTGACATCTTTAATTGACGTCTTATGTCCAGCAAACTTGCGTCAAACCCGGCACCTGTCAGGTATAAATATTACCAACGTTGCCTTAAGCAATGAGCTACTGTTGCTGATGCAAGCTGTCTGCAAGACCCCGTGTTGGTGAAGCTAGCACCCTGTCGCTGCAGCCTGCTGTCCCCTTGGTGGTGAAGCTACTGATACCATTATCGCTGCTAAAGCGCGAACGATGGTGCAGTACGCTTAGGAGCTGAACAGCCGTCCCTCTGCGAAGACATCCAGCAGATTCCAGCTGCCCGCGGACGCTGTCCCCCTCCTTCCTCGACGCGCTGAAGAAGAGCCGCTGCCTTTCTCGTGCAGAGAAATCCAGCTCCGGCGTTTCCGGTCTACCCTCGCGGGTGACTGGGATATCGAGAGTGACCCCTGAAGGAGATACCAATCCTCCATCATTCTATTCAGAGGTATGGTGTTGACTAAACCCTTAGACGAGAATTCTTGAAACAAACCTTGGCAAAACCAACTTAACTTAAAGCTACTTACTTACTCCCCTTCCACGTGTTAGGCTTAGGTCAGGCACACTGGGGTAGGCGTAGTTAGAAGCACCAGTTGAGTATGTTAGCCTAATGTATATATGACTGTATATATGTTTTATTACTTTTAAACCATTGTATGGCTAAGAAACCATATCAATGCTTTTACAGTTCTATTTCGCAATACTTATCTTACTGTACGTACTTTTTATAATAACAATTCTTGCAATTGTGGCAATACATTTCTCTTGTACGAGAAGAAAGACTGTTCAATAAATGTTAACCCTTTATTGACAAATGCCCGTCTCTCTATTCTCTACATCTCGTGAAAGTAAACTGCACTAGACTGACTGAGTGAAATACATGTCTATTGTTTCACACAACCCTAGAGATCGACTCTTGATCTGAGGAGCAAAGTTGTCATGTTGCACGGTTGTTGGAAAGCTGAATCCCTTCTTGTCTGTGCCAGGGAAGCTGATCACTTCCCATGCAGAGAAGAAAGTTTCCAGTGACCTCTGAGCTAGTTGGTAACACACCCAATTAAGTTTAGCATAGTCAGTGGAGGCCTGGAATATCTGCAGTTCCACGTCGATACTACTGTTTATGTTATTCCAATGCGCAGGGCCTAGTGGGAAACTAGGAACTACACTACAGAAGGAGGAGACTGTAAATTCCCAGCCTACAAACTGACCAGAGACGCTGAGGTTCCTGCATGCAGACACTCCAGCTCGCAGTGGTCTAACATCCCTCGATGGGGGTCACACTCATGACCAGGATAGGGTCTCACAGTCTCACACTTCAGGTAATGGGGTTAACTAAATTCTAGAGGGATTCTTGGCTTAACATCTACATGCTAGGTAAACACTTAGGTACATCTAGTTAGGAAGACATCGTAGGAGTCATATGTTTTCTATACTCATATGTATTCCTGATTATGGCAAGATGGTAAAGCTATATCATCCGTTTACCTCTATAGTACTGCTGATCATTTATATCTTATACTCTCTAACGGTTGTTGCAGCTTATCTATTTTACATCAAAATAACAACTGTTGAATAAATTCTTATTGAAAACTCCAAGCCTGTTTATTCTGTGTATCTCTCTGAGACAGACTAAGTAAGCACAAGTGACTAAGCGAAAAGTAGTATATTGCTTCCACGGTCCTGAGGGATCAGGGTTGTCAAGTCTGATGGTTGCCAATAACTATTCTCCCCTTGGTAAAAGGAGATTCTAGGGGCACTGAGAGCTAGTTGGTACAAGAGGCCAACATACCTGGTGGGGATGTACGGAATCAGACTGGCACCAATCCTGCAGTGTATGTTTTCTAAAGGCATAGATTCTGTATAATTATTATAGGAGCTGCACGCTACCCCCTTGGATTTGTAAACAAGTCAAGGTGACCTAACCTCTTCAGATGCTCCAGGACATAACCCAGCCAAGGGATATTCAGGTACAATAGAGTCCTCTAGAACAAGTCCATTTAAGGTAGGAACGGGGCTAGAGCAAATTTTAAGCCATTGCATTTATGGTACAACTGCAATGAGGGCAGAGATATAACCCTGGCCAAGCTCTTTGTGTAACATAAAGGAGTGGTGCAAGTGGGAGCACCGATAAGTCTGCGCAAAAATGTGTTCTCAGCCATCTGCACTTCGCTTACATCTTTGTATCCCCACACATCGCAGCCATAGGTGGCCATATGTATACATTTTTCTCTATAGTCCTTTAGTAGCGCAGACATAGATTTGGCCCCCAGACTCTTAAGTCCATGTGCCTCCCACTGCACTTGCCAAGATGTTTTTTAAGTGCTCTTTGTGCCATCCATGACCCCCTTTCATCCATCAAACAACACTCCCAGAAAGGGGAAAGTGGAAACTTTAGTAAGTCCTAGCCCCCTGCAGACGAACTTATGACCAAATGATTTTGTGCTGCCTTTAGTCATAATATGTGGTCTTCAAAAATCAATTGGGATGGTCAACAGAGTCCATGAAACCAATAAAGGTATTCAGAAGGCTTTGCAGTCCCACAGAAGTCCTGGCAAGTAACACTGTGTCGGTTGCATGCAACAAGGCGGGAATGAGTGTGGTACCATCCTAGTAATATCTTTAAAAGCTGCTGACAGTGCATCCCCTAGCTTGTTAATATAGAGAGTAAACAGCACAAAGGCCAGGATACACCCCTGCCTGACCCCTCTTTTGACCTCCTAGGAGGCCAATACAGAACTGTCCTAATTATATCTCACTGAGGCTGTGAGAATGGAGTGAGAGCTGTGTAAGAAGGCTACCAAATCTGAGTCCATGCCCATGTCTAATAAGGAGGGCCAAAGCATAGATCTGTTAACACGATTGTACGCAGAGTTTAGATTGATGATGGCCATATGCAAGCATCACCTTTTAGCTATAGTATATTTACCCATGACCATATGCAAATTAATGCATTGGTCCAGAGTCCCTCTAACTTGCCTAAAGCCGTACTGCAAATTTAAAATAATGTTAAAGTTGTCTAACTATAAGGTTAAGAAATCCAGTACCACCTTCCACATCATTTTGGCAGCTGAGTCCAGTAAAGAAATTGGACGGTAGCATGCTGGGTCATCCCCCGCACCCTGGTGATGGGCAAGATGATGAACGTGGACCAAGATGAGGGCAAGTCACACGTAACGGGTGCGGTAAAAACCCAGTGTCAGAATCATGGCCCATGTCAAGGGGTCTGGTTTGTAAAGATCCGATGGCCCCCCATCCGTTTCCAGCACTTTTCTCCCGGCTGTAGCCACAATGGCTTTATGAACCTATCCCACATTAAAAGACATTGGTGAAATATCTATTTCAGACTCCCCTAGGTCATCTCCTCTGTAGGTCCCTTCAAAATGCTGAACCCATTTCTCAGCACGTATGATGTAATCCACTCTGGTGTTTGCCTAGTCAGAAAAGAAAGGGCTGTTAACCACTTACCAGAACTTGGAGCTATTGGACAGTATGCTGGCCTGGCATGTGACCTCCCACGCCTGCTCCCTAATAACCTTTTTTCCTCTGATGAGTAGCAAATTTAAATGCACTCCTACTTGCCCTGGCCTTTTCCTCAACCCTGAGGCTCTGTTTTGAGAGCAATGATTAAGTTCTTAGGTGTTTTACAAAATTCACCATCAAACCACTTTTTCCCCTTGCTGCCTCTTGTTTTACAAAGGACAGATAAATTATCAGCAATTTGTCTGGATAGGTTATTAAAAGCATCTAGTACCAAACTGTTCTGAGTACTACTGTCAAGGCCAATTGCAAGGTCGTCTGTGCCTTCAGTGTGCAGATTGTCCAGAAAGGCCTCTTGTATTACCTTCTCCCTCCTTATTCTACGTGCCTGGTCTCTTGGGCTAATTGCACTATTTGGGACACTCCTGCTCTCCTCCCCAGATAAATCTTGAGTCCAAGCCAGGTCCAATGTTAAAGGATTAAGGTCACTGAAGCCACACCAACAAGTTCTGAGATTGTGTACTACAGTCACCAAAGGGGCAGATAGCAAAATATAATCTATAGTAGAGGAACAGCCCTTGCCTGAAAAAGTTGGAACAGATTCCCCTGCACCCAACTGTTCTAAAGAATGCAGATTATTAGCTGCATGTAGCCCTTCCAATCGGAAGCCTCGCTCCATGTGTTCAAAATGAGCGACCAATGATAATGCGTCCAGGGGGCCTGTTACGAGGGGGCAGCTAAGCTGACAGAGATGTATGTTAAAATCACCTAGGACTATAACTTCATACAAAGGGCATCCCCTCTCCCCATAGAGTTCGAGAAACCCCTTCAGTGTGGCGATAATTTCAGTGTCAAAAGGAGTTTTAAATGTTCACCACCAACAGGTGTGAATGATTTGTGAAGGAAAGCTCTACTGTTCGCAGGTGGGTGAATGACAGTCCACCGCTCTGGCGGTGCAGGGTATTTTAAGTTATACGAAAGTGAGCAAACCACCCTGAGCGCATCCCGCTGGGGAGGGTGATGTAGCCTTAAAAAACGAAGAGAATCCATCCACAAAAAAAAGGATTCACGTGTTTCAGATTTCCTGCAATGTAACTATATGAGAATGCCCAAGTGTCATTAGCCATAATGCATTGTCTCTTTTGGCACTCAGTCCCGCAATATTCGAAATGATTATCTTCATAGTTGCTGGGGTGATGGAAATAGAGTCCACCTGGGGAGAGGAGATGGGCACACAGACTGCTGGGCATGCAGGCCCTGGGCTCAAGACATCATCTTGAGATATATCTTGTAAATCAATATTGTCTAGATCTATCAGGGGTTCAAACCTATTGGGAAGGGGAACGTCTATCCTGGTGTTCGATCTTTGTGGTATCCTCACTTGCAAGGGAACCCTGTTGATAAGGGGACCAACTGGGAGAAGAGAACTGGTAGGATAGAAGAATTGAAAGGGACAATCCTAATTGTTGTTTTCAAGTCTTGGGTAAAGTAGCTAGCAAGCATAGCTTTTGTGTAAGTAGGATGTCTTAAATTAACCATGACACACTCCACCTCAATATTCTTGCTCACCTTGGTGCCCACCCAACCCACTCTTCTTGCCATAATAATATGGGGAGAAAGGTAGTGCCCTTTTACTATTGTACTATCACACCAGTGAGTGACCTTGTGCATCAGGTCTATCGTGGACTCTCTCGAGCTCTGCTTAATCAGAGGGACATCCATCAGGATGGCCACTAGAGGTGCTGACTCTGGTGGCAATTTAAAAAAAAATAGATTCACTAGTTTGGCTTGAGTGGGGTCGAATTGTATTGGGCCTATTAACTCTGGTCCCATCAGACAGTTGTTTACCCCTAGAGGCATCTACAAGGCCAGTTGTGCATCTCTAAGAGGTTATGCCTGCTGCTGTTGTATAGCATTTTAGGACCCTAGTGTAATTTTCCTGATTCATGCCCTTATATAGGTATAAATCACTATGTCCTTATATATGCATAGAAATCATAACCATATTTAGACATAGCTCATGCAGTCAAAATACGGCATGGCTACTTCCACTAGTTCCAAAAATCCACAATGATTTCTTGGAAAACTCGGCTTCAGCAGTTAGGGACTTCCCCTTGCTTGAATATTGATTTGTCTAAGAAATCATGGATTTTTCAAAGAACTGAGACTCTTTGATGACGTTATTATGTCCACCTTTACGTCAAACTCGGCACATTCAAGGTATAAATATGCCCACACTTGCCCAAGCAAACACACAGTGGTTTGGAGCAGTTCAACTATCTACTTGCCCAACGCAGCTCGCTACAGCAAGTGCCGAAGGAAGCCGACCCTCCAGCAGACGCACTGAGAGAGACGCTGTCTTTTCTCTTGCCGAGCAATCCAGCTCCAGTATTTCCAACCTCCCCTTACGGGGTGTTGGGAAATCGAGTCCTGAGACAGAGAGATACCAGACCTGCTTCATTCTAAACCAAGGTAAGGAGCTGATTAGACCCCAAGAGAAATCTTGGATAGATTCTTGGCAAAAGAATACTAAACTTAGTCTACACCACACTTAGGGGCATATTACCAAGTGGAGCGATAGGCAATTGTCGCCGATTTAGCGGCCGTTTCAGGTCGCTAAGCGGCGATAATTCTATCACCCTATTAGCAAGCTGTCGTTAACTGATGTTAGCGACAGCTTTTAGGCGATAGCGAGCGGTTTGGGGCCTGCTTTGCATGTCAGCGATGTTTATCGCTAATGACATGCAAAGTGGGCGTACCCAACCAGTTAGCGACTGAAAGCAGTCGCTAACGCCGCTATCGTCTATTAGCAAAGCAGGCGTAGCGTTGGAAATATTCGCGCTAAGCGCGAATATCTCCAAATACTAACACCTGCCCAGACCAGTTCTTAGCCATGTTATCCAATGGGAGGTGGATAACATGGTTAAGAGCATTTCATCGCTAATGCGTGAATATCGGTGTATTCTCAGCGATATTCACGCATTTCGCCGCTATCGCTGGATATTTTAGCACAATGGAGAAAAACGTTGCTAATAGCATGTTTTCTCCGCTAACATATCCAGCGATAAAAAAATTGTGGCTAAGCCTATTTAGCGATAAATATTGCTACTTGTTGGTAATATGCCCCTTACTTCTTCCCTCGTACTAGACTTAGGTTAGGTACATCGGGGTAGGCGTCTTTTAGAAGCACCAGTTGAGTACTTTTAGTCTTTATTTATTTATGTATGTATTTTATGGCTTAGAAACCATACCATGCTTTTACAGTATTATTTTATGATACTCTTCTTGCTGTACACATTATACTTTACAGCCAGTATTACGATTGTAGCAGTTCATTTCTTTTGCATGAGAAAGAAGACTGTTCAATAAATACTTTTATTGAAAACGCCTGTCTCTCTATTTCTCTGCAAATCTGGTGAACGAAGCATGCACCAATGACTGAGTAAAATATCTATCTATTGTTTCCACAACTCTGAAGATCCGTTTTATCTTGGGGAAACAAACTTGTCATGTTTATGCGGTTGTCAGAAACGAATCCCTTCTTGTGAATTCAAGAACGTTTCTAGTGACCTCTGAGCTAACTGGCACCCACAATTAAGTTTAATATATTCAATAGAGACCTAGTAGACATAAGTCCTACATCAAATCTATAGGATATATGATTCCAATGCGCAGAGTCTATTGGGAATATAGGAACTACACTACACTGCCTCAGTGTCAGACGTACCATTAACCCTTGATCCTTGGGCAGCCTCTTGTGTGGGTAATGTAGCCATCTGTCCTACCTGCATTATGTGGCTGTACTCACTTGAACTTCTCCCTTCACTTGTTAGACCTGTGGGTGCAGACCCAGCTGCATGACTGGTCCCCACAGCCACCATCTTTACATTATCAATTAATGTGCTGGATTCAAACTGGGTAAGATGGGTATGCTTGGCATCTATCCTTCCAAGCCATGACACAACTGGGGCCAACAATACCTTCACCAGTGACTGAGATCTAGGTATTAGTTTATCCACAACCTGATCCAAATCAGAATGGACTTGGGTAGCTGGGTGAGCCACCTTCTTAGGAGGCTGGACTACCTCCCTGTCCAACCTGCCCCCCTCCCCCACCCACCCCTCTTTTTTTCAGTCAAAATAGTGGCATCCTCTGGGGATAGCTCTGCATCATTATTATTTGAATGATCAGTTATAACGTTTGCTTTGGACTAGGAACCAACTGTTTCTTCAGTTAAAAAGGAATCATCAGAGGTGTATAAAACCTGTGTAGAGTTCTCTGTCTCTCAATTCTGGTATTTCACCATATCAGACAATAAAAATGTCATCAATGAAGAGCAGCATGCCACTGAACTTTGCAAGCAGCCTTCTTCCTGTGTCACTCATGCATGTTCCTGCTCCAACAAACCTATCATTGAAAAGGCAAACACTGAAGAAAACTGACCGCCTATTGCTTTGCAAATTAATTGATTATACCAATATGCATCAAATGGAGAATATTTATGTTGGAGAACTCATTTGACCAGAGATAACAACATTAGGGAGCAGTCACTTTAACGTACCTATTGTGTAGCAAAAAATGATTGGAAACATTCTTAAGGTCCTCGTGATCAGTGGAGGTGTACATGGATACCATGGGGCTCTTAACACAAAGGTAAACTTACATTTTTGTGTAAGCTTAGGATTGTTTACTATTCACAGAGGTATTTTACTAGTAGATTCTTTATGACCGTGGGGTCTCCGTACACAGAAAGATAGGTCTTATCTATATTGTTTATGTGCGGAGACTCAGCAGACGTAAAAGTGTTACTAGTAAACTCATTTGTGAATAGTAAACAATCATAATCTTTCACAAAAGTGTAAGTTTTTCTTTTGTGAATTAGACACTAAGCTCTTCCTCACAAGCAAAAAAGTCAGATTTCCAAAGGATTGCATAAATCGTCTTCTAAAAGTCAGTATTATCACATACACATGGAATTAAAATTAATACATATGGCATCAAAATGTTATCAACAGAGGTGAAGCAGTTTCAAGTAGCCTATGCTGGATACTACTGACCGCCCTTCCCTTTGACTGCTGAAATTCCAGGTTTAATCTATATATATAAAAATGAATGTATGTCTGTCTGTTTGTCCTTTGTGCATTACTACACCATTCATCTGATCGGCATGAAACTTTAGGAAAGTTGTTGAGAACACTCCCCGTAAAGGTTTCTGGCAAAAAAAAAAAAAATTGTTAAATATCAGCCCCCAGGCCCTCAGATTTCTTTCCATTACTGAACCTTTACAGTTTCCGGTGCGACTCGCTTTTGCAAGGACAATCAACAAAGCACAAGGACAATCGCTGCAAGTGTGTGGACTAGATTTGGAGAATCCGTGCTTCTCACATGGAAAACTGTATGTGGCCAGCTCACGCGTCGGAAAACCTTCTGATTTATTTGTGTACGCACCAGACGGAAAAACAAAAAATACCGTGTATCCACAAGCACTCGAATAAATAAACAGAATTAAAACAACACTTTAAAATATTTTCCATATTAAAATGAATAAGTTTCAATAAAAATGACACAATGTAAATTGAATGTTATCATAACAAGTTTCCTTAAATTTCCTTTCTTCTGAGATCGCAGCAAAACGCGACGGGTAAGCTAGTTATTAATAAAACTTCAAAATCATCACAGTATAAATTACATTTTCAGTACTTTTACCATATACAAATACCATCGGACAACACTGATGGTCTCTAAGTTTTAGATTTCTTAATGTTTTATCACATCATTTACATAGTCTTTATTTCCATGATCACAAGGTTTCCCCCTTTCTCTAAACTTCTTTATTGTTGTTGTTTTGTCAATATTAATGCCTTGAGTGCTCTCCCTCTAATGTTTTTAGGATGTTTAACAAAAGATTATATATTTTCTTAAACTCAAGATCCCATTCACACTTATTCATTAAACTTTTTCAAAAATACTTCCATGTGCTTATAGTCATCCGTGGACTGAACAAATAGAAACAGTTTCTTCAAATAACCCACGTGGGCAAGATCGGTTCTGATATCATGATGATATGATCTCTGATCAGATAACTCTGGGGCATATTATCAAGCCTGGGCGATAAAGTTATCACTGCTTTATCAGCAGGAAACTGCCGAAAAAGTGGCGATAATGGGCTTGATAATATGCTCTATGGAATTCAAATCGAAGCTCATGTTAGATGTCCTTCACATTAAACATGAGCTTCGATTGGAATTTTAGGTGACCTAGTTCCTTTTTTGCAGCCATCTTCAGTTTGTGATAAGTTGGCTGTTACAGGTTTGTTAGATGTATCATTAGCAAGTTCTTTTTTCTTTTTTTCTTCCACCAAGAATTTGAGAATACCTATTTGGACATCCAGGGTGTCATCAGAATTAGCTAGAATTTGACCAAGGTGGGTGAGAACTGATTCCAGAATATCCTGTAGGGAAAAAAGTGCTTTTGACAGGGGTGAAACAGTGATTACCGGAGTTAAATTAGAAAAATGGGGGTCAGTGAGGTTAGTTTGATTAGAATACAGTTTGGGTGATTTTTCTGGGGAACTGGTAAGTGGCTGGTTTTGACTTAGCGGAAATACTAATTTTTCTTCTTCCATCTTCGTAATATTACTTGCAGAGACCTCCAAAGCTAGTTCGCTATCCTGGTGTTTTATGGGTGTTATTTGTGACATCTCTAAGATCGATTTATGATACTCTTCAGAGAGGGAGATCTTTGCCAGGTTGTTCTCTATGTTTGTTGATCCTTGGTTATGGATGCTTAGTTCAGAGGGTAATAGCAACTGATGTTCAGTCTTGTTTATTGAGAGATTTAGCTTTTTTTCTTCTTCTGATGTAAGAAGAAATGAGTGGTTTTTCGTAGAGAGGGTGGAAAAATATTTAGTTATTGCCGGAGTACAGGAGATTTGTCCGGGTTTCATCGATTTGTCAGCAGATTTTCTGACAGCTGCGTCAGTACCCATGCGCTTCATGTAGATTGTTCGTGAGCATAGTTTTTTTAAGGCCATCATAAGGAGGTTAGAGATCAGTTGATGGTATTGGTAATTACTACTGATTCTATCTAGATTTTATGTTAGCTCTGTATCGAATTTAAAAGATGTTTAGTTTTATCTAAATTGGTCTTCGGTGTAATTTGAGGGATATAGATGGACGGGGTCCTCGGCTTTGCTCAACTCCTAGAGAAGTGCATAAATTAGTATACAGTCTCAGCTGGATAGAGCAGTCGGTCGAATCTTTTTTCCGAGTAGACCGGTAGACCTGTACTCCTAAATGAGGTGAAAATGGGGTGGCCCGTCCCGTCCTCGGTCGTCCCTGGACGGCCACAGACGGCCCGCCCTTTGCCCGGGCTTAGCTCCGCGCATGGTCCCGCGCGCGTCCCGCGTCGCGGGGAGCTAGATGTATTTTATGTACGTTTCGCCGGTGGGCGTGTCCGTGGGCGTGTCGCCTGGGGGAAGAGGAACCAGCTGATCCAAGCTGGGATTTCTGGTCCTCGCAGTCCCCCGGGCTGAGTGTGTTGTTGTTGCGCCCTGGCCTCAACCCTATGGACTCAAGCTGGGAGCGTGTAACAGAACGTGCCGACTGCAGCTCTCGCTCACACCAGCAAGTCCAGGGGAGGCAGCACCACGGAGCGCTGAAAGATGAGCGTTTACACAGGGCAGGCAGCGCAGGAGACAGTCAGCATAGGGCAGTTCCCTCGCACAGCAAAGTTGAAAAGCGGAACAGCAAGTCCAGGTGAGTGGCGCCCGCGAAGCGGGTGTCACGAAGTTAAATGCCTGCTTCGCCGGTGGGCGTGTCCATGGGCGTGTCGCCTGGGGGAAGAGGAACCAGCTGATCCAAGCTGGGATTTCTGGTCCTCGCAGTCCCCCGGGCTGAGTGTGTTGTTGTTGCGCCCTGGCCTCAACCCTATGGACTCAAGCTGGGAGCGTGTAACAGAGCGTGCCGACTGCAGCTCTCGCTCACACCAGCGAGTCCAGGGGAGGCAGCACCACGGAGCGCTGAAAGATGAGCGTTTACACAGGGCAGGCAGCGCAGGAGACAGTCAGCCTAGGGCAGTTCCCTCGCACAGTAAAGTTGAAAAGCGGAACAGCAAGTCCAGGTGAATGATTCTTACTATCTTAATGGAAAAGAATTCCAGAGAAATGGCTCCGTGCTGGAGAATGATTGTTTAATAGGTTTTTGGGTCATGTACTTCTTGGTTTCCAGAGTACGTTTTGTACACCTCTAAGATTCCTAGGGCCTTATTTCTTAGGCTGTGCGTCACTTTTACGCTGCCTGTGCGTCACTTTTTGTGACGCATCAGCGGTGTAACAAATGTGCCTTGTTGCACCATATTTACAAAGTGACGCATCTAGGTAGATGCGTCACTTTGGTAACCCCTGCGCCCTCTGAACGTCTCCAATTTCTTCAGTTGGCTTGGAGCCTTTGAGGGCCATCTACCAGCTAGCTGTTTTTGACGGTGTGCATGTGGTGTGTGTTTGTGGACGAAATGGAGTATGAGCTGAGAGGGATGGGAACCCACCTCAAATAGTAATCACAATCCTTGTCAGGGTGAAACACTACAGTTACTAAATAAACCTGTTCTCAACCCTCTGGTAGCTTGGCACAGAGCAGACAGGATTACCTTAGAGGGAATGGGTCTGATTCATAAATGTACTTATATGTAGTAAAATTACCAGTGTGGTGTCTCTGCACTCGTGGTGGAGTCTCCACACTCGGGACAGAATCTCCACTCTGCCATTCTCAGTGCAGAGATTCTGCCATGAGTGCAGAGACTTCGCCCTCGTAACTTTACTATACATAAGTACCTTTGTGAATCAGGCCCAATGTGTGAAGTATTTATTAGGCACTCAGTAATAAAGTGAAAACACAACAAAAGAAAAATCATAAACCAAAGAATATTTTAAAAAATCCATTGACAGTGAAATGACAAAAATGCTATAAGTAGAACCTGAGCTATGAATTTTTACAGTTTGAGTTAAATATGCTACCAAAAAAGCACCATGCACCAACTGTGGTTATCAGGTCATGCTAGCCAGGTCAAAGTCCAAAGTTAAGACTGACTCCAATGGGCCACTGGCCGGATACAGGGACCAGGTTTGTTCTGGTGGAAAGATTACCTTCTGACTTATCAACAGTTATGGAGGCAAAGTGGTTGTAGATGAGCCGTCTGTGGGCCAAGCTGCAAACTGGATCCCAAGTGGGGCATGAACAGTGAGTTGCTGAAGAGCAGAGTCCTGGTGCATAGTCAACAAGGTGGGAAAGCTCCAAGATGGTGAAATCTGAATACCATGCCCAGAAAGCCTTAACGTTGATCAGATGCTGCATGGTGTCAGTCCCGATGAGGCCCTTTATGTTCAGACTTAAAAACCTTACATGAAGATGGGTCACCGTCAGCGGGGAAAACTGACATGTTAAGGCAGACCAGCAATTTGAGATTGACAGCTGCGACCTCAACAAAGATCCTAGACTCCGGGTGTTCTCCAGGCAGAAAGCTAGGAAAGCATTCCTAAGTCTCACTTTTTCCAGTTTGGAGACAGGAGGAGTGCACTGTAAAACCAGGCAAGAGCCTAGGACCTGGAGTCAGCACTTGAGGGTTACGATTCACTCCAACAAATGCCAGCAGCAGGGTACAGGATGGGTCCAGTTGGAACTGGTCCGCTGGTCATATGCAAGTATAAATATCTCTGGAAGTTTGTTCTGTCCATGTAGCTAAAACTGAAAACCAGCTAACTGACCCTAGGATCAACTTCTGGGGACCTTGGCTCAAGGAAAGAAGGTTCTGGCTTCCAGAAGGACAATCCTTATTCTTATTCTTCATATTTTCATTAGTCAATCAATCAATAAGGGATTTGCAAAGCTCACTACTCTTCCATGAGGGGCTCAAGGTTCTGGGGGAGGCAGAGGGGGGGGTATTGTTAAGAACCAATTCCTCCAAACAACCAGGTCAGAATGCTCTTCCTGGATGCTTGCAGTGTTGGGTTTGGTCTGATGCTGAGGGAGAATTTGTTCCAGGTCATGGCCACAATGTAAGAGAAGGCTCTTCCTCCCATTTTGGCTCAATGAATGCAATTGATTTTGGTCAGGGCAAGGTCGGTGGAACAGAGGTTTCTCTTGGAGGCGTAGAAGGAGATTCTTTTGTTGAGGGATTTGTTGGCATGAGTTAGCAGCTTGTAAGTCACTCTGGAGTTTGTGGAGCAGAGATTTGTTGATTCCAGCGTAGGGGGCACGCCTGTAGTCCAGTCTGCTGGTTATGAGTGTGTGGGTGTTTGTCTTTCTGGATTCAGGGGGATCCATTTAAAGGTCTTGCAGAGTATGCAGCGGGTGTTGAAGAACATGGAAGATACGGCGTTGATGTGTCGGTTCATGGTAAGGGAGGAGTTGTGTATGATGCTGAGGTTGCAGGCGTGATCCATGGGTGGGTTGCCAAGGGCAGGGGGCTACCAGCTGTTGTTCTACGTGGAGGGGATGAATCTGAGGAGGAGGAGTTGTTCCGTTTTCTCTGAGTTGAGCTTCAGGCAGCTGCTTCTCATCCAGGATGCTACGTCTTTCATTCCTTCCTGGAAACTGTGTCTGGTGATGCTGGGTTCCTTGGTGAGGGATACGATGAGCTGGGTGTTGTTGGCATAAGATATGATGCTGAGTCTGTGTTTTCTGATGATGGTTGTGAGAGGGGCCATGTAGATGTTGAAGAACGTGGGTCTGAGTGAGGATCCTTGGGGTACTCCGCATCTGATCTCTGTGGGTTTGGAGAGGAAGGAGTCTGATTCTTTGAGTTCAGCTTGTGACAAAGGAGTGATCCACTCTAGGGCAGTTTCTTGTATGCCGGCGTCCTGGAGTCTGGTGGCTAGAGTGCGGGGGAGATGGTGTTGAAGGCTGCTGAGAGGTCTAGTAGAATGAGGGCTGCTGTGTGGCCTTGGTCGAGGAGAGTGCAGATGTAATCTGTGGCAGCTAGGAGGGCGGTCTTGGTGCTGTGGTTGCTGTGGAATCTGGATTGAGAGGTGTAGAGGATCGCGTTGGATTCTATGAAGTTCGTGAGCTAGTTGTTGACGATATTCTCTGCGACTTTGGTGGCAAAGGAAAGGAGAGAGATGGGTCGGTAGTTGTTGAGGTCCATTGGGTCTGCAGAGGGCTTCTTGAGGAGGGGTTTGACTTCTGTGCATTTCCAGTTGTTGGTGAATGTGCCTGTTGCAAGGGTGCAGTTGATTGTACGTCGTATTTCAGGTGCTATGATGGAGGAGGCTCTGTGGAAGATGTATGGCAGTCAGAGGTCAGTGGGAGCTCCTGAGTGTATGCTCCTCATGGTCAATGCGGTGTCTTCTGTGGTGACAGGGTCCAGGTAGTGATGGTAGACTGGTTGGTGTTGTTGGTGCCTTGGTTCTGTTCGTTGAAATTGTCATAGAGTCCTGATCTTGTGATGGAAGAAGGAGCCGAGTTTGTTGTATGATGCTGAAGAGTTTCTTAGAGTTGCTGGTGTTGAAGAGAATTCTGTCCTGGATGAAGTTCCTCTTCGTGGACCTGATAAGTTGGTGGCGATCTGTCAGCAGGCGGTGTGCTTATGTGGTTTTTCTGTTCCTCCATGTTTTCTTGAGTCATCGGCATATGGTTTGGATTCCTGGAGAATGGGGAAGGAACAGAAAGAAAGACAAAGAAAGGCAAGTGAAAGAAGAAAGGCAAGTGAAAGAAGCAAAAGCACGAATGCAGAATAAAGGCAGAAGGCAATGGGAGCCAGAGAGTGAAAAAAGGCAAGAAGTGAAAAACAGGCACAGATGCAGAGAGGAGGGCAGTGCCTGGACACGAGCCAGCAGGACATGCACACCAACCTGAAGCAGCGCTGGGGGCAGAGACTCTTTGACGGAGCTGCGCGAGGGGAGAGCAGTATCCTGACCAGGAGATTAGAGATCTTGTGATCAAATGAGAGGTCTGTGGGGTCCAATTTCATCCCCAGTGCCAGCCTGTGGGGGGTAAGAAAGCCTGTGTCCTCCCCTAAACACTTTTCACCTTGGGGAAACCAGGAGGTGACATCTGGACACTGGCAGGATAACTGTTTGGTTTTAGGCAAGAAAATTACAACTTTCTAAAAGCATAATTTCCAAACTTTTTATATAAAACTCAGCTTGGACCATTTTTCTAGCTATCCCCAAATGAATGTAGCATATATTAAAGCCAACACAAGCTCTGTACCTCTGGTTACTAGGTGTGTAAAGTGCACAGCATTATACAGCCAACCAAATTAGGGTTCAATAAAAAGTCAAATAATCTGAGTGGACTCTGCGACAAGGGTTAATTTCCAGCAGTGATGTGTCAGAGATTTGTGTGCATTATTAATTTTTGTGAATGTAGTTTTACAATCAATCTTACGTAGGCACATTGATATTGTACTGTTGTTTTTAAAACAGATTCTTCTGATATGTAGAAGTGTGGTTTCCTGACCCTTGTTAACTAAGACTTAATTTGGGTTTGGCAGACATATTGTTCACACTGTTGTCACCTTTGTCTTTCCCCTTGAGTATTTCACTGTTTATTATTTCTGCAGCACAGATTCAAGCAGAATCATGTTTGATCATTTCTATTGTCATTGGTTACATTGTTTTCATTGAATATGCCCCAGGTCAGTCACAAACCTGCAACTATAACTTCAAGGTCTTTCTGCTACCTCACTTTACCCTTTCCATTCATAATAGCTTGCTTTTGTACATGTTACTAGTTTGGTCCATCATTTCCGGATGGCATAGTGGTTAGATGTTAGATGTTAAGGCAAGTAAATGTGAAAATAATTTATTAAAACCCTAATATTTGGAGGTGAGCCAGAGCTTTCCTGAGCTTTCCAGAATGCTGATAGAGAAGCTATCCGTATCTTTCTTGTCTTTGCTGCTCACTAGGTTCATTAAATATTTTTGATTTTGCACTTTTGTGCACATTCTAGTTCTTAAGGCCCTACCTGGCAATTATCCTGTACTTTACTTTTGATTTTTTGTTTTTTTGTGATAAATTCTTTAAACTATTTTGATGATCAAGGACTCAGTTATTGAGTGGGCACTTTGACTTCTTTGACTGCATTTCTGATATTTTTGATTTGCTGGGGAGTGCCTTAATGCGGGGACACATTACCCAATAAAATTGTGGTTTAACACCAGCTCTGATTCATCGTGGGTGTTCAGTTGAGATACCTTTGGGTGTCATAATCGCCGGGTTCTCCGTGCCCACCTGTGTGTGTCTGAAAGCTGCTGATAAGGAATTGAATCATTCCTTGACTGAAAGCATGAAAATGCAATGTCCGAAGTTGTCATTGTGTAAAATGTTAGTAATCACCGCATTAATTATGAAATCTAACATATGAACAGAGCTGCAAGTTAAACCACATTGAGGGCTCATGTAAAGATGCAGAGTGCATTAATGCGCATTCTTTTAAGCAGCATTCATATGAAAATATTTACAAACAAATAGTGCCTAGGGACAGCATCCCTAGGAGCAAAAAAAAGGCTCTGGCTCACCCACAAAACCAAGGTTTTTTATACACGGTTTATAAATAGGTAATAAATAGGTAATAAGCCAAAACTGCTACATTTAGCTTGGTATGACTATTGATAACACATATGGAGCAAATCAGAATGGAGATCGTCACTATAATAATTATAACACTAACCATTTCAAAGGTAAGAAAATCTTCCATCAGCTTCCACAGCATCAACACAGTCCAGAATGTACAACATAATAATCAACATAATATGAAACATTTTCAAAGACTCATAGGAAGAACCTTCAGAATGTTACATTAGGAAAACAAAGAAAGTTTCATTCACAATACATGCTCTCTGAGGAAAATAACCAATTACGTCACATTGTCCTGTGCTCCACGACAACTTTGAGGACAGAAGACACGCAGGGGGACATTGATTGGGAGGGGTAATGAGCAGGAGCAAGATGAGCAGAATACCAAAACAGTATCCATTTTAATAAAATGGTGTCCCTGCAAAAATGTGGCAAAACTAAACTACGTTAGTAAACACACTTTTAAACCTTTAAATAAGATTGTTTCAAGTGCAGCATTGCTAATTCATCAGTTACGATCTTATTCATTGTAAAATCATTAGTATTCAAAGATAATATGTATTCCGTATTCAAAGCTTTATTCGAGGTATATACTCATAAAAGCACAAACATACATTTAAAATACATCACATTAAAAAAAAATCTTTATACATATTTAAAAACATTTATACATGCATAAGCAGTAAAAAATCTTTGGTGTACATTTACACAGAAATCACTTGATACCCTAATTATATTACATTAATAGAGATTGCCCTCCGTCTAATGGACCATGCCCACCCCAAATACTTTGCTGTTCCTAGAACAATAGGCATATCAGTGGCGGTGCAAATAATTCGTAGCGCCTCAACACCCCTGGATGTCCCTAGATTTCTACAAACGGGAGCTAACCAAACTCTTCTCGGGGTGGCATAAGCTTTACACAAGAATAAAAATATGTCATCATAATATGTCATCATGTCCTCGAAGTGAAAATTTCCCAAAAGCTATTTTCAGAGTCAAAGGCCCAGGTTCTGGTCTGGATTTACTATGATAAACATAAACTACAGGTCAAATGCCATATATCGGGTTTGGGATGAGCTAGAAAAATTATTCAGCTACTCTTTTTAAAATCTATTATAAATTAAATTCAATGGTGAAATTGGATTTTTATTAATTCCTTAGACAAGTTACTTTTAGAAAGTTAACCTTTTCTTGCCTTAGCTCTGCTGCAGCTGGCATTCAAGTTATTAATGACATGTGCAAACTACTCCCAGAGGAAGCACAATAGCCTGGGTATGAGGAGGTGTTTTTGCTCCACTTTCCAGGTACAGTGGACCCAGGAACCTCATTAACTTTTAAAGGGATGTGCCCTTTCACAAGTAAATATAAGATAAGACCTGGAAAAGGCAACCATTTGTTCCCCTAACAAGGCTGGCGTCAAACCCAGTGGGAGGGGAGCTACCCCCAGAACCCCCCTGGGTGCACACACAGGCTCTGCACAAGAGAAGAAGGGTTTGCCAATCTTGGATTTTGGGAATGAGGTGCACTGTGGGATTGTTTGCAGTAGGACAAACATGAACTGCTACAAAAGTGGGTAAGGTTACACCTAGGACTTTCACCCTATTGGTTAAGGAGGAACCAGGAGTCAGCACCACCCACGAGCTGGTGCCAGGCATAAACATAGCTCCTCAACACATCCCCTCAGAACACTCTTTGGACCTGCAGAAGAACAGAAGAGGGACTGCACCTGCTGTTTGAGACCTGTGAGAGTACTTGAAGACTGTACCTTCTCCCGCTAGAACCTCGTGAAAGAAGTGGACTTCAAGGTCAGTTAGGTGACCTAATGTATGGCTACAGGTACACAACAAGCTTCAAGAGGCCTTTTTCCTGAATCAGCTGGACAGTAGCAACTGGACTCTGCTGTTAGCCTCTGCCTGATACCCTGAGTGTCTCTAGGTGCCTTTTCCTAAAGTCCTGGAGGTCTTATAATTATACCTGTGTGACTGCTTGAGAAAAAAATAAAGGTTGGAAACGTGGGAAAACCTATCCTCCCAGCTTCAGGAGGACCACCGGAAAAAGTATGAGACCACAGTGCCAGATTGAATTTCAGCTTATTTCTGCTCAGTGATCACCACACATCTATAGAAATGACTAAGCCCTGTTCTGCGTTTCAGCGCAATAGCTCAAATGCTCCAGCACACCAGGAGGAGTGGCCTGCTTCAAGTATCCAGCCTTTGGTTCCATGGCAGCGCTACATCAATGGACCACACAGGGAGGATTTTTCTCCTTAAAAAGTGGCACAGTCCCATTTTGTGTTGAGGCTTAGAAACCTTTTTGAAATTTTTGACTTTCAGACCTTTACCAGGACCAGTCCATTTAGTGTATCTATCCCGTGGTCCATAGTTATCAGCCTGAAATTGCACCTTGGCCCCTGTGTACAGCGATCATTGACTTATATTGGCACTTTACTTTTTCTTGCCGTTTTTTCACTCAAATCTCATCATATCTCCAGTTTCTCCATTTGAACTATTTTTGTTTGGGTGTCATTTTGCTTATTACATTTTTCTCTATTTTTCTAAATTGGGGTTTTTATTTAAATGTGTATTTGACTTTCAAACTGTTTTCATCCTTACATTTCTTTCAGTTAAAAGCCTGTCAACTGTGTGCCACAGCTACCAGAGGTTGAGCTAAGCTTTAAATATTGAAACGTGTAACTGCGTGTAACAAGATAGTGATGTTGTTATTTGTGCTGGACTTCTAGCCACTTACATTGGTGTTCAGCAGTGGGATCTAGAACTTGTGTTTGGCAGTACTGCTCCATTTTAAAAGTTGGAATAAAATATACCTCAATTTAATTAACAGTGAAAACTGTTTTTTGATTTTATATCGGCTCCACTGTGGTCAGCCTGAAATCGCACAATGACCCATGTCTAGCGTGACCATTGACTTACATTGTCACTTTACTTTTTCTTGTTGCTTTTTCACTTAAATATTTGATGCTTTGCATCTCCACTTCACCTTATTTGAGTTTGCTGTTTGACTTTGGCTTTGCGTATTACATTTTCTCTATTTCTATAAATTGGGATTTTTATTGTGTTGTGTTTTGTCTTTTTTACTGTTCTGGTACTTATGACTACTTTACACACTTTCTTTAAGTAAATCTGCCTGCTCTGTGCCATAGCTATCAGGGCTTGAGCTCAGTTTTAAATTAATGAAACCTTTGGCTGAACCTAACAGGTTAACAGGTTAGTGGCTTTATTACTTGTGGTGGGCTTCCATTCTGCTCCGATTTTCTACAAAAGGTCTTCTGAACAGTGGTAAGATCTGTCAAAAGAAGTTAGAGAAATTATTCACAACGTTCTGTTACATTTTCTTTTTGTGTTTCGTGTAGCTTGAAAGAAGTTCTTTCTTTGTTGCTTGTTACAATTGCTAACAAACTGGTACAAATATACTGCATTAATATTATTTTTTTATTGAAATGTATACTGTTGAAAATCGAAGTAGCTAAAATGATTTTTCCAAGTAGATGGACATTTTTACTTCAAGTACAATTTAATCATCAATCCAATTTGTTGCAATCAGTAGTTTGGTTTAGATGTTTTCACAGAAGATTAGGCTGCTTTGTTTCAGAGCAGTTGTGTTAATGACAAACTTCTTTTTCGTTCAGGTATTCTCATAAGATGAACTGATAATGGAAAAAAAGCCTAGGAACATTGTGTCTCTGGTGATATGTGACCAATCTCACTTAATGAGTAATTATTTCTGCACACTCCACATCATTAAAAAGGTGAACAGCCTTTCTTCGGCAATAATGGAAAAAAAAGAATCATATGAACAAACGAAACAATTCCAAGTGGCAAAAAGAAACACATTTAACCCATGTCTTTCCTTTTTCAAGTCCCTCATCCAGTCACACCAAGGTCTGGGAGCTTATTACACTGAATGTGCACGCGAGTTGTCACCATGTGCAGCCTATATACGTATGGTGAAGGCACGTAGTAGTGCTCTGTTTTAAGCAGGTGCAATTAGGTATGTGGTAAATTGTAAGTTTCTTTTTGCAACCTTCGCAAAAATGTATATCATGCAAATCCATGTTTCGTGGAATAAGATAGTTCCTCAGGCCCGGAAAACAATTGCGAAAGCCAAATTATTTGTGCAACCTGGTAGGGAAACACCGACCCCTTCAGTAACTCCCCGTTTCATAAGGGAAAACTTGAAATAGTGTGGTAATACTGTATGAGGAATTGCCACACAGGTCAGGAACGAAATTCCCAGATATATCAATTCATCATATGGGCTTAATTTGGAAAATCCTGACACAATTGCATTTTGTTCACCCGAAAGCTCTGCATAATGTAAACGTGCAGAGAAAAAAAATCTCATTCATTGTCCAGCGCGGAATTATGTTGCAAGTAGTGTAAACCCTCTGCAGGCTGTGTTTCTCATGTGAGGTGTGCTATTACTATGAAAATTACCTGACTAGGCTAAGAAAAACCTTGCACAAGCGAAGATTACTGGGGCACTTTACAACCTTTACGTAGTGTAAAAATAAGAAGTTGTTTTAAACATTACGGGTAAAAATAATTGCACAGCATCAGTTTAAGCCAATGATTAAGTTTTGTAAGCTTCGAAAGTAATCCACCAGTGGTTCAAGAACCTAAACGTACTAATTAGATGATTTAGTACATCAATATAAGGGTGTCAACAATAGAATTAAAAGATGTTCTAACTTATTTGATAAGACTTTCAATTCTAACAAGGACTCAAAGGAGAGGATTATGCTTCTCTCTCTTTACTGCATGCATGTACAGTAACCAATTACAGTTAAGAACCTTGAAACTACATTTTCCATGAGCAGTATATCACATCAAGAGTCACACGCTCCAATCACTGTTAAGTCAGTCCTTTAAGAGCTGTCACCACTATGTTGGATCCTCTTTGTTTGCTATTGTATCTAAAAGCCAACATCCTAAAATATCAAACAGAATAACTGCACTAAGTTCAAAATCTAAGGAAAGGACCATTCAAAATCTCCGACAGAAAAACACCAACTAAGTGCAAGTGCTCCCAGAAAAAAACTTCTTCTCAAAGAACGACCTGTGATTCATCTGGTAGGACTAGACCCCCTTTCGGTCCTTCATTCGACTATTCCGCACTTATAACTGTCCTGGCTCAGTTATGCTTCTGATCGTTTCTTGCGTAAGTAGAATAATAAGCCGTAGGGTAAATACACAAACAAATCACCACAACAGGGCGGGCAAAGAAAACGATACACTTATTGCATATTTTAGTATAGTGGGTATAAGTACAATCAATAAACATTTGAATGTACAATAAAGCCTGAGTGGGATAATCTTCGCCTCCGTGTCATTTTTAGAATGGAAAATTCTTATTGCGTAAGCTAGAAATTATTTTATACTATGTCAGGACCAGAGAGTTTGATTATTCTCATTTAAAGCTGTGCCACCACCACTAATGCAACATCTAAAATAGGCTTATAATAAAAGGTCTTAAAAGTCGATTTTGAAGACTAGTCTGCCCCTTTCAGAATATCATCCAAATTGGGACCCAAGCCAAAGTATTTTGAGGCCATCAATTCTCTAGCTGAGTGAGCACCAAAAATAGAAGTATCAATACCAGCTACTTCTAAAGGCCAACTCATCAATCTGGCTAATGTAATTGTATGATCCGCCTCAAACTGATGTACATATAGACAGGTCATACTTGGGGGGAAGTTACCCCCCAGTAAAGTTCAGCACGAATGGGCATGCTCAGTAAACGTCTTTGCGTTTGAGTGTGTGATATACCATCAAGTGCAGGGGACTTCAATGGGAAGTACTTTTGCCTTAAGTATGGCCTGTTTATATTTCCATCAGTTTGAGGCAGATTGTATATTGAACACCCATATAGAGAACGTATTAAATTGTGGCGTAGCAACATCAATATTGTGTTAGTAGTGTGGCACAGGAAATGAACAGTATGCAATGGAATTTGCCGAATGGGTTAACTTTACATTTAGACACCTTAGATTCATGCATACTGTATGAAGAAGGAAGCAGTATTCCTAGACCTAGTAATCATTTTGACCAGGAAAGCATCAGTATTAGAGTCCATAACAAGGCCACAGTCTACTCTTATATGTGAACTTTCATCCTAGGACTTTACTCCAGAACTTGCCTGTGGGACAATTCCTATGGGTAGGATGTAATTGTTCCTCATTAGAAACATTTGAGACAGGTCACAGCATTAGAGAAGAAACTCCTGGCCCGTCATTACCCAAAGAAAGCTAAAAAAAGGCAAAGAAGAGAAAGAAGACGAACAACAGAGAAGCACTCCTGGAAACTCCTAAAAAACCGAAACAGATAGAATTGTATGTGTTACTACATATACACCCATTTCAAACAAGGTTTAGAACATTATCAAAAGAAATTCGAGGATTCTAAATGGTGTAACAAACATGGTCTTCCCCACTCTTCGCATTCAAGAGAAACACTAGTTTGCGCAATGGACTGGTCCACACCAAGACATCATCTCCATACATTGCACCACATAAAGCACTATAGGGCAGTCAACTCCTTGTAGGCCATTACACACATAGGAATTGCATTTCCTGCCACTTCACAAAGGCGTTAAAACAGGAGGACCTTGGATCTTAAGAGCACTGACTAACTGCAACAGTGAGAATGTTGTAAATTTGATTACATGCACATGTGGCTTGTTCTATGTTGGAATGACAAACCACAACACCGGAGCACAATAAGTGATAAAAAGAGCAACACTAAACTTGTACTCCACTATCCTGACTTGAACAATAAAGATGTGGATATGACATGGATGGTTCTAGAAAAATTGAACTTCCCAGACCTTTAAAAAAACTGCTCATGCAGGAACACAGATGGGTGTACCGATTCAGAACATGAGTAGAGGCTAAACGATGAAATGCCATGGTTACAATTGGTATGACAACCTAGCCACATTTCATGCAGGGTAGTAACCTATCACATATGATTACAACACTTTAAGGCATTTCCGATCCACTCAGCTGCATTACATCCTGTATAAGTTCCAGGTAGCATGCACACAGTGACATTGGCTTTATCTGAATTACATCATAATAATAATGTCCATGCAGCGCATGCACACCCTCATAAGAAGCATGGGATACTTTGGTACATCTCCGTAAATAACCTCCATGGCTATCTCCAGTAATGCCACAGATTATAGTCTTATCACACTATTGTTGTTTATAAAAACTTCAATGTGAGAGGTCGAGGCCTGCATGCAGAAAAAACAGCACTCATGGAGAAACAATTCCCAACCTTGAAAAACAATTTCCAACCTTGAAATTAGTAAGATTGAGTAGTCCGCAGTCTGGTACTACAATTCCCATGATCATATGAATAAAGGACCGGTTTGGTCCTGCATGTGCGTCGCCGGTATGTCATATCTAATTGCTGCCACACCGCATAGAATGGCCCACACCCAGGGTACATGTCTCACATATATCTTTTCCCCATCAGTCCATGGGCTGTGACCAACTTATCTATGAATCCGAATCCTGAATTTATGACCGGGATTGGCCGGTTGTAGACGCTGCCGTGATGATGTCAGGAGCTGCGTTGCCTCAGTGTGGAGGAGCAAATCAAACACTCCCATAACAATGCGGCTGCAAGTGTAGGCAATTGCCCCTTGGCAGTTAGGCACCATGAGAAGTGACCATAAATGGGATTTCAAGAAGCATCGCTATGAATTTGCGTTCCCACCTCCTCTCCTGCACACGACAGTAGGAAGAAGCAGACATGATCAGGTTTCTCGAGAGGAACACACCTTGATAACGTAAGAGGGTGGACGTCTGCAGGGATTTTGAATCCCTTGATGTGGGGGTAGATGTCACAATACATTGATAATGAACTCCCTCCCATTGCTACTTTTAGAGTGTGACTACAGGGGTTCCTGAGCCCTTCCTCCATGGGTCCATATGACCCAATAGTAGGGTAAGATTGTGAGCTGGTCTCACAACTGTATAAAAGAATGTTTGGGTGACCTCACGTGTGTCGTGTCACTTATCACAGAGCATGCAAATGTTGCATGCTTATGGTTATCTATAATCATACTTATCCATTATCTACACACTAGGAGAGATCTCACATATTGTTTTTATCTTTATGCAGGATCATATGGACCAGATATAAAAGAGGTTGACACAGGTCCCCCTTTCTATTAGTAGTGTCAAGATTTGCATATAGTTGTCATACCAGGATTCTGTGTTTCCATCCTGAAGAATGCCACGGACTCACATAAGCTATCTGGCAGAAACATGTTGATGGTACAGTGGTGATGGGGTACTAATTCCCCTTGTCTCCACAGTTGGTTTTAATACCAGGTGTCATTTCTAGTAAATAAAAGGGTTGTTTAGCATATCACATTGGTTTTTAGTATATCTAGATCATGGGTCCCTCTTAGAAGTTTCTCCCCGACTCCAGGTGAAGGCTCGCTGTGAGAAGTTGGCCTGGTATATGCTGTCCACTAATGAAAGTGGGCACCTTTCACAAGTCCAAACAACCTCTCCTTTAGAAGACATACTAGGTGTGGTGTGGTGTATGCACCTACCTAACCTAGTGGAGACTAAACTCTCTAAGGTTGGAGAAAGGATGTGCTGGACCCTTGACTGTCTTAAGCCAGTTTTATATGTGCCTAGAGTGGTTTTTCAGTTAATCAATACAAAGATTTATCTGGTAAAACAATGCAGGCTTGAATCCCAACCGCTGCACACCAATGTGAGAGGTTGGCCTGATATATGCTGTCCACTAATTAAAGTGGGCACCTTGCAATAGTCCAAACAACCCTTATGGTGATTAGGTTAAAGATCCCTTTTATAGAAAGCTATCCTAGTGGTAGCTATGGAGAGCAGCCTTCAGGTTAAGTATTGAAGAAATATTAAGCAGCTTGTTTTACCAGAATGCAACTTTATAGTATTAGTCAAATGAAAGGGAAAACACACAGTAGTTATAAAAATATGTATTTATTATATTTAACACTCTTTAGTATCCTTTACACGTGTACAGAACACAATTCAAGTAACACAGTTGCAATGAATCCATCGTAAGTAGCACAATACACAGTTGGCTCCATGGGGAGACCAAACCATATACTAAAATAGTGGTATAGGAACCACGACTCAGGACTAGACCTAGTCTAGAAGGTGTATAATTGCTGGGACTTCAAGGAACCACCCAAGCTGAGTAAGTAGGGACCCCACGGAGTACGGGTGCAGAGTGAGAACACGACCGCGTGCTCTGTACAATTCAATGGGGAAGTCGCAGTTGGAAAGTCAAAGATTAAGGACCCTTCCCAACAGATTATGAAGACAACCCTTGGAGCTTAAAAGGTTTTAGAGCCACCCTATCAGTGGGTACCTTTATACCAGAGTTATCTATCCCAGAGGAGCGGAGTGGATAGGTACAAAGTGGCTTCAGAAACCCTTGTTGTTCTCTATGAAAGTCTGCAAAGAAATGCTGCTGCTGGAAGTAAGAAGAATGTCCAGTGGAATCCAAACATAGATTCTTGTAGAAAGGAACCTGAAAGCAGAGGGGAGAGAGTCTGGGTCACTTTGGAGTGACCATGGGGTTCGGTAGACTAAGGCCCACCGATGTTGAGTGCTTCAGGTGCATTGATGGGGATCTTGACTCTTCAGCTGCAGGGACCAAGAGATGTCTAGGACAACCAGGAGCCAGATTTGAGCTGTCCCACAAAGGATGTTGAGTGCTATGGGTCGGTGTCCGGCGGAAGCACCAACAAGCCTTGGCAGCGGCAACCAGCGTAGATGGTCAAGTTCAGTGTCGATTTGGCCCAGCAAGGACCAGTTCAAGTTCAAGTTCAAGAATTTATAAAGCGCACTACTCACCCAGAGGGTCTCAAGGCGCTTGGGGAGGGGGTTCATTATTTATCGAATAGCCAGGTTTTAAGTTCTTTTCTGAAGGAGATGTGGTACAGTCTAAGGCGGAGGTGAGTGGGGAGTGAGTTCCAGGTCTTGGCCGCCAAGTAGGAGAAGGATCTACCTCCCATAGTGGATCTTTGGATACGCGGAACTGCGGCGAGGCCTTGATTGGAGGATCTTAGTTGGCGGGTGGGTGTGTAGAAGGATAGTCGGGTGTTGAGGCATTCGGGCCCTAGTTTGTAGAGAGCCTTGTGTGCGTGGGTGAGGAGACGGAATGTTATTCTCTTGTTGACGGGAAGCCAGTGGAGGTCTTTCAGGTGGCCGGTAATGTGATCTTGGCGAGGGATGTCCAAAATGAGTCTCGCTGATGCGTTTTGGATGCGTTGGAGTTTTTTCTGTAATTTGGCTGTAATTCTGGCGTAGAGGGTGTTTCCGTAGTCTAGTCGACTAGTAACCAGTGCGTAGGTGACAGTCTTTCTTGTCTCGGCGGGGATCCAGTGGAAGATTTTTTTGAGCATGCGAAGTACGTTGAAGCAGGAGGATGAGACGGCGTTGACTTGTTTGGTCATCAAGAGTAAGGAGTCTAGGATGAAGCCAAGGTTACGTGCGTGGTCCGTGGGTACGGGTGCTGAGCCCAGATCCGACCATGAGTCGTCCCAGGCAGAGGGGGATGATCCTAGGATGAGCACTTCTGTTTTGTCTGAGTTAAGTTTTAGGCGGCTGTTTTTCATCCATACGGCTACTTCTTTCATGCCTTTGTGAAGATTGGTTTTGGCGGTGTTGGGGTCGTTGGTGAGGGAAAGGATCAGCTGGGTGTCGTCAGCGTAGGAGATGATGTTAAGGTTGTGTTGACGCGCGATGGAAGCGAGTGGACTCATGTAAACGTTGAAAAGGGTGGGACTGAGGGATGATCCTTGTGGTACACCGCAGATGACTTCGGTGGCCTCTGATTTGAATGGGGGAAGTCGGACTCTCTGAGTTCTCCCAGGTAAGAATGAGATGATCCAGTCCAAGGCTTTTCCTTTTACGCCGATGTTGCTGAGGCGTTGTATGAGGGTGCTGTGACAGACAGTGTCGAAGGCGGCGGAGAGGTCGAGTAGAATGATAGCCACTGTTTCTCCGTTGTCCAGAAGTGTTTGGATGTCGTCTGTTGCTGCGATGAGGGCGGTTTCGGTGCTGTGTTTGGCTCGGAAGCCGGACTGTGAGGGATCGAGGGAGTTGTTGGATTCGAGGAAGGCGGCGAGTTGGCAATTGACGGCTTTCTATATGACTTTGGCCATGAATGGGAGGAGGGATATGGGGAGGTAGTTTTTAAGTTCAGAGGGGTCTGCTGTGGGTTTCTTCAGGAGGGCGCTGACTTCGGCATGTATCCAGCTTTCTGGGAAGGTAGCAGAGTTGAAGGAGCAGTTGATGACATCACGGAGATGGGGTGCGATGATGGAGTCTGCTTTGTTGAAGATGTGGTGGGGACAGGGGTCGGTTGGCGAGCCGGAGTGGATGGAATTCATTAGGTGGATAGTGTCTTCAGTGGTGATTGGGTTCCAGGCGCGGAGGTTGTTAGAGGGCGGTTTAGGTTCTGAGGGGGGTGGAGAGGATTGTTCGTTGGAACTGTTTTCGAAGCTGTTGTGTATGTCGGCAATTTTGTTGTAGAAGAAGGAGGATAACGAATCGCAGAGGTCTTGGGAGGGAGTGATGTCGTTTGAGGCTGCGGTGGGGTTGGTGAATTCTTTGACGATGTTGAAAAGTTCCTTGCTGTTATGGGCGTTGTTGTCGAGTCGATTCTTGAATGTTGATTTCTTGGTGGATCTAATCAGCTGGAGGTGTTTGCGGGTGGCTGCCTTGAAGGTGGTCATGTTGTCGGTGGTTGGGTTTTTTCTCCATGTTTTCTCGAGAGTACGGCACAGCTTCTTGGATTTCTTAAGGTCATCGTTGAACCAGGGGGCCTTTTTGCTGTCTTGTTTGGTATGATGGTTTTTCAAGGGTGCTAATTCGTCAGCGCTGTGAGTGATCCAGTGTTTGAATTCGATGGCAGCTTGGTTTGGGTCCGATGAGAGGGCGGGTGGGTTTTGGTTGAGCGATGTGAAGAGTTGGTCGGTGGTGATTTTGTTCCATTTTCTTCGGGGACTAGGTTATGGGGGGTTGTGGGTCGAGGTGGTTTTGTAGCTGAAGTGAACACAACTGTGGTCCGTCCAATGGAGAGCTGTGGTGTGATCGAAGGAGATGTGTTTGCTGGAGGTGAAGATTGGGTCGAGCGTATGTCCGGCTACATGGGTGGGGGTGTCAACAAGTTGTTTGAGGCCAAGATTGGCGAGGTTGTCAAGAAGGGTGGTGGTGTTGCTGTCGTTTTTCTTTTCCAGGTGGAAGTTGAGGTCTCCTAGTAGAATGTAGTTCTCGGAGGCGAGAGCATGTGGACTGATGATGTCAGTGATGTCTTCGCTGAATTGTTTACGGGTTCCTGGAGGCCTGTAGATGAGGGTGCCTCTGAGTGTGGTCCTAGGGTCGGTGTGGATCTGGAAGTGGAGGTGTTCGGCGGTTGTAATGTTATCGTCCGAGCTGGTTGTGATTTTGATGGTGTTCCTATGGACGATGGCGATTCCTCCTCCTGTTTGGATGATGCGGTCTTTTCGGATGATCTTGTAATTGTCCGGGATGGCTATGGCGATGTCGGGTGTTGATGATGCGTTCATCCATGTTTCAGTAAGGAAGGCGACGTCCGGTGATGTAGTGTCGAGTAGATCCCAGAGTTCGGTGGCGTGTCTGTGGACCGAGCGGGTGTTCAGTAGGATGCGCTTCAGGTGGTTAGGGTCGGAGCTGTGTTTGGGGTTGGTGGATGTGGTATGGGTCTTGATGCTGGTGAATTTGCAGGAGTGGCAGGCAAAGGGATCGTGGATACGTCCCGGGGCAGCTTCGTAGCATTGAGGTGTGCGTCCGGGGTAAAGGGCTAGGAGGGTGGCGGCGTCATACGTTATGCGGGAGGAGTGCGGTGTGCGGGGGCCAGGGGCACTGGCGCTGGGCGCGGGAGTCAGGGCAGGCCTGGAGCAACCAGGAGAGCCCAAGAAAAGCTGTGTTGACCCTTAAGTGGACCCACAGGCCAGAGGCACAGGAGTCGCGAGTGGCCCTCAGGCGGTTTCACAGGATACCAACTAGGAGGGCACACAGTGTGCAGAGGCTGGAGCCCTTTGTAGAAAAGATGCGCTCGGATCAGGGATACAAATGGCCCAATGCACAGCATTGATGCAAGAAAACAAGCATATGCAGCTGCAAGTGATCACGGTGTACAGAGGTACAGGTCATGTGGTCCCCACGAGGAAAACTGACCTCAAGCTCGGTGAGAGGGCAGCTCAACCTCGGAGACCTTCAGGAACCCAACTCCTGTATTGCTGGAGCCTTCGGAGTCTGAAGGAGCTCAGGATCAGCAGACTGGTCAGATGTGTTATGGTGCCTGCGAATGCAGGGGAGTGACTCATACACCTCAAGGAAGATTCATCTGATGTCTTTGGAGGTCCACAGGGTCCTGTGTAGAAAAAGGTAGGGCTAAGACCTTTCTCAAGATTTGCCCGGCGCTAACCGCCCTTGTACCATTCAAGTTTACCAAGCAATGAGGCAGGCGCCGGAGACCAGAAGGCAGGAAACAGAAGTTTATTCCGACGGAGCAGAACACATCAGATCAGACAACAAGGTATCGTCTCGAGGTGCTCTAACAGCCACTCAGAGGCCTGGCCTCTTATACACTGGTTTATGGCATGTGACCTTCCTTTATTACAATCACAACTTTGTAAGGCAAGGAAAAGACATCCCCGTAATCCTCGTGTTAATCCCACCCCCATATACCTTCACAATAGAGGTCCTCAACCTGCTGATAAGAGGAGGGGTCATCACGCAGCTGAGTGTTCCGTCGAGTCTTAGGATGTGTGCGCCTGATCATATCACAGGGGGTGGGGAGTCCTGGATCAATAGAGGGTCCTTTGAAGGAGAGCGACCTCATACAATAAAGGGCAGTAAATGATATCTCCCGGCTTAGGCAATGGCCTCGGACCTGTGTGGACAGTCGGACACGGGGTGAGGGGCCATCAATTGAGTGGTATTCATGCTGCGTGGACAATCCAGCGCAGGAGGGAGGTTTATCAACAGAGGGGCATTCATGGGAGGAGAGGAGGTGTTGGTCAGGCGCTGGCGTGACTCCCAAGGACAGGGTCATGCAGAAGGGTCATGCTCCTAAGGAGGAGGGAGGGGGAGCCAGGGTGCGCGGAGGATGCTTGCTGGGTCAGAGGGGCGCGCTGGCAATCGATCGTGGACAGGGAGACCATGATATCTAAAATGGCTGCCGTGCACGTAGTACATAGGTGACCTAGAATGGCTGCCGTGCACGTAGTGCATAGGTGACAAGCTGGCGCAGATGATGTTCAGGTCGCAAACTAAAATTCCACAGTCCTCCCTTTTAACATGTCTCGCCAACTTGTCAGTTCGGATTTATCCCCATAAGGCCACGTATTTCTACTTCATAGAGGGGGCTCATGTGCTCATTTCGGAAGTCCAAAGTCTTTGGGCACATACAGCTAGAAGCAAGGCCGAGCAAAGGTGGCAGACATTGGATACCTAAGCAACACCCACATAATATCACAACAGGTACCAGCATGAAGGAAAACAACTTCCAACCCCAATTTTTCAGAGTGTCCCAAAACCAGCTCCCAAGCGACCATCCTTCCTGTTCTTGGTGAACCTCCGAGGAAAGTCTGTGGAGGTGTTCGATGGCTTTGTAGACTGAAGGCGAGTTGTCTGGCACGTAGGTGCAGCAGCTGGATCCGATGATGCGGCATGCTCCTCCTCGGTCGGCTAGGACCACGTCTAGGACGAGTCGATTTTGAAGGGTCACAAGGCGGACCGCCTGAAGTTCCGCAGTGTTGTTAGCGAGGATGCCAGCCGTGATGTTGATCGTTGTTTCTACGGCCTGGGTCAGGTGTCGGATAGCACGGCTGTTTGCCATTGGACCCCACAGAGGAACAAGTCCCTTTGCTGCATCCAGGAACTGTGCTCCGGTGGAGTCGGCTTGTCCAAGGTCGTCTGCACGCCTCTGCCGGTGATGGTTGGCAGGGGCTACATATGTGGGTGGAAGAACGAAGGCAATGTAACAGGTGCCCTTCCAACCTCTCGGGAGCCAGGTGTAAGCCTTGGTGCCACACACAAAGTACATGTTTGGAGAAGCAACAAAAGAAGGGGGTTCAGCTGAGTCCAATGTTCTGGTGATTCGGCAGGCGCTGTAACCCACCAGTTGCGTTCCCTGGCCTTCGAGACACACGAGACCTGTGACATTGATGACAGACAGGGCCACAGTTAGAGTGGCGGAAGTTTGTTTTTGCAGATGAGTGAAGGTGGTCCTGGCTGGATTGTGGAGCACCTGTACTTCGACTCGTTCTTTGGCTGGAATGTCTTTGATGAAGGTGGCGCCTGCGAGCGCAGGACACAGGGCAGCTGGGGTCTTTCCTGTTTTATTCAGCCAGAACCCAGAGTAGAAGTGTGACACTGTCCGGCTGGAGGTGGCGTTGTCCCTGTGGCTTTCTTGCATGAGGATCAACCAGGCGAGGCAAGAGCCGTGAACTGAGAAGGGTGAAGGGATGAAGGGGATGGAGTGTCCAGTGGCATGCGGGAGCAACCCGCAGATCCAACAGTTCGTAGCATTTGCAGCAAGGTTGTGTTGGTGCAGCAGTTGCACGAAGGAATTGTTCCAGAATTCCCTGCGCCTTTCTCGGAGCTGAGGCGACAGAGAGATTAGGTGATGCTCTTTCAGGGGTGTTGGCTGTGCAGTAGGTAGCAATGTCTCATGAGCCGGTGTGCTCTCCTCCAGAATCCAGAAGGAGGTCATGAGGAGGAGGCAGAAGAGGAAGACAATGAAGAGTGCAATTGTCTTTAATTTGTGCAGGTTGTCAGTCTTTGGGTTTCTATACTGGGTATTTCCCGTTACTTCCATCATCTTCTTATCTGGCGCTTCCATCATCTTCTTATTTGGCGCTTCCATCACCTTCAAGGGGCTCGGTAGTGGGCAGAACCACAGACTTCGTTTAGCTTCTCTTCCGGCAACCCTTGATTGTGTGTAGGTCACCGTTCTGAGATTTTAACTTAGTCCGTGGCCTACTTAGCCGAGACTCCCTCCTTTCGACGCAGGAAATACCCTTCTCTGGATGGCACAGTAGGATCAGAGAATTTTGCAAGTTCGAGTGCCTCAGTATCTGGATAACAGTCCAATATCGGTCGGTCCTTGCTCAGGAGCTCTTCTTGGGTGCTGACGTTTTCTGTCGTGGCCAGGTTTGCAGAGACCTTCCGGCAATGATGCGCGTGCAGCCAGTGCTTCTTCCCCTCCACTCGGAGTGCCGTTCGGGTGGTGATCAGCACTTGCCAGGGGCCCGTCCACCGAGGTTCCAGACTCTTGGTTCGCTGGAAATTTCGTATCAATACGAAATCTCCCGGTTGGATGTCGTGACCGGGGCCCCTGGAAGCATCGGGGATGGCCTGCTGCACCTGTTGATGAATGACAGACAACGTTTTAGTTAACTTGCACAAATAATCAGATAGTAGGACGTCTGGGACGTCATGAATGGAGGTCGGTTTGGGAGCAGTCCAGAGATTCATTGGCCGCCCGAACACGACCTCGTAGGGGGTCAAATGGTGCTTGGTGGGAGTGGAGCGCATTGATAACAAAGCCAGTGGGAGGGCATCCGGCCAGTTAAGTCCAGTGGTGGCCACTATTTTTGCCAGTTTCAGCTTCAGTGTGGCATTATGGCGTTCCACTAAACCAGCGGATTGGGGGTGGAAGACCGCATGGAATCGTTGCTTTACCCCCAACCCCTTCAGGATTAGTTGGATAACCTCAGCTATGAAGTGGGGGCCATTGTCGCTCCATAAAATTCGGCAAAGGCCATAGCGAGGGAAGAATTCCTTCAGTAGTACTTTGGCAGTAGTCATGGCAGTGTTGTCACGGGTTGGATAGGCTTCTACCCATTTGCTGAAGGCACATACGATGACTAGTACATACTTCAGGTTTTGGCATCTCTCTAGTTGGATGTAATCCATCTGAAGGACCTCAAAGGGGTGATTGGGGGTCCCAAACCCTCCCCGGGGCACTACAGTTCCTTTCCCGGGGTTGTGTTGCAGACAGATAAGGCACTGCTGAACTAGGCGTCTGGCTGAGTCAGGGATTTTGTCGTTATGCCAGACTTTGGAAATGAGTTCGATCATGGGTGCAGATCCTATGTGTGCGGGGGAGTGGGCCATTGTCAGTATGGGAATCAGATATGAGTCGGGCAGCATCCATTTGCTTGCATCCTTCGTTCGCCAACGGCCTTCTTCATCCTTCAAACCCACCCCTGCCCACTTAGTCAGCTCGTGAGGGGTGCTGGCCGATTGTATGTCTCTGATCATTATCCTTGTGTCACTCCATGTTTCTGCTTGTGACCTGGTCACGTACATGCGTGTCACCGCCCTATTCTCGGCTGTGGTTCGTGCAGTGATGTCGGCCAATGCATTCCCTTGTCCAACTAAGTCTGTCACCCTTTTGTGTGCCTGACATTTGATCACCGCTAATCGTTTGGGGAGGAGAACTGCTTCGATCAGAGCGGAGACCAGATCTCCGTGGAGGATTGGGGTACCGTGGGACGTCAGGAATCCCCTCTCTCTCCACAGGAGCCCAAAATGGTGGACCACTCCGAAGGCATACTGGCTGTCCGTATATACGTTCGTGGTGGTCCCTGCGGCTATGATGCATGCTCGGGTGAGGGCTATCAGCTCTGCTGCTTGGGCAGATCATTGTGTGATGCAAGCTGTCTCAACTACTGTTCGGGCTGTCGTTACTGCATAGGCAGCTGAAGTGGTGCCATCTGGGAGTTTGATGCAAGAGCCGTCTACCCATAGCTCTCCATCGGGGTCAGGGAAAGCAGTGTCTCGGAGGTCAACCCTACTCCTAGTTTGTTCGTCCGTGAGGGTCACACAGTCGTGGATGGGAGGAATGCCGGGGTCATTTTCAGGCAGGGGTAACAATGTGGCAGGATTCAAAGTCGTGCATCTCTTTAGTGTGATGTGGGGTGCAAGTAGCGTCAGTTCATACCCTGTCAGTCGTGCGCTAGTCAGGTGCTGGGTTTTGGTCTGGTTCAAGAGGGTGTCAACTGCATGGGGTACTAGCACTGTGAGAGTGTTGGAAAGTACAATTCCCTCGCTCTGACGGATAGAGACAGCAGCGGCGGCTACTGCTCGAAGGCAGGCAGGCAAAGCTCTGGCTACAGGATCAAGAGTGGCGGAGAAGTAGGCACAAGGGCGCTGCTTAGGACCAATTGATTGAGTCAGGACAGACAATGCGCATCCCTCCCTTTCGTGGGTGAAGAGGGAGAAGGGTTTGGAGTAATCCGGCGTTCCGAGGACGGGCGCTGAGCAGAGTGCATCCCGTAATTCCTTAAAGGAGGCTTGACACTCAGCGGTCCAAGGAAGCGGGGAGGGGACATCTTTGGTCAGTAGGGCAAGTAATGGTTTCACAATGAGGCTGTAATTAGGCAACCACTGTCTGCAAAAAGAGGTTAGGCCAACCAAAGAGCGGACCTGTTTTTGCGTTTTCGGGATGGGGGTATCTAGGATGGTTTGGATTCGGTCGGGTGTAAGTTTCCTCCCTTCTTTGGACAGAAGATGGCCTAGGTAAGTCACCTGTGGCTGACAGAACTGTAACTTCTTTTTGGAGACCTTATGGCCATTCTCTGCAAGAAAGTGTAGGAGTTTGACGGTGGCTGTCGTTGCAAGCGGGGTGGTGTCAGCCGCCAAAAGGATATCATCGACATATTGGATCAACACCACTCCCTCTGGTAGCTGGAAGGCATCCAGCTGTCTTTTGAGGGCCTGGCTATAAATGCTGGGACTTTCAGTGTACCCCTGGGGAGCTCTACAAAATCGGTACGAACAGGATTTTAAAGTGAAGCCGAAGAGGTAACGGCTGTCTGGATGGATGGGGATAGAGAAAAACGCGTTCTTAAGGTCGATAACAGTGAAGGTGGTGGCAGTGGACGGGATGAGGGTCAGAATGGTGGTGATATCAGAGACCACAGGATATTGGGGTACAACCACTTTGTTAATCTCTCGCAAGTCGATGATGAAGCGGTACGCTTTCTCATCCCCTTCACCTTGCTTCTTAACAATAGGTAGGATTGGGCTGTTGCAGACGTTGCTAACCACCTCTTCAACCACTCCTGCATCTACCAGAGACTGAATGATCGCTACCAGTGCCTTCTCACCCTCTGGCGATATCCGATACTGCAGGAGTTTCGGGAGCATAGCGTCCTGTCGTACAGTTATGTGAATAGGATCAATCATCATTCGCCCCACATCAGAGTCATTTTTGGCCCATAGGTACGAAGGCAGGGTGTCAAGCAGGGACAGGTCAGCGTCAGTTATGGAGCACATGTGTCGTGGGGGACGGGATCTGGGCATGTCTGGGTTGTCGTACAGGATGACTCGTATTCCATCTGGGGAACACCTAATGGTAGCTCGGAAATGCTTCAGTAAGTCAATGCCCATAATGGCATCAGGGGAGTTGGAGGAGAGTAGAAATGTCGCGTCAGTAGTGTTGTCTTCTAGGTCAAAGGTAACAGGTACGGACAGGGGGTTAGTGGAGGGCGTCCCATCTAAACCTATCGACGTTATGTGTGAGCCAGACAAGGGTGCCCTTGGAATCAGTCGTTTTGATAACACACTACGTGTCGCCCCAGTGTCTACCAAGAATGGAGACTCTGTACCCAAGACCTTAGCGGTGACATAAGGACCTTGCTGGTCAACACAGAGCTCGACTGGATCCCTCCCTTGCCCCTGGCAGTCCTATGCAAAGTCGGGGGCATGTTCACCTTCAGATAGCTGATATTGGTTCTGTCGGGGATGGTCAAATGTGTTCAGTCTTCCTGATCTGTCATTATTGGTGTCGTTGGGGCTCCCTCGTCCCTGTACTCTATTCCTCGGACCACCCGCCACATCCCTGGACTCCCTATTTCTATTCATTTCTAGCAGAACTGGACACTGGAATTTCCAATGACCGAGCCCTTTGCAGAAGGCGCATTGGTCATTGCTAACGTCTCTACGTCCAGTGTGGGGTGCTGGGGTGTAATCTTTAGGAGGTAGATCTCTGGGGGTGGTTGATTGGTAGTTCCCCCTTTGGTGTTCCCGTCCTAACGCTATACCTTGTATCTGGGCTATCATTACCCTTTCCTTTAAATCTTTCTTCTTTTTCTCGGACGCCCTATCATTCTCATTCTTTTGGTGCTCGTAATACTGAGCCATCTGAAGGATAGCTGCGGGTTTGGAGGCCCTCCAACTACTCTCACTCGTCTGCAGTTTTTGGGAGACCTCCTGTGTTAGTCCCTTTACGTAATTTTGCACAAACAGGTGCTGTCCGGTTGCGGTGGTCATGTCTTGGCCACTGTAGTCGGAGAACACGGTCTCGAATCGGGAGAAGTATTCTGACACATCCTCCTGGGGTTTCTGTCGACAGGCCGTGACTATCGACCAGTCGACTTTTCTTTCCGGGACCAGGGTTTTTAACTTCTGGACCAGTTTGTCTGGGAGTTCCAGTATGTCCTTCACTGGTTTACTCCCCGGCTCCCGCTGTCTATCTAGTTTACCGAGTTGGTCCCAGGTATGTCCAAACAGATCCGTGTGGTCGACCTTCCGGATCTGCTTCCACACATCAGCTGGCAGGCATAACCCAAAGAACAAGTCAATATCTGCTAAAGTCATTATTGTCGAACCCAAGGCTGTGCCTAATTCGGTATAAAATGCCGTCGGGTTCTTCCTTAAGTCGGGCAAGGTTTGCTTAAAGGTTAGGATGTCTTGTCGGTCCCATGGTTGGTAAACCCAATTGTACACAACCCTCCCCTTTGCATTTTCACTATTAACATCATCGCTCGTTCCCTGGCCCCGTGGCGGGATCCAGTAAGGAGCCGCTTCTCTGATAGGCATCATAGTATTGGCTACCTCTGCCGAGGTTGTTTCAGGGACCGTAACCTTGGCTTCTAGTTTCTGTTCCGTGAGGTGGCGGAAGACCTCAAGCTTTTGCATGAAGAGCTCCGTCGCCTCACGTTCAGTCCCATCTCCAACATTAATCTTTCTATACAGTGTTGTTAGTTTAGCGGGACCCTTACTCTGATACCTATCTTCATACGCGTTCAGGGTGTGGTAGCTGAACCGCAATATGAAATGCCGTCTATGGCTGTCGGCATGTGAATTATATACGCTCATTGTGTATTCTTCGCTCTCCCTTCGTTCTACCAATGTCTTTGCTATTTCGTTGATCCCATCCCGCTCATCTTTGCTTAACCTACTTAACCTGGCTGATGATTGTTTGCTAGCCTCGGGGTCGTCTGACGAAGTTGTTAATGCGGCTGGTGCGGAGGCCGTGAGGGCCGGTGCACTAGCACTAGGGTCACTTTCACTCACACTCGGGGATTGCAGGTTTTGTTGGCTGGGAGCATATGGAGGGGGCATGTAGATGATTGGGGGACCTAGCAATAACTCATCGTTTGCCCGTTGTTTGGAGGGTAGTTCAGGGTAGAGCGCAGAGGGGGTCCTAACAGGACATTGGCCTGTTGACCCTGATTCTTGGTTTTGTGTAGCTTCTTTTCTTTCTTTTATTTCCTCTTCTAGTTGCTTTGCGGCTAGGTGGGCTGCCTTTCGTAATTCTTTCCCTATTTTTGCTTCTTCTCTTTTCTTTCGTTGTTCCGCTTCTTTGCGCCACATGCCGATACTGTCGAGCATAGTGGGCGTGGTCTTATTCTTCTGGAGCGCTATTTCTAATGTTTTTATTTTATTTTCACTAAAGGAACCTATCAGTGGCCACTGACTTTCAGGGTTCTTTTTCGTGTATTTATGCCATAGTCTAGTGTAAGCTATAGCGACTAGTCCATACTTAGTGAACATGTCCTTATTAGGGGTGCCCTCCAGTGGAGCTGGATGGTTCATCTCTAATAAGCGGTCCGGGCTAAACAGGCTACCAACCAGTGGGGAGAAGATAGGCATGACGGTTCACACCGGGGACAAAAAGTCTGCACTACCTATCTTATCACAGCGGGCAAAGACTAGACAGAATATTTCTATTCTCCGTTGTTTGCCGGCGGTGAATACCTCAAACGAACCAATACCGAATAATCGGCCAATCCAACAATTCAGTGGGGAGAATAAGTGGGCACGAAAAGTTATCGTTACCCACTCTTTCTCTACCTGCAAAGAGAGACCTTGTTCTTCCCTGTTTGCAGAAAAAGAATCTCCAGACAATAATCCACGAACGACAGTTCGGGAAACAGTGGGGGAGGAAGATAGGTACGACGGATTACAATGGGGACAAAAGTCTGCGTTACCTATCCTTCACTGTTTGCAAAGAGAGAGCCTGTTTGTTTTTCCCCGTTTGCAGACAGCGAATCTCCAGAGGTTTCAACAAAACGTAATACTAGTATTATCCAAACAAACAATTTTCCTCAATTCGTCGTGTTTACACGACCTTACCCGGACCGCATGGACGGTTTCCTGTCCTCTGGATCCAGCGCCCGATCGTCCTCTCTCCTTCGTGATGTTCGCGGCACTCCTGATGGTTCCCAGTCAGGACCGTAGATCACTCGAGAGAGGTCTGTTCAGAACTAGTGAAGGTCGGATGATCGGCTGTCAGACGAGGGTCTATCGGACATGAGCTCTTCGTTGCAGTCGTTCACTCTGTCATCGGGACCTCTCCCACTGGATCCACGTGTCGCTGATGGGCCCCACGCTTTGGGACGCCAATTGTAGAAAAAGGTAGGGCTAAGACCTTTCTCAAGATTTGCCCGGCGCTAACCGCCCTTGTACCATTCAAGTTTACCAAGTAATGAGGCAGGCGCCGGAGACCAGAAGGCAGGAAACAGAAGTTTATTCCGACGGAGCAGAACACATCAGATCAGACAACAAGGTATCGTCTCGAGGTGCTCTAACAGCCACTCAGAGGCCTGGCCTCTTATACACTGGTTTATGGCATGTGACCTTCCTTTATTACAATCACAACTTTGTAAGGCAAGGAAAAGACATCCCCGTAATCCTCGTGTTAATCCAACCCCCATATACCTTCACAATAGAGGCCCTCAACCTGCTGATAAGAGGAGGGGTCATCACGCAGCTGAGTGTTCCGTTGAGTCTTAGGATGTGTGCGCCTGATCATATCACAGGGGGTGGGGAGGCCTGGATCAATAGAGGGTCCTTTGAAGGAGAGCGACCTCATACAATAAAGGGCAGTAAATGATATCTCCCGGCTTAGGCAATGGCCTCGGACCTGTGTGGACAGTCGGACACGGGGTGAGGGGCCATCAATGGAGTGGTATTCATGCTGCGTGGACAATCCAGCGCAGGAGGGAGGTTTATCAACAGAGGGGCATTCATGGGAGGAGAGGAGGTGTTGGTCAGGCGCTGGCGTGACTCCCAAGGACAGGGTCATGCAGAAGGGTCATGCTCCTAAGGAGGAGGGAGGGGGAGCCAGGGTGCGCGGAGGATGCTTGCTGGGTCAGAGGGGCGCGCTGGCAATCGATCGTGGACAGGGAGACCATGATATCTAAAATGGCTGCCGTGCACGTAGTACATAGGTGACCTAGAATGGCTGCCGTGCACGTAGTGCATAGGTGACAAGCTGGCGCAGATGATGTTCAGGTCGCAAACTAAAATTCCACACCTGCACAAAGCCTGTATGGATCTCGGACACTGGCAAGGCTTTGGACGGCAAGGGGAGATGAAGTCCAGCGTGTCCAGACGGTCGAAGTGTAGTGGTTTCTTTTTGCAGAACTTTGTCAACGTACAATCGCATATCCTGTAGCCGGGTAACCCATTTTATACCCACGGGAGAGGGTTGGACAGATGCAAGGGACCCTCCTAGGGGAGGGGCAGGAAAGAGGGGTCGCTACACCCATGTCCTTTGTCCAGTTACGGGCCAGAGCTGGAGAAAATGGCTCCCAGAACTGGATTAAGTTGGACTATGCACAGGGACACCTGCCCCTCGTGCAGACTTTCTGGCACTGTGACAGTGCACCCACCCAGCCCCAATACACTAAATCCTGTCTGGGAGGTGGCAACATCTCCGTCTGACAGGAAGCCTATTGTGCTGCCTTCCCCTGCTCGAGCTTGGCTCAGCAGCAGGAGGACAGACTCGTGTCTGTGGCAGGCAGCATCCATTTTGTGCTGTAAGGTTCGAGAAAGTTGGTACTGGTAGACTTAGGTACCCCCAGAACGTCAGTTCTGAGGGGAGGAATCATACTTTGTTGCAGCCGTTTTGGGGATGCATTTACCACGAGGTGATAATGCACCTCTACCTATATGTCTGGCTGTGTCACAGACAACCTGGGAGAATGGTCTCCGAAGGCTGCAGAGGAGCCCTGCTCATGCAGGAGCACTCTCTCATGCAAAACCCAGCACCCTGCCTTCAGGAGAGTTCTGGCCTGCTATAGGGCTGACTTATAAAGTTTTAGGTGTAGTGACGTATAGACATAGTGAACCTATATATAAGGTAAGTGGTACAAGCACCATCTTACACAGGCTGCAGTAGCAGACCTGAGGTTCCATTTTACATAGCCTCTCATGGATGGCATAATACATGCTTTAGCCCATGGGAGGGCTCTGGGGTACCTAGGTCCTGGGTACATGGGTACCATAACTAGGGACTGAAAGGGTACCCCAGTATCCAATCTGGAGTAGTACCAAAGTACATACGTAGCAATTTAGGGATAAAGCATATAGGCTGGGGTCCTGAATAGCAGGATCCCAGCCAGATTAGTCAAAACAGTAGGTGCAAAAAGAAAAAAGTGGGGGTAACCATAAAAAGCAGATCCTAATTTCCTACACTCGCTCTCCATTAAACCAGGTTTTTAGGGAGCGTGGGTTGTCCTATGATGAAGCATGACAACTGGTGGTACTTGTGGAAATCCAGTCACATTGTCAGTGTATGTTCAACAACGGATGCTAGGTTGAGTAGAACCATGAGAGATATACAATTGAAAAATAAAATCTCAGGTAGCTCTTTTGTGTGAAAACATTTGGAGGCCAGCTCACCCTTGATGCCCCACAGCCTTTAGTTCCCTAACTTAGATACATTCCAGGGATGTGTGTTTGGGTTTATAACCCCAACAGGCAATATGCAATTAGTTCAAGCGTGTAGAGAACCACTTGTGAAAGACACTCGAGGCTGAGACTGTAAAATAAATACAACTCTGATCGCACTTTGGTGCAGCAGGGCGTCAACTGAGGAGCAATGAGGGCAATTAGGAAGGTAACAAGAAGACACACCTCTACTCTTTTTCCAAATTCCAAAACCATGCTACTCGGAGTCCGTAAAACTTCAGCATGCATGCATGAGTGCCAACTCTCATAAACATAGAAAATGGACAGGATGGGCATGTCCTACTCCCCGCTCCCACTCCAAGAGAAGTGCCAGCATACAGGACAGCTAAGTCCTAGGAAAAAAGACAAGGACTGCCCCTGTTGACTGTAATCAACCCACTGCCATGCATGTCCCTCTGCAGCAGTGAGAACCATCTCCAACTCTTTAAAAGGTCCACCAAAACTCTCTTTAAAAAAAACTGCGTAAGTATAATACTTTTGAGAATTTTAAGACAGTGAACTTTGCAATTTTACTCACCATTAATTATGATACAATTCTGAAATGAATAACTAAGGATAGAACAGGTTTTGACAGTTTTGTTCTTTCTTTGATATATCTAGTTCAAAATAGTATATTAAATATTAAATATGATCATATTTCACTTAGCTAATGCATACTTGCCCAAACAACCAATTCAGGTGGTAGACTCCTTCTTTGTGGCAGCTCTACGGCCTACATATTTATTTAAGCCACCCTTTCTACCGATTTTTATAAGACCTGCTAAATCTACTGCACACATGCAATTATTGAATAAAGAGAAGTACACAGTGCACCATAATAAAGACTGGCTAGGACTGTAGACCCCAGCAGCCAATCAGCTGCTGTATTACTGTTTGCCAAGCCATTGTGAGGCCATGAGATGGGGCTAATGTCTAGCAGTTCCTGAGCACTGTGACTGGCTACGTATGCCTAAGAGAAAGTGGAGACTGTGCCAGCCCTGAGGAACAAGAATACAGAAATACAAGGATACCAACAGATAGGCGTAATGTATATTATTTACTCTTTTTAGGGTGCTGAGCATGTTTTCAGTATGTAGAACAATTGCTGATCAATCAGTACACTAACATGACCAAACTGGATTTACTGAGGGTGTGCTGAACTGTTAGAAATGAAGTTTCTAGTTGACAGAGGTGTCCATGTAGGGACAGCCACTCCAGTCAGGGTAAGTCAGGTACACATTAAAAGATAACAGGCCACATGTACATCACGTTTTTGCATGTGCAGACAGGTTTGCAACCCGTTTGTGCATGCAAAAACGTGTGGGCCATGTACAAAGCCTATTTAGCAAGTCGCAATTTATTTGCGACTCGCTTAATAGGTTTTGCAACTCGTTATTAAGAAGGGGCATTCCCTTCCTAATAGCGACCGCAAAGCTATGTACCAATGTTTTGCAACCGCTATTGCGGTCGCAAAACACTCGCAAATTACCACCCTCTTCAGGAGAGTGGTAATGTAGTCGCAAATGGACCCCTTCCCCTTTGTGACATGCTCTGAAAATATTTTTTAAGGGCAAGCAGTGGTCCCAGGAACCACAGCCTGCCCCATTGGAAATGGCAGGCCACCATACCTGGGAGGGCTTTCCATTCCCAATGGGGTTTGCAAATTCTGAGTGGCTCATTAATATTCACGAGCCTCACAATTTGCGACCCCATTGGGAATCACAAACAGTGTCAACAGAGTCTCAAAACTGTTGGTCGTACATCTGGATCAACCTCTGCTCACCCTCTGGTAGTCTGGCACAGAGCAGTCAGGCTTATCTAGAGGCAATGTGTAAACTATTTGTGCAACACACCCACACACACACAGTAACACAATGAAAACACCACAAAACAACTGCACAGGTTTAGAAAATATACAATAATTATACACATAAATCAAGATCAAAACAACATAAATCCAATATGTGGAAGTCGAGTTATGAATTCTTAAAGAATAAAAAGAGTCTGAAGCACTTATGGCCTGATTACGATAACGGCGGTCGGACCGGGGCTGGCCCGTCGATGGCAGTCCAACCGCCAACAGGCCGTAGGTTCGAATGCCGTATTTGGATTCAGGCGGTCAGACTGGCACCATCCCGACACAACACCGCCGCCACCACCAGGATCTTGGATCCCGATGGTGCGGCGGTCTTTTGGTGATAGGAGACAGTTGTGAGACCAAGGAAGGCAGCGCCATCATGATTACGATTTCTCTTTCTGATTACCTTTTCATTTCGGGAACCCCACCATGAAAAGGTTGTCAGAAAGAGTAGGGGTGGGGTCCCAACTAGGGCTTTTGGTCGTGGGAGCAAAGGAAAAAATTTACCTGGGGCACATGTAGCGCCCCCCTTCAGTTGGACAGTTGTGTGTGCACTGTATGTGATGCATTACATGGTGCTTGGAAACAGTACACCAATGTGCTGGAGACGCTGCCACAGCTGCGGGATATGCTACAGGCTCTTCCTATGAGCCTAGCATTCCCCTGCCTTTACACCGCAGCTGTAAGACCGCCATTGCGGCAGTCATGTCAAAATACGGCGGTCGGGATGCTGGCGGGAGACCGCCAACACTGCGGCCTGGCGGTCTGGCCGCCAGGTTCAGAATTAGGCCCTTAGACGCAATAAGGGCCTCTGGGGGTTATCTGGTCATGGTGGACTGGGACAAAGTTAACTGTTCAAGCCTACAGTGATAGAGTGCTGTCCGGGAACAATATCCACACAGGCCCGGTGAACAGAGTACCTTGATTCTGGGTTGCCACAGCAAGGTGCAGGGTGCAGATGAGAGATGTGTCAATATTGAGCACGCAGGCGATGCATTGATCTTCACCACACAGTGGTGGCGTTGAGTTGGTTCCGAAGCAGAGGTTAGGGATGCGATGGGGCTGTGCCGAGTGTGATGTTACAATTCTGCTCCTGCAATAGGGTTGATGCCTCAGTTCTAATCCATGTGGACTGGAGATGCATAGGTTTATCTGTTGCAAGTATCTGGGTCCACGTCCAGGAAACCAGGTACGGGAGCATGGGTAGAGACTTTTATAGCCCGGAGTCTCAAACAACAGAAGGCACGTCAGCAAGCCCTTGGAGATCACTTTGATGCAAGCAGAGTCCAGCTCTCCTCAGCAGGATCAGAGAAAATTAGGCAGCTGGGCAGCACAAGAGAAAAGCAGGCCTCCCAGGTCATCAGTCAAGCAGGGTGTCAATCTTTGATGCAGTACATCAGTTCAGTTGTGGTACAGAAGTGATTGATTTGGTGGGGTCAGAGCCCTAGTACTTATACCCTGTTGTGCCTTTGAAGTGAGAGTAACTTTAAAGAAGGGTCTTTGAAGTGCACTAAGGTATTTTCTTCCCAGTCCTGGCTCCAGACTTTCATTTGAGGGTAATCAGCCCTTTGTGTGGGGGACAAGACTTTGCCTTTTCAGGTGTGTTAGCCCCCTTCCCCTCTTTCTGCCCTGGAGCAGCCATCATAATGCAGATGAGTACTCAGACACACCTAACCTTCCTGTGTTTGTGGCTGTCCCAATAAATCAATCAGGATTTATAAAGTGTAGCTAGTCACGCAATAGGGTATCCAGGTGCTTGCAGATCCTGGAGGCTTATTCGAACAGCCAGGTCTTGAGGGCCATTCTGAATTCCAGAAGTGAGATGATGGTATGGAGGTGCATGGGGAGAATGTTCCAGGTCTTTTCTGTGATGTGGGAGAAGTAGCGTCTTCCACTTCTGCTTTGGTAGATGCGGGCAGTATGGGCAAGTGACGGAGAGGCAGAGCTTAGTCTTCTCGACGGATGGTGGAAGTTCAGTTGGTGATTAATGTATGCAGGTCTTTGGTTGTGTAGAGCCTTGTGTGTATTGGTCAGTATCTTGTATTGGCATCTCTTTTGTAAAGGGAGCTAGTGCAGCCCCTGAGGTGGGGTGTGATGTGGGTTCGTCAGGGAAGGCAGAGGATGAGCCTGGCTGTAGTGGTCTGTATGGTCTGAAGTCTCTGTAAGAAGGTGTGTGACGTTTCCTATGTAAAGGGCGTTGGCATAGTCCAGTTGGCTGGTGATGAGGGCCTGTGTTATGGTGCTCCTTCTTGTGTAGGAGTAGCCACTTGAAGATCCTCTGTAGCGTGTGCGGAGTGAGGAAGCGGGTGGAGGATATGGTGTTGATCTGTGATTTCATGGTGAGCTTGTTGTCAGTGATGATTTTGAGGTTTCTGGCGTAGTCAGAGGGAGTGGGTGCGGGTCCTAGGTCTGACGGCCACCAGGAGACATTCCATGTGCTGCTGCTGTTGCCAAAGATCAGCACTTCCAGCTTGTCTGTGTCTAGCTGCAGGCAGTTGTTATTCATCCTTTCGGTGACATTTATCACGCACATGTAAAAGTTGGTTCTGGTGGCGGTGGGGTTGTCGGTGACCGAGAGAATGAGTTGGGTGTTGTCTGCGTAGGAAATTATGTTGAGAACGTGAGATCTGACAATGGTACCCAGTGGGGTCATATATGCGTTGAAGTGACTGGGGCTGAGGGATGAGCCCTGGGAGATCCCACAGGTGTATCCTTAGGTTCAGAGGTGAAAGGTGGTTCCACTGGGTTCGTCCAATGAGGAAGGAGGTGATCCATCTGAGCACTTCCCCTTAGATGCCGATGTAGTGGAGTCTTTTGACCTGCGTGTGGTGGGATACGATGTCAAAGGATGCCTAGGGGTCAAAGAGGATCAAAGCTCCTGTTTCTCCTGTTGAGGTAGATTTGGATGTCGTCGGGTGGCTGTGATCAGGGAAGTTTTGGTGTTGTGATTGCTGTGGAAGACAGATTGGGAGGTGTCAAGTAGCTGGCTCTGCCCCAGGTATCTCATGAGTAGATTGTTGATGATCTTTTCCAGTACATTTGCTTGGAATGTAAGCAGGGAGATTGGTCGGTAGTTTTTGAGTTTGCTGTGGTCAGCTGAGGTTTTTTTAAATATTGGTCTGACTTTTACATGCTTCCAGGCATCGGGAAATGTAGCAGTGGAGATAGAGGTGTTGAGTAGGGTGGTGAGTTCCAGGTTGATACTTTGCTTTCCGAGGTTAAAGATGTGGTCCAGGCATGAGTCGATGGGAGCTCCTGATGGATTTTATGGTGGAGGTGTAGTCCTGGGCGGAGAGGATGTTCCAGGTGTTCAGTGTGTCATTCGTGTTGGTTACAGTGGCGGCTTATCTGTCGAGGAAGTCCGTAGATTTGGATTGGGCTTTGAAGTTTCTGACTATGGTTGCGATCTTGTTGTGCAAGAAGTGGGCGTGGTTGTCGCACCGATCCTGTGAGGGTATGATGTTGTTTTTGCTGGCAGCAGGGTTGGAAAATTCCTTAATGATGTTGAAAATGTCATTGGTGTTGTTGGCGCTGGTTCCAATGCATGGGTCAAGGGCTGTCTTCTGTGTTGCCCTCAGCAGGCAGTGCTAGAGGTTGAGGGAGGTCTTGAAGGCTACCCTGTCAGAGGTGCCTTTGCTGGCGCACCATCTCCTCTCCAACTGTTAGCATTGTCCCCACCAAGATCAACATCCAGAAAAAATCCTCCGAAGAGGGCAGCTGGTGCATTTAAGAACTCAGAACAGCGAAACAGGAGAGCAGTCTGCAGAGTCCAGGAGCTTACGTTTTTCACTCCTTGTTCGAATTTGGTGGCAGTAGCAGGGTTTGAGGTGTTGAGGACGTTTGCCCAGCTGGTCTCTGAAATTTTGCTACATAAACAAAGTGAATCCAACATGGGAAAGGGAAAGAGTGATCAATAGATGTTTGAAGCACTCAGTGTTTTGAAAAATACCCCTCACACACCAAAAGGCCCCTTGGTGTCATGCTTCATCATCGGGGTCTTCGCACCCCTCTATCGGGATGCGGCGTGCTGCGACCTACGACTACGCGGGAGCACTTATGGTGTTGACTATGTGTGGTGTCCAGTGTGTGGGGTATTTAGAGTGAGTGGGGGGGTGTGTAGTGAAAAAATTAAAAAGTACCTGGCACTAGAGTGTAAAGAGAAATTTTTTTTATTCTGAACTCTGGCTGGTACTGTTAAAAGAAGTGCAGGACGAGGTCTAAGTTGTGTAATGAACTAGACCTCTGGTGTGCGTTGTTGTCGACATGTTTCGGAGACAAGCTCCTTCCTCAGGACGGGGGCACAACCTCCCCTCCCTACTCACGTCTTGTTATTAAAATAGTGTATTTACAGAAAAGTGAATTTATAATTATAGGCTAAGTGTGCCTACAGCGGTCTGCTACAAGCACAATGACCGGTAGAAAGACAAAAAATCACAACTAATGGTTACCCATGTAGCGGGTAGTTCAAACAGGTGCAATCACCAGGAACCATACCATTCGCTTATTTTATAAGCCTGTTAAAAAGGGGGACTCACAACACATACAACATAGAACACATAAAGTACTAGGGTGTACTGTAAGATGTATTCCTACTTGTGAAGCTTCTTTGTAGGCTTCATGAGCATAATCAGGACGTCGGGGTGTTGCTCCAATGGCTATCTGTGGTGGAGAATGATGTAGCTGTAATCATTCATTCTATTACACTTACTTTTGTAGAGGATTTTAGCTGGTCGTATATGCTTAGTTTGTTCTGTATCATACTCACAAGAACAGGACTCGCTGGTCACCGTCTTACCTCGCACGCTGCTCCGCTGATGTGGAGTGAGGATGTGGTTAAGCATACTTATACCTTTTCATCCTAATTGGCGGAGGTAAGGGTGTGTTAATTAGGGGTGTTTTCCGCCACTGATTGTATGTCCATGTATGGAGCATCCGCTTCCTGACCATACAGGGCTTTCGTATGTGCTTTGGCGGTTTCCGACCCGGGATTAGTGTCTGCATCATAGATCAAGTATAGACAGCGCATGTGCACTACTGTTACAGCATCCATCCATACACGTGTGACGGTAGTCAGTGTTTTTCCACGCGCATGCGCATTGCACCTACATATGTGTCGCTGCTTACTTACAGAGCGCGTCTCTTGATTCTATGGATTATCAATTTAGAACTCTTGGTGGTCCTTTTTATAATGATAGTTGACTCCAGGGTACGTCATCATTAAGCCCATTCAGATGGGTCCCCAGTCTGAACACCCAACGTTGTTCCTTCTGGAAGAGGCCAGCCTCTGAGGGTAGTTGTTCTATGACCGTCCATTTCAAATCATTGACGCAAAGTTGTTGGGTCAGATAATGCGTTGCCATCTTGGTTGTGCTTTTTTTGCACCTCACGTTGCTTTTATGTTCATTCATACGTGTTTTTATGGCTCTTGTGGTCATCCCTTACATATTCCAGGTTGCACGGGCATTTGATCATGTAGATCACGTTTTTCGAGTTACAGTTTGAGAATCTCCTTTGTTCCCATGTGGTGCCATTGCGAAAAATGAGTCTCGTACTTTTTTCTGTCAATTGGCAGCTACTGCAATTACCGCTTGGGAAATGGCCCTGGATGCCAATCGATGGTTGAGGGGCTATTGTTGTCGGCCTCGGTCTTGTGTGTACCAATATGTCTCTCAGGTTGCGTCCCCTGCGGTGTGCAAACATAGGTTTCTCCAAGTCCAGTTTACCACATGTTAATATTCGCCAATGTTTATTTACAATTTTGGATACCTCATTTGACAAGGTGTTGAATGTTGTCACACAGATTGGTCGCTTGTTCTCTGTGGGTTCCTTGGTTCTCTCCTCAAGTAATGCCTCTCTGTTGTTATTTTTTGCCCTCTTCATTGCTTTGTTGATGATTTTATCGGGGTATTCTCGTTGTCTGAGTTTCTCTTTGAGGTCGTTCGCTTGTTGCCTGAATTCGGACACCTCTGTGCAGTTGCGCCTAAGGCGTAAAAACTGTCCATATGGCAGATTTTCCCGTAGATGTCTCGGGTGGAAGCTGTCGTATCTCAACAGGCAATTTCTGGAGGTAGGTTTGAAGTGAGTGGTGGTTTTCAGCAATCCTGCTTCTGCATAAATGTTCAAATCCAGAAAGACCAATGTCTCGTTTGAAATTGTGCTCGTGAATTTTAGGTAAGTGTTTTGGTTGTTTAACCATTCCAGAAAACTCTCCGCTGACTGTAGATCACCTTCCCAGATGACCAGGATATCATCTATGTACCTCCTCCAGCATTTTATATTAGCCCTATATGGATTCTGGTCATGGAGGATCTTGTTTGTCTCAAGATGGTGCACATAGAGACCGGCTAGGCTCGGAGCGAAGGTGCTTCCCATGCTAGTCCCATGGCATTGTTGGTAAAGTGTGGTTTTATACTGGAAGAAGTTTTTTTGTAAGGCCAGTGAAATGCATTCTAGCACCAAACCTCGTGGTGTTTGGTATTTCCAAGGTGTGGAAAACAGAACCTCCTCGATGATAACCAATGTTTCGTCATGAGGAAGGCTGGTATACAGGCTTTCCACATCTAAGGACATCAGAAGTTGGGTTTGTGGGTCAAAAGTTGTCTCTTGCAATAGTTGCAAGACTGCCTTAGTGTCCTTTAGGTAGGTGTTTGTTGCTTGCACTAAAGGTCGCAGAAAAGCATCCGCGAATTTTGATAGTGGTTCTAGTATCGAGCCAATGCCCGATACTATCGGTCTGCCCGGGGGTTTGGTTAAGTTCTTATGTATTTTTGGAATACAATAAAAGTATGGGATGCGTGGTTTTTTCTGCTCCAGGAATTCTCCTTCCTTCTTACTTAGCCAATCGTGTGTTAGGCCTTCCTCAATCATACCTCCGATTCGTGTCCTGAGGTTTTCTGTTGGGTTCTCTTGTAGGACCATGTAGTTGCGTCTGTCTGATAGGAGTCTTAAGCATTCATTGTCGTAGTCCTCGATTGATTGTAGCACTATAGCTCCCCCTTTGTCTGCCGGTTTTATGACCAGGCTTTTGTCTTCGGACAGGGTTTTCAAGGCAATTTGTTCCTCCTTGGTTGTATTGTGAAACGTCCGTGTGGTGGACGTATTCAATTTGTTAACCTCTGTCATTATAGCTTTTTCAAAGGCTAATAACTCAAGAGGAAGTGTTGAGTCCGGAGGTGTAAAGGTAGATTTTGGTTTCAGACCGGTGTCTGTTGTTGGGGCTTGTGGTGGTTTTTCATGGAAGAAAGCCTGTAGTTTTAACTTCCGTACAAATTCTTGTATCTCCACGTTCATCTTGAAGATGTCCGGTCTCTGTGTTGGTACGAAACCCAAACCTTTGTTTAGAACCTGTCGTTGTGTTCTTGTTAGTGGTTTGGAAGTCAGATTTACCACTAGGTCCCTCTCTGGTTGCTGGTTGATGCTTGGTTGGGTAGGGAGCCCGTCATACTCCTGGTCTGCCGTGGGTTCTCTTGGCCTTTCTCTTCCCAAGTTACATTGTTGCCTTTCCGGTTCTTTCCCCGGTTCCCAGGGCGGGACCCTAAAAAAGGTTGTGGACCAAAAAAGCCTCCATTGAAGTCTGGATTCCATTGTGGATAGCCCTGAACATTGGAAGGGTGGTTGAACTGATATGGTTGGAAAGGCGCTTGTCCCATGAATTGTGGATATTGGGGTTGGTATCCTCTCCACCCTCTCCACCCTCGTTGTCTCTGGAACTGTTGCCTTCTTTGCCTCCAACCACCTCTATTTTGGCGATTTCCTTTTCCACCACTGGAATTTGAGCTGTTTGAGCTAGTGTCCGACCCATCATTATCAGTATCGTTATTTCTGTTCATGGACACATAATCAGCCCTGGTGTATGGGTACGCTCCATCTGGTGTGAATTTGTCTTTATCTTTACTCAGTTTGTTGAGTTTACTTTGTTTCAAGTAATTTTGCTCCACCTCCGGTGGGGGGCGTTAGTCATCCTGAGGGTTGTGTGTGAGGCTATTGATGCTGAAGTGGACAATGGAGGGTTTCAGTCCATGTGAGTTCTGTGACATGGTTGTATTTGACCCGGTTGCTGGTGGTGAAAATTGCCTCCAGTGCGTGTCCAGTGGTGTGTGTAGGGTTGTGGATGATCTGGGTCAATCTAAGGCTGCTCATACTGTTAAAGAGGTGTGCAGTGTTTTTGTCATTGGGGTTTTCAATGTGGAAATGTAGGTGTCTGAGGAAAATTTAGTCCTTGCGGGCTAGGGGCACAATGAAGTCTGCGATGGTGTTGCGATGGTGTTGCAGAAGAGGGAGCACATGCCTGGAGGGACGGTATGCAAGTGTGCCTCTGATGGTTGTCTTGTCAATGTGGAGCTTGAAGTTGAGATGTTCCATGGGGGTGGTGGTGTTGTCGGTGGTAGTGGTACACTGTATCGTCTCTTTGAGGATGATGGCTGACCCTCTTCTGTACTTGTTGGTGAGGTCCTGGTGAGTGATTTTATATCTGTCAGGTATCGCTCTGGCAATGTCTGGGGTGGATGTGGGGTGGAGCCAGTTTTCAGTGAGCAAGAGGTTGTTGGGTGTGAGGATGGTGATGTAGTCCCATAATTCAGTGGAATGCTTGCATAGTGACAGTGTGTTGAGAAGGGTGCATGTGAGTTGCTGTTTTTGTTCAGGTGGTGTAAGTGGTGTGTTTGGCGTGTGACTGGTTTGTAGGCTGTTGTGTCTACAGTGGCAGGTGAAGTGGCTGTGTATGCAGGTGAAAGGTTCTACGGTGATGCATGGGTCGGCACGGTGGCAGTTGTTGCGGCTTCCATGGTTGAGGGTGTAGAGCTCGGCTATGGTGTATCTTTGGGGGTAGATGGGTGCAGATGGGTGCAGACAGGCTTGCCTTTAGTGTGCCAGCAGGGCGCCCACTGCAAGCATCCACGGCGCTGTCATGCTGCAGCCTGCATTAGGTAGGTCCTGAGGTAGGCAGGGCTTCTGTTGGTGGGAAGAACATTGAGTGGGAAAACCCGGTCAGGAAAACCCAACTGGCTCAGTCTGGAACAAGGAGGAAATGGAGGCCATAGGCAAGTTCTAAGTTAGGTGTTGAGGTGCCTACTGTCTAGAGGCAATGCACAGAGTGTAGCTGTGACCCACCTCAGACATGAATTGAAGACAGTCTGCAGGCACACACAGTTGTAAGAGCAGAGAATGTCCACTTTCTGACTGGGGGTGAGTGTTTGATTGGCTCAAACGCTCCGTCCATCATCCCCTTTTGTTTAGCTTTGTTCGCCCTAAGTTGGCAGGGTATGCTCAGACGTGAGTCCCTTGCTCACTTGGCCACTGGATTCAAGATAGCCTGGCTGATGAGGATTATAAATCCGAAACCGGTCCCAGGATGCTTGTTTCCGGTCCAGGGAAGACATGGCTTGGCAGTTCGGGCTGGACTGTTCCAATGAGGCACAGGGGCAGACTGATTTGCATATGGCCATGTCTGAACTGGGGTGGCTGAGTGAGCTAAAGAATGGTGATGGATGAAACCCAGATCAGTTGACTGGGGGTGAGTGTTTGATTGGCTCAAACGCTCCGTCCATCATCCCCTTTTGTTTCACTTTCTAAAAGTGGCATTTCTAAAATGGTAATGTCAAACCCAACTTTACCAGTGAAAAGAATTCGCCATTACCATTCCAAAGATATAAAAATATGGCACAGCTACTCCTTTTCAATCTGGAATTACAGCTTAAAAGTGTCTTGAGGAATTTCCAATGTCAGCCTATGAGAGTAGTAGGCTTCACAGTAGTGAAAAACACATTGGGGTATTTTTCACTACTAGGAAATGCAACAATGTGACACACAGACAACCTAAGGGCATGTCTGTGTGTCACATTGCACAGGTGTGCATGCACAGATGTGCATGCACACCTGAATTCGGTATTTTACCACCCAATTGGATTGGGTGGTAAAATACTGATTCTTAAGGGCCTGTGACACTCTTAGGAGTGTCACCTACATGTGGATTTACCGAATCGGTAAAATTACCGATTCGGTATTTTACAGAATCGGTAAATTTACTGAATCGGTAAATTAACCGATTCTGTAATATGATGGCCCGTACATGCCAAATCCTAAATACCGGTCGGTAACGGCTGAAATCGGCCGTTACCGACCAGTATTTTCTCTCCTACATCTGGCCCCTAATGTCTTATATCACTTTTAAGTACAGTGCAATCAAAATGCTTTTATAGCTGGGATAGTGTTATGGAGAAGTGTGGCTCAATGGTTAGAGCAGCAGACCCTGAGGCAGAGGTCTAGCCTGGAACCAGGGTTCAATTCCCTGCCTGGGTGGGTCTTGGGCTCAAAAATTCCACGGACCTGATAATTCTCACCTTGGTGCCTATTCCAATCATAGAGTCCCACTCTGCAACTCTGGGCAATAGCTTGCTTAATCTCCACAACGGCCCCCACAATGCTAAGGAGGCCTGGCCTTCACCCTGGGGGGGCCCAGGAGTGGACACCTCACAGGGAAAGCCAGGACCAGTTCCACAGCAGTATTCGTACAAGCGCCTTGAGACCCTTGCGGGTGAGTAGTGCGCTATACAAGTATCAATTTACATTTACATTTCGGTAATTACATGCCTTCTCCATTTACCAAGTGCCTGTTAACCCCTGTGTTGTGTGTCTCTGCATTTCTCTAGAATTAAGGTTATAAACTAAAATATACAACTTGATTCTGGTGAGATTATCTCATTAATTTTGAGAGTACTGCAATTATTTAATTTGCATCCATTATTTCTGCACTGTGTGCTGTGTTCTTTGTGTTTCTATTGTTATCTGGCTTTGAAGGGAGGCATTATGGTATATGAGGATCAACTGCATGATGGTGTGTTTCACTCTTGTTCGTGTGTGGGTAGGGTTAACATCCTTGTGTTATATGTTTAATTTAGTTTATCCAATGTAGGGGGCAGGGAGGGTCTACCTAGGTTATATTCAGCTTGTCAATTACTTTTGGCAAGGGGAGTATTTGATTCAATAATATTCTTGAAGTAGTGAATCCACCTCTGTGTCAAATGTTATGTTATGCGTATTTGTAAAGCTCATTATCACCCGCGAGGGTAACCTGGCACTGAGCAGGTATGTGTGCCTACCCCTGTCTGTGGTAGGTTGGTTATTAGCAAAGCCAGATTTTCAGCTTGTTGAAGAATTAAAAAAGAAAGGCGGTTCTGATGTGGAGTGGGGGGCCCTTTCACAAGTGGGATTGATGTTAGAGAACGCCCACTCTTCTGATCTTGTTCTCTGTATGCATGGGTTTGTGCGAATAAGGAGTCCTACGGAGCAGAGGTGTCTGTGGTAGATTGAGGTTAAGTCTGGCTGCCGAGATCTAGTCCTGAAATGATTAGTTCATCCCACTGGCTAGCTATGGGTCTTATCAGGGGGCTTAGCCACCTACATTGCCATAACAAAAATTGATAACGCACAAGAATTTCCATCCTCTCTACCATCAGTAAACATTGTCAAGATCCACCTAAACCTCAACAGCTCTAAGGAGGAGGTGCTATTGATTAACACATACATAAACTCAAAAGAGAAAAAACAAGAGTCAAAACCCCGAATCGAACACTTGCATCTAATCATAAGTTCACACAGCATTTCCTACCTCATCCTCTCTGATGATTTAAACCAACAAATCTTAGGTACATCATCAAACGATGACATACAGGTCCATTCCTTCTATTGGAACATACCAGCTCAAATCAAAAACAACTAAGGCAGGCCGTCTAAGACTGGTATAGAGATGCTTTAAGACCAGGAGCATATCAGCCTAAGGGCATTAAACGGAAGATTCACTGATGATCCCCTCCCCGGCCGCCTCATTTTACTCGGAGATTGCAAACTCCACCATAGACTACACTCTATCTAGTCTCCCTTTCATTTTTTCAACACGTATCAGGCTTCCACTTAAGAGACAAAGGGACAGTGACCATCAGCCCCAGGAAGTTTCAATCCATGCATTTCCACACAAACCAATGCCTAATCTTGTCGGCAGGCATGCATGCCACACAAACTTAAAAAGAATTAAGTAGCAAACTCCGGGGAGGTGCTTCTGGCAGTAAAATCATTGCTAGACAATCTCAATCACCCTACGGATACCCCGACTAGTATATGGGAAAATTTCACTGCATCGCATGCAAATTCCTTCTTAACCGTAGCCAGATACTCCCCTTCCAATGATCCAAAGGTCGCAGGGAGGGCCACGAGCATGCCGAGGACCAATCTGAAACTACTTAAAAAATCTGTAAACAAGCTTCTAAGATCATTGAAGCTCGGCCCCGGAGACAAGGATCTAAACCACATACTTCGCAAAAAAAAGACCAAAATCAAAAAACTCAAGTGGGACATCAACAGATCCAATGAAAACGATTTTTGGGCAAAACTCTAACACGACTCCAAAGCAATCGATAGCGCGTGCATCTGGTCTACCATCAACAAAATTCTACAACCGGAACATGGAGGCTTAACATCATACATAACAGGGAATTCATGGACAACCTTTCTAGAATCTCACTTCAAGCATCAAACACCTGGACTACAAGTAATTCCGGATAATCAACTAGCTCCTTCCACTCAAACCGCAAGGAATTCAGAGGAAGACAAAAAAGGAACTGAGGTAGTATTGATTAAGAAGCAAATTTCAAAAGGGAGGAAAGAGGGAGCAACAGGGCCAAACGGGATTCCACCAGCTCTCTTCAAACAAGACCTGGCATATTGGTCAGAAACATTTGCTCCTCTTTTCTATACCATCAGACAGTCCGGGCTCCTACCCGCATCATGGAAGGGCTCCATAATTTCACCGATTTATAAGGCCGGCGACAAAACCTCACCAAAAAACTATAGTCTGATTGCACTATTAGACGTAAAGGCAAAATACTTTGCCGGCATCTTACTGACAGAGCTCCAGGACTGGGCAAAAGAGAATGAAACAATCCTCTCCCTACCAAAGAGTGTTTTGCAAAGACACAGGAACAACAATTAACATACTAACTATGTCAATACTTATAGACAAGGCAAAACTATCTAAACAAGCACTTCACTTTTGCTTTATCGACTTCAAGGCATCCTTCAATAATGTTAATTGAGCAATACTGCGGAGGAAATTGGTACTCTGGGGAATCCCTTCATCTCTTTTGAACCTCCTAATACATCTTTACACCAACACAAGGATACAGGCCAAACTAGGCAATGGGGCACATCTCTTGAGGCGTATACCAACCACCAAAGGACTCAAACAGGGATGTGTGCTTGCACCAACACTGTTTAACCTCTATACAGCAGACATTACATCAGCTCTGAGCACCTGCAACGTGCACGCTCCACGACTTGGCGGCAATGCCATCTCCAGCATTTCATGTGCATATGACGTTGTCCTGACAAGCCACACTCTAGTTGGCCTGCAACGTTTACTCAACAAAATGCATGGGTACACAGTTGTAAATCACCTAGAAGTGAACATCAATAAAAATAAAACCCTGACAATCAATGGCAAAAGACATTCCCACTCCTGGTTCTAGGAAAAAAAAATGAATTGTGAACACCCCGCTTATAAATACCTAGGGTTGATCATTCATGAGGGTGGTCAATTCACCATCCAACTTGAGGCCATCAAGAGGAAAGTGATGGCAATAGTGACAACACTAAAGCAATTAAAAACAAACCTTACAGGGCCTATTATTTCCCTCTGTTCTAGGTAGCGCAAGCTAAAATTCCACCCTCTATTACTTACGGCAGCAAAGCTCTGAGGGGCAGGGATGCCAAACTGCCGGATATCACCATGGCCAAAGCATATAGAGTCATGTTAAACATCTCATCTTACGTTTCACCTGCACAGATTCGGCTGGAGTTTGGCCTAACCAAACAACTTTTTACAAGGCAAGGTTCCTATGTCAAGTGTTGGCACAAAATGAAGATCTCTCCCAGGAGTACACTGAACCATCACCTCTGGCAAGAACTGTGTAGCACATCCATCTCACCAGCTAAAAAATATTTGGAGGATTTACTCACCATTACTAGATTAGTCAACCTACTGGAAACTCAAACTACCCACTTGCTCTTCAAGCAAGTAGTAAACAAGGTAATCAAGAAAATCTCTCTTGCTGAAGACAAACCTGAGTGGCTTCAAACTACTCGGGCTCAGGCATACTTCAAATTGGGGTACTCAAGGAAAACCAAAGAGCAATTTTTAAAATATAGGCTAGGAATCCTGCCAGCTACACCGCACCTTCCTCCCTGCCAGAGAGAAAAATATGGAAACTCATGCACACTATGCGGGAATGGTATTGAGGACATAGAACACCTAATATGCTCCTGCACCAAATTAAAAGAGGAAAGAATAGGTCTACTTAAAGCGCATTTCAATGAACGAGGGATTCAAACTCAGAGACAGGCTGTGATTGTATGCTTTGACCCCAAGGACCTGCAGCTAAATGGGAAGCTAGTAAAATTCCTGCTATTAGTAGAATCTAAGCAAGGATCAGCTGCACCCCGTGCAAACACAAAAAAATACATAAGGATTTTACCCGCGTAATTGTAATCTGTGAGCATAGATATTGGAACCTCCTCAGCATAATCCGAACAAGGGCCCTTTTTGCACGAGAGAGTTTTTAGAAACATATTCAACCTGTTTTAATATATATGACTTTTATTAATGTGCATTTTTGTAATGGTTTAATTAATCAAAAACAATAAATAATGTACTTACTTACGTGAGAGCTCTTGCTTCTCCTCGGTGTAGCACTACACTTTCTCTTTCTGCCCATTTTTTGACCCAACCTTTCAATTGTGCAATAACAGGTGCTTTGGGGCTCATATCAATTTCTCTTTTAGCCATTACTAGTGACAAATCTATGAATTTGTTGCCCGCCTTTCTTTGCTTTAAGATGCATACATTGATCCCACTAGCATGGCTCTGGATTACAAAGCCTTTCCCTCCTCAAGTTTTTTTCTAGTGGTTTCATAAAACCTTCCCATATTCTTTAGTAATTGTTTTATTGTGGACCATATGATAAAATCTTGCTTTTACACTGTCTATATATGGGGCATATCAAAGATATGGTATTGAAAATGTGGTTACCTCTCCTGGCCATCATCTATGTTCTGTGCACAAAGTTGGTTTGTATGTATTTATTGCATGTATTAAGTTAGACCTTGTTCTTGTATCCCAATATGAGACTCCTTCCTTTAATTTTAAATTGCTCATCAACGTCTGTTTCACCTGAGCACTTCAGGGCAGTTCATCAAATGTTCATCATATTCCTCAGGGCCTGGTAAAACCTAGTCCTCTGACTCTCCCATCATGTATGCTAATTACAAAACCTTTCACACTTATAGATCTGGCTCAGGTCCCATCATTGTTCCCTGAATGCGCCTTTTAGCATGTTCTATTCGGTGTTCTGACATAATATTGTGGAAAGAATATCTAGAGACACAAATATTGTGTTGTAAATATTGTGATGTCAAAAATATTGTGGGAAAGACTATCTCAAGTAAGGTTATTGTTTTTTAAATAGTTTTTAAATTGCAGTAGAAAATATCATTGTGAGTTATAATGTTGGTATATATATTGTTTTTTGATTGCTTTTTCTGTATAATAATTTTGAGAGCAGAATGTTGGGTGTATAGGTGAGTAGGTTGAGAAATAAATAAAGTTGTTTGACTTTTTTAAGTTTGGTATGTTTAAAATTGTGGTTATGTTGAATGTTCTCATTAATTTAAGCTTGGTTGTCAGTATATATTATTTTTTTTATAAAAGTATATCTAATTTTTTTGTTTTTTAAAAGCTAACATTTGGATATTTTTTGAATGTCTATTAAGATTTTTTTAATATGTTGTTGTTATTGGTAAATTAAAATAATTGGACAACCTTCCTTTTATTATATTGGTTTAAAAAAAAGTTTTTTTTTAATCTGTGGATTTTTTGCATAGAAAGTTTTCCATTTATGCAGTTTAATTTTATAATATAAAAAATGGTACATTTTATTATTTATATTTTTCTAGAAAATTATCATGCTTTTATTTTTAGTTTATCTATAGTAATTCATGTGAAAGTTATGGCACATACTTGTTTTAAAATTTTTGGGGGTGTACTTTTAGTTTTTATTTTTATTTTGTCGGTTGACTTTTTTGGGGGATAATTTAAGTTTAATCCTGCAATGTATTCTTTTTAAGTATAATGTCTATTATAAAGTCGTGGAAGCTCATCATTTTAAAAATTAAAAGTTGAGCACCTTCCTTAATGTTCTTAGGTCCAGAGTGGGGATACTACATTTGAACCCCACAACTTTGATCACTTTACCCAATGTGCTTAGTTGGTAGTGGGAAAAGCAAATCTGTATCCTGCAAAGCCCAACAATTTCCCCAATGTGATTGAGTTGGGAGTGGAAATAGTTAAATTGCCCCACCCCAAAAGTTCAACAATTACACCATTGTGATTAAGTTTACAGTTGAAATAGTAAATTTGCCCCCTTTCCAAAAAAAGCACTTTTCCTAGTGTGGTTAAGTTAGAAATGGGAATAGTAAATCTGTACCTGCACAAGCAACTTCTTCAACATAGAAGTTTAGATTGGAGCAGGAAACATAAATATAACTCCTCCAAAGTCCAACACTTTCCCCTATGTGATAAATATTGGAGTTTTAATAGTAAATTTGAATTCCTCCAAAGTCCAACAGTTTCCCAATGTCATTAAGTTTGGAGCAATAATAGTAAATATGACCCCCGTCACCCCAAAGCCAAACCTTTCTCTAATCTGCTTTAGTTTGGAGTGTAAATAGTACATCTGATCTTAGAAATGTAATTTTCCTCAATATGATGATGTTTGGAGTGGAGTAGTAAATTAGACTTTCCCCAAGTTATAACACTTTCTCCTGTGTGGCTACATTTTTAGTGGAAATAGAAAAATGTGATATCCAAAACTGTTAGCATGTGTTTTTGTTTTTTAGTTTGAACATTAAAAGTTATAATCATTTATAGTATAATTTGTTTGTTATTTAATGAAGGTATTTTAAAGAATTATTGTTTCACATTGTATTGTTATATACAATTTATACTAAACATTTCTTAAAATAAGATATTTTTACTGTGCATTATTTTTTGGTAATTAAAACTGTTCTTAATTTTCCTATTTCCAAGAATAAATATTTCTTTTACTTCAGAATAATTATAATTACACATGTGATAAATTTGTGGTGTACCTATATTTTAATTTGTATTTACACATTTTTTAAAGATGTTGGTCAGTAGTTTATAACAAAAGTAATTTTGTATGCTACTTAGTTTTTTAAAATATTAGGATAATATATTAAAAAGTACTAAAGACATTGGTTTCATATTTTATCAGTATTAGTTAACCTATATTTATACATAAAACGTGCACATTTGTTTAATTTCAGAAATCTTTTTTTACCATTCTTTACATGTTTACTACTTATAAACTTTAATAAATATTTGTATTAATTGATTTCTGTGGAGTGGAAGTCTTTTTTATTTTCATTTGCTGCCTTTTGTCCAGTTTATTTGATTTTGTAGTCTTGAGTCATCATTTTGAGCTGTTCATTGAGTTTGATTCTGTAGTTTTCCAGTGCTGGTGTCCAGTTCAGGAAAGACTATTTTGAGTATATTTTCTAAAGATTTAGTATTAGGGGAGTTATTTAGACTTAAATAGGTTAATATTTGTAATTGGATATTGTAGTGTAGTGTTGTTTAAAATGTGTGGTATAGCAATAGGCCCTTTTGTGAAATGTAATCTTTATATGCATTTTATATGGGAGTTCTTTGTGTTTAAGTTTGATTTTAATGCTTTCTTACTGTCCTTTGTTTTATACTAAGGTTGTAGATGGTTTGGGTGGGTTAATATGTTTGTCCTTTGTAGTTGTTTTTAACCAACATTTTTTTTTTACTTTTCTTTTGATGTTTTGGTTTTCCTAGAGAATTCTCTGATTTATTTTTGCAGTTTTTCTTGGGGGCTTTTTTAATTGATTATTTTAGGATTGTATTTTTCATATCACTGTTTCACTGACTAAGGGCCTAATTTAGATCTTGGTGGATTGGGTCCTGCTGTTGCTTTTTCAGGATACTTCCAGCCCATAGGCTTGGTGGTTCGCTCTATTGAGATGTTGGCTATTGCATAGACGAAAGACAGTGCGGTCCTGGTGTCACAGCAAAAACAGCTGTTCGAAGGAGGATCACCAGTTTCTCAGCTGGGCCAATCACGATGTGCGTTCCCGCTGATGCAATTGTGGCGGCGAAACATCTCCAATTGAGCTGGCGAAATCAGATGTATTTAAGGCACAAACTCACCTTTACTCACCTTCTCACTTCCTGTACTGCCATGGACCTGATCCTAAAGGTCCTGCCTCTGCTTTCGCTGACTGAACATGATCCAAATCAACACCGTCATCGCCGGAACCGAAGGTAATCTTCCCCATTACCTTTTGCCTTTATCACATGGCTGTTCACATATGCGCAGGACTCGTGTGTTATTAAATCACTCACACAAGCAATAGCATACCAATGTGCAACACATATATCTCTTTTTCTTTTTAGAATTTATTTCTTCCATATAAAGAAATACACATATAATCGATGAGGAAATCCAACCAAAAAAGTAATGAATACAATACAATATAATATTATATTATGTAAGGGGACCATGGGGATCCAAATGTCAACACTTTAAAAGCAACAATTGATATCATACGACATACTTAAAGTGCAAACATTTTTGATTAGATAATCAGCTGTGGATTACCACCCGGTCTTCTTTCCAACTATAAATTTAGAAGTAAATGCTTCTGCCTAGTTTGCTGGCCCCCCTTTTCTAGTTTAAAAATAGATAAAAGCCACGCAACCCATTGTTGAAACCTTGGGGTGAGTGGATCCAACCAAGCCAATGAAATACAGAGTCTAACCCCTGCCATTGCCAAAAACAAAAATTACTGATATGGCCCAATCTTTCCATCACTACTGACCCCTAAGAGCATTAATTCCCGAGTTAGGGTTGCTTTTATTTTCAGGGATTGACCTAAAAAAATTTATATCCCTCTTCAGGGCTTCTAGCAGGGGACATGGGACATGTTGAGAACATGTGTATTTGATCTGCTTCTTTGATACTACAGCGAGGACAACAGATCCCTGCTTGACCCCCCCATCGGGTTATCTCGGCTGGGGTGTAGTACAGCAAGACTTTTTTTATATTGTTGAAACTGTAACCTGGTGGAGCACAGAATACATTTCCCTAGTTCCAAAGAATTAAAAAAACTGCCACAATTTGTGCCCAGCTTTTGTTTCCATTTCTCCTCTTGCTTCTCAGGGTCGTCCTACATTGGTTGAGTCAGCCACCCATATATATGACTGATGATACATCCCTCGTCATCCCTAACCATCACAGTGATATAATCTTTGCAAAACCCCTTTGGTCCCCCCTTTCTTCTTAGCTAAAAAGCTCTGTATTTACAAATAGTTAAAAAGTCTTTCCTATTAACCTCATAATTAGATTGAATTTCCTCAAATGGCTTAATTCCATCCTCTTCCATAAGGTCCACAATCATCTGGATTCCCAAATCCTCCCAGCGTAACATAACCATATCATGAAAAATCTCAGGAAGTGCTGGGATAATGAACAGCTGACTATAAAAATGCATCCTGCCTAACCCTATTTTCCTCTTTAATGCCACCCATTTCTGAAATGCGTCTGGTAAAGTTTTAAATCGAACTCTCTTATAGTAGCTGGGTTCATTGTATTTCAGGAGCCAATTTTGAGCCCCATCTCCTAATAATAGCTTGTACGTATCGGGTGACCCCCTCCTACACCTTCTGTACTGTAGTACTTTGGCCTAATGGTACATTCTTGGATCCGGAACTGCCTATCCCCTCTCTCCCTGGGAAGTGTCATAAGCCTCAGAGCTCTCAATGTCTTCCCCGAAGCCCAAATAAACCTATAAGCATGGCTTCCATCCCCTTAAGGCTTATACCTTCAGGCCTATACATTTATCCTTGCTTCCACTCTTCTAAGTAGCAATCCAAAAGCCTACATAGGAGTTGTAGAGTTCTTAGCAGGTTGTTAAGTCATATCTAGCAGTAATACTGGAATCAGTGTCCATATTTGCTATCGGACTTCTATTTGGAATATTGTGGATGCTTTTTACATGTCAACTCAACAATATTAATTGAAGCATGGTCATTTAGCTTGCAGGAAAGGGAGTAAAGTCCTTTTTTTTGTTCATACCTTTGTTATCACGTTGTCCCTCGCATGGGACCGGATTCCATTTAGTAAAACAGTCATGAAATACATTTTTGACCTGCAGTGTTGATCATTGCACATGAACTGATAGCCCATTTGTTCACATGGGTAATGTGTGGTATGAGCTGGTTCCCAAACGGTGCACCACAGCTGGTTTTGACTGGATGTGTCCAGCTCCAGGCTTAGCACGTACAAACAGCAAAGAGATGCAACCACTGGATGGCACAAGGGTACACAAATATTGTGAAAAGAGACAGTAGACATAACCTTGCATTGCGCGCACTATTCTCCATACCATAAATTCAGTTATTTTCAGGGATTAAAATTGAAGTACTGCCTATGCCAGGCTTCCATCCCCCATGCCCCACACCTGCGCCAAGAAAAGTAATGTAATGGGGAGCCCCGTCCAGCAGACAATTGGTCAAGGGAGCCGTGGGTAGAAAAAGTTTTGAAACCTCTGCCTTAAGCCAATGCCTTTCAATTCCCAGAGGTATAGCCCTGAAGAGGTAGAGGTCTTTGGGTAAAAAATCGTCTTAATGATATTGCACCGGCCAACAATAGATAGCTGGAGCGTGTTCATCCTATCAAAATCCTTCTTCCCTTTCTGAATGACAGGGGCTAAATTTAGCTCCACAATATGCTGATGTTATATTTATCCTTACATAAATTGCTGCCTGTTTCACCCGAGGGTTCTCTAGATATACCATGCTATTTGTGACTATTTGCGTTTTTTGCTGATTAAGAGAATACCCTGGAACCCTCCCAAACAGCCCGGCCTCTTCCTCAATTTTCGTAAGCACTGATTGGGGGTCAGATGTTACTACTGCCAAATCATCAGCATAACCCAAAATTTTGGTATCTCGCCCTTGAAAACACATGCGCATAATGCTCGTATTGGCCTCAATTTTCCGAATCAGGGGATCTATAAAACATGCAAACAGATAAAGGCAACAGGGGCAGGCTTGTCTTGTTCCACTTGTACTCAAAAGTGGTTTTGTGTGGACTTCGTTAAGGTGCAGCTGGATAGCAGGAGCCTGATACATTACCCTATTGCATCCATAAAACCTTTTCCGATATTAAACCACTCAAGGGCGGCCCAGAGGTAGTCCCAGGAGACACTATCAAACACCTTTTCAGCATCAAGCAGGATCAATGCCGTAGGGTCTCCCGGAACTGCAGCCACATCATACGTCGTTACCACCATGCGTATGTCATCAGTAGAACCTCTGCTTGGTATAAAGCCATGCTGCCGGGGGGAAATCACCTTACCAGTAGTAAGGCTTAGCCAGGAGGCTAATACCTTTTAAAATATCTGTGCATCACTGTTTATAAGCATTATGGGTCTATACGACCCAGCTTCAGTAGGAGGCTTACCCTTCTTCCAAAAAATAATAGTGGCCCAAGCCCATGACTCTCGGGGGAATACCCCCATTTGTGCTTGTCTAAACATTTTAACCAGATAGGGACCTCGTCTAGTGATAAAGGTTTTATTAAATTCCAGAGGAATCTGATCCGGTCCCCCATCCTTTCCTGAGGGAAGATCGCCGTGCTCTGTATATGTCTTGTTTTGAGAGCAGGTCATCCAAAAATTCCACGTCTTCTGGGGAGAATTGCACCGGTTGCACGAAGCTTAAACAATCTCTGATTAGACTCTCCTCTGCATGCTGATCCTCATTGTATAAGTTCTAGTTAATATATTACCCCTCTCGTTTTTGATCTTGAGGATCTTAACCCTGACTACTTTCTGTCTGGTCAATACTGCCAGCATATGTCCAACCCATTCATTATACTCATGACAATCCTGCCGCCATGCAAAATATTTCGTGGCTGCTGTAGCCACTGAGATTTCTCCTATTGCGGCTCTTGGCAAAGCAAGCTTGAGCAATATAATCTCTGCGCATTCCCCAAATGCTATAGCACCAACAAGATAGTCTTATGTCTCTAATGTTGACGTTTAAGAAATTTAAAGTAACATACCTGTATAACCACATTGTGTTCATACATTGATGCCAGCTGCCTTGCAAAAAAAGGACACACTCAAAAAAGGATATTAAATCAAAAATTTTAAACTCACAATACAGGTGTGTGTAAATAAATTAAGAAAATTGTCACAATATAAACATATGCATCACACATCATTGAGATAAGTGAGATATAACCTCATGTACAAAGTGCACTAGACAAGCTGTAACCCTCACCTCATAGATTACCTGGAACATCAATGGCAGTCCCAAAATTAAAGCACTCTACATAGTCATCCATGTTAAATTTCCCCTTGTTTAGTGTCAGTCCTTTATTGTATACAAGTTCAATTTGCACATGACATTACAAGGTGCAATGCATGTGTGTGCATACTTATTAGTAATACAGGTGAAACAAACACACCTGTAGTTAAGTACCCTTAATAATGTCCTCTACTATGATGAATGGCTGCACCTAAATTCAAATGACCATCACATATCATGTGAACCAGTGTATGCACTTAACATAGAAGACATTTAATAAGCCGTCATGCTAAAGAAAAATATGTACTATGCATTTTACACTGAAACATTACTAGGAATCAAACAGTTGCTAAGGAAAAAAAATGAAAAGACACATTTGGTCAAATCAATAGTATGTATTAATGTCACAAATTGAGATACACTTCTCAAAATAAGAATACAGCCAAATGGCAGTCCATAAGTCTAAACATCACCACTGTTGTGCAGTGGCATAAAGCTTGTCTCAAAATACACTGACAAGGGGAAACTCATCAGGAAGCGGGCAGACCAGGTACCTCCAGGATGTACATGGGCGGTGGTTGGGTTTGGGAGGGGTGCTTTTCAGTTTGGGAGGGAGGTGTGGTTTTGGGGGTTGGTCTTGGGTATGGAGGTGGTTTTGGGAGAAGTGGTTGTACTTTTGGGATGGGGCCTTTGTCTTTTTTAGGGATACTTTGCAGAGTAGTAAGGGTGGGTCCTGTCTTTTGAGGGGTGGGATGCAATGTGGAATGGATTGGTTGGGGGTGGAAAGAGTATGCATGTATTTGTGAGGGATGGGTGTGGGTGTGGCAGAGGTCAGGGCAAGGCCAAACAGAAGACTCTCCCAGGGAAAATGGGTAGGATTGTTGGGAGGGATTTGGGGTTGGAAGATAGAAGAGGTGGAGGTGCCTGTTGTGCATGTGTCTGTTGAGGATGCAGGTGCCTATGGGTTTGGTGTATGTTTGTTGGGTGTGTCTTGCTTTGTTGGTGTGTGTTGTATGGGTGAGTGTGGCTGTTTCTGTTTTGTTGGTATGTTTGCTGTGGAGGATCTGGGTGTGGCTGTGATGAATGTGGCTGTGGTGGTGGGTGCAGTGTCTGGGGCTGTGCTTGTGGTGGATTTGGCTTTGGGGTGGGTGCAGTGTCTGGGTCTGTGATTATGGTGGTGAATGTGTCTTTGGTGAGGGGTGCAGTGTCTGGGGGGTGCTGGTGGTGGTGGATGTGTCTGTGGTGGTGGGTGCAGTTTCTGTGGTTTGGTGGGGTGGTGGATGCGTCTCTGGTGGTGGGTGCTGTGTCTGGGTATATGCTAGGGGTGGTGGATATGTCTGTGATGGTGGGTGCTGTGTCTGGTTGTATGCTGGTGGCAGTGGATGTGTCTGTGATGGTGGGTGCATTGTCTGTGGTTGTGCTGGGGTGGAGAAGGTGTCTGTCTGTTTCGATGTGCGCCTGTGTTTTTTTGTGTTTCTGTGTGCTGCTTGTTACAGTGTGAGTGGTTGAGTGCATGCAAAGGTGTGAGTGTCCTTGGGAAAGGTCGGGGAATAGAGGATTTGGATGGGGAAGGAATGGGAGGTGGGCGGAAAAGTTCAGATTGCTGGGATGTTGCTTTTAGTGAGGGGACTAGACCTTGAAAAGACCTCTGTAGGCCAGACATAGCACTGTGAATGCCTTTCAGGTTGGCTACCATTTGTTGCAATTGGCAGCCAGGTCCCTGGATAGAATTCAGTAGTTCAGTCAGGCCTACAGAGTTATTCCTGACGAGGTCACTAGCCTCTTCAATCAGCAAAACTGGGGGGGCAGGGTTAGGGGGTGATGTGCCTGGAGTGATGGAGATGCCACCCCTTTTAGAGGGGCAGTGTTGGTCATCTTGGAGGGATCAAGATGGAGGGTAAAGATGATACTATGGGTGGTGGACAAGGATGCAGGTGTAACAGATGCAGTAGGGTCTGCCATCAGTAGGGAGTGCTTACTGGAGGAGGCCTACGAAGACGATGTAGAGTCACTAGTGGCCTCCATTGTACTTCCCTCACCCTCTGGACCATTGGGTACCTCAATGCCAGTGGTGTTAGCATGGGAACCACTGTGGTCATCAATTTGCCCTTCGATGCTGGCACCTTCTGCTTCGCTTGCCCCGGATGATGCTGAAATGACATATACATTAGTTTTATTGAATCTATGTAAACAAAACTGATCATGACTTTTGACCACAAAACAGTTTCCAAGTTTTCAGATTTCATCTGTTTCAAGGCTCTCAAACTTTGCTTCAACATTAGCATAAGGTCATGCATGTACAACAGCATTATCAGAAATCATTTAGTTACAGTTGTGTCATTCCCTATGATAGCTCCGATATCATGTATGATCTTGTCTCTTATCCAACATTATGTATCCCCAGGAACTGTTTCACACCCCTGAATGGTAGGCCTATGTAGTTTAGAATATTGAACGGATGTCACCAAAAAGGATATCATCCAAAAATACTTTTGTACAGTGTGTTCACAAGGCCCTAAGATCTGCATACTGTTCATTCTCAAAAAGTTGATTATGAATAAACGTTTGTCGACAAATACTGCAATGGTGTACCAATATTAGCATAAACTGAAAGCAGGTTATATTTGTTTGGGCATTTCACTATGATAACACTTACTCCAAGTCACTAAAGTATATGTCAATTGTCAAAAATTATGCAATAATTCAGTACTGAAGTAGCTTAGGAATGTATGACATACTGTGGATTCCTAGGCTGTTGAAGACTGTCAGAAACAAAGAGTTTGGGGGATTGATAAATGACTCCTACTGCATAAGTAAATGCATACCCCTTGAAAGATTTCTAATACACTTTTGTACATAGCAAAAACATTTTCACATTTCACTCTGAATTCCCATCGATTTTCAAAGTGTGCTGTGTCTTTGTGAAATTGTTTCACTAAATATGCTATCTTTCACTTTAGTGCAAAAAAATTAAGAAAATGACAGGATTTCTTACATACACTAATTCCTGTATAATACTTAGTTCAAACTTTCACGAATAAATCACAAATATGCTGCACATTACAACTTGATGCATGTCAACAGTTGCCTAATGAGTAGTGGGTTTGGCCTGATTTTGAGTTTTCCTGATGGGATATTCCAAAATGTATGTGAAGGAACTTTCCAGCTTGCAAAATCTCTTCAAGTTTGCTATTTATTTACATCATTGTCCATCACCTGGACATGACTAAGGACTTTGTGAAATGCGTTAGGGTATGTGTTACTCTGTAACCAATGTGTACACATTCCTGTCTGTGTTTCCACATAAATTGTAAGCCTTACACAAAATGTAAATGTAAAATGTAAATGTAAAGTATTTGTAGAGCGCACTGCTACCAAGCGGTTTCGTGGCACTATTACTCATACCGCTGTGGAACCCTTCCTGGCTTTCCATGTGAAGTGTCCACTCCTGGGCACCCCCAGGGTGAAGCCAGGCATCCTAGCGCTGTTGGGGCCGTTGTGGAGATTAAGCAAGCTATTGCCCAGTGTTGCAGCGTGGGACCTATGATTGGAATAGGCACTGAGGCGAGAATATCAGGTCCGAGGAATTTTTGAGCCCGAGACCCGCTGAGGTGGGAATCGAACCCTGGTCCTGGGCCAGAGCTCTGCATCAAGGTCTGCCACTCTAACCATTGAGCCACACTTCTCCACTATACACAAATATCTGTCAAAAATCAAAATGGCTTGCACACACATATTTGTGAAGGAGTGAGAGCTCATGCTGATCTATCACTTTTAACATATATTTAAAAGAGTATCTCTGAAGCGAAACACAATTTGGATATGTTTTGATTCCTAAATGTCGCCATTAATACTGACATCACTAGTCATTTTGGATCACATGCTCACTCTTGTTTGTGTAGAATCCCAATTTACCAATGTGATGATTGGTGCATTGCCTGTAAGATAAGTGCCTAGTATGCTATGTTATATGTAATAGGGCTATCATTACATCATCACCAATAGTGAAGGAGGATCACACCAATCAATCAATAAACTTTATTCAATCTAGTTTAAAAGCCTAGATCATCAAAGTATACAGAATGAAAAATATGATATCAATCTTCTAAATACACTAAAAGGTAATAGAAATTACCAATTAAAATAAACAGAATTCAGGTCACAACCCTCCAGACGGTGGGGGTATAGGGCTGTAGAGTTAAACTGTGCAAAGGTGCGCAGTTCAAGGACTATGGTTTGTGCAATTTATGCATAAAAAGTCAAATAAAGTGTTATACATTCCAAATTACCAAATTAATTTGTAGATAAAAAGAAGTTAATTTAGATAGAAAATACACCCTTTCAGATTTATAAAACCGTTTAAAAGTATTAAATGTATTATACAAATCCTGTGTTGCATTGAACCTTAATCGGATAAGTTTCATAATCTTTCCAGGAGATTGAATAAATATAAAGCTAAAGGTTAGCAAGGCTTTCGAAATCTAATGCATGTCTTTTTCGCTTACAAGACCAAAGGAATGAAGCTACACTGAAACATACAAAAGGGTCATGGAGTTTCTTCATAAAGAACAGGGCAACACGACATTGCTTAAAATAGTACTGTCTTAAAAGAGGTATAATATATTTTGCCCTCTGTTCACCATAAAAACGACAAAAGGAAAGGAGGTGTAAGTCAGACGTGGTGGATAAGTGGCATGGGCAAATAATCCGCTCACCAAGAAGATACCTTTTCAAAAGGAAGTCCAGCATCAGGGGAAGTAGGTTTAGTCAGAACCTTAAAAGGTTGAACCTATGTGTGAGAAGGTGGCCTGGTAAATGATGTTCACTATTCTAGTGAGCACCTTGCACCAATCCAAACAACTCTTATGGTGATGGTTGTAAAGTCAACCTTATAGACCAGCTATCCTAGTGGTAGCATGGACAAAGCAGTCTTAGGCTAAACTCAAGAGGGCATGTGAAGCCAGCTGTTTTACCATATGTAACCCCTTTAATATCAAATGATAGGACACCACACAGGATATATATGAAATATATATGTGTTTATTTCTAGACAATCCCTCTGGACTCTTTATGAGGTCAGAGGCACAAGCACATAACAATATACTTAATTAAAATACAATAAGTTGGACAAAATACAGTAGGGCCCTAGGGGCATGCTAAACCATATACTAAAATAGTGGTATAAGTACCACTGCTCGGAAAATGAATAGGCCTAGGGCATCGCTGGGGCTACGCTGTACTACCAAGGGATAGGAAGCAGGAGGCCCACGGGGGGCGTGTGCAGAGTCTTTACTCACACGCAGGTTAACATAGAGAATAAATGGGAACAAAAGAGTTAGAAACTAGTTCTTTTAGGACACTTCTGACTGGACTCGATGAAAGTTACTTGAAACCTAGACAGTTGGATAGTCAATACCCACAGGAGCACCGGAGTACTCGCGTTACCTCACCCACAGGAAGCGGGTGCATAGGTGTCAAAGTGTGTCGGGTTTCGTCGCTGAATCCTATTGAGCCGTGAAGAAAGATGCTGCGGGCGACCATGAGAGAAGTGTCCGGTTGGATCCAAGGGCGGATAGAGGGTGAAGAGTACCTGAAAGCAGAGGGGACAGAGTCTGGGTCACTAGCCAGTGACCAGGAAGGAACCAGGCGATGTTGCAAAGCAATCAGGTGATGTCGTGAAGGTTGTCTCTGCAGCCACGTAGAACAGGAGGCATCGACGACAACCAGGAGTCAGGCACGGACTGTCCCACAAAGGCTCTCCCTGTCGGCGGTGTCGGCTTCCGGATTGGAGTCAACAAGCCTTGGCAAAGGCAACCCCTGCAGGAATCGAAGTTGGCTTCTTAATCAGACCAGCAAGGTCTGATGGGCTGCTTCTTTTCAGGGAAGCAGGGGCCAGTCTGGAGCAACCAGACCAGCAGTGTAAATTCAAGGTTTCATCGTCAAGATGGCCACTAGCCAATGGGCAAGTGATCGGACAGATGCGTTGAGCAGGAAAATGCAGAACGGCCCCACGCAGAACTCGTGGAGTGTGCAGGGCTGATCTTCGGTGCAGATGATGCTCGGGGCTAGGGCTTCTCAATCCCCAATGCACAGCTTCGAGGATGCCTCAGAAGCTGCACGGTAAGCAAGTTGCTGACTTTTCAAGATGGCCGGTCTCACATCTCGCGTCGCCTCCACTGGTCTCAGCTTTGCTGGGACTGTGGATCGGGCTGAAGGAAGTCTGGAAATCTGGTTCTTGTCAGGCTTTGTGCTCGGGCTCCAGCGGGAGCATCGACAAAGCAAGTTGTTGATCGCTGGATGGTGCCTGCTTGTGCAGGGTGGTCACTCCTTGACCACAAGGGAGATTCTTCAGTCCTCTATCTTCAGGTAGAATGTCGAAGGTCCAGAGTTTCGTTACAAGTTTCAGTCAGGATCAAATCCAAAGTCTTGGGACTCAGCTCCTACCTATTTACCAAATATAGGGGCTGGATTACCTGCTAGGTCCCTCCTATGGGTGGGACCAGGGAATGGGGTGGTTATACCCCTTTCCCTTTGTCCAGTTTCGTGTCAGAGCTGGGGCTGGAGTGCCCCAGCACCGGTTTGAACTTGTGTGCCCCAGGCAGTGTCTCATTTGTTTCAGCCCTCCCTGCCCTAATACACAAGAGCCTGTCTGGGGTGGTGCTAGCACCTCCCAAGACAGAAAACCTATTGTACAAGCCTCCCTCGCTGGAAGGACTCCTAGCAGCAGGAGGTCAGACTTGTGTCTGTGGCAGCAGCATCCATTTTGTGATGCTGAGGCTCTAGTTAACTTTAACCGAGATTAGTAGGAACAACTTCTCCCTCTAGAAGGGTGGAATTCTACCCCCGTCGCCAGAACTGGCGAGGGGGTAGTATTCCAAAGCATATGACACCTTACACAACATGTTTTGATAAAGCCAAACCAGAGTTAGCATTTAACCGCGAGGTTCATAATGCACTTAAGAGTATATGGTATGGCTATATCCTAGAACAGCTATAAGGACATGGTTCCGAAAGCTGCAGACAGGCTCAGCTCATGCTAAAGCACCATCTCACATAAAACCAAGCACTCTGCCTCCACGATTGTTAAGGCCTGCCATAGGAGTGACTTATAGGTGTACATGTGTCTAGATATAAGGTTAGATATAGGAATACTATTTCTAAGCAAGGGGTGATTACACGACCTTGCCCCAGCTGAGTGATCAGCCAGTTGTGTCAGTTTGGATGGCCAGCCAGGGGTGGCAAAAGATATGCTGCAGCCCCTGGTAGGCCTTGGATGCACCTATGCCCTGGGTACCTATAGTGCACTGTACAGGGGCTCATAAGGTGACCCAATATCCAATTGGAGATGTACCTAAAGTACATGGAGTCCATGGAGTGGAGTCCTCGACCAGACCACTGACAACATGACCGCTCTCAAACACGCCACCCGCAAGCACCACCAGCTCATCCGCACCACCAAGAAGAAATCACTGAAGGAACGACTGGACAACAACGCCCACGACAGCAAGGAACTCTTCACCATCGTCAAGGAGTTCTCCAACCCCAGCACCGGCAACAACGACATCACTCCCTCACAAGATCTCTGCGACTCTCTCGCCTCGTTCTTCCACCGCAAGATTGCCGACATCCACAACAGTTTCGGCGCACCATCCACGCACCCAACCGTCGAACCAACGCCCCCAACCGCCACCCTCCGCACCTGGACCACGGTGACCACCAAAGACACAGCCCACACGGTGAACACCATCCACTCCGGATCTCCGACTGACCCCTGCCCCCACCACGTCTTCAACAAGGCCGACTCCACCATCGCACCCCAACTCCGAGACGTCATCAACACCTCCTTCGACACTGCCACCTTCCCGGAGAGCTGGAAGCACGCCGAGCTCAGCGCCCTACTGAAGAAACCTACAGCGGACCCCACCGACCTCAAAAACTTCCACCCCATCTCGCTCCTTCCTTTTCCTGCCAAAGTCATCGAGAAGATCGTCAACAGACAACTTGCCGCCTTCCTCGAGACGAACGGATCCCTCGACCCCTCACAGTCCGGTTTCAGAGCCAACCACAGCACCGAGACCGCCCTCATCGCAGCCACCGATGACATCCGAGCCCTGCTCGACAACGGGGAAACAGCAGCACTCATCCTCCTGGACCTCTCCGCAGCTTTCGACACTGTCTGCCACCGCACCCTAATCCAGAGCCTCATCAACATCGGCATCCAAGAGAAGGCACTGGAGTGGATCGTCTCGTTCCTCGCCGGAAGAACACAGAGAGTCCGCCTCCCCCCGTTTCGATCCGAGGCCACCGAAGTCATCTGCGGCGTTCCGCAAGGTTCATCACTCAGCCCCACCCTCTTCAACGTCTACATGAGACCTCTTGCCGCCATCGCACGCCAACACAACCTCAACATCATCTCCTACGCCGACGACACCCAGCTGATCCTCTCCCTCACCAGAGACCCCGACACCGCCAGAACCAGCCTACACGAAGGGATGAAAGACGTCGCCAAGTGGATGAAGGACAGCCGCCTGAAACTGAACTCAGACAAGACGGAAGTCCTCATCCTGGGACCATCGCCCTCCACCTGGGGTGACTCCTGGTGGCCCCCAGCCCTGGGCACCACTCCCAAGCCAACAGACCACGCACGCAACCTGGGCTTCATTCTGGACTCCTCCCTCTCGATGACCAGACAAGTCAACGCCGTCTCCTCATCATGCTTTCACACCCTACGAATGCTTCGCAAGATCTTCCGATGGATCCCAACCGAAACCAGGAAGACGGTCACCCAGGCCCTCGTCACCAGCCGATTGGACTACGGAAACACCCTCTACGCCGAACCACAGCCAAGCTACAGAAAAGAGTCCAACGCATCCAGAACGCGTCCGCCCGACTCATCCTGGACATCCCCCGACGCAGCCACATCTCCGGCCACCTGAGGGACCTGCACTGGCTCCCCGTCAACAAGAGGATCACGTTAAGGCTCCTCATCCACGCACACAAGTCTCTCCACGACCTGGGCTCCAAGTACCTCAAAGACCCCCTGACCTTCTACACGCCCACCCGCCAGCTACGGTCCACTAGCCTCGCCCTCGCCGCCGTACCACGCATCCGAAGAGCAACCGCCGGAGGCAGATCCTTCTCCTACCTGGCGGCCAAGACATGGAACTCCCTCCCCATCCACCTTCGGCTGACCCAAGACCATCTCGCCTTCAGGAGACAACTCAAGACCTGGCTGTTCGAGCAGTAGCAGACCCCCTCCCCCAAGCGCATTGAGACCCTTCCGGGTGAGTAGTGCGCTATACAAGTGTTATGATTGATTGATTGATTTTACAGAGAGAGCAGATAGCCTGGGGCCCTGATTAGCAGGATCCCAGGCCAACTAAGTCGAAAACCAGCTAAACACTAGGCAACAAACTGGGGTAACCATAGTCAGGTATCCACCTTCCTACACAACCCCCCCCCCCCCCCCCGCCCCCCCCCCAAACGAAAGGAGATAAGGCTATCCTTGACCAGGTAAGCCTATATTGCCTTAGTGGCCATATAAGAAAGTACCTGTACTAGCATGGTTACCCCCTGTCTCATGGTCCACTAAGCAATCCCTTACCCTAAGGGTATCATAGGGTCGCCACCATAGGGAATCTCTACCTGTGGTGTGCTTTGGCAAAATAAAAGGCTGGTGTTGAGATGGAGTACTGAAGTGAGGCTCCTCTAATGTACGGCTCAGCTTCCTCCAATCATCTTCCACCATGTGGGCCTTTCTTTCCTTGACTGAGTTGCACTGTGCTCTCGGGGTTAACCTCTGGCTACCTACAGCTGGAGGCTGGGTCCCTTTTGTTGGCTTACTGGAGGGACAGGTCAGGTTTGGGGCTCTTAGGTCCTAGGTTTGGCTGTGCCCAACAGAATCCATCTGGGGAGGTTCCTAACTAAGTGTAAGGGAGATCCCTCAGGAGTTTTTGAAATTTTCACCTTGCTAGGGCTGTAGCTTTAGTGCCCCTAATCTGCTGATGGGGATGTTCCTGTGGACAGGGGGCCCTTTGGGGTTCACCACTGGCCTCCCTGACCTCTGCAGCCCTGGGCTGACTGAGGCAGGGTAGAGAGGGGCAGGATACCTGCTCCAGACTGGGTTCTACCTTGGAAGGGTCCACTGACATCAGGGGCTCTGCCAGGCTAGGCCTGACTACCTCTGGGGCAGTTCCTTCAAAAGGGGTAGGGTCAGTTCCCTAAGGAGGCTGACTCTCACCTAATGTCTGGCGGGAGGGAGACTTTTCTTCCTCCCCAATGCTCTCTGTCTGAGTGGAGTGATCCATAGTTTCAGGCTTCACACCACTAAAATCTGTTTGAGTTTGGACTGTGACCATCACAGCCCTACCAACCTTTTCAGGGAAGTCTGCCTGAGCTTGGGCTGTGTCCATCACAGCCCTTCCAACCTCTTTAGGAAGGAATTCTGTCTGAGCTGGGGCTGTGGCCATCACAGCCCCACTAACCTTTTCTGGAAGGTCTACCATTTTGGAATGGGTTTCTTGTTTTACCTCAGCCCAGGCTGAGATCTCTAGGTCATTCCCCAGTAGACAATCTACAGGCAAGTTTGTAGACACTGCCACTCTCTTGGGGCCAGTGACACCTCCCCAGCTGAGATTAACTACTGCCATGGGATGATCTTTCTGCACTCCATCAATGTTGATCACCTGATAGGTGAACCCAGGTAAAAGTTGTCCTGAGGGGACTCGACTGTTAGTCACCATAGTGATGCTAGCCCCTGTGTCTCTGTAGACTTCAACTTTCTGGCCATTGATGTGGGGTTCCTGCCTGTACTTTCCCAAAGTATTGGGTCAAGCAGTGAAGTTGGCAAACCCCATGCCATTTTCACAGACAAGAGTAGCTAAGTTAGGGGACCTGGTTAGGCAAGAGTCCACATGAGTTCCCAAAGTAAGCCCAGCCAAATTCTTGGGGGCACTCCCACCACCTGGGGGATTACTACTAGTAGTAACAGGATGTCTGGGAGTATTACTTGGGGGAATGTTTTCCCGATTGTTGGCCCTGGGGCAATTGCTGTCAGTCTTCCAGTGGCCAGGCTGTTCGCAGTCATGGCAATAGGTTTCCTATGGTTAGAGGAAGTGTTTTGGGACCCACCCCCACCATTGGAGTTTTGGGGCCCTGTGGAGGACTTGTCTTTAGATGTATCCCCACCTTTCTCTTGAGGCTTGGTAAAATCTTTCTTCTGGTCACTACCCTGATTTTTAGGCCTAATCCTGGTTCTGATCCATTTGTCTGCCCTCTTACCCAATTATTGGGGAGAGGTCAGATATGAGTCCACCAGGTGCTGGTGTAGAAGCTGGTTTTGACAATTACTAAGGATCTGCTCCCTCATAATCAAATTTAACAATCCTGAATAGTCATGTACTTTGCTGCCCAATAACCAGCCCTCCAGAGCCTTAGTAGCATAATCTACAAAATCAGTCCAGTCCTGTGTCTGTGTCTTCTGGGTATCCCTGAACATCAACCTGTACTGTTCAGTGGTTAAGCCAAACCCATCAATCAGAGCACTCTTCAGGACTTTTTAGTTATCAGCATCCCCATCACTAACTGTGATGAGCTTATCTCTACCTTTTTCTGAAAAGAAGAACCACAAGATTGCTGTCCACTGACTTTTGGGTACCTGCTGTACTTTGCAGGCCCTCTCCAAAGCAGTTGTCCATGTGTGGATGTCATCCCCATCTTTATTTATTTATTTTCGGTTCTTGTATAGCGCAGGAATTCGATCTCCAAGGAGATATCTCCGCGCTTAGTTGTTCCGAAAGTAGGCAAAGACAGAAAGTCTGTGTGACATAACTAGGATTACTGGGTAGGAAATAAATACGTCTTCAGACATTTCCTAAAGGTAGAGAGGTTGGAGTTTAATCTCAGAATGGAGGGTAGTGAGTTCCATAGAGTGGGGCCTCTGAATGAAAGGGCTCGACCTCTGTGTCTTTCTCTTTTGATCCTAGGGATCTGTAGTAGAGCTTGGTTTTCAGATCTTAGAGTTCTTCCAGGTTGATAGGGTTGAAAGATTTCAGTCAGATACCTAGGACCAATTCCATACAAGCATTTGTGAATGGTACAACATATCTTAAATTGTACTCTCTGGCGTATGGGAAGCCAGTGTAGCTTCTTGAGTAGGAGATGGGAGGAGGATCTAGCAGGGGCATTGAAGATCAGCCTAGCGGCTGTGTTTTGGACAACCTGTAGCCTCCTCAACTGTTCCACATTGGCAGATATAAGCAATCCATTGCAGTAGTCAAGCCTGCTAATTACTAGAGTCTGCACTAGTATTCTCCGGTGATGATCTGCTAAATAGGGAAAAACCCTTCTAAGTAGGCCAATCACTCTCATGCAGGTTCTCGTAACCTCAATGGCATGGTCTTTGTTATGTTATGTTATGTTATGTTATTTATTATTTATTAAGCGCACATATGCCCAAGGGCTTCTTGGCGCTGGTGAGAGAGTCAAACATAACAATACATAAAAGAAATACAATCACTGTTTACCATAAGCCTGGGAAAAAAGAAAAGTTTTAAATGCCTTCCTGAAGGCAAGGAGGTCCTTACTGTGTCGCAGAGTCAAAGGGAGGGAGTTCCACAATGAAGCGGCTAAAAATTGAAAACTGCTGCCTCCCTGACGTTTCTTTTTGAAACAAGGGACCTCAAGTAGGTCTTTGTGGATTGATCTCAAGCTGCGCAAGGGTTTGTATTTGCGCAGTAGTAATCTAAGGAACATGGGACCCTTACCCTCCAGAGCCTTGAACACAATACAGCCCACCTTGAATGTGGCTCTCTGTTCCACAGACAGCCAGTGCAAAATCTCTAGTCCATGTCTAATTGATTCCCACTTAGGGACTTTGCAGATAAGTCTCGCAGCTTGATTTTGCAAGTATTGCAATCTTTTAAGTTGGCCAATAGGCGCCCCCAAATAGAGGCCATTTGGAAAATCAATGTGAGACAGGACTAGAGCACTAACTGTCTGAATTAAGGCCAGACCTGTAAGGAGATGTGCTATTTTCTTGATCTTCCTCAGTTGAAAGAACCCCGAGGAGACCACAGTTCCGACTTGACTTACCAAGGTAAGATCCTCACTAAGAGTCACTCCCAAACTTTTTACTGTACGGGATTTTTTTGGGGGCGAGCCCATGTCCGACGACCAAAAGCTAGGACTCCAACTGATCTCACTCTTCCCAGGTAGAATGAGCTCCGTTTTTCCCGGATTTAACTTAAGGTGGTTTAGAGACATCCACCTCTGGATAAAAGACATAGTTGCTCGGAATTCCTCGGCAGCATTGTGAGAATTTAGCACAAAAACCAACTGCAGGTCGTCTGCATAATTATATACATCAACCTTAAACTCTCGTAGAGAGAACAACAGAGGCCGCATATACAAATTAAATAATAAAGGGGACAAGGAGGATCCTTGAGGAACCCCACAAAAGGAATTTTTTTTAGGGGCTGTGAAAGAACCCAGTCGAACCGATTGGGTACGTCCTGAAATAAAGGACTTGAGCCAGGCCAAGGCCAAGTCCCGAAGACCGGCCTGTTCGACACGGTTGACCAAGATGGTATAGTCAACCGTGTCGCACGCAGCAGACAGGTCCAATAACACCAAGGCCTGGTGCAAGTCCCTGTCTGCGTTGGACCTTAAAGTATTCTGAACGGCCAATATCACTGCCTCAGTAGAGTGACCAGGCCGGAAACCTGCCTGGTTGGGTTGTAAATAGCCAGAGGCTTCCACAAAACTTGATAGGCAGTTGGTTACATGCGCCTCCAATATTTTGGATAAATAAGGCAGTAGCGATATTGGTCTGTAATTAGAAAGGTCTGAGGAGTCAATACCAGGTTTCTTTTTTAAAGGGATCAATAAGGCCTGTTTAAAACTATTAGGAACATTCCCTGACATAAGGGAGTTATTAAGCAGTGGAATCAGGCTACTTGGGAGTGCCCGACCAATTTCTCTCATTACTTGGGGAGGGCAGACATCCTGAGGAGATCCTGATTTAACTCTAGTGAGCAAATCTTGAAGGGTTTGGTCAGTGATTAAGGGAAAGGAATGCAGAGTAAGAGGGTTAAAAAAGGTATCATCTATCGGGACACAAACTGGTAGCTTGGATAGAGTATCCTTAATCAACACTATTTTATCATTAAAATAGTCATTCAGCGAGTTGCAGAGCAGTTGTGAGGGGACAACCGGGGGAGAAGTTCTCTCATCATTGCACAACTCAGTCACAATCCTGAAAATTTCTTTCGACTTATTGGTCGCATTAAGTATTTTAGAAGAGAAATAAGCAGTTTTGTGAGTGTGCAACGTCTTTTGGTAGGCTTTACGAGCTGAACAGTATGCAATCCTTGCTTGGGGACAGTAGTTGGTACGCCATGTTCTCTCTTGCTGCCTCACTTCAAGTTTTAATTTCCTCAACTCCGGCGTGAACCACTTATGCGCGTCCGCGCCGCGTGAGTTATCAAAGCGAGTGAGGGGAACACAGACATTAATGGCCGAGGTTAGCCAATCTTGAAGCCTACAATCGGCTATCTCCACATCTGAGCTGTGCTCTGGCAAAGTAGACTTTACCAAATTTAAAAAAGCTGACATGTCCATCGAGGACCATTTCCGAGTCAGACTGGTAGCCTTCAGCTTAAATTGAAGAGCTTTCACAACACAAAATGAGAAACTAATGATAAAATGATCAGACCAGCTACAGGGTTTAATATCAATAAAATCGATAGCTAGATTCAGTGACCAAAGTTGATCGAGACTGTGGCCCTTTTGATGGGTCTGAGTATCTATATGTTGTATTAGATTCAGATCACTCAAAAGGTCCCTCGTCTCAGCTGCTTGGGGATCTAATAGTATGCTATCAAACCAGAGATTTAAATCCCCAATCAGGAGTAGTTTAGAATTATTGGTGGCTAGCATGGCCATTATTTAAGCACCAGTGATTGGTCCAACTTGACACCCAGATTTTTCACACTTTCCTTTGGGCATGGAGCTGTGCCTAGTTCTGGAGGCCACCACTCAGGTGACCAGAGGTGTGGGGCGTTTCCAAAGAGCATGACCTCCGTCTTGCCCACATTGCATTGTAGGCAATTGGAGGTCATCCATCCAGCTATTGCTCTCATTCCAGCAGCAAAGGAATTCTTTACTGCAGATGTCATATTTTGGAATGGGAACAGCAGTTGGGTGTCGTCTGCATAGGATATTGGTGTGAACCCATATTTCCTTACCACATTCGCCAAGGGGGCCACATACACATTAAATAATGTGGGGCTTAAGCACGAGCCCTGTGGAACCCCCTTAGTGAGCTCCCTAGAGGTGGAATAGTGGGAGCCCAGGCGAACATTTTGGGATCGGTTGGAGATGAAGCTTTTTAACCATGATAGAGCAGTTCCCTCCACTCCTATTCCCTCCAGACGACTGATCAGGGTGTCATGAAATACCGTGTCGAAGGCAGCGGATAGATCTAATAGCACCAGAATCATAGAGCCTCCTCTATCCTGTGCCATTCGGATGGCATTGGTCACGGAGAGGAGAGCTGATTCTGTGCTATGATTTGGCCTGAACCCAGATTGAGAAGGGTCCAGACCATCCGCTGCCTCGATAAATTTAGAGAGATGAGAATTGACATGTCTCTCCGTCATCTTACTAAGATGGGGTAGGAGGGATATAGGACGTAGGTTATTAAGGTCCGACCATGGTAACGCAGTGTTTTTGCGAATTGGGTTCACTCCTGCCTTTTTCCAATCTTTGGAAATCATTCCTTCTTTGAGGGAAAGGTTGATCAATGCTTTAAGGCTTGGTGCCAAAATGCTACCCAGGGGAGCAATCATTTTGGCAGGTAATAGATCAGTCGGTGAACCTGATTTAATTAGGTTAAGTAGCGTATATACTTCAGTGAGACTAATCTCTGGGATCATAGTCAGAGTAGGTCTACTTGTTTCACTATTGGTAGACTCAAAGCTAGGAATATTGGTGGTATCTCTATTATTTGATGTTTTAGTAATTTTTTCGTAGATTAAGTCTATTTTTTTCTCGAAGAACATAGAGACCTCATCACATAGGTTTTGATTAAAATCGTCTGGGCTTTCACAGGCTGTGGGTTTGACAAAGGATTGTAAGACTTTAAAAAGTTCCCTAGTGGAATTTCCTGCCTCTGTGATTTGTGAGTCAAGTTTATGCCTCCGAGCTTTTTTTATGTTTTTAAGATAGTTGGATTGAGCTTCTAGATAGAGAGTTTTGCTAATTGGGGTATGAGTTTTCCTCCATTTTTTCTCCAAACTCCTCCATTTTTGTTTTTCAACTCTTAATTCTTCTGTGTACCATGTTTCTGTTTTTGATTTGGCGCATTGTTTATGTAGTTCTAATGGCGCAAGTAAATCAATGGCCTCTAAGAGTGCTTTATTAAACTTGGCTAAACCTAGTTCAATGTTATCCTCTTCAGAGAAAATAGGTTCTTTCCATATTTGCTGTAGTTTTTCTGGGGTTACTTTATGCCATTTTCGTTTCCATATGGCTGGGAGGGGTTTTTGAGATCGTGTATGAGGGCCAAGTAATTGAAAGGGTAATATGTAATGGTCTGACCAATTAATGAGAATGGGAGGGCAACATGTTATTTTGGGACAGTTAGTTAAAATTAAGTCCAATGTATGGCCACCCATATGTGTTGGGCCATTATTCTGAATTTTAAGTCCTAAACTGTATAGATCACCAAGTGAGGATATAGTGTCATGATTGTTTGATACATCTGTATGAATGTTAAAATCTCCAAGGAGAATGAAATCTTCATTGGCTCTAAAATACGGGGCTAATAGTTCCATGAGAGTTAAGGAGAAGTCCGAACATGAACCAGGGGGACGATATAGTAATGCCCCTTTCCACTGTGATTTAGGGGAAAAGGAAAATCTGAAAATCATTATTTCCATCTGGGCATTACTACATTGGTCAAGTACTGAAACCTTTATATTCTCTTTATAGACAACAGCCACACCACCTCCAATTTTAACCAAACGATCTAGGTGTAGGATCTTATATCCAGCAGGGATCCCTAGCATAATTGCAGGAATGGTGTGGGGTTTTAACCATGTTTCTGTGAGAAAGCAGATGTCTGGCATGTCTGAATTAATAAGATCCCACAATTGTTGGTAGTGTTTAGGTAGCGAGCGTATATTCAATAGAAAACACTTAACTCCTGGGAGTCCTTTCCTGGCAGCATGATTAATATTGTGTGCGCTAACGACTCCTGTTGAGGGGGGGGGTCCGATCAGGATGTTTCGTCACGGCTATAGTGCCCACGTCAATAGGGACATCCCTAGTTAGGCATGTGTTCGTAGCCTGAAAGTGGCAGTTAGCACAGGAGAATGGGCCCTCAAAATTAGGCCATGAATCTCGTATGCATGTCGCGTTTGGGATCGAATTCAGACAGAGAAGCTTTTCCCTAGAGTAGCATATATTGGAGCTAACCTGTGTCTCAGATGATCCAGAGACCAGCGCCATGTCCCTTGTCCCGTTCTGTCGCGGACGGGCGCAGACGGGCTTTTCTTCGGCGCTTCTTCGGCACGCTCGAAGGCGCCCCATGCGCGCAACCGCTGCACGCTTGTTGGGGGGGGGCGTGGCTAAATAGCCCTGAAGACGGTGATGACTAGAGCGCTGTCCTCCACTCTAGCGGAAGTGAGAATTGGTATGCCTGGCTCTTACCTGTCCGCCCTCCACTCTACGGCAATAATTGCCGAGTCGGACCGGGGCGGGCAGGCTTCAATATCGGGCTAGACAATGCGGGGGAGAGTATTTTAGGAATTTAAGGCAATTATAATTCTAGTTTATGGATTATTAAAATCAATCCTAACGAATATTAAAATTCAATTGTAAACAGTAAAAATGCCAAAAGTTTCATTATCCTTCCTAGCTCCGCGCAGCCCTCGCAGTCAGGACAAACAAGCAGTCTAAAGACTTTACCTCCGTATCAACAGCGGGTCGGGAGACACTGCCACCGCCTCCCTACCGCAGCCACTCAGTAGTCAGACCAGTCTAAATAGCCCTGAAGACGGTGACGACTAGAGCGCTGACCTCCGCTCTAGCAGAAGTGAGAATTGGTATGCCTGGCTCTTACCTGTCCGCCCTCCGCTCTACGGCAATAATTGTCGAGTCGGACCGGGGCGGGCAGGCTTCAATATTGAGCTAGACAATGCGGGGGAGAGTATTTTAGGAATTTAAGGCAATTATAATTCTAGTTTATGGATTATTAAAATCAATCCTAACGAATATTAAAATTCAATTGTAAACAGTAAAAATGCAAAAAGTTTCGTTATCCTTCCTAGCTCCTCGCAGCCCTCGCAGTCAGGACAAACAAGCAGTCTAAAGACTTTACCTCCGTATCAACAGTGGGTCGGGAGACACTGCCACCGCCTCCCTACCGCCTACTTTGTAGTGAGGCACAATCTTACGCAGGTGTCTATTGTCATAGGACCTGTCTTTATCCTTAGGGATATTGCTGCCACCAGTGGGCTCTAGCCCACCTAACTTCCTTTCTCTGTCAAAAGCAAGTTTCTCCTTGGCTAGGGCAAGTTCTACTCTCTCAATTCTGAGATTGACTTCCCTCATCCTAGCCTGGTGTTCTCTCCTCTGAGGAGATGTTATTCCCCTCTGAGAACTCCTAGAAGCATTGGAGTGAATAGAGTCACCTGAGTGAGATCTTTCTCTCCTGTACCTCTGATTAAGTCAACCTCTTCCCCATACCCTTCCCCAACCTCATCCTTTTCATCATCTATGATAGGGGGGGTCAGTGGCATCATCTGAAGATGGTAGGACCTCATCTACATTCCCTGAAGGGCCTGAACCAGAGGCTTTTAGAACTTCAGATTCCTCTAAGAGTTCTAGGAGTTGCTGAAGGGCAGGGTTAGCCCCTTGTTTCAGCTTTCTTGTGGTACACAAATGCCTCAGTTCCTTAAAACTGAGGATAGCGAATTTGGAGGGTGCCCTGGGAGGGTCACTCACCACAGGTAGAGGTCCACTGGACTCACCTGTGCCAGACAAGCTCTAGTGAGGAGTGGGTGTGTGCACCTACCTACACTAAGTGTTTTCCTACTGAACCTCTCTAGGAGTTGTAGTCAGGGTGTGCTAGGCCCTTTGATCTACAACAAATAAGTTCAGTAGATCTTAAGTATTCTAAGTCTTGTTATATGTACCTATAGGTACCTATGTGATCTTTCAAATGATATTGCAAAGATTACAATTGGTAAAATAACAGCAAGCTCAAATCCCAACCGCTGCCACCAATGTGAGAAGTTGGCCTGGTATATGATGTTCACTATTCTTGTGAGCCTCTTGCACAAGTCCAAACAACCCTTATGGTGATGGTTGTAAAGTCAACCTTATAGACCAGCTAGTGGTAGCATGGACAAAGCAGTCTTAGGCTAAACTCAAGAGGGCATGTGAAGCCAGCTGTTTTACCATATGTAACCCCTTTAATACCAAATGAAAGGACACCACACAGGATATATATAAAATATATATGTATTTATTACTAGAATTTCCAATTGGAGATGTACCTAAAGTACATGGAGTCCATTTTACAGAGAGAGCAGATAGCCTGGGGCCCTGATTAGCAGGATCCCAGGCCAACTAAGTCGAAAACCAGTTAAACACTAGGCAAAAAATCTTGGGTAAGCATAGTCAGGTATCCACCTTCCTACACTATGCTTCAGGTTCCTTACTGGATCCAAATACAAATATTCACCTAGAAACAACCGTTACAACGCATGCGGTACAACCCATGCCATTACCCCGCATGTCGTTACAACGCAAAAGGATTGCAGCAGGGGGTAGAAGGTGTTGGATTTAACTCCAACACCTTCCATACTGTTGCACACACTGGTGTTGAATTAGTAAATTAAAGTATTCCAACTTCCAGTGCACCCCCGGCACCAAGTCCGGGTAAAGGTATGCGTTGTAACGGCATCCGGTGTAATGGCATGTTGTAATGTCATACAACCATATTCACCCTCTGTCAAAGGTGGAATCAACTAATACAATTTTACAGTTGTTTTTGCCTTCTGATATTCCTTCCTTTCATAAGCAAGCTTCGCTAAGAATAATGCCTTTAACCTCTTTTTTGGTAACCCAGAGCATGAGCTAGGATTTACATACAAGTCGGGTACTCCCAGCTAGTAGAGGGCCATTTTAACATACTCTAGTCAGTGGATTTTATGTGCCTTATCCAATAAAAGACAATTGTGTATAATAGTCTGGTTAAGGTCCACTATATCCCTGCTCCATATTGAGTGCAAGAGCATGATTGTGGCTCCTCTGACTAGGTCAGACACATAGGGCAAGTCCAGCTCTAGGTGAGTGACATAGTTTGAGAATGAAGGAGGGAGGGAGACGATCCTCTTAAAGAACTCATTCTATATCTTCTGTAGGGAGTCGGTTGGTACTATGCTCCAGACCCCAGATTCATATGTTGTTGCTCAGATTGTTTTAGCAATGTAAATCTTTTTATTGTTGCTAGGGACTTTGAGTCCAGTTTCTTAGTGGAACTGGAAAGTGGTGCCAGAGTGTGCTCCTTTGTTTGTGCCTTAATACCCACCATGCGTGACCTAGTTTGTTTAGTGTAAAAAATAACTCCTAAATATGAAAGGTCTCCACAACAGCTAGTTTACGAGTCCCAATATGGAATGATGGAATGCTTTTAGGGAGAGGTAGACCTGAAACTAAGATGAAGGTTTTTGACTATGACTTTCTGTGCTATCAGGACGACGTCATCTGCATAGGCAAGGATTGGCAATGCACCTGAGAGAAAAGATGGCACATCAGACGTACACCTTTTCAAGGCGGCTTCCTCTCCATTTGAATATAATGAAAAGAAGAATGGGGCAATAACACAGCCTTGCCTGACTCCTCTCATGATCTTAAAAGGTCTGGTGCATTCCCCATCGCTGCCGTAGTGGAGTGACCTCTTCACCGGTGAGTATATTTGGCGTATAGGGGTAATCAACCTAGGATCTATGCCCATCTCAGCCATGGTTGCCCACAGTTTTTGGTGAGCCACACAGTCAAAAGCCGCTGTGAGGTTCGTAAAGGCCATGTATATATTCCCTCTCTTTGCTCTGGTGTATTTAGAGATAATCAAAGTTAGGTTTTAACATTTGTCAATCGTACTTCTACCCTTCTGAAATCCATATTGAGATGGCATTAGGTTGTTATTTTCTCTTGCCCAATCTTCTAGCCTGTTCAATAGAATCCGCCTCAGGAGTTTAGCAGTGGAGTCCCCGAAGGAAATAGGGTGATTGCTCCTTCTTAAAAAAAAGGGGTGTTAACTATATTCCAGAACTGCCTACTATTGCTTTGGGATGCAGCCTTAGTCCGTTTTTCCCATGTCTCTTCTCTTAACTCTTCCTCCCTATTTTTACAGGCTTTCTTATACACCAGTCATAGATCCTTGATCTGATATTGATTTCTAGGGGCTGCTTCTCGAGCCCCACAAAAGTCTTTAAAGCCTGGGTACAGGTCTCATCAAACCATCGTGATTCAGTTCTCTCCCTTTAGCTTTTGGTACGAGTCAGGGCTGATTTCACATCCTGAAGTATTCCCTCCATATCAACTAAGCCACAAACCGTTCCCAATGAATTTAGGCTTGGTTGACAATTAAAATTGCCTAGCCATATGATGTTAAGTTCTTTGCCCAAAAACGACCTTGTGAAATTTTCCAGTGACTTTCTCAGTATATCTATAATCAGCACCATACTGCCATCAAAATTGTTATTATAATAATTTATTAGTATCGAGCACTGGTGATGTCCTCATTCAAAAGCTAAGAGGTTGAAATACTGGAGGAATTTTCAAATTTAACAACCTTAATAGCTAGAGTATCCGAGATTAAAGTTAATAAACCCCCTTTAGCGATTGCTGCAGGAGAAGGGACCCCATAGGTTTAGTAAGCGTGGTAGCTATTTATTAATATCGGTTCCAAAGCCCATGTCTTCTGAAGTCACATAATGTCTCTATCCTGCCATAGAGGTGCCCACTCAACATTGGCCGTCTTTGTTGAGAGACCTACCACATTTCACGTGGCTAGATGTGTCTCCCTCATTTGTTGGACCAACTGATTTACTGGGGATAGTGAACCTAAGTTGCTTTTCAGGGTCTTAGTACTAAGTGGGTTATAAGGGGCTATCCCCCTGGGTAATTTGGTCCAGTCCCCGGGGATCTGTATGGCTGGGATATATGGGGGCTCACCGGGAGCATTTAGAATCCATTTTACACCCACATCGGATAGTCAAACGCAGGCATCGAGTCCGGACAGGTGGGCAAGTAGGTTAGATAACTCAAGCCTTTTACTTAATCTATAGGATCTAGGGGAATCCTGTGATGTCAACATAGGAGGGCATGAAAGATTATTTGTAGGTCCCCAGATATGGGAGGGCGGGAGTGATATAGGTTTGTAAAATTTCCCTAAAGGAAATACAGAAATATGTGTAGAAATTAAAGGAACATTTGTAGAGGCTCTCAACTGACACAATAGACACATTTGGCCTGTTTGGTACAACTATCCCTAACAATATCAAATAACATGATGTATTTGTGGAGCTTAGGCAGCAATGTGTCTGCTCTGAACGGTCCATTGTTGTTGAAGAGGAATCAGGTGGGATCCTTTTCAGAATATTAAAAGATAAAGCACATCATCTTATACATTGTGCAAAACTTACACTTTAAAAATTTATTTTTGGGCTTTGGACTTGGCTCACCCATATTCATTTATTTATTTGAAAGGTTTTATATTAATGTTGATGGTAAAAATCCTAATTGCAACAAAACGTAACATATGAAACTCTGATAAGAACTTACCCCTTGTTGCTGCTGTTGGGCTCTCAACTGATCAACAAGCTGGGGATAGACCATCACAAGAACGGGGGCCTTAGGGGTGGGTCAGGGTACGGCACATGCACAACCTACGTTGGGAGGACTGGCTGAGTTGGACTTTAGCTGACTTTCGGGTCCAGCATTGTAGGTCCTGCCACCTTTTCTGGTAGTGGACGCTGCGCGACTTGAAGACACCCAGGGTCCACACCTTCCTGGAAACGGCCTTCCAGACGTCCTACTTCTGATGGATATTGATCTTTATTGATAAACAAATCATAGAAAAGGCAATGGCTTTGTGAAGTCTTGTTTGTCTGTATTGATGTAACACAATTTTGCTATATCTATTAACTCATAAGTTAGCATACAACATGTGTATTGTCACATGCTGACCAAAACCAATATCTTCATACATACTTTTGTAGTAACCTGTTGCCTACCCTCAATCCATCTCATGGTCTACACTCAATATTACAGGCATGTGGCATCATCTAGCCCAGGGGGCTCTAACATATTCTGTGATATGACCTCATTCTGATAAATGCAATAAATTGTGAGCTACTGAAGTTTAAATATAAATACTTTTGGCACAGTGAATACTGACCACTGGGAGTGAGGGGCCAGCAATATGGACATGACACACTTTGAGATGGGAGTCCAATAAAATGAAGTGTTAACTGAAGTAGTTAGGTAACTCCACCTTTATACTGACGTCCGTTTAAAATCATTTAGGATCATATTTGCAAGCACACTACATAATGTGACCTGAAAAGGATATATGTTTATGACAAATGTACCTCAGACCGTCAGTTGCTGATACAGGCTAAGAGATTTGTTGGATGATACACATAGCTAACATAATTTACATTTTGTTTGTACAGAAAACATTTTTATGTACATTTGTAAAGAGTCTATAATGTGTCACCAAGTGGCCATGATATGAGTTTAGAATGTAGCACTTGTCAATCCAACATATACATGGAAATATCTCTCCATACATACAAATTACAATCTAGGTCTTTAAACACACAGCAGATAATAATGTTGATATTTTTTTGAAAAGGTAAAGTGCTTAGAAATCCCCACCATCATTGTATATATGACAGTTCACATCACTAACTACATTTCAATCAGGGAACTCAAAGGGACATTGTAGCCTGTGTTAATGGAAAAAACGGTAAGACAGATTCCTGTGTATATTTCAGACATGTATCTGTTTCTCTGATGAGCCATAGAGCTGGCCATACAGGGAGAGTAACTCCTGTGCAAAGAAATCCAGCTCCCCCGGTGAGAAGGCATGGGCCCTCCCACCTGGTCATCCCAGCATCGTTGCTCCCAGAGGCAAAAACAGCAGCGAAAGGGGAGGAGGTCTTGATGGCAGCAGTGTTAGGAGGCAAATGAACTTTTTTTTCCAATCGCCGCATACATGAATGTGATCATCATCTTAGATGAACACAGCCATTGGTCTTCGTACATTACTTTCAATAATGTTAGTCTATCTCTGTGTACGTCATGGAGTTCACAGCCCACTATGCATTCGACAACTGCTGTGCCTGTCTGATTTCAAATGCAGACAACCACCATTGTAAAAGTTCAAAATAGTGTGTTTGTAAATGTTAAATGCACCACCACCACTCAAAATGGGGGCGAGTTTGTTAACATATACAAACATTGTTGGACGTTCATTCTTTTACAAAAAACAATTATATCTAGTGTGTTACTGTGCTGAAAAGCGATATTAGCTCGGTGTTGTTTACATCTCCGTTGACTTTATTTTTAGATGAACAAATTATATTTAAAAAAATGATGTGTAAATAATATTTAAGATGTATTATTTACATATTTTTTAAATTTCTCAATTATTTTAGGCTATAAATGTAATTTGTGAAGATTTAATGACAAAAAGCAAATGTTGGATTATAGTATGTAGTTAAAACATACATTTCGTAAGAGTACATGAATTCACTGGTAATTATAAAATATGTTGCTGTTGGAAATGTAACAAAATTTAAAATGTTTATCCAATGCAGACATATAAACCCTGAGAGAGTGAGGAGCCGGCAGCCTCAGGTGTATCACCCATTTCCAAACCTTGCCACCATGGAAGAAAGGGATATATTAAAAAAAGATCAGGTTGAATAGGCAAACTGTGCTGGATTCATGTCATCAGCTGGAGCCAGATCTTCAGCCTCACAACAAAATCCCACATCTATTACACCAATTGTCAAACTCATGGCAGTACTTAATTTTGTGGCCACAGAATGATTCTTCCAATACACTGTGGTAGTATCTGTTGGAATGTCACAACCAACTTTCAGTAGTGTGCCACAAGAAGTTCTTTCTTCCACGAGGGACACATCAACAGCTTCATTCAATTTCCATGGCAGCAGGATTTAGCCAATCTGAAGGGGGACTTTTAGGGATTGGGTTACCTACGACATGTGGTTGGAACAATTGATGGCACACATATTGCCTTAGTGCCACCGCACGGCAGAGAACTGGTCTATCGGAATCAGAAACACTTCCATTCAATCAATGTGCAAGTTGTTTGCTTACGGGATTTGTACAACACAAGCATCTGTGCTACAGAACAACTCCATACCCCTGCAAATGTCACAGCTTGGACCTGAGAGGGTCTGGCTTGTTGGTCAGTAAAATCTTTCATTATATTGTTTGTGTATGTCCTATTTGATTAATCTGTAATTGTGGAACACATTTTGACACTTTTTTGTCGTCCATCTAGGAGACTCAGCTTATCCCAACTGCCCATGGTTGTTGGCATTGCTGAGTCAGTCAGTCAGTCAAAATACTTTATTGCGATAACTTAATATCATACAAAGACAATGGCATAAAATCACAAACAACAAATACAATGAGTAAAAACAGTTAAGAAAAACATTTTTAGTTAAAATCATTGTACTCCATGTTATATTTCATAAATAAAAAGTTAATACAAGGTGCAAAGTGCTAAAGTGCAAGGTGCTAAAGTGCGAAAGAGTTTAAAAATTTTCCTGAGTGTGTTCCCATCTGGTTGTTAGAAAAGGATAACTACTAGCCCTGTTACAAAGTATTCTAAGATTCTTGACCGTTAGTCACCAGCAGCCAGACTAATTAATGTGCAGGTCTGTGCTACAAAAGGAGGTAGGCACATTTTTAAGTCTGATGTTCCTGCTTCTTATGGCTCTCACCAGGAAACTAGCCACATGAAACATGATCCTGGGAGTTTGTAACATTTGCAAGTAAATAAGAGCAGGTCTGACTAGAATAAATCCTGCTTCCTTGAGTATAGGTACAAGAAACACCTTCCGAGCGTCGTTGTAATAGCTGCAGAACATAATAAAATGCATTGTACTTTGCTCAGAAAAATGATCACAAGAACAGGGCGGAGCCTTTTCAGGGGTACTCCACACAGGATAAAAACCCAAGTTAAAATGAATCAAATTAAATCGAAAACGGGTTAAAATAAATCTGTGGTAGGGATGGGTCACCACATTGAGGTAGCTGTCAGGACCATTGGGTATAGCCAACAAAAGACTGGCCCTGACACAGGGTTTCTTCAGCTCGGTTTCTTCCCTCTCCAGGGATAGGAGCTCCTTCATAGCCACCTTGGTGTAAACAATGTCTTTGGATGTTATAGAGTCAATGTCAGAGTATAGTTCAGGCCTCCCCAACCTGGAAAAGCTATCCTTGATATACATCAACCACCTAATCCTATGTACATTATCTAGGGTCATACAGTCCCTCATTATGGTATGATTTAGTGGGATTTCTGTATTAAGCCACATCCTAAGCCAGGCGATTAAGGGTGCAGTTTTAATCAAATCTGCGATGTAGCCTTCCCCTAATTCCATATGGACGGTATAGGACGGGGTTGACTGTGGGACGCCCAAAACAGATCTAAAAAATTTATTTTCCGCTGTCTGTATGGGATCGACTCCCCTATAACCCCACAATGAGCCACCATATGATGCAACTGAGATGCATTTTGCTTTGTATATTTTACTGACAGCTGCAATTGGCCTACCCCCCAGTTTTTTAGAAAACCCATGAAGGGCAGGGGAAGTTCTGGCCAGCATGGCTACTCTGCTTTTTACATGGGGACCCCAACTACCTTTCTCATCAAAGGTAATCCCCAGGTAGGGAAAAGAGGTGACGCGTACAAGCTTTTCCTGGCCACAGAAAAAGGTTTTGTGGAAAGATTTCCTTGAGGCCCGGCCCATGAGCATAACTTGAGATTTTTTCGCATTTATTTTCAGGTCAAGGGAACCCATAAAGGATTCAAAGGCGTCCAGGAGTCGTTGGAGCCCCACCCCGGTTCGAGCAAGAAGAACTGAATCGTCCGCGTAAAGGAGAACTGGAATGCCCTGATCCCCTGCACGTGGGATGTCGCTTGTAACGTCCCTGAGGGCGGGCTCCAGAGCGTTCACATATAGCGTGAACAACAATGGTGCCAATATGCAGCCCTGTCTGACTCCCCTTTCAGATGCAAAAACATCAGTGCACCTTCCATTAGTCGATACTCTAATTTTGGCAGAAAGGCCAGAGTGGAGGTCAGCCAATAAATTGACTATGGGTCTGTCCAGGCCCATGTCAATTAATTTTCCCCAGAGCTTAGATCTATTAACCATATCGAATGCAGAGGAAAAGTCCATGAACCCAAGGTACATGGACCCATCCTTGGCCCTGGTATATTTCTCAATCAGTAGGTGAAGGTTGAGACACTGGTCCAGGGTGCTTCTCTTGGGTCTGAACCCATATTGCACATTACTCAGGATGTTGTTCTCTGCGGCCCATTCATTCAATTTCACTAATATGACTCTCCCTAGAATCTTGACTGAGGAGTCTATCAGTGAAATTGGCCTATAGCATGCAGGGTCCTGCCTATTTCCATTTTTAAAAACAGGAATAATTATTGATCTTTTCCATGACTTAGGAATATTGTCACGGTTTAAAGCATTGAAGACCCTACAAAGCAGTCTTGACCAGAAGTTAGGGAAGCATTTAAAGGCATCGGCAGGAACACCATCTGGTCCCGGTGCCTTTTTAGTCAGGGTGCAATCAATTACAGTTAAAACTTCCTCAACTTCAAAGTGCAAGTGATTACCTGCTGTAATGGTAGACGCTTCCTGTGCACTATTCTCTACATGATGATGGTCTGAGTATATATCCCTGAAATGTTTAATCCAGCCCTCATCTGGGATATTAGTTTCTAGGGGGGAGTTATCCTCGTCTGTAAGAAGGGGTTGGTTAACAATCCTCCAGAACTCTCCACTATTTTTTATTATGGTATTATGGCTGGATCTGTGAGTTGTGCCCAGGCTTCATCTTTATTTATCATTGCTGAGGAATCCGACATGGCCAGGGGAAGTAATAAGGCCTGTGGGAGAACATGGTGGCCAGTGGAATGCGCTTTTGGGCTCCTAAAGGCAAGATTTGATCATCTGGACAAAACTGGTGGAGCCCTCCTCTACTCATCTGATAAGGTGTGCCATATCACTGTGGCCTGCTGCATTCTCCACAACATCGCCCTGCAATAGAACATCCCTTACATTGCAGAGGATGGAGACTGTGAAGAGCCACCTGGTGAGGATCGTGAAATGTCAAATGAAGAAGATAGTTGTGATAAGGAAGCACTTCACTTACGTCAAGAATTCATTGACAGAGGGGTGTGGCCGGTAGGACGAGGGCCCTTGAGCTCCTGGCCGGCCTGGCATAAATATCCTGAATCCCGCCAGAAACCCTGCCCTATGACACTGCACTGAGGTTCCCTTGATGTGGTATATTCCTGGCAATGCCTGTAATTGATCGGGCCTGCCGGCAACCTCTGCCGATAACCTGGACCCTGGCGGCTGTAGTATAGAGTGAAGATGGCATGCAGAGGTTTACAGCAAGTGATGGAGCTGTGGTCTTGAGTACCTGCAGATGCCCAACAGGACCTTGGAATGCGGGCGTCAGTGTCCGGGAGACTGGAGCCTGCTGATTGCTGTGTCCCCCTATGAATCCTGCAGTTTGACCTCTGTTGGTGGTACGAGCATGAGAGGCTGTAGGAGGGGTTCAGCACAGGGAGCGCCCACATCGACTACAGCACAGTCCTGGGCTACATTGTGAAGGTGCTGAGGCCAGAAGCTCAGACCCCACAGACATGGTACGGGCCACGGTGGCCTGTGACTGGTAGGCCCGGACCCATTTACCACCTGTCCCTCGTGGCTGCTGAAATCTATCCCCTGCTGGTGCCACGGACTGGAGAGGAGGTGAGGTGATCCTGCACGAGGTGCACTGCCTTGGTATCCTGTATCAGTGACTGGGGCTTGCCCGATAGTGAGAGTGCCTGGCACCAAAGGCACTAGGGAGGGAGACCAAACACACCACAGGGCCACTGCTTGCTTGAGGTTGCTCTGGGAAGCCCTCCTGAAACCTTGCAGTCCTCATCCAGGGAGGGTTGGTCTCACTGCAGGAGGATGGGGACATCCTACATCACACGAATCTGACACCCTACCAGCAGCCAGGGAGAACCTAGAGAAGTATTGGGCTGTGTGCTGGACTCGTGGTTGGGAATCACGGGGGCCATAAGGAGTGAGGTGGATTGACCAGCACTTCACCTAAACTTACTGTTATGACTAGTGAGGGAGTGGATGGCCCCATAACTGAACACCATACTACATACTGGACCCATGTCTCTGCTCAAAGGGGGTTGCTCTCATCCTGTCCCTGACTGTATTGCTTGGGCCTTGGCGATTGGCCATTTGTGACTGGGCTCATCTCCACCCCTTGTTGCCCTCTTAGATGTGGGCACCCCATGCAGAGTCTTGAATTTGCAGGCTACTGTCCATCTGTACATTTGAGCAGACAAGGGGGATGGCTCTAGTGAAGGCATGAGAGCCCGTATACTGAGGTGGAGGTATGGCATATACTGTATCACTGGGGATCGCCCCTCCCCTGCTGAGGAGGGCAACAGCAGTCATGGGCAAGGGCAAGAAAGCAAGGGTTCAGACCCCCAGCACCATCACACAATATATGACTCCCCACCTGCCCACTAAGAGGATCATGAGGCAGTCAGACATGCAAAAAGCTGCAGATTAACTAGACGGAGATGTAGAACTGACCAGAGCAGAACTTTTGGCAACAATATAAGGCTCACGTACAGCTCTTGAACATGAAATTGAAACAGTCTCAATTGATGTCAATCTCCTCTGTGCAGACTGTTAGACCTGACATCATTGGCTTGAGTCTCTCCTCCATTTTTTCTGTTTGCCTCTACTGTTTTTTGATGTTTTGCTGGTATATGCTTTGGGCGCTGTGCCACTGCTGATCAGTGCCATAGCGCAAGTGCTCCCTATGTTAAATTGATGTATCTATTGTATCCATGTTTGGCTTATTTGGTTTACTGTCAGTCCCTAGTCTAGTGCACCAGGAGTGCCGGGGCTTGTAAATACAAATGCCGCTCGTGGGCTTGCAGCACGTGTTGTGCCACCCACAAGAGCGGCCTCGTAAAAGAATGTCTACGGGTCGGTCATTGCGAGACCCACGTGCAGCCTAGTGCTGTCACGCAGGCTGCGCAATTATACCTACTTGCCAGCACCTCAAACCTTCCCTTGACTTCATGTTAGTCACCCCTATGGTAGGCCCACGGGCAGGGTGCATTGGAAGTATAAGGTAGGACACGCCTGACCAAGTTGGCATGTCCTAATAGTGAAGCACAGCCATCTTCGTTCTTCACTATTGCAAGGTAGCCTGCTCTCCATTAGTTAGAATGGGCCGCCGGGATTATTAACGCTATGATCCTAGCTGGCTCGAGGAGCATGGTGCAATGTCGAGTTTGGTATCCCTGAACTCGGGGTTTAATTACGCATCCATTGGTTTGGATGGTTTTTGGACTCTGGGTGTGAAAATAGCACTTTTAGAAAGTGTCTATTTTCTTGTCTAACCATATCTGGTTTCTGCTGGTCTTGCGTGTGTGTGACAGGACCTGGGTGGCTCCCCAGGTCTGGATGAGTCAGTGGGGGATGAGTGGGACATTTGCGTTGAGAGTAGGGGGAGAGTAGTTGCTGATAGCCTGCCCTGCCGGATACAATGCTGGCTCCACCTCCTGCCAAGCGGCTGATGGCTCTGTGCCTGCCATGGACGATCCTAGCCCCACCTCCTGCCAGGAGGCCGATAGCTCTGCTCCTGCCAGTGTCAATGCTGGCTCCACCTCCTGCTGGGCGTCTGAGGACCCAGCCCTGCGCAATGAATAGGCCAGGTGCTACTGCCTGGCTCCACCCACAACAGACCCAGGATGTTGGGAAATTCCCCTGCATGGACAAAGGGATCAAAGCCAAAAAGGGGTATAAAAGAAGGACCCCTGAACCAAGAATTTAGATCACTTCTGACAAGGAACCCTGTAACCAAGGACAAGAGGCCTGCTGATCTGAGGACTTGCCTACCCCTTCTGCCAGTGTGCTGTTTGCTGGGGGGAATCCTGCAGTGCTTCTTTATTTTTGCCAAGGAACCAGGAGAGAGAAACTGTGTGTGTACTCTCACGCTTGCTAAGAAAATCTCCAAGGACTGGAAGAGTGCCAGTCTCCTGCTGAAGTCACAGGGCTAAAGGACTTCATCTGCTTAAAGTGCTATTTGCTGGAACCTGCGAATCCAGCACCTCTGAACGAGCCAGTAACCTCGACGCCGACGGACGTCGCCGAATCCAGCTCGACATAGTGAGCAACGGCTCTAGTGTCCCGCTTCCTCGACACCGGCCGCCGGGCCCGATCGACACCAGCAGCAACGCCAGTGAGTAGTGAGTTCGGCTCCAGCTCCAAGGGACTTCGTGTCTGCACCGCTGCTGATCGCATCGCCCTCGTGCCCTCTCGACGCCGTGAGCGCTGCTCACTCTGTGCAACAGCATCATCGACGACGACGCCTGCTGAGGCCTGATCAACACCGAAGACGCGACGCCGGATTGCTCGACCCCGCTGATCATCGTGTGCTTCATTTTCCAAAGGTACTGTGTTGTTGGGGGTCCATGTGACTCCGGGCTCGACGTAGCGCTCCTCGCGGTCGACGCCGAACCTTTGGATTAACTTTGCCTCGACGTCGTGTAGCCCCCGTGTGGGTTACCCTGTTGCTAAGAACAGTGTTTCCAAGAAGAAGATTTGCTTTTGATACTAAAGACTTTGTGCTAAAGAAGAAACTACCTTTGAACTATTTTTCCCTATCCCGAGTATTTATTAAGATTGTGTACATTTTTGTCGTTATTTGGTCTTGTGCTAAGCCTTAAATAAAAATACTTATTTTTATAATACTACTGTGTCGTGTCCATTTGTAGTGTATTCACTTTATTACTGTATGTGGTCATAAATGCTTAACACACAGCCTCTGAGATAAGCCTGTTCTGCTCTGCCAAGCTACCAAGGGGGTGAGCAGGGGTTATCGAAGGGTGTGATCCCCTTGCCCTGACTACAAAAGGTGTGTCCCTATTTGTCAGAAGTGCATACCTCTGCCAACTAGAGACAGCGGGTTCTAACATTGGACGCAGCGGTGAGGATTTGGACCTTGCATTTATGACCCATGTACAGTGATTAGTGTGCGCTACATAGTGAAAGCAGACCATAGCGCAGTCACAATCTAATTGGGAAGGATCCTATTTTTGTTTCTCCGCTTTTCTGAAGCTTGATTTTTTTGAACACTGCCAGTTTTGACCATGAGTGACAACGGAGTCACTACCCCTGTTGTTGTTGTTGTGGAGGAGTTTGATAGGAAGAAGCTGAAGACATACGGGAAGAAGCAGCTGCAATACTTTTGCGAGCAGTTCCAATTTCCTACCACAGGCCTCTCAAGAAAGGATGGATATGTCAAAGCATTGCAGGCCTGGTTGGAGTCCCGAGATCCCTCTGATGCGGTGGTGGTACCGCCAGGGGAAGGGAATGAGGAGGCGCCAGCGAATGGGCCTGAGTCCTCGCCCGGAAGCAGTGTTTCCTCCAAAGGTCTTTCCCCTGAAGAACGAGAAGAAAGGGCGAAGGAGCGTGCATACAACATGGAAATGGCAAGGCTAAAGATAAATGGGCAGTTGGAGTTAGAAAATGCAAGAGGTAGAAGAGAAGCTGATTTGGAGACCAAAAGATTAGATTTTGAAAGAGAGAAGTTAGCTTTGGAGCGTGATACCAAGTTGAGGGAATTGGACATCCAAGCTAAGAAGTTAGAATTGAATCCCTCTGGTGGCAGCATCCCATCTGGGCCTGCAAAAAGTAAGTTTTACTTTCCCAAAGATGTGATAAAAGATGATCATAGGAACGAAGATATTGGTCAGTGGTTTAAAGCATATGAGCTAGCATTGTTGGCCCACCAGGTCCCTGAGAAGAATTGGGGAGCGGGGTTGTGGGGTCGCTTTGTGAATGAGGGGAGAGATACCCTGTTAGACATGCCTGTTGCGGATAGGATGTTGTATGCTCATATGAAAGATGCTTTAATGTTGCGGTATGGCCTAACCCCCGAGAAGTACAGACAAGCTTTTAGAGATTGTAAGAAGTTGCCTGGTATGACGTGGGTTGAATATGTGTCTTATTTTTGCAGAGCCATGGATGGTTGCGTAAAGGGCAGCAAAGTGGAAAGTTATGAAGCTCTTTATGATTTGTTTGCTTGGGAGCATTTGTCTAATAACTGTTTTCCAGAGCTGCGCCAGCACCTTATTGATAGCAAGATATCTAACCCTAGAAAACTTGCTGAGGAGGCGGACCGCTGGGTCAGTACCAGGGTCCACAAGGGTCCAGTGGGAGACTCAGCCAAAGGTGGGTAGGGTCCCCAGCAGAAGAGTGGGGGGGACAAGGGTAAACAGAAGGAGTCCCAGAAAGGGCCCCAAAGTAATCCCCAAGGGAACCAAGGGAAAGGTTCCCAGCCTCCCCCTGAGAAGAAGCCAGGGGCCCGACGGGTAAACCTGTTCATAGGGGCCCCCTAACCTGCTACACTTGTGGGCAGGTGGGACACCGGTATTACGATCCCCAGTGTCCCATGAAGAAATCGAATGCACCGCCGAGTGCACCCCCCGTCAGTTGGCGAGTGTAGCCCTGGGAGGGGAGGAGATGGTTGTCCATGGTGGGAGGGGTCCCGCAGAGATGTCCCTAGTCTCGCTAGGAGACATGCAAATGGTCCCTCCACCCCCCCTGCCTAGTAACACTAGTAAATATAGGCAGTAGGTGACCATTAATGGCCATAGAGTGGAAGCCCTCAGAGACACCGGAGCGAGTGTGACAGCTGTCAAGTGTCACTTGGTGTCCAGAGAGCAGGTGGTTCCCCACGCATTCTACCCTGTGATAGCTGCTGACAACTCCCAGAAAGAGTGTGAGGTGGCTCAGGTTTCCTTTGAATGGGGGGGAGTTTCAGGTACTCTTCAGGTTGCTGTGAGGCCCGCCATGCCTGTCGATTGTCTCCTGGGCAATGATTTAGAAGACTCCCCTTGGGCTAAGGTGGAGAGAGAGGCGCACTTGAAAATGTTGGGCGCGCCAGAGTGGGTGTGTGCAACCACTCGATCGATGACAGCGAGTAAGGGTGTTGATGGGGTCCCGGAGCCTGAAAGTACGGCCCAGGACCCAGCTGTGAAGAGAAGAGGCAGGGGGCGCGGGAAACCGTCCCCCGTAGTTCCCGTGGTCCAGGAGGAGGTAGACCCTGAGGGGGATGCCCTGGAGCCCACAGGGGAACAAATTGCCGAACTGGGAGACCTGCCCGAGCTGACCCATTGGCAGCAGGATGGTGGTCCCTCCAGGGAGGAATTCTGTGCGGAACAGAAAGTGTGCCCTTCTCTTGTGGGCATGAGGCAGCAGGCCTCAGCCCAAACCGCAGGTGATCAGTCAGGGTCACATTTTGTGTACTGGGAGAACGACCTCCTGTATAGCGAGCCTAAGGCTACTGAGCCTGGGTCAGCCCGTGTGCTGGTGGTACCCCAGCGCTTTAGAGCCTTCCTACTGGGGTTGGCTCATGACGTTCCGTTAGCTGGACATCTGGGGCAGGACAAGACCTATGACAGGCTTGTCACCCATTTTTATTGGCCTCAGATGCGAAGGGATGTAGACATCCATTGCAAGACTTGTCACACTTGCCAGGCAAGTGGGAAAAGCGGAAGGAAGCAGAAGGCTCCCCTCCAACCTTTTCCAGTGGTCAGTACCCCCTTTGACCGAGTGGGTATTGACATTGTTGGGCCCCTGGACCCCAAGACAGCCCTGGGCAACGGGTTCATCCTGGTCTTGGTGGACCATGCCACACGGTACCCGGAAGCCATCCCTCTCCGAACAGTGACGGCCCCGGTGGTGGGACGGGCACTGATGGGTGTTTTCTCCCGGATGGGGTTCCCCAGAGAGGTGGTGTCAGACCGGGGCACCAACTTCATTTCGAACTATATGAAGTCTCTGTGGAAGGAGTGTGGGGTAACCTACAAGTTCACCACTCCTTACCACCCTCAAGGGAATGGGCTGGTTGAGAGATTCAACCGGACCCTGAAAGGCATGATCATGGGTCTTGAAGAACCAATGAGGTGGAAATGGGACGTCCTCTTGCCATGCCTGTTGTTTGCTTACCGTGAGGTGCCGCAGAAGTCTCTAGGGTTCAGCCCCTTTGAGCTTTTGTACGGTCACCCGGTAAGAGGGCCTTTGAGTCTGGTCAAGGAAGTCTGGGAGCAATCTCCCAGGAAACCTCCCCAGGATGTATACAGCTACATGCTGGCCTTTCGGAACCAGACTCGGCGCTTCAGAGAACTTGCTCAGGCAAATCTGGAAGCCAGCCAGGAGGAGATGAAGCGATGGTACGACCGGAATGCCACTCTGGTAGAGCTTCAGCCTGGTCAGGAAGTGTGGGTCATGTCCCCTGTGGAACCTTGTGCGCTCAAGGACAGGTGGACTGGACCGTTTAAGGTTGTGGAGAAAAAGAGCGATGTCACCTACTTGGTGGACTTGAAATCTCCCAGGAACCCCTTGCGGGTCCTGCATGTCAACCGTTTGAAGCCCCACTTAGAAAGGTCCGAAGTGGGCATGCTCCTAGCTACAGATGCTGGAAAGGAGGAGGAGAGTGAGCCTCTTCCTGACCTCCTGTGTGCTAAAGAGCAAGACGGGTCAGTGGATGGTGTGGTCCTCTCTGACACACTGACCCTTGAGCAGAAACAGGATTGTCGCCACCTGTTGGGACAATTCCCGGATCTGTTTTCCTTGGTTCCGGGTGTCACTCATTGGTGTGTCCATGACGTTGACACCGGAGACAGCCCTCCTGTGAAGCACAAGGCTTACAGGGTGACTGACAAGGTTCGAGCATACATTAAGGAGGAGGTCTCCAAAATGTTTGCGTTAGGGGTGGTTGAGTCCTCTAGCAGTCCTTGGGCTAGCCCAGTGGTCTTGGTCCCGAAGGCTGCAGCGCCTGGTGCTTCACCGGAACTCCGGTTCTGCGTGGATTACCGAGGACTCAACTCGGTCACGAAGACTGACGCGCACCCCATCCCCAGAGCTGATGAGCTCATCGATCGGTTGGGGGCTGCCCGGTACCTTAGTACGTTTGATTTGACGTCTGGGTACTGGCAGATCGCCTTAACCGATGGGGCAAAGGAGAGGTCAGCATTCTCCACACCAGATGGGCTATACCAGTTCCGGGTGATGCCCTTTGGGATGAAGAATGCCCCTGCCACCTTCCAGAGGTTGGTCAACCAGGTCTTGGCTGGACTGGAGGATTTCAGTGCCGCCTACCTGGACGACATCGCAGTGTTCAGCGCCAGCTGGGAGGAACACTTGCGCCACCTCCAGGAAGTGTTGTTGGCCCTGCGCGGAGCAGGCCTCAAAATCAAAGCCAGTAAGTGCCAGATTGGGCAGGGTTCGGTGGTGTACTTGGGGCACCAAGTAGGGAGCGGCAAGGTGGCCCCCCTGCAACCCAAGATTGATACCATCCTGGCTTGGGCGCCGCCCAAAACCCAAACTCAGGTGAGAGCCTTCTTAGGACTCACGGGTTATTACAGGACGTTTGTCAAGGATTACGGTAACATTGTGCACCCCTTGACTTCGCTGACTTCCAGGAAGCAGCCACGAAACGTGATCTGGACTGATGCCTGTCAAACGGCCTTCGACACCCTGAAAACTGCAATGTGCACAGCACCTATACTCCAGGCACCCGACTTTTCGAAAGAATTCATTGTCCAGACGGACGCTTCAGAGCATGGCGTGGGGGCTGTTCTAGCTCAGGTGAATGAAGAGGGCCGAGACTTGCCTGTAGCCTTCATCAGTAGGAGGTTACTTCCCAGGGAAACGAGGTGGAGTGCGATAGAAAGAAAAGCATTTGCTGTGGTCTGGGCGCTGAAGAAGCTAAGACCCTACCTGTTTGGGACTCACTTCCGGGTTCAGACAGACCAGAGGCCCCTCAGATGGTTGATGCAGATGAGGGGCGAGAATCCGAAACTGTTGAGGTGGTCCATTTCCCTACAGGGGATGGACTTTACGGTGGAACACCGCCCTGGTACAGATCACGCCAATGCTGATGGTCTGTCCAGATTTTTCCGCCTTAGTGAAGAGGACTCCCTAGGTCAAGGGTAGTTCTCCCCACATATCAGCTGGAGGGGACACGTGTTAGACTTGACATCATTGGCTTGAGTCTCTCCTCCATTTTTTCTGTTTGCCTCTACTGTTTTTCGATGTTTTGCTGGTATATGCTTTGGGCGCTGTGCCACTGCTGATCAGTGCCATAGCGCAAGTGCTCCCTATGTTAAATTGATGTATCTATTGTATCCATGTTTGGCTTATTTGGTTTACTGTCAGTCCCTAGTCTAGTGCACCAGGAGTGCCGCGGCTTGTAAATACAAATGCCGCTCGTGGGCTTGCAGCACGTGTTGTGCCACCCACAAGAACGGCCTCGTAAAAGAATGTCTACGGGTCGGTCATTGCGAGACCCACATGCAGCCTAGTGCTGTCACGCAGGCTGCGCAAGTATACCTACTTGCCAGCCCCTCAAACCTTCCCTTGACTTCATGTTAGTCACCCCTATGGTTGGCCCACGGGCAGGGTGCATTGGAAGTATAAGGTAGGACACGCCTGACCAAGTTGGCATGTCCTAATAGTGAAGCACAGCCATCTTCGTTCTTCACTATTGCAAGGTAGCCTGCTCTCCATTAGTTAGAATGGGCCGCCGGGATTATTAACGCTATGATCCTAGCTGGCTTGGGGAGCATGGTGCAATGTCGAGTTTGGTATCCCTGAACTCGGGGTTTAATTACGCATCCGTTGGTGTGGATGGTTTTTGGACTCTGGGTTTGAAAATAGCACTTTTAGAAAGTGTCTATTTTCTTGTCTAACCATATCTGGTTTCTGCTGGTCTTGCGTGTGTGCGACAGGAGCTGGGTGGCTCCCCAGGTCTGGATGAGTCAGTGGGGGATGAGTGGGACATTTGCGTTGAGAGTAGGGGGAGAGTAGTTGCTGATAGCCTGCCCTGCCGGATACAATGCTGGCTACACCTCCTGCCAAGCGGCTGATGGCTCTGTGCCTGCCATGGACGATCCTAGCCCCACCTCCTGCCAGGAGGCCGATAGCTCTGCTCCTGCCAGTGTCAATGCTGGCTCCACCTCCTGCTGGGCGTCTGAGGACCCAGCCCTGCGCAATGAATAGGCCAGGTGCTACTGCCTGGCTCCACCCACAACAGACCCAGGATGTTGGGAAATTCCCCTGCATGGACAAAGGGATCAAAGCCAAAAAGGGGTATAAAAGAAGGACCCCTGAACCAAGAATTTACATCACTTCTGACAAGGAACCCTGTAACCAAGGACAAGAGGCCTGCTGATCTGAGGACTTGCCTACCCCTTCTGCCAGTGTGCTGTTTGCTGGGGGGAATCCTGCAGTGCTTCTTTATTTTTGCCAAGGAACCAGGAGAGAGGAACTGTGTGTGTACTCTCACGCTTGCTAAGAAAATCTCCAAGGACTGGAAGAGTGCCAGTCTCCTGCTGAAGTCACAGGGCTAAAGGACTTCATCTGCTTAAAGTGCTATTTGCTGGAACCTGCGAATCCAGCACCTCTGAACGAGCCAGTAACCTCGACGCCGACGGACGTCGCCGAATCCAGCTCGACATAGTGAGCAACGGCTCTAGTGTCCCGCTTCCTCGACACCGGCCGCCGGGCCCGATCGACGCCAGCAGCAACGCCAGTGAGTAGTGAGTTTGGCTCCAGCTCCAAGGGACTTCGTGTCTGCACCGCTGCTGATCGCATCGCCCTCGTGCCCTCTCGACGCCGTGCGCGCTGCTCACTCTGTGCAACAGCATCATCGACGACGACGCCTGCTGAGGCCTGATCGACACCGAAGAAAGCGACGCCGGATTGCTCGACGCCGCTGATCATCGTGTGCTTCATTTTCCAAAGGTACTGTGTTGTTGGGGGTCCGTGTGACTCCGGGCTCGACGTAGCGCTCCTCGCGGTCGACGCCGAACCTTTGGATTAACTTTGCCTCGACGTCGTGTAGCCCCCGTGTGGGTTACCCTGTTGCTAAGAACAGTGTTTCCAAGAAGAAGATTTGCTTTTGATACTAAAGACTTTGTGCTAAAGAAGAAACTACCTTTGAACTATTTTTCCCTTCCCCGAGTATTTATTAAGATTGTGTACATTTTTGTCGTTATTTGGTCTTGTGCTAAGCCTTATATAAAAAAAACTTATTTTTATAATACTACTGTGTTGTGTCCATTTGTAGTGTATTCACTTTAATACTGTATGTGGCCATAAATGCTTAACACACAGCCTCTGAGATAAGCCTGTTCTGCTCTGCCAAGCTACCAAGGGGGTGAGCAGGGGTTATCGAAGGGTGTGATCCCCTTGCCCTGACTAGAAAAGGTGTGTCCCTATTTGTCAGAAGTGCATACCTCTGCCAACTAGAGACAGCCGGTTCTAACACAGACCTATTGAAGTTAGCTGATGAAGTCATGTCAGTGGCGGGTAATATCATCAAATTACAGGGGAAGTAAAGTCCCTCAAGCAGCAAGTCACCCACCTTAACTCCATCCCTGTGGATCTAGGGCAATGGGCCAAAGAATAAGGAGGATGCTCTCCTCATAGCAATATTCGACTTTTGGGTTTCCCAGAAAAGTCAGAGGGACTCTCCACAGATCAGACAGACTCTCCACAGAGAAAATTCTTGGAGAACTGGGTGAGAACTGAACTTAAACCAGAGGGCAGAAAGAGAAAGTGAACATAGGGCTCTGAAGCCACCACCGTGAACGGAGGTATCCCCTTGGGCCCTCCTCAACATGATCATGAACTATCGTGCCTGAGACTGTATTCTTCGGGCTGCAAGGGAGGGGGTGGTGCCCCAATTTGCCAGTGCCAAATTTCCATTTACCGAGGCTATACTAAACAAGTACAGGAAATAAGCAAATCATACCTAAGCATCAAGGAGAATTTGAGGGCACTCAATCTTCGATACATGCTCCTGTATCTAGCAACGCTTAAGGTCCTATACTAAAGGAAGGCCCATTTCTTCAAGCAATTCGAGGACATATGGAAATGTCTTGAAATTAAAAGTGAACCTGCAGACTCCTTGTCAGGCCCGAGCTGCTCCCGTGCATGGGGAAACCTGCACTCACATACCCTCTAACCAGCCCCAGAAGAGGGCAACCATTCCTAAGTCTTCTCCTCTGGGACGCCAAAAAATCATGATCAGTGAGGATGAAATTATGCAAATCTCTACTATAGACTGACCGACTAAAGCACCGGATGGAGCAGACATGGATTCCGCTAGTCCCATGCAGGACATTGTACCCGATACCCTACTTGGAAGAGTGTGATAGACTGCAGGTGTATGAGTGATGCGTCTGGGGCCATGAGAGGATATGGAGCTGGGTGGGGAGTTGTGAACCCGGGGGTTCTGACCGAATGTATCGGTTGGGGTGCATGCCATCGTGTTGAAGTATCTGTAAATGTGCCTGGAGTGGATAAGGCGTAATTCTGGGGCGGGTGCGTGCCCAATTTACATTAGCTCTGCTGTTATATGGTGTGGCTTGCCTGGGTGACTGTGCCTGATGACATGTTGCTTGTGAAGATGGGAAGTATGATTTCATGATTTCCAGGCCAGGATGCTGTTTGACAGTTGGGTATTAGCTATTCCCCGTTGGACTGGGGTGGGATGCGGTGTGAGTCCTGGCATGTGCAATGGGTTGACTTAGACATATGGGTGAGAGTTTTGTTCATATTGTTTCATTTTATAATGGTTAATCAGCAGCAGAGAGATGGGTGGTGGGGGTTGATGATGCATGCCACACATTCACATCGAGAGTGGGGGGGCAATTATAGATTCCTGACCTGGAAGAGGTACTGGGTCCTCACCTTTCTTAAGCTCCACAAGATTGACATTGTGTGTCTGCAGGAAACGTACATGAATGACACAGGTGCCTCCACTCTAGCTAAGAAATTGAGAGGACACATGTATCATTCTTACCTTTCCTCATATGTTAGAGGCACATTGATTTGGGTGGCCCAGGAAGTCTTGTTTTCCCTCACTTACATGGTGGTGGATATGGGGGGGTATAAACATCCTGAATAGGGTTCCTTGGATGGGCAGAATGTCTCACTTCTTAGCACATATGCAGACAACACTGATAACCCTGCTTTTTTTTACAAAAATGCAAGACCTCCTTACACAGGAGGTTGAGTGGCCATTACTGTTGCTTGGCGATTTCAATTGTGTTTTAGACCCTTATTTAGATAGAGCCCTGGCTAGGCCAGGCACTAACCCCACATGAACACTGCACTCCAGGAGGTAATGTACAATATAGATCTAGTGTACATTTGGCGTCAGAGACGTCCAGATCGCAGTATATTCACGTGTCATTCAACTGCACACAACACATTTAGCAGACTCGACAGGGTTTGGTGGCCAGGTTCCCTTGACTGGATGACTTCCAGGTTACTCACCTGGCGTGATTCCTATCGGATCACTCTCCGGTCTGTTGCTTGGTTGCTCTTGGGGACACACCGTGGGGACTTGCTTTTGGGGGCTGCCTGTGAATATCTTGGAGGACCCCACTGGCAGGGATTCAGTGTCGCTTGCCCTGACTGGTTATTTTAAATCAAACTAGAAGTGGAGCTGTAGAGTGGGAGGCACTCAAGGCGGTGTCAAGGGGCACCTGTGTGGGACTGACTTGTGGGGTCGTAGAAAGCTACAGGCTGACCTTTATGAGGCAGAGCAGATGGTTGCTCAGACTCAGGTGATGCATCCAACTACTCTGGCCTTGCTTTGGGACAAGCATGACATACGGGGGCATATCTCTGCTATCTGGAACCAAATACACAAAGATACCTTAAATCAGTATCAACAGTGTCTGCATCATAAGGGGGATAAATTCAGGTGTTTGCTGGCCTTGATTGTAAGACGGGAATGCTCACCTCTGCTTCTGACTAGTTTACCCTCTCCGACGGGGACTAGGGTTACCACCAGGGCAGGTATTGTGGAAGTGTTCTGCATACACTGCAGCACTTAAATGCAGTGGATCAGAATGTCAGTGCAAATATCTACTCCCCTTTTTAAGAGGGGTTGGCGATTCCCAAGTTGGAATGGGTGGCCACTGAGGAGCTGGATAACCAATTAATGCTAGAAGAGCTTAGGTAGGTGCCATATATCCTTTCACTGGCTAAGACACCGGATGGGTTCCCATCAGAGTTTTGCCAGGCGTATTTGGGCACATTAATGCAGAACCTCCTGGAGGTCTTTATGTAAAGCAATTAGAGGCTAGCTGTATAATCAGGGTTCATGTTTTAAAAAATGCCGGATCACCATTTAATCTGGCATAATGTAGAAGTTCTAAAGTCCCACAATGCATCATGTTTTAAGAGATGACCACACCAACAAATCCAGTCATATTTAGAGGGATTTGATGAGTGGTAGCCATCTGTGTTGGGCTATTGGATTCAACAACAGCAAAACAGCACACATATTTGTAAAGCACAGTTTTACCCCTTGGTGCATCAGGGCGCTGTATAACAAGTGTTTATTACCATTAATATCACGTCAAACCAGTGCTCAGTTTGTAAAAGAATGAGAGCCCATGCCTGGAACATTGCTCAGAAGCCTGAGGCTGGTGCAATTAAATGGTGGTGCACCAAATACTAAGAATGCATAGTCCTAAGTCTCTTCAATCCACTACCAGACACTCCCTGTCCCTTTATCATATGCTTGCAGGTTCCTGCTTTCTTCCTGTGTGATGGTTTGTCTGTCTTTCTCTTCCTCCTTCTTTACACTTTGTACGTTTTTCCCTCTCTTGCTCTTAGGAAATGTCAGATGCAGAAAACTAAGTGCTGCTCCCCAAAAATAAGTTCTGGTGGTCTCTACTGACAACCTTTGACTCAACTTGCCAGAGCCAGTGGAGTAGTGCAAAATGATGGGGGCCCCTACAGGATGTAAAGAGGGGGCCGTGAGTTTCCCATACCTCCCAGATATTGATTAGCCTTGGGCTGAATGAGCTCCCTGAATTAATGTTGGTGGACTGCAAGGTTGGGGACCCACTGTTCCTCAGGGGCTTCAGGGGGCTGTGTTGTTCCCTTGGACAGAGCCCAGACAGAGTGCCAGGGGAAGTGAACATGTCAAAGAAACAAAAAGGTAGGAAGCAAGTGTATGAGAGAGGGGGAGAGGGGGAGAGAGGGAGAGAGAGAAACTGAGTTTGACTACGGAGGCTGATGCATGCAAAAAAATAGAAAGACTGCTTAGCACAGGCTATCCAAGCCTTATGGCCCAATGGGAGAAAGCTACTTATCCTGCAGTATTCCTCCTTTAAATGCCACGAGCATGTTGTAAAAAACTGTTCAATAAAATGAACATACTTTGTAAACACTTAGAAAACAATGTGCGTTTTTTTTGTGGAGGAAGGTATATACAACTGATAAATTCCACAAATGATACGTGCATGCATTACATATGCACAAAAATGTACTAGTCTTATATGGTCAGTTTAATATTGCCCTATAGGGGCAATCAGTACAGCTCAGCTCACTAGTGTAAGAATGCCATTGCCAAACTCAACCTCGGAAGTGAAAGGTAGTATTGCTAGTTGTATCCCCCACATTGCCAACATTCTTGATTGTATTGGCAGCCTTTGTCTCCCTTCATACAGCAGACGTCTTGTACTAAAGGAAAAGCATGCTTCATGAGTCTAGGGCCTTATTACGAGTATGGCGGTCCACTGGACCACCATATTCACAGTGGGGGTCCAATCAACACCACCACTGTGGGTCCGCCCGCAGTATTATGAGTGTGCAGGTCGAACCACCACAGAACCACCGCGTCTGCCGGAGATCCAGGATCCCACGTCAGTTGCCCAGCTGAAGTGAGCAGCAATATGTTGGCAGCACGCTGTGGCACCCCGCGCATATTACGAGTTGCCTGTCCACCGCCCTTTTCAAGGCAGTGAAAACACAATGAAAAGGGTGGCAGAGAGGCAACTAAGGGATTCCCTAAATGGGACCCCTGCATATCCAGGGCCTGGGGTGCATGGGGGGAGGCACATGTTGTGCCACCTGGAATTGCACCCCAGTTTTTGCACGGTGTGCAGGAATGTGCTGCAAGTGCTGTCAGGGTGGCGGTCTGCTGTGAACACTCTTCTATGAGCCTAGTACAGCTGGGGCTGTGAGACCGCTGCAGCACCACCCGCCCAACTTGGATAAAACTCTGAATTCAGCAGGTGGGCACACCGCGGCCTTGGCGGTCCTCCTGCGGACAGAGCGGGCAGTGCTACAGGAGGACTGCCTATGTCACAATAAGGCCCTTAATCTACAGTAAGATAAACTCTTGTTTGTCAGTTCCCTTTCAAGCATTCACTGCCCATGTTTGATGTAGGTTTCTAAATGTTTCCTCAAAATCCTGTTTAGCCAAGACTGGCTACCGGATTCGGGCAAGTCATGATAACTGCTCTCTAATTCCCATGTGTATTATTCAGATGCTTGCCTGTCAACTCACCCTTAATTTATCGGCTACACCCACATATACAAGTGCCACTCCTCCTAATTTATTTATACCCCTACAAGTTACATTGCCTATACTAGGTATGTGCAAGAGCTGATCAGTTCCTTATGTGAGGCAGCCAGCTTTCACTCACTCATGTAAAAATCTGTAATCTCCCACCAAACAGCGAGGCAGGGGCGTCGCATGTATCACAAAAGGTTTCCAAGCCTTATCTGTCAGTTCAGTGTCTGCTGCCACACCCCTTATGCATTACCAAAAGAGCTGGAGCTATTTACTCGATTTGAGCTGATAGAAGGATCATTCGTGTGATGTTTCTGCTGTATGGCAACATGGATTGTATGTTGGGTCAGAAATATCACACAAACTGCACCATGCTGTCGCGCATTGGCGCGGCCATCTTGATTCTTACTTTGTTTTTAATGCTGGGGCCTACTTTTTGATCTGTCTTGAATCTTTGCAATCCTTGTGTTCTAAAACTTTTTTTTTCCCATTTTTAAAATTTTTACCCTTTGTATTTCTGGGTGTATATTTGACCTTTTTTCCACTTTTATCTGTATTTTGGGTGAGTTTTGTACTTTATTTTTTCTCTTTACTTCCTTCCTATTTTTTCCTACTTCCTTCCCTCTTATTCTTGTTTCTATACTTTCCTCATTCTCTCTCTTCCTCCCCCCTTCCCATCACCATGACAGATAAGGGTGCCCTAAAAAAGCCCGCCACAAGTAGCCAACTTCCTTGTGGAAGGCGGCGCTAGGACGGAGTACAGCCTTGTTTTCCGAGGTGGAGGTGGGAGCGCTGTTTTTTTACATCCATCGCCACTTACCCTTCACCCAGGCAGCATCCGGCAGACCTAGGTCAGGTTACGGACTCCAGGAGCGCCAGCAGCACTGGGTTAGGGTCGCCCCAGGCAGTGTATCGCTGCTCTGGGGTCCGGCGCACCCTTAATCAGTTGATGCACCAGTGGTACGACATCCTGGACGAGATCAGGACTTGTTGGATCTGCTAGGGGTTGAGGTCACAGGGCTCGGTGACTAGGTAATTATTAATAATATTATTATTACTTGTGTGTTCATTGCAATTTCTAATATTTTTCCCAAATAGCAAGCATACTGCTGACATGCAGGTAAGTTAAGTTTACAAATATTATGTGATCATTCCGTTGTTGTAATCTAGACAGGTGCTCGACGCTACCTAATCAAACTTGTTGACGCTCGCTTGAGCTGATTATGTAAGAACTTAAGTAATGCAAACACTCCTTTGTCCTGTTACTAAGATAGTGGTAGTTACTATTAGTAATTTAGTGGCGTGTGCCCTCTCACTTCAGTTCTTAGAGCCTTTTTTGTTGCTCGTACTGTGACAAGCAATCAACCAATTTGGTGTATGCATGCGTCCATCTATGCATTTAAAGAAAAAGTGCAGACTTAATGAATTGGCCCGTCAACGGGGGTTGAGATTGCGAAAGAGATAAGAAGAAACAAACATTATTTGTTGCAATTTATTATAATTTGCAAAATCTTTAGCATAGGGGTAGGTATGTTTAGTAAATTTGGAATAGGATAGGACGGTCCATGATACTTGTCTACTACTAGTCAATCTGATATAGAAAAGTTCAGTGTTATTGTGATTGCTTTTCCCTGTCAAAAAATCTTTTTGGAGAGAATATTTATTTACCACCAATGTTTTTCTGTCTTAATGTCTCACATCAGCATCCAGGGTCAAGAAGAGGTCTGAGGAGGGTGAGGGGGCTAAAGGGGCCTCCCAGTCCGAATGTTCCTCGGCCGATGGATCTGCTGGCCCCAGTAAGTCCTCCTGTTGTTAACATTAATATTTATTTCCCTAACTTTTCCCTTTCCTTATTTTGAATTATCACTAGCTGTTTCCTAAGTTTTTTTCAATCCTCTTTGATCTATCGGTTTTTAAATTCTTGTTATCCTTGCAGTAACCTATTCAAGTACTTTCTATATTCTTACTGTCTACTCTGTACTTTACTTCAAACTGTCTATCTGTATACTAGTCTGTCTGTAGCTTTCTATCCTTTGCTTTGTCAGATAGCTTTCCCTCTCCCCTTATATTATATTTTGTGGACTGCCTAGTGGTGGTACTGTGTAAGACTCTGAGAACCCATTACTCATGTACTACTACTGCTACTCTGTCGTGCAGATGGCATGCATGCCCAAGTAAGGTATTGTATTCCTGTTTGTTGAGGTGAGGACGAAGGCTTTCTTTTACTTTCTCATGCTCGATCAGTAAAACAAGAGAGTGGCCATGGTCAAGTTTGACAACTCAAAGCTGTGTCTTCTTCTTAGCTAGCCCTAGTATGATTAGCAGCAGTTGGTGAACTGATGACCGTGCACCAATGCTGGAACCAGAAGGAAGTAAGAGGAGGGCTCCATTGCATTTGCCAACCAACACCATATGCCCAGGTCAGTTGTCCACTCTTTTATTTCTTTTCAAAAACTAAGATTCATTAATAGCTCTAGCCAATCCTTTACAGTTTGTCTTGATGTTTTAAAAAAATTACCACCAACAAAATGCCCAACCTGATATTTTTAATAGAAGATACGCTCTGTATCCAAATTGTAATGATGTGTATGTTGTATTTTGTTATAAAAAATATGAAATGTTCTTTCTAGCTGCACCAATTTTGGAAAAGGTGATGGACAGAGTTTCTGAATGATGCAGAATACTCCTACCCAGTCAAGAGATCAGGGCTTGATCCATCACCGTTTTTTAGCTCACTGCACCATCCCAGCTTCAGACCTGGCTATATGCAAATTAGTCTGTTCCTGTCCCAGTGCATGATGGGAACAGGGCAAACCAAACTACCAAGCCAATTCTTATACTGGGAAGGAGACAAGCTACCGGGGACCGGTTTCTGGCATTTCAGCCTCGTCGGCCCGGCTTGCTTGAATCCTGATGGTGCAATGAGCTAGGGACTCACGTCTGAGTATACCCTCCCACACATAGCTGCACCAACCACCAGTGCTGGGGCCAGCAGTGACTGCGGCAATGGCGGTATAATGGCAAATAACGAACGCAGGCAAAACTAAAATTCAACAATGCAATGAAGACCAGCAAACTAAAAATAACACTTAACTAAAAAGGATTTTTGTATAAAAACAATCCGAATTTTTAATGATTTTCCAATACACATAAATATAAAATAGGAAGAATATGTATATTTTGATAACAGATTACATTATAATCAAAGTACATAAAATACAATTTTAAAAAAAGATGGTAAAGATGAGGTAGTGACGGTTTCTTCAACTCGTTTCGACACTAAGTGTCTTCGTCAGGAAAGTACCATCATATATTTGATCTAAAATAAAAATTAACAGTCTTTAAGTAGCAAAAAATTCCAAATATTACAACATTAAAACATTGTTAATCGCTGGTACAAACATTGTCATTGTTCTAATTCATAAAATATAGCCGTTATTGTGTTTACATTGGGGAGGACCCTAGAGTGGGCTTGAAAAAAAGGAAATAAAAGACAAAGCAGAAGAGCCAAGAATTAGATAACTCGGACGTGGATACCCATGGCTGTATCTTGCTAGTATTTAAAGGGATAAGCTAACACCATGTTTGCAGATTGTCTTTAGGGCTGTGCTATGATATTGTATGGGCAACAGACAGCTAAAAGGCAAATTTCTGCTCTTTGATATCTGATCACTGTGAGAAAAAGTGTCTACTTGTGTAGATCAAAATAGCAACAAGGGACTCTATAGCTCGTATTTTATAATAATTATGCAAATATTATGTAATACGCTGCCTTGCCAATGCCTAATAATTAGAGGGCAGAGGACAGTAAAGGATAAAAGAAAAACTTTCTGCGCATATTTAAATTTGTATAAGGACTTACTTGACAAAATTGGAATACAGCACAGCAACAATCAGGTTCTAATATGCTGATCACAAGCGTATCAATCACAATGAGAACGCTAAAATAAAAGAGACAGAAAAAGTATATTTTTTGTAAATGGAGGCAAAAGCGTGCATACCAAACTCACAAGGAGGGAACACTAAATTTAATATAGTTAAAACGTTTACCTAGCATGGAACGTGTGATACTAACGGTAGCCGATTGAAGCTCCTCTTGTTAGTTAGGGAAATTACTGGCACGCTGACTGGATGCTGCGTTTCAATAAAAGTAACGACCATTTACCAGTTGTGCTCCAACCGTTTGAATACTCTGTTAATTTGGAGCAAAGAAGGAGAAAATAAATAACTAACGGGACAGCAAACCAGAGTAGACCTCAATTCTAACGTTGCGGTAAACAAATGGCACATACCTAAATAATGTTAATATGGAGGCGTCCGCTGTTGAGGGGGCAGATCAAACATTGAAATATGCAGCACTCTGGCTGTCGTTTGAAGGGGCACGGGTCTGCTGAGAAAGGCGAACACCGGCATATTGATTACATAAAATTAGGAGGCACATGATTAGAACGTAAGAACGTCTTCGCGGGTGTTTGGAACATACCTAAAAAGGACGGATAAACCTTCAGCTCTTATATATTTTGCCGGTATGACAGATGAACTGTTAGAATGTAGATCGCGTCAAGCCTCAGTGGTTGCAGATTCAGCGCATATCTATATAAAACGAAAGCGCAGGATATGTTAGCAATTACGGTCTTCCCAGTAGAGAAGCTAACTACTAGCTAGGCTTGTTAACGTTTAGAGCTTACATACCTTTAAAGGGCAGCAATGGCCTCCTTGTAGCTTCTAATTTCAGGTCGATGCCGGTCTGCAAAGTCTCTTCTGGGTTTTTATAAGCCTGCCCCTAACTGGTTAAGCTGATAGTGCACGCCTGTTTTTAAAGAGACCAAACAGCAGGGTTAGCGCGGTCAGGAAGTTTCAAATGCCGACGAGAGAGAAGGGGTTGGAGCCTAAGTCTGGCATGTGACACGTGTCACTCTGTCATGTGGCATATGCCACATCTGATGTGACATATGCCATAGATTTTCTACTTGGTCTTTCATTATTATCAGTTGAGCATTTCCAAAGGACTATGTTTCACTCTGCTAAAATAAATAAATTGTTTAAAAAAATAAAAATAATATTAAAAAATAATTTCCCGAGGTGGGGTTTGAACCCTGGTCAAAACTCACTCAAAGCCCCTGCACATTCACAGTGAGCCACCTACTCTGCTGAAAGTTCCCCAGCCAAAGGTATCTATGTCATAGAATAAGGATGTCAGTCCTTCCTCTATTTCTATTGTCTTTGGACTGTAGATACCAGAAATCTTCTCTCGATTTACATTCTTTAAATACAAATAGCCCTTCCTTTCATACAGTCTGCCACTAGCCCCATGCATTTCCAATTCTTACACAATCATCCCCAAATTCTCATTCCACTAAATAAGTGATTTCTTTCATAGCAAACCTGTCCCCCCTATCCACGTGCCACACAGGATGCCATTATCAATGCCTGACATGCACTATGAGTAATGAGGCCATAGTTCTCCCAGATACTTCTAGGGGGTCATTTACAAAGGCACAGCTTTCATTTGTGGAATTTAGAAATAAAATGAAAAAAAAAAAAAACGATTTTCCCCAGCTGGGGTTTGAACCCTGGTCAAAACTCACTCAAAGCCCTTGCACATTCACAGTGAGCCACCTACTCTGCTGAAAGTTCCCCTGCCAAAGGCATCTATGACATAGAATAAGGATGTCAGTCCTTCCTCTATTTCCATTGTCTTAGGACTGTAGATACCAGAAATCTTCTCTCGATTTACATTCTTTAAATACAAATAGCCCTTCCTTTCATACAGTCTGCCACTAGCCCCATGCATTTCCAATTCTTGCACAATCACCCCCAAATTCTCATTCCACTAAATAAGTGATTTCTTTCATAGCAAACCTGTCCCCCCTATCCACGTGCCACACAGCATGCCATTATCAATGCCTGACATGCACTATGAGTAAGGAGGCCATAGTTCTCCCAGATACTGCTAGGGGGTAATTTACAAAGGCACAGCTTTCATTTGTGGAATTTAGAAATAAAAAAAAAAAAAAAAAAAAGATTTTCCCCACCTGGGGTTTGAACCCTGGTCAAAACTCACTCAAAGCCCCTGCACATACACAGTGAGCCACCTACTCTGCTGAAAGTTCCCCAGCCAAAGGCATCTATGTCATAGAATAAGGATGTCAGTCCTTCCTCTATTTCTATTGTCTTTGGACTGTAGATACCAGAAATCTTCTCTCGATTTACATTCTTTAAATACAAATAGCCCTTCCTTTCATACAGTCTGCCACTAGCCCCATGCATTTCCAATTCTTACACAATCATCCCCAAATTCTCATTCCACTAAATAAGTGATTTCTTTCATAGCAAACCTGTCCCCCCTATCCACGTGCCACACAGGATGCCATTATCAATGCCTGACATGCACTATGAGTAAGGAGGCCATAGTTCTCCCAGATACTGCTAGGGGGTCATTTACAAAGGCACAGCTTTCATTTGTGGAATTTAGAAATAAAATAAAAAAAACAAAAAAAAACGATTTTCCCCACCTGGGGTTTGAACCCTGGTCAAAACTCACTCAAAGCCCCTGCACATTCACAGTGAGCCACCTACTCTGCTGAAAGTTCCCCAGCCAAAGGCATCTATGTCATAGAATAAGGATGTCAGCCCTTCCTCTATTTCTATTGTCTTTGGACTGTAGATACCAGAAATCTTCTCTCGATTTACATTCTTTAAATACAAATAGACCTTCCTTTCATACAGTCTGCCACTAGCCCCATGCATTTCCAATTCTTACACAATCATCCCCAAATTCTCATTCCACTAAAAAAAAAAACGATTTTCACCAGCTGGGGTTTGAACCCTGGTCAAAACTCACTCAGAGCCACTGCACATTCACAGTGTGCCACCTACTCTGCTGAAAGTACCCCAGCCAAAGGCATCTATGTCATAGAATAAGGATGTCAGTCCTTCCTCTATTTCTATTGTCTTTGGACTGTAGATACCAGAAATCTTCTCTCGATTTACATTCTTTAAATACAAATAGCCCTTCCTTTCATACAGTCTGCCACTAGCCCCATGCATTTCCAATTCTTACACAATCATCCCCAAATTCTCATTCCACTAAATAAGTGATTTCTTTCATAGCAAACCTGTCCCCCCTATCCACGTGCCACACAGCATGCCATTATCAATGCCTGACATGCACTATGAGTAAGGAGGCCATAGTTCTCCCAGATACTGCTAGGGGGTCATTTACAAAGGCACAGCTTTCATTTGTGGAATTTAGAAATAAATTTTTTTTAAAAAAAATACGATTTTCACCAGCTGGGGTTTGAACCCTGGTCAAAACTCACTCAGAGCCACTGCACATTCACAGTGTGCCACCTACTCTGCTGAAAGTTCCCCAGCCAAAAGCATCTATGTCATAGAATAAGGATGTCAGTCCTTCCTCTATTTCTATTGTCTTTGGACTGTAGATACCAGAAATCTTCTCTCGATTTACATTCTTTAAATACAAATAGCCCTTCCTTTCATACAGTCTGCCACTAGCCCCATGCATTTCCAATTCTTACACAATCATCCCCAAATTCTCATTCCACTAAATAAGTGATTTCTTTCGTAGCAAACCTGTCCCCCCTATCCACGTGCCACACAGCATGCCATTATCAATGCCTGACATGCACTATGAGTAAGGAGGCCATAGTTCTCCCAGATACTGCTAGGGGGTCATTTACAAAGGCACAGCTTTCATTTGTGGAATTTAGAAATAAAATGAAAAAAAAAAACGATTTTCCCCAGCTGGGGTTTGAACCCTGGTCAAAATTCTCTCAAAGCCCCTGCACATTCACAGTGAGCCACCTACTCTACTGAAAGTTCCCCAGGCAAAGGCATCTATGTCATAGAATAAGGATGTCAGTCCTTCCTCTATTTCTATTGTCTTTGGACTGTAGATACCAGAAATCTTCTCTCGATTTACATTCTTTAAATACAAATAGCCCTTCCTTTCATACAGTCTGCCACTAGCCCCATGCATTTCCAATTCTTACACAATTATCCCCAAATTCTCATTCCACTAAATAAGTGATTTCTTTCATAGCAAACCTGTCCCCCCTATCCACCTGCCACACAGCATGCCATTATCAATGCCTGACATGCACTATGAGTAAGGAGGCCATAGTTCTCCAAGATACTGCTAGGGGGTCATTTACAAAGGCACAGCTTTTATTTGTGGAATTTAGAAATAATTTTTTTTTTTAAAAAAAAACGGTTTTCACCAGCTGGGGTTTGAACCCTGGTCAAAACTCACTCAGAGCCACTGCACATTCACATTGTGCCACCTACTCTGCTGAAAGTACCCCAGCCAAAGGCATCTATGTCATAGAATAAGGATGTCAGCCCTTCCTCTATTTCTATTGTCTTTGGACTGTAGATACCAGAAATCTTCTCTCGATTTACATTCTTTAAATACAAATAGCCCCTCCTTTCATACAGTCTGTCACTAGCCCCATGCTTTTTCAATTCTTACACAATCATCCACAAATTCTCATTCCACTAAATAAGTGATTTCTTTCATAGCAAACCTGTCCCCCCATCCACGTGCCACACAGCATGCCATTATCAATGCCTGACATGCACTATGAGTAAGGAGGCCATAGTTCTCCCAGATACTGCTAGGGGGTCATTTACAAAGGCACAGCTTTCATTTGTGGAATTTAGAAATAAAATGAAAAAAAGAAAACGATTTTCCCCACCTGGGGTTTGAAACCTGGTCAAAACTCACTCAAAGCCCCTGCACATACACAGTGAGCCACCTACTCTGCTGAAAGGTCTCCAGCCAAAGGCATCTATGTCATAGATTAAGGATGTCAGTCCTTCCTCTATTTCTATTGTCTTTGGACTGTAGATACCAGAAATCTTCTCTCGATTTACATTCTTTAAATACAAATAGCCCTTCCTTTCATACAGTCTGCCACTAGCCCCATGCATTTCCAATTCTTACACAATCATCCCCAAATTCTCATTCCACTAAATAAGTGATTTCTTTCATAGCAAACCTGTCCCCCCTATCCACGTGCCACACAGGATGCCATTATCAATGCCTGACATGCACTATGAGTAAGCAGGCCATAGTTCTCCCAGATACTGCTAGGGGGTCATTTACAAAGGCACAGCTTTCATTTGTGGAATTTAGAAATAAAATAAAAAAAAAAAACACGATTTTCACCAGCTGGGGTTTGAACCCTGGTCAAAAATCACTCAGAGCCACTGCACATTCACATTGTGCCACATACTCTGCTGAAAGTACCCCAGCCAAAGGCATCTATGTCATAGAATAAGGATGTCAGCCCTTCCTCTATTTCTATTGTCTTTGGACTGTAGATACCAGAAATCTTCTCTCGATTTACATTCTTTAAATACAAATAGCCCTTCCTTTCATACAGTCTGTCACTAGCCCCATGCATTTTCAATTCTTACACAATCATCCACAAATTCTCATTCCACTAAATAAGTGATTTCTTTCATAGCAAACCTGTCCCCCCTATCCACATGCCACACAGCATGGCATCATCAATGCCTCGCATGCACTATGACTAAGGAGGCCATAGTTCTCCCAGATACTGCTAGGGGGTGATTTACAAAGGCACAGCTTTCATTTGTGGAATTTAGAAATCAAATTTAAAAAAAAACAAAACGTTTTTCCCCAGCTGGGGTTTGAACCCTGGTCAAAACTCACTCAGAGCCACTATGAATTAACAGTGAGCCATCTAGTTTGCTGGAATTTGCCTTCAGCCAAAGGAGTATTAGACATGGAAAAATGATGGTGGTCCCTCATCTATTTCCATGGTGTTTTCGGACTATTGCTGGTACAAACACTTGTTCTATCTTATATGCTTTGATTACAAATATGCCTTCCTATTTTCCAGTCTGCCACTAGCCCCATGCATATTCAATTCTTACACAATCATCCACAAATTCTCATTCCACTAAATAAGTGATTTCTTTCATAGCAAACCTGTCCCCCCTATCCACATGCCACACAGCATGGCATCATCAATGCCTCACATGCACTATGACTAAGGAGGCCATAGTTCTCCCAGACACTGCTAGGGGGTGATTTACAAAGATATAAAAGGATGTCGTCAGCTTAGAGCAAAATGCGATCCTCAAACTCCGGGGTCCAGCTGATACCACTCATCGAGGGCTGCCAACGCAGCCAGGCAGCGAGCGGTTCCAAGGCCAGAGCAAAGAGGAGAGGGGACAACGGGCATCCCTGTCGCGTGCCTCTCCCCAGTACAAAGGGGCCAGAGACTTTGCCATTCACCACTACCTGGGCCAGCGGCTCCTTGTATAACAGTTTTACCCATCTGATAAATCCCAGGCCGAAACTAAACTTTGCCAGCGCGGCCCAAAGGTATGGCCACTCCACCGTATCGAAGGCCATCATTGCATCCAGGGATGCCAAGATGGCCGGCTCACGTATGGACGCCACTCTCGCGAGGACTCCATGGAGACGCCGCAGGTTCAGTGTGGTATTGCGATGTGGAATAAAGCCGGACTCATCAGGATGGACTAAATCACCAATGACTGTTATCAGGCGATTCGCCAGAACCTTAGCCAGAATCTTAGGCTCGGCGTTCAAAAGTGAAATGGGCCTATAGGATGTACAATGTTCTCGCGGCTTTCCTTCTTTGTGGATAACTGCAATGGTTGCGAGCCTTTGATCACGGGGGAGGAGGCCCGCATCATGCGATTCAAGAAACATAGCCCGGTGTTATGGCGCTATCTTGTCGGGTCTTAGTTTGTACAGTTCAATAGGGAGCCCGTTTGGTCCCATCGCTTTGAGTGAACGCACTGAACGGATCGCCAGCGCAATCTCATCAGCAGTCAGTACAGCATCGATCAATTCCCTGTCTTCGTCAGCTAGGCGGGGTAAAGCTATGTCTCGCAACAACAAGTGCGAGTCAGTCAAAAGTAACTTTATTTCGATTGAATTTACAATCATAAAAAGTGCATTTAAAAACGAATATTTACAACAGTATAAAAATTCCATTTGCTCATTAATTACTAAAGAAAGCGGAGCGCTATTGCTTCAAAACAATAAGAAATCGTTCAAGTTCAACTAAACACTGACACTCTATGCACAAATATATTATCACAGTAGTCATTTGCGCGGAAATAAAGTCTTAAGGAGCAGTGGTCAGTAATTGGGAATGGATTTTCAAGCAGGCTTTGAGGTAGCAGGCTACAGTTTTGGCAACATACGGGGTGTCTAAGTATTGAAGTGCCAAAAGAGCCGGTCTGCATCTTCTCAATCCTAAGTGCCGGAGAAGTGGGACCAGCCAATGTTTCCGCGGGGTCTCATAAAGACTGCAGAAGAAGGTTACATGCAGGGTTGACTGGCGAGTATGACCATCACATGGACAGTTAGCTATTTCACGTGACCAATCAGAGGGCACAGGCAGTGAGACAAGGCGATAAAATACATCAAACCGAAATCTGGTTAAAACATATCTCTCATAATTAGACAAAAAAAAAGACAGATAAGGTTGAATGCCATAGGAGGATTGAATCATCGTTAAATGAACATTTGACTTTTTACCAAGTTCTGAACACAAACGTAAATCGCTTAAATGGGCGACACATAGTTTTTTCAAAGTGTTTCTAGGTATAGCCAATAGAGATTCAGGGTCAGTGAAATATGCAGGGCAATTCAGATCATTCAAAAATTTAAAAACATATAACAGCCAGGGAATCTTTTTCCAATAGGTCAGTGTGAGACAGTCAGATATTAGTGACCTAGTAAGATGACATTGCTCCTGAGTCCATATACGATGCCATAGGAGAATCGGCTGGTACCTAATGATGTCAGTTAGATACTCCCAGCCGAGCTCCATATGGGTGCCGTAAGTAGGAGCACTTCGGGGAAGGGCTAATATATATTTCAAAAAGTCATTTTCGATAATTTGAAGCTCATCTGCGGGCGTATAGCCCCATACACCAGCCCTGTACGTGGCCACGCTCATGCATTTAGCTTGGTAGATCTTCAAAATCACAGCAGGGGCGCTTGCCCAGTTTCCTTGAGAATGAAGTCAACGCCGATGTTGTGCGTTGAAACTGCAATTTCTTGCTGGAAATGGCAGGTTTCCAGGACAGATGCTTATCAATGAGAATACCTAGATAAGGGTAGGTGTTAGCAGTTTCTAACCTGGTCTTCTCAATAAAAGGAGATTTGCATTTTTGGGCTTTCTTGCCAATATTCATAACAAAAGTCTTGGACTTATTAACTTTAAGTCCAAGAGAAAGCATGAATTGGCAGTATTTATCTAGTTGGATCTGTAGTTGGTTAGGTGTCCTTGCTAGGATGACAGAATCGTCTGCATATAATAATGCAGGGATTGGGCGGGTGTTTATGCAGGGGAGATCTTTACTATCAACTAGCATCGCTTGCTCCAGTCCATTAGTGTAGATGTTAAATAAGAATGGAGCAAGGACGCAACCCTGCCTAACGCCTTTTGCAATGTTAAAGGATTCAGAAAGCTCCCCTTTGATGCCGTATCTCACACAAGCTTTTGCATCTGAGTATAACTCTCTGAGGAAATTCAGCAGTGCAAGATCTATGCCCAGATTACTCAAGATTGCCCATAGCTTGGAATGAATTATGCAGTCGAATGCGGAACTCAAGTCCACATAGACTAGGTAAAGATTACCGCCTTTGGCCCAGGCGTATTTACCCATAAGCAGAGTCAGGTTTAAGGCCTGTTCTACAGTGCCCAGACCCTCCTGGAAACCAAACTGTAAGTCGGTTAAGATCTTATTCTCTGTGGCCCAGTCCCGTAGTCGCTCCAGAATTAATCTGCCGGCGACCTTGCCCAGCGAATCCAAGAGGGAGATGGGCCTGTAGCAGGCTGGGTTGTCCCGTTCTCCCTTTTTAAATATGGGTAGGAGCACAGAAGTGGACCAAGAATCAATAAGGCCGATCTGAGTCACTGCGGACATGACCTGCGTAACAATTGGGGACCATAGGTCTATGTTGCTAACAAAGATGTCTAAGGGGACCCCATCAGGACCAGGCGCTTTACCGGTCTTTGAGGAGGTCAGCGCCGCGGTCACCTCCACTAGATCGAAGTGGAGGTCAATAGGGTAGATATTGTTACTAGTGACAGCTGCCGCCTCTAGTCTAGGAGCCTCAGTTGTCAAGGTGGGGTCCCCGAAGATCTGCGAGTAGTGTGCTACCCATTTATCAGCGGGTACTGCCACGTCAAGATGCCGTACAGCAGTTGCATCAGCTAGGAAAGGGGCCTTAACTGTTCTCCAAAACATGGTACAGTCCTTGCTTAGTGTGCTCTGGTGTAGTTGGGCACAGAGATTATTTTTTATTTCCCGTTTACGGGATTTTTGTGCCATCTTATAGTTTTTTCTTAAAGACGCAATTAGGGGCTGGTCCCTGACTTGATTGTGTAGAGCGTTTTTTAGTGCACGCTGGGCTTTACGGCAATGGGAATCAAACCACCCACTGGAATCCTTATCGTTATCGTGAGTCTTATGTTGGCGAGTAAGCTCTTGTCTGATGGCTTCTAAGATTTTAACGAAGCTAGAGAGGATCAGCTGAGGGGATGATGACATCTCCAAACAGTGATAGATTAAGGGAAGGGTTTTTTGGATGATCTTGCTAGTGGCCTCTGAGGGATTGATCATCGACCATTTGAGAGTATAGCCATTAATTTTACTCATCTCCAGGGAATGCTGCGTTAAGAGGCTTGTTTATGGACAGGCTGAGGATGCGGAATTTAATACTATAGTGGTGCTGTTTGAGTAGTGATCGCTTGAGGGATCGGTACCAGTTGTAAAGTGTTTCAATCGGTTGTTTAAAGATTGGGAACATAAGATAAAATCAATAATTGTGCTAAATCCTCTACCGTGAAAAGTCGTCTTGAACTCAACAGCAGGACTCACTAAAATGTTTGCGAATTCAAGTTCTAGAGCAAAAATACAGTTATTTAAAGCGTCACCAACACTACTGTGGGCGAAGTGGGCCAGGGGGGCGTCGTGCTCGTCTTGGAGCCCACAAATACCTTTGCTATAGTTGTTACACAAATAAACATTGAAATCCCCACCCCACACAACATGGCATTGTAGCTGTTGGTTCTTGGCTTTCTGATCTTGTAAATATAAAGTGATTTCCAACAAAGATTTTACACAGTCACCAGGCGTGGAATTATTGTACATATTGATGAAATAATAACAAGAACTATTGTCTGGAACTAATTTGAGAATTTGAAAGATTGGAAAGACTAACGGGACTTCCGTGGTCGTAAAAGGAATTAAGTTGGAAATGTAAATGGCTAAGCCACCCTTGGGTCTTCCATGAGTGGACGGTATGGCCGGAAGATGGAATGTTTTGAAGCCCTGTATGTGAATAGGATCAATTGCCCAGGTTTCTTGAAGGCAGATTAGCTTATATTTATTGGTCACTTCTAGCCAGGACTGGAGATGGATTTTGGATCTAAGGCCAGCTACGTTCCAGTATATGACTTGCCTCCCAATTTACTGCTGTAAATCCAGTGGTGATGAACAGTTCTCAAAAAGGCGGTGATGGTCAGTGGCATGATGTCACTAAACTCATAGGCCATTTATTAAAACCATTCTGGTGAACACAATGATCCAACAAATGATAAAATTCATGCAGTAGGAAAGTGCGGTAAGGCCTTTACATCCATCTTTGGAAATTCTTGACCCTTTTGTGTATCTTGACAAACATTGTTCAGAATATAATGGAAAGTCATGAACATGTTTTATGTTATCTTTTGTTTTTTTATAGTGAGTAATTTAAACATCAAATTGTTGTAGCAGTGAAATTTAGGCTACATGGAAAGTCAATTCAGTGTCTTTTTTGGGATAACTGAAGCTACACATGGGAAGTTTGACTGCTCCCGTAAAAGAAATGACATAGATTCTAACAGAAATTGACGGTGTTTAAAATAAGATATTGATAATAAATTGACTAAATTTGTTTCCCAAATGTTAGTTCCATTTTTCTTTTGATCAAATGTGTTTTTATTGGCATCTCAGTAAAACAATGCATACAGTGGACAACCGAATTCCCAGCAGTCCCCGCATCCCCAGTGGCGGTCATTACCCCTAAGTTCCAGCTCCTGGTGTCTGGTGTTATGAATCCATGGATGCAGATGAGGGTGATCCTCAACATTATGATGCACATTAATCTCTTCCCCCTAACCCCACTCATGTCCCCTCCACGCCCTCCCCCATCCCCCGTCCCCCCTGTTCCATTTTTTAAGTTGTATAAATGAACAAACATTGCATGAATGCTGGTTATTTGAAGATATAGCCTTGTACTAAATGTTATTTTTGAACTGATACCCTTATGACTATTTACTAGTATGCTAGTACTGTGAACGATGGATGCAGGTGTGCCCTGTCTTTTTTGTGTGCAGCAGTGCAATATTTTTGAAGTAAAATCCATAATATGGATCTTATGGACTTATCCAAAAGTCACAATGTTTGATAGACCAAGTAATGGGTTATTGTTGTCACTATAAATACATAGTTTAATTAAATAAAAGATTGGTGGTCATTGGTATAGCAGGAGGGTGTTTTAACATACACAAACACACTCTTGGCGGGAACATTATGATCGCGGACGGACTTGCGTCCGTCCGCGACCATAGAGGAGTAGGGAACCTCCGCATGGCATGCGGAGTTCCCTCGTGTTCTATTAGGATGTGACCGCCACCCTGGCGGTCACATCCTTTATTATTAACATTGCGGCGGGTTCGTCTTCAAGCATTGCATTTGTATGCAGAAAGCATGCGGTGCGGTGCCTGCCGATTTCTGCATACAAATGCAGGTGGGTAACATGGGTACCCCCCATGTGCACCCGCCACCCTACCTTCAGCCAGGGGGCCCGCAACGGGCCCCCGCAGTGAAGATCCACATGCTTTTCCACGGCGGAAAACCCGCCGCGGAAAAGGATGTTTTTAAACGCATCCTAATATGGCTGGCGATGTCTGAGAGACACCGCCACCATATTAGGGATTTTCCGCTGCGGTTGTAAGGCAACCGCTGCAGAAAAGCTGCGGACAGAAAACAGGACCCACCAGCCATCCTAATATGGAGGTGGGTCTTTGGTGCATCCGCAGCGGATTTTCCGCATCCTCCGGGACGGCGTTGACTTTGCCGGCCCAGAGGATGCGGAAAATCCGCAATCCTAATCAACCCCTTAACTTGGTGTAAGAAATCTCAAAAAACATACAGTTATGTAAACTAATATATATGCATGGTGTTTTGCTTTAATTATCGATATCTAAACATAAGAGTAATGAATATAAAATATTTTAGATATATTCTTTTACCATTTAAAAAAAAACTGTGATACTAATAAATAATACAGCTATTATGGATGATGAATCTGTGTCAACTATACAGACACCATTTGTTGGTAGTGTGCTCAATACCAATCGTGTGGATCAGCATGCAGAGAAGGTTTACAATTCTAAAAATTAAGTTTGCATATATACTACATCTAAAGAAATAGTAAACCCTTCTCAGAAAAAAGAATAACACAAACAGACAATTTTTTAAGCAATTAGCAATAGGACACAGGAAAACATGGCATAGCATAGTCACCGTGATATACAATTAAAATAGCATAATGATTCACACATCAAAAAATTCCAAACTAACAATATGTTTTTGTTTCATTAATAATAGTTACAATTAAGAAAGGCATTTACCTTATGTCATAGTATTGAACCATTCCTGGCTATTAAGTGTTGGCTATTGTCATGTTAGAAAAGAATAATGAAACAAAACTTTTTTTTAGCCTTGAGTGCTTGATAGAAGATATAACTAATGCAAGGTTGGATAGTATTTCAGTAATGGCATTTGCTATAATTGTTTTTTAGATAGGGGTGTTTATAATAATTTATGTCTTATTTTTCCCCTTTGAATCAGGTATATATGTTTATGTGAAGATTTGTCCCATTTGTGCTAGCCCGGTACGGTACCAAGATTATCCATCAGGATTTCACAATTTTAATGACAAGATATTTTTGACGATTCCTCTGTGTGTTCTTATGACCTCTTCATTTCAGGTACTGTGTGTGTTTGTGTGTGTGTTTGTGAATATGTGTCCTTGTGTGTGCATGTGTACCACTATGTGTGTGTGTATTTGTATGTGTTTTTTACACTAGTCAACACTATTTCAAGTCTTCAACAAGTACATGCTCATTTAATTAAATTTCACATTGTGATGCGTAATACTACTTTAAAAAATTGATTTACGATTTAACGTTATACCAAATATAGTGATTGCAATATCTTTACATGTACAGTTAATTCACTGTGGACAGGATTCCCATCCTCTAACTCAACATTGATACTCTCTTGAACTTTCAATTGGGCAGAGCAGTACATATGTTTTAATCATCTAGTTATAGGTTTTATGTTAATCTTGAATATATTAATTTTGGATTTTGAAAAATGAATTATGAAACATGTATAAAACGAACAGCTTCAATTTAACTACTTAAAATTAGCTTCAGTTTAATGTTTTTAAAATCAATTGCTTTCTTGGTACAGAATCCTTTGTTTTAAACATTCTCAGCGATATTATTACAAGCCAATTATATTTATGGCACTGTTTTATGAAAAAAATGATGGGAAATTGATTGTGGAAATCAATTTTTTTTTCAATTTCATTAAAGCAAAAGTATTAAGTCAGAAAGGTGTTTGGCAAATACTTCAAACATTGCTTATAAAGATGCTGATTGTTGTGTGTCATCAACGGTTAAAGATCTCAATAATTTTATTTGGAGGGAATACGTTTATCTTGAATTCTAAGTCAAAAACCTTTTCCTTATCCTTCAATATGTTGCTGAGGATGTGCGTGATAATTAACACATTTCATAACTTTTGTTGTATTTAATATTAGGATGTGATAGTCTGTGGTTAATATTTAAATAACAAATGAAAAATAATAACAGATTATGTTAGTAATATTTAGCATACTTTATACTCAATAGAACCACACAGCAATTGGACGTTTCCTAACTACAATGGAAGATTTCATGGGGATAAAATTTCATCAAGACTCTCTTAGAAAGGCATTCTTCCATTTCGCAGCAATGAGGAAGTATTCTTACAACTTCTATTGCATTAGATGTGGACACCATCCAGCAATTTTAGTTGGTGATGCAAACTGGAAGCTGTCATTTGATATTCCTAGTAAGTAATCATTTAATTTCCCATAAGCCATTGTTAATAGTATAAACTCTCAGTTTCTACTTCTTCCTGGTATTCTGCAATTTACGGTGAAAGTAAAAGCACTGTGAGTTATCTCTCTTTTGGTCACTAATCATATTGACTGACCGTATCAATTTGTCTATTTGTGTATCAATTTAAAATTGAAAACATTCAAATGCGGTATTTGATACAATCTAATGGAATTAGCATTACAGAACATTGTTATTCAATGGCTTGGTCATTTAATTTCATGCTACCATTTTGTTTGCTCATTTCACCTACTTTAATCTATTATTTATTATAGGTCAGCATACAATTTATATTGCAGGCCATGCACGTTTCACCCTAGCAATAAAATGTCATACATGGTCAGTTTATGAACAGTGGCTTGTGTACTTTGAAGTATGAAGTATGATCACTCATTTGTTGTTAATATTTATACTATGTTTTTCAAGCTAGATAGCAAAATGATTTGGTGTTACAACATTTTTCAGTTATCCACATTTTTTTGGGGATGCTGAAATTACAATAATTAAGGAACACTTTGATCATCATGGCCACCTGATCCATTCTTTGAGAATTGAACTCACATAAATATAATGAATTCTATACTAATCGGAGTATATCTAAAGTGCTACATTTATATTTATTTCCCAGTTCATCTTTTCAAAAGACCCATACTGCATGATCAAAAAGAGGAGGAATTACAAGTCGACATTGAAAAATCTTGGGAAAATTTTGAGTACAGAATTATTGCTAGCGGTATTTGTGATGGTAAGTATTTTGTTTTTTTAATCTGAAAATAGGCGTAATTCAAAAATGTACTTAGAATATAGTTTTATCAAGATAAAGGTAGGATTTCGGATGTTATTTTCAAAAAGTGTTACTGTACATGTCATAGCACAAGAAAATCCATCCGATGCATTGAGAAACATTAACAAAGGCAAACCTCAATGTCACATTCTCAGTAATCATACAGTGGTGCCTATGCATGTTCCATATATGTAAATTTCAACATAAATGTATTTGTTTCTAAGATGTATTGATACTGCTATGAATGTATGCCTTCTAACATAAGGCTCAAGTGATAAATAACTTAAATACACCATTCATTTGCTAATATTAACTGTGCAGGTGTATTTTATGTATTGACATGCAAACAGTATTTTTAAAAACAATATGGAGAGCTATCAACTATTCTAAGTAGAATTATGAATTTGAAAAATTAGGGAAACAAGCTTTTTCTATTGAAAAAAATGCACATCCCACAAATATTTTTGGAGAAAAAAAGAAGAGTGAACACCTTGGGTTACTGTGCCTTCCCTTTCTTATGCATGATGAGATGGAACCAAATATCTTAAACAGTGTGTATCCATGTTCAAGTGTTTGAAGTAGCACACCATGTATTTTGATTACTATTGGAATGGGTTATTAGGACTTTTACATTGGAGAGGTGTCTCCTTTATTAATCATGTTTTTTCAATGGTTTCATCTGTTATTTTAATATTTGTACAATGAGATTTCTATGAGGTTCTTTAATGTCCAAAACTATATATCCTTGGGAAAAATATATTTGTTTTGTAATATTTTTCATTTGTCTTTTAGACAATGTCATTTTCAATGGGTTTCATACTGCTGAAAGTTATGTAAACATGTATTTTCATTTTAATCAGATAGGTTAGCTTATCAAATATTCCATCGAAGATGTAGTACTACATGTTGTCAAATTTATCTAGTCATTCCTACATTGCACATCATTTAAAGTTATGGTATCGACATCATTTCGTAGAAAGATGACACCCAGCTCGTCATCAAAGTCATAAAAAAAACAGCCTCCACCGGCACAAGCTACCACAAATGCTTGACAAGCATCAACGACTGTATAAAGAAAAACTGCCTACAGCTCATAATAGACAAGACAGAACTGGTCAAAAAAAACAATTCCCAGAGGAATGAAACCTAGTAGCCTGTTGAACTTGTACCCACTCCTCCACACAACATCACCAGACGTCGCCTTCCTCACGGAAACATGGATGAACACCTCCTCATCCCCCGACATCACCATAGCCATCCCAGAAGGCTACAAGATCCCCCGGAGTGACCGCATCAACTTAACCGGAGGAGGCATCGCCATCGTCCACAGAAACACCATCCGCATCACGACCAAGTTCGATGACACCCTCACCGCCGCCGAGCACCTTCACTTCCAGATACACATCAACCCCAAGACCACCCTCAGAGGCACCCTCATCTACAGACCCCCGGGACCACGCACACAATTCAGCTAACTATTCAGAAAAGGGGCGTGGTGATGAACAGAGTGTCTGAATTAAGCAGACCACTCTTACCCAGTCCAAAGATCAGGGCTTGATCCATCACCGTTATTTATCTCACTGCACCATCCCAGCTCAGAACCTGGCTATATGCAAATCAGTCTGTCCCTGGCCCAGTGCATCATGGGAACAGGGCAGACTAAACTACCAAGCCAATTCTTCACCAGAAAGGAGACAAGCTACCGGGGACCGGTTTCTGGCATTTCAGCCGTCTTCGGCCCGGCTTGCTTGAATCCTGATGGTGCAGTGAGAAAGGGACTCATGTCTGAGTATACCCTGCCACACCTATAGTGGCTAAAAACGATTCAGAAAAGGGGGTGGTGATGAACAGAGTGTCTGAATTAAGCAGACCACTCTTACCCAGTCCAAAGATCAGGGCTTGATCCATCACCGTTATTTATCTCACTGCACCATCCCAGCTCAGAACCTGGCTATATGCAAATCAGTCTGTCCCTGGCCCAGTGCATCATGGGAACAGGGCAGACTAAACTACCAAGCCAATTCTTCACCAGAAAGGAGACAAGCTACCGGGGACCGGTTTCTGGCATTTCAGCCGTCTTCGGCCCGGCTTGCTTGAATCCTGATGGTGCAGTGAGAAAGGGACTCATGTCAGCTAAGACATCGCTGACTTCGTCAGTCCACACGCCCTCACCTCCACAGACTACATCCTCCTAGGGGACCTCAACTTCCACCTGGAGAACAACAAGGACTGTAATACCGCCGCCCTGCTGGACAACCTCGCCAACCTCTGAATCAAGCAACTGGTGAACACACCCACCCACTAACCCGGCCACACGCTTCACCCCATCTTCTCCTCCAGCAAGCACATCTCCTTCAGCAACTCAACCGGACTACACTGGACAGACCACAGCTGCGTCCACTTCAGGTTCAGGAGAACCACGACCCAGCAACACCTGCAACAGGTTCCCCGCAGAAGCTGGGGCAAGATCATTGTCGACCAGCTGACCACCGCCCTCAGCCTGAACCCGCCCAACAACACGATGGACCCCAACGAGGCAGCCCGCAACATCACTCAGTGGCTCACCAACTGCGCCGACGAGCTCGCACCACTGAAGACACCACCCAGCAGACCCTGCAGCAAGAAAGCCTCGTGGTTCACCAGCGAACTAAAAGACTCCAAGAAAACCTGCCGCACCCTCGAGAAAGCCTGGCGCCGCGTCCAGACAGCTGAACACATGACCAGTTCCAGGAGGAGGACAACAGTGGAAACTTCCCAATTTACAGCACCTAATCCCAATAACTCCAAGAAAGTCGGTTCCCACCCCTGAATTGGTAAGGGCAGTATGTGTGCACACTGTCTGACACCCACTGTTACAATGTTAGTTCAATCAAGAACTTCAGGTAAATTATTAAGGCAAAGGTGCACCACACATTATTTTCAAGTGTAACATAAATAATCACATAAGTGGATCTTCTTAGTTGTGAAGTTCTTTTATTCAAAAGTGATGTATAAAACACGGGGTTTATCGTCGACGCATTTTATCCTCTAGGGACTTCTTCAGGGTAAGAATGTAAGTGATGCCGTCGTCGCTGAGATGTCTCCTGTTTGTTATGTTTCAGAGGTATGGCAAGTTCTATTCCTGACTTGCTGGAGATCTTGATGAGGCCAGTATGGAATATATATATCCAGCAGAAATTGCGTGGCCTTTTCGTTGCTGGTATGCCTTCTGTTTGGTTAATTTCAGAGGGTTCAATCAGTGCTCTTTTGTTTTTTCTTTCTTATATGCACGTTAGAGATCATGGGGTGGCCAGTTTGGAAAGTATGTATCCCGGTCCGAATCAGGACTCGAAAGATGATCAGGGTACCAAGGGCAATATCAAGGGGCTTGTCCAGTCTTCAGGGAACACCCTCTAAGCTGGAACCGCAGCCAAACTCCAGAAAAGACTCCAACGCATTCAGAACGCTTCAGCCCAACTCATCCTGACATCCCCGCCACATCTCTGCCCACCTGAAAGACCTGCACTGGCTCCCTGTCAACAAGAGGATCACGTTCAGGCTCCTCACCCATGCACACAAGACTCTCCACAACACGGGCCCGAAGTACCTCAACGACTGACTCACCTTCTACACACCCACCCGTCAGCTTCGCTCCGCCAGCCTCGCCCTCGCCTCCGTCTCACGATCCCGCAGAACCACCATCGGGGGAAGATCCTTCTCCTACCTGGCAGCCAAGACATGGAACACCCTCCCCACCCACCTACGGATGACCCTGGACCTCTCATCAGGAAACCACTCAAGACCTGGCTGTTCGAGCAGTAGCGACCCCCCCCTCAGCGCCTTGAGACCCTTACGGGTGATTAGGGCGCTTTACAAATGCTGATTGATTGATTGATTTATTGATACACCATAAAAACAACTCCATATGCTTAGCATCATTGGTGGTAGACAACTCACAAGGAAATGGCAGATCAACACAGCCTCATACTCCCTCAGCTTCAACACCATACTAACATGCACTGAAAGATCTTACAATGACTCGACGTAAATACCAAGAAAAATATCACCCAAGCACGAGTCACCAGCTGGCTTTACAACGGCAACAAGCTGTATGCAGGATTCACCCCCAGCACCTAAATTGACTCTAGATGATCCAGAACGCAGTTTCCAGACTCATCCAAAGACTTCCCAAATGGACCCACATCATCCACCACCTCGGGTACTTCCATTCACTACCATCCAAACGAAATACCGATTTGAGATGCTGATATATGCATATTAGACCTCCACGACCAGAGACCAGCTGCATTATCCACCACACTGAACTACCAGCAGCCATCCAGACAACTGTGCTTTGCCTCCATCAATTTTGCTCACACTCCCGGTATCTGCTGAAGCTGCATCAGAGGATGCTCCTTCTATTATTTTGTTGCCACGCCCTGGAATGGACTTTACTTCCATATTGTACAGCACTCTTTCTCCTTGAAATCAGAAATGAAGTAAAAAAATACCTCTTCAACTGATTGCAACATGATCCTAGTTCCTGGATACCCTCATGGTGATTAGCCTTGCTTTAACAATCCTGATTGATTGATTTGTGCACATTTTTTTATTTGTTTTTAATACGCACCTGCCCAACAATTATTATTTTTTGCTGTTCTGCTGTCTTCTAAAGGATGCATTTCAATTCAGTTACTATAACCCTAAAATGTCAAATTCAACTATTTTATATTGTACCAAGATTATAACTTAATGAATTCCTAATAAACTTGAAACAATATTTTTGAAGTTAATTATTGTTCAGAAACAAAAAATTAATTGTTTTATATTAATTGTTATTGCCTACTAATGTTTTAGGGAATGATCGGAAAAACCCTTATTGTACACAACTGGACTACTCACACTTTGTGCCTTGGGTTGGTAGTGCAACCAGGGTGGGCCCTAAGGTGCCAAAAAGTGAAGTGAAGAAAGGGTTGCCATTGAGGTGTAGAGATGAAGCTCTTATTAAAGAAGAAGACAAAACAATGAATGAAGATAAAATCTTGCTACTTCTGGAATCAACGCAGGTATGAATTTTAATTGTGTTATACAATTTTCAAAATCAGAGACTTGACATGTTGGTATAAATTGTTTATCAAATTAATTGATCACTCTGTATGGTATCATAATTTCCACGTTATATTTTTTCATTTGTTTTTCAGATGTAATTACAAAGTATGTTATACATATTACTTTGTGTGAAGGGTTCTTAGAAATGCATTGTTTCAATGTTCATCTAAGTGCACTACAGAGCACTATAAAATTAAGCATCTGGGACAACCAAGACTGGATTGCTTTTTTCTTTTAGTAAGGAATGCATAATAATTATAACTCCTACATTATTGCCATAGCTATTTAAATTATTTTATTAAACATTTTTTAATCACAGGTTCAACAACAAGGAAATTAGTACAATTGAGTGTCTAGCAAGTACATCTCGGAAATGCTACATGTAAAACTAGCCCCTTCTAAAAAAAAAAAGTAAACCTGTAATTAGAAGTTGCAGTAGTGGGAATGAGGTTAAAGTGTTAGTTAATAAAAATATTTCAACAATGCAAAAGTTATTTGTCTTTTTACCCGTTATTTGATGACCAATGTAAGTAATAGTGACCTGGTTTCATCTACAATTTTCAATCTAAATTAACATCTACATCCATTTAAGACTTAAGGCCTGCTGTATACATTGGTGCCCAGGGTGTTTCGTTGCAATGCAGACAGAGTTCCATCACCGCTAATACAGTGGTCCGCCCACCAAATGTAATTGCTGTCAGACCATATGTTTGGCACCAGCAATGACTACTCTGTTTCTGCTATTGGCAAAACTTCGCCAAATGACCTGTGCATTGAGGGCTGTTTGAGAAGTGGAAACATGTCTGCCAACATAATGTAGGTGGGCAGACATGGAGTGACTTTTTTACTGTTGTTTGTCCACAGGTGAAACCGTAGTGGTAAGGGAAAATAAAACCATTGTAATGTTTCCCTCTGCCATGATAGACGAATTCTTACATTATATAAAATTGGTGTATTTTTTAATAGGTTTACAAAGAAAATCCCATTTATATATTTTCATTTTGAAGATGAAATAATTAATACTGTTATTTAAAGGGCTACATTATTGCCAGATAGCCCTGTAGCCAACATTAAAATGCATGAGCAATAACCACCATGAGTATGCATCCTGCTAATGCCCCTATACATGGCCGACTGCTTGGCAGTCATGTAGGAATTAAGTTGTGGCCTCTACACCATTGGGACAGACTACATTATGTCTCCATTATGGATCCATGTGCTATCCTCAGAAATAGCACATACTTTCAGGTTATACAATTTTTTCTTAAGATGTTTGTTGCTAATAGGTTTTCAGGTTCATACAAGGCAGCATAATGGACCAATGAAGAAATATTAGGGGTTTTATGTGAAATGTGCATGTAGTGTACCCTATTCTCAATTATATTTCTGAATATCAATTTGGGGGAATTGGATTGATCCTCTGCATTGTGCCTTTGTTTGTGTTCTACATTAAACAACTGACATTTTTTGGAATTAAAAAATTACAATCTAAAGAGGATAATTGTTCAAACTGTTATAGGTAATATGTGTTTGTGAAAAAAAAAGAGCAACAGCATGTCTATGAACTCCTTAAAATATTTTAACTACAATTAGCAGAGCAAGTTTATGGTAGTTGCAGATGACTTTAATTATTATAATCAGTCTTAACACACAGTATTTTCATAGGCTACAAATGAAGAACTGATGAATGCGTGCCAAAGTTTGGGTGTTTCTGGAATCGGATCAAAATCAGATCTCATAAACAGGCTTCAAGAGCTTGTCCTCTATAAAGAAATTTACCCTAAGATGTTTACAAAACTACAGAAAACAGGAGGTATGCTATATGAATGTAATATCTAAGTTGCAATAGTGTCATACAACCTCAGTATTATAAAACAATTTGGTTTGCATAGAATGATGGGAGAGTTGTGTGTTTCTTATTTCCATGTCATAAAGTTAACAGTCTGTATTGGTGTGCTTCTGCCAATATTAATAACCTATGACAGTGTCAGCATTTCAAAGTTGAAAATTTTACACAAATTAAATTGATTTTGTATGTTAATAAGCACTTTTTGGAAACAATGTAATTAAAATTGATAACTTTACATGTATTTTGTATACCTTTATTCAATTTCAAAATTGTCTAATATTCCCAATGTAAAAAACATCTTCGGTAATTCTGACACAATAAAAATAGTTTACATTGATAAATTATAGTCACTAAATCTTTACAAAAAAATGTAAACATCATCAATTATAAGTATAATACATATGAGTTTCACAACTATATTTGCACTAATGCAATGTAAAATACGCAACTGCATAAAAGTGTGCAAAATGATGTAACCAAGTGCAAGGTGCCAGATGATAAAGCTGGGCTAGCTTACTGGACTTATTGCCATTTGCAATGATCTGCCAAAATAATGAATAGTCTCTTACCATTGCTGCGGCTAACAGATCTTCCCAACCCAGCATTTAAGTTGATTGTTATTATTACCTTGAAGAAATCTGCACACAGTCTACAGACTAAGGTCGCGTTGTCAGTATAGGGATGTAAAAAAAAGACCGTTCTCATGTGAAGAAAAAAAGCAGTTTAACGTACAACAACAGTTACATGTTGTGTTGTGTGCAAAAGCTGCAAATTTGTAAAATATCGTTTAAACTTTTCATACCCTAATGCTAACATAGCAAGGTGTGTAAGCAGAACCCTGTCTTCACTCTCTCTCTCTCTGTATATATATATATATATATATATATATATATATATATATATATATATATATATTTATATAATATCACTTATTTCCAGGGTTCGTTTTTGTATATTTACATACATTCACTTTTATTCTTAATGTATGTCATGTCCAACCACAGATTGCATGCTATAAGATGGCGCCCATGCTTGTAACCCTTGCTTGTAACCCATTAACATTGAAAGCCAACTATGAGTCCTTCCACTATGTCTACGACTTTCTCTTGGTGTAATTTTAAATAGTGTGTTTTTACATTCTGTCGATTGTCAGTGAGCAAGGGCACGGACGTGCCCGAAACGCGTCTGATGACAGCTTTTCACCCACACAATGAATGTTAAATTTCAACAGTTGGATATCTGACCTCGCCTGGGCGTGCTGATTCTTGGTCTGTGTGCCTTTCTGTGCAGCAAGCACTTGTGTAGACGGACTGGATACATATATATATATATATATATATATATATATATATATATATATATATATATATATATATATATATATATATATATATTACCTACTGGCGGTCGCCAGTAGGTAGTTATAGTTAGGATAATTTTCAATGTTAAATCTCAACATTCTATTTTGAATAACTTTGGCGCCGGTTGACGAATCTGCCTGAAATTTTCAGGAAAATGGTCTCATGGCGGTCCGGTCCTTCCCTGAAAGTTTGGGGGGGATTCGTCAAGCGGGGGCCGAGATAAAAGGGGGGTCCCAAAACGCGTTTTCCCCATGTTAATTTCCATAGGGCGGTCGATTTCACTTTTAGCCCGAACGGCTGAATGGATTTCCACCAAACTTGGCAAAATTGTAGGGACTGGTAGCCCGATGTGCCTTTGCTATGTCTCAAGATATGTGCTCCAGTGGATTTTGAGTAATTAAGGTTCAAAAAAATATATATATCTATAGCAGCGCTCCGGTAAGCGCACCGGTACGCGCACCGGGCGCGTCACGCGACTTGCGCGGAGAAAGCTGATTGGCTCTGGGGTGTCTGTAAACATTCTAAACAGTCCGGAGCGGCCGCCATCTTGTGTCTCGGTAGGATCGAGACACAAGAGGTGGCCAAAACAAAGGGGGAAATGACCATAAGGGGGCAGAGTAGACCCCCCTTGACCCCCTAGGTTTGATGTGGGGGCCATAAAAGGGCCCCACGGGGCAAAAAAAAAATAAAAAAAAATTTTGATTTTCGCGGGGTGAGCGCCCGGTACGCGCACCGGTAAGCGTACCGGGGAGTGTACCATGGGGAAAAAGAATGACAGTTTTAAAAGTAGCTGATTAGAAAAAAAAATGTTTAGTTGTTTTTTTTATATATACACATACATATATATAAATGCATATGCACATATATATATGCATATATGTCTATATGTGTGCGTGTAGAGAGAGGTAGAGAGGTAGAGGTGTAGAGGTAGAGAGGTAGAGAGGTAGAGAGTAGAGAGTGAGTAATAGAGAGTAGAGAGTGAGTAGTAGAGAGTAGTAGAGAGCAGTAGAGAGAGTAGCAGAGTGAGTAGTAGAGAGTAGTAGAGTGAATAGTAGAGTGAGTAGTAGAGAGTAGTAGAGAGTGAGTAGTAGAGACTGAGTAGTAGAGAGTAGTAGAGAGTAAGTAGTAGAGTGAGTAGTAGAGAGCAGTAGAGAGTGAGTAGTAGAGAGTGGGAGAGAGTAAGTAGTAGAGAGTAGTGGAGAATATTCCAAAGTTTGGCACAGCACCACTTTCACAATGAGTCCAATCAAATCATATCACTTAGAGTACTTATTGAAGCGCTGAATCTTGGTGTATATTCAAATGCTTTTATTTTCCTTAAGTTTATGTACCACAGCCAGCCGAAACGTTTCGTTCTGTACAACAGAACTTCTTCAGGGCGTTCTTATTTCCTTCAAGTTATGTCGGTATCCCGTTGTCATATAACTAGATATTTCTTCCAAATGTTAGACGAGACATAAGTATATTCTTATTAAAAGTGACTAGGTATCAATTTTACCCACACAATTCGGGCAGACTTGAGTAATTTATAGCATCCTCAAAGTCAGTCTTTCAAAAATTCCAAAGTATAGGACATGATAATCCAAATCCAAATGTTTCTCAAGAAAAGTCATTTACAATCGTTCGGAATATCGGTGTTTGGGCAGATATGATCCAGGGAGCCCCAGTATGCAAGGGGAATTAGTCCCCCCTCTGCAAAGGCGCCAGTGGCCTGCATTGCAGAGAGGTGTAACAAGGGTGTGGCCTCATTACACTTCTCTGCAATGCAGCTCCCTCGTGCATACTGGAGGCTCCTGGTGGACTAGTTGACCCCAGGGACCCCCAGTATGCAAGGGGAATTAGTTTCCCCTCTGCAAACGCGGCAGTGGGCTGCGTTGCAGAGAGGTGTAACAAGGGGCATAGTCTCATTACACCTCTGCAATGCAGCCCCAGGCGCATACTGGAGGTTCCAGGTGGGCTAATAGGCCCCCAGGGGCCCCCAGTATGCAAGGGGAATTAGTTTCCCCTCTTCAAACATGCACGGGGGCTGCGTTGCAGAGAGGTGTAAAAAGGGTTGTGGCTTCATTACACCTCTCTGCAATGCAGTCCCCTGGCGCATACTGGAGATTCCTGGTGGGCTTTCAGGTCTTATATAGTTAGGAATTAGCATTAAAAAAACCTTTGAAATTCACTGAAAAAACCACAGGTTTCACACCAGTTATAGTTAGGAATTAGCATTTAAAAAACCTTTGAAATTCACTGAAAAAACCATAGGTTTCACACCAGTTATAGTTAGGAATTAGCATTTAAAAAACCTATTAAATTCACTGACAAAACCAGTTATAGTTAGCTGGAAATTTTACTGATATAAAACCAATGAAATTCCACGTTATAGTTAGTTGGACTCACTATAACTTGCGCGTGCAATGCACTGCTGATGACGTCACATATTACATCACTCATGACATGGTCAGTGACATCACTCATGACATCACTGATGACACCATCCTTGTGACATAGTGACAGACCTCCTTTCACTGTAATGTAACCCTTGAAACACATATTCAAAAATAGAAACTGAAATTTAAAAAAAATGGAGATACCCATATCAGTTGCAACAAGCAATTCAGTAATTCCACCATCTATATGCACATCCAGTCATTCACCAACAGTTCTATATAGTCACTCATACATATACTCACTTATCATATGAAGTGATACACCTATACATCCTGTTACACACCGACAATCATCCAAAAGTTACTCACACACATACTCACACGTGCAAATAAACTATTGAACATCCATTTATTTGAATATAGAGTTATACACACACTTCCACCTTACTTGTATTGAAAATTACACATATTTATTCTCTTAAACAATCACTTATAGAAACACATACTTATTTAAACAGGAACTCTTACAATCTCTTACTCTCACATATACTCACTTATATACATCAATATTCACATATACTAGATTAAAACATATGTAGTTACTGATAAAGACACTAGTGAGACAGTCATTCACTCACTAACAAACACATATACACACTCATCCATCCATACAGTCCTGCACATATGCTGTCTTCAAAACACATACAAACAGCGAGTCAGTCACTCATGCATCTATGTGCTAAGTAATACCCCCACCAAACCATATAGACACTCATACTGATACTAAGAGAAACATCTAATAACCCATATACATACGCATGTAGCTACTTACCAACACATGTAGCCACTTATACACAAAGTGAAACAATAATATATATATTTAAATATTTAAACATTACTCACTAATATTTATTTTTCAGAAAGACACATATTCACTGGATGGTGTCATCAGTGATGTCATGAGTGATGTCACTGACCATGTCATGAGTGATGTAATATGTGACGTCATCAGCAGTGCATTGCACGCGCAAGTTATAGTGAGTCCAACTAACTATAACGTGGAATTTCATTGGTTTTATATCAGTAAAATTTCCAGCTAACTATAACTGGTTTTGTCAGTGAATTTAATAGGTTTTTTAAATGCTAATTCCTAACTATAACTGGTGTGAAACCTATGGTTTTTTCAGTGAATATATATATATATATTGCTTCCAATGGACCGCTTAATGTGTAAGTGATCAGAGGCCACTGCGGGGAACTGTTGGAGGAAACTTTATTGACAGAATGCAAAGCGTAATGCATTTCGGCATTTCAAGCCTTCTTCAGACGCTGTAGCAAACAGGAAACGCTACCAAACTCCTCCTTTTGTCCTCCTGCGGTCCTCCCCTGAACAAGGGAGTCAGCTGACCACGCCGAATCTTTGGCAGCTGTAGTCAGAGTGCTTCTGGACCACAACTCCCATCATGCACCTGAGTGGTAAGTGCATTGGCGAAGTTGTTGCTTGGTGCATGCTGTAATACCTGGCAAAAGCGAGGGGGTAATATGATTGTTGGTTGCGCTGTATTGGATGTCCAGTACCTCCTCAGGTCCCCAACACTCTGCCTGAGTACAACGATGTCGGGTAGGGCTGAAGGCGTGGATTTTAGTGATCCCACCTTCTCTCAATGGTGAGCTGCTCCTGGCAGTAGCCTCTTGCCCACGCTGCTGTACACGGCTGTCCTGCGGTAATCCGATACCTCGGGAGTTTTTTCAAAAGTGTTGCCACTCGTGTCAGCAAATACCGCAGCACACTTGGAGAGTGGGGCCCCTTTGCGCTGCCGACAAACGCATAAAATTGCTTCCAATGGACCGCTTAATGTGTAAGTGATCAGAGGCCACTGCGGGGAACTGTTGGAGGAAACTTTATTGACAGAATGCAAAGCGTAATGCATTTCGGCATTTCAAGCCTTCTTCAGACGCTGTAGCAAACAGGAAACGCTACCAAACTCCTCCTTTTGTCCTCCTGCGGTCCTCCCCTGAACAAGGGAGTCAGCTGACCACGCCGAATCTTTGGCAGCTGTAGTCAGAGTGCTTCTGGACCACAACTCCCATCATGCACCTGAGTGGTAAGTGCATTGGCGAAGTTGTTGCTTGGTGCATGCTGTAATACCTGGCAAAAGCGAGGGGGTAATATGATTGTTGGTTGCGCTGTATTGAATGTCCAGTACCTCCTCAGGTCCCCAACACTCTGCCTGAGTACAACGATGTCGGGTAGGGCTGAAGGCGTGGATTTTAGTGATCCCACCTTCTCTCAATGGTGAGCTGCTCCTGGCAGTAGCCTCTTGCCCACGCTGCTGTAAACGGCTGTCCTGCGGTAATCCGATACCTCTGGAGTTTTTTCAAAAGTGTTGCCACTCGTGTCAGCAAATACCGCAGCACACTTGGAGAGTGGGGCCCCTTTGCGCTGCCGACAAACGCATAAAATTGCTTCCAATGGACCGCTTAATGTGTAAGTGATCAGAGGCCACTGCGGGGAACTGTTAGAGGAAACTTTATTGACAGAATGCAAAGCGTAATGCATTTCGGCATTTCAAGCCTTCTTCAGACACTGTAGCAAACAGGAAACGCTACCAAACTCCTCCTTTTGTCCTCCTGCGGTCCTCCCCTGAACAAGGGAGTCAGCTGACCACGCCGAATCTTTGGCAGCTGTAGTCAGAGTGCTTCTGGACCACAACTCCCATCATGCACCTGAGTGGTAAGTGCATTGGCGAAGTTGTTGCTTGGTGCATGCTGTAATACCTGGCAAAAGCGAGGGGGTAATATGATTGTTGGTTGCGCTGTATTGAATGTCCAGTACCTCCTCAGGTCCCCAACACTCTGCCTGAGTACAACGATGTCGGGTAGGGCTGAAGGCGTGGATTTTAGTGATCCCACCTTCTCTCAATGGTGAGCTGCTCCTGGCAGTAGCCTCTTGCCCACGCTGCTGTAAACGGCTGTCCTGCGGTAATCCGATACCTCGGGAGTTTTTTCAAAAGTGTTGCCACTCGTGTCAGCAAATACCGCAGCACACTTGGAGAGTGGGGCCCCTTTGCGCTGCCGACAAACGCATAAAATTGCTTCCAATGGACCGCTTAATGTGTAAGTGATCAGAGGCCACTGCGGGGAACTGTTGGAGGAAACTTTATTGACAGAATGCAAAGCGTAATGCATTTCGGCATTTCAAGCCTTCTTCAGACGCTGTAGCAAACAGGAAACGCTACCAAACTCCTCCTTTTGTCCTCCTGCGGTCCTCCCCTGAACAAGGGAGTCAGCTGACCACGCCGAATCTTTGGCAGCTGTAGTCAGAGTGCTTCTGGACCACAACTCCCATCATGCACCTGAGTGGTAAGTGCATTGGCGAAGTTGTTGCTTGGTGCATGCTGTAATACCTGGCAAAAGCGAGGGGGTAATATGATTGTTGGTTGCGCTGTATTGAATGTCCAGTACCTCCTCAGGTCCCCAACACTCTGCCTGAGTACAACGATGTCGGGTAGGGCTGAAGGCGTGGATTTTAGTGATCCCACCTTCTCTCAATGGTGAGCTGCTCCTGGCAGTAGCCTCTTGCCCACGCTGCTGTAAACGGCTGTCCTGCGGTAATCCGATACCTCGGGAGTTTTTTCAAAAGTGTTGCCACTCGTGTCAGCAAATACCGCAGCACACTTGGAGAGTGGGGCCCCTTTGTGCTGCCGACAAACGCATAAAATTGCTTCCAATGGACCGCTTAATGTGTAAGTGATCAGAGGCCACTGCGGGGAACTGTTGGAGGAAACTTTATTGACAGAATGCAAAGCGTAATGCATTTCGGCATTTCAAGCCTTCTTCAGACGCTGTAGCAAACAGGAAACGCTACCAAACTCCTCCTTTTGTCCTCCTGCGGTCCTCCCCTGAACAAGGGAGTCAGCTGACCACGCCGAATCTTTGGCAGCTGTAGTCAGAGTGCTTCTGGACCACAACTCCCATCATGCACCTGAGTGGTAAGTGCATTGGCGAAGTTGTTGCTTGGTGCATGCTGTAATACCTGGCAAAAGCGAGGGGGTAATATGATTGTTGGTTGCGCTGTATTGAATGTCCAGTACCTCCTCAGGTCCCCAACACTCTGCCTGAGTACAACGATGTCGGGTAGGGCTGAAGGCGTGGATTTTAGTGATCCCACCTTCTCTCAAATATATTTTGTCCTCGCTTGTAAAGCTGAACAAAAACCCGAAAACGGTTGGCTCGTCTGCAATTTTAAATTATATCTCTGGGAATATGTAAACTTCAAATAAATCTTGGCATACTTTGCTGTCAAAGCGTATGATGAATACATTTGGTTGATCGACATCTATGTATGCATTATTGCTTCCAAAAAGCAAATGACAATTTAAAAAAAAAATCAAAATTTGGAGATGGATCACGAGCCACATTTACATGGCCCTTACGATGCTGGAACAGTGTGGTGGCCTATGTTACTTTGCCAAGCAAATCATGATGCATAACTTTTCATTGTCTTGTAAATATGTTCTTCTTTCATGCAAAAGTGGCGCAATAGCCCATACCATGCGGGTTGCAGTGGATTTTCCATGTTATATCCATGAATTCTCCTGCATTCAAATATTTACAAGTTTTCATAAAACTCGAATGCGTCTAACATTTTGTTACTTTAAAACATTCTCCATCATAAAAGTATAGTAATACTGATTTAAAAAACTATTAATTGATGAATATGTGGTTAACATCTTATCTGATATAATTTGCAGCATCCCCAAATGTGTTGTGTTTGTGTGAATGCAGAAAAAGTAATGAATAAATAGAAATTTTAATATGTGCTACATTTTGTTTCAGGAGGTGTACTACACATGGGCTGCACTCATTCAGTAATTTATTACAGTTCGCCACTGTGGTGGCAAGAATCTGCACATGATCATGCAGATGGGCTGCTAAGTTTTTTATACCCACCATCAATCTATATATCTGATATTGCTGGTCAGGTTGCTAGACACACCAACAACAGAACAGAGCAACAATTCTTTCAACCCTATGATGGGCGACTATGTGCAGCAACTGAGGAGAATATCCAGAAAGCCACCGATAAGACCCTGAAGATTGAAATTCCTTGGCTTAAAAATGTATTATCTAATGATCCAATGGAATCCATGCAAATGTCTGAGAAGGAATTTTATCAGAAACAGCATCCTATATCTGGCACACATGAACGATTGTCTTTGTATGATCGATTTCACGAAAAGAACCAGAAACGAGCAGAAGAAAAGTTAAGGAGTATAGCTTTAACTCCAGACTGGATACATAAACACTGCTGAGGCTGAGCAAGTGAATCGTGCCCTTGCTTCGAACCGTTATTTTGTCTGCGATATGAAAGAGTTGCATTTCTTATTTTCAGTTCGTCTTCTATTTCATTTAAACAATGAAAAAATTAACAAAACTTTTGAAAAGCAGATGAAAAAAATTACATCAGCCAATTTCACTTTACTTTCTGATGGAAGGATTGCACTTGAAGGAGCAGGTAAGATTTATAAAAAAATTCTACTTTTACATGACTGTATATTAATAAACTCATGTATATAAAATGTCTTTGGAATGGTAATGCAACAGTCCCAGATTACAACACTCAATAATGTGATTAACAATTCATACACTTGCTTTTTATTTCCTTGAAAAGGTGTTGTACTGTATAAAATATATTTATAAAACAACATTTTATTTGGTAGATGAAAAAGAGAACAACAGAAGTAAATCCTTGAAGCAAGAGCTAACACCCAAAGATACATTGAAAGAGAATATGACTCACAGGTTTTCTGATGGACACTTTCTGATTGATTCAAGTGATGAGGTGAATACAAAAAGGAAGGTAGTATTTAAAAATGTTTATGTTGGATACTCTGCCGCAGGTATGATTGACTAATATTGATTAATTCTGTAATGATGCTTTTCCTTAAAAAATAACAAAAGCTTATGGTATCATTGAAAACCGCCTTTTATAAATGTGTTTCTACAGGAAAAAAGATTATTAGTTGACATGGATGACTACCCGCCTTATGCATAGTCAGCATGTAACTACCACTGTTATTAAAGTTACTAAAACAAAATCCCTTAATAGTTTTGGCACAGAGCAGACAAGCTTAACTTGCAATTGGTGAAGGATATATCTGCACCAAAAGAGTAATACCTTAAAAAGAAAACCCAATAAGAATTAAGATTCAGAAAGCACATTTGAATTAATACAATTACACTAAAATTATAGCAGTCCATTTTTGACAGCCTTTAGACAAGATTCTTTAAATTTATCTGAGAAATTGGCTACCAAAAACACTATGGGGGCCCATTACGATGTCAGACGGATTGCCTCCGGCAGGCTGGCGGTGGCTAACGCCGGCCTGGCGGAGGCAATCCTCCAGACATCGCGTGCCTAATTCCACCCGCCATATTAGGATGGCGGGGGGGACCACGGCGGATGAAAACACCGCACTGCACTTTTTGGCCCCGGTCGCCTTGCGGCCAGGGCGGAAAATGTGTAATATGGAGGCGGTGTCCATTGGACACCGCCAGCCACATTACAATGGCTTAAGATCAATGCCTTTCCGTGGCGGCAATGCCGCCACGGAAAGGCAGGCGGTCTTCACTCTGGGGTCCCCCTACGGGCCCGAGAGTGAAGGTGAGTGGGGCAGTTCACACAGGGGCTACCTGTGGTACCCCCCTTCATTTTCATTTACAAAGCGGCAGGCACCGCATGGTGCCTTCTGCTTTGTAAATGAAAATGCAGAAATGCATTTTCAGCATTGTTGCGGGCGGTGCTTTCTGCAACACCCGCCACAATGCTGAAAATACAGGATGTGCCCGCCACTGTGGCGGGCACATCCTAATCCTCCCTACGGGACCCCGCCCTTATGGCGGGTGGTTCCATTCACCACGAGGATGGCGGGCGGGCAAAACTTGCCCGCCATCCTAATAGTCCTCTATGTGTCAATGTGGAACACCTGGTAGTGGAACACTTATACGTAATCATGATATCAAGCTGCCCAAGATACTGGACAGTCAGATACGGAAATAGATTTAATCTTTAGTGCTAGTCTCCAATATGTTTCTGATTGCGACATCTGGACCTGCCTATATTCAAATAAGAACAAACCAGTTATAAGTGAGGCTTACAAATCACTTACTAATTTTAAAATGAATGACCGTTCAAAACTAGCCGAGAAGTGGGGCACTCAACTGGGCTCAAACATTACCTCGAACCAAATTGAGCACTCCCTGTCCAATATTAATAAACTTGTACGGTCATCTAGCCTCAGGCTTCAACAATTCAGAACAACCTGCATGCTCTACTATACCTCTGAAAGAATCTCTAGATGGTCCCCTAACGCTGTCTATAGCGATTGCACAAAATGCCCCAAATGCTCAGCCAAAGCAGCCAACTTAGTACACATGTTGTTTTCTTGCACTAAACTTAAGACCTTTTGGGGGGACATACAGAATGTACTGAGAATGTAGAAGATTTTGCTACCTACTTTTACGGCTGCTTCCGTTCTACTAGACTCTTACCCCATGTCATCTCCACAATCTGCTCTAGTTACCATACTCATGTCCTGTGCCAAATTAACTCTGGCTAGAGCCTTGAGCTGTACGGAACCACCTACGGTTTGGGACTGGTGGTCACTAGCAACCAAGATACATGCCATGGAGCTAGCCCTAGCAAATCTAAGGGGAACACGTTCATTGATTAAATATAAAAGAAATTGGGGAACCTTTTCAGAGTAAACACTGCTCAACTCTGCGATACCTTTTCGGACGTGTAACAAAACTTATTTATATAGGTTGATTATGAATCATGATCTGTCTCATTTCCTTTATATTATTTATTCATATGTTTTACAATATATTTTTCTCGATGTCCTTTGAATGTATCAATGTATGTATGTCTTTCTTGTCAGCTTGTTAACAATAAAAACTTTTTTAAAAAAAGAGATGTTCTGAATGACATAATCATCTGACATACTCAGAAATTAGAATTGAAGTTAGTGTATTAAATGTGGTGATAACGGAAAATCAGATATTGTGAGTTTTTCTCCAGCAAAAATCCAAAGGGGATGGGCACACAGGCACAGACCTGTCTATATATATAGTTATAAAAAAAAAATATATATATATATATATATATATATATATATATATATATATATATATATTACCTACTGGCGGTCGCCAGTAGGTAGTTATAGTTAGGATTTTTTTCAATGTTAAATCTCAAAATTCTATTTGGAATAACTTTGGCACCGGTTGACGAATCTGCCTGAAAATTTCCTGAAAATGGCCTCGTCGAGCTCCGGTCCTTCCTTGAAAGTTTGGGGGGGATACGTCAAGCGGGGGCCGAGATAAAAGGGGGGTCCCAAAACGCGTTTTCCCCATGTTAATTTCCATAGGGCGGTCGATTTCACTTTTAGCCCGAACGGCTGAATGGATTTCCACCAAACTTGGCAAAATTGTAGGGACTGGTAGCCCAATATGCCTTTGCTATGTCTCAAGATGTGTGCTGCAGTGGATTTTGAGTAATTTAGGTTCAAAAAAATATATATATCTATAGGCGCTCTCCGGTGCGCGCACCGGAGTGCGCTCCTGGCGCGACACGCAACTTGTGCGCAGAAAGCTGATTGGCTCTTGGGTGTCTGTAAACATTCTAAACAGTCTGGAGCGGCCGCCATCTTGTGTCTCGGTAAAATCGAGACACAAGGGGTTTGAAAAAAAAAGGGGCAAATGACCATAAGGGGGAAGAGTAGACCCCCTCTGACCCCCTAGGTTTGATGTGGGGGCTAAAATAGGGTCCTGCGGGACATTAAATTTTTTTTTTTTTTTTCGTTTTGCGCGGGGGAAGCGCATGGTACGCGCACCGGGAAGCGAAGCACAGGGAAAATCCAGGACCATATTTATGAAGGCCTTGCGCTGCCAGTTTTGCGCTGCCTGTGCGTCAATTTTTGTGACGCACCAGCGGTGTAAAAAAATGCGCATTGTTACGCTATATTTAAAAAGTGACGCATCTATCTAGATGCGTCACTTTTTAAATATAGTGCAACGAGGCACATTTTTTTACACTGCTGGTGCGATGCGTCACTTTTCTGTGCGCACTCCTTATGACATTCCAGATGTGTCATATTTAATGTATGACGAATCATGTTGCAAGGAGTTACAGATACGTCAGTATTTCTGACATATCTGTAAACATGAAAGTGACGCGAGGCAGGCGCAAGATTTTGACGCAACAGCATCCTAAAAGTGACGCAGAGAAATCTCATAGATTTCAGTACGTCGTTATTACCAAGCTTTTTGCGGGGGATTGCCCCCTCTGCATACATTATACCTGACGCAGATATAATGTGGCGCAGAGTTTTAAAAAGTGACCCATGTACCTAGATGCGTCACTTTTTAAAAATAGCGTCAGGTATAATGCATGCAGAGGGGGTGTTCCCCCGCAAAAAGCTTGGTAATAACGACGCAGTGAAATCTTTGAGATTTCACTGCGTCACTTTTAGGATGCTGTTGCGTCAAAATCTTGCGCCTGCTTCACAGCAGACCTTTCACATGGTGCTTTTTCCATGTGAAAGGACACATTACTGGAGTTGCGTCACTTTTGTGACGCACTCCAGCAATGCGTTACTTGGAATGTCATAAGGAGTGCGCACAGAAAAGTGACGCATCGCACCAGTGGTGTAAAAAAATGCGCCTCGTTGCGCTATATTTAAAAAGTGACGTATCTAGGTAGATGGGTCACTTTTTAAAATCAAGCGCCACATTATATCTGCGTCAGGTATAATGCATGCAGAGGGGGTGTTCCCCCGCAAAAAGCTTTGTAATAGCGACGCAGTGAAATCTTTGAGATTTCACTGCGTCACTTTTAGGATGCTGTTGTGTCAAAATCTTGCGCCTGCTTCACAGCAGACCTTTCACATGGTGCTTTTTCCATGTGAAAGGACACATTACTGGAGTTGCGTCACTTTTGTGACGCACTCCAGCAATGCGTTACTTTAGTGTTTACAGATACGTCAGAAATACTGACATATCTGTAACTCCTTGCGACATGATTCCTCATACATTAAATATGACATATCTGGAATGTCATAAGGAGTGCGCACAGAAAAGTGACGCATTGTACCAGTGGTGTAAAAAAAGGCACCTCGTTGCGCTATATTTAAAAAGTGACGCATGTAGGTAGATGGGTCACTTTTTAAAATCCTGCACCACATTATATCTGCGTCAGGTATAATGCATGCAGAGGGGGTGTTCCCCCACAAAAAGCTTTGTAATAGCGACGCAGTGAAATCTTTGAGATTTCAGTGCGTCACTTTTAGGATGCTGTTGCGTCCAAATCTTGCGCCTGCTTCACAGCAGACCTTTCACATGGTGCTTTTTCCATGTGAAAGGACACATTACTGGAGTTGCGTCACTTTTGTGACGTACTCCAGCAATGCGTTACTTTTGTGTTTACAGATACGTCAGAAATACTGACATATCTGTAACTCCTTGCGAATTGATTAGTCATATATTAAATATGACATATCTGGAATGTCATAAGGAGTGCGTCCAGAAAAGTGACGCATCGCTGTTTTCACGTAGCGATGCGTCACTTTTCAGAAATGAGGCCTCCAGTTTATTCACTGTGTCACCTCTACGACCCTTTCTTGCGTCAATACGTCCCTTTTGCATACATTACACCTGAGGTAGGAATAATGTGGCACAGGGGTTTACAAAGTGATGTATTTACCAAGAAACGCCACTTTGTAAATATGAATAAATAAGGTGCATTTTTTATTGGAATGTTGTGTCACAAAAAGTGATGCTTTGGTGGCGTTAAAGTGACGCATGGCTTCATAAATGAAGCCTTCTACCTTCAACTCCAGCAATGCATCTTTTCTTATCCTTCAACACTCCTGTTCTTTTTCAACATTTTCATTGAATATCAACATTCCCCATATTCACTCTTCTTCTCATAACTTTCTTTTCTAACACTCACCTTCTTTCATTCCTCCTACTTCACTTCTTTTTTCCTCTCATACCTTTCTGTTCTTTCTTACTCATTCTCCTTTCAATTATCAATGCACTATATTTCACTTACTCTTCATTTTTTTAAGAATATAGCTCTTTGATGAGAATTGGAGGTAGTTCTGAAAAGAACTTTTGGTTTTCTTCTTTTAACTGAACAGGAACAAAAACAGGGAATGGAAACTGCTCAACAGGAGCAAAAAGAAAACAAAAAAAATTAGGGGTGGGAAGGGCAGCGATGGTTCTCCAATGCTCGAACCATGAGCTGGACACTTTGCTCCCCATAGGTGAGGAGTTGATTGCAGTATCTGCATCTGAGGACACCATGGTTAAAAGCAGGTTGTATGTTTGGCACCTGCTCCTGCGATTGCCCTCTCCCAGAAGAAGTTGCTCCTCCGGTTGATGTAGAGGCCCCATCTCTGGGAACCTCTTGTGCCAGAGCCCTGACACTTTCCCGGGCAAAATTCTGGGGGTGCCTCCTCTCCACATGTCGGATCATCGTAAAGTTCCCAAAAGAGTACTTTTTTTTGGGGTACCCCGTGACAGGACCTGTTTGCAGATCCTGCACTCCACTTTTGGTGCATTCACCTTCTTCTGGTCAGCTGGAATCTTAAAAAATTTCCATATGAAATGTTCCTTCACCTTTGGGGTAGGAGGCTCTTCATTGATGAACTCAGGTTCATCCTCACTGCTGGATTCTCTGGCAGCCATGGTAAATCACAAAAGATCCAGGTGCAAAAAACAGGTCTTTCAGTCACAAAAGTGAAAGAAGAAGTGAAGGAAATGGGTGGGGATTTCATTCATTGTAAAAAAAACTGTTAGCAACCAATGAAAAGTGTTATTTTAGGGTCACATGACCCGACGCGTTTACGCTGCGCGCTCCGGAGCACTTCCGGGTGCGTTTACGCAGCGCGATCGTAGGCGCTTCCGGGGCGCAAACGTGGCGCGATCGAAGGCGCTTCTGGGTGCTTTTACGCGGCGCGAACGTAGGCGCTTCCGAGGGCACTTACGTTGCGCGCCGAAGTGACGTCATCAAACTTTTACAGAAATGCATAATCATTTTCCTTATAAAAAAAACTGATTTTATTTGTATGGTACGAAATGTTTTGCATTATTATTAACTTTTCATTCATATTTTTTTTCACGAACGACAGTAGCGCTCTGGGTGCGCTTTCAGGAGAGCTCACTGGAAAGCTTACCGGAGAGCGTAGCTGAAAGCTTCCCTGAGCGCGCACCCAGAGCGCAAAAAAAAAATTATATAAAAAAAAATGAATACTTACAAAAAAACAGCAAATTGTAAAAAAAAAAAATGGTTAGAAACTCGATATAGAAAGGAATTAGCATTTAAAAAACCTATGAAATTCACTGAAAAAACCATAGATTTCATACCAGTTATAGTTAGGAAATAGCATTTAAAAAACCTATTAAATTCACTGAAAAAACCATAGGTTTCACACCAGTTATAGTTAGCTGGAAATTTTACTGATATAAAACCATTGAAATTCCCACGTTATAGTTAGTCGGACTCACTATAACTTGCGCGTGCAATGCACTGCTGATGACATCACATATTACATCACTCATGACATGGTCAGTGACATCACTCATGACATCACTGATGACATCTCAAATGACATCACTGATGACATCGTCCAGTGAATGTGTATCTTTCTGAAAAATAAATATATTTTATATATGTATATGTTAAGGTCGATGGAAGAATAAATGTTTAAATAAGTGTCTAAATGGATGTTTTTAAAAAAAAAATTGATTGGTTAACTGGCTTATTAAGTGTATCTTAGTGAATACATATATTAGCGAGTAATGTTTAAATATTTAAATATATGTATCAGTGTTTTACTTTGTGTACAAGTGGCTGCATGGGTTGGTGAGTAGCTACATGTGTGTGTATATGGGTTATTAGATGTTTTTTTAGTATCAGTATGAGTGTCTGTATGGTTTGGTGGGGTGTTACTTACCACATAGATGCATGAATGCAAAACTCATTATTTATATGTGTTTTGAAGACAGCATATGTGCAGGACTGTATGGGTGGATGAGTGTGTATATGTGTGTGTTAGTGAGTGAATGCCTCTCTCACTAGTGTCTTTATGAGTAACTACATATGTTTTAATTTTGTATATATGAGCATTGATGTATATAAGTAAGTATATGTGAGAGTGAGAGATTGAAAGAGTTCCTGTTTAAATAAGTATGTGTTTCTGTAAGTCATTGTTTAAGAGAGTAAGTATGTGTAAGTTTCCTTAGAAGTAATGTGCTAATGTGTGTATAGTTGTATATGCAAATAAATGGATGTTTATTAGTTTATTTGCATGTGTGAGTATATGTATGAGTAAGTTTTTGATGACTGTCGGTGTGTAACAGAATGAATAGGTGTATCACTACATATGATGAATGAATATATGTATGAGTGAATACATAAAACTGTTGGTGAATGTGTGAATTTGTATATAGATGGTGAAATTACTGAATTGGTTGTTGTAACTGGTATGGGTATATGCAATTTTTTGAAAATGTTAGTTTCTATTTTTCAATATGTGTTTCAAAGGTTACTTTACAGTGAGAGGAGGTCTGTCACTGTGTCACAAGGATGGTGTCATCAGTGATGTCATGAGTGATGTCACTGACCATGTCATGAGTGATGTAATATGTGATGTCATCAGCAGTGCATTGCACGCGCAAGTTATAGTGAGTCCGACTAACTATAACGTGGGAATTTCAATGGTTTTATATCAGTAAAATTTCCAGCTAACTATAACTGGTGTGAAACCTATGGTTTTTTCAGTGAATATATATTATATATATATATATATATTATCAGGTGTTTATCATCCCAAAATATTATGGAACAGATTACAAGTTGTAAAGTGCATTTATTTTGCTGTTATGTCTCCATGACGTGTTTCGAACGCCAAATGTGCATTTCAAAACATGATATCAACAGGTAGATATTTCCATATTGGTATACACACACACACTCACTCATGCATGTATGTTTGCATGTATATTAACATTTATATGATTATGTATCTGTATATTTTAACATATATTTATTCGAATAAATCATGTCTTGAATACACAATTAAATAAAAATGTGATGGTATAACTATCATTAGCAATACCATTTTGAAAATCTACCTGAAATGTAATATTTAACTATAACAATTTATTCTGCAAAAGGAATTTTTGAAGACTTTTTTAAATGATGATGGTGATGAAGAAGAAAGATTAGCCCTTGTAGGAAACAACCCAATAAATTTAAAGGGTTTAAGGAGCCTTTGTACAATTAACATTACAACGAACCGCAGCCAGAAGACACAAGATGGAACAGAAAACTGGCTCACTGATGATGTAAGAATTCTTTTTTTAACTATTGTACACAGCACTGTGCTAATGTTGGATAAAATGAAACTTTATTAGTTTAAATTCTATTATGTTAATGGAAATATCTTTACATCCTAGATTCTTAATGCACGGATTTATCAAATAGTTTCAGAGCAAAGAGATGTAAGTGCATTCCATCAATTTTGTTTTCACTATAGTAATGGCAAACTTCGAAAATAACAAATGAACATATAATCAATCAATCAAGACATTTGTAGAGCGCACTACTTACCCTGGAGGGTCTCAGGGCGCTTGGGGGGTGGGGGGGGGGTGCTGCTAGTGCTCGAACAGCCAGGTCTTGAGCTTCTTCCTGAAGGAGAGGTGGTCTTGGGTCATGCGCAGGTCGGTCGGGAGGGAGTTCCAGGCCTTGGCGGCCAGGTAGGAGAAGGACCTTCCTCCTGTTGTCGCTCTTCAGATGCGGGGGACGGCGGTGAGGGCGTGGTTGGTCGTTTGGAGGTGGCGTTTGGGAGCGTAGAAGTTGAGGCGGTTGTTGAGGTAGCTCGGACCTTGGTCGTGTAGGGCTTTGTGTGCATGGGTGAGGAGACGGAATGTGATTCTCTTGTTGACAGGGAGCCAGTGCAGGTCTCTCAGATGTCCGGAGATGTGGCTGCGTCAGGGAATGTCGAGGATGAGTCTGGCTGAGGCGTTTTGGATCCGCTGGAGTCTCTTCTGAAGCTTGGCAGTGGTTCCAGCGTAGAGGGCGTTGCCGTAGTCCAGACGGCTGGTGACGAGGGCCTGGGTGACCGTCTTCCTGGTCTCGGTGGGGATCCACCAGAAGATCTTACGTAGCATGCGCAGGATGTTAAAGCAGGACGCGGAGACGGCGTTGACTTGTCTGGTCATGGAGAAGGAGGAGTCCAGGATGAAGCCCAGGTTGCATGCGTGGTCTGTCGGTTTGGGTGCGGTGCCCAGGGCGGGGGGCCACCAGGAGTCGTCCCAGGCAGAGGGCGAGGAGCCCAGGATGAGGACTTCCGTCTTTTCTGAGTTCAGTTCCAGGCGGCTGGCCGTCATCCACTCGGCTACGTCGTTCATCCCTTCGTGAAGGTTGGCTCTGGCGGCGGCGGGGTCGTTGGTCAGGGAGAGGATCAGCTGGGTGTCGTCAGCGTAGGAGACGATGTTGAGGTTGTGTTGGCGTGCGATGGCCGCAAGGGGGCTCATGTAGACGTTGAAGAGGGTGGGGCTCAGCAAGGATCCTTGAGGGACACCGCAGATGACTTTGGTGGCCTCTGACTTGTACGGTGGTAGACGGACTCTCTGCGTTCTTCCGTCGAGGAAGGAGATGATCCATTCCAGTGCCTTCTCCTGGATTCCGACGTTGCTGAGGCGCTGCACTAGGGTGCGGTGGCAGACAGTATCGAATGCCGCGGAGAGGTCTAGGAGGATGAGGGCCGCTGTTTCTCCGTGCTCCGGGCTCGGATGTCATCGGTGGCAGCGATGAGGGCGGTCTCGGTGCTGTGGTTGGCTCGGAAGCCAGACTGTGAGGGGTCGAGGGATCCATTCGTCTCGAGGAAGGCGGCCAGCTGTTTGTTGACGGTTTTTTTCGATGACTTTGGCTGGAAACGGGAGGAGCGAGATGGGCCGGTAATTCTTGAGTTCGGTGGGGTCCGCTGTAGGTTTCTTGAGTAGGGCGCTGAGTTCGGCGTGTTTCCAGCTCTCCGGGAAGGTGGCGGTGTCGAAGGATGTGTTGATGATGTCCCGCAGGTAGGGTGCGATGACAGCGTCGGCTTTGTTGAAGACGTGGTGAGGGCAGGGGTCGGTTGGAGATCCGGAGTGGATGGAGTTCATCATGCGGACGGTGTCTTCGGTGCTGATCGGAGTCCAGGCGCGGAGGGTGGTGGTGGGGGGCGGTGGTTCGGTCGTGGCGTGCGTCGGTTGACTGCTGAAGCTGTTGTGTATGTTCGCGATCTTGTTGTGGAAGTAGGAGGTGAGGGAGTTGCAGAGGTCTTGTGATGGGGTGATGTCGTTGTTTCCGGCGTTGGGGTTGGAGAGCTCTTTCACGATGTTGAAGAGTTCCTTGTAGTTGTGTGCGTTGTTGTCCAGCCGGTCCTTGAATGCAGTTTTCTTGGTGGTGCGGATCAGTTGGTGGTGCTTCCGGGTGGCAAGCTTGAGGGTGGTCATGTTGTCCGGTGTTGGTTCCCTTCTCCAGGCTTTCTCGAGGGCTCGGCAGTTCTTCTTGGAGCTCTTGAGTTCGTCGGTGAACCATGGGGCGTTCTTGCTGCCGGGTCTGCTGGGCGGGGTCCTCAGTGGGGCGAGTTCGTCCGTGCAGTTGCTGATCCACTTCGTGAGGTTGTCAGCGGCCTAGCTGGGGTTCGCTGAGCTGGCGGGGGGGGGGTGCTGGCTCAGGGAAGCGGTGAGCTGGTCGGCTGTGATCTTGTTCCAGCTTCTTCGTGCAACCTGTTGCTGGTGGTGGTGGATTGTGGTCCTTCTGAAGCTGAAGTGGATGCAGCTGTGGTCCGTCCAGTGGAGTCCGGTGGCGTGGCTGAAGGCGATGTCTTTGCTGGATGAGAAGACGACGTCGAGTGTGTGTCCGGCGAGGTGGGTGGGGGTGGACACCAGCTGCTTGAGACCGAGGTTGGCGAGGTTGTCGAGCAGGGTGATGGTGTTGCGGTCGTTGTTGTTCTCCAGGTGGAAGTTGATATCTACCAGGAGGATGTAGTCAGCGGAGGGGAGGGCATGCGGGCTGATGAAGTCGGCGATGTCCTCGCAGAATTGAGTGCGTGGTCCCGGGGGTCGGTAGATCAGGGTGCCTCTGAGGGCGGTTTTGGGGTCCGTGTGGATCTGGAATTGCAGGTGTTCGGCGGTTGTCAGGGTGTCATCGGTGTTGGTCGTGATGCGGATGGTGTCCCTGTAGATGATGGCGATGCCTCCTCCTGTGTTGTTGATGCGGTCCCTTCAGGTGATCTTGTAGCCCTCCGGGATGGCGATGGCGATGTCGGGCGCTGAGGAGTCGTTCATCCAGGTTTCCGTGAGGAAGGCGACGTCAGGGGGTGTGGTGTCGAGGAGGTTCCAGAGTTCGATGGCGTGTCTGTGGACGGAGCGGGTGTTGAGGAGGATGCACTTCAGGTGGTTGCTGCTGGTGTTCGGCTTGGCGGGTGTTGGTGCGGGACAGGTCCGGATGCAGGTGAACTTGCAGGCGTGGCAGCTGAAGGGTCCGTGGGTTCGTCTCGGGTTGGCTCGGTAGCATCCCGGGGGTCGGCCGGTGTTGAGTGCGTTGACAGTGGCGGCGTCGTAGGTCCGGCGGGTGGGCTGGCGTCTGCGGGGTCCAGGGGTAATGGATAATAATAACGTTGACGTACATTAGAGGAGTATTACAAGTCACCAAGATGCCCCATAACAATATAGAGCAACAATGCCAAAGGAAAATTTCGTTTACAAAGTTATGGAACTCTGAGGTGACTTTCAAAATATTTATCAAGTATACAAGGGAGTACATTTTCACATAAAAGATATTCTTAAGACAAACGTAAGACAAAATCCTAATTTCTGTGATTACCAATAGTAGAAAGTTTCTGATTTATTCTTAAGTTAGTTCTGTGAATTGGACCATTTATAAAAAAAATATATATATATATATATATATATATATATATATATATATATATATATATATATATATATATATATATATATATATTGGTATTGTGGTATATACACACACATATATATATATATATATATATATATAAATTCACAGAAAAAACCATAGGTTTCACACCGGTTATAGTTAGGAATTAGCATTTAAAAAACCTATTAAATTCACTGAAAAAACCATAGGTTTCACACCAGTTATAGTTAGCTGGAAATTTTACTGATATAAAACCATTGAAATTCCCACGTTATAGTTAGTTGGACTCACTATAACTTGCGCGTGCAATGCACTGCTGATTACATCACATATTACATCACTCATGACATGGTCAGTGACATCACTCATGACATCACTGATGACACCATCCTTGTAACACAGTGACAGACCTCCTTTCACTGTAAAGTAACCTTTGAAACACATATTCAAAAATAGAAACTAACATTAACAAAAAAGTGGATATACCCATACCAGTTACAACAACCAATTCAGTAATTTCACCATCTATATACAAATTCACACATTCACCAACAGTTTTATGTATTCACTCATACATATACTCACTCATCATATGTAGTGATACCCCTATTCATTCTGTTACACACTGACAGTCATCAAAAACTTACTCATACATATACTCACACATGCAAATAAACTAATAAACATCCATTTATTTGCATATACAACTATACACACATTAGCACATTACTTCTAAGGAAACTTACACATACTTACTCTCTTAAACAATCACTTATAGAAACACATACTTATTTAAACAGGAACTCTTTCAATCTCTCACTCTCACATATACTTACTTATATACATCAATTCTCATATATACAAGATTTAAACATATGTAGTTACTCATAAAGACACTAGTGAGAGAGGCATTCACTCTCTAACACACACATATACACACTCATCCACCCATACAATCCTACACAAATGCTGTCTTCAAAACACATACAAACAGTGAGTCAGTCATTGATGCATCTATGTGCTAAGTAACAGCCCCACCAAACCATACAGACACTCATACTGATACTAAAAAAACATGTCATGAGTGATGTAATATGTGATGTCATCAGCAGTGCATTGCACGCGCAAGTTATAGTGAGTCCAACTAACTATAACGTGGGAATTTCAATGGTTTTATATCAGTAAAATTTCCAGCTAACTATAACTGGTGTGAAACCTATGGTTTTTTCAGTGAATTTAATAGGTTTTTTAAATGCTAATTCCTAACTATAACCGGTCTGAAACCTATGGTTTTTTCAGTGAATTTCATAGGTTTTTTAAATGCTAATTCCTAACTATAACTGGTGTGAAACCTATGGATTTTTTCAGTGAATTTCATAGTTTTTTTTAATGCTAATTCCTAACTATAAGTCTCACTTTATAAATAAGACTGTTGGCACTCTAGTTGTTCTTTAGAACACTCTGGTACATTCTGTCATTGGGCTACAGTTGGGCTACATCTAGTTGAAATTTGGGCTACATTTACATTTTTTGTTCTCTGGTGGCCATCTTTGGGCTACATTGGGCTACATTGGACTACATTTGGGTTACATTTTGGCATTTTGGCACATATATATAGCCCAATGTAGCACAATATATATTTTATCAAAGTTAATTTTCGTAAAAACCACTTAAGAATAGGGCTACCAGTCCCTACAATTTTTCCCATTTTTTTATTTTTTTATTTTTTGCTTTGGAGCGCTCCCGGTGCGCTTCCCGGGGAGCGCCCCGAAAAGCGTACTTTTATAAAGCGCCCCCGGGCGCGCTCCGAGGAGCGTCCCGTAAGCGCCAATATCGCGAACGAAAACATGATCATGACGTATCGCGTAGCCGCGTCCGCGTGATACGCACGGCGTAAGCGCACCCGGAAGTACTCGAACGAATACAATCGCGCAAGGTAAACATCCGACGCGCTTACGCTACGCGACCCGAAGCGTAGCGTAAGCGCGTCGGGTCATGTGACCTGAAAATAACACTTTTCATTGGTTCATAACAGTTTTAGTTTCATAATGATGAAGCCCCTGGTCTTGTGACCTGAAAATAACACTTCTCATTGGTTCAGGACAGTTTTTTTTCTAAATGATGAAAGACCCCACCTTTTTTCCTTATTCTGACTTTGTCCTTTGACTGAGGAAGACCTGTTTGTTCATCTCTGTACCTTTTTGATATTAATAATGGCTTCAGTAGCAGCAGCAGCTGGTGCATCTGCCCCACCACCACCACCACAACCACCAAGAGGACCACCTCAAGATTATATTGGTGGTCAAGAACAGGAGGAGGAGGAAGAGGAAGAGGAGGAGGGGAGGAGAAGATGGCTGCCTGAAGAAAATACCCCATACAAACCCAAGCCACACATTGTATGGGAGTTTTTTTCAATCCCAGAGGGCAAGAAAAAAGTGAATGCGCCCAAGGTAACTTGCCTAATCTGCAATGAGGAACTTTCACGGGGCAACCCAAACAAAAAATATTCATTTGGTAACTATACCATGATTCGTCATATGACCAGAAAGCACCCAAACAACTACTCTCGTGCTGAGTTCAGGGAACTGGCCAGTAACCTCCCCCAGTCGTCAAGGACCACCTCCCAAACAAACCAACCCACTTCATCGGGACCAGAAACATACGAGATGATGCCTTGCATTCAGCCAAGATTTGCTGATTTTAAAATCACTTGTTCTGCATGTGGCAAGCTTATCGCCTATGGTGAAAAAAGCGTTAAGCTCATCGTCCTTGCAGGTGATAATCACAAGTGCCCCAAAAAGAAGTAATTTTTGGGGTTTTTTATTTTTTTGCTCCAGTTGAGCCAGTTTCAATTCCCTTTTTTTGTTTCTCCCCCTAAAAAAATACAAAAAAATATAAAACTGTTTTGAAAAGCCAAAAAAAGTTCAAAAAGTTCAAAAAACACAAAAAAAATATAAAACAACAAAAAGAAGAAAAAAAAAAGTTCTTTTTAGAACTACCTCCTATTTCTAAATAAAAACTTCATTTTTTAAAAACTCTGTCATCTTTTTCCCTCATTTTACGCTCCCCGGTGCGCTACCTGGTGCGCGTACCGGGCGCTTCCCCCGCGCAAAACGAAAAAAAAAAATATTTTAAATGCCCCGCGGGGCCCTTTTATAGCCCCCTCATCAAACCTAGGGGGTCAAGGGGGGGTCTACCCTGCCCCCTTATGGTCATTTCCCTCTTTGTTTTGCCCACCTCTCGTGTCTCGATCCTACCGAGACACAAGATGGCGGCCGCTCCGGACTGTTTAGAATGTTTACAGACAACTGAGAGCCAATCAGCTTTCTGCGCGCAAGTCGCGTGGCGCGCCTGGAGCGCACTCCGGTGCGCGCACCGGAGAGCGCCTATAGATATATATATTTTTTTGAACCTAAATTACTCAAAATCCACTACAGCACATATCTTGAGACATAGCAAAGACACATCGGGCTACCAGACCCTACAATTTTGCCAAGTTTGGTGGAAATCCATTCAGCCGTTCGGGCTAAAAGTGAAATCGACCGCCCTATGGAAATTAACATGGGGAAAACGCGTTTTGGGACCCCCCTTTTATCTCGGCCCCCGCTTGACGTATCCCCCCCAAACTTTCAAGGAAGAACCGGAGCTTGACGAGGCCATTTTCAGGAAATTTTCAGGCAGATTCGTCAACCGGTGCCAAAGTTATTCCAAATAGAATTTTGAGATTTAACATTGAAAAAAATCCTAACTATAACTACCTACTGGCGACCGCCAGTAGGTAATATATATATATATATATATATATATATACATATATATGATGAAAAGCTATGACAATGTTCTCCAACAAGTAGCTCGTGAGCTAGAGGTGGCTCTCCAGCTACTTGTAATTTAGCTTTCCAGTATGGAATACAGCCTACTAAATTTGAAGCTTTTGCTTCGTTGCTTCAATACATATATACCAGTATTAAAAACTGTGTATTCATGATGCAAAGCTAATGTTTTGAGTGAAGTTTTGTGAATTTCACTCAACTCTCCAGTATAATTTGAAAGACAACCAATTATTTTTGCAACACGATACCCTTTATCTTGCACTTTTCTTTTTAAAATCTACATCCTATGTCATAATAAAAGGTATTATTTGAGTAATAACTCATGCATTCGTAGGGAGTCTTCTTATTTTGGTTACAGGGTCATTACATTCTTGCTGTTATGTATGACCCATGTGGATGCTTGAAAAAATTCTAAAATATGTTTTTATAAATACTGCTAAAAACTTTGATGATGCATTGCGGTAATCACTTCTAGCAGTCTTGACTGGCATTCCCACAAATATAAATCTTGTCGGATGTGGTCAATATTACAGCACTAATAACATTAGTAGCTCAGTAAGATTTTCATTGAACATAAGTAGCTCATACTGAAGTTTGGAGACACAGATGTTTGTAACGTTAAAAACACTTGATATGCGAAGTTACATATAAAAGTGCGAAATTGCTAATTAAGTAGCATTTTTCTCTGTACAAGAAATACATTTTTCTAGACTTCTATTTCTTTAGCCCTTGATTTTAAATTTTTTTGAGATTGGTTCAGTGTCTTTAAATGTCATGTATTTGAGTCAGATACAATAAATGCTAGGAATTAAATATAACTCCATTGATTGAGATTGAATGATGTATTAAATGAACACTAAACAGCATATCTCATAAGATATTGTTGGAAAGCTCAATTAATGACATGAGATAAGATAATCTATTGTAAATTTTACAGTTGGGTGTGTTTTTGTGCTCCCATCATATGTGCATATATCAATGTCTATTTCAAGCATGCGATTTATTTGAGGAGTACCATAAAACAAAAGGAAATATCAATTCTTGCCAAACAATGATATTTTTTATCAATATTTAGTATCACATTATAGAAACTTTCCAGTTCGTTTCTTGGTGGAGAGAATTTGAAAAATTAGGAAAAGTGAAGCGAAACATCTCAAGCTTAAAGGTAAATAAATATTAAAGGCTACTTTACGGTTTTTAAACAAATAACAAAGTCCTCTTTTGTTTTTTAATAATGCTTACACTTCATTATGAAGAACTTATTTACAAAGAATTTATTGTTTTACAGTGGTTCAGTGTGTTTTTAAAATTTCATAAATTATTTAATGCGTTTTAATGATGAATATTTTGTAATATTTATAATTGCATGCACATGCAGAACAGTAATCACAGTATTCTAGGAAGCAGGTAAATAAATGCATTTTGGATTTAATGTGAATCACTAAGTTTTACTCTAGTTTCAATCAATTATTTAGCTAATATGTGCCAATAGAGATAAGGATTGACTAAATTTGCACAGAAATCTCATAATTGTACGACCGGAATAAAAAGTGGTATATTATTTATACTTTTAAATGTAGATTGGGGCAAGCAGACCCATGCTGCTGCACCACTCTGCTTCTGCCTCATTGTTCTGAGTGCTTTTTCATGCCTTTCTATCATTTGTACTGCTTTTATCTTACATTACCCCAATGTTTGCCTTTTTTTAATTGCTTTTACCTTCAACTGAACCATTTTTCTGAGTGCTTTCTCATGCTGTTCTCTTATTTTTCACAGTTTTACTCCTTCTGTTGTCTCTGTGTTTCTGAGAGCTTTATCCGCAAAGTAGCTAGCAACTCCATAGTCTAGAGACATTAAAGGGTGATTTGCTCGGATTGAAACATCCTTATCGATTGATTCATTAATTGATTAACTTCATATAATTGTTGACCTGTTGGGCATCTCTAACGATCTGTAAGTATCTTTTCATAATGGTTCAGATATGTAAATCAAATTTCCATGTTATTCTTAGATTCCAGGTTGACATTGTCCATCATCTTTTAGGAATTAATCCAGAAAAGCTCATCATTCCTTTGCAAAAAAATCTTGTATATGTTTTATAATTTATGAAAGTAGCATTATGTTGATAACAAACTCGCAAGCATATTGGCGATTATGTATCGCACACATTTTTAACTTATGAGCAGTTTGAATTAAAGAAATCGAAGATAATGGAAAATGTCTGGTCACTCATGCTATGCGCTGTTGTTTTATGTCATGTTAAGTGTACTTTTAAACCAACATTTCACCCAGGATGGTATACTGGGGCATATGAGCAAGTGGGTCTGGCTGGCTGGTGCCTATGTGAAGAGCTTTAATTTGTATTTCTATATAAATTAAAATACGGAGTTGGCAGGCCTCATGTGAAGTAGATTAGGAGCCAGAACGAAGAAGGTGAAGCAAGTGACTTTGGTTCTTCAGATGTGGGTACCAGTGTTGATCAAAAGGTTGGCTCTGCTGAGTTGTCTACTGGTGGTGTGAAATGTGATACGGACATTGGGGTAAGTGTATACTAGTCAGTGAAGTTTTTTGTATGTGTGGGTGACTAATTAGAATAGAGGAAAATGTTTCTCCTTTATGTCTGATGGGATGTACTGTGGTCCAGTAATCATGGTGGCAAAATTGTGTTTGCCTATGCCCATAGGAAATGAGGTACATCCAATATCATGTATAGTGTGAGTTAACTGGTGTAGCATTTCACCAAATGGACTTTTTTTTGATCTACCTCAAGGTCTGCTACAATAGTTTCCATGAAACATGAAGAACTTCACAACAAAGCGGGTGCAAAAAGCCAATTGTGCCCTGTGACACTGTGTGTGTTATGCCCCCTAATGTCTATATGACTTGTTTAGGTCTGTAAAGCGGGTGTAAAATATTATTTGTTTAGCATTGTTTTCTATTTTCATTTTGTAGGACATTCACAGGCACAGCATAGTTTTTTTTCCTCGAGTTGCTGGCGGAAGTTCACCAGAAACTGGAAACCATTTTATTCTCTGGGTATGCCAAGTTAAATTTACATTGGAATTATTTCAAATCTAAAGAGTTATTGAAAAAGCAGCAGTAAGACTACGAAGTAAACTGATTTTCAAATCTGTACTGATACATATAATAAGCAGTCACATTGGCACACCACTTTTTTGAGAAAGTGAATTTGTGGGTGCACAAAGTGACACACATCAAAAAGATTTGAGTCACAATAAAAGTTTGAGTGTAAAAAGAAAGTATTCTATCTGGTATTTGAACAGTGGTGCTGTAGTGCAAGTTATGAGCACATACATCTTTTTTGAATAGGTACAATAAGATATGTACTTTGTTTCAGCCTTTGCACATGTCAGTGGACAGCCTCTATACTGCAGGGGTGTGCATTTTGAACTTTGTTAGTAAAATCTATGCTTTATTGAAGTAATAACTCATTGATGTTTTTTTTAGTACATTTTAGATTTTTTTTATTCAATCATCGCTTATTGATATAATGGCTTTGCAAATATATATATAAATGAATGAGTATTCGACAAACATCGTATTGTTTTTTTAATATTACGTTTTGATGTATAGCAATATTTCACTTGATTTTTTGCAGATTTTTAATGGCAAAACACATATAATACAAATTTTTGATTCCTTGGCCAAATATAAAAGTATTGATGTTCATGACATGAACATCCTTTGGTAAGTATCATCAGCACACCTGTTAAATTATTATTATCAATAATTGTAAAATAATAGTATAACCACTGTGGTATATTTATCAGAATTGTTCCGTTGTTTTTTATAATTCAGTAATGTTTTCAAGAACATATGGGATCTTCAACAGTGGAAAATTGAATACCCAATACAATGGAAACAGACATACAGTGAGAGTTGTGGTGTATTTGTCTGCACTGTAAGTTTACATAAATAACTTTATCAATTGTCTATTATTCATTTCCATGGATAAACAACAGCATATTTTTTTCTTCAATTATTAGGCAGCTGATGTTGTCAGTCGGGGTATCTTAATGTCATACGAAGAATTATCTGCAAATAATATGCAGCACCTAAGAAGATACCATGCTTCAAAACTCATGTTGATTCTTCGAAAGCAGGCATGAAAATTTCTTCATTAATTAGATAATGAATACTAATAAAATATTTACATTTTTTCCTAGTGTAATAATACAATTTTTTTAAAGAATTTGGTTAACATCATACATCCAAATTTGATGTGTGTACACATAATATTTATTTCACTGATTATTGTTGAATAAAAAAGCGCATTTTATGTGGCAGGTGAGAAAACGAAATGTTAGTTTGTGTAAAATACATGCAAAGGACATACTATACGTCAGTTGAATGGTGGATATGAGATCATCAACTGTACTCAAGAGTTATAATCATATATGGTATTGGAATGTCACTTCTTAATTAGGAGAAACTTGCCCCATGCATCAGCTTCTCTTGAGAATAAAATGTCATACTATGTAGCTCTGCATTATTTGTCCTCCTGTTACAATACAATTGATAAACATTATGACTTTTCTTTTCTTTTCAAAACATGCATTGGTTCAACAAAATATGATAGTATTCAAATGCAGCTGAATGTTTAAAGCCATGATGTGAACATATGTCAAATCCACTTATCACAATTTATCAAAGTAAAATGTCAACAAAAATCATTTTTGGATCTAACTGTAGCTCTGTCTGAGTTTGAAGTTGTGGATTGTATGACAATGATTCGATTGTTACATCAACAGCAGATTTAAAATAAAGTACCATACAAAATAATAAATTCCATTACATTAGGTACAATTATCAAAGTTTTTTAGATGTGTTTAGATTATTTTGTGACATGACTTATCAATTTTATGTTAGTATTTTATGTAGTTACTTGTAAGTTAAATTAGCAATCAATTATTGTTGTTAATGTCTTACCTTAAAAAATTTCATTTTCAAATAAATTATGAAGTACTGCTTTTTTGTTCAAACGCCAATCTTGTCAGTCACAATTTCCTGAGAACGGTTCTTGATATTTTGTTGTGAATTGTTACTCCCATGTGAAAACATTTTATCATGCCAAAATAGAGCACATAGGCATTTATATCGGCATGTAGTGTGGCACCATATGCTATTGTACTCACTACATTTTTTTACCATTAAAGAGAATAGTTTGTCTTTGGCAGAAAACCATTTCAATGACAGCAAAATAAGAGAAAGTTAAGTGCATGCTTTCATAAGTGCAAACTATGTGAACAAATACCATTGGGGAAAGCAGCGTTACTCATAGTGTAAATCACAGCTATACACTAACCGCACTGAACATAAACATTTAAAAGTATATTGATCTTTTATAGGGCATTAAGAAGGAGAAGGTAGCACCACTTTCCAAAGAGAGTGGTGTGAAAACCGAACAGTTATTGCAAAAAGAAGAGACTGCAGGAGCAGAGCAAAGTGTTGTCCAAAACAGAGAGACAGGAAAGATCCTAGTTCGAGGAATCAATGGCACAGAATGCATTGCAGCAAAAGAGATGGTCTGCCTATACCAAGAGAGTACTGATTTTAAAAAAAAGTAAGTTAAGTAACGTCTGTTAATAATATAGCTATATATTATATAAATGTTAGTTTGTGACAGTGACTAGGACTTGTATGTGTACACAAATAAAAACCTGCAACTAAAATAATAATAGTTTTTTACAGGGGAATGTATGCAACAGAATCTATAGTGATCTTAAATTATGTTATAAATATGTAGCTTCCGTCCTAAGCTGGAAAAAAAATAAAGCACGCTTCGAATTTTTATTTCCATTGTGTTTATGTTGTTCTGAGTTTTGAGATTTGGAGATAATGTTAAAAAGTACCAGGGGCCATATTCACAAGGTGGTTTATCTCAGCTTTTTTGGCTTTAAAAGCCAAGAAAGCGGAGATAAAATTATCTCCCTATTACCAAGCTGTCGCTAACACCAGTTAGCCACAGCTAAAAGGAGATAGCGGCCATCTTGGACCCCGCTTTGCATGTCAGTGATATTTATCACTAATGACATGCAAAGTGGGCGTGCCAAGATGTTAGCGACTGGAAACAGTCGCTAACATCGCTATCTCCTATTACCAACTTTTTGAGATATTAGTGCAAAGCAAGGAATATCTCCAAAAGCGAACACCTGCCCAGGAGCAGTTCTTAGCCATGTTATCCAATGGGAGTTTGATAACATGGCTAAGAGAATTAGCTTGGTAATGCATGAACTTTTCAGCCATATTCATGCATTGCGGCCATTTTTTATCGCATTTGCGATAAACCTTGGTAATACCAAGGTTTATCTGCGATAAAAATCGCCGCCGCCCGGCGATACATTTTTTGTCTCTAACCAAGCAATAGCGATAATTATCGCTATTGCTTGTGAATATGCCCCTCAATGCCTGGAAAAGTGATGTAAAAGATGGACATTGTATTTTAAAAATGTTATAGTCACTGTAGTAAATGTGTTCTCAAAATATATTTGCATCAACAGGTCACTATATCCCAAAGAACAAAAACTAGAATGGATAGAGTGCGAAAAGTGCAAACAGTGGTTACATTCAGACTGTGCAGATGTGCCAATTACAGAACAGTTTGTTTACACTCCATTTTATTGCGGATGCCACAAAAAATTCCCAATCGCATTGGACAGGTAAATATACAGTTTAATATTGAATATATGTATTTATTTAACCTGCTTATTGAAATTGAAGGTGCAAAACTATGAGTCACAGTAAACTTGGATTATATAAAAGGTCGTTTGTACTGCATACCTACACATTTATATTTAATGAATGATTCAAGTGATATCTTTACTGTTCCTATTACCATTTTTGCATGGTGAAATCCATAATAAATGATTAGGTGTAGATATATCTTCCTATATAATTGAACAATACATTGAAGGAAAATATGAGCAATGGAAACTTCGGAAAAGTAAGTAGTGATACTTGAAATTCCCACATTTGAAGTACAATCGAAGTCACCAGTTGAGGTTAAAGAAGAAACATTATGATTAATAGTTGAGGTTTAGAGGTAGGATGTTCTGCGAAAAGTAAAACATGCAAGACGTTGAGGCTAAAAACTGTTAGGTAGGACAATTGCTACATTTAAACAAACTTAAATGTATGCACATAAATTATTTGACATTCAGCAGCATTCGAGAATTACTCACATGAATCTATAAGTGACATAATTGGTATTGTGTATTCTTAGAAATCTTCTTAGCTTTTAGAAACGTTAGTCAATACTTCACAATAAACAAGTCTTTATGAGATGATTTATTTTCCTTTTATAAAAAAAGAGCACTATGTAATTCACAACAAGAAAATATTATATTTAAATTTTGTCACATAATTATTGAATTTGTGGTTAAGAAATGCACAAGAAGAATTCCAAAAATTCTGAATCTGTTGATGGCATTGATTGTAATGATGTTGAATTTTTAAAATATGGTCATAATTGAAAATATTAAAAAAAGATTTTATGGGATAGGCATTATTGTTTTAAAAATAATACTGAATAAGTATTACTGTAAAAAGACTCATACATAGACATTAATTATATTCAATGGTTATGTTTTTCAAAATAAAAGGTTAAATTGTCAGACAATCGAATAATATGAATTTATTAATTTGTAGGCTTAAAAAAACCTTGGAAGACAGAAGCATTGTGAATTTACTTACTGAAGATGAGATAAAGGCTCGTATAAAATAATGAGTATTTTTATGATTTTTACATTTTGTGCGTTTAAAACATGTATTCATTAACACCAATGTACTGAAGGGAAATACCTTCAGCAACTATATGTATTATGTTCAAGAGCCATGACATAAAGGAAGGTGGCATGTTGTTTGAAAATTTGTAAAAAGGTTGAAAAAACCTATCTTTATTCATTTCTATCTTCTCTGAAAAAATGTTTTTATTACTTACTTTATTAAGTAATTATGTACCTTCTAGTGATATAGCAACTTTTAAAAAAAAAACCTGTTTACTTAATCACATAGTTTGGTCATATGCATTTTTAAATTAGTTGACTGTGTTCTCTCAATTTAATATACTAAAACTCATGGTCAGGCTTCAAAATGAGAACCTGGCGATAATTATTAGCGGAACATGTGGATAGGGGTTAAGTATATAGCAATGTAATTGATTCTTAAAATAAATCGAGGCCTGAGATAATTGAAGAAAAAATTAGTAACTAAATAAGGAAATAATGTGAAGTACTTTGGTGAATATCATAAAAGAGCATGTTTTGACTCATGAAGTAATAAACAAAATGTACTACAAGACCCAGAGTTAAAAAGGTTTGATGCAAGCCCATGGTCACAAATTACACGTCTATTTAGAATCAATATTTAGTAATATTAATATAGTACTAATAACAATCTATAAAATGCTATTTAGTGTGTTAGCCTTGCACTTTGTATCAGTACATTGAGTGTGACCCACATGTCGATATTTCATTTATGTGCCTACTAAGAGAGTGTCGGGTGGGATTTCGTAGGGGTGAAGGGTGGGACCGGTTGTGAACGGGGTTTGTTAGTTTGTTCCAGTACATCGACAAAATGAAAAATCAAATTCACTATGTTTCTATATATGCTTGGAGCAACCGCATACATGTACCAACGGAATTTACACTGAGATTATATGAATGAAGTTGTATGCTATTACTGCTCTCAAAACTATGCTAATAAACAGATTTAAAAAAAAAATGCTATTTACAAACATAATTGTCGACTGTAACCTAACCTATTCTTTCCTCTGGGGAGGTCTCTGTCCAACTGCGGAGGGTGCATCAACTGTCATACAGTGTAAATGTATGAGAAATTTGAGATATTACTGAATGATTCTATTACGTTGTGTAATCATTAATATAGTAACATACCATGCAGGATGTCTACAAATAGCAACATTTTTAAATTGTAATTAGTATCTGGGTGCCTGGTGAAATTTCATTGATATTCCTTCAACACAGCTTATATAAGCAGTTACTAACTTAGATTGAGTTACAACAAATTTAATATGTGTATATTAAACATAAAAGTGACTCCTACTTAACAGAAAATATAAAGGAGACAATTGGTATATAGTTGCGACCTCCTTGGCTGAGGAGTGAGTGGGGTAAAATTAAACTTACATTTCCACCGTCCGGGTCCAGCATATTCTCTGCTCCTGACACTGGCAGTAACATGAACCAAAATCAGGCAGTCAGAGTCCCTTCAATAAAGCAATCATAGTACTCCAATCAGCATTTTGATTGTTGCAGATGCCGCCAAGCCAGCGGCTTATAGAGAGGCCATGTTCTACATGCTGCCTTGCAGCATGCATGGAGCAGGACAGAGTGTGCATGACTAGTTTTGGTAGCCCCAGGGGGCTGAAAAAACAGTCTTTGCACATGAAGTAGTGCTCAGGCACACCGCTCCTCCCCTTCCTTTTGCAGAGCCCACTCCGCCCACCCATCCGCAGGCAAAAAAACATAAATTGATAATAAAACAAAGCTATTACCATTTTATGTTTCTGCTTCTAGAACTGTGTGAAAGCAGTAAGGCAAGACTACTCCTCCCTAGTAGAGGAGCTCCCTCTGGTAAAGTAAGCATACATTTTCATCAGGACTGATACACAAAACCTTTGATATGATTATATGTAGAATGTTTCTGCAAAATACCTGGTTTACTCTTGAGTTACATGTATAAGTTGTCTTACTCCTAACGTACTCCATGTGTGTGAAAGTCAAGAGTAACTTAGTTCTTTATTTTTTGAGCTTGTGCTCATATTAAAGAAAGTTGATTTTTTACAAGTCTTTTCAATAAGTACAATGAAGTAGAGCTGACTGTATTTATAATGTATAGTTGGTTAGTTAAAGACAGCTGACAACAAAACTTTAGGACATTCTCTGCTACTTGCCAAATGATAATACGGTCAAATTTGAGAAACATTGATTTGTCTAATTGTTGATTTGTGTTTTATCGTTAATAGGAACATGCAAACAATATTATAAAGGATAAAAAGAAATCAAATAGAATGTTCCTTTTCTCAAACCCTACATTTATGCCGAAATAAAAACAAGAATTAAATAGGAGGATGACAATATTCAATGAAAATGATGTGAGTAAAGTATTATCTTTATCAACCACACTTTGTAATTGAATTATTATATGAAACAACGTCGCTAATACCAATACTATAACTATTTTGTATTGCAGGCAAGAAGTCTAACGGAACGAATAAAGAAAGTTCTAAATTTTTCAATAATTAGCCGAAACACATCACTCATGATTGATGTGTTATTACCAGAGGTGAGAGTTTTCGGTAATGAAATGATCACTGCTTTTCTAAATTGTGAATTTAATAAACAAAATAAATAATTTAAAAGTGTGTTTAAAACTTATTTTTTGTTAAGTATAAGAAATATAAGTAAATGCATATAAAATGCAAATAAAAAGTAGTTACATTGTTAGCCCACACAAATGACAAATCTGAGGTGAAGAAGTTGATTTTAAGATGGGAAACGTTAGATTTGATAGCACCTCATGAAATGCAGACGTGTGAATTAAATAACGCATTAACATGTGGATTGAATTGCACCTTCATAAGCATTGTGCAAATTGTTTATATTTTTATTTACTGACAGAAATGTCATAAAATCTACATAAGAAAGTAAGATTAATACAATGAGAAGATATGAACGACTGAAGATGATATAATGGAGAACGGGACCGCCCGCCATAAGGGCGGGGGTCCAGTTGGGGGAATTAGGATGTGCCCGCCGCAGTGGCGGGCACACCCTTCAATTGTGCCCGCCGCAGTGGCGGGCACACCCTTCAATTTTAGCATTGTGGCGAGAGGCCTAGCCTGCTCGGGAAGAAGGGGCAGAACTTTACGCAACATGCGAAGCAGCATCATGCACGTGGACGTGGTCTTGTTCACGTGAATGTCCAGCTGCAAATAGGGCCAAATATAACCACCAGGTTGCGAGCCGACTCGGCGGCTGACACAGTCTCGGGGAACAACGGGGGCCAGAAGTTTGCCGGGAGAACACGAGGAACCCGGTCCGAGGAGCAGTACAGCACCTCAGTCTTGGTACTGTTAAACTGCAACGAGTTAGAACTGAGCCAGTCAGCTGTGGCTGACATGTATCGATGGAAAGTCTCCAGTGGGACCGCGTTCTTCCCTTCCAGCAAAAAGACCAACTGGGTATCAATCGCATAATTAAATGCCGAGATACCAAATGATTTAATTAGTTGGACCGGAGGGCGGAGGTAAAGGTTAAAGAGTATAGGGCTGATGGCCGAGCCCTGTGGCACCCCCTGCCCCACTCTCCGCACCTCCGAGCTGAAAGGTGGTAACGCCACCACCTGCTGCCGGTTGTCCCTTGCACTTGCCGTGACACCACACTCCTCCAGCCTCCTGATAAGGGTAATCAAAATAGAGAAAGAGATAGATCTGCCCCTTTTCTGATCAAAGATAGGCTCTTATAGAGTCCAATTTCTTTCAGTAGTTACCCATTTAAGCGCTCACCAAAGAATCAGTGCCAGATTAGATTCAAACAGAAACATATTTATAAAAAATATAAATCATTTTTATTATTATTTTCTTCATATTTTTAAAGTACATATGAATATAATCATTTATTAGAACAATTCAAAATCACAAGATAAAAGACAAACACCCCATCAACCTTCCAGCATTCAAACAAAAACACATTCAAATATCACAAGCAGTCATTCTCATACAGGATTCATTCATTCATTCAGCTCAAATAAGATTTAAGAGAAGTTGCTCTGAGAACATCCTGAACAGTCCTCGCAGCCATGGGCCGGGGGTTGTTGATTATAGGTTCAGGGCAGGTTGTTTCAACGCTGACGCGCGTTTTGGTGCCAGGCCTGTGGACTGGTCGCACCTTCGTCAGGGCAAGGGAAGGAGAGGGGGTGAGGGTTTGTACTTGACAATATGGAAAATGCTTCTGGTATCCAGGCACTCTGTAGAAAAAACACATCTTTTAGAATTGTGTTTAGCCCCCATTCCAAAAAACATTGTAAGAAAAACACTCATTCGTTATCCTCATATTCTTTTCTCTTAAACAATTTTCCTTTAAGTCTAAATACAATTTTGCTGATCACATTGTACTTAATCATAGTGACTTAATCACATATTGGGGGTATTGGTGAGCTCAGAAAATGGGTGACATATTAGATGACGTTTAGAAGCAAACAGTTAACACCAAAGGTACATTTAAGACCCATACATTGGACCCTCACATACATACTCATTCTCTTATCATTATACTCGTATGCATAGAGCATAGATCACTCCATTCGTCTTTTAGTGTATATAAATATACACACATTTAAATAATCCATCACGCAGGTCAAGTTTTTTTTAAAAAGAAAGATGCTTCAAATTCCCATGGTAGGTTATGTTCTGTGCGGGAATTACCTTGCAGTCACACCCAGATCTGTTTATATGGTTCTACCGGAGAAGAATGACAGGTCTTTTTCAATTAGACACAGGCTTTCAGAGCCTTCCAGATGTCCTATACAATAAACAATAAGGGCATTTCAATGGCCAGACTATCATTTCCAAGGTCACTTTACTCTCAGATTACATGTGACACTTCTTACCTAAATATAGGTTCTGATGTGCAAATAGCGGAGCGTAATGGAAGGTTAGGGCAGGAAGCCAAAGTATGTTTGAAAAAATGGGGAGAATGCGATTAGCGGCGCCTCTTTTTCACAGTTGCAATCAAAGGCACAAGCGACTAAAAACATGATGAAGTACCTACTTGGTCGCGTTTGCAAAGTAGCGTTAACGAGCTTTCTTGATTTCTCACACTTTGTATTTTGAACGATAAGCAGCTCTCAGCAAGCATCTGTATTCCGTTGCAGAGTCAGCTCTAGCGGCGTTTTATTTATTTGGTGCCGTCGAGGTCTGCTGGGAAGAGGCACACACAAAAGCCCGCATTAGCTCAATCGGAAGGAATCTTTCATTACAAGCTGCACGGTAAACGCGTGTATGGGCAGTGAGATTAGTTAAAGAACAAAGACTAGGTATAATTGCCGCCGTAAGCTCTGGGGCTAGTGTTGCTATTTGTTTTACAAAGTTACGGGCAACACCTTCAGACCGAATTTCGGATCGGCTTCTAAGGCTTAGCTCGTGGGAGTTTAGTTGCGCGCAGAGTACTTACACATATGGTGCTGGTGGAGATTCCTACTCCGCTCTACATCCGGCAGCCGGTGGGCGACAGCTCAACCCATTGCTTCCCTCTATTTAAGGTACTGCACACGCCATATGGCTTTCAGGTGTGCTAGACAGCTGACCGGCACAGGAACAAGGGGAAGATCCGGACTGGATTCCTGATGTTAACCAAAACCCGAGATGGAGTGGGCCGCTCCGTTTTTTCTTTGAGATTGCATAGTGCTGTAGTTTCTCAGTACAGATAAGATTCAGCAGATGGCATTTTCCCATGGGCATGCCTCGTTCAGTCCAGACTTCGCCGCATCTAGTAAAAAAATCCAAAAGACCTCCCTCTTTTTTCTGATGGAGGTAGTATTTTTGCCTGGGATTTCTCGAATCTTTTCCAGGATGGACCATTTTACATCCTGTTCAGTGTGTTTCATTTTTGTCCAGTGGGCAACGAGGGGGGCTCCCCGCCTTTCATTCCGAATATTTCCTATATGTTCGCCGACTCTAGTTCTACATTCACGACTGGTTTCGCCCACATATGGCAATCCACATGGGCAGATGATAACATATATTATGTTGGATGATCGGCAGTTACTCATGGTATTTAGTTTTATCTGGCGGTTTCCAATGTTAAGAGAATCGCCTACAATGGCATTAGGGCATGTGTGACAGTTGCCACACCGATGATTTCCTTTTACAGGTGGAAGGCCAGAAATGCCTGTCTGTTTTGGGCCAACTTGGCTCCGAACTGCCCCTTGTACAAGATGATTTCTCAAATTCTTGTTTCGCCGAAATGCAAAGATGGGTTTAGTTAGAGCTGCAAATAGGGCCAAATATAACCACCAGGTTGCGAGCCGACTAGGCGGCTGACACAGTCTCGGGGAACAACGGGGGCCAGAAGTTCGCCGGGAGAACACGAGGAACCCGGTCCGAGGAGCAGTACAGCACCTCAGTCTTGGTACTGTTAAACTGCAACGAGTTAGAACTGAGCCAGTCAGCTGTGGCTGACATGTATCGATGGAAAGTCTCCAGTGGGACCGCGTTCTTCCCTTCCAGCAAAAAGACCAACTGGGTATCAATCGCATAATTAAATGCCGAGATACCAAATGATTTAATTAGTTGGACCGGAGGGCGGAGGTAAAGGTTAAAGAGTATAGGGCTGATGGCCGAGCCCTGTGGCACCCCCTGCCCCACTCTCCGCACCTCCGAGCTGAAAGGTGGTAACGCCACCACCTGCTGCCGGTTGTCCCTTGCACTTGCCGTGACACCACACTCCTCCAGCCTCCTGATAAGGGTAGGATGGCTGACCCTTTTGAACGCGGCCATCATGTCGAGCAGCACCAAAAAGGCTGCCCGACCACTGTCGACCCGCGACCGCAAGTTGTCAAGCACGGTCACCTGCGCGGATTCCGTCCCATGTGCTGGGCGAAAGCCAAACTGTGCCTCATCAAACCAGATGTTTTCTTCCAGGAAGCCAGACAAGGAGCGGGTCACTAACTTCTCCATGATCTTAATGGGGAAGGGAAGAAAGGAAATGGGTCGGTAATTAGACAAGCAGGCGGGATCCAAGGTGGATTTCTTAAGGAGAGGTGATACCACTGCCAGTTTCCAGCACTCCGGGAACGTTGCAGTATCAAACGACTATAGACAGATGGAGTACAAGGGCTGGAAAAGTTCGTCCTGAAACACCTTCCAAAATGTAGGAGGGAGTGGATCAAGCGGGGAGCCAGATGTTATGTTATGTTATTAATTTATTTAATAAAGCGCACTAACACTGATTAGTTTCTTGGCGCTGATCTGATGAAACACAACAAGGTGGAAAGGAAAAAAAAGGTTAAAAAGCTTGTCTGAAGAGCCACGTCTTCAGGGCCTTCCGGAAAGGTAGGAGATCCTGACAGAGCCGAATTTCCAATGGGAGGGTGTTCCAGAAATGAGGAGCAAGTATAGCAAATCTGCGTCCGCCAAAACGTTTGAGCTTAAACGAGGGAATCTGAAGGAGACCCAAGTGGAGAGAACGTAAACTGCGGGAGGGGACGTATCTAATGACCAATTGATTGATAAATTCGGGGCTTCTGCCATGCAGCGATTTAAACATCATACAGCCAGCCTTAAAGGCACAGCGTTGAATGACAGGGAGCCAGTGCAGTTCAGTAAGGAGGGGGGTCGCTGCTTGCCACCTAGGTTGCTTCAGAATTAACCTTGCGGCATAGTTCTGTACCATCTGGAGACGCTTAAGAAGATAGCCTGGGAGACCCAAGTAGATGGCATTGGCGTAGTCCAGATGGGACAGAACTGTGGCAATCACAACCTGGATAGTTGCTTCATACGTAAGTAATCGCCAGACTTTCCTAATTTTTTTCAATTGATAGAAGCACTTGGAGACCACCTGGCCTACTTGTGCCTTTAAGGAAAGATCGTTGTCCACAATGACTCCAAGGGTTTTAGCCGATGGTGATGGTTGTGGGGCTTGGCCCAGATCTATGGGCCAATATTGGGGACCCCAGTGCTTGGCACTTTCCCCGGTCAAAACCAATTCAGTTTTACCTGGGTTTAATTTTAGTTGATTTTGATCCATCCAGGATTTAATAAACGTCATGGTCGACTGGAAATGGCTGATGGATTGGGCAGTGTTATCAACGGTAAAGAGTAACTGCAAATCGTCTGCATAGTTGAAAACTCTCACCTGTCTATCCCTGAGAGTTTGAATAAGGGGAAGAATATAGATATTAAAAAGGTGAGGTGACAGGGAGGAGCCCTGTGGAACTCCACAAGGGGTAAGTTGTTTCACACCAGTTAAGTCCCCCAAGCGCACCGCTTGAGAGCGGCCCTCCAAAAAGGATCTCAACCAGCAGGCTGCTATGCCCCGGATGCCGGCCTGGCCGACACGGTCGATCAAGATGTTGTAGTCGACCGTGTCGAACGCGGCCGACAGATCCAGTAGCACTAGTGCCTGGGGAGAACGTCTATCTGCACAATCTCTGAGGGTATCCAGCACCGCAGTGATCACTGCTTCCGTTGAGTGCGCCGGC